>NC_064820.1:46767500-48017500 GCF_024166365.1 Elephas maximus indicus | reverse complement strand
GATGCTGAAAGCTATGCCCCAGGTATTTCAAATACCAGCAGGGTCACCCGCGGTGGACAGGCTTCAGTGGAGCTTCTAGACTAAGGCAGACTAGGAAGAAGATCCTAGCAATCTACTCCTAAAAATATTACAGCAACAACGGCCTTGAAAACTGCTTACTTGGTACTTACTGTATCTTTTAAAAAAAGTATTTGTTCCTTTACCTGATTTCCCCTCTTGATTATAAAAGTGAAGGGGAAACAAAAAAAAATATTAGCACTTCGGTGTATTTTCTTTCCATTTTTACTAGGCATAGTATAGTGGTTAAGTGGTCAGCCACTCAACAAAAAAAGGTCTGCAGTTGGAATCCACTAGCTGCTTCTTGAAACCCTCTGGGGGAGTTCTGCTCTGTCCTGTAGGGTCACTATGAGTCCGAATGAACTCTATAGCAATGGGATTTTTTGGTTTATAGAAATAATTGTGTCAAAGTGCATATGTGTAAATATTTATTTATACAAGATTTTCCATTTTTATGAAACATTAAATTTTGAGTACTTCTCAGTGCCATTAAATATTATAAGAGCCACTACCGACTCATCGTGTGAGCGCACTAGTATTTATTTTACTTTTACCATATTGTTGAGGCTTTCGGTTGTTTCTAACTCATTATTATTTTTTTCTGTGTGATTTTTTTTAAACAGGTTTTTTTTTTTTAATTAGATGAAGGTTTACAGAACAAGCTTCTCATTAAACAGTTAGTACACATATTGTTATATGACATTGGTTAACAGCCCCATGACATGTCAACACTCGACCTTGGGTTCCATACTACCAGCTTTCCTATCCCCTCCTGCCTGCTAGTCCTCGCCCCTTTAGTCTTGTTATGTTTTGTGGGCCTGTCTAATCTTTGGCTGAAGAGCGAACCTCAGGAGTGACTTCATTACTGAGCTAAAAGGGTGTCCGGGGGCCATACTCTTGGGATTTCTCCAGTCTCTGTCAGACCAGTAAGCCTGTTCTTTTTTTGTGAGTTAGAATTATGTTCTAAGTTTTTCTCTAGCTCCCTGGGGCCCTCTATTGCGATTCCTGTCAGAGCAGTCAGTGGTGGTAGCCGGGCAGCATCTCATTGTACTGGACTCAGTCTAGGGGAGGCCATGGTAGATGTGGTCCATTAGTCCTTTGGACTAATCTTTCCCTTGTGTCTTTAGTTTTCTTCATTCTCCCTTGCTCTTGACGGGGTGAGACCAGTGGAGTATCTTAGATGGCTGCTCACAGCCTTTTAAGATCCCAGATGGTACTCACCAAAGTAGAATGTAGAGCATTTTCTTTATAAACTCTGTTATGCCAATTGAGCTAGATGTTACTTGAGACCATGGTCCCCGCAGCCTTCAGCCCAGTAATTCAGCTCCTCAGGAAGTTTGGATGTATCTATGGAGCTTCCATGACCTTGCCTCGTACAAGTTGTGCTTGCTTCCCCAATATTGTGTACTGTTGTACGCTTCATCAAAGTTAGCACTCATCTGTTGTCTATTTAGTGTTTTTCCATCCCCACCCCTCCCCTCCCTGGTAACCATCAAAGATTATTTCTTCTTGTGTATAAACCTTTTCATGAGTTTTTACAGTAGTGGTCTCATACAGTATTTGTCCTTTTGTGATTGACTTATTTCATTCAGCATAATGCCCTCCAGATTCACTCATGTTGTGAAATGCTTTGCAGATTCATCATTGTTCTTTATCGTTGCGTGGTACTCCATTGTGTGTATGTACCATAGTTTATCTATTCATCTGTTGATGGGCATCTAGGTTGCTTCCATCTTTTTGCTATTGCAAACAATGCTGCAACGAACATGGTTGTGCATGTCTAATTGCGTGACAGCTCTTATTTATCTAGGATATATTCCTGGGAGTGGGATTTCTGGATCATATATTTCTATTTCTAGCATTCTAAGGAGGCACCATATCGTTTTCCAAAATGGTTATACCATTTTGCATTCCCACCAGCAGTGCGTAAGAGTTGCAGTCTCCTAGCAGCCTCTCCAACGTTTGTTATTTTCTCCTTTTTGGATTTGTGCCAGTAATAACCAGGGTGAGATGGTATCTCATTGTGGTATTGATTTGCGTTTCTTTGATGGGTAGTGATCTAGAGCATTTCTTCATGTGTCTGTTGGCAGGTTGAATGTTTTCTTTGGTGAAGTGTCTGTTCATTTCCTTTGCCCATTTTTTAATTGGATTATTTGTCTTTTTGTTGTAGAGGTGTTGGATTTTCCCTTAGATTTTAGCGATTAGACCTTTGTCAGATTTGTCAGAGCCAAAAATTTTTTCCCAGTCTGTAGGTTCTCTTTTTACACTTCTGGTAAAGTCTTTTGATGAGCATAAGTGTTTAATTTTTAGAAGATCCTAGTTATGTAGCTTATCTTCTGGAGTTTGTGTGTTGTTAATTATGGTTTGTATCCTATTAGTGCAGTGTATTAGGGCCACTAGCATCGATCCCATTTTTTCTTCTATGATCTTTATAGTTTTGGGTTTTATGTTTAGGTCTTTGATCCATTTTGAATTAGTCTTTGTGTATAGTGTGAGGTATGGGTCCTATTTCATTTTTTTGCAGATAAAAAACCAACCCATACCCAATCCCATCGAGTTGATTCCGACTCATAGTGACCTATAGGACAGAGTAGAACCGCCCCATAGAGTTTCCAAGGAGCACCTGGTGGATTTGAACTGCTGACCTTTTGGTTAGCAGCCATAGCACTTAACCACTACACCACCATGGTTTCCTTTTTGCAGATGGACATCCATTTTGTCAGCACCATTTGTTAAAAAGACTGTCTTTTCCCCCTTTGATGGACTTTGGGCGCTTGTCGAAGATCGGGTTACTGTAGGTGGATGAATTTACATCTGGATTCTCAATTCTGTTCCATTGATCAATATATCTGTCATTGTACCAGTACCAGGCTGTTTTAACTACTGCAGCTGTATAGTAGGTTCTGAGGTCAGGTGGTGCAAGTCCTCCTACTTTATTCTTCAGTAGCGCTTTACTTATCTGGGCTTCTTCCCTTTCTGTATAAAGTTAATGATGAATTTTTCTATCTCTTTAAAGAATGTTGTCCAACTCATTATTATAAAGAACACCGTGGTTAATATTCTCATGAATAATAAGTCTTTGTATATACCCTCAGGATAATGGATTGATGTATAAACTCATTTTTAAAGTCAAGAGCTTCTTAGAAGGCTAGAATTGAGTAATTGTAAAGTTGTGAATGAGCCCTAATGTCTGAAAGCTTCTGTCAGCTGGAAAGGTATCAGTACCCTTCCTGCTTCCACCTCCTCCTCACCCGGCTACCACCTGGGATAGAGAATACCACAGCAAGAGAGGTTCAGAGGGGACGTTGCAGAGCACAGTAATGAGGAGCCCTCCTGGCCTCCCCCACAGTACATCCCCAGATGAATGTGGTTCTGCATTTCTACCCGTTTGTCTCCACTCGAATGCTCCCGTATTTACTGACTCTTCCTTCGAGGGTTTTGTTTAATTTTGGTCAAGATCCTGCTGCTTATCAAAGAAGATAGCTTTTATTCACTATGTCCTGGTCTTTTTTCCCAGCTATTTGAGAACATTGCACAATAACTAAAATGTCTCCTATAATCCCTTGTATTCTGCCATTGTGGAAGGGACCCAGTGAAGACATAGAGCAGTAGAGTAGCATAAGGGGACTACCTACCCCAACCTCAGAAACCGATGGAGGAATCAGTTAATAGCTAAGGATGCAAGTTAGAATTCAGCTCTCCTTGTACAAGTCAGTTAACGTAAAAAAAAAAAAAAAAAAATTTTTTTTTTTTTTTTTTTACAAGCTAGTGATTATTTGGTGCACATGGCTCTGTTAAGCTGAGAACTCACAATCAAGATTTTTTTTTTTGGCACCAGTAAGCTCATTCTTTGATCACAAAAACGTTGACTTTTGCATTCCTTGATTTTTGTTATCTTGGTTTTTTACATTTATAATTATTATTTTTTTCTTTTGTCCTTTTTTTAAAAAATATGAATTCTAAAATAGACTGATTTGGGACTCTATATTGTTATATAATGCCCTTGGCTCTGTGAATGACTTTAATTCTAATTGAGTATTTTGAGTTATTAGTTAACATTTCCATTTTGAAATTTCCATATTAATGGACTGTCTTTAAGTAAAATTATTTCAGCTATTGCAATTCTCTCATGATCTTTGGAAGCTACCAACAGGAATAATTAAAAACTGTTACAAATAGCATTTGTATCTATATTTAAAAGGCTCTTCAATTGACCAAGCAGATGTTGTTACAGATTTTTGTCTTTGATATGATAAATTTCCCATTAATTTTGAAAATATGGGTCTGAAAAAATGTGCTTTCAAGTTTTGTGTAGTTGAGCTGCAATTTGTGAAAGTTCAAGCAGCTGTCCTGACAAACCACTCGATAAATTTATGATTGAGACATTTTTAGGCAAAGATTAAGTTCTGAAGCTTTATGCTCTGTACTTATTGTTCAGACATATGCATTTGAATTTCTTCCCTTTTGTGTGTCTAGAGGGTATGATAACATATTTCATGTGTATGCCCACCACACATGTATATGTATATAAAAAAAGAAACCAAACCCACTGCTGTCGAGTCGATTCCGACTCATAGCGACCCTACAGGACAGAGTGGAACTGCCCCATAGAGTTTCCAAGGTATATGTACATATATATGTATACACGTTGTGTATCTAGCTATATGTACATATATATGTATGTATGCATATATATGTTTTGTATATATACACACACATACTTACATTGTATATTCAACATAAGTTGGAGGTGAAGATGCATATATTCTACTTTTAAAAAAAAATAAAAATACTCTGTTTAACCTTTCATTAACTGATTTTATTTTTTAATTTTATTTTGTCTAGGTTGAAGAAATTGTGGATATTGGATCATTTGCCCCAGAAGACATCCATATTCCTAAGATTTATGTACACCGCCTTATAAAGGGAGAAGCGTATGAGAAAAGAATTGAGGTAATTGACTTTGCTTATTTGCTAGTATTTATGGATCTGACAGCCTTAATGGATCCACATACCAGAGATATGTATTCCTGAGGCCATTCCAGATAACATAGAATTTGGGGATTGGAGATGAGCAGGAAGTCTTGCTTTGGATCTTAGAGGGAGCTTCTCTATGTGCCCTTCATGAGATGTGATTCTCTCATCAGGTACCATGTCCATGTTACTGTCCAGCCTGAGAGTGGCTTGTGTTCCCAAGGTGTGTATATATATATATATCACCAAGTCATGTGGCTCCTTAGACTGTTCGCTACAGGGTTCTAGAACTGTCCTAACTTATGATGCATGGTTTTGGCTAGTTGTCCCAGAGTAGAAAAAGATAATAAGGCCTTTGGTGGCATCACCCCTGTTGGACATTTAACATTTCATTGTTCATAAATGTCTATCTATCTTGAAGTTGCCTTGCACTTCCGTATAGAGCAGAAAGAACATTTTCCATTAGCTTTGGGCAGCTGATGGGTATGAGATCATGGCAAGGAGGGGTACCAAGAGCATTGGAGGTAATCCCAGGACACTGAGAGCATAAAGAATGACTATCTGGGCCAGAATTGATATCAAAGTTCAGAAGTGCCTAGGGATTAGAAATATAATAGATATGCAGCAAGTAACAGGGGATATTATGCAATCAGAGACACCTGCCACCCTGTGGGCATCAAACAGACGTTCTGCAATCTAAAACTAGTGTCAGGGGGCTAGGGAGAAAGGATGGAGCATTTGCAAACAGGAACAGGGTCCACGTCAGAGTCATTTTATAATGGAAATAACTTCTTGCCTATTTCTGGATATTTCTATAATTGATTCTTGTGATACACTTGTAGCAAAGCCAGTCTAGACTCTGCAGATGGAAATAGGAAATTGGCAGCAACACCACCTGGTGAACACATTCTGACAGCCCTGCAAAAAGAGATTTCCAAGGCCTCGTCCTTTGTCTTTGTTCTGGCTCAATATCTGAGCACCTGTGGAGAATTCCGTTTCAGGAGTCTGCAGAAAAACAGCAGTAGCAGTCAGTGTGACAGTGAGAGGGGGATTATTTGCTTCAAAGAGACAGAACGGGTCTCTCTTCTTCTTCAAACAAATCAGACCTATTTCATTTAATTCCCAAAGAATGATTTCTGTCACCAAATGTCACCCAAGTTATTCTTTTTTTGAACTCTCCATTATATTGCAAATTGGCCTCACTGTAGTAATGTAGTACAGGGTGCTGTGAGTCGGCATTGACTCGATGGCAGGGGGTTTTTGGTTTGGGTAGTAATGGGGGACAGTTCAATTTTTGTCCAGTAAGATTTTGTGTTTTAGTGGTGATAAAATACATGGCTTACCTTCAACCATGAAGAATTTATTTGTTTATTTTAAAGCGCCTATCTATCCGGAAAGAGGAAGGTGGAAAAACCAAATCTGATAAACCTGGAGATAGCACAAGAGAACGTATCATCAAGCGGGCAGCTCTTGAATTTGAAGACGGCATGTATGGTATCCTTTATTCTCTGGGAATGGAAAAAGACATTGCTTTCACTTCTACCAAATTGATCTGGCTACTAGGCCTCCTGCATAGTGGTTTTTCTCTATTTGTGCCATGGTAACTTTTAAAGCGTTCCATCAATTTTTATAAAATGTGGTCTAAAACCCAAAGGTATCAAGATATATCACATTGGAATTATAATCTTTTTGCCTTCTTGAAACAAAATGGCAGCCAATAATTTGCTGAGCTATTTTTTAATACAGGCATATCTTGTTTTATCGTGCTTCACTTTATCATGCTTGGCAGATACTGCGTTTTTTACAAATTGAAGATTTGTGGCAACCCTGCCTTGAGCAAGTCTATAGGAGCCATTTTCCAACAGCATGTGCTTACTTTGTGTCTCTGTGTCACATTGTGGTAATTCCAGTAATATTTCAAACTTTTTCATTATTATTATATCTGTCATGGTGGTCTGGGATCAGTGATCTTTTATGTTACTATTGTAATTGTTTCGGAGCGCCACGAACCACACCCATAGAAGACAGCGAACTTAACCAATAAATGTTGTGTGTGTTCTGACTGCTCCTCCAACCAACCACGTGTTCTGCTCTCTCTCTCCCTCCCTATTCCCTAAGATGTGACAATATTGAAATTAGGCCAGTTAATAACCCTACAATGGCCTCTAAGTGTTAAAGTGAAAGGAAGAGTCACGCGTCTCTCACGATATATCAAAAGCTAGAAATGATCAAGTTTAGTGAAGAAGGTATGTCGAAAGCTGCTGCAAATTATCCAGAAGATCTAGCTAAGATAATTGGTAAATTTGGTTACATTAAACACTAGATGTTCAATGTAGACGAAATAGCCTTATATTGGAAGAAGATGCCATCTAGGACTTTCATAGCTACAGAGAAGTCAATGCCTGGCTTCAAAGCTTCAGAGGGCAGGCTGACTCTATTGTTAGGGGCTTAATGCAGTTGATGACTTTAAGTTGAAGCCAATGTTCATTTACCGTTTTGAAGATCCTAGGGCCCTTAAGAATTATGCTGAATCTACTCTGCCTGTGCTCTATTAATGAAACAACAAAGCATGGATGACAGCTCATCTATTTACAACCATGTTGTGAATACTGAGTATTTTAAGCCTACTGTTGAGACCTACTGCTCAGAAAAAAAAAAAAAAAATTTCTTTCAAAATCTTACTGCTTATTGACAATGGACCTGGTCACCCAAGAGCTCTGATGGAGATGTGGAAGGAGATTAATGTTGTTTTCATGCCTGCTGTCATGGATTGAATTATGTTCCCCCAAAAATGTGTGTATCAATTTGGTTGGGCCATGATTCCCAGTATGGTGTGATTTTCCTGTATGTTGTAAATCTTGCCTCTATGATGTTAATGAAGGAGAATGGGCAGCAGTTGTGTTAGTGAGGCAGGACTCAGTCTGCAAGATTGGGTTGTGTCTTGAGGCAATCTCTTGCGATATAAAAGGGAGAAGCGAGCAGAGAGACGGGGACCTCATACCACCAAGAAAGCAGTGTCAAGAGCAGAGCACATCCTTTGGACCCAGGGTCCCTGTGTGGAGAAGCTCCTAGTCTGGGGGAAGATTGATGAGAAGGCCAAGAGGCAGAGAAGGCCTTCCTGTGGAACTGTTGGCCTGAATTTGGACTTTTAGCCTACTTCACTGAGGAAATAAATTTCTCTTTGTTAAAGCCATCCACTTGTGGCATTACTGTTATAGCAGCAGTAGATGGCTAAGGCACCTGCTAATAAAACATCCATTCTGCCGACCATCGATCAAGGAGAAATTTCGACTTTCAAGTCTTAATATTTAAGAAATACATTTTGTAAGGCTGTTGCTGCCATAGTTAGTGATTCCTCTTATGGATCTGGGCAAAGTAAATTGGAAGCCTTCTGGAAAGGATTTACCGTTCTAGATGCCATTAAGAACATTCGTGATTCATGGAAGGAATTCAAAATATCAACATAAACAGGAGTTTGGAAGAAGTTGGTTCCAGCCCTCATGGATGACTTTGAGCAGTTCAAGACTTCAATGGAGAAAGTAACCGCGGATGTGGTGGAAATAACAAGAGAACTAGAATTAAAAGTGGAGCCTGAAGGTGTGACTGAATTGCTGCAATCTCATGATAAAACTTCAATGGATGAGAAATTGCTTCTTAAAGATGAGCAAAAGAAAGTGGCTTCTTAAGATGGAATCTATTCCTGATGAAGTTGCTGTGAACATTGTGGAAATGACAACAAAGGATTTAGAGTATTACATAAACTTAGTTGATTAAGCAGAGGCAAGGTTTGAGAGGATTGACTCCAATTTTGAAAGAAGTTCTACTATGGATAAAATGCTATCAAACAGCATGGCATGCCACAGAGAAATCTTTTGTGAAAGGAAGAGTCAGTCAGTGCAGCAAACTTCATTGCTGCCTTATTTTAAGAAATTGCCACAGCCATCCCAGCCTTCAGCAACCATCATCCTGATTAGTCAGCAGCTGTCAACATCGAAGCAAGACCCTCTACCAGCAAAAAGATTAGAACTTGCTAAAGGCTCAGATGAAGGTTAGCATTTTTTAAGCAATAAAGCATATTTTAATTAAGGTATGTACATTGTTTTTTTAGACAATGCTATTGTACACTTAATAGGCTACAGTATAGTGTAAACATAACTTTTACGTGCACTAAGAAACCAAAAAATTCATTTGACTCGCTTTATTGTGATATTCGCTTTATTGTGGTGGTCTGGAACCGGACTCGAAGTATCTCCGAGGTATGCCTATATACAGTGAATTTCAGTACAACTTAATATTTGGCTAGAGGCTATTGGGAAAAGAGATTACCCCAGCTGAGGGTTTCAAATCTCAGAAGTGCTAGTTGTAACCAGTGCTATTTACCTTCTCTAACTCTGGTATTTGCATACTAACTGAAACATAAAATCTAACTGCTTAACAACATGCTTGCTTCCCTTGGCAAAGATCCCATGAGTGAGTGTACGCTTTTATGTCTAATGTTTTATAAGAGTATTCAATGAATGATTCAAATTCTGCATTAACTAACAAAAAAGAGGCAGGGTAGAGATAATTCAGTACAGTTAGTATTTGGATTTTGAATGCGTTTAAATACCAGTGAGTCTGCCATTTTGTGAATTCTCAATATATCAAGCATTAAACTGTAAAGTACAAATTGTATATGATAAAATAAATATTTGTTGCATGGTGAATAGAGTGAAAGCATACTTAAAGGCTCAGAACAGAAGTAACTAAAAACATGACAAATATCTCCATTTTGTAAGCTTCCCCTGGTCTGTGAATATCATCTTTCAGACTGTGGTCTTGACTGGGAGTGTTCCCTTTTCTTTTCACCTCCACTATCTCTTTTTTTTCAAGGAGCCCTGGTGGTGCAGTGGTTAAGTGCTCGGCTACTAACCAAAAGATCGATGGTTCGAATGCAGCAGCTGCTCTGCAGAGGAAAGATGTAGCAGCCTGCTTCCATAAGAATTATAGCCTAGAAAATCCTGTGGGACAGTTCTGTTCTTTCCTGTAGGGCTGTTTTAAGTCTGAAGTGACTCAATGGCACCTAACTACAACAACTGCCTCATTTTTATTTTTTAGTTTGTACCTTGTGTTACATTGAGAGCTCATAGGGGAAGATACAAAATTGCTTCCTTTTTCAGCTCTTCGGTCAGAAGATACGAAGTCAACTAAATTGACCTAGCAGTTGAAAGCTAATCACTAGAGTTTCTTCTTAACCCCAGACCATTGGCCTGCCTTTGATAATTACACACTGAATGTATAACTCGATTTTAGGTAATAATGGTGCACTCCTGCTAACCAAAAGGTCAATGGTTTGAAACCACCAGCCACTATATAGGAGAAAAGACCTGGTGATCTGCTCCTGTAAAGATTTCAGCTTAGAAAACCCTGAAGGACAGTAGTACCCTGTCCTACAGGGTCGCTGTGAGTTAAAATCAACTCCACAGCACACAACAACAGCAACAGGTGTTCTTTATTCACTGAGACTGTATTGCCTATGGAAAATATTTGCAAGACAATTCATTCAAATGGTCTTTCCATATGATCTTTACGGCGCAAAGTTTATACTTATCTCTTCCTGGTGTTTAACTTACTAAAAAGTATTAAAGACCTGAGAAAATTATAGAATATGATGAAGAACTGAGGTATAAGGCTTATAATTTGAGTTGCTCTTAACTGAAAATCCCTGCTCATAATAGAATTAATATCTCAGTGTGTTCTGTGCATCACTGTGAGAAATCAAGTGCAAATACCACTGCACTAGATTGTGATTTGCTAAAAGGTGAGCCAACTACCTATTCTCATGGCCTCATAGACTAACTGTACCCACAAGGAGCAACCTGGCTCATCGAATTATCCTCGTGTTCTTTGTAGTTTATAATATGGCAGGAAATATAGATTTTACTTTTTTCTGGTCCTGATTTGTAATGATTTCACTGTTATTAGAATCTCATCAAAGTGTCATCATTCTTTGCACCAATTCTGGTGAGGTTTGAAGTGCACTGTGGGAGTGGACAGCAGTTACAGGCAGTGTGACACTCTATGATTTGGCCGGCCGGCCTGTGTTGAGAAGGATTGAATCCACACCAACACATACAAAGTATGGTTGACTGTATTTTGACATAATAGGGAAGAAGATTCAACACTTTCCGTTAGTTCTTTGATACCTTAATAAAGCTTTTTATGTGGTCTCAATTGTATTTGCCGAAACTTAAAGTTTGTTTCCTAGCTCTGTCTTGAAGTTTCCGTTACCAAAGAATGGCACTGGAGTGACCCGAAGCAGTCAGTATGCTTTTAGGCAGTCATTTTGGTTGTGTCAGAAATCTTTTTTTTTTTTAATTTAAAAATAGTAGCTTGTTTTTGGAATGCCTGGGTGGTGCAAACGGTTAAGCACTCCACTACTAGCTGGAAGGTTTGTGGTTCAAACACACCTGGATGTGCAGGTCTGGTGATCTGCTTCTGAAAAGTCACAGCTTTGAAAATCCTAGGAAGCAGTTCTACTCTGTACACGTGGGGTCGCCATGCATCGGAATTGACTTGATGGCAACTAAGAACAAGAAGCCTGTTTTTAAATATTAAATCTTCTTTATTTTTAGTGGAAGTTTTGAATAGTGAGAAGAGTTTTTAAACAAAACCCAACCATGTTTAGTAGCATATCAGTCATAATACATAAGTTCAAATTATTGTTATTTTATCCAGATGAAAGTAAAATATGTTTTACAACATAAATAACCTCTTGGGGAACCTATTGAAGCCACTGTTGATATCAGTGTTATTGAAAAAGCTAAGACTATTGAAGATAATCGTTCTGAAAAATTACAAAGTAATGCCCAGAGGGTGACTGAAAGATTTATTTAGTCACTATATTTAGAGCCAGTGTCCTTTAAAGAAGGCTTCAGTACAGATTTATGTAAGTAAAAGGTTTATAGCACAGTCTCTCTACTTCCTATACACTGGACCTTAACATCTTTTTCTCCAGCTAATTTGGGCATAGGAATCCCTCTCCTGGCCAGCAACTTTATCAGTCCAAATATAACTGTTCATCTTCAAAGTGAAAATGGAGTCCTGGGTTTGGTAAGATGGAAATTAAAGTTTAATTTATTCAGTCTTGATGGAGGATGAGATATTTCATATAGTGAAATCTTTTGATCACCAAGGCAGTTGTTAGCTTAAAGTTCCCAACCTTGTTTTTCCCTCTTTTCCCCTTCATAATACAATATTTAACTGTTTTCTTAAAAAGGAAACATCTAATTTTGTATTTTGTGCAGTAGACAGTAATTTCCTGACTATAGGAGTGTTCTGACCACTGCTCGCCCCTTGTCCGTCTGTTAGCTTGTCAGCTGCCATCTCCCCTCCCGGTCCTTGTCCCTGCTTTGGAGAGACCTCACAGTTTCCTTTTTTGTTGACTATTTCTAACTCTTCTGTGGTTGGACAAGATAATGAATGTTGCTAACATTTCTGTGTTTAATAAAAATCACTGAGGTCCTGAATGAGAAACTGAAGAGTAAGTTTTCTGCTTTAGAACAGGGTCTTTTTTCTGATGGTTGATTAATTCAAAAAGTCTTAGAAGTTGTTTTCATTTAATTCTTAGTTTGAGGCCGTGTTATCCAAAGAGAGGTAGCATTTTCTCTTACTCGAGGTTAACCTTCAGATGGACTCAATATTCTCATATATTAGGATATACTTTTATTCAATATTATAATAAAATTAAGAACTACTTTTGCTTCCTGGATGACATTTTTTATTTAATTTTAACTATGGTAGGGATTATTTATAATTTACCAATGTATAATAGTTTAATCTTTTTTTTATTCTCAGTAGATCTTAATTGTTTATGTAATAACGGTTGTACACATGGAAAATGCATTTCCAGTATTTAAAATATAATTATGAATAAAACAAATGGTCATGACCATATAGTTGATACTGATTGGCTCAGTAATCAAAATAAACATTTTCAAAGACAAAAATGATATGTATCTAGATAAAAATCAGATTCATATTGAAGTCAATGACTCAGATTTAAGGTACCTTAGAGGTTATCTAGGAGCCCTGGTGGCACAGTGGTTAAGAGCTTGGCTGCAAACCAAAAAGGTCAGCAGTTTGAATCCACCAGCCACTCCTTGGAAACCTATGGGGCAATTCTACTCTGTCCTGTAGGGTCTTTGTAAGTCGGAATTGACTCGACGGCAGAAAGGTTTTTTTCTTTTTTTTTTTTGAAGAGGTTGTCTAATGTGACTAACTACTTCATTTTGCAGAAAAGGAAAATAAGTTTAGGAGAATTACCCATGGCCAGTGTTTAAAGGAAAATTTATACAGGTCTAAAACATCCACCACTCTTCTGTCAGTTTGTCTAATTGTGGTGGCTTGTGTGTTGCTGTGATGCCGCAAGCTTTTCCACTGGTATCCCAAATACCAGCAGAATCACCCATGGCGGACAGATTTCAGTGGAGCTTCCAGACTAAAACAGACTAGGAAGAAAGACCCGGTAATCTACTTCTAAAAAAAATTGACCAGTGAAAACCTTAAGAATAGCAATGGAACATTGTCTGATGCCAGACCTGGCAATGTTTTGTTCTGTTGTACATAGAATTGTTGTGAGTTGGAATCAACTTGACAGCACCTCACAACAATAACAAAACATTAGTTGGGTTCTCTAGAGAAGCAAAACCAGTAATACGTATAAACATATATGGAGAGATTTATAGTTGGAACGTCTAAGTCCTTGGATCAGGATAGAGCCCTTTCCCAATTCACAGAGCTGCAGAAGCTGGTGAACCCAAGATGAGCAGGTTGGAGAGCAGGGATCCTGCTCATAGGTTGTGACAGTCGAGGAATCTCCAAGGTCGGCTGGCAAGATCACAGGGTTTCTCCTGAGTCATTTAGCTGCAGGGGCTGGCAAACCCAAGATAGGCAGGTCGGGGAGCAAAACTCTTGCTCGCAGGCTGTGAAGATTGGCCAATCCCAAAATGGACAGGTAAGCTGCTAGCTCAAGTCCCAAGAACCAGAGATCAGTCAAGAGACGGCTGCTGGATTCAGAACAAGCCAACAACCTTTGCAAGGTGAGCAGGAAGGAAGTAGGCAGCAGAAGGCGGAGAGATGAAGGCTGATGGGGTGGTGAGCCACCCACCACAGGCCCCACCCCGCCGATACCGCGCAGCAGATTCCATCATGGGGGTGATCCCATATCACATTGCAACAGGAAAGTGATCACAACATTATACAACTGCTGAAACACTGAGAATCATGGCCCAGCCAAGTTGACACACAATCTTAACCATCACAGTTGCCAATTCAATTTATTTGTATAATATATTTACAGTCCCTCTTGAGAAAGCTCATAAAAATTTCACAACCAATATTTCTTATACTGGCCACATTTTTTGGGTTCCTTCTTTTCCTTTATACTTTTAATATAGGTTATTTTATGTAACTACTGGTACCATTCATGTCTTATAAAATATATATATATTTTTTTTTTAAAAAAGTAACCAAAAATAACTGAGGAAAGGGAAAATAAGGATATAAAAATTTAGATGAAGTGAGAGGTAAGGTTAGAACCCCAAATTCAGATCTTTAGGTCCTGTACATCCAAAAGCTGAAACCTTGCCTCAGCGGCTCCTTCTAGTGAAAATAATATGGCTATTTAGTGCGTATTCATTGATAAAAAAAAAAAAATTTTTTTTTCATTGATACTACCAGAAAGGTTTCTGAATAACATTGGCTTTATAATAGATACTAAGTAATTTTGATTTATTGAACTGTATTTCTAATAACAGTTCTTTCAGGTTTAGAAAATACTTTTCATTGTCCAACCACAATTACTAGTGTGGAGAAAACTAGTCAATATGAGAAATAGTCTTGAAATATAGGAATTATTTTTAAAAGGTCACCTTAAATCTTTTGATGATAATCTCAGGATTTGGGGGGAAGCTATTTATATTACAGTTTTAGTATGTGATTCAGTGAGAAACTTTGTTTACTAATTGAATGTGTACTTTGTTTGTCAGGGTCCATATCCATTAAAAGATGAAGTTGATGCAGACCTAATCAATGCAGGTAAACTCGCTTATTACACATTTGTTTAGTTTTTTTCTTTGCTGTCAATTTAGTTCTGTGCCAAATAATAATAAAGATCTGGGTTTGAATCTTTCTCTTTCCTGGAGAGTGCTCCATTGTATTTTTGTTGACCGGGGAGATGTCTTCCCAGCCCCTCTTTGCCTGGCCTGTTTGCTCGAGGGCTCCTCCAATTCAGAATAAAATAAAGGAAAAAATGCAGATAGAGTGTGGAACAAGGTTAATGGAAAGAACTTTGATGGAACAATCAATTTAGGGCCCTAGCTGTAAATAGATAGCATTCTCAAGTAGGATAATTGAGTAGAGTTTAAGGAAGGGATCATTTGTGGACAGGGTTAAGGGCAACCAGGAAGGGATGGTGAAGTACCACAGGGAGCTGTTATCTCCTGCAGGCTGAAGGGGCAGCTGTAGGAGAGGCCACCTGACAGGAACTATGGCTGCTGGGAGAGGAACACAGCCAACTTGTAGCAACCCAGGCGGTGGTTTCTCCTCTTCTGGATCTCCTCTTTGTGCTTCCTGTTGGCCGATCCCAAATTAAAATAGGTCAGCCTTCTCAGGAGGGTGGAGGGTGGAGAGCGGATCTGTAGTGACAAAAGAAGAAAAGATCCAGCACGTTGGGGTTTTTTTCATAGGTGGTACTTATACTCCTCTAGTCCTCACTGGAGTGAGAGAACATCCTCCAAAGTGTACAAGATGCTTAAGGATGTCTCTGCCACTTAGTACAGTCCACTAACATGAGCAACGCAGAGTTTGTTTGAATTGTGGGCTTAGCCTTGTCTTCTCTTGTTCCTGTATCCCTGTGCTTTGGTTTTTAGTAGACATATTTTTGACTGGGACATACAGTCACATCCATTAGCAGCTGAGAGGAGGAAGAACAGGTCAGGCCTCCTGGCTGTCATCACTGCCTGTGCTTGAGGCAGTGCTGCTGCCCACACTGGGGCTGTAAATTCTCCTTAGAATGGGGCTGCCTGCAAGATACTAATTTTTATGTTCTAGCATGATTTTCTGCACCATTTTCTCTTACTCCTATTCACTCTACCCCCACAAAAGTATTATTCTTCAAATTTAAAAATAGTATGTGTAAATCTCAGAAGAATAGTTATACGAGTTGAACATAAAGGCCAGCTGCCAAGTAGAATTGATGTTTGATACTTAGGATTTTGGGAAGTAAAACAGCTTCTGGTTGAATAGTTGAATTAGTTAACACCACTCAACTCTGAAAGGCCCACTGTGATAAAGCAGTGACTTCTAACCAAGGCTGTAATTTAATTGTGCTGTACCCTTTAGCAATAGTTCACTGATCTGTGAAAATATTTGCCGCTTGGTTTAATTAATTTATGATGTTAGTGAGCTCTTTGCAAAATGAATAACTCCATTTTCTAGATTTCAGGCTTGAGTTCATAAATCCACTTTCCTTGGAAAAATAGTCTTTTCAGTGACATTGTTAGACAGTAGGAATTTCTGATTCCATTGAAGTTAAAAGTGGCTCAGCCCTAAGGAAGCCGCCCATGTTATACTTCCACCTCTGAAAAGCCACGTATAATTCATTGTTTATGGTAGACAAAGTTGCAAATCATTTTCATAATATCCCAACTCATATAAGTCCTCTTAGTGATTTTTGGCCCTTTCAATTATGGAGCCCTCCATATGAAGGAGGAAATACTTTGAACTGGAGAACAGAATATAAATTGGTGCTTTTCCCAACTCCCCAAATTACCTGGAAATTACTTGGAAGATCCCATTGTTTGTTAATTTGAAAAGATCTGTATGAAAATCGCTTTGAATGAACACAAAGAGTTATGTTTCTGGGTATAATCAGTGTATTAAAAATTTTTAAATAATAATGGAATTATTTCTAAGAAAGGCTTCTCCTGAATAATAGTCTCACATGGTTGCATAAAAAAGAATCACCATTTGTATAGCACTGTATAACATACACCCTGCTTTTTCACACGTATTATACCATTTCAGCTTTAAAGGAAACCACACTATACAGATTGGGAAACTGAGGCCCAGAAAGGTGAAGTGCTGTGCTCAAGATCACATTGTGAGAGACTGAACTCACACAGTCTTCTGCTCCTGGCCTATGGCCGTCTTCTGTATAGACTAAGCTACCCCTCTTGAGAACGTGACTTCTACAGATGCGCGGAAGGTGGGGCTTAGAACATTTCAGAGGTTCTGTGATGATCTGGGCTTGAACATGAAGTAGCCCAGTGCAATTGCAAAATCTCCAATAAGTTACATATTTTTAGCTTTCAAATTAGTATGCATTTTGCATTCTTTTATTTCTTAATATTGCTTGCTGATTTTATCGTACAAATATAATTTTAAATGCGACCTACTCTTGATTAAAACTGCTTTAGAAAGAATCACCATGTTAATCTTGTGGCTTATAAATATCCCTGGCCCCTGTCCTGTGGTTCTCACTGTACAGAGGACGTGATTTTGCACCCCTCTAAGGGACATTTGGCAATGTCTGAAGACATTTTTGATTGTCATAATTCGGGGAGTGCTAATGGCTTTAGTGAATAGAGGGATGCTGCTAAGCATTCTGCAATAACCTACAATAACCAGAACAGCCCCCCCACAACGAAGAAGTATCTGTCTAGTCAGTAGTGCTGAGGACGAGAAACCCTGCTCTGGAGGTACACATACTACAGTCACAGGCCTGCAGGTGAATGTGCAAATAGCACGGCATGCAAGATCTACCTAGGGGTTGCCACCTACCTTTCCAGCCTTATCCTACTCTGCGCCCTACAAGGATGTCTTTGTCCACCCACACTAGACCACTAGGTGTATTCTGACTGTGATGCCTACTTTCCTTGCTCCAGGACTTTGCTCTTACTGTGCCTTTCACCAGCTTTTGGTTCTGCCTGCTTCCGCTTTTATCCCCATGTCTCCACCAGGAATTGCCTATTGAAAATGCATTCTACCTCTCTTTCAAGTTCCAGCTTATTTGTCCTCTCCAAATCCTTCTACAACTCAGAAATGTCCTTCGCCTGAACCCAGCACACATGTAGTGTCTCTCTCTGAAAACACACCACATTTTCCCATGTAATTATTTGTGTATATTTATCTCTTTTGCCAGATTGTTCCTTTCGCCCAGAGCAGCGGTTCTCAAAGTGTGGTCTCTAGACTCACAGCATCAGCATCAGCATCACCTGGGGACTTGTTAGAAATGGAAATTCTCAGGTCCCATCACATACCTATTGAATTAGAAACTCTGGAAGTTGGGCTCCGCCATTTGTATTTTATAAGCCTGCCATGTGATTCTGATGGCTGCTAAGGTTTGAGAATAACTAGTTTAGAGCAACTGTGCTTTGTACATGGTACATAGTAGATATTTACTTGATATCTGGAGAATTCCCTATTAAGTCATGAGCCAAGGACTTGGTAAATATGAAACTTAGTAACTCTTTTGTCTGAACATCTTGAAGGGATTTAGAAAAAACTTTGAAAAACTGAAGAAAACAAAAATCAATCAGAAGTAATCAAATAAGAAAACCCTCTTTATGTGACATTGATTATAGTTACATGACTTTTCATGACCAGATTTGGGCATTGTATTTGAAAAACGTGGACTCTGACTTAGGATATTTATTTTTGTTTCAATATTGTTTGAAAATGCTGAAAATTAACTTTTCTTCAGAAGAATGTAATTTAGAAGATGTCAGAATGTATTAGCAGGGGCCTGACAATAACTTTTTTTATGAGAGTTTTTTTCTGGACTCTTTGAATAGAACATTGCTTCATAAATCACATGAGGGAGTGGAAGGCTCTGCCAATTGATCTCAAAGTTTCCTATAAAATGGTAAATAATGCCCTCTATTTTTTTTTTTTTAATGTGCTACAACTAGTCACGATTTCCCTTTGGAAGGCATTGTTTAATTTAGCACTTAGAGAACAAAGAATTGTGATTTTTATGTTTCTCTTTCTTTTTATCCTACAAACTTTTCTTCCTTGACCCTCCACCTTGCAGAATTGGAGAATCTGAATTTGCTGGGCATAGAAGAAGCTGTGTTAGGCAAAGATTTAGTTGTGTTATGCCTTTCCTAAAACCTAGAGCTCACGTGCTGCCTGTATAACCCCAGCATATCAGTCAATCACTTGATCCTGTGCCATTTATTCCTGAAGTGGCAACGGCCTGGCACTGTCACTTTTCTAAGTAGGTTTGGAGAGAGAAATAAAAATAATGACAATAATTAAAGCCAACATTTATGGAGCCCTTTCTGTGTGCCAGTCACTGAAGTGAGGGCTACATGATTATCTCATTTAATCCTTCAAGTTTTACATGTTATCCAAAAGCCCCTACTGACCACACCAGAAAGTATTTTCCAAAGTTTTTTTTAGTTTTGTGGTGCTTTGAAAAATGAGAAAATGTTTCCATCATTTATAATCATACTTCTGCAGAGAATAAATATTTTAGCATGATGTAAATAGGTTCATTCTTCCTCCACATGTTCTCAAACAGAGGGGGAATATTGATGGTGATGGTAGCTTTCAGGAAAGACTTAAGAAGCTGAGGGGATTGCTGTGTTGTACAGTTGGGATGGGTGGACCACTTTAGTCCCGTTGTGCCCTGGTGCTTTTCCCTCTTTCAGTCCCACGCTTGGCATCACAGCTTTCCTTCCCCTTCTTTTTGTCTGTCCCATTACACTAGGGCAATGTGTGGAGCATTCTCAGACTTATCTTTGCCAAAGTGGCATGTGAGCATTTTTCTGGCTGAGACCAAAGCTGCTTCCTGACACCTGTAGCTCCTGGACAGACAGGAGACAGATCCCAAGAAGGAAGCAGCTTGGATATGCGTCAGGTGATACTGGTTGTGTGAGGACGGGGTGACCTCAAAGGTCTTTTTTAATTTATTGTGCTTTAGGTGAAAGTTTACAAATCAAGTCAGTCTCTCATACAAAAAGTTATACACACCTTGCTGTGAACTACGAGCTGCCCTCCCCCTAATGAGACAGCACATTCCTCCTCATCACCCTGTATTCCCCATGTCCATTCAACCAGCTCCTGTCCCCTTCTTCCTTCTCATCTTGCCACCAGACAGGAGTCACCCACATAGTCTCAAAGGTCTGTTCCAGCTCTGAACTTGAGATGTAAGAGAACCTCTTGGAAGTTAACATTAAATATGTTGGCCAGTATTAATATGTTTTTCCTGATTTTACCAAAATCATACAGTTTATAATATGGTCTTATAGGGAAAGGAAGAAAGACAAGGGGCAGAGAGAGAGAAGAGGGAGGGAGAGAGAGGGCAAGATTGAGGAAGTGGGCTCAGTTCTGATTATGTTAGAAGTAGATGGGTCCTCTGTTATTTGTTGATTTTTTTTTTTTAAATCTGAGGGGTATCTCCTGTGTCATTCCCTTCTAAATTGCATTTCTTCTTGTGATCATGTCTCTTTCACGATCTTTTTGCCCCAGTGACTTACAGTAGCACTGGATTCTGACAGGTGTCATCCCAAGAATTCCTTTGCTCCTCACTACTGTTAGCATTTTAGCTGTGTCTTGTGAAGGGACTGGGAGTGGTGTTCCCTGGGTATAGGCAATAGGGGTGGGCATTTTGTGTAGAGAATTTCAAAACAGTAATAAAACTAAAAATTGGTCACTTTTTATTATCATAGTGCAAGGGTAATTCTTAACAATGTCAGTAACAAAGTGTTCTCTTCACAGGGTCCGTTGGTTCCCACGGTGTCCCCCACCCCTTTTCCTTCTTCCTGTGCCACTGCATTTTGGTGAAGGAAGCCTTAGTTCTTTAAGAAACAGAGAAGAGGGTGCAGACCTCTTTCTTTACCATGATACTCTTAAAAATGTAATAGCCTTTTCTTTTTTCTTCTCTTGTGTGTGTATGTGTTTAGGCAAGGAAACAGTTACTGTTCTTCCAGGAGCCTCTTATTTCTCCAGCGATGAATCATTTGCAATGATTAGAGGGTATGTAATAACTGCGCCCCTTGTGTTTCACATGGTGTGGAATGAGCTGAGTCATCCCCTGAGTGAGTTAGCAAGGCTCTGGAAAACAGCACATCTCCCAGCCATAAAACTATCACAGGTTTGTTTGGCTGCAACAATATGTGAAATTATTCAAATTGAATGTTGGGAGTTGATATCTCCAGCCTGCTATTATTAAAACAACCCAAAAAATGGAATAAGCATCCATGCGTGTGTCTACTATATTGAAGTAAATATTGCTAAGGTTCTTTCTGAGGATCAAATGTTTCTTCAGACTGTGTATTCACTTCGTAGCTTGTGGTTGCCTTCAAATGGAGTTGTATCCCTCACACCACTCAAGGAAACAAATTCATAATATACACCTGTTTTTAATTTGGTTTTGGAGCTAATGTAGGGTATAATTTTTAAAGAATTCTTAATGATGATTTCTTCACATAAAAAGGGATGGATAAAATAAGTGTGAGCTTAGAGCTGATCTATTTGGAATTCACTTGCGGGTTAAGGGAAAACAAATGTACTTTGGGGGCACAGAATCACTTATTAATTTTAATTGATGATAGTGTTTAGTGAAGGATAATGTAAAACTTGTGAGTTTGCTTCATAGCTCCTTTTTTTCTTCTCAGGGGACATGTTGATCTAACAATGCTAGGAGCGATGCAGGTTTCCAAGTATGGTGACCTGGCTAACTGGATGATACCTGTAAGTAGCAATTTTTAATTCTAGATTATGCTTGGGTCAGAATAATTATTTTTTAAATTATTAAGGAAAATCCTGTCAAATTAATAATGAGAGCATAAGATAACTATTGAAAAAGTGAAGAAATATTCTAATGTGTATTTCTTATGAGAATCGAGTTTTAATTAAGCAATCACTGGGAAATATTCAAGTTTGACAGTTTTACTCTGTCATTGGGACAAAAAATTGACAAGGTCAGGGCCAAAGCACCATTTCCTTAGAAAACCAGAGCTGGGGAAGATAAAAAAATACACTTAGGAGATGGCTTAATTATACCCTGATGAAAGTAGGAAATACAAATATTTATCGTAACTAAATTCTGTAACTAGCAAGAACAATTAAAAAGGTAACTAATTTTATGTTAATTCTATTAACTCTTTATTCATAATGATTAAAATCCTATTTTGATCAGTCATGGAGTGCCAGAAGTAATGCATCAATGTTTTCTCTTATGGAATTCAAAACCTGTGACTTTTTTCTTATTGAATTGAATGACTTTATTTTTAAATAATTATCAAGTGACATGTATCACTTCTGAATAGAAGCTGTAAAAGCCAGTGTGAGATTCATTGATTCTTTAGTTCAGTCATAAGACCGGCAATGTCCCAGATAGAAACTTCTCTCAGTCCAGAGTAAAGACAAAGTGAAGCAGAGCTGCAGGGTTGCTCGAATTGTTGTTGATGTAAGGAAAAAAAAGACTAAAAATCCACCTGAAGCAACAAACAAGCTCCTTTCCCAATGGGTTTCCCAATCTCTAGGCCTCAAGCCTAACCTAATAAAAAAGCATATGGAATGTGGAATCTTGTCAGCTTTTGTGATTGAAATGCTGTAGCATTACCTTAAACATCCTTTTATTTCTGACATACGTACTTAAACAAAAATTTATGGCTTACTCTCCATTAGATATCCATACTCTTAAAGTTTTCAATTTTAACTGCTTTAAATAATTGTGCACCACTGCCATCCCACGGTCACCACCACTGTGTCATTTCAACCACAACCATGTGGGATAGCAAAGAGGATTATATGTGCACTTTGGAATGAAATATGTGGAAAAAACCTCTTAAAAAACAAAGATCCTATCCCTTCTTCTCCCCACGTGGGTTATATTCTTTATTTTATGAACCACTCTGTTATTTCCTGGAAGATAACCTCAGGGGATAGTTTGGGTTTCAAAGTTTAAAGAGTACCTCGGGGTGATAGTCTTGGGGAGTCCCCGAGTCTCAAATGGTCCAAAAATTCTGGACCTTATAAGAATTTGAGTTCTGTTCCACATTTTTCTCCCTTTCTATCCAGGTTGATCTACTGAGGCCCTGATGAGAACAGTCAGGGTAGATCAGGCCATGGTTTGTGTAGGCAGGGCTATTAGCCCTGTAGACAAGTTTCTTCTCTGAATATTTGGTTTCCTTCTTTTTCTTTTGCTCCAAATGGGTAGACACCAATAGTTGTATCTTTGGTGGCAGATTACAACCTTTTAAGGCCCCAGATACTACTCACAAAACTAGGATGTAGAAAATATACTTTATGAACTATATTATGACATTTGATTGAGTTGTTCCATGAGACTGTGGTTCTAAACCTTAAAACCAGAAGACCAAATTCACAAGTTGTTTGGTTATGTCTAAGACAGGGGGGATCAGACCCTGAAGAAGGACATTATGTTTGGTAAAATAGGGGGTCAGGGAAAAAGAAGACCCTCAACCACGTGGATTGACACAGTGGCTGCAATCACGGGCTTAAGCCTAACAATGATTGTGAGGATGGCACAGGACCAGGCAGTGTTTCGTTCTATTGTACATAGGGTCAGTGTGAGTTGGAACTGACTCAGCTGCGCCTGACAACAACATTGTTGCAAAATTATATATGTCTTATCCTTAACAAAATGTCTTTTTGTCTTGTGTATTTCTTAGTGGCATCATTTACCTTGTTCAGCCTGTGATGTTTAAACATGCTTGTGAAATGCAAACAGTTTTAATAACGACATGAATCAAGGAAGAGTCCTCTTAGAATTAGCTTTGGAAAAAGGACTATAATCAGTATCTTAATTCATGAGTGTGGTTCATTATATTCTATTTTGTTGCTTTCAGTGTCCGTGATTATGAGCTCATATGTGAGTGAACCCTATCTTGTCTGGTAATTCAGGTTATTCTTATGTGTGTGTTTAAGGCATTCTGTTGTTTTTCTGCAGCATCAGCTAAAAGCAATTTGGTTAAATAAATGAGGCTGGTATTCTGTGATTTGACAATGATTTTGAAATCTCTCAGATTTTGCTGTTAATTTTTTGAGAAAGGTTGATTACTATAGTTGATAAAATGTTTCAGATTGCATTAGTTTAGCTCTTGATTTAATATCTATTTAAGAACCTTAACTAATTATAAATTACATTATTATTTCAATTGTAAAAATATTGGTCATTCTAAGTCAGCCTTTGGCATAAAACCTAGTGCCTTTTGGAGGCTTTAAAGAAATTAGAGAGGATCAACTGAGGATCAGTGAGTCAGATTGACAGTTTATGGGAATGCTTATTTGCGTAGGAAATCAGAATGTATTTTTATTTTTAAATTTTAGGAAAAGGCTATGAGGGGTAGTAAAAGGAGCGTAGAGAACCAAGCCCAGGGGTTTTCTCCTGGTGCTACTAGTAATCAAGATTATGACCTTGAATATATCACCTAAACCCTTTGTGTTAAAGTGTCCTCATCTATAAGGTGAGGATTGGATTATCTCAAGGGTCCCTTCTGGGTCTCATCATGGTTAAAAAACAAGGGCCCTGTAGTGAGACAGACCTAGTTTGAAATTCTGTTTTTGTCACTTACTAGCAGTGTGACCTCAGGCAGTTGGCTACTTTTCCTCATCTGTAAAATAGGAGTAATATACTAGTACCTATTTTATAGGACTGTGTATAGAGGATTAAAAGAGATAATACATGAAGTACATAGTACAGAGCTTAACCCATAATTATGTGCTAAATCAGTGGGTCATTATTTTGATAAGAGGGAGAAGTTGGGGATACCTGGCAGAGAAAGGAATAGCATTAGTTACTGTGAACAGAAGCAATAGAGTTTTAAATATTCCTATTTCTCTGGAATAATACTTTTAAAAACCAATTTATACAGCAGTCCTGGGTATGGAGCAGAAATATATTCAATACGTTCTTGCCTTTAGGGAACTTGGACGTCTTTAAAAAGTTAGTATAAGGTTATTTTATAATTTAGCACACATCAAGGCTGGAAGCTCTTATAGTGTGCATTATGTGGTTGTTATTTATAGGAAAACTTTTCCAGTGTTTATCACATTTTTATATAACCAAGAGCTCTGTGAATGATTAAAGCTTCAGTGTTTATTACTTTATATACCTCAAGGTATATTACTTCTGTGTTTCATAAGGAATGGACTTAATTTTTTGGTGATGGGGAATGTTGAAGGGTTATCACAGTAACCTGGTTGAAAAAAAGCAAAGCATAAAATGTTCTTGTAACTGGTTCTACTCTTTTGATAATGGAGATTGCTAGGTGTCAAGATGTGATTTCTGATTACAGTTTCCCTTAATCCAAAAAACCAAACCCATTTCTGTCCAGTTGATTCCAGCTCATACTGACCGTGTAGGACAGAGTAGACCTGCCCCATAGGGTTGCCAAGGAGTGGCTGGTGGATTCTAACTGCCGACCTTTTGGTTAGCAGCCATAGCTCTTAACCACTGCACCACCAGGGCTCCACAGTTTCCCTTTTTGCCCATTGCCGTTGAGTCGATTCTAACTCACAGCGAGCCTTCAAAAAACCCAGTGCCGTCGAGTCAATTCCGACTCATAGCTACCCTTAGTCTCTATTAATCCTGGTGTCTTAGTTATCTAGTGCTGCTACAACGGAAATGCCACAAGTGGATGGCTTTAACAAACAAATTTATTTAGCTTCACAGTTTAAGAGGTTAGAAGTCTGAATTCAGAGCGCTGGCTGTAGAGAAAAGCTTTCTCTGTCAGTTCTGGATGAAGGTCCTTGTGTCCTCTGAGCTTCTGCTCCTGGCGATCTGCATGTGACTTGGCATGTGTCTTTCCAATCTCTTCTTGCCAGTTTGCATTTAATCTCTTATATCTCAAAAGAAATTGACTCAAGAAACACCCTACACTAATCCAGCCTTATTAACATAACAAAGACAACCCATTCCCAAATGGGATTATAACCACAGGCATAGAGGTTAGGATTTATAACACCTGTTTTTGGGCGGGGGGGGGGGGGGGGGGACACGGTTCAATCCATAACACCTGGCTTCTTTGTATGTGATACAGTGTATATTTTGATTCTTACTGGATGCAGGATAGCTTAAGAGTTAAGACCATGGGGTTTAGTTTAGAGTAGATTTGTCTGGGATTTCAGCTCTACCCCCTTACAAATTTTGTGCTCTGGGGCATATGTTTTTGTAAGGATTAAGTGGAAAGATAATGAAAAGTGAACATTCTAAACACTCCATAAACCAAAAAACCAAACCCAGTGCCGTCGAATCGATTCCGACTCATAGCGACCTTATAGGACAGAGCAGAACTGCCCCATAGAGTTTCCAAGGAGCGCCTGGTGGATTTGAACTGCCGACCCTTTGATTAGCAGCCATAGCACATAACCACTACGCCACCAGGGTTTCCAAACACTCCATAAACAGTGGCTATTACTTTCATCTTCTTTGATGCTTAACATTAAAGGGGAATATTTGCTTTAAAATACACTTGCATAAAAATTTTTTTTTTTTTTTTTTTATAAGCAAGGCTATATTTTACAGGAGCCAGTATAACCTGCTTATTATAAGTTAATATTTGAGTATCAAAAATTTAACTCTTTAAGGACACATTTCTTGCTTTTATTTGTTGTGGATAAGATACTGCTTAGCCTTATTGTTTAGGTTCAGTAAGCATTTTTTTTTTTTTTGTCGCAAAGATTTATGTTCATTCATAAAATTTAGATATATTTTTATTGCAAGATCTGGCAGTCAAGAAGCTGAAAAGTTTAGCTTTATTATATCATTTTTTATTTACTTTTATCTGTTTACTGAGTTTAGTAATCTTTCAGTGGTTGTATAAGTTGAGTTTCTTTGCATCATGGCATTTCCATCAATCAGTATGGCGTTAGATTGTAATAAACATTAAGCCTTTAAGGCAGGCAAACAGTGTGGATGCTATTTGTTTTACCCCTTAATAGCTTCTTAGTATGCAGTATTGGTCCTATGCACACACAGTTTTAAAAATTTTGTCCTGAGCATCTGAAGAGGGAAAATTTGACAAAGTGGTAGTTGGCGCCTTCCACTTCCCTGCTTTTATTGAGATGATGATAAACCTCAGGCTAGCTAAGCAAAGGCAGAAAGATGAGCAGTCCATTGAATCTACATTCAGAACTGCTCTGGTGCCTTTCTAATGCCTATTTTTGGAAAACAGCTGCCTTAGATTATTGACTTGTGAAGGGAAGCAGATGTGTGTGATCATCGATGGGAGCAGTTTGTTGCAAGCAGGCAACAGTGGCCCGCTGGAAAGGGCTTCTGTGTGTGAGTAACCCAACAGCAGAAGGCCCACTTGCTTTATGGGAGGTTGGAAGGAAGACGTTCTTAAGGCAAAGGAGAATGTGATGTTACGGTGTTTGTTTTTAAATTTTCTGTGCATTTAAAAAATAAATACAAATTAATGTTGCACTCATATATGCTACGTGTCTGCATTCATGAAATTGACTTATTCCTCTAGGCATGTTGACTGTTTTAAATAAGCTAAGTCTCTAGTCTTTCTAGCCATAGAACCAAAGGTCTTTGTATTCAGGATTCAGTCTAGTCGTTTAGTTCCATCAATTGTAGTCCTAAATACTAAGCATATAAATATATAATGTAAATATGTAGGTAAAGATACAGATGAAGGTATAAACATAAAGATAATAGTTTTAATATATCACTGCCTTCTTCATTTGGCCCTTAAAGATTCAGGAAAGTGTAAACCACGAGTAAGTAAGAAGAACAGGCAGACAGTATGAACGTTATGGTGTGAATGTGTGTTTGTAAAATTATTCAATGATAATTCAGCTCTATCAGTGTAATGTAGTGGAAAACACACAGGACTTGGGAATTAGACAGACCTGTGTTTAGATTCTGGTTCTGTAGCTTATTAGTGGCGTTACAAATCTTTATACCTCAGTATACTCATTTGGAGGAGCCCTGGTGGCACGGTGGTTAAACGTTCAGCTGCCAACTGAAAGGTCAGAGGTTTGAAGGCACCAGCTGCTCCACACGCACATACATTCAACCATATTTTCTCCCCATCCCTCAGTCTTTCTCTCTTTAGAATTCCTTTTTAGATAATAGATAATTAGTAGCCACAGGTAAAAATTCACCAAGCACATACACAACTGTATATATGTTTCTGAAAACACTAAGCCCAGGGAAAAAAAAAGTCTAGGTCATTGAATGTGTTTATAGAGTGAGTGAAGGAAGAGAGTAAAGAGTAGAAGAAACAAGAAATTCATTTGTAAGATGATAATTATATTTAACTTGCGTGGCTATTCTGAGGATTAAATACATTTATTCAATCTATGAATATTATATTAGTTATGAATTAAGGGCCATGCACTGTTCCAGGCTTTTGGAATGCAGCAGTTAACAAAACAGATGAAATTCTCTGTATTCGTGGGGTTCATATTCTAGCAAGGGTCAGCGAACTACAACCCATGGGCCAAATCTGGCTTTCTGCCTGTTTTTGTAAATAAAGTTTTATTGGAACACAGCCAAATTTAGATTTGTCTCATGGCTGCTTTTGTGTTGCACCAGCAGAGTTGAGTAGTTGTGACACAAACTGTATGGCCTTACCATTTGGCTCTTTACAGAAAAAAATTTGCAAACCCCTGTGTTAGATCATTGATTTGAAATCTTTCTTCTTTTCTCATATAAGCTTGTAATGCTATAAATTTCCCTTTGAGCACTGTATTAGCAGCATCCCACAAAATTTTATATGTTGTATTTTCATTTTCATTCTCTTCAAAATATTTTTTAATCTCCTTTGTGATTCCTTCTGTGACTCATTGGTTATTTAGAAGTGTGTCATTTAATTTCCAAATATATAGTGACCTTCCAGTTATCTTCTAGTAATTTCTAATTTTATTTCTGTTGGGGTCAGAGAACATATATAATATGATTGCACTTAAATTTATTGAGACTTGTTTACACCCCAGAATGTTGTCTATCTTAGTACTATTCTAGCTGCACTTGAAAATAATATGTATTCTGCTATTGTTGTGTATTTTCTGTCAATTAGGTCAGATAGGGAGACAATGTTGTTCAAGTCTTCTGTGTTCTTACTGCTTTTATCAGTTCCTGAGAGTATTGAAATCTTCAGCCATAATTGTGGATTTGTCTGTTTTTTCTTTCAGTTACATCACTTTTTGCTTCATATATTTTAGAGTGCTGCTATTATTTGCATGCATACACTTTTAATGTTATTTACTCTTATTGAATTGACCCATTTATAATTATGTCCCTCTGTATCCCTGGTAATATTCTTTATTTTGAAATCTGCTTTAATGTCAATATAGCCACTCCCAGATTAGTATTTGCATGGTATATCTTTTTTCCATTATTTTACCTTTATCTCATCTGTGTCTTCATGTTTAAGTGAATTTTTGTAGACAGCATATGGCTAAATCTTGCTTTTTTTATGCAGTCTTTTAATCTCTGCCTCTTAGTTGGAGGTTTAGATCATTTACATTTAATGTAATTATATCAACAGGGTTGGATTTAAATCTATAAGCATATAGTATTTTTCCTCTTTACCCCATCTGTTCTTTGCATTTTTTTCCCGTTTTCCTGCCTTCTTTTGGATGATTCCATTTTATCTTCATGATTGACTTCATTTTTTTTTTTTTTTGCCTTTTTAGTGGTTGTTCTTGGGTTTAACAAATACATATTTTTTATATCACAGCCTACTTTAAGTACATTATAGTACTTCCCATATAGTGTAAGAACCATGCAATAACCATAAAAAATTCATTGCTGTAGCACTTAACCACTACACCACCAGGGTTTCCAACCATGCAATAGTATACCTCTATTCCCCACCCTCACCGTATTTGCTATTGCTAGTCATACGTTTTACTTCTGCGTGTGTTATAAACCCTAGGATACCTTTTTTACTGTTTTTTGCTCTAAACAATCAACTATCTTTTAAAGAGGTTTTAAAAAGGAGAAAAAAACGCTACGTATATTTTTCAACATACTTTCTTCTGCACTCTTCCTTTGTGTGGATCCAGATTGCGATCTGATGTTCTTTCTTCTTGTAGGACTTCCTGTGGCTTTGTCAAGACACGATATCCTCTTATAATTCTGGTCTTACAGATGTTGCTCAGATTGATCTTGTCAAGATTTGCTTTTGAGCTTTGTTAGGGATAGTTGAGAACAGCCTTTTGTTTCTGTCTAATTTAACCCCACTACTAAGGTGATCTCTTCTGAGGACTCTACCTGATGCCCTGTGTATTACGAGTTCTTTCCTCTCTAACTGGTAAGAACATGAATTGTTGCCAGACCTGTGTGCATTCTGGACTTTTTTTTTCCCCGTAAGGCTTCCCAGTGTTTCTCTCTCAGGCTGTGACTAGTTTTCTCTCATAATACGTGTACATCAGTACTTTTCCAGGCTTGAACTCTCTCTGTGTGCAGCAACTTCCTCTCCAGTTTTTTAACCCTCAGATTCTAGTTTCCTTGACCTCTCTAATCCAGCAAGACTGCCAGGTTCCTCCTGCATTCCCCTCCCTACACTACAGCCTGCAGACTCTCTTCAGGTAATAAACTGGGACAATCACAGTTGTCTAATGTTTGAAAACTATTTTTTCATACGTTTTATCTGCTTTTCTCATTAATACCATTAGTAATATTTTAAATTTATATCTTTGTATTTATTGGATGATTTTCTTAGTGTACATCCCTAGAAGTAGAATATCTTGGTCAATTTTTAGGGCTGTTGTTATCACTGAACTGTCTTCCAGAAAGATTATCCCAACCCACAGTGTTTTTATTCTATTGCCAATATGGGTTTAAGCTTTTTTCCAGTCTTCACCAGTGTTATAATTTTGCATTTCTTTAAATACTGCCACCTGGGCCTATTTAAAAGGCAGACAGTACCTTATGCTTATCAAAGGCACTTACTCCTCCTCTCATTCTGGAGGCCCTCCTTTTGGCTTCTAGCAGTTATTATCTTTTATCAAATATTGTTCCAGTGCTGCTATCTTTGGTGATTTAAAAGGTACTATTGGTGATGACTGTTATCTGTGTGAATGAATATATCTAAATATGTTTATTTTTTATTTCTGTATCCAATCTTGGGATGAAATAAAAACACAACTATTTTTATCTCCTGTGGTGCCTTTGTATTTATTTAGTTAGGGAAGCTTTTCCTCTGTACTTAATGACTGCTCAGAGGACACGTGACATTTCAGTTCACTCTCAAGTAATAAACTGTCCTTGGGTCACTTTTACTCACAAACTAAGTCTCGATTCAGGAATTATTATAGTGTCCAGCGCTGGTGACTGGTAACACCATGAGCTGGCCCCATGCTCTCTGCTCCTGGAGGATGTTTAAAACGGATCCTTTCCTCTGTGTGTGTTGGAGGGATGGTGTCATTGGAACTCCCTTCTGGGCTCCTCCTATAGCAGCTCCCAGATGGGCGATGGCTGATGCTTCCCTAGCAGCTTTCCCTGATTTTCCTGAGGTCCACTTCACATGTAGACTCTAGTTGATGGCACTCTTTCTTCCTTCTGCAGCGTCCTGTTGAGAAAACTTTTAGAACATCTCCAGGCTGGCTCTTATCTGGGAAGCATTCATGCATTTCTCGCCCCATCTTCACTGATAATGTAGTCACTTCCCCAGAACAACCACTTCAGCTTTCTCAGGCACATCACTTTCTAACTGCAGGCTTTTTGAGTTGTCAGTTGAGTAAGGAACAGACATGTCCTTACCCATCTCCATGGTTAGGTCAGAGGGTTAGGATCATAGCACATGTTTCTTGAAATAAATTCTTAATGCAGAATTGTCTTCTGTCCCTATACTGTACTCCTTTATCTTGCTGAGGGTACCAAGAGTCTAGAACTTGTTTTTGGCAGTTTACTTCATCAGCTCTGCATCTGTTTATCTGTCTCACATCCTGATATCGGATAGCTCCCATATTAGAATGCCAGTCAAAATGAGACAGAGTCTCATTTTAATATCCAGTAACCACCACTTTGGCTTGTGGACCTGTTGTTTTCTTGCTGCCGTTATTCTCGTAAGCTTGTATTCAGTTAAACCTCCATACACAGAGGGGTGTCTTCTGTCTTTGGTTCCTGTACATCAGGGTGATCCTCCAGCCTATTCTGCTTCCCAGCTGACCTAGACAGAGGAGAAAAAAAATGGAAGAACCTGGTCAAGCATTGCTTGTTCAACGAGGGAATAAAAACTACACTGACCCATTGGGATGGACCTTTACTTCCTGTGCCAATTAGAGAAATACTTAATGCTTGTATAATTTACGAGAGTAAAAAGTGATTCCTTTTTGTACTGCATATTAAAAAGTGGGCATACATTAAAAAACTTTCCATTAGTGATTTACAAATTTAAGATATTATTGGGAACATAAGTTATTATTTTTCTTTACTTGGATACTATATTTAGTTATCCAGAAATACTGTTATCTATAAAAACATGTTGAAAACTAATCCTTAGTTTTATTATTTACATCCAATATTTTTGAGATAGACAGTAACACATTTGATGCATTCATTTTAAATGGAAAATTCATTTTACTTCAAAGCTCCTTTGAAGATTAAAAGCTATGATTAAGGTTTTGAAAGCCACAGCTAAATTCTAAATCTATTAACTATTTAATAGCATTTAGCACATGCTCTTGGCCAGGCTTGTTATATTATTTGTATATTTATTGTCATTTAATCTTCATAGAACCCTGTGATCATTCCTGCTATTTTAAAGAAAATAAGGCTAAGAGTGTTAACTCTTAAGGATGACAGGGACTTGAATCACAAACTCCTTTGCTGTAAAGCGCATGTGTTTTGCATTCTGCCACAATGTTCTTTTTTAATATTTAACTAGTAGCTTTCATGGAGTTCCTGGGCAGTGCAAGAGTTAACATGCACTGCTGCTAACCAGAGGTTCTGGTCCACCCAGAAGTGCCTCAGAAGAAAGGCCTGGCCATTTATTTCTAAAAATCAATAACTCAAAACAGTATGGAGCACAGTTTTACTCTGATATACGTAGGGTCACCATGAGTCAGAATCAACTTGACAGCAACTGATTTTTCAGGAGGGAAGCAAAACAACCTGCAAAATAAATAAAAGTCCTCACAGCATTTCTGTAAAGTTGATAAAGATCTGATTGTTTCATCGTGTAGGACGAAGTCCATTGCAGTTTGAAGAACACGTGCTGCGTATATGATGCTAGTTCAAAGTGGGGTTGTGAAAGGTGCTGCTTCGGTCATTTGCATGTTTTTTTTTTTCTGCATCTTATCATTTCCTTTAAGCTCCCAGTCAGATTCTAAAGGCCACCACTGCCCAATCACATAGAATCAACCCAGTCTCATGTGTCGAGTATTTTATCCATTTTATTACTCATTCAGTGTTTTTGTGATTTACCAATTGAGGAATTCTTTGGAATAGCTCAGACCTTCAGTTCCTGATATGAGCTTTGACATATTTTAGCTGATTGTTATCTGTTTTACATATTCCTAGGATTTTTATAAAATAAGTTTTCAATACTGAAATGGGAATCATTGAAACAAAACTGTAGAAATATGAGAATAATTGCAAAGACTTTTTTGCATACAGCAGGAGTTTGGTCATATTTGGGTTGCGGTCTCTCCTTTCTTCTCTTTCTAGAGAAAATGACCAATGAATGAGTTTGATATTTGCAATAAACTTAATCCCTTTGGCTAATGATGCATTTATATGACTACAGCAGCCCCTGCTCATTAAACAGCCCACTTATAAGGAGGGGAAGATATATTAAAAATGATGGATGAGGCCTCATAAAAACCCATTAATAGTAATGTCATAAATAATGGTACTGCTGATACGACTTAGCAGGGAATGAAACCAAAGGGCTGATGACAGTGTGACCCTGCAGCTATAGGCTAATGAATCTGCGTGACTAAATTTTATTAAATGACTGCATTTTGTACGTCCAATTGGTGAAATCTATACTTCTTACGTTAGCCGTTGTTTAGAGATAATCTTGGATCAACACTTTCTTTAAAAAAAACAGTTAGGGAAAATGTCAAACATATCTATAAATACAATAGTAACATACATATATCCAGCTTAGATAATTATCCACTCATGGCCAGTCTTCTTTCATCTCTACTTCTACCCACTTTACCCCCTGCCCAGATTATTTTGAAGTAAATCCTACACATCATACTGTCTGTCCGTAAATATTTCAGCATTATCTCTGAAAGATAAGACATCTTTGCTTACCCACAGTACTGCTATTCCATCTAACGGTAATTTGTTAACATTGTCCAGTCAAACAGCACCCTGGGGTTACTGACAGAGAACCTGAATCCAGAGAAATGAAGGAACTGGACACAGGTCACAAAACTAGTCAGTAGCTAAATCAACTCCGGGACTCATCTCTCCTGTCTCATCTCTTAGCCTTACAAGGATGCTCTTTACAATATATGAGAAAACTTCTAGGGATGCTCTTTGCAATATATAAGAAAAAGTTTTTATATTGAATCTTTCATTTTTCTTTCAAGTATACTTAGAAATAGCTGTGTGTCTCATGAAGTCATTTCACCTTTCTGGACATCCCCAAGGTGCATTTATTCTTTTCTGGCTTCCTTGCTTTCCTTACAGTGTAATGCATGGAGCACAGTGGTGATATGGAAGGACTTCCAGCACCAGGTCAGATCAACACTGGGATGTATATCAGTAAGAACAGTGCTGGATCACGTCATGGTTATATTTGTTGAGAACCAGATAAAGCAGCTGGCTTCTTTTGGGGTGCTATATGATATGACAAAATATGTCTTTAAATCCTAGAGTTGCCGTGATATGTTCGCGTTATGAGAGGCGCATGGGATAGAGACTGAGGGAACATCAGATTTGCGTCTTCCATCTCGTTTTTTCCCTAGACCTTCACTGTCTGAACAGAATGCCAGGCATGATCATCAGCACCTTACACTTACCTTTCCGCCTCTCTGCTCCTTTTTCCTTACCTTCTGTAGTAGAATTCTCCTTATTAAAAGGCAGATAGTTTTTAACGTATTGAGCCCAATAAGTTCAGCGTCACCCAGAACATTATCACCTGATAACGTGGGTAGGTCACTGGAGTATTTGTAATAAGGAAATTCTTAGGGAAAAGATATTCCTTATATATGATTTTTTTCAGAGTGTCAAAATTTAGCTGTGTAAAAGTACCAATTTATAAATATAATTATGCATGGGAAACAAGATCATCAAGCTTGTTAGAATTGTGCACACAAAGAGTAAATACATTCTTCATGAAAGCCTGAAGGACTCCCCTTTGAGAGAAGCTCATAGGCTTTAACTGAAGTACATGAGCTTTGGCATATTTTAGCTACTCGTTGTCTGTTTTACATATTTCTGGTTTATAGTTTTAGCCTAAAAAATTAACAGTGATTGGTGAGTTGTTACTGTGATTTGGATTGTGTCTTGTTTTTGCAACTACCCCTTTGCGTAGAGATAATGTGCTTGTGATTGAATAATAAAGGACAAAAAAAAAAATACATTAGAGTGAAGAAGACAGATAAGCATATCATCTGAATAATCAGACTCTGAAAACCTAATTTACAAATAATAGAGCAATAGCTCCTTTTAGAAAATAAAACATTTTTCTCATTTTTTCTTACTGCCAGAACTTTATGAAAAACAATCTTATTACTCCGACACTTAGAAGCTTTAGCAGCTAACACGTTTCCATCCTGAATGTAACATCTGCTCATAATCATGTCGTTTTCAGGAAATTTAATTTTCTTAAATGATGGTTTTCAGGTTGGTGAAAGATGCATGTTTTGTTTATAAGTACATTTGGAAAGTTTTGTAATTTTATCCCTGAAGGATCTGACAGCATTTTTAGAAATTGTCTAAACGGAAACTACAGAAGACATCTCTATGTTTGATGTTTGACTCTTAAGTAAATTAATTAACACCATCCAACAGATTAAGAACAATAACAAAGAAAAATAATGCAATGAGTTCAGCGTAATGGGCATTTTAAAATAGGATCTTCTATGGGGATTCAATTACTTTCCGAAAGCTGGAGAGAGACCACATCTGATTCTTTTTCTGACTTGTTCTGTAATTTCAGGTAATTTATTTTAACTTTTCCTCATTTGATTTCCTCTTTTTGTAAGGAGAATATATTATTCCTACTGACTTTCTGTAAGAACGCTTTAGGTGATGAGGAGTTATCTTCATCTAATGAAATTTACTGAAAGGTTCTTAGTGTGGATGAAGTAAACCACGGCCAGAAAAATACAACAACAATAATAAAAAATAGGTATCGTGTATATTATCTGCTATCGTCATCGTTGTTAGGTGCCATTGAGTCAGTCCCGACTCAAAGCAACCCTGTATACGATAGAACGAAACACTGCCCGATCCTGTACCATTCTCACAACTGTTGTTACGCTTGAGCCCATTGTTGCAGCCACTGTATCAATCCATCTCATTGAGGGTCTTCTTTTCCACTGACCCTCTACTTTACCACACATGATGTCCTTCTCCAGTTATTGATCCCTCCTGATAACAGTCCAGAGTATGTGAGACAAAGTCTCAGTCTCCTCATCCTTGCTTCCAAAGAGCATTCCAGCTATAACCTAAGACAGATTTGTTCATTCTTCTGCCAGTCCATGGTATATTGAATATTCTCTGCTAACACCATAATTCAAAGGCGTCAAGTCTTCTTCCAACTTCCTTATTCATTGTTCAGCTTTTGCATGCACATGAGGCAATTGAAAATACAATGGCTTGGATCAGGACCACAGTAGTCTTCAAAGTGACATCCTTGCTTTTTAACATTTTAAAGAGGCCTTTTGCAGCACATTTGCCCAATCTGATACATCGTTCAATTTTTTGCTGCTTCCATAGGCATTAATTATGGATCCAAGTAAAACGAAGCCCTTGACCACTTCAGTATTTTCTCCATTTGTCATGATGGTGCTAATTGTCCAATTGTGAGGATTTTTGTTTTCTTTATGTTGAGATACGATCCATACTGAAGGGTGTAGTCTTTGATCTTCATCAGTAAGGGCTTCAAGTCCTCCTCACTTTCAGCAAACAAGGTTGTATCATCTGCACATTGTTGGTCCTTAATGAGTCTTCCTCCCATCCTGATGCTGCATTCTTCTTCATTTAAGTCCAGCTTCTTGGATTGTTTGCTCAGCATACAGATTGAATAGTGGTGGAATGCAACCCTGACACACACATTTCCTGACTTTATATCACGCAGTATCCCTTGTTCTGTTCAAACGACTGCCTCTTGGTCTATGTACATGTTTCTCATGAGAGCAATTAAATGTTCTGGAATTCCCAGTCTTCGCAGTGTTATCCGCAATTTGGCATGATCCACACATTCAAATGCCTTTGCATAGTCAACAAAACACAGGTAAACATCTAGCAGGTGTTCCCTGCTTTCAGCCAAGGTCCATCTGCCATCAACAGTGGTAACCCTTGTTCAGCCCTCTTCTGAATCTGGCTTGAATTTCTGGCAGTTCCCTGCTGATGTACTGCTGCAACTGCTTTTGAATGATATTCAGTGTAATTTTACTTGTGTGTGATATTAATGATATTGTTCGATAATTTCAGCATTCTACTGGTCACCTTTCTTTGAAATGGGCACAAATATGGATCTCTTTCAGTTGGTTGGGCAGGAAGCTGTCCTCCAAATTTCTTGGTATAAATGAGTGAGAACCTCCAGTGCTGCATTCGTTTGTTAAAACGTGTCAAATTGGTATTCCCTCAATTCCTGGAGCCTTGTTTTTCACCAGTGCCTTCAGCACATCTTGGACTTCTTCCTTCAATACCATTGGTTCTTGATCATATGCTACCTTCTGAATCGTTGAATGTTGACCAGCTATTTTTGGTACAGTGATTCTGTGTAGTCCTTCCATTTGCTTTTGATGATTCCTGTGTCATATAGTATTTTCCTTGTGGGATCCTTCAATATTGCAACGGTAGGCTTAATTTTTTCCTTCAGTTCCTTCAGCTTGAGAAGTGCCGAGCACGGTCTACCCTTTTGTTTTTCTAACTCCAGGTCTTGGCACATCTCATTATAATACTTTGTCTTCCAGACTGCCCTTTGAAATCTTCCTTTTGGCTCTTTTATTTCATCATTTTTTCCTTTTGCTTTAGCTACTCTGCGTTCAAGAGCAAGTTTCAGAGTCTCTTCTGATGTTTATTTTGGTCTTTTCTTTCTTTCCTGTCTTTCTAATGACCTTTTACTTTCTTCATGTAGTATGTCCTTGATGTCATTCTACAACTCATCTGGTCTTTGGTCTTTGGTGTTTAGTGCGTCAAATCTGTTCCTGAGATGGTCTTTAAAATCAGGTGTACAACTCAAGTTGTATTTTGGCTCTCGTGGACTTGCTCTAATTTTCTTCAGCTTTAACTTGAATTTGCATATTAGTAATTGATGGCCAGTTGTGCAGTCAGCCCCTGGCCTTGTTTTGACTAATGATAGTGAGCTTTTCTGTCATCTGTCTCCACAAATGTAGTCTATTTGATTTCTGTGTATTACGTCTGGGGATGTCCAGTGTATTGAAAAAGGTATTTTCAATGAAGAAGTCTTTGGTCTTGCAAAATTATGTCATGAGATCTCTGGCATTGTTTCTATCACCAAGGCCATATTTTCCAGCTACGGGTCTTTCTTCTTTTGTTTCCAACTTTTGCATTCCAATTACCAATAATTATCATTGCATCTTGATTGTATGTTTGATCAATTTCAGACTGCAGAAGTTGGCAAAAACTTCAGTTCTTCATCTTTGGCCTTAGTGGCTGGTGTGTAAATTTGAGTAATAGTATTAACTGGCCTTCCTTGTAGTGGTATCCTATCACTGGCAGCATTGTACTTCAGGATAGATCTTGAAATGTTCCTTTTGACGGTGAATGTGATGCCGTTCCTCTTGAATTTTTCATTCCTGGCATAGAAAACCATATGATTGTCTGATTCAACATGGCTAATACCAGTCCATTTCAGCTCGCTAATACCTACAATATAGACCTTTATGAGTTCATTTCATTTTTGATGACTTTAAGTTTTCCTAGATTCACACTTCATACATTCCACATTCCGATTATTAATGGATGTTTGCAACTGTTTCTTCTCATTTTGAGTCTTGCCACATCAGGAAATGAAGGTGCCAAATGCTTGACTGCATCCATGTCATTAAGGTGGAATCTACTTTGAGGAGGCAGCTCTTCCCAGTCATGTTTTGAGTGCCTTACAACCTGGGGGGCTCATCTTCAGGCACTATATCAGACAGTGTTACACCGCTATTCATAACTTTTTCGCTGGCCAATTTTTTCAGAAGTAGACCACCAGGTCCTTCCTAGTCTGTCTTAGTCTGGGAGCTTCACTGAAACCTGTCCACCAAGGGTGACCCTGCTCGTATTTGAAATACAAATTCCAGTATCACAACAACACACAAGCCACCACAGCACTACAAGCTAACAGACACGTGGTCATTATTTGCTGTCATCTTTATCTATAGTTTTTATTCAAATCCATAATAATAGGGTCAAATAACATTGTTTTGAATGGTTCTCATTACTGTGTTTGACTAAGAAAGAAACAAACAACTGTTGTACCAGAAAATCAAAGCTGTCTAGCATAAGGACAGGCTTATCAAAATAATAATGGCTTGGATGGTAAAGTTTATTTATCATGGAAAAGAAAAGGAAACAGTGAAAACTTTTATACGTTCAGTTCTCATAATTATCCTTCTTATTCTTTAGCTAGGTGCTAACTCATGCCTCTCTGTTAGCTAGTTTACTCTGTATTGGTAAATGTTGAATTCTACGAGGGATTAAAGTTCAGTTAGTACTTGGAAATAGATCACAGCTGAAAATAAAGCACATATTCACTTAACTACTATAATTTGTTTATGAAGAATCAGATTTTGCAAAACCTTGTAGCAGCAAGTTTAATGACTTCTGAGGGGTCTTCACAGAGGGAACTAGGAGAATCAATCTCTGTCTTGTTTTCATTTTGATGGGGGAAAAAAAAGCCAGAGGAACAAGGCACATACTGATTTAAAAACTAATAATTAAGCTTTTTATTTTGGAATCATTTTAGATTTATAGAAAAAGTTGTAGAGCTAATACAGAGTTCTCATTTCCCCTCATTATTTCCATCTTTTATTACCACAATATATTCGTCAAAACTAAGAAACTCACATTAGTACATTATTATTAACTAAACTCCAGATTATATTTGGATTTTGCCAGTTTTTCTATTTATGTCCACTTTCTGTTCCAGAATCCAATCCAGGGTATCATATATTGAATTTGGTTGTCATTTCTCCTTAGTCTCCCCTGGTGTGTGACAGTTTGTTAGCCTTTCCTTGTTTTACATGACTTTGTCAGTTTTGAGGAGGGCTGACCAGGTGTCCTGTAGAGTGCCTCCCAATATGATGTGTCTGATGTTTTTGTCATGATTAGGCTGGGATTATGAATTTTTGGAAAGACTACCATAGAGATGAAGTACCTTTCTCATTGTTTCATATCAGTAGTACACGATATTCACATGATATCACTGGTGATGTTAACCTTAATCACTTGGTCAAGGTACTGTTTGCCAGGTATTCCGTTACACAATTAGTGTTTTTCCCTTTCCTACTTTATTCTTTGAAAGCAAGCCATTACATCTAGCCCACCCTCAAAGGTGTGGTGGGATTTAAACTCCACCTCTTAGAGAGGGAAGTATCATATATTATTTGGAATTCTCCTGGAAGGAAGATTTGCCTCTTCTCATTTATTTATCCAATTATTTATGTCAGTATGGATTTATATATATTTTATACTTTGGGTTATAATCCAATACCTTGTAATTTATTTTCTTGCTCAAATTGTTCTAGCTTTGGCCATTGAGAGGCCTTTTAATTTGGCCCTGACATGCTCCCATTCATTTTTTATTTGAGCACTTCCTTACTTTCTGTTACTAAAGAATGCTCTAGGCTCATTTTGTATTTTCCTTTCCCCTAGAGTCAGCTATTTTTCCGAACAGCCCTATTTTTTTTTTTTTTTTAAATAAATTTGAGGATGGTATTTAGAGAGCAAGATCTGGGTGCTGGATGTGCTTGTTGGTTGCTACTGGGGTGTCATTACAGGGATAGAGGTAGGCAATGTATGTGTGCATAATAAACCATGCAGTACTGTTTTGAATAGTAATAAACTTTCCATCCTAAACTTGCGTGGTAAGGGTAAAGAAGTAACTCCTTCCTGACAGCTGTGTCTCCAAGTGATATCTAGAGAATGTGGTTCCTTTCAAATACTAGACCTAGAAAATGTCATTCTTAGTTTTTAGCAACAATTCCTACTCCAGTTCCTTGCCATGCCTGAGTTCCAGATGGATGTGAATGAAATCTTGCCTACCATACGGTGTTGTAGCAGGAAAAGAAACAAAATTCTTCTGTCTTCGTCTCCCCTGGATGCATACTGCAGTTCCTGCTTCCCACTTGAGAATATACTAGATTAAAATGTACAGCAACTTAGGTGCCATATAAAGTAAGTCTAAAATAATCTTAAGTTTTTATACTCACATAGAGTTTTTAAATATGGCTTTTTAGTGTATGTAACATCAGTCTCTGGTACTATGGACAGTTACAGGTAAAGTTTTTGAAACCATCAAGATGAGAAACTTAAAAAGTACTATAAAGTTTAGGAATTAAAATATTGGCATATTAGGAAATGGAGCTAAAGTTTACATGTCTCTGTATATTTCTCAGAAACCCTGGTGGCGTAGTGGCTAAGTGCTATGGCTGCTAACCAAAAGGTCGGCAGTTCAAATCCGTCTCTGTCTCTGATCTTTCTTTGTATTTCACTTTGAAAAGAATACATATATCTTTTATTCTGATCTTCACAGTATTTTGATTATAGTACCAAGATCTTCACCAAAATATATTTTTTAAACTTGTCACTGTTCTCTAAAGAAACTTTTCCTTTTCTCTCTCTCTCTTTTTCCCATCTGAGAACTTCCTTTGGCACAGTTGACTTGAAAAGATAAGGTGGTAGAAATTAATAGTTTCTCAGTTACTCTTGACGTGCATCTTTTTTTCAATATTAACTTTGTGGCAAATTCCTCACGTAATTATTTTGACCTGTTTCAGTGTTTGTAAAGCTCTTTGTTTCCACCTCATTTGCCCCAGTTGGAAGAAGCAGTATTTCTACCTTCTATGCACTCTCACTTCTGGGGCATTTAAAGGAAAAACTGTGTTTTTGATTTCTAAGACTCCCCAGTGTCTGTGATGTTAGCCTCCCGCTCCCCCGCCGCCCTGCCCCAACATACACACAGTAACATGTCCCTTTAACATTCTCTGAGGTGGATTTTTCTCACAAAGATGAAGTGCTTCACCCTCTTAGGGCTTAGACTTCATACTGGTCCCTGTGTCTCTGTAGAACGATGCTGCCTAGTGCCTTAATAGTGGAGTCCCATGGTTCTCCTAGTCCTGAAAGTGGGGTATTCTTTCCCAGAAAACCAAAGGTTAGACCTGCCTTCAGTTGCAACAGACAGTTGAATCACAATTTTACAGACTTAGACTTACACAGGAGAAAATAATTAAAAGACTGTCCAACAATGACCAAAGGGTCATCAATTCACCATGAATGTTCATAGCTGTTACCTTCCAGTAGGTACTTACCTGACCCAAAACCAAACCCACTGCCATCAAGTCGGTTCCTATCAAACAGAGTAGAGGTGCCCCCTAGGGTTTCCAAAGAGCGGCTGGTGGATTCCATTTGCCAACCTTTTGGTTAGCAGACATGCTGTTAACCACTGTGCCACCACGGCTTCCATAGGTACTTAAAAAAAAAAAATTTTTTTTTTTTTAGGTACTTAACAGTCATTAAACTAGATCAGCAGCAGAATCTAGAGGGCACCTTGGGAATAAAAAGAGTAGTTACTGTTGATTTAATGTAGAATCAAAATGGCTTTATGTTCTTGCACCCAACCCTCTAATACTTCATATGGTACTTGCATACTTTTTCACAACTGCCCTTAAGTGTTTTTTTTTTTTTAACTTTTAAGTAATCTTACCTTATTTTTTGATCCTTTCTACTGTAGATAAAAACACTGGTAAAGATTTTGATGTATTCCTTAATAATGCTCTTTCAGTCACTGTTTTGTTCTCTGTAAAAATTCCATCTAGCTGTCAGAGATGGCAGAGTAATTACAATAATTCTATAATTGTACTCTTCAGAGCTTTGCAGATGGTGGGAGGAGGTGATGGAGCAGTGTGCTTCTGCTCCTGGTTCTAGTTCTCGCACCCTGCTCTCATCCTCTAACTCTTTTCCCTGTTGGTCTCTCATACCCTGCCGCTCATATCCAACCTCTTCCCTCTACCTGCCGCTGACACCTTAGCTCTTCTCCCCAGCTGACCCACACTCCCTCTGATGAATCAGAAAATAAAATTTCTGACAAGGCCTATTTCTTGTTTCCAAAAGAAGGAGTAATAATTTCATATTCCATGTGAATGAGTTGTTGAGAAGATTGATATATTTTAGTACACGCAGACACATAAAAACGATTAATTGTTACCTTTCCATTTGTGTTTCAGCTGTCATTCTTGTTGTGATTACCCAGCAACCTTCTAAAAGTAATATAAGCCTTTACAAAAATTCTGTGTGATAGTAAATGGTATCTTTTTTTTTTTAATGTTTTCCCATTAGAACATCAGTTTGAACCAAACATCTGAAATTGCTGTTTGTAAGTCAAACATGCTGCATGTGAGCAATTTCAGACGATTGTAATATATTTCTCTTAATGACTCAGTGGAAGGAAGAGGTTAAGCAGAAAATAGCTTGTGCATAGATTTTTAAAAATATTATACTTTATTCTGTTTTTTGGTAACATGCAGGACCAGAAGCTCTAGTGCTTAGTTGTATTTAATAAACCAATTAAATAATTTGTTTAAAGTATAATAATCCTTAGCAAATAAAGTGTCTGCTTTAGAATTTTAGAATTTGCATTCTTGATTTCATTTAGTCTTGGGAACCTAATAGGGTATTCAATAACCGTGAGCTATTTCCTAGTCATTTAAATAAAAATACCTGTTGCCACTGAGTCAATTCCGACTCCTAGCGACCCTATATAACAGAGTAGAACTGCCCCTTAAGGTTTCCAAGGCTGTAATCTTTATGGAAGCAGACTGCCACATCTTTCTCCCATAGAGAGGGTAGCAGGTTCAAACTGCCAGCCTTTTGGTTAGTAGCTGAGAACTTAACCACTGTGTCATTGGGGCTCATTAATAATTAAAAACAAATCCCTTTATATTTATCCTGGAACACTTACTTGCTCGAGCTCATTTCATCTGTCAGAGGCCTGATAAAACAAGGTGAACTCACATCCCCAGGTTATTTGATGCTTATTTTCATCTCTGAAGAATTATGAATAGATACCATGAAAATTGAAGCTACAGCTTCAAAACAGAGCTAAGAATAACACAAAGTTTATTTCTGGCTGTCCATTTTATTATTCTAGCAAATAGAGAGACCAGAGCTTTCATCTATCTGACCTTCTACGACGAAGTTAACCTATCCAAAGTACCTCATTTATAACCAAATAGAAACTTAGCCACACATTTTAATTGTGCTTTAGGAAAAGAAAATATGATAGTTCCATACCTCTATTCTTTTAATAAATGCTTATTAATTTCCCATATGAAGGCGGAGTTAATGATCTAAAATCAATTTTATATGCATTAGGATTTTTTTTCTTGAAGTGATGAGATTTCATGCATGAACTATGGAACCCTTTATAACAATGAATGGTATCTATCCTTTTAGAAAATGAGACACTCAGCTATTAACTAGGAGCAGAACTCATATTTTCTATTTGAAGTTAATTGATTTCTTTAGGAGTCAAACCTATTACATTTTGGCATTTTCTAACCTGCATAGGTGAATTGGTCTCAGCTGTCTTATAATGCATGAATTCTAGATGAAGAATGAAGATTCTGATCAGAGTAATAAAATGAGTTTTTCTTGCACTAGGGTCTTTTTGTTTCTTCAAGGCTCATTTACAATAAGCAATATTTTAAAGAAACCTCATGTCATTTTTGTTCACAGATTTAAACAATTTCTGTAAACAGTGAATGATTATTTTCAAATATTCTACCTAGAACTAGGAAATATACATTTATCAAATAATCTAATATATATATACACACACACATATATGTGAAACTTACATTAAATATTTTTAATATATAGCACTGGCTCTATTAAATTATGTTAATTATAATAGAATTTATTGCTTTGCCCTTCTAAGGGAAATGGATTTTATTCCTTGTATTTCTAAAAGCAAGTAGAAGTGACAGCTTTAGGATTTTAGAATTTGTGTGCTTGATTTCATTTAGTCTTGGGAACATAATAGGGTATCCAGTAACTGTGAGTTATTCGAAAGTAGCAGTTTCATCTAATAAGTAGTAGATAAATGTATAATCATTGCTTAATGGTTCAGGTATCAGATTTCTTAGGTCTTTTTTCTGGATATCTCATAAATAATTTCTCCCCACTCGAAAAATAAATAACAAAGAAATTAAGCTTTTTCTAGATACTTATTGAATGACATTTATTTAGCATTCAGCACAGAAGAGGATATGAAAGAGTTACATGTCTTTATTAGGGTTAATTTCAAAATGCTATATTCTCCTCTCCGCCTTGACACATTCCACTCTAGCCAAGGAGTAAGTAGAGCCAGGAATTGTTGAACAGATAATTTTAACTTTGCTACTTTCTAAAGTGAAATTTTCATTTTACATCTTGTTTCAGTCATCCTTTGAGGAGGGTAGTTCATTTGTCTTAGGCCGAGTGGGTTCAGAGGCTCTTCTCCAGACTCTGGAGGTGACACTAGGGGAAGCATCCTACTTGCGTACTCCAGTCCCAGCTCCTGTGGTTGTGAATGGGAAGAAAGGGTAAACTGTGAGTGGGAGGGAAGCAGTAACCAAGCGGTCAAATTACAAAGTAATTACTTCACTTGAACGTATTCATATTTTGAATCAGCGCCTTTATAAAGCATTAAAATCCATACACTCTTGGATTATTCTTTTTCCCCATCCTTTCTCAGGCTTATTTCTCCTCTGTCATTGCTTTAGAGATTTGCCCTTGCTCCAGAAGTAGACAAGTAAGAGGAGGTCAACACAACAGTTAAAACCCAAGCCAGCCATGGGTGGTCTGGCCTCTGCCTGACTTCTAAGCATCCTTTGTGGCCTTTTCCCGTTTCCTCCCATTGTTTCCTAGTCTTCGTTTTTTTTTTTTCCCCCCAGTTGTTCTTTCCTTTGTTACTAAAGCCTTGAGCTTTGTTCAGCCTCACTAATGCACCTGGACACATTTCTGTTTCTATATTTTTAGAAACAAAACTTTTGCTTGGAGATGGAATTCAGTTTACTTAAACAGGTACTGGAAAGAATCTAGTGTTTTCAGTCACTGCACTAGTCTAGAGATGTACAAAAAACAAGGAAGATAATAGTTCTTGCCCTTGAGATAAGGCACAAGCACTGATCAATCAAAACAGATATGACCAATCAGAACAGTTGGTGGTCATAGCTGGAGATGATTTTGGAGGCTTCTATTGTGTTTTAAGTTGTTGGATGGTAGGGTGTGGGGTGTGGCTAGCGAGGACAGGGTGGTTCTCATAAGGAAGGATTTCAATTATAATCACCCATATGCTCTTGCTACTGCCTACCAGTGGAACATCAGCCCTGATCTTAATGCAGGTAATGTGGTAAATTCTAAAATGGGGATATGCAAGGATGCTATGAGAGCACCCAAAAGGGCTCGGTAACCTAATCTTGTAGATGGGATGGGGTAGGGGCACATAAATACTTCCTGGCAGTCGTAGTTTGATATATAAAAGATTAGCTGGAGTTCAATTGATAGAATGAGGGTAGGATCTTAAGGAATACTATGAAGCTGTGTGCTGCATACAAGTAATTCAACAGAAATGAGAACTAAAGTGTGAGGAGTTGAGGAGGGTGGGGGTCAGGTCATCACAGGCCTTGATGCTAGGCTAAGGTGCTTGGACTTTACTCTGAAGCACTGGGGAACTACTGAAAAGTTTTAAGTAGAGGAGTGACACAGTCAGATGCTCACTTTAGAGAGATTATTTTCATGGCTATGGAATGGACAGATTTGAGAAGGGCAAGGCTTGGCACAGACTGATCAGTAGGTAGGCAGTTACACCACTCTAGGGAGAAATTGTGAGTGTCTTAGCTAGGATAAGGAAAGATCAAGTTCAGAAAATATTGGGAAAATGGGAGTTTTAGTGATTGAGTGACTATTAGATGTGGATTATGAGGGATAAGCAAGAGTCAAGGAAGTTTCTTGGGATGGATGACCACTAACTGAGATAGGACATTAGCCGGTGGACCATTTTTGCCTCAAGAAAGATGCTTAATTTAATTTGGTCCACACTGAGCTGAAGTGTGAAATAGTTAACACAACATTATAGAAGTTTTTCTTTCTCACTTACAGTGAGTACTCCTGATTAACAGGTAGCTTTCCTCCAGGCAGTAATTCAGGGATAAAATTCCTTCCATACTATGGCTCTATCATTCAACAAGTAGTTTCAAAGGTCACTGCAGAAGAGGGAAGAACATGGAGGATTATGTGTAGAAGTTTCTATGGTCCAGTCCTGGAAGTATTATACATCACTTTTTACCCACTTTCCATTGGCCAGGGCTTATTCATGTGACCAACCTTAACTTCAAGAAAGTCTGGGAAATGTAGCCTAAGGTGCCCAGGAACAAGAGGAAATGATTTTGTGCTACAGGGTGACTGGGAAGCTTTTAGATATTGAAATCTGAAACTCAGAGGAAAGACAACCTGAAAATGTGGCAGTAGGCGTCATCCGATATGGGGGCAGATTATACCACGAGAACAGATAAAGTCAATTATGGACAACAAGTAGAGACAAGAGCAGTGGGCCAAGTATGGAGCTCTTAAAATGGCCAACATATACAAAGGAGACCTGGGAAAAATGATGCTAGGAGGAGCCTGAAAGCCTCCAGAGAGGTAGGAGGAACCAGGACAGTATTGATTCCACACAAGTCCAGAGAAGTGGAGAATTTTAATGAGTAGGTGGGAAATACTGTAAAATGCAGTAGAAAGGTCCAGGAATGTAGTAAAGTAAATCTACAAGATATCTGTTGAATCAGGTGATTAAATATTGGAGACCTCATCCGTTTCATGAGTAATGGGATATACGTTCACCCACTCACATTCTCCATCTCTCAGGATTCTGGGGAATGTACTTCCTCACTTTCAGTTCATGCTGCTGCCAGACGGGAACCTGTTTAATTTCTTGAAACTGAAGAAACAGGTGCTGGCACCACATTACTATGTTGAAAGGATATTAGGTGTTGCATCGTGGAGGTATGATACTTCAAAACTTTTGTCTCTTTTGACTTTTTTCCTGGGAGGTAAGCCTTGTAAGCATATTTTCTGGTTCCTGTGTGCTGATGAAGATGAACTTCTCTTGAGAATAATGTGTACTAGGGCACCATAGCTTCTCAAGTGCCATTCATTATACCCATGTGTTGTAGCATCCCTGATCTGATGTGAGTAGGTGTCTTGCAGTCTTCCAGGACTGCTTTTCTCATTTCTGAGCTGTAAGTGCTACTTTTGGAATATGAAAGAATTCACTGTAGTTTTCTAGAGACACAAATTCATTTTATTTATTTGGGCAGGAGGCTTGGATTAAGCGGTTTGCCCCTCTTGTGTATTCTCTTGTTTGGAGGTGTGGTATAGGTATAATTGTAGTTTTGCAGAGCCAATAATTTTTTTCTGGAACATCCCTCTGTTTTCAAAATGGCGAAGAAATTTAGAAAGGTTGGAAAGCATTTTCCTGTCCAGGGATCTAGAAGAATGTAGCACTAAGAAGGAGACTAGAACAACATTTCTGTGTGGCCATTGCCGGGTACTTTTATGTATTACCCCATGTTTTGAGAAGTTTCCCCAAATAAAACTGCTAAAATAAAATGATCTTATCCTTGTCTCATACCACCAGTCTTTCATACCACCAGAGTTCATTGGGACATATGTGACCCACATAATACGTATTAAAATTCTTATTTCATAACAAAAATTCAGAAAAGATCTTTGATTCAGCATGCCTTCCATTAGTGAAAACACATAGTATCAGCAAAAAATTCAAAGGAAAAAATAATTCAATCATGAAAGGGTTATTGAGTAAAGTTCCCACTTCAAGGGCACAGTCAGGGCAGAAATCAAATTTCAGTGGTTAAGTAATAAATGGAGAGGGGCCATAGAGAGGGATAGAATGAAAAAATTGGAACAAGGGGAAAATCGATGAAACAAATTCCCGGAAGAACAGGAACAAGAGTGCTTACTTACTAAAATGAAGTTAGAGTTTATCAGAGTACTGCTTTTTGACATGCTTTGTTAGCCCCTGTTATGATTGATAACTGGTATTTGTTATGAGCAATTTTGTTAATTTATCTAGCAATAGAGAATATAATTATATTTCTGTTTCTATACAAGTTGGTTTACATGATGAATTCACCTGTCCTGCAAAATAACAATTAATCTTTGAAAGGGAAAGTCACATTTTTCTTTGTTTTGAAAGCAAAGTATACCACAGAAGGAGAAATATTCTGATGAAACTTTGTTAAACTAAGGCAAATTGTAAATTCTTTGTTTTTGCTAAAAAGGAATTTATAACTTGTTTCTTTGTGTTTAAACAATTGTTATTATGATGTTTCTTAGTTTTCCTTTCTCCTACTTTTTAGCTAGAAGCACTCTTAGAGCCTTTTTATTCCCTAGAACATTTTTGAATAATGGGGAACTAGGACAGAAATAAAGAGGCTTATATTTAGAATGAGGTAGGTACTTAATGTTCTGGTATTTCATATTGAATAACAAGCCCTATCACCACAGTTTTATTAATAAATAACACCATAGCTCTCTTTACCCTTTGCTTCCTATTGATTCATATTTTCCACTGGGGTACACAGCATTGCTTAAAACTTGTTTCTGTAAACTGTAAGTTGTTTCTCACTGAAGACCAGAGTATTTAAAGGGAACAAACCTGGAAATAAATCATGAATATTATTATACTAATGATAAAGGTGATGGCAAGAATGATTTTCCATATGTTTTATATTTTATTTTAAATAGCGTTTCACAGAACTGGTTAAATATGTTGATTTTACCTTTCAATAAAAACCTTAAAATATCACCAAAGGTCATGTTTAGAACTTGAATTACTATTTCTTTGGGAGTGCAATTTAAATATTTGTCTTTTGACACATTGAGGTTCTTAATGTTACTGCCTTGTTACCAGCATTTCTTTTACTTTCTTTATACTTTTAGTATTGGCAAATAGGATCAAAATAGTTAAAATATATTTAAAATATTCATTTTAATTTAAATGTATTTTCTAAACAAAAGTAGGTAATCATATTCGTTTTTTTATTCTTAACTCCTGTCTTAGTACCTGGTTTATGGTAGACCCTGAGTAAATATTTGTGAATTGAGAGTAATACTTGAGTCAGTATCTTTTTAGAAAAGTTGCATAACCACGTCCTAATTGAGCATGCACCATTTCTAGCAGTGGTTAAAGCAATCGACCACTAACCGAAAGGTCGGCGGTTCGAAACCACCAGTGGCTCCATGGGAGAAAGATGTGGCAGTCTGCTTCTGTAGATATTTACAGCCTTGGAAACGCTATGGGGTTGCTATGAGTTGGAATCAACTCGACAGCAGTAGGGTTTTTTTTTTTTTTAATACTTGCTATCAAGGTCAATCTGAACTGCAAAAAGAAGAGATAGCCATGAGATGAGCATCTAGCAATCATTCCTCCATTGTGCTAGCCAGAATACATTTCAGAGCTAAAGTTGCGCCATTCAAGAAATGTGTGTTTGCTGATGAGATTTTAGAGACAGCCGCACTCAGTGTCACTCTGGCCCAGCACTTCGATCATGCCCAGAATCTCTTCTTCATTATAGGCCTATTTCCACCAAGTATCACTTTCCCTCGTGTGATTTTTTTTTTTTTTTTAAGAATATTTATAGTTCCTTCATCTCCCTGCTTTATCAGCTTGTTTTGTTTGTTGAGTAGGATGTTAGTTTTGGGGGGATGGAGGTGGGGTCAGTATTATTTCTCAGCTTTTCCCTTAATTTATAGTACTGTTCTCGTCTCAAAATCCTCCCCATTGAGTCACCCACTTATTCACTCAACAAGTGTATCGAGCCCCTGTATAACTTCAGTCACTGCACAGGATGTTTGGATAGAGAGGCGAATTGTAGTGCTATACACTGTATCTGGCACAGTGATCACCCTCAAGAAACAATAGCAAAAAGACCCCTTTAAGAGCCCTGCTCAGCCCCCCACCCCCACACCCGGGCAGTTTTAATAACAATGTTGCCGTGTAGTTCATTCTGACTTATAGTGACCCTAGAGGACAGAGTAGAACTGCCCCCATAGGGTTTCCAACACTGTAATCTTTCTTTCTCCTACTGAGCAGCTGTTGGATTTGATCCACCAACTTTTCAGTTAGCACTTGAGTGCTTAACCATTGTGCCACCAGTGCTCCTTGCAGCTTTAATAGTTAGCTCTAACTCCACTGAATTCTCACTCTTCCATGCAGCCAACTCATCATTATCTTAGTTATATTAGCTGTTGAAACAAATAAACCTCCAAATTTTAGTGGCTTATTACTCTCTAAGTTTATTTTTCACTCCTATTGAACAGTCCAATGTGGTTCTGAGTACAGTAAGTAGGCTCTGTTACACATAGTCACTTAAGGACCCAGGCTTTCAGAAGCTCAGCCATCTTTCAAGGTCACTTTGTATGTCAGTGTCCAGATTGCATAAGGAGAAAGAACATGAAGGATTGTGTGTGTCAGGTTTTTATGGGCCAGAGCCTGGAAGTTGCAGAGAGCTCCTCCTTTTCTTCCATTGTCTAGAACGGAGGCACATAGCCGCCTAACTGCAAGGGCATGCTGGGACATCAAGTAGTGGGGTCCCAAAAGAATGCTTTCTAAACTAGGTGGAGTGATGCAGTCCCACTGGCATCAGAAAATATGTCATATAACCTTGTTGTTTTTTTCCACTGCTGGTGTAGATAAAATTGATTGTCTTCCTTTGATAATTGATTCCGTTTTAGGAATCACTTGGGAAATAAATGGAGGGAAACATTTTAGTTTCTTTTCCCAACACAGGGAATTTACTGAAAAAGTTTTTGTGTGCCATTGTGTCAATTGTGACTCATAGCGACCCTATAGAACAGAGTAGAACTACCGCATAGGGTTTCCTAGGATGTAGTCTTTACAGGAACAGACTGCCAGGTCTTTTCTGCCTTGGAGCAGCTGGTGAGTTCAAGCTGCCGACTATTCTGTTGGCAAATATTTGAAAGTTTTCTGTTAACCTGCTATAAATGCTTTCTATTAGGAGACATTGCTGTACCCTTTCTCAGTATTGCTTTTCCCATCTGACAAACTACTTTGTGAAGTAACTTCTTTGTGAAATCCTCTGGAACCTCTCCCCTCGCCCCCCATCCTGATTTCTCAGGCACAGTTAGCAGTTGAATCCTCTGTGTTCTTTTAGAGCTTGAGCATACTTATGTTAGTAAATTCATTCATCCATTCACTCATCCAAATATTTAATGCAAAAGAAAAAAAAGTTGAAATTCACTGTACTCAGTGCTGTGATAGAATTACATGCTGAATAGGACAGTGGCTTAGGCAAGAGGTGCCCAGGGCTATCTTGGGGGTAAGGAGGATGGGGGGAATATTTTTGTTAGAGGAAGGACATTTGGGATGAGTCTGTTTTATTACTTATGCCTACTTTTACAAGACAAGGGATTTCTGAGGAAAAGAATCTTCTTTTGATAATCTCCAACTCTGGGACCCAGAACAGTGCCTGGCTCATACTAGATGCTCAGTAAATTGAATTCACTGAATGCAGATATAAGTGAATACATTTATAAGTTTTATTTATGTGGTGCCTTATACTTTACTGGAAACCCTGGTGGCATAGTGGTTAAGTGCTGCGGCTGTTAACCAAGGGGTTGGCAGACCGAATCTACCACGTGCTCCTTGGAAACTCTATGGGGCAGTTCTGCTTTGTTCTGTAGGGTCACCATGAGTTGCTATGAGTCAGAACTGACTCGATGGCAGTGGGTTTGGGTTTTTGGTTTACACTTTACTGTGCAATTTTCTATGTATTATCTCATGCAGATATTCTTACTTCTGGTTAATAAAAACCTAAATTCAGGGAGGTTTAATGTTTTGCCAGTGCCACACAGTGAGTTAAAACAAAGAGATGGATCTTCCACTATGTCTTATATCTCCTTGTACTCCTGCCAACACAATTTTTCATACCCAGTAGGTGCTCTAAAAATATTTAACTAATTGACAGTGGTTTAAATGTGTAAATCAGATTCACCTAAATTGGGCAAGCTTTCTGTTTGAGCTGTCACAGGTTTTAGCTATGTAATCATTGTGTCACAAGGTACAAAATTTGCCTGTGTTATATTCTAATCAAAGAAAAAAAGTTTTTTAATTTAAGGAATTTTTACATACTTGCTTGGTTTCTTGTTTTCTTTGGCCTCTTCTTCCTCTTCTTCTCGCACTTGCACCCTTAGCAAGTCTGCCCAAGGACACTGTGTGTGGAAGCTGAGACTTGCCGGATGATCTGATTCAGCAGGTTGAGATATTTTATGATGGAGTTGCTTCAGTGTCTTTTTAAAAAGCATTTTTAGCTTCTTAGCTTGGAATAATTTCACATTTAAAGAAAGGTGTCAAGAGCTGAACAAGAACTGTTTACCCTTCACTCATATTCCCCAAATGTTAACATTTTACCAGTTTGACTCTGTCCTCCCCCTCCTCTTTATTTTTTTTTTTCTGATCAGTTTTTGAACAAATTGCCAACCTGATGTTCCATCACCCTCAAATATGTTAGTATGTTTATCCCCAAACCAAGAACACTGTCCTATATGACAGCAATTCAGCTATTAAAACTGAAGACAAAACAGAACAAAATAGCACTGGTACATCATTACCACTGAACCTTCAGACTCCACTCAGGGTTTACCAGTTGTCCCGGTTATATGCTTTTCAACAAGAGGTTCATTTCAAAATCGCATCTTGCATTTAGACTATTCCTCAGTCTTTCCTTCACTTTCAGGACTTTGACATTTGTGAAGATGCTTCAGTGTCTTTTGATGCTCTAAAAATTTTAAACTTTCCTACTATTGGAGTTTCTGATAGGCAGTCATTGCTACCATATCAGACTTAGCCATATTTTATATCATGAAGGTATCAACGTTTGCTGTACAAATATGATGACCTAATGCCAAATTTATTATGCTTGCAGATGACGAGGATGGAGGCATTGCTCACAGAAGCATAAAATTATGCATTTCCACATGTATGTTCTGCTCAGGGGCAGATTAACGAGTAAGCATGGTACCCACCAGCTTACAGTAAGCAAGGTACACACAGGCTTGTTTGTGTTTGCTTACTAGCCTGAGGTGAATAATTTCACATGGGTTTCACCACAGAAACAGGTGAAGTTGCTCACTTCAGATTAGTAAGTGTACACAAGTAAGCCCATGTGTACCTTGCTTATTCAGTAATCCGGCCCTGGTTCGGCTTCACTTCAAACTTAATGTGTCTGAAACCAAACTCATTTTGTACCCTGCACTCATGGCTCCCTGCCCCAGCCATTGCAGCTGTTTCCTTTTCATCTCATAGCAGGCTTCAAACCACAAAGATACCATGACTACTTGCCGCTCTACCTGATACCTCACATCTAATTCACGTCCATGACTTGTATGGTGACCTCTAAAATGTGATATCAGGGAATTCTAGACTATGATTTAATGCCAGGTATGAATGCATTTCCTAATTTCCTGATAACTGTGAAATTCTGGGAAAGGAGCGAAGAGCCCTGTTAAGATTTTACTGTCAAATCAGAAAGAGGACTTGGGCTAAAAAATAAATAAAAGTTTAAGCAAGTTTCAGAAGACATTTTTCTTCAGTATACGTGAGTGTGAATTTATGCTATCATTTCTGGAAGCACTTGCTTTCTCTAAAACTCTGTAACCAGGAGACCGAGTAGACAGTGGGAATTATTCAGAGTGTGTGCCACATAGAAAGTGGTTGGTAGAATTTTAGTGAATGAGGGTATGGACAGATGACTAAAAATAGAAAGGTCATGGTGAAAGTTTTCTGAACTCTGTTTTTGCTTAGCAGGAATATGTGTTTTGCTTTATTTTTCCAAGAGCAAAATAAATGCCAAGTGCTGGAAAGACAGACACAGTTTTTATATTAATCATTACTAGAGAAATGCCATTAGTGCTCAGCCTACTACCTAATGGCATTGCAATCTGCAGGAAATCCAAGACAGTGCTTTAGAAAGTGTCTGTAATTGAAAACCCAGTGATGCTGGTTATGTGTTTAGAAGAGAAAAATGGGTATCAAGGGTATGTGGATTTTGATCTAATATTCCACAATTCTGGAAAGGTTCTTAAGATTTATCTTATTTGCTGATTGTTGTATCACTGATATATCATCAACCAAATAAGTTAGTAATACTTAATACAAGTGACCTATGTAATATTTATCTGAGCTTTATACTTTAACTATAGAATAATAGAATAACAGAATATTGAGATTCAAAATCTTCTACCAGAGGAGGAGGGGTTTTAGCAGATCTGCTAACAAAGCTTCAAGTACTAAGGAGATCAGTGAGTTTTTCTCATTACTCATTGCAGCATTCATTCTTGTAACTTAATTTTATCCCCCCCACACTAAAGAAGTCAAAGATAAGGAGCTACTTCTTATTTCCTGTTTCTGTTTTGCAGGGAAAGCTGGTGAAAGGAATGGGAGGTGCAATGGATTTAGTGTCCAGTGCCAAAACCAAAGTCGTGGTTACCATGGAGCATTCTGCAAAGGTAACCCATGTTCTGCTTCCAGAATGCGGCTTTTTTTTTTGAAATTCCCAACACACCACAACCTAGTACACCAGGTCATCTGACCATGGCCTTTATTGTTTTCTCTGGTTCATTCAAGCAGATAACATATTTTCGAGAGAAAGGTTACAAATAAAGTCCATTTATTCTTATTGGTTTTTAAAGTTGAGCGAAGCAAACCATGAGGATGTTCTTCTATTTGTCTCCCATGCAAGTTAAAGTTAATGTCTCCAAAGGCAGTGAGGAGATGTTTTGGTTCAGAGGTTTAACTCAGGTTTTAAGAATGTTATTGTGGTTGTTATCTGTGTGCAAAACGGGGGCTTTTAACAACTGTTATTTCAAATGGACACTGTAGCATTTTACTGAACCTGTGAGGTTACATTTTGAGGAAGGTGTTAAAAAATAGTAGAGTTATGATAGCAAGTGTCTTTATTCTGAAAAAGACTATACCTTCCATACATCATCAAGTATTTATTAAATGCCAGTTAAATGTTAGGCATTACCAGAACTTGATAACAGCCAAAACTGGGGAAAAAAAAAAGAAAACACTGACTTTATGGAGCTTACTTAGATAATTATGATGATGATAATAAGAACAGTATCCTGCAATAGTAATAAAACCAAAAACCTGTTGAGGTTGAGTTGATCCTGACTCATGGTGACCCCACATGTTTCAGAGTGGAACTGCACTCCATAGGGTTTTAAATGGCTATAATGTTGCAGAAGTAGGTCACCAGGCCTTTCTCCACAGCGCTACCATTTATTGAGTTTTTACTTTGTGCTAAGAATGCATTAAGAACTTTGTGTGCTTATGTGTGTATTTTAATCCTGATAATAATCCCATAGCCATGAGGTAGGTTATTTTTTATGGTTCCAGAAACAGAGCTTCAGAGAGATTAAGTAACTACTGGTCGTATAACTAGTGGAACTGAGATTAGATGTGGATGTCTCCGATTCCAAAGCCCGGTTTTCTAACTGTTGGTTTAACTTTCTTCCTTGTTCCCAAATCAGTGTCTTTGAACCTCAGCTGAATTGATCTGAATCCATAGACTTCTGTGACGGGTAAAGTTGATACTAGGTGGTACCTTCTTCAATTTGTATACCCTTTGTTTCCTCATAGTGTGACTCATAGCAACCCTAAGGGGCAGAGTAAAACTGCCCCACAGAGTTTCCAAGGGGTGCCTGGTGGATTCGAACTGCCAACCTTTTGGTTGGCAGCTGTAGCTCTTAACCACTATGCCACCAGGGTTTCCATTAGGGTCACTATGAGTCGGAATTGACTCAACAGCAATGGACTGGCTGGGCTGGGCTTGTTCATTTCCCTTCATTCTTTATCATTCTCAATTTTAAAGCAAAATCTACCTACTCTAACTTTGAGACTTGCTAATTTGAACAGAAATGGTAGGTAGTTCATTCTCCTGTTTTTATTTAGAGATGCAAAATTGTGGGAGAGCCATAGAGCTAGAGGATTTGCATCTGACTTGCTTCCCAAGGGGAGTTCTGTTACAGAGCTATGAGTGCCTTGAAATGGCTTTGTTGTGAAAACTGTAATAAATCTGGAGTTATCATAAATTGTTTGGTAAACAGTGTGAAGTGAGCAGTGGTGCATAAATTTGGAACAATAGAAGTGAGATCAACACCGGTGACTTCTGAGAGATGACTTGCAAAAGCATCCAGAATACTTCATTTCAGGGACGAAAGGATGCCAGGCATGCAAATCAAACCCAGATCTTCTCCGGAACATAATGTCTGTTTGGAGAAAATTCTTTCTGACTTTTCCTTTTGTTGTTATTTTAATGTTGACGCATAGGCACTGAAGTCCAATTCATTTTGGATTATTTTCGTGCATTCGTTTTCAAAACATTAGCCCTGTATATTTAACAAATTATCTTCTTCTTGGTTTGTTTCCAAAGTCTTTTCTCTCCCCTCAGCTGGAATTCCTAATAGAGGAAAATAAATGGTGCTTCAAACTTCTGACTAGAAATTTCTTATGAAAGCTTTTCACAGAAAAAAAAAAAAAAATAAGCAAGGTAATATTTATACTTCTTCTTCTGTTGGTGGGGACATTGGCGTTGTCTTAGGCGAGAACTGGAGTTAAGTATTTTTCTCCCAGATACTTTCATGTGAACAAACCAACAAAAAATGTACTTATGATTAAAATAATAATGATTTGTTCCCACTTAACAGTTTTTTTTAACAGTTAGGTAACCTCAAAAACGGAAAAGAAGTTTCTCTCTTTGCCACCTTCATATTTTACCCTTCGCCCTGGTATGTGTGGTTGTTATTTATTGTTCACTGAGATTGTTAACCACCCACCTCAAAGGAACACAAAGATCTTGCATATACTGAATCAGATTCTACATTTAAAAAAAAACCCCAGGTAATTCTTATGTGTACATGAAAATTCCTAGGTATATGTAATAATCACCTGGGACTGTACAAGAATCACCTGCTAAAATGTAAATTCTGGTTCAGTATATCTGGGGGTCGGCAGTTCAAATCCGCCAGGTGCTCCTGGAAACTATATGGGGCAGTTCTACTCTATCCTATAGGGTCGCTATGAGTCAGAATCGACTCCACGGCACTGGGTTATATCTGGGGGTGGAAATGCAAATTCTCAGCAGGGGGTTGAACTGAAAAGAACTGGTTGGAAGCCTGGTTTTCTCTGGCTAAAGGTTGGTAGGGGCTGGAAAGGAGACAGAGAGGAGAGGTTATCGACTGCTGGTAGCCTCCGGTATTAATGATCTGTTCACTTAGACATACCAGCTAACTGTGATGCTTTCTGATTAAGTCAACAGCCTGGGGGACTAATCCCTAGAGTTCTGTAAAACTAGGAGTGAAAAGTTTGCAGTGAAAGATTAAAACCTGAGGCAAGAGATATGATCTTGTATTCTTGTGCTACTAATTTTTTTCTGTAAGTGGGAGGAGCTGCCAGCTGGTGTTCAGGTGCAGCTTCTTTCCTTTTACTCCCTTTCTTGCTCTGTAGGGTTACCAGTTACAGCTGCAGGTTGTTTATAAATAGAACATTACTTGCCTTTTAAAAGCATGCTGTTTTTGTTATTGCCTTAATCAGACGAAAGAATCCGTTTCCTTCCAAGTCTTTGCAACCAGCCATTTCCTTCTGTTCAGGCGCCAGCAGCTTCTGGAATTTGAAACCTGGCTGTCCTGCTAGTGCTGCTCTAGGGTAATTGTCATAGTGTTTCTCCTCCCTTAAAACTGCCTCTGGAAATGGTACCTGGGCACAGGTGGCAAACTGGCATTATGATACAATTTTCATTTACACTTAGGAATTAGGGTTCCAGGCAAAATTGGCAAGGTGTTTTTAGTGTTCAGCCACCTTCCCTCTTAAGCCTCTTTTTCATCTCTAAAAATGGGAAGAAAAAGAAGGAAGGGAGTAACAATATGAGTCCCTACCAGGTGCAAAGCACCGTGCTTGGTGTTGCACATACTTCATCTGTTCAGCTTCTCAGTGATTGGGACATAGGCAGGTAAGAAATTTGCCCAGGGAAGTGGCAGAGCCAAGAGTTTGGTTCCATTTGGTCTAGCTCTTATACCTGTTTATTGCACCACACTGCCACCTCCTACCAAAGTTACCTCTGCACTAGCATTCCACCCACGCCTGCCCTTTTCTGAAAGCTTCAGGTTTCAGAATTATCCCGTTTCTTACTTTTTTTTTTTTTTTCATTTTTCCAGGACAAAACTCTCCTTGCTTCTATGAGACAGGTATCAGCGAAGTGCTTGAAAGAAAACACTTTGACTATCTAATTGTGCCTGCTAGTACCTATCTCCCCTTCTTCCCTTTTGTATTAGAATCCCCCAAGTTCTAGTTGGGGAATGCCATTGCCCAGTGACAGACTACATTTCCCATCCTCCCTTGCATGTGGATGCATCCACATGACCAAATAGGTAAGTAGGATTTGAGCATCTGTGATGTGTGCAATTTCTGAGGCATGTCCTTAAAAATAAAGCTGATTTTATCCCTCTTTTGCCATCTGAGAAAGGCCTCAACTGCAGTAGTAGCTTTGGACTTAAAGTTGTAAACCATGTGTTAGGGGTTCCAGAGCTTCCCCACCAACACAGACCCATGGATATCCTGTCCTTTTCTTTGTGAGTTCCTTCTAGGATTCCTTATAATTCCATCCTTGGCCCTCTGCTCTTCTTATTCTCTGTACCTTTCTTGGGTACCATCTAAATTCTTGGCACCAACTATTTTCTTACCAGTGTCTCCCTAATCCTTATTTCTCTGATGAGCCCTGGAATTCTATTCCTAACTAGACAACTACTACTAGACAACTTTACCTGGTTGTCCCTCAGCCACCCCAACTGCAACACATACACAGGTGAGAGCATCATCATTTCCCCTAAATATGTTCTTCCTCCTGTCTGGCCCAACTAGACGAGTGATCTTCTGGCCACCCATCAGGGAAGGCACCCTCAGTATTTATCTGTCCTTTACCCCTACAGCAAGCACTCTAGGTACTCCATCTGTAATCAGCTCTCTGCTGTGTATTTCTAATTTCCTTGACATGGTTTAGGTCCTTGGCTTAATCTGCATGGATCACTATTGTAGCATCCCATGGTCTCCTTGCTGCTGCCCTGGGCCTCCTTCTAAGTAATCAAGCAAACCACTGTCAGAGTGGCCAGTTTTAAACTAAAACTAGATTGAGTCATTTCTATTTAAAGTCCTTTAATAAAGTTGACACTACTTAGTTTACCTTAGCCCACCTGCCTCATCCTTGACTTTAGGGCTTTAGGTCTGCTGGGGTCTCCATAAATGCATCCAGTTGTTTCCTGTTCCTAGATGTTTTCACATTCTGTTTCCTCTGCCTTTTCATCTGACTCGCCTACAACCTGGACAAAATCATAGATAAATTAGCTTAGCCTCTTGTTTTATGGATTTAGTGCCTTCCATCTTCTAGATGTTATGACTGTGCAAATTAATATTCCTTGACTCTTTGTCATGAAATTTGATAAGATGATCTCACATGAGTGTGCTAATTTGTTTATACAGCCATCAGATATTTATTGAGGATCTACTGTGTGCTAGACACTGTACTAGGGGCTGAGATAAAAATGAAAAGACATGGTCCTTCCTTCAGCTAGCTCCAACTCTCATGGTGAGGGAGACATGCAAATAAATATTTAAAATAGAAAGGTATACAAAGTAGAGTGTAGAGAATAGAGCACCCCAGTCCTTTGTGGGAGAGCACCCAGAGGGCGTCCTGAGGGATGTAGCATTTGCCACGGAGAGTTGAAGGGTGAAGCAGACTTTGCCAGGGAGCAAAGTGTTTCAGGTCAAGAGAATCAGCAAATCAGCACTGGGGTGAGGAAGAGCAGAACATGTTTAGGGATTTACAGTTAGGCCTCTGTTGACAGAGAGCAAAGCGAGAAGGGCTAGATGGAAAACAGTTATGAATAGTGCTCTAGGCAAGAGCCACTTTGCTGAAGGCCTTGCATACCTTGTGAAGGAGTTTCTGGTTTATCCCAAGAAGGATTGTGTTCAGGGGAGCCATATGATCAGATCTGCAAATGTCCCCGCATGTTTGCAATGAATGTGTATTCTTTAGTTCTTCAATACAGTACTCCATATATGACCAATGGATTCAGCTTAATGATTGTTATAATTCTTCTTATCTTTTGCAGTTTGTGCTTAGTCAGCTTCTGAGAAAATCTTCCAACATTTGTCACTTTTTCTTAGTACTTTTCTGTCCATTTTTTGTTTTATGTTATGAAGATTATTATATCATCCTGGCTAGTTGCTCCTTTTATCACTAAGTAATGACGCTAATTATCTAATAATCCTTTTTGCCTGAAAGTCTCTTTTGAAAAATATTAATATTAGGTATATGAAAAGACGCCATTAAAGGATCCTGAAAAAGCTTAGTAAATAGTTTGCCTCCCAACATGTGCATGCACACTCAAACACACACAGCATCTGTTCTTGACACAACGGCCCCCCGCCAAAAAAAAAACAACAAAAAAGAACCAGTGCTATGAAGTTGGTTCCAACTCAAAGTGACCCTATAGGACAGAGTAGAACTGCCCCATAGAGTTTCCAAGGAGCACCTGGTGGATTCAAACTGCCGAACCTTTGGTTAGCAGCTATAGCACTTAACCACTACACCACCAGGGTTTCCAAAACGGCCATGGTGATTAAAAAAAAAAGTAATCAGTTCTTGGCACTTTTCTCTTGACTCAGAAACCTTCCAGGGATTTCCAGCTAACTTAGATTCAAATCCTCAGTTCTCTAAGACCCTCCAAGGTCTGTCTATTCCATCCCCACTACTTTTCTGATTTACTCCCATTCTCCTTCTCATCCTCTTAGCTCTGCCCTGTTCTCTTCTTGTAAGTTTCTGGAACATTTCAACTATCTTCCTGCCTTGGGACCTCTACACTTTCTGTCTCTCTGCCTGGAATACTCTTCCCCAGATATCTGCATAGCTCGCTGCCTCATTCCACTCAGGTCTCTGCTCAAATGTTACCTTAGCAGGGAAGCTTTTCCGGACTACTCTATTGTAGAAAATAGAGCTATTCTTATTCACTAGAAGGTAAACTCCGTGTAAGCTCTGTTGTGAGCACTGAGAAGAATAATAGCCTCTAGTCCCAACACACATTCAAACCAAACCAAACTCGTTGCTGTCAAGTCGATTCCGACTCATAGCGACCCTATAGGACAGAGTAGAACTGCCGCATAGGGTTTCCAAGGGAGCAGCTGGTGGATTCGAACTACCGACCTTTTGGTTAGTAGCTAAACTGTTTACTACTGCACCACCAGGGCTTCTGACGTGCATTGGGACTCAATAAATATTTGTCAAGTCAATTTTTCAAACGATGATACTTTAAACATACAGGACACTTACAACTTTTTCATAAGTTTTTGTGTGTTTACTGTCTCCGTGTTAACACCTCCATATCTCACTCTGTGAGATAGATCTTACTATTTCACTTTAAAAAGGAACTAATCCCAGAGAAGTTAAATATTCTGATAAAAGTCAGGTGGAAAATTAAGAGGAAATCCAAGCCCAGAATCTATGCATTCTGCCTCTGAGTCTCCTTTTTCTTTTGCTAAACTTTTCTGTCTGGCAAGTACCACCAGCACTAACAGCATAAAGGAAAGTGTTTTGTTCTCAATATTGTGTACTAGAAATTGTTCCTAAGGGTATAACTTTCAGAGCACAAAAGCAAAGAAATCCAGCTACAGTTGTCATTTACTGGAAACAAGCAAAGCCTGAGTACTTATTTTGGAAAACATAAATGAGAGCTCTATTTCTAAAACAGGTTTAGATTTTATTTTTATTACAGTAGGAGTTCTGGATTCTGGAGGGATAAAAAAAGTCATAATTATGTTGTTATGAAGTTTAGAATAAATCTTTGTGAATAATTTTTTGATTAAGTCCAATTCGAGCCCAAAGGTCTCATGTAGAAATCTTGAATTTATCCCGTAGCCTTTTGTGGAGAGCAATTATAAAAAGTAAATGAGGTTTATTTATCCTATTTATTTTGGATTCAGTGTCTTAAGCAAAAGCCAACACATAAGAAGTTTTTCTTAATTTTTTTTAGTACTTCTCTGGGAACGATTCTTGAGGTAATTTTCAGTAACATTGAAAAATATTTGGAAATAAGAAAGTAAAGTATTCCCTTATTCAGAATAATTCAAAGATAGAAATATTTCATCTTGTTTATTTATTTCCATCCATAAGAGCTTACCAGTCTTTTATAGTTTGTATATTTATTTACCAGGATGTGTTGGGGGGAAAAAATTCAACTTTAAGAAATAAAAATCCTTACACAGTTTTGCCTTTTTATTTCTCTCCTAATAATGCAAGCTCCAGCAAAAAGTATTATAATGGGGAAAAAAAGCAGAACGTAGTCCAATGTGTTATTGAATTTAATTAAACTAATAACTGTAGGTTCTGTAACTTTGAGTTGTTGTGCAAGAGTATCCACATTCTTGAAAAGGAAAAACTAATGTTCAGAAAAGCTTTGTCAGGTACCACAACATTCCTGAATGGAAAGAAAAAATACTTCCTCCTTATTTCTAGGCTCTGGTGCCCTTCAGCTACAGATCATAAGATGTAGCCTTGGGAGGAAGTGAAAGGTAGACCATGGTAATGGTCTTTGTATTATATTGTATATTGTATTATATTATTCTAAGACCTGAAAGTCTGAAGACTTTATTTTCAGGAAAATGGCTTGCTGTATCTGTTGTCTAATTTGGCTAGTATTCCCCTTGAGAATGTGCCTATAACCACAGCCGTTATTACAGCCGTATATAGAAATCATTTGTAATAGCAAATGTTCTCTACTCTGGAGCTAGCTCAGTCTTTCCACTGAAGTCCTGTGTGGATTGCTGAAACCCCTACTTAGTGGATGCTGTGTAAAGGTCAAAAAATCCCGTGACGGTAAACTCAGTGTGAAGAACCTCACCCTGCCCTTGTATTTTGTGTACCTTGATTTCCTTTATTTAGCAAATCCTCTATTTCTTTTCTATGTAGCACTTCAATCATCAGAGTGATTTGACAGTCACATAGTTTATAATACAACATTTCCTAATAATTTATATATCTGTGGTGTATGTGTGCATGTAGAAAATATTTTACTTAAGCATTTAGATCAGTGGGAAGAAAGAAGGGATGGGAAATGGTGACAACCAGGCCTCTTCTATGATATTTGGGCAAGTCCTAAGGAAGAGCTGCCACTGGCTTAGTTGTGCCACCAGAAAAAAGTATTAAGTATTCTCTGGCCAGGTTCAACCTCATAGATCCTCTTTTCAGAAGATTATGGCAATGTTTGAAGCTTTAGGAGAGAGCAGGCTGAAGGGGTAGAATAACAGTAATTCATTCTGTCCCTTTCTTTGCTTTAAATTTGCATGTTTAATATTGAAGTCTTGAGGTGTCTTTGCTTCCCTTTTTGATCTTACCTTTATCTCCGCTATGCTCCTTTCTGCACTTTTCTGGCTTCTCCTGGTGACCTTAGCAATGCTGGGAATGTACAAATACATATCTTAGAGCTAGAAAGCAGAATCTGGTGGTCCATAGACATGTAGGTAACTGATATTTTATAGCTCCGATGCTGTTGGAGTTCTGAAAGTCAGAATCCGAATATTCAGGCAGCATTTGTTGATCACTGTGGTTTGCCTAGCAAGGTACTCATTGCTGCAGACAGGAAGAAGGATATGTCAGCATTCCCTAAACATGGTCTGGCGCTGGGTGAAGGGAAGTCAATAGTTACAACATATGTAGTAAGGGAAGGAAGCACAGGAGGTGCATGGGACCGAGAGTGCCCCTGGGACACTGGGCTGGTGGCACCAGATGGGGATGTGGAGGTGCTTTTCCCAGGGAGGATGAAACTGGAGCTGAGTTCTGAAGAATGGGAAAATGAGAAGGATGTTGCGATTTGAATGTGAGGTGTGTAGTATGTGGTAGTGAGAGTTCCAGGTAGCATGAATGCAGGCTTAAAGGCTTGGTCCCTTAAGGAGCTACCACCAGCTCCTGGAACTTGCTATCTCTGTAGTTAATCATTAAGGTCCCTGGGGAGCCCTGGTGGCACAGTGGTTAAGAGCTATGGCTGCTAACGAGAAAGTCAGCAGTTCAAATCTACCAGCTGCTCCTTGGAAACCCTATGGGGCAGTTCTCCTCTGTTCTATAGGGTCACTATGAGTCAGAATTGACTTGACAGCAACAGTTTTTTTTTGGGGGGGGAGCGGCACAAATGGTTTGCTCTCAGCTACTAACCAAAAGGTAGATGGTTCGAACCCACCTAGTGGCCATGAAAGAAAGCCCTAGCACCCTGCTTCCGTAAAAAAAAATAAATAAATAAAGATTATAGTTAAAAAAAAAAAAAGTATGGAGCTCAGTTCTACTCTGTAACATGTGGGGTCTCCATGAGTCAGTATTGACTACATGGCAATGGGATCATTAGGACTTTCCAGAAGAAGGTACCTGAAAGAAGTATATTGCTGCCATATTTTAGAAGTACTTAACAGAAAAGATGAGCATAAAACTGGGGTTTTACATAAAGCAAAATCTTACAAGAATGCTTAGTTGCCTCAGGTGAAAGAAATGTTGACATCAAATGCAAAAATCATCCTGCTGTGAAAAGAGAACTTGTTATTTGAGATTTTGCATATTATAATAACATGAAGCTTATTATAGTGGTAACAAAGGGATTTAGTCTCATTTAACCTGAGTTGTTTATCTCTGAAGAACTTAAGCCCAGTATTGCCCAGATACCTAAAGATTTAAGCCTAAAGAGAGATCATTATGAAGCAAGTAATAGAAGGTACTAGGGCCCTAAGTCATTAAAAAAAAAAAAAAGATAAATTACCCTAGGTCTTTCATAAGGCCTGTAAGTGACAAAGGAGAAAATGAGAAAAACTAGAGAAACAGCCGGAGGAAAGGGACTTAGGTGTTCACCGAGGTTATAATGAAGTTAACAAATAAGGACCTTGAAATCAGGAGTCATCAGGACTAGTCAAGGACTTTTTTACACTATACTTTGCATCCTTTCATTTGCCTTTTCTGACATCTATTGATAGGCAAGAAAAGGAAAGTGAAAGGGAAGGAAGGAAGGGGCAGAAGAAGAGGTTGTATAAACAGTTATTGTTAGTTGCCATGGAGGCAAGTCTTACTCATGGCGACCCCATGTGTAACAGAAATGTCTGGTCCTGTGCCATCTTCACAATCGTTGGTATGCTTGAGTCTATTGTTGCGGCCACTGTATGCTTTGAGTGCCTTCTAACCTAGGGGCTCATCTTCCAGCACTACATTGGATAATAAATCATGAAGATACGTAGAGTTTTCTTTGGCTAATTTTCAGAAGTAGACACCCAGGCCTTTCTTCTAGTCTGTCTTAGTCCAGAAGCTCCACTGAAAGCTGTTTATCATGGGTGATCTTTCTGGTATTTGAAATACTGGTGGCAAAAGGACAAGGATGAACAGGACTCCATTAGCTCTAAATATTTGCACATGGATTCAACCCCTACTAGTTTATTGCACTTTCAGAGTATCTCATTTCATTCTTAAAATGATCACGTAAGAAGGAAAAGGCAATTGAAGAGACAACTACAGCAGAAAAAATTTAAGTGACCAAATGACTACGCTATGACCTGATCTTGTGACCCCTGATACAATGTTCTCTGCTACCACGGTGCACTGCGTCTCTTTATTAAGATTTTTTTTCTAATGCTGAAAACTCAGCAGTTGTTCCTCCATTGTGAATCATTAGTATATTCAGCTGCCACACCACACTGTAAGGCTCAGCTGAGCATGGTTAGAATAGAGCTCTAAAGTTATCATATTTTGACTTTGTTGCTAAGCTATTGTTGAATATTGAAATTGTGACATTCTTGGATCTTTCTGTATCTCATTTTCTCTTTTTCTTTGATCCGTGTTATATCTTAGAGCTAAATGTGAACAGAGTCATTTAGCTACATTGTTCTAAGTGCAAGAATACACTTGGTGCCAGTTTCCTGAGCGAGCCCTATAATTTACCCCCAAATATGCTTTGTGTTTTCATTAGTTTTGTGAGTCTCAGTAATTGTGTTTAGACCATTTTCTGAGTAAGTCTATGTCAGACTTCGTGTAGGAACTTAAAACCTTCTAAAGAATTCTCTGATAGATTATGAAAATGTTAAACTGAGGTTGTATAAACAGTTACTGCTGTTAGTTCCCATGGAGTCATCTCTTACTCATGATGACCCCACGTAAAGCAGAACGAATTGTCCAGTCCTGCACCATCTTCACAGTTGGTATGCTTGAGTCTGTTGTTGCACCCATTGTACCTTTTGAGTGCCTTGCAACCTAGGGGGCTCATCTTCCAGCACTACATTGAATAATATTTGGTGGTGATCCATAGGGTTTTCATTGGCTAATTTTCAGAAGTAGATGGCCAGGCCTTTCTTCTAGTCCATCTTAGTCTGGAAGCTCTGCTGAAACCTCTACCATGGGTCATCCTGCTGGTATTTGAAATAGTGATGCATAGCTTCCAGCATGACAGCAACATACAAGCCCACCACAGTAGACAGGTGAGTGGTGGTATAAATAATACAAGGTAACATTTACTGAGTCCTGTCTAGTACCAGTCACTTGATATGTATTACTGTGAGCCTTACAATAACCGTGTGAGGTCAGACTAATAGGGAGGAGAGGCACATGGGCGTGCACAGATCGTTTGTGACAGAGCCAGGCTTCACACACAGGTCATTTGGCTTCTGTGCCTGTGCTCTTAACCGCTGTGCTATACTGTTTATACTGATAATCGTCTATGAAAGGTCTCTCTTGATAGGGTGCCATTAATTCTATCAGTTGAAATTCATGATTCCCCCTAAAATGGAGTTAATTGTTCATTAGGAGCCAAGTGGCTGCTTTCTCGCCAGATGTAGATCTTGCTCAAATAATGAGAACAAAGTAAAAGCTCCCTGCAGAAAATGTTCTTCAGAAGCCCACAGATTGTTTACAGTCAGGCCCAGAATTCATTGTGACGTGCCTCATTTGAGTTATATTAAGTGTAAGGAGAGCTGACATCTGTAGAAGTTCAAATATTCAACATTAATTTCAGCTGTTTAATTTAGCGTCTGTGACACGTGCAAACTTTCTTTGAAATCCTGAAAGGAAAGTAGATCATTAGAAAGGAAGATTGGGTTTTTATTTCTACAGCTGTAAGTTTTCTTATATAGTGAGACCCAGAAGCATGTAACTTGTTATTAAAGGTGTTGTGTGTCTCTCCACTTTATGTGTATTTAGCACTAGTTTTGACTGAATTGAATTTATAGAGTTTATCTTTTTTTTTGAAATCTATCCAAGATTCCCAGTAGACTTCCCTTCTCTTCCTACTCATTCATTCATGCCTGTATGCATGCACTTATTCACTCAAAAACTATCAAATACTTTCTGTGCCAAGCACTCAGTTAAGCACACTAAAACCTCTTGATTGTAGGTGCATTTGTGAGTTGACAGATAATCGTAAGGAGTAAAATCTTAATCAAAGCCAGTTATATGAAATTCCTTGCCTCTGACCACATACTCGATCCGTGACTCAGTTCAGCGAGAGTTATAAACCAGGTAGAACATTGAGATGACTGAAGATGATGGTGACATTGTGTGTGGTGCTTTTACATCCAAAAGGAAGCAATGGAAACCTTTTTGCTATTTTAAAGAGAAGATCTAGAAAGTGCTAGGTTAGCCTTCAGCCTCAAGGAAAATATTAGGGTAGGTCCTGGCAAATAGCAATTCATCTTTGTCAAAGTGACCAATTAAAGAGAAGCAAAAAATAAGCAAGATATTGAAAGTGAAGTTTCCCATCAGCTGATACAAGGGCTGAGGCTTGAGAGGTCATATTTGTGGCAGAGTGTTTCGCTCCTAAGTTATTTATGCCTTTGGCTATTAATGTGGCATTTTTCCCTAAATTATTTCAGGCACAGAAGCTGCCTCTAGAAAAAAAATAAAAGTATGATTGTGCAAAGATCTTGAAATAGCCTGTACTTAGGGGACAGTTTCTCTGATAGCTTCTGTTTTTCCTCTAGTTGTACCAGTTTTAAATAAGAAATATGCCTAACTACAATTTTTTATATTTCTTCCTTAAAACAGGGAAATGCACATAAAATCATGGAGAAATGTACGTTACCTCTGACTGGAAAACAATGTGTCAACCGCATCATTACCGAAAAGGTAAAGTGCCTTTATCTTTTTCCTCTAATACCTACTGCCACCTATTTTATTTATAAGCATTTTTAGAATTAAACCCAATTATGTGTTGCCTATTAGAAAATGCATTATGATGGCAGGTATAGTATTAATTTAATCTCTAGGTAGACCGAATAGGGCAAATTAACCAATTTAATATTCCTACGTTTTTTTTGTTTAACCACCACTCGGCTGTCAGTGTGCTGTACTGTGGTGGCTTGTGTGTTGCTGTGATGCTGGAGGCTATGCCACCAGTATTTCAAATACCAGCAGGTTCATCCATGATAGACAGGTTTCAGTGGAGTTTCCAGACTAAGACAGACTGGGAAGAAGGACCATGTGATCTACTTCTGAAAAAAATGGCCAGTGGAAACCTATGGATAACAGCAAACATAGTCTGTTATAGTGCCAGAAGTTGAGTGCCTCAGGTTGGAAGGCACTCAAGATACAACTGGGGAAGAGCTGCCCCTTCAAAGTAAAGTCACCCTTAAATAATGTGTGTGGAGTAAAGCTTTTGGGACCTTCCTTTCCTGACGTGACGTGACTCAAAATGAGAAGAAACAGCAACAAACGTTCATTAACAATTGGAACATGGAATGTACTAAGTATGAATGGAATCAAGGAAAATTAGAAGTAGTCAAAAATGAAATGGAATGCTTGAAGACTGATATCCTAGTCGTTAGTGAGCTGAGATGGACTGGCATTGGCCATTTTGAATCAGACAATCATATGGTCTGCTATGACAGGAATGACGAATTGAGGAGGAAGTGTTGTGTTCATGTTAAAAAAAAAAATTTTCAAGATCTATCCTGAAATACAATTCTGTCAGTGATAGGATGATATCCATATGCCTATAAGGATATGATATCCATATGCTCTTTGGAAACTCTATGGGGCAGTTCTTCTCTGTCCTATAGGGTCGACGGCACTGGGTTGTTTTTTTTATAAGGAAGTTAATACATCTATTATTCAAATTTATGCACCAAAGATGAAGAAACTGAAGATTTGTATGAACTTCAGCAGCCTGAAATTGATCAAACATGCAGTCAAGATGCAGTGACAATTACCGGTAACTGGAATGTGAACGTTGGAAACAAAGAAGGATCAGTAGTTGGAAAATAAGGCCTTGGTGATAGAAACGACGATTTACTCATTGACGATACTTTTTTAAAACAACATAAACAGTGACTATACACATGAACCTCATCAGATAGAATGCACAGTAATCAAATTGACTGTATTTGTGGAAAGAGATGATGGAGCAGCTCTGTCATCAGCCAGAGCAAGCCAGGGGCTGACTGCAAACAGCATCAACTGCTCATATGCAAGTTCAAGTTAAAGCTAAAGCTAAAGTAGTCCATGAGAGCCAGAGTATGACCTTGAGTATATCTCACCTGAATTTAGAGACCATCTCAAGAATAGATTTGATGCATTGAACACTAATGACTGAAGATCAGACGAGTTGTGGGATAACATCTAGGACATCGTATGTGAAGAAAGCAGAAGATCAATAAAAAAACAAATGAAAAAGAAGACCAAAATGGATGTGAGAAGAGCCTCTGAAACTTGCTCTTGGATATAAAGTACCTTAAGTGAACAGAAGAAATGACGAAGTAAAAGAGCTGAGTGGAAGATTTCAAAGGGCAGCTCGAGAAAACAAAGTAAAGTGTTATAATGGAATGTGCAAAGACCTGGAGTTGGAAAACCAAAATGGAGGAATATGCTCGAGATTTCTCAGGCTGAAAGAACTGAAGAAAAAATTCAATTGCAATATTGAAGGATTCTAGGGGCAAAATCCACCACTTGTCTGTCAGTTTGTCGTACTGTGGTGGCTTGCATATTGCTGTGATGCTGGAAGCTATGCCACTGGTATTTCAAAGAACTGCAGGGTTCACCCATGGTGGACAGGTTTCAACAGAATTTCTAGACTAGGAGACTAGGAAGAAGGACCTGGCGATGTAATTCTAAAAAAACTGGCCAGTGAATAACTTATGAATAGCAGTGGAACATTGGTATAGTGCTGGAAAATGAGTCCCTCACGTTGGAAGGTACTCCAAATATGACTGGGGAAGAGCTGCCTCCTCAAAGTAGAATCAATCTTCATGATGTGGATGGAGTAAAGCTTTTGGAATCCTTCATTTGCTGATGTGGCATGACTCAAAATGAGAAGAAACAGCTGCTTAACTGCAAAATGACAATTAAAAAATTTTTTAAGCCTGACGTTTTTCCTTTGCAGAAAATGTGTCTGGAGCACTATTCAGACTGATTTACTTTTCCCTGCATTTTGAACAATTGTATACTCCAAAAATGGAACAAATGGGAAAAAAAAGGACCTCTGGATGGTGTTACTAAGGACAGGCAGGGAGGAGATTTGGGGAGAAGAAAACTGCGGTATCATGAGTATGTCTTCAGTAAGCAAGGAGATGGAATCTATGGCAAATTGACTTACTGCTTTTTAAAAACGTTTATTAACACCTTCATCAAACCCTAATTACCTTCCAAGATCACATATTGGAAAGCATCTATTATTAAAAAAAAAGAGAGAAATTTACTTTTTAAATATTTAGGAAGATGCTCATTTAGTGATTTGAGGTGTAAACAACTGGGTTAAAATGGGAAAATAAAACTTAAAAGTTATAGTACATTTTTCAACTGCCAAAAATAATATTAAAGCTTTTTTTTTTTTTAACAGATGAATAAGTTAATTATTTCCTCTCACTACCATTAAAGGTTATATTGTGGGTAAAGCAGTTAATCATAGCCTGTGGGTAAAGCAGTTAATCATAGCCCAAGTGAGGGTGAGGAAGGCCTCTTTCATAACTTTGTTTTAGCAGCACAGACTTTGGAAATCAGGGTCATAACATTTTCCAAAACCTCTTCTTCTCTCAAATGGCAACCTAAGTGGAATTTTAAGAGCTGATGATGGAATTCTAGCTCCTTATCTGCTGGTGGCAGGGCTGGACATATCCATTGCCCTTAATGGTATTGCATTCTCATTCACTCATTCAACAAATATTTTTGGAGCACCTACTGTGTATAGAATCCAGGAGTAAACATACACCATTCCCATCCCTGAGATAGTCAAATTCCTCCACCTCTCCCAACTATTAACAAATAATTGAAGGGCTCCTCACTGGCTTCCAGATAAAACCCAAATTCTTTAATAAGATATCCACATCCCTTCATAAGTTGGCCCCTCACTATCATTCCAACCTTAGCTTTCAGAATCTGGCCACACCCTTGCTCCACACTGCTCCATTTGTAGCCCTTGAGTAGGCTGTTTTCATAATACCTCCATGATTTTGCCCATTTTCTTCCCTTTGGCTAGAATGGCCTCTTGGGTCACCTTCTCACTAACAAACTTCCTATGTATTTCATAAGACTCATCTTAGATGTCACATCACTCAATCCATCAGTTTTCTCAGCAAGTATTTGCTGAGCATGGGCCAAGCACATGCTGAGTCTCAGATAAGCAATGGTGAATGAGACAAAGGCAGAGCTTAGGGGTTATTTCAATAGACTACTTAGTGCCAAGTTAGGAGAAGTACAGGAATTCAGGGGAGCACCCAGAGACTTAGGAAGGGTACACAGGGAAGACCTGCCAGAGAAAGAAATATATAGTGGAGACATTAAAGATGAGCAGGAATTAGCCTCATAAGGAAGAGTGTTACAGAAAGAGAAAACAGGGTATGCAAAGAGGCCCAGAATCAACAGAGAACATGGCCCAAAGGAGAATGCAATAGCCTATCAGTATGGCTAGAGTGGGAAGAAAGGTAAGGCAAAAAAAAAAAAAAAGAGAGAGAGACTGAGACTGAAGGAGAGAAACAATAGACTGTGAAATGCCTTGCAAAACAGGTTAAGATGCTTGTATTTGATATTGCATAGAAGGTTTTTTTTTATGTGTCTCCCCAGGCTGAGTTAGGTGGCCCTCCTGGATTCCTAAATCAGCATTGGTGTGCATCTCTATTGTGACCTTTATCACATTACCCTTTAAATGCTGGCAAAGCTATAAGCTTCATGCCTGTCCCTCTTGAATCTGCTCTTTGAGGGCAGAGATTGGGTTCCACTCATTTTCAGGAATAATCTGATTCAGGGAAGGCTCTCATAAAATGCTTATTGAATGGATAAATGCATAAATCAATAAAACAACAATGTGGAAGGAGAGACAGGGTATAAAAGTTTTGTTTGTTTTTTTAGGTAGTAAAGTTAAATAAAAATATAAGGTATGTCAGAAGAAAAAGTAGGTATTAGGTGATAAGTGCCAAAATGAATGGTGGACCACTCTAAGGGTGAAATGGTTGAGTGCTAGGATGGTCAGAAGTATCTTCATGAAGATGGAAAATGCATTAGGCTTACAGGAAGGATAGGATTTGAGGAAGCAGAGGGTTGTGTGAGAGGTATTGCAGGTAGAAATTCTAAGCTGGTAAAAATGAAGGCAGAGCACACATGGAGTGAGGTTGAGGAGAAGAAAGCTTACTTGGAACAAGACGAAGACCGCGGTGGGGGGAGGAGAATATTGCTGAATAAAATACCAAGCTATATTCCATGCATTGAAATTATCATTAAAAGGAGTACCACTTATTTCATTAAAGAAAACAGGATCAAGGACTGGTTTATTTTTATTTTAAAAGTAATTAATTCCTCTCAACAAGCTCTGTTCATAGTTTTAGGCGTTCAAAAAATGGTAAGACTCAGGGAATAAATGTTAAATAAAATATTCTGTCCTTTTGTGGACTTGATCCTCTCTACTAGTTGCCTTTATGGATTTCTACATAAGCAGTCCTAATGGGAAGACACTGAGAAGACACTATGTAGGAGAAAACTTTCCTTAAAATATGGCTTCTGAAAGTGTTATGAGCCTCCTAGTCTACTTCGAAGGCCTGCTTTAGGTTGCTTCTTACCATACCTCCATGAGGGTAAGCAAACCAGACTAATGCCAAAACCATATGGCAAAAGAGGAACAGCACCCTTAACAGAAGAGAAACAAAATCTCTGGTACAAATAATTCTGTGGTTTCATCAAGATGCTGAATCAAAAAAATCCATCTGTCCAGCTCACTTATGAGAATTATGTCATTCCACCATTCCAGGTTCAAATCTGAGTCAGAAAGGTGACTGTAGATACTGAAAATGTTGTTTCTCTCTAATGTGAGCAGTTTTCAGTTTTATCATTTGCCATCATATTCCATTTAAGAAGGAAAATTCTAGAGAACTGAAATGGCCAATGAGTTCTGAATTCACATTTTCTAAGAGAACTGGAAATATACAGGAAATATAAAATACATTTCTTGGCTCATCATGGGGCCTGTTTTTCAATTTGCACCCAAGTAATTAAAACCCAGTTTGACTGAGTTTCCCATAATGAAACCAAGCAATTTGTTCTTATGATTTGGGAGAGCAAAAAAGAAAGGTAGGAATGAAATATTTATTATAAATTTTGTATTGGTTAAATTTATGCATACAACATTGATTATATGTTTAGACACCTTAAAACATAATCAGAATATAAGAAAGAATATAATTTTCCTTTGATTATATCAAACGATCAAAGCTACTATATACAATTTTGTGTGTATATGTGTATTTCCAGAGAATTGCATATTAAGAATTTACATTTAGGAGCATCGTTTGTTGTTAGGTACCAGCAAGTCAGTTCTGACTCCCTGACCCTATGTACAACAGGAAGCATCAAAAGCGGATGGAAGGAAGACACAGAGTCACTGTACCAAAAAGAATTGGTTAATGTTCAACTATTTTGGGAGGTAGCATATGATCCAGAACCGATGGTACTCAAGGAAGAGGTCCAAGTTGCATTAAAGCACTGGTGAAAAACGAAGCTCCAGAAATTGATAGAATACCAATTGAGATGTTTCAGCAAATGGGTGCAATGCTGGAATGTATGCTTGTCTATACCAAGAAATTTGAAAGACAGCTACCTGGCGAACTGACTGGAAGAGTTCCATATTTGTGCCCATTACAAAGAAAAGTGATCCAACAACGGCAGAAAGTATCGAGAAATATCGTTAATATCACACGCAAGTAAAATCATGCTGAAGATAATTCAAAAAGGGCTGCAGCAGTACATCAACAGGGAAATGCCAGAAATTCAAGCTGGAGTCAGAAGAGAATGTGGAATGAGGAATATCATTGCTGACATCAGATGGATCTTGGCTGAAAGCAGAGAATGCCAGATAGATGTTTAAAAAAAAAAAACCTGTGTTTTATTGACTATGCAAAGACACTTGACTGTGTGGTTCACAGCAAATTATGGATGACACTGAGAAGAATAGGAATTCCAGAACACTTAATTGTGCTCATACAAAAAAAAAAAAAAATTAAGACCTCTTTAAAGTGTCAAAAAGCAAATATGACACACGGCTGCAACAACAGGCTCAAAAAAAAAATTTTTTTTTTTTTTTATACAGAACCTGTAAATAGACCAAGAGGCAGTCATTCTAACAGAACAAGGGGTTACTGCGTGGTTTAAAATCAAGAAAGGTTTGCATCAGGGTTGTATCCTTTCACCCTACTTAACTCAGTCTGTATGCTGAGCAGATATCCAAGAAGGTGTACTGTATGAAGATGAATGTGGCATCAGGATTGGAGGAAGACTCATTAACAACCTGTGATATGCAGATGACACAGCCTTGCTTGCTGAAATTGAAAAGGGACTTGAAGCACTTGCTGATGAAGATCAATGATTACAGCTTTCAGTATGGATTACACCTCAACATAAAACAAAAATCCTCACAACTGGACCAATAAGCAGCAACATGATAAATGGAGAAAAGATTGAAGTTGTCAAGGATTTCATCATACTTAGATCCACAATCAATGCCCATGGAAGTAGCAGTCAAGAAATCAAAAGATGTATTGCACTGGGCAAAGCTGCTGCAAAAGACCTCTTTAAAGTGTCAAAAAGCAAATATGTCACCTTGAGGACTAAAGTGTACCTGATCCAAGCCATAATATTTTCAGTTGCCTACTGTGCATGCAAAGGAATAATAAGGAAGAACAAAGAAGAATTGATGTCTTTGAATTATGGTGTTGGAGGATATTGAATATACCACAGATTGCCAGAAGAATGAAAAAATCCATCTTGGAAGAAGTACAATCAGAATGCTCCTTAGAAGGTAGAGTAGTGAAACTTCATCTCATGTACTTTGGACATGTTATGAGGAGGGACCAGGCCTTGGAGAAGGATGTCATGCTTGGAAAAGTAGAGGGTCAGAAAAAGAGGACGACTTGGACACACAGCTGCAACAACAGGCTCAAACATAGCAATGATATTAGGATGATGCAGGACTGGGCAGTGTTTCACTCTGTTGTAGATGAAGCCTCTATGAGTCGGAATCAACTCAACGGCACCTAATGCCATCAACAATGTAGTATGCAAATATTCCTAAATAACGACCGTTTTTCTCTCCAGATATTCCTGCTGGGGAAAAAAAAAAAATTTTTTTAAAGGAACATAAATATGTAATATGTGCCCAGAAAAAAAAAATTTGGTGAAATATTTTCTCTTAAATTGAAAGCGTCTTTTCCAGTGAAACCAACCAGGTTATCAGTGAGTTCGTCAAACAAAGAGAGAATGCCAGTATTACTGGTCCCCTTGATGTTTTCCTCCTGGGGGAAAAAATATTAAACAACTGAGGAAAATAAGTGTTTTAAGAATTTGATTTGGGTTCACACACAAGTGACGATAAGTGAAGTGATGAAGGAGAAAGAGTGATACATTTCTGTGCCCCTGCTGTGTGCCAGGCACTGTGCTGGGTGCTTGGGGTACATTTATTACTATATTTGATCTGTATAACGTCTTGGGAAGTAGATGTTTATTATATCCATCTGCAGGTGTGTAGACAGGGTCACCAAAGTTTACACATCTAGCATGTGACCTGGAATTCCTGCTTCAAAGCCAGGCTTCCTCCCTCTATACCTTGCTGTGTCTTGGTATTTGTCTCCTAAGCAGGAATGTGTTTGAAAATAGCAATTTTGGATTTGATTTTCAAGGTAAATCTGGAAGAGGAGATTTCTGGGCAGCAAAATATTTCAGTCTGAGCAAGAGGAAACAGACCACGAAAGCTGAAAGAGGGAGGATGGAGGCCAGTTCTAGGGCCAGGGAGTTGAACTCAGGAAAACAGTTTTGGTTCTGACAGTTAGAGCTTCCCATCCACAGAGAAGTCTGTCTTGAAACAAGGGAGCCTCCTGCTACTGGAAGTATTTAAACAGAGCCCAAATGACCACCTGAGAAGAATGTTCTGAAAAATTCTTGGGTTTGGGAGGTTATATTAAATGACTTTGTGGTACCTTCCACTCAAGAGATCATACGTTTATGTGGGAAAGCATGTGTTTTAAATCAAATACAACAGGCTGAGTCTACTTGCTGATGTCAAACTATACTAATTGGTGCTACCATTACCTGGTATTACCAGCTAGAATGTTGTAATGTTTGAAGTGAGGTTAGTCTTCTCATGCTTGTCCTAAAGGGAAGCATCTTCAGTTATTTTGTGTACCCCATGGAACACTCTCAGAACCTATGTGTTGTCACAGGACTTACAGGGAAAGTTTGAACAGTTACCTGAGGTCTTTCAGGGCCAGGACAGTGATCCTTTTATAACATTCCTGACCACTACACAGAGCTTTCTTCTGTTTGTAGTAATTCTTTACCCAGCAGCATTTATCAACTTTTTTTCATCATCTCTGTGTTTTCACTGTCCAAATACCCCTTCCCTCCCTCCCTCTAGCCCTTCTTTTCTTTGTTCAAATCATTATTTAATCATCTAATTCATATTTATTTTGACCAAAATTGTTAGACACCAAATAGGAAGGTAGTTTTTTCAAAAACTGATTAAAATAATAGCAAATGTCATTAATGTCCACCAGTCATTTATTTCCTTGTGTCCACAGTGTTCCACAACTAACTGCTGATTAGGGAATTGTCAGTTATTCTTGCCAAAATGTAATAGTTATCGTTGATATTTTTCATTGCTGATTTTCAGAACCTTTTGTCCTGGGTCTTGTCTCTCCTTTAAGAACTTGTTTCTATTTTGTGCTATAAAATAATCATTGAGATAGAAATTGTTATTATTATTATTTCGGCAGGCTGTGTTTGACGTGGACAAGAAGAAAGGGCTGACTCTGATTGAACTCTGGGAAGGCCTGACAGTGGATGACATAAAAAAGAGCACTGGATGTGACTTTGCAGTAAGTGTTTCTGTGAACAGATACAGCTACTCATCCCGTATCACGGGCTTGATTAATGGGTGTTTACAGGGCATGAGCTGTTAATTTGTGATCTTTTTTGGAGGTGAGCTTTGCAGTGAACAGGAGTGGAAGGAAGGATGCCTCCAGATGAGAGCAGGTGGGAACAGGAGCTATACTCTGACTCGGGGAGAGAGCGGAGCCGAGGCCAGGGTTTGGCTCAGGAGTCAGGAGCAGGAGGGGGAGATGCCGAGGGCTGCTGGGAACAGAAGGCCGACTTTAGCTCTGCACAGTTTTATATAAAGTCTCTTGCAGTCATCTATTCTTCAGTTACCTGTCAGCTGTGACTAACCCTGATTAACTAAAAAAATGTGAGCCATACTTGGAGAAGTGATATACTTCCTAATTTGTAAACCCATCTATGACTTTTTTTTTATGACTTATGACTTTCTCTGTAATTGTAATTCTAAGCCTCATTTTTCTACCCCTTGATGAAATTAAAATGTTGAGCTTCTGCCACTACCAAATTTATAATCACAAAATGTGTGCATCCTGTATTTGAAGAAAAACTTAGTGTATAAAAACTCAGACTTATAGAGCAAGTAAGTATATCAGGGGACTCTCCATTTAAGAAATCCCCACATACCTTTTTAGAACAAAGAGAATAATACTGTAATATAGATAATAATAATATAGATAATTATAAATAATATAGGTAATAGATAACTACCTTTTATATAAGTTGTTTTTGTTAGTTACCTTTGAGTCAGCTCTGACTCATGGTGACCTTAGGTTTAACAAAACGAAACATTGCCAGTCGTGCGCCATCCTCAGCAATCTTTGGTATGTTTGAGCCCACTGCTGCAGCCACTGTGTCAATCCATCTCCTGGAGGGTTTTCACAGACCGTAACATACAGGATTTTTATAACATACAGGATAATCATCGTTTATCATCAACCACCTACCTAATGGGGCTTGGAAGAATGATTCAGTTCATTTGAAGTTCATCAAAAGTTAAAGATGAGACCTCTCTGAAAAAAAGGAAGGAAAGGGATTTGATTCTTGCATACATTTTTAAGAACAGACCTGCTAGTTAAAATCAGACTAATTTATTCTGAGAAGAAAATATGTTAATGTTATACTGCCCAGCCTAGAGAAAGTAATAGAACAAAACTTATTTGATAAATCATGCGTGTATTTCGTACATTACTTACCCATGTAGTACATGCTTGGCTTGTATCTATCAAACCCAAAAAACCAAACCCACTGCCGTCGAGTTGATTCCAGCTCATAGCAACCCTATAGGACAGAGTAGAAGTGACCCCTAGAGTTTCCAAGGAGTGCCTGGCAGATTCAAACTGCCGACCTCTTGGTTAACAGCCATAGCACTTAACCACCACACCACCAGGGTTTCCAAACCCACTGCCATTGAATCAATTCTGACTCATAGCAACCCTATCAGTGCATTACAAATTTCTGTAAAAACAATTTTGCTGCATAATTTATTATCCCACGTATAACTTCCTGGCCCTGTACCAAGGTCTTTGTCTATTAACCTTTCTGAGTTTCCTTTTGGGAAAAAAAAGAAGTCTTCCATGTTCATGACAGGCATGTCTCTAATTAGCTTTTTAATAACCTAGGAGAAAAATAGGATTTGTCTATACTTTATTTAGGATTTTTTAGCTCAGTGATAAATACAAACAATTCTTTTATTTAATGAGCAGTTCTTTTTTTTTTTCCCCCGTGTGATTGAGTTACCCTTTTCTTCAACAACTAGCATTTTTGAGATCCACAGAATGTTCAGTTCTCTACTGCAAAAGAGAAGGTACAAAGAAAGACCCTCATTGTCTTCTATTTCTTTTTTTTAATGTGGCTGAATCAGGGAAGGAAAAGGTGGATTTCTTTTTTTTTCTTTTCTGTTTTTGCTTTGATTTTACAAAAACAGAGAGTGTCAGCTCACATGTCTTGATACCTTGGAAAATCTCCCTGTGGTCCCTCCTTTGTTCCAGTACCATCTCCTCCATCCCATTTGACACTGACACGTGATTCTGTTCCCTCCAAATCAGGCTGCTGAGATGAAATGTTAATATTTATGTCAATATTGTCCTGAAAATGAAAAGATGTGGTATCAGCTGAACAATCTCAGCAAAGAAACTAGCTTTGAGGATCAATGATAACTGGCATCTCTTTAGACTGTGTTAGGGAAATCACATACAGCAGGTTGTTCCTCTGTAAGGCCAGGGACTGGAGTGCTTTGATTAATAAAATGTTCTGCTTAATAGCTAGGTTGTCAATACAAGAACACTGAGGGTAATGTTTCTGTATTTAATAATGAGGAGGTATTCAATGTAGTTATCAATGCATAGGTAGCATTGTACTGTTTATGTGACTTTATACCAGTTGCTCAAGATTCTCTTTGAGAAAAGGCTCGATAACTCAGCCTTCACTTTATAACCTGCAGTAAACATTCTAGAAGGGTATGATTAGACAGCCAGGTTGTTGCATAATAAAGAAATAAGGGAAAAACCTAAGTCAAAGCAATTGTGTAAATGTGTTGACAAAAGTTCTATATACATAAGAATGATTTGAGCAAGTGAATAAAGTGAATGAGCAAAAGGTACAGAATATAGACATAAGCTGATTGAGAAGACACTGAGGATTTTAAAGAAAAAGACAAAATATGACACCATCAGATAACAGGACATGATGAAATTGAGGTTTCAGGGTATCAAAAAAGAATGATTGTAGTGAAATATTTTGAGCACTTTATAAAAAAAGAGTTACTAAGATTCTTTCCTATACAAACCAAAACCAGGCCTGTTGCCACAGAGTCAACTGCGACTCACAGTGACTCTAGGATAGAGTAGAACTGCCCCGTAGGGTTTTAAAGGAGTAGCTAATGGATTTGAACTGCTGACCTTTTGGTTAGCAGCCGAGCTTTTAACCACTGTGCCACCAGGGCACCACCGTCTAATTAGCAATAACTATATTTTTTATATATAGGCGCTCTTTGGAAACTCTGTGGGGTAGTTCTACTCTGTCCTATAGGGTCGCTATGAGTCGGAATCGACTTGATGGCACTGGGTTTTATATATATATATATATATATATATATATATATATATATATATATGGAAGGAAAATATATCCTTTAAAGAGCACCTGAAGCTGTTATTGTTGTTATGTGCCATCAAGTCAATTCTGACTCACAACAACCATGTGTATAACAAAACAAAACATAGCCTAGTCCTGTACCATCCTCACAATCATTGCTATGTTTGAGCCCATTGTTGCAACCACTGTGCCTATCAGTCCATCTCATTGAGGGTTGTCTTAGTTATCTGGTGTTGCTATAACAGAAATATCACAGACGGATGGCTTTTAACAAACAGAAATGTATTCTCTCACAGCCTGGTAAGCTAGAAGTCCGAATTCAGGGCACCAGCTCTGGGGAAAGGTCCTTGTCATCAATCTACTGAGGTCGAGGAGCTTTTCCACACAGGGACCCCAGGTCCAAAGGATGTGCTATTCTCCTGGCTCTTGTTTCTTGGTGGTATGAGGTCCCCATATCTCTCTGCTTGCTTCTCTTTTATATCTCAGAAGAGATTGACTTAAAACACAATCTAATTTTGTATATTGAGTCCTGCCTCATTAACATAACTGCCTCTAATTCTGCTTCATTAACATCCTACAGGCAGAATTTATAACATACAGGATAATCACAGTAGATGACAGAATGGTGGACAGTCACACAATACAGGAAATCATGGCCTAGCCAAGTTAACACATATTTTGGGGGGACACAGGTGTCTTCCTCTTTTTCACTGACCCTCTACTTAACAAACTATGATGTCCTTTTCTGGGGACTGGTCCCTCCTGATAACATGTCCAAAACCTGAGACAAAGTCTTGCCATCCTTGCTTCTGAGGACATTCTGGTCTGCTTCTTCTAAGACAGATTTGTTCATTTCTTGTAGCAGTCCATGGTATATTAAATATCTTTCACCAACATCATAATTCAGAGGCATAAGTTTTTCTTCAGTCTTCCTTATTTATTGTCCAGCTTTCACATGCCTATGAGATGATTAAAAATACCATGGCTTAGATCAGGTACTTTAGTCCTCAAAGTGACACCTTTGATTTTTTAACAGTTTAAAGAGGTCTTTTATAACAGATTTGCTCAATGTAATACACTGTTTAACTTCTTGACTGCTGCTTCCATGGGCGCTGATTGTGGATTCAAGTAGAATGAAATCCTTGACAACTTCAGTCTTTTCTCCGTTTATCATGTTGCCTATTGGTCCAGTTGTGAGGCTTTTTGTTTTCTTTATTTTGAGGTGTAATCCATACTGAAGGCTGTGGTCTTTGATCTTCATCAGTAAATGCTTCAAGTCCGCCTCACTTTCAAAAAGCAAGGTTGTGTCATCTGCATAACACAGGTTGCTAATGAGTATCCCTCCAATCTTGATACTGCAGTCTTCTTCATGTAGTCCAGCTTCTTGGATTATTTGCTTAGCATACAGATGAAATAAGTATGGTGAAAGGATACAACCCTGACATACACCTTTCTTAACTTTAAACCAGGCACTATCCTCTTGTTCTGTTCGAACGACTGCCTCTTGGTTTGTTTACAGCCTCTGCGTGAGCACAATTAAGTGTTCTGAAATTCCCATTCTTTGAATGTAATTGTTACAGCAATTCTGCAGGTTTGAGCCACCTGCCACAAGCAGCCAATTCTTGAGACAGGGGTGAGGTGGGTAGCAAGAGCTTTATTTACACATACCTTATACAGGAGACCACCAGGAGATGGGAAACCCTGGTGGCGTAGTGGTTAAGTGCTATGGCTGCTAACCAAAGGGTCGGCAGTTTGAATCCGCCAGGTGCTCCTTGGAAACCCTATGGGGTAGTTCTCTGTCCTATAGGGTCGCTACGAGTTGGAATCGACTCGACGGCACTGGGTTTGGTTTTTGGTTTTTGGTTCTACAGGAGCCAGAGGGGAATGATCTCTTCCTAAAGTTGTCTGTCTCCAGAAACTGCAGTCCGCCTGGGGTTTACAGGGAAAAGGAGACATGGGTTTTAGGAACTTGTGGAACGTCCATTCTCTTTCCGTGTGGTTTAGGTGATCACGTGTCAAATATGTTGATCCTTCCCTGCCATTATCCCATCAGCCCAGGGAATGACTGGAGCCATCCTGATGAGCATTGTCCTGTTGGACAGGCTTAGATAGATATCACTTGTTTTTCCAGGTTCCTAGGGGAAACATTGGTTAACACTTAACTTTTAGAGGAGCTAACAGCAAAATCTTACTTGGAGACAGAGACAGGTTAGGGAAAGGAAAAATGGCACAGGTTCTGTTCAAGATATGGCTGAGCAACCTGTTCCATTACCGTAACTTGTTATGAGCCACACAGTTGATGCCTTCGCATAGTCAGTAAAACACAGGTAGACATCTTTCTCGTATTCTCTGCTTTCAGCCAAAATCCATCTGACATCAGCAATGATATCCCTTGTTCCATGTCCTCTTCTGAATCTGGCTTCAATTTCTGGCCATTCCCTGTCGATGTACTGCTGCAGTCATTTTTTAATTATCTTCTGCAAAATTTTACTTTTGTGTGATATTTAATGATATTGTTTGATGATTTCTGCTTTCTGTCAGATCACCTATCTTTGGAACGGGCAGTGTAAAAATGAAGTGGCAGAGGCGTCTGACCTCCTCTAACTTCACGAGGGGGAAAGAGAATGAATATCAACAGCCCAAGGCTGATTTCTATGAGCCAGAGGTCAGACATGCCTCCACCCTCCAATCTTTTGACCAGTTCTGACATCAGTCGCCCCTTCTATGGCACTCTGTACTTCTCTGCTATTTTCGATAATTCGTTGCGATGGTCACACAGAACTCACAGACCATACTCACAGCTATGGAGTTTTCTGGGGAAGTAACAGGTTACAGTTCGGGTTCAGGAACACTCAGGATATGGTTCTTCAATCAGTATAGTTGCTTCTCAGTATCAAGTAATAATTCATTTTCAAAGAGTACAAGAGGTGATACACATTTCCTCAAATCAAAGCTGTGAGAAGCTAATGAAAATGTGACATTTCTTTACTTTTGGTTAGACTTACATCACTCAGTTGTTACTGTCAGTTATTTGATGGGCCAAAGTAGAAAAAAAGGGAAAGGAAAAGGTGACATCCCCACTAAAATTCCATTTTCCCTAAAATACCTTTTTCGAGTAAGTAGAGAGTTTAAATTATTCATTTCTTTTTTATGATGTTGTTGTTGGTTCTGTTGAGTCGATTCCAACTCATAGTGACCCTGTAAGACGGCGTAGAACTGCCCTGTAGGGTTTCCTAGGCCGCCATCTTTACTAGGGTAGATCACCAGGTCTCTTCTCCCGCAGAGTCGCTGGCTGAGTTCGAACCGTCAGCCTTTTGGTTAGCAACCAAGCATTTAACATTGCACCACCAGGGCTCCTTTTTTGATGAGTAATCTATATTTCGTTACCATATGTATCTGTGTACCAGCTTTTGAAACAGAATATTTCTGTCTTTATTTTTTTAATTTAAAAATTAAAAGAAATTTAAACCACATTTAAACATCATGTGGTAGAATAAACTTCAGAGGTCGTTAAACATTCAGTGAATGCTGCATATTTAACTATGAAATTTGAACAAAATAGAGCTAACTGGTACCTTTCCTACTCCCAAGGGCCTTGCTGTTATTCTCCAGGCAGGAATACACCTAAACCAGTGGCAAAGAAATTAAGAACATTGCTTATTTATATGTTTGCAATAGAATCTGAAAGAAGTCAGCTGCAGACATTCCTTGCCAAGGTGAATAAATTTATGCTCTCAATATCTGTTATGAACTGGCATTATCCCAGAATTAAACAGTAGGCTCTTGAATTTCAAAGGGCTGAGAAGACAAATTGTTGGCTTATCTTCTACACTTATATCATTTTGTGCTTAGCCTGTAGATCACCTTGGCAGGATAATCTCTTTGGCTTGTATGGGTTTACAGTGTTGATGAGACTGGGAGAACAGAATGAGAAATGGTGGTTTAGTAGATATTTTTTATAACAAAATAGACAGGCCAAGTCAGTCCACATGAAGCTCTATCTTCGTCCTGTTTTATACATCGAGGATACAGACAATATTAAGAGTCTGCTATCAGGGTGGCATGACAAGGAAAAGAATCAGATGTTTAGTTTAAAAAATGAAGGTGCCCAGTTTCTTTTAAAGAAGATTCTGTGAAGCATCTATTGGCAGTGATGTTTTCAGAAAGGAAGGGTTTTATTTCTTTGAGTTATTTTCACAAATTTTTTGTTTACAAAAAGAAAATGGATTGTTTTTGAGACATTCTTGTCTAAATACTAAAACCCGCTGGCCATCGAGTGGATTCCCACTCATAGCAACTCTATAGGGGAGAGTAGAACTGTCCCATAGGGTTTCCAAGGAGTGGCTGGTAGATTTGAACTGCTGACCTTTTGGTTAGTAGGCATAGCTCTTAACCACCGTGCCATCAGGGCTCCCCTGTCTAAATACTACAAGTCCATATTTCATTTTTCTTCTTGGTAGGGTTGAATGTATATGCAAATATGGGCTGCAACTTTTGTCTATTTATTATATGTCTGCTCTTAGAAATGGCAAATCTGAATAAGCTCTCGTTTATCCTAAGCCATATACCAAACTATATCAATCTTATTATTCTTTTCATGCCCTTCTTTTAGTAGAAAAATGAAAGAAGAGGCATTGATTCTTGATATTGTTAAGAGTCAATACAGAAATAATTTTTAATTAACTGAAAATATTTAACCTTATTAAAGCCATATAATTGCCTACTTTTCTTATTTTTAATGCCAACTTACCTCTATTAGGAGCCTTCTGGTTCTTTGACAGTCATCTAATCATCCACTCATTCATTTATGAATTTAGCAAGATATTAAGTGTTTAGAAGGCAAAATGCTAATTAAGCCTACTTTCTCAAATCTTTACATTTTTGAAGAACAGTTAATTATAGTCCTTTATAGTAAATTTTCAGATATTTTAAGGTAGATACTATCACCCTTGTGGCTCAGTAGTAGTAGTAGAATTTGGCTGCTGACCAAAAGGTTGGCAGTTTGAATCTACCAGCCGCTCCTTGGAAACCCTATGGGGCAGTTTTGCCTCATCCTATGGGGTCGCTATGAGTCGGAATCAACTTGACGGCAACATATTATAGCATATCACCCTTATTCAGATTCAGTGTTCTTGCCTCCTCTTATCCCTCTTAATTTTTTATATTTTCCATTTCTTTAGCCGTTTGTGCCACTCCTTTGAGAATCTTTAAAAAAACTTTTCCAAGGGGACACTAAATAAAAACAGTATGCCAACTATAGTCTGCTTATTGGCAAGTAAAGAGTTGAAATTTCCTCAGAGTAGGACCCTGATCACTTTTTAACACTGGCCCAGACTACATATAGAACTTTTTTTGTCAATGTTTGGCAAGTTTTTGAGTGAAAACCAAATAAGACTCTCCTGATCTTGGTATCTTGTGAGCACAGATACAGATGTTAGATTTTAGAGCAGTTTATTATCCAGAAAAAAAAGGTTGATGTTGAATTACACAAAATGAGTTGTTCCTTTCCATTTGAGCTCAGGATGGCACTTTTCAAGAGCTTCTTGACCAGAGAGCTAACTACTGGCTTCTTATTGTAGTCATCACTAAGTGAGAAAGAGCTATAGCTGCTTCCAAATCATATAATTCTCTCCCCTTTGAAGAGCTGGAGACAGTGTGTAACAGACAATGTGAGGATTCCTCACAGCAAAACTGAGCAGCCCCTCTAAGAACCCTCTTAACTTTCCAGTCGTGCAGCTTCTAGATCTAGAGACCCAGAAGTTAGTGGCTGTACTGAACCTTGATCAAAAGTATATTAAATATACTCAGAGACGGTCTTGGTTTGCAAACCGCAGAAAGACAGCCAGCTTCACGTAAACCTTCTTGTAATGATTTTCATTGTAGACCATGAATTTGAGCAATTCTTGGTTTTCAGAGAAGGGGAGCCTTTGTAACCAGTGCCGCTGTCAATCAGCCCTCCTTGAAATTGATCCTGGTTCATCTGCTGTTTTGAGAACTTTGTTATCCACAGTCTCAGAAGGGAACATACTGTTGATTATTGCAAAGTTTCTGAATCTTCTCAGATTTTCAGAAATTCAAAACAGCAAATTGATAGGGGAGAAAGACAATTTGTATAGGCCTTGATAATTATAGAACTAAATTTTTGGGGGGTGCATTTGAAACCTGTATTTATCCCTAAATTCATCGTTTATTTACAGATATTTCTTAGTGCCCAACATATGTCAAGTATTGTTTTAGGTGCTGTGGGCACAACACTGCACAAAATCCCTCCACTCATGGAGGAGGAGTTGATAATAAACACAATATAGTGCGTTAGAAAGAAATAAGTGCTATGGAAAAAACAAATAAGGGAAAAGGGAGTAAGAAGTACTGGGGGAGGAGGGATTGCAAATCTTAATAAGCTGGTACTGAGAAGGTCATATTTCAGGGAAGACCTGGGATGGAGATTGAGGTGAGCCAGGGGCAGCAAGACAGAAGATCATTCCAGACAGAGAGTGAATAGCACAGGCAAAGCCCTGAGGTGTGGGGCCCAGATATGTTAAAGGAGCAGTGAGTGGCCTGTATGGCTAGGCAGAGTGAGTGAGAGTGAGACAGGTTACGGCAGATGAGCTCAGAAGGTGTCTTAATTCTTCCAGGACTGCCATGACAAAATATCACAAAGTGGTTGCCTTTAAAGAATGGGAGGCCACTCAGACAGGGTTAGGATCAGGATCTGCCCTTCCCTTACATGATTTCATTACTTTAACTGGTAGCATCTGCAACGAAAAACCCTCTTGGCCTCAACAAGGCCACATTCACAGGTACACGGGTTGGAACTTCAGCATATCTTTTTGGGGGACACAATTCAGTTCATAATAGAGGGATGTCAGGGGCCAAATCGAATAGCATTTGTGGACCATATTAAGGCCTTTGGCCTTTTCTCTAAGCAAGATTAGAAGTCATAGGAGGATCACTCTTGCTGCTCTATTGAGAAGAGACAAACCCCCTCTGGCACAGTATTTGATGTTCAGGAAGTGTAGTTGATTGCTAAAATACTCCGAACATTATCAAGTCATGAGTCACATTGCTCTCTTGGCTTGAAAGTGTATGTCCATCTTTAAGTTTCTAATTAAGGAATGATTTAGTTGCTAGTGACAATCTGGTTATTGTTTTATGCTGTAAAATTATAATTTTTATTATTTCAACACATCTTTAGTTTCTAAAATAGTACAGCTTCTTTGCCCGTGTATTCATAGTTGGCATTGAATTTTACCATAGGGAGCCCTGGTGCCGCAGTGGTTAAGTGCTTGGCTGCTAACCAAAAGGTTGGTGGTTTGAACTCACTGGCTGCTCTGTGGAAGAAAGATGTGGCAGTCTGCTTCTGTGAAGATTTACAGCCTTGGAAATGCTATGGGGCGGTTCTATTCTGTCCTATAGGGCTGCTATGAGTTGAAATTGACTCAGCAGCAACTGGTTTGGATTTTTTTTTTTCTAATAGTTTTCACAGTTATAATTATTTTATATTTACTTATCCATTTCCACATTACTGGGCTTTTAGTCTCTTTGGACCTTTTTGCTGTAATATATCCTTGACTGAGGAGTCATGACTTCCTACAGAGCTTCCATCAGATATTTTATTGGAAACAGTGAAAAGAATGTGAAACTGGAATTCAGAAGACCTGGGATGTGGTCCTGCTTTTCTGCTAACCAACTTTGGGAGCTCAGCAAAGACATTATCAGGGCTCAGTTTGGGGCTGCGTGATCTAGAAAGACTCTCAAGCTCTAGGATTTTGTGATTCTGACTTCTGCTTTTTAATTCCCAGTCATTTTGTTTCTGTCATGAAATGTATTAACAAAAAATTTGTTGTTGTTTAGTTCCCCTGAAGTTGACTCTGACCCATGGTGATCTTATATATAATACAACGAAACGTTGCTGCGACAGAAAAACAGGCATGGTGGAGAGGGCCTACTCAGTGCTACGTTAGTGATCAAACTCTCCTTTTTTGGAAGTCAGCAGTGTTGAAATACACACACGTACCCATTCACTCACTCGTGTTAATAATGCATGCAAAGCAAAGCTGCCTGGGTTTGCAGCTGCATGACAAAAATACCTCATACAAAGCATCTGTGGGTCCCCATCTCGTTAAATGGGACAACAGGAAAAGCTGTGAAATAGGGAGAAATATATTCTGAATCTTGTGTCTCTTCTTGGAGTTCCATTACAGTGTGCTCAGACAGGGTTACTCAGATTTTCTCCTCCATTTATTTTTCAACTACTGCTGATAGATCAAAACTCATTTACAGCAAAATGTAACCCCATATATCTTTTATTTCAAACTCCCTGTGGCCCCCCCCACCCCCAGCCCAATTAAAAGGCTGTTACGCATTAATAAGTTGTTAGATGTTTCTTAGGAGATATGATGGGAAGGTGCAAGAGGGGCAGAAATCTCTTTAAATTTCACTCAGACCTACCTTTCTGACTTTGCAAGTAAACTGACTTATTCTTAACTGGCAGAATGTGGTGCTTGGAGGAGATGGTTCACTGTCTGTTCCACCCAGATAGGCCTGTCTTTCTCCTCCATCCCAGTTACCACTGTTCACCCCATCCCGTAGACCTGGCTGTTGGCAAGCTCTTTTTTTCCCTCTGCCTGACCTGTTGAAGCTTTCATTACCACCCTTCTGGATCTGTATAATAATTCCTCATTTCGTCTCTCACTTCTTTCTTCCTTCCCAATCCATCCTACTGCCAGCTGAATCTTTGAAGGTACGTTCTTCTACCCACGTATCCTCCAGGAACTCTTTTTTGCCTGCCAAATGGAGTTCTAACTCTACCATGGCATTCAGAACTTGACCTACTTTGACGTTTTATCCCTTTCAGCTCCCTCATGCATTTCTACACTCTAGTACTTGGGGTTATTATCTGCTCTGACCTTCCCATCTTGTGTTTGATGTCCTCACTGCTTGGGGACCTTTTCCTTCATCTTTTGCCTGGTAGGTTGCTATTCAGCCTTTAAGTCTGTCTTAAATGGCCGTCAGGTCCACTCAACCAAGCATGATTTTCACCTCCCTCAGACCCCCCAGAGACTTCTATAACTCTCTGAGGTACTTAGAGTCCCTCTTGATTTATTTGTTGATTTATGTTATCCCCCTACTTCAATTGCCACTTCCTTGAAGGACTCAAAAATCACCCAACTTTCAATACTACTTCTGTGTTTTCTTTGGTACTTTACCTTACTGGGACTCATTGATATTTATTTGCCAAATTGAATAAAGAAATCTGAATCTGGCACTGCAGTTGGAAAGATCTGTTACAATTCAGCCAGACCACTGACATTTAGGTTTCTTCTTCTCTCAGCTCCACCATTAAATGTAGATCTGTCCTCAGTTTTCTCTGCTTCATGACTCCTAGAAATGCATTTGCTATTTTGTACATCAAATATAATTATAGCCAACATTTAATATTTTTATTGCTATTTGAAATATGGTGGGTTATTTACTACCTTTGACTTATGGTGTTGGAGAAGAATAGAGACTATACTATGGACTGCCAGAAGAAGGAACAAATTTGTCTTGGAAGATGTACAACCATAATGCTCCTTAGAAGCGAGGATGGTGAGACTTCATTTTACGTACTTTGGACATGTTATCAGAAGGGACCAGTCCCTGGAGAAGGACATCACGCTTGGTAAAGTAGAGGGTCAGCGAAAAAGAGGAAGACCCTCAAGGAGATGGATTGACACAGTGGGCTCAAACATAGCAACAATTTTGAGGATGGTGCAGGACCAGGCAGTATTTTCATTCTGTTGTACATAGGGTCTCTGTGAGTCGGAACCCACTTGACGGTACCTAACAACAACAACAGTAACTGCTATTACCTCCTTTTTGTAATAACTTGAAATCTTCTCCTACCTTTATATTATTTCTGTTCTAATTATGAAATTTCTGACAACATTTGTCATTGATCATATATCTCTTCATTAATACATATCCAGGTAATCCAAAGACTATATGAAATGTCTCTCAACAAAATTGAGAATTGGCTGGATCCATTTTGAGGATTTTGAGGCTTGCACCTTATACTATGTCCTTACCTTGAGTCAAGTGACAGAGATTGATTAGAATTGAGATTTATTCATTTATTTATTTTAAGGAATTGGCTTACATGATTGTAGGGGTCAGATGTCAGGCTGAAGTTCTTGCCGTCTTGTGTTCCAAAATCCATAGGTCAGGCAACAGGAAGAATAAGGAATTCTGGCAAAATATTTTTTTATAGTCTGGAGGCAGGATATACCCTAGGGAAAACTCCATTTTTGTTTTTAAGGCCTTCATCTGATTGGATGAGGCCTACCACATTATGGAGGAAAATCTGCTTTAGAAGCCAACTGATGTAATCACATGCAATATAGCATAACAACATCCAGACTAGTGTTTGATCAAACAGCTGCACACCATAGCCTAGCCAAGATGACATGTAAAATTAACTGTCTCACACTTCTCCTCTTCACTTCTCCTTGTTGCCAACCTGAATGATCCTTCCTTAACTTAGGAGTTATAATGCAAGAAGGTTGAGAACCACTAAACACCTACTATGTAAACAGAAAAGAAATTCTCTGTCCCAGTGGTTCAGAATGAAAAATAGTAAGAAATTTTCAGGGGATGTTCATGCAAGGTGTTTGCTTCCCACATCATCTCAGTTTAGAAATTGAGAGCAGAAATGCTTATACAATGTGTTTCATAATGATTTTTTTTTTTTCTCTTTTACCAGGTTTCACCAAAGCTCATGCCAATGCAGCAGATTGCAGCTTGAAATGTAGAACAGACATTTGTCCAAGGATATGTGTGTGTGTGTGTTTTCGGTTTAACCACATAGGATTTAATTGAAAGGAAGTCAGTTATCACATTTGTCTACTTAATAAGCTGTTTTTGACTAGTTGTTGTCTAGTATCTCAGGCTTTATGTAGCTATATAGGCTTTGTTCTCTCAAATGTGCTGTGGGCCTTATTAAGGGAAGACAAAAGGGAAACATATATGATTATCTTGTTTGTTTTATAAGCGTTGTTGAGAAGGCTGTCTTTGCAGTTGGTGCTCACACTGGGTGTGTTTTCACCTTCTGTGATATGTTTGTTAAATTATGTGCAGTTTTATCAAGATGGTTCCTTAGAAGGACTTTGGTTGACAATACTTTCTCTCATAGCTAAATTGTGTAGAAAAAAAAATAAAGAGGGAGAAAAATAATCCCACTCAGAGGATACCCAAGATAGCATTTTACTAGTACTACAAGAAAGATACATACACTTAAATTTGTAATTGGAAGAAATCCTATCTTTAAAGATTATTTATTTCTTCATCCTCTGCTGACTTTTCTTTTGGGGTTGCTTTTGTGATTAAATCTTATTTTCCTAGAGCATCCACCCCCTCTCATACTTTTTATATCTAAATAGATGTCCCAAGAAGGAAAGCATACCGTCTCTGGGCAGGAGAAGTAACTGTTAGTAGGAGAGACCGAAGGGTATAGGATCTATTGCTGCTGACATTCACCAAGAAGCTGCCTTTATAAACGAAACAAACAAACCACCTGTACTTTGCCCAAGACTAAAGCTTATTATAGGAAGAGGGCTAAAAACCTAACTGATCTACTCAGCTTTTTGTTTGTTTTTTTCTTTTTTCATTTTAAAACATTGTAGTATTCCTGTGTGTCCAGAAGTTTCCTTAAGACTCTTTCTCTATGTTATTGTGGCCCAGTTGGCTACTTGTACAATACCTCTTTTTAAGCCAAGAGAAACTGTGGGGGTAATTTACCACAAATCCATAGACACAAAGACAGTAGAGTTAAAATAAATAAATAAGGATTTTTTTCCAGGCTGTCTTATTTCTACTCAGAAAAGACTCTATCGAATTACTTTTTCTAGAGAGCATTATGGTTTTTCTTCTGCCAAGGCTACTTTCTTTAACAAAGTGCTTTAAAATTCAGCCTTATCCAAATAGGAGAGATAATGAGGAGCAAATCCAGGTTTTGAAGAGTTAACGAACTTTTAGTCCTGAGGACTAAGCGTGGTGAAGTAGGCTTTATGAGGGGCTTTTCCTGAGGAGGTGCCCTCAGTGCCGGACAGTTGCCTTAGAAGCATCCTGGGTATTATAATAAAAATTGAAAAATATAGATAAAATAATCAGTAAAATTTTGATAATTTTTGAAGCTGGGCTGATGGGTTCGTGAAAGTTCATTATACCATTCACTTTAGTAGTAAATTTTTCATATGAAAAAGGTTTTCAAAGGAAAGTTAGAAATGCAATATCTGTTGTAGTACCTTTGTAATAACTGCAATTCTGAATAAGGAAAATTAGTGACAGTTTCTTGGATTTTGAATAAGAAATTTAGTGAAGAAGAACTGCAGTGTCAATGGAGGAGAAAATGTGATGAAGGGTCTTTAAAATCAAGGCTCCTTTTATCCTTCTAGTCACTAATGCAAATTTCAGTGCTAATTAGGAGAATAAAAATAAATGCAAAAAGCATGTAAAGATATTCAGCATCACTAACCATCAGGAAAAGGCAAATTAAAACCACAATGAGATACCACTATATACTTATCAAGGTGGCTAAAATTTAAAAAAACAAAACAGTGACAACTTCAAATGCTGGCAAGGATGCAGAGAAACTAAATCACCCATACACTGCCGTGGGAATGTAAAATGGCACGTTGTTGTTGTTAGTTGCCTTTGAGTCAATTTCGACTCATTGTGACCCCGTGTAGAGTAGAATGTTCCATAGATTTTGTTTTTAGATAATTTTTTATCGTGTTTAAGGTGAAAGTTTACACCACAAATTAGATTCCCGTTAAACAGTTTCTTCACAGATTATTCAGCGATGTTGATTACATTTTTCACAATGTGTCATCATTCTGTTCTGGTTGTACCATTTCCAGTACTCTGGTTTCCCTGCCCCGTACCTTCTTATCTTTGCTTTAGAGTAATTTTTGACCATTTTTTAAAGAAGCTCATTACTCCTGGGTTATGAACCAGCCTGTCTAAAAGGTAACCTCAGGGGATAATTTTAAACTTTAAAGAGTGTCTCAGGGTGTCCTCTAGTTTCAGTTGGCCCCGTAATTCTGGACTTTTTAAGAATTTGAGTTCTGTTTCACATTTTTCTCGCATTCTATCAGGATCCATCTATTGTGGCCCTGATTAGAACAGCCAGTAATGGTAGCCTAGCCAGATAACATCTAGTTCTTCTGGTCTCAGGGTAAATGAGGCCGTGGTTCCTGTACATTTTTAATCCTGTGGAGTTTCTTCTCTGAGTCTTTGGTTTCCTTCTCTCTCTTTTGTTCTGGACAAGTGGAAATCAATGCTCGTATCTTAGATGGCCACTTGCAAGCTTTTAAGACCCAGACACTACTCACCACTTTGAGATGTTATGCCCCTTAATTGAGCTGTTTCACAAGACTATGGTCCTAAGCCTTCAAACCCAGAAGACCAATCTTGTGAGGTGTTTTACCGTGTCTTGTCCATGAGGTTTTTAAGGGTGTGACCTTTTGAAAGCAGATAGCCAGGCTGTCTTCTGAGGCGTTTTCTGGGTGGATTCGAACAGCCAACCTTTTGGCTAGTAGTCAAGTGCTAACCTGTTTTCACCACTCAGGGAGTCCATAAAATGGCATAACACTCTGGAAAACAATTTCTTATAAAACCAAATAGGCAATTACCATACAGCCCACCTGTTGCACTCTTGGGCATTTATCACAGAGAAATGAAAACTTATGTTCATACAAAGACCTAGACACAACTGTTAGTAGCAGCTTGATTCATAAAAGCAAAAACTGGAAGCAACCGAGACGTCTGTGGTTAAACAAACTGTGGTACATCCACAGCATGGAAAACTACTCAGCGATCAGAAAGGAATGAACTATCGATAGACACAATGATGAGGGTGAATATTCAGGGAAGTATACTGAGTGAAAAAAGCCAGTCCCCAAAGGTGGCATACTGTATGATTTCATTTGTATAATTTTTGAAATGACAAAATTTTAGAAATGGTTGCCAGGGATTAGGGACCTGGGAGGAGAAGTGTGAAGGGAGGTAGGTGTGGTTATAAAAGGGCCACATGAATGGTCTTTTTGGTGAAGGAACTGTTCTATATTTTAACTGAGGTGGTAGGTATATGAAAGTTCACACAAAATTTGTGTAGAACTAAATACACAAATGAACACAAGTAAAGCTGGGAAAATCTGAACAAAATCAGTGGGTGGTATCTACATCATTAACATGGCTGTGATATGGTATTATACTATGGTTTTGCAAGATGATAACATTGTGGGAAATAGGTGCAGGATACATGGGATCTCTATTATTTCTTATATAACTGCATGTGAATCTACAATTATCTCAATAAAAATTTCAATTAAAAAATAAGTGCAAAAATAACTAAAATTTCAAAGATTGGTGGCTCTTTTAACCTCTGCTCAAAACCTTCTTTGTGGATATTCCTGGCTTTTTTGTTCTTGGAATAAAAATAAGATTGTAAGCTTCCTACTAATGATAGGAAGTAGTCATTTACATTGTTTTACCGGGATTGCCACTCACCAGCCGGATGACTTCGAGCAAGTTTCTTAACCTCACTGCATCTGTTTTCCAATATGTGAATGGATATAATGCTTTCATGAAAAGGCCGTTGTAAAGATTTAAAGTTGTATCTCAAGTACCTAATATATAGTAGCCACTTAAAAATTTCCGCTTCACTTCGGAGACCAGTTTTCCATTTATAGATTTTCTAGGATCCTTGATTTTCTATCTTTTCCTCCTTTGGGATTTTTCTTATGTGTTCATGTGTCCCCTGGAACATAAATAATAATGATGTATAGTAAAATCTCTGGTTAAGGGGGAAAAAAAATTGGGGGAGATAAAACTAATGACCAAAAAGAGATATTGGATTATCTGTGGTTTTTAATTATCTGTTCTGTTCCTGGCCAAGTATATATACTGTAGGAGATCAAGAATTAATGCCACTGGAGTTAATGGAAATTTAAAATGATGAACAGTTACACCAGTAAAGATGAATGTAAATTCTCATGGTGGTTTCTCATCGCTTCTCATTTATCACCAAGGACATGTGTAGAAGTACTCAGTGAGAGCCTGTACTGGCCTTGTAATGGGAAGTTATAAAAACCAGCATTGCACTACCAGTAATTATGTGCAGATCCAGGTCCATCTAATTCTGTGAAGCAGTAAGCATTTTCAAAGGTATAATGATAAAAATTACCCTCTTAAAAAGCAAGCCAGGAATTTTCTGTTCCCTTTTTGATGGTGGTGTAGATTGTTATAGATAAAACTGGCCATAGAAAGCCACCAAGAAAGCTGAATAAGAGACCATTTTGCCCCCCACCCCCCAAATGCTTGAAGGCATCAAAGAGCATACAGTGCGGCTGAATCTTCCTGGGGCAGAAATGAAGCACATAGAGGTTGGTCTGATATTCTTAAACCTGACATTACATGTGTTATAGGGGGGAAAAAATCACAAAGTTTAGTAAAGCAAAAAGAAAGATTTATTCAGTATATGTTAAAAGAGGCAAAGGTAGGGAAATGGACAAGCAGGCTGCTAAAGCCATGTCTGCCCGAGCCCAAGGAATGTTACAGAATCAGTATAAATATTACATACGGGCAAAACCAGTGACAGCTTCACCTTTTCACAGATTGGCTAGAAACTGTGATCCTACATTTTGAATTGTCTTTCTTAACAACCATTGGTACAAGTTTCAGTAATGACAGGAGGGTCCAACAAAATTGCTATTCACTAAATGCTAACAGAAAAAGATAAGAGTGGAAAGTCTTTTTTGTTGTTTGAATGGTTTATGTGAAAGTTTCCCTAAAACATAATTTCCAAAATTATCCTTTTATTGTCTTTATAGGAAACCCTGGTGACGTAGTGGTTAAGTGCTATGGCTGCTAACCAAAGGGTCGGCAGTTCGAATCTGCCAGGAGCTCCTTGGAAACTCTATGGGGGCAGTTCTACTCTGTCCCATAGGGTCGCTATGAGTTGGAACCGTCTCGACAGCACTGGGTTTGGTTTTGGTATTGTCTTTATAACTCGGGCCTAGTTGATGTGTCCTCGTGAGTCCTTATGAATTCAGCTCCGTTTGGGTCACATTCTCTGTGCTCAAGGACAGGGAATAATGAGTCCAATATTATTTCCTAAATCACTCCCTCCTGTTGATTGGAAATTGGAAATAACACATGGATGGTCTATACCTGGACTTAGTCAAACTCCTAGATGGTGACAGTGGCAGGTTCTTTAAACTCACGGTGCTGATCTCCCACCAGATACCATCAGATTCTTTGCCAGGATCTTAAGAGCAATGTTTTCATCAATCGCATTGCTGAAGTGAGCGGTCTCAATGTACATCAACATTTTAGCCTGAGGATTTTGCCTTTTTAAGTGTGTAAGACAATAGAAGATAAGTTTTATTATGGCTAATATTATCAGGATGCAGATTAAGAATATTCTTGCCCGTGTGCTTATTCCTGATGGTAACCAACCAAACCTAGTGTTCGTAAGAGTGTTAAAGTGTGTAACCAAGTAGCTTGCTGTTTAATTCTATGTATACCCTGTTCTACTCCTATGTTAATTTTATTCAAATGCAACAAGAGGCATTTGCTACAGCACAGATTACACTTTCTTGGGCTAATAAAAAATCTAAGGCTATTCTGTTATGTAACCCTGGCTTAATGAGGTCAGAGATTGCTGTTGTGTCCCATTAGTAACTTCATCTGCTGTTTCACCCGTAGTGGTTGATAAATTTCTTCAAGACTTCTCCAATTCAACTATACCGTAAGTAGGAATTACAGCTGTTAGAAATGACCAACCCCACCCTGAGTGTTGGACCAATGGGCTTTCTTCTGACTCTTGTTTTACAAAGTAACATTACCTTTCCAGTATTTACTAGCATTGTTACTATGAATATCTAAAGGTATTCCTAAGGTTCCCAACATGCGTTGCCCATACATTCATCACGATTCTAAATGAGATTGCCCATGTAAATTTACTGTCAGTCGGAAAGGGATCATCTAAACTAGTGTAGTTGGATCCACGATACAAAAATATATATCCATAAAGAGCACACATAGTTTATCTAGAGGAAACAGAAGGTATAGAAAAATTTACATGTGACAACCCAGTTTCCATTAAAGACTACGTGATTAGCAAGATAATACAGATAGACCTCTCCTGTTGGAGGTCTTCAGTTAATCTCTTTAAAACATACTAAGTACCCCTCCTTGGTTTACCTGTTATCAGTCATGGGTCACTTTCTCAGAAGCAGAAGTGGAGTCTAAGACAAAGTGGAGTCTGAGCCATGAGGTCGATCTCTTCTGAGAACCTAAGGTTTCTTTAAGATACATAAATTTCTGCATAGTAAGAAGGTGAGAGTTTGGTCACAAATACTAGACAGATACTTCATAACGATAGTGTCTTGAAGACTAATTGAACTGATTAACTGACTTACCTTAAACATAGCTCTCAGTCTGATCTTTGGAGTCAGTTTCCCAAAACAGACTGAATTCTTGCCCAGAGCAAAATGGTCTTACTAGTTTATCTAGACCATTGTTTGACTCAAAAGTGGCTTCAGGAACCAGTTTTTCTCAAAGGTCGGGGTTGAAAGGACACCCTAAGGCAGTAGCCTGTGTGGGTTAACCTAACCTCCATGAAAGCCAGAAATCTGGATGCCAGGAGAATTACAACTCTCATGGTTCTTTCCTTTGAATCATGATCTTGCTGTAGAATCTTTGAGCAAAAGTGCTCAATAAATGGTAATTGAGCACCATCTGGTTTTTAAGATCGCAGGCACCATACAGCGACTGGAAAGTAGAATAGAAACAGTAACAATAATATTAGGCCAATTGTCTGGAATAACCAATGAAACCATGACCCTAAGGTCTTTAAACCAAGGAAACAAATCCCGTGAGGTGTTCGTTTATGCATGAGCAGCATCAGTAACTTTTCATGTGCCTCAGCAGCAACTATGTTCTCAAAACCTCAGATTGCATATTAAATATAACAACATCTATCTATTAAGGCATGCTCAATTTTGTAAAATCATAGCTTAAATTTGAGACTCTGGTTATGATATTTACAACTTTGCCAAGTTTACCAATAGGAACTTCTAATTCAATAGGTAAAATATCTAAACCCATCAGTTAAATAACCTAGGAAAAAGGAAAAATGTCTTCTTATGTCCAGAAAGTAGGACCTTAAATCATCAGCAATATTCCCACATAAAACCCCATAGTATCCTTTAGTTTACTCAGTCTTATGTAGTTAATTTCTGTTCCACGTGAATCTGGATCAGCCGAAGCCTGTGAACCCATCAGCTTCTGCATACGAGGTCTGGAAATCTTGATTCAGTCTAGTCACAGTCTTTTTCACAAGTCCAATAGAGTCTGTCTTTTGGTTGAGATATTGTGGTTAAATGTTTATTTTCAACAAATCAGCAAAGTAAAAACTTATCTTCAGATGATAAAACAATATGGCTATGATTAATTTATAAAAACAATACTCTTCACAAAAATATTTTTTTAATATAATGATTAACCTAATTTTTTAAAGAGTTTCAGATATTTAAAACACCCACTGCTGTCAAATTGATTCCGACTATAGTGGCCCAATAAGACAGAGTAAAACTGTCCCATAGAGTTTCCAAGGAGTGCCTGGTGGATTTGAACTGCTAGCCTTTTGGTTAGCAGCTGTAGCTCTTAACCACTGCACCACCAGAGTTTCTTAATAATCTTGAAACATAATACTATACGGTCAGGATATACCAAGAATTTACTGAGATTATCAAGTATCTAAACACCTGAATAGTGAAAAAAACTTCATAGGTAAATGATGTGAGTTCCCCAGTGAAACAATTGGCTTTGATGATGCTGGATTCAAAAAAATAAAGTTGCAGCCAAGTTAGCAATTAAGAAATATGATAAAATTTTAGCATAATATTATGTGTGTATATTGTCTAATAGGCAAAAATGTAACAGGAAATACATATAAATTTTAATCCAAAGAGAATCAGGCACTTGATTTTGATAACACATCCATAATTTATAACATGTTAAACTTTTTAGCACTTTTCCTTTATAAAAATTTTGGCTTTCCATGAAGTTTCAAAGTTGTCAGGAATTGATTTTAGGTCGCTGGGAGAACAATATTTAAGGTATTTAACCAAAGATCTTAAAGGTAAAACTTAGCTTTTTTTTTTTTTTTTTTTCACATTCTCTGTGCTCAAAGATGGGGAGTAATGATTCCAGTATTATTTTCTAAATCACATGTCATCTTTCCCCTTGAGGCATTTGCTAATTCATAAGATATGTGGGGCCAACAAGCTAAGAAAATAAAGTGGCAGCTAAGAGTCTGAAAAGTTTAGAAAAAGTTAAACTGTCGTATGAGTTGGGAAGACAAAAATTAGAGATCAGTGTCAGCCAAGGAGGAGGGGCCCTAGCAAACACCTTAGAATTCCAATTAGTTACTGTCTTAGTTATCTAGTGCTGCTATAACAGAAATACAAGTGGATGATTTAACAAAGAGAAATTTGTTCTCTCACAGTCTGGGAGGCTAGAAGTCCGAATTCAGGGCACCAGCTCCACAGGAGCTGTCTGTTGGCTAGGGAGGAAGGTCTTTGTCATCAGTATTCCCCTGGTCTAGGAGCTTCTTAGGCACAGGGATCCCAGGTCCAAAGAACGCGCTCTGCTCCCAGCACTGCTTTCTTGGTGGTATGAGGTCCCCCTGTCTGTCTAGTTGCTTCTCTCTTTTATATCTCAAGAGATTGTCTCAAGATACAACTTAATCCTGTAGATTGTGTCCTGCCTCATTAACATAACTGCCTCTAATCAATCCTGCCATATTAACATCACAGAGGCAGGATTCACAACACACAGGAAAATCACATCTGATGACTAAATGGTGGATAATCACATGATACTGGGAATCATGGCCTACCCAAGTTAATACACATTTTTAGAGGGCACAATTCAATCCTAACAGTTCTGAAGAAGGGCTATACCTCAGAAGTAAGGAAGGGTAAACCAGAAATAGGCAGGTCTTTATAAAGACAAAATTGAATTTTCAAAACATCTCAGTCCCTTACTGAAATAAGGTAACATCCCACTATCTGATTACCTAACAGAAAAATAAACCTCAAGAGGACCTCAGAAAGAACCTCAATTTTTTACACATAGGTGGTTCAGATGCTGGGATTATCAGCCACAGACTTTTTTTAAAAAGTGGATATGTTCAAGAATACAGATGTGAGCTGGAGAATTTCATCAGAGAATCATATATATAATCAGAAAATTTTTATATATACAATCAAATGAAAATTTGAACATAGTAAATTGAAATTAAGAACTCAATAGATTAGTATAAGAACAGAGGAGACAGTGAAAAGAATTAGTAAATGATATAAGACAATATAAAATGTACAGACTGAAGCACAGAAAGAATAAGAGGATAAAAATACAGAAAATAGTGTAAGAAACATGGAACATGACAAATGTTCTAATTTCTGTGAAAAAAATATTAGAAAAGAGAAAATGGAGCTAAGTTTTTTGTGGGTAAATACCAAGAATTTTGCAAGATTGACAAAAGAATTTAAACTGTAGATTCAAGAAGCACCACTAAACCTTCAATCCTGTTGCCTTTGACCCACCATATAGGACAGAGTAGAACTGCCCCACAGGGTTTCCGAGGAGTAGCTGGTGGATTTGAACTGTTGACCTTTTGGTTAGCAGCCAAGCTCTTAGCCATTGTGCCACCAAACCATAAACAGGATTAAAAACAAAAACCTTGGCATATCAGCAGCAAATTATTAAAAGCCAAAGACAAAGAGAAACCTCAAAAGAAGCCAGAGAGGGGGGAAACATGTTAATTTTAAAGGAGAAAAGATAAAATTGCAGAGCTGATTATTTAAAACAAAAACAAACAAACAAAAAAACAAAACAATGGAAGCCAAGAAAAGGATGACTTTTTTACGTGCCAAAAGAAAAAAATTGTTAATCTAGAATTCTTCAACCAATGAAAATACCCTCAGAGGTGGGGCCAAGAAGGTGGAGTAGTCAGTTGCTTCTGGTGATCCCTCTTACAACAAAGACCCGAGAAAACAAGTGAAACAATTATACATATGACAGACTAGGACCCCTGAACATCAAAGGCAAAGTTAGGAAATTGGACTGAGTGGCAAGGAGAGGGAGAGATGGATCAGATGTGGCAAGGTGTTGCCAGACCTGACTCAGCAGGAACCAGCACCCCCCAGGCACGATCCCTTGGAGTGACCATGGCGGGGCTGGCAGTAGCATTCTGGATGCAGTTTCCTCAGGGAGAGACAGTAAGCTGCACAGTCTACTCGCACCTCTGGAACCAGAGAAGAACAGCACTCTCGGCAAAAGCTAAGGACTTGCATTTATTTTACCATGCCCCTAGCCCCCAAGCTGGCTTCAGTGACTGTCAATTTCCCTGGGCCTGAGATAGGTCCTGCTGTGCACTCTGAGCCATTCTCCTGGCATTGGAGAAGGAATAAACTAACAATTGAGGGAAAAGATAATCTGCCAGCTCCTCTAAGCTAGGGAGCTCAGGACAGAACCGGCTCCTCTCCAGGCACAAACGGTCAGTGGACTTTGAATACGTTTCACCCCATATGGTCCTATGTGGGCCCATTTCAGGAGATTAGGCCCTTGTTACTGCGACAGTGTATGTGCTTGAGATCTGACTTCAACTGTTTCAGCTGTGTGGTTGAGAGGTGGGTTTTTGATATTTGATGCCGCTTTCCTATTAAACAGGGTCTTTTTTCACCTACCCACATCAGGGGCCTGAAGACTAGTGGCTCCACCCATGTCACCTAGCCACCTGTGTGTGACAGGGCTTCAAGGATAAGTGCTGCCTCCCAGGCCTTACAACCAAAAGCATTGGGCGCCCACAGTACAGCTGCAGAACCTGCCCACCTGTGGACTCTAGGGAACAGGGACGTGCTTTCCTCACAGACACTTGGGGAACAGTTGTCAGCCCCCTGCCTTGTTCAGAGTGTGATCCCCTGCTGCAACCAGAAACCTGTGCCTACATTGATCAACCCTTCCCCTTTAAGACTGTAGGACAGAGCCTGTACCACACACTTGATGGCCAACTACCTGGACACCTGAGCTGAATCCATATAAGAAAAGTGAATGGACTCCTAAGCTCATATACATGATAACAGCTCTACCTGTCTGGTGACAGGACATTAGAGCTTCAAAGGTGAAAATAATCAAGCTAGCTTACTCAAGCAGCCTATTTGGGCATATAAAAGAAATAAACAAGAAGCTAGGATACAGTAAGCAAACAAAACAAATACAATAACTTCTAACTGGCTTGGAGAAAACAGCCAATATGAAATCACATAAAGAAGCAGACCATGAGCACTTCAACAAGCTCTCAAAACAAAGAATCAAGGAATCTTCCGGGTGAAGGTGTATTCCTGGAATTATCAGATGTAGAATACAAAAGATTAATATACAGAACTCTTCAAGACATCAAGAAGGAGATCAGGCAAACTGCAGAACAAGCCAAGGAACACACAGATAAAGCAGTTGAAGAAATTTACAAGATTATTCAAGAACATAATGACAAATTTAATAGGCTGTGAGAATCCATAGAGAGACAGCAATCAGAAATTCAGAAGATTAACAATAAAATTTCAGAACTAACTCAATAGAAAGAGGAGCAGAATTGAGGAAATGGAAGGCTGAAATAGGGAGACTGAAGATAAAACACCTGGCACCAATATATTAGAAGAAAAATCAGAAAAAATAATTAAAAAAAAATGAAGAACCCATAAAAATCATGTGGGACTCTATCAAGAGAAATAACGTACAAGTGATTGGAGTACCAGAACAGGAAGGGATAAGAGAAAATACTGAGAAAACTGTTGAAGACTTGTTCACAGAAAACTTCCCTGATGTCGTGAAAGATGAGAAGATATCTATCCAAGATGCTCAATGAACCCTACATATGGTAGATTTCAAAAGAGGGTCACCAAAACATATTATAATCAAACTTGCCAAAACCAAAGATAAAGAGAATTTTAAGAGCAGCTAGGGATAAACGAAAAGTCACCTGCAAAGGAGAGTCAATAAGAATAAGCTCTGACTACTTGGCAGAAAGCATGCATGCAAAACTGTCTCTCAAATATGAAGGCGAAATTAGAACATTTCCATATAAGCAGAAGTATAGGGAACTCATAAAACCCAAACCAAAACTACAGGAAACACTGAAGGGAGTTCTGTGGTTAGAAAATCAATAATATCAGACATCAACCCAAGACTAGAATACAGGACAGAGCAACCAGATATCAACCTAGATAGGGAAATCACAAAAGTAAATCAAGATTTAAAAAAATGCTCAAAACAGGGAAACAGCAATGTCATTATGTAAAGATGACAACATTGAAAAAATAAAGAGGGGCTAAAAAATGTAGTCATAGATCTTTCATGTGGAGAGGAAGTCAAGGTGGTATAAAAAAAATAAAAGATTGGTTTAAGCTTAGAAAAATAGGGGTAAATATTAAGGTAACCACAAAGGAGACTAAAAATCCTACATATCAAAATAAAATACAAGAAAAACATAAAGACTCAGCAAAAATAAAATCAACAACAAATAAGAGGAACAGATAAGATAAACTACTTAGCACAAAAAATTAAGGGGAAAAAGAAGCTGTTAACAACACACACAAAAAAAGACATCAAAATGACAGCACTAAACTCATACCTATCCATAATTACACTGAATGTAAATGGACTAAATGCACCAATAAAGAGACACGAGTTGCAGAATAGATTTAAAAACACCATCCATGTATATACTGCCTAAAAGAGATGCACCTTAGCCTTAAAAACACAAACTGAAACTCAAAGGATGAAAAAAAAATAAGCAAACAACAATCAAAAAAGAGCAGGAGTGGCAATAATACTTTCTGATGAAATAGACTTTAAAGTTAAATCCACCACAAAGGATAAGGGAGGACACTATATAATGATTAAAGGGACAATATACAAGGAAAATATAACCATATTAGATATGTATGCACCCAATGACAGGGCTTCAAGATACAGAAAACAAACTCTAACAGCACTGAAAAGTGAGACTTCAACACACCACTTTCGGTGAAGGACAGAACATCCAGAAAGAAGCTCAATAAAGACACGGAAGATCTAAATGCCACAATTAGCCAACTTGACCTCATAGACATATACAGAACACTCCACCCAACAGCATGCAAGTATACTTTCTTTTCCAACACACATGGAATATTCTCTAGAATACACCATATATTAGGTCATAAAGCAACCTTTAACAGAATCCAAAACATCAAAATATTACAAAGCGTCTGACCACAAAAGTAGAAATCAATAAGAGAAAAAGCAGGGAAAACAAACACTTGAAAACTGAACAACACTCCACTCAAAAGTGACTGTGTTATAGAAGACATTAAGAATGGAATAAAGAATAGAATAAAATTCTATTCTCATAGAATCTAATGAGAATGAAAACACTTCCTATCAGAACCTTTGGGACACAGTGGAAGCAGTGCTCAGAGGTCAATTTATATCAATAAATGCACACATCCAAAAAGAATAAAGGGTCAAAATCAAAGAATTATCCATACAACTTGAACAAATAAAAAGAGAGCAACAAAAGAAACCCTCAGGCACCAGAAGAAAACAAATAATACAAACTAGAGCAGGACTAAATGAAATAGAAAACAAAAACAATTGAAAGAATTAACAAGACCAAAAGCTGGTTCTTTGAAAAAATCAACAAAATTGATAAGCCATTGGCCAAACTGACAAATGAAAAACAGGAGCAGAAGCAAATAACCTGAATAAGAAATGAGATGGGCAATATTACAAGAGACCCAACTGAAATTAAAAGAATCATATCAGATTACTATGAAAAATTGTACTCTAACAAGTTTGAAAAGGTAAAAGAAATGGATGAATTCCTAGAAACACACTACCTCCCTAAACTAACATGAACAGAGGTAGAACAACTAAATAAACCCATAACGAAAGAAGAGATTGAAAAGGTCATTAAAAAACTGCCAATAAAAAAAGCCTTGGCCCTAATGGTGTCACTTCAGAGTTCTACCAAACATTCAGAGAAGAGTTAACACCACTACTACTAAAGGTATCTCAGAGCATAGAAAAGGATGGAATACTCCCAAATTCACTCTATGAAGCCAGCGTATCCCTGATACCAAAACGAAGTAAAAAAAAAAAAAAAAAGACACCTCAAAAAAAGAAAATTGCAGACCTCTATCCCTCAAGAACTTAGATGCAAAAACCCTCGACAAAATTCTAGCCAGTAGAATTCAACAACATATCAAAAAAATAATTCACCATGACCAAGTGGGATTCAGACCAGGTATGAATAAATCTAACCAGAGACGTAAAAGACCAATAAAAAGAAAACTACAAGACTGTACTGCAAGAAACCAAAAGGGACCTACATAAGTGGAAAAACATACATTGCTCATGGATAGGAAGACTTAACATTGTAAAAAAAAAAAAAAAGGCAATCTATAGGTGCAATGCAATTTCGATCCAAATTCCAATGACATTTTTTAATGAGATGGAGAAACAAATCACCAACTTCATATGGAAGGGAAAGAAGTCCTGGATAAGTAAAGCATTACTGAAAAAGATGACCAAAGTGGGAAGCCTCGCTCTGCTTGATTTTAGAACCTATTATACCACCGCAGTAGTCAAAACAGCCTGGTACTGGTAAAACAACAGATACATAGACCAATGGAACAGAATTGAGAATCCAGACATAAATCCATCCACGTATGAGCAGCTGATATTTGACAAAGGCCCAAAGTTATTTAAATGGGGAAAAGACAGTCTCTTTAACAAATGGTGCTGGCATAACTGGATATCCATCTGCAAAAAAAAAAAAAAATGAAACAAGACCCATACCTCATACCATGCACAAAAACGAACTCAAAATGGATCAAAGACCTAAATGTAAAACCTAAAATGATAAAGATCATGGAAGAAAAAATAGGGACAATGCCAGGAGCCCTAATACATGGCATAAACAGTATATAAAACACTACTAAGAATGGACAAACAGCAAAAGAGAAACTAGATAACTGGGAGCTCCTAAATATCAAACAACTATGCTCATCCAAAGACTTCACCAAAAGAGTAAAAAAATGACCTACAGGCTAGGAAAAAGTTTTTAGCTATCACATTTCCAATCAGCATCTGATCTCTAAAGTCTACATGATACTGCAAGAACTCAACAGCAAAAAGACAACCCAATTACAAAATGAGCAAAGGATATGAACAGGCACTTCAACAAAGAAGACATTCGGGTAGCTTACAGATACATGAAGAAATGCTCACGGCCATTAGCCATTGTAGAAATGAAAATCAAAACTGCAATAAGATACCATCTCACTCCAAAGAGGCTGGCATTAATCCAAAAAACACAAAACAGTAAATGTTGGAGAGGTTGTAGAGAGACTGGAACACTTATACACTGCTGGTGGGAATGGAAAATGGTACAACCACGTTGGAAATCAATTTGGTGCTTCCTTAAAAAGCTACAAATAGAACTACCATACAACCCAGCAATCCCACTCCTTGGGCTGTATCCTAGAGAAATAAGAGCCTTTACATGAACAGATATATGCACGCCCATGTTCATTGCAGCAGTGTTTACAATAGCAAAAACTTGGAAGCAACCAAGGTGCCCACCAATGGATGAATGGATAAACAAATTATGGTATATTCATTCACACAATGGACTACTACATGTCGATAAACAACAATGATAAATGTGTGAAACATTTCATAACATGGAGGAATCTGAAGGCATTATGCTGAGTGAAATTAGTCAGTTGCAAAAGGACAAATATTGTATGAGACCACTATTATAAGAACTGAAGAAATAGTTTAAACAGAGAAAATATTATTTGGTGGTTATGAGGGTGGGGAGGGAGGGAGAGAGGGAGTGTTCACTAGATAGTAGACAAGAACTATTTTAGGTGAAGGGAAAGAAAACACACAATACAGGAGAGGTCAGCACAACTGTACTAAACAAAAAACAAAGTTTTCTGAATAAACCGAACATTTTGAAGGCCAGAGCAGTAGGGGCAGGGGTCTGGGGACCATGGTTTCAGGGGTCATCTAGGTCAATCGGCATAAAAAAATCTATTAAGGAAACATTCCGCATACCACGTTGGTGAGTGGTGTCGGGGGTTTAAACGCTAGCAAGTGGCCATCTGAGATGCATCAATTGGTTTCAACCCACCTGGAGCACAGGAGAATGAAAAACACCAAAGACGCAAGGTAATTATGAGCCCAAGAGACAGAAAGGGCCATGTAAATCAGAGACTACATCATCCTGAGACCAGAAGAACTAGATGGTGCCTGGCTACAACCGATGACTGCCCTGACAGAGAACCCTGAAGGAACAGGAGAGCAGTGGGATGCAGACCTCAAATTCTTGTAAAAAGACCAGACTGAATGGTCTGATTGAGACTAGAAGGACTCTGGAGGTCATGGTCCCCAGACTTTCCCATAGCTGAAGACTGGAACCTTTCCCATAGCCAACTATTCAGACAGGGATTGGACTGGACTATGAGATAGAAAATGATACTGGTGAGGACTGAGCTTCTTGGTTCAAGCAGACACATGAGATTATGTGGGCAGCTCCTGTCTGGAAGGGAGATGAGGGGGCAGAGAGGGACAGACCTGGCTGAATGGACACAGGGAATACTGGGTGGAGAGAGGGAGTATGCTGTCTCACTAGGGGGAGAGAAACTAGGAGTACATAGCAAAGTGTATATAAATTTTTGTATGAGAGAGTGACTTGATTTGTAAACTTTCACTTAAAGCAAAAAAAAAAAAATCTAAAAAAAAAAAAGGAAAATAAGGACATCTTCAGGCAGACAAAAATATTAGTGAATTTCTCAGTAGCTGACCGGTATTAGAAGAACTAGAAAGTTTTTTAGGCAGAAGGGAAATGACCTCAGAAAGAAATGCAGATAGAAAAGAAGAGCAACGAAAAGGGTAAATATATGGGAAAACCTAAGTAAATAATGATCTTTTGTGGGATTTAAAAGGTACATTAGAAATATAATACATGACAACAATAATAGAAATAGGGGAGGATGGTGAATGGAGTTAATGTGTCGTATGATTCATGCGTTGTCTGGGAAATGGCACAAGTAACAACTTATAAGATACGTTAATAAATCAAAGATGCATGTTGTAGTCTTTCCAGAAAGAAAAAAACAAACCTGTTGCCATAGAGTTGATTCAAGTCTCATAGCTACCTTATACGACAAAGTAGAACTGCCCCTTGTGGTTTCTCAGGCTGCAGTCGTTAAGGAAGCCGACTGCCACATCTTTCTCCTGTGGAGCATCTGATGGATTTGAACGGCCAACTTTTCCATTAGGAGCTGAACTCTTAACCACTGTGCCACCAGGGCTCCTTCACTGTAATATTTAGTGCACACTAAAATAAGAGTAAAATAATGAATAACAAGCTAAAAGAAGAGAAAATGGAATAATAAAAATTTTTCCTTTTATTATATGAAAAAAAAGTTACATAAACCATCAGAACAAATGAAAATTAAATAATAAATTGGCATAATTAAGCACAGGTACATCAGTAAACAACAATATTAGTATTTTTTTATATTAGGCTTGAATTAATTAAAGACATACAGATAAAAACTAAAAAAATAGTAACAATGTAAAACTAACAAGAGAAATACTAAATTACTGTTTTTTTTTTAAAGGCAAAAACATTAAAATAGATTAAGAGAGAGATGAGATATGTATAGGTATAAGTATAAAAAAAAGAATTAAAAAAAACCCCATTGCCACTGAGTCAATTCTGACTCATAGCAACCGCATAGGACAGAGTAGAACTGCCCCGTAGGGTTTCCTAAGAGCAGCTGGTGGATTTGAACTGCCGACCTTTTGTTTAGCAGCCATAGCTCTTAACCACTGCACCACCAGGGTGTAGGTATAGGTATAGCTATACAGGGAGGAGAAAGAAAGGAAGGAAGGAGGAAGGAAAGAAGAAAGGGAAAAGGGAAGGATGGGAGGGAGGGAAGGATGAAGAAAAAAGATAGGACCCTTAATATTTTTCTCACTATCACCCCCCACCCTTTTTAATATATCATTTGCTTTTTCCTCCCTTTCAGAAAATGTCAGTACTGATAAACATAAATCTTATGTCTTTAAAAACAAATTAGGAAAACTTGCCCCAGAAATAGGCCTGCAAACCTGCAGCTGATTTACCTGAAATGGGCAAGGGTCTACACAAGGACTCAAGGTGTTATGAAGGAATTTAAGAGTGAGAAGCCTCTCAGGGTAAATCCCTGGGAGCTATATTCCAAAGCCTGAAAGTTAAACAAAATCTAAAGGGATATAGGATATTCTAGAGGGACATTGTAATGCCACATAGAAAGTGTGTGTGCAGGTGGGTGTGAGGTGTTATTCTAGAATGGAACTCAGTGCTTATTACTTGAGAAAGCCTTCATTAAACAGGATGAACAAACAAATTATGGGTGTTTTAGATTTTGGCTACTTGGTTCTTTGATATTTTTTACATATTTTTATTAGATTTGGTTATTTCTAGATTTAATACTCAGTTACGGCTTTGAAAGTCATTCCCACCCTTTACCTACCTTATTCTCTACTACTCTCTCCACACTCCTGTAGTCATTAAGTGGAGCCACTCATTTGCAACGTATAGACACTCTATGCTTGCTCTTGTTTTGGTGTAAATTCTCACTCGTTTTCCACATATTTCTCCCTGTTCACTTACCTATAATCCACTTCTCCCTTAAGACTCAGGTGGAATCCCACCTGTTCCCATCAACCTGCTCAAATTAGTCCAAATTGCTCTATCAATCTCTTCCTTGAATGCCTACTATATTTTCAACTGGTCTCACATAGACTGGAAAATGATTGTTTGCTAGGTCTTGTTCTTGTTTTAAATACTTTACAATGTCCCCCCTTCCCCATGCGCAAACAATGAGGGGTCCATAATTGGGTGTTCAAAAGTAATTAATTTGTTAATAGATTGATAGCAGAATTATTAGTTTCTCAGATGATCTGACCATTTGCCTAACATATAAACTAAAATGTGGACATGGCCAACACCAAAGCAGTGGAATTTTTCAGTGAAATTCCATTTTTAACCAGTGTTTTTTCAAGGAGTGACTATTCATTTTTCAGATGGGAAGGATTCTAGAGAAATAAACAAACAAAAGAAATCTGTGCAAACTGTGAAATGCCAAAAGTTTGTTGACATCTCTATGCTTGGTAGAATAGGCCTTGATTAAACTTAATTAACACCATTGTTTGGGAAAGTAACATTTCTCCCTGCAACATTGAAAAGGAAGGAGTAGAGATGGGAACAGAATGGTCATTGTGGAGTAATGGAAAAAGAGTTCAAATAGAGCTCAGAGGATATAGGTTCGTTTTGCTTTGTTTTACAGTTTTAACTGTTTTACAGTTCTGTCACTTATCTGTTCTCTGACCATGAGCAAGTGGCTGCACCTTTGGAGCCTTCTTTTCTTCTGTCGATTAAACTGTGGGCATGCATCATCCTCTGAGAGCAACCCTTTCTGTAGACTATAGAAAATGGCTTGGACAATGGACTCAAAGTCCTCTTTGACCCTTAACAACGGTGATTCTAAACAATGCAAGAAAAAATGTTCTAAAGGGCCAGGGAGGGAGGCATTGTCCAATTTAAGGGCGTGACTGAAAAAACTGGCTGCCACTGAGTGGATTCCAACTCCTAACAACACTGTAGGACAGAGTAGAACTGCCCAATATGGTGATAAGACTTAGATGTCTTAAGAAAAATCTATTATTGGAAATGAAAATTCCTTTGGAAATACTTATTGTAGCCCTGCTTTGTAAGTAGCTATTGAGCGAGCAGGACAATTAACAGCTTTGCTCACTCTGTTCTCTCTCTCTCTGGAATGTCTTTCTATATGTTTAAATCCTGCCCATCCTTCAAGATTCAGCTCAATGTTCTTTTTTCAGTGAAGCCAATGTTATATCTTCATTTAGTGAATCCTCATTTGTGTTTATGCCTTATTCAATTAACAGGTTTATCAAGGGAGCATATAACAAACTGGGGATATTTGACTCTTAAAGTATAAAGTACACTGTTTTTTGTTGCTTAGAATGGCAGTATAATCTTAAACTGATACGTGATCATTTAGAAATCTGCTGAACTCGAGTTCTCCTGGGGAAATGACATCAACGCAATGAAGAATCAAAATTGAAGCCCCTATGGCACTGCATAGGGAACACATAGTGCCCCCCATTAGGCTGAGGAGAATGGATATGAGTTTGGGGTGAAAATGAAGAGGGCCTGGGGAGGAAATCACTCTTTCAGATCTGCAGAGGAATTTTTCTGTGTGTGTGTGGTAGGATGGGGAAATAATCGCTAATTGAACGTTAGTTACTTCAATTTAGGCAGCTTCAGAAATGTCACTTACTCCCTTTGTTGTAGAGGATCCTTATCACAGTGATGACACAAATAAAAATAACATACAGTTATGAAGTCTTCCGTGGAAATCAAAGTAAAATAAGCCCCTTGAAAACCTTTTGTGACCATAGAGAATCAGCTCTGCTAATGAAAATATTGCAATTGGAGTTTTTACTCTGCAATCTCTTACCTCAACCTATCAGCTTGGCTATTGACCACCAGTGAGAGTAACTATGAACAGGGCTATTACTGTTGCTCAATACTGTGAAGACAATATGCTAAGCTCTTTACATGAATCATCTCATTGAACCTACAAAAAATCTATGAGATAAATAGGATCATACCCCTGTATAGATAGATTTAGTAACTTGCATGGAGTCACACGGTTGGTAGGGACAGAGCCATGCCTTGGGTATACCACTGTCTACCTCCATCTGTCTGTGTCTACCACACCCTTCTGCCACATACTGTCTACCACCACCTGTCTGTCAGTTTATTGTACTGTGCCAACATACACACTGGGATGATGGTGAACTTTAGTTTTCTCCTCTGTAAAATGTGGATAATAAGAATATTTACTTTTCCAAAGTGTTGAGGGTTAAATGAAACAATCAATTGTGCTTAAATAATGGTTGGCAGAGAGTGAGCCCACAAACTGCACATTTCCTTCTCAGCAGTTTAACTAGGAGATGAGGAGGGCATGAAGAGAAAATCTCACAGAGTCTCAAATCTGGCACATTCTCCTGTAAGTATATTTATGTGTTATGAGTCATTACAAACACATATATCCAACCAGAAAAATGTCATTAACTTTACCTGTCAAGCTGTAGCTGTTAAAAATACACCCTTTCTTGTAACCCCTTGGGTGTTATGCCTTATTGGGCCAACAGGTATTTATAGAGGTCCACATACAAGAGACTGACCACTTGTCTGTCAGTTTGTTGTACTGTGGTAGTGTATTTGTTACTACGATGCTTGAAGCTATGCCACCAGTATTTCAAATACCAGCAGCATCACCAATGGTGAATAAGTTTCATCAGAGCTTCCAGACTAAGACATACTATGAAGAAAGGCCTGGTGATGTACTTTTGAAAATTAGCCATTGAAAACCCTATGGGCCACAACAGAATATTGCCTGATATAGCACAGAAAGATGAATCCCTAGGTGGGCAGGCACTCAAAATACACAGTGGCCACAACAATGGGTTCAAGCACACTAATGATTGTGAAGATGGAGCAGGACCAGGCAACATTTCATTCTGTTGTATATGGGGTCTCCATGAATCCAAGCCAACTTGACAGCAACTAACAATAACAACAACAATTATATTTATGACCTCTAATATTTTCCCAGAGAAAAAATTAAGCTAAAAGACAGAGTCAATGAAGTCCTCATGGAAGATGTGGGGGATCTTTAAAACCCCAGGTCCCAGACACAGCTGCAGGTTGCAACAGAGATAAAACATAACTCATTTCTCCAGGAGGTCTCTAAAACATGGCTGAATTTCCTCCAAGGTGCTGAGGGCTTAGAAGAAACATTGTTGGCTTGACAGTCCCAAGAGAACCCTGCATTTCTATCTCAGCTCCCATGTGCCTGTGATCACAGATGAATCACTATCACCAACAGCAACTGGCTAATGGTCTAGCTCCTACCTATATTTTGTAGGAAGCATTTGTACAAAGAAAATGATTCTATTCCCCCTGCTTTTTTATACTCTTGTTTGCTCCCATTTTCATATTTTTCACCTCTTCGAATCAGTCAAATGTATGCTGGTATAATAATAATTTCCAATTTGTAAATATCTATTATGGAGAGAGAGGTCTTACCTGTCTTATTTCATCTGTTTTCATCACCCCAATAAGGATGAAGAAACTGGAGGCTCAGAGAGGTTAATGGAGTTGCTCAAGGCTGTATGATTAGTAAATGGCGAAGGTGGGGTTTGACGGCAGGCATGTTTGGTTTCAGAGCCTGTTCTTAAGCTTGGGAAAGGAGTAGGAGTTAAATACAGCCTAAATAATTAAAACTATCACCTCAGCGGGCTAATCCTCAGCTGCATCAATAACGTGCCACAAACAGTGGGCAGGCAGCCGGCTTCTGGCAACTGCATGGAAGTTTCCAATGAAATATATTTGTTACACAGATTGCCTGCTTTAGGAATAAAAGCAAAGAAAATCCAAAGCTTTAGTGGGGACTTTGAAGATAAAAAGCTTTTAAAAAGGAACAAAATGATTGTTCAAAAATGCTCTTGAATGCGTTTCCAGGAATGACTATTGTCATATTTTAAAAGAAGAACTGTGTGTTCTTTTAAGAAACTCAGGACTGCTGGAGGTTTCAGGAGATATGACAGGAGCCTGGTTCAACCAACTTTTCAAAATTGTGAGCAGCAGGGACATACCAATCTCTCATGGAAAAGGCAATCACCAACCAACAGCCGTTTTTCATTTGTTCATTCATTTATTCAATGTTTTATTCATTTTTAAAATGTTGAAATACACAGAGGAGTATACGAGCCAAATACAAAGATTATAAAGAATGATTATAAAAATCAAGCACTCAAGTAATATGAGAGACGACATCATTGGCTCAGTAGAATAAGCCCTCTGGGTGCCCTTCCTAAGTTGTGCCCCACCCCTGCTCCCTAGAAGTTGTGACAGTCCTGACCTTTGTGTGAGTTATTCTTTTACTTTTATTTTGGTTTTATCACCTATGTATGCATTCTTGAACAATATATATGTGTATTTATTTTGGCTATTTTTTAAATAGAGTTCATTTCTTAGAGCAAATTTAAGATTTATGGAAAAGTTGTACAGAAAGTATAGAGAGTTCCTATATACATCCTCTCCCCTCTGAATGCAGTTTTGCCTATTATTTATGTTCTGCATTAGTGCGAAATACTTGTTACAAGCGATGAAGCAGTATTGATACATTATTATTAACAAAAGTCCATAGTTTACATTGATTCACTCTTTGTATTATATAGTCCTATGGGTTTTGACAAATACATAATATCATGTGTCCACCAATACAGTATCATACAGAATAGTTTCACTGCCCTAAAAATGCCCTGTGCTTCCCCCTATTCATCTATACTCCTCTCCACCTCGAACCCTTGGCAACTACTGATCTTCTTACTGTCTGTAGATTTGCCTCTTCCAGAATATCATATAGATGAGATCATATCATCTGTAGTCTTTTCAGATTGACTTCTTTCACTTAGCAATATGCATTTAATATGCATTTAAGTTTCCTCCATGTCTTTTCGTTATTTTGACAGCTCATTTCTTTTTATTGCTGAATAATACTCTGTTGTGTGGATGTACCACAGTTTGTCTATCCAGTCACCTCTTGAAAGACTTCTTGGTTGCTTCTAATTTTTGGCGATTTATGAATAATGCTGCTATAAACATTCGCATGCACGTTTTTATGTGGACATAAGTTTTCAGCTTAATTGGGTAAATGCCTATGAATGCCATCATTGGATCACATGGTGTTTTGTCTATTTTTAAAATTATATACATGGGATCATAATGCATGTGTTCTTTTATGATGTCTTCCCCCTTATTCCTGTGTTGTGAGACCAATGTTTTCACTGTTCCTCACCCCATCCACATTTTCATTTCCTTTCTTTCCCAATGTGGTGGCTGTGAAAATGCGCCTTTCAGATCTTAGTCTACAGAGAGTGATCAAGGGTCTGAGTTATTGAGCTCAGAAATCTAGAGCCATGTTTGTGGCAAGCTGTGTTTCCCACAAGCTTCTTGCAATCAAATGTTGTTCACAGCAGGGTTCCTAAATCAGGCTTTTTCCTGGGAGATCAATGATTCATCTGAAGGCAGACTTTGGCTTCAGGCAAACAGCCTTGTCAAACCTTCCTTAGACTTCGTTAGGCTTCATAGCCAACCAGCCATTTTTTCCTCTCTCCTTCACTCAGGATTGGACTTTCACAATGTCTGACAGATCTCTTGGCCTTACTGGGCTCGCTTCTTATTTTCTCTTACATAGACATTTCTCCTAATAAGACCCTTACATGTCGAATGTCCTTTTGGTGTCTGCCTCTTAGAAGACTCAGACTAACACAGTATAAATTCCTACTTAATCGTTTGTAACCATTCTTTTTTCCACATTGTCAGCTCCATTGTCCTCTCTTGCCTGGTTGAGCTTTCTTGGCTAAACCACCAGTCTGGTTAGATGCAACTGCTTCCCTCTTTTGTGCTTGCTTCTGTGCAGCTGGACTGGACATAGCAGGAAAAAAAAAAAAAAATCTGCAACTTGCTGACTGGTCTTATTTTAAATTCTTGATCCTGGAGCTTCAAGTGTGTGCTTAGTGTAGGCAGGCAATCTATTTCTCCTGTCCATTCACTCTTCCACTTTTCAGAGGACTATTTCGGACTTTCTCTTCTTTTTCCCAATGTCCAGCACTTCTTTACCACCCTCACTCTTAAACCATGACCTTGCTTTCTTATTTCACTGATGAAGTCAGAGAAATCTTTCACAGGCTCCCATCATAACTGCAATGACTTACCTGTTTGTATCTGGGCCTGTATGTTCTGCTTTCTGTCCTGAGACAATGGATGAACTGCCCTGTGTTCCTAGCTATGGCTGACCTGTCCGTGGCTGCAGTATTATCTAATCTCTTCTGCCTATTCAGACATCATCCCTAGCAGCTACCCCCTTTCTCTCCTGCATCATCATCACTTTTATCCTTTCTACTTTATTATTCCCATTAGCACACTGATATCTGTTATTATTTCAATTTTAAAGCATTCTTTTTGGTTTCCATTCCCCTTTCAACTACCTGCTGTCTCCAGTTTTTCTCCTTTCGTTCTTTTGTCTCTACCATATATTATTATTATCATTTTTAGTCAAAGTTATTAATAATATCGCACTGCTAAATCCAAAGGTCAGCTCTCCATTCTCATCATGTTTTACCTGTAAGGATTTTACTTGATTACTCATCCTTGAAACACTTACATCATCTGCATCATACTCGATTGGTTCTCTTCCTGTTTATCTGGTAATTGCTTTCTTGTTTTCCTTGCTCTCTTTCCCAACCTCTATAAATGTTAGAGTATTCCAATATAGCTCTTTTCTTCTCTATCTGCATTTTCTTCCTGATTTCATCTGGTTGCCTAGTTTTAAATACTATCTATGTACTAATGATCTTCACATTTATATCTCTAGGGAAGTTACTCCTTAGCTCCAGACTTGTCTACATCCATCTCCACTTGGCTGTATAACAAGCATCCCAAACTAAACACGTCTGAAATTAAGCTTCTGATGTCCTATCAAATCTGCTTCTCCCATAGTCTTCCCCGTTTCAGTTAATGTCCAGTAACACAGGTCAAAAATATTAAAGTCATTCATGCCTCCTCATTTTCTGTCATATCTTATGTCCAATTCATCAGTCAATTCTTCTGCAATAGAAATAGAACAGAAGAAAAATCTTCCCTCATGGAGTTTACATTCTACATAAAAAGAAAATGGAGTTTACATTAAAGATAAAAGGTAAAATAAAAAATATTCCAGGAAATGATAAGCTCAATGAAGAAAAAAATGCAACAGGGAAATGAGATAGGAATTGTGGAGGGAAGAATAGTTATAATTTTAGATAGAGTGACCGGAGACATTCTCATTGCCATTCTCATTGCCATTCTCATTACTCAAAAGATATGTTTTGAGTAACGACCTGGAGGAAGTGAAAGAGAACCATGTGTTTCTATGAGAGAAAACATTTAGCATGAAGCCAACTTTTCTTGAAGTCCCATCATGTTGGGAGAAAGGTGTTTGACTCAGACTTAAACTGAGGATGGAAATTTGTGAGGGGGAGAGATTCCTATTAAACTCCCCACCTGGTTAAGTGTTAGCTTGGTTTTCTGTCACTGCACCACTGAGGCCATGAAAACTGAAGTTTGAGTTCGCCAGGTTCAGACAATGGTCTCAGGACAAACATGGTTTCAGCTTTTATCTGTGAGTTTTCTCCTACAGGTAAAATTTGGCCTGAAAAATCCTTAAACTCTTGTAAGCTCTTCAATGCAATTAAGAAGATTTAAAAAATATTTTTTTCCCAGTATTCTTAGTTGTTTCTGGTTTGACACCTCACCAAACATTTCATCAGAAACGGAAGTCCATTCATTTATTCTCACAATCCATAAACAATTATTGAATATCTACTACTATGCTAGACATCTTGAGGAGGCAATTATGCATCAGATACAATTCTCATCCTTGAAGGGTTTACCATCAATTAGGGGAGGAAGTGCAAAACAAAACAAAACAAACAAACAAAAAAACAACAACAAAAGCACTATTTCATCCAAAAATTTGCTGAATTTTGGAGAAGTTAAATACTATTTATAACATGGTGTTCCTGTGTTGTTGCTCTAAGGCAATTGGAGTAAATAAGAACTTAATTGGAAGACAAGAGACCCTGATATATTACCTTCTGTACCAACTGTCTAATTTGGCCTTGTTACTATGAGGGAACAGAGCTCCAGCAGCAGGAAACTGAGGAACAGGCTGAGCTGGAGATGGGGGTTCAAAGGATATTAACACCTGCTTAAACTCTGTTCTTGAGGCTATTAAAAATACTGATTTGATGTAGTCTGCGCTCCTGTGTTAGCTGAACATGCTTCACTCATTTGAACGATGAATTGACCTTATGACTCTCCTCCCTGTCTTCAGGGCCTGCCTGACATGCCCAACATTTTCAAAGACATCTTGTATGCTATTACCTAGCACTTCAAGAACTATTCCTAACAGTGAAGATAACTTTGTTAGACCAATTATTTTATACCTTCATGTGATCATAGAAATGTTCTATGGACATTGAAAAGCCTGAATAGGACTGGGACCTCCCATAAGACTGACACTTCACTTGACACTTCTGAGTATGTATGCTTTTTAAAAAAATCCCAGGGACACTTTTGTTCATGATTAAGACATTAGATTTTATTTATATAACACAAAAAAATTCAAATCAACACTAAACTGTAAGATATTTGATACCATATCTTTACTTACACACCATTCTCGGAACAGCAGATCTGAAAGGCAAACCAAGGTTAATGTTCTGGCAATCAGCTAAAGTGAATTGATGGAGGCATTTCAGGGTAAAATAAAATTATCTTGACAGCTTTTCATTAGGATAACAACCTGACAGCAAAGGGCTACCTAATTTTTTCCCCTAATCACGACAAATTATTATTAATAGCAGTTTACACATGTATTGCACATCTTGAAAGACAGATCCCTGCAGACTTGCAGAGCACAGATTGGGGAAATAGCCTCCTTCCCCATTAGCTAGAGCCAGGTTTTCCTAAAATAGTAATACAAAGAGTAGTTCATTCCAACTAAAGTTCAAAGGGCTGTTTAACTCTCAAATTTAGACCGTAAAGCAAAGATCTAAAAATATGATGAGGAGTGTTAAAAGCTGATGTTCCTGATACTTTCTGCAAATAATTGTAGCTCACATGAGTAATTTTTTCTTTTCTTTTTAAAGGCAATGACTCATTGGTCAGAAAACTTGGCTTTGCTCACAAAATATGCATTACATACTTACTGTGAATAAATCTTTTGTAGTTTTAGAGTAGGTCATAAAGTCGTATAAGCTGAAAGGCAAGAAGAAAATCCTTTTCATTTGGACATATATACTAGGATAGATTTCTGGATAGGATCCCCACTTTGTGGTGAGAGTTCGATAGCTTTCATTTTCCTAAAGACCTGAGACCATTTCTTTGTGTCTTTATGAGTGATCGAAGAAAGAGGAGAACATGGAGGGTAAAATCCTGGGTGGAGGTTAGAGGGGCTTCATCACTTTGGTCCATTTCTACCTTCTCCTGGGTATACAAGGAAACTTCAGAAGAGTAGTATGGAGAGGGGAACCTGGTGAGAGGCCACCCAGACAAGGTAGTGCTAATTGCAAAATTGGGAATTCTTGACTAAGGGCAAAGGACGGGTCTGCCCCTAACATTTGTGGGGCCTGGGCATTCATAAGTTATAAATCAACTGAAAAACTGTTTAATAAAATTTGTTCTAGCCTCCTATCTTGAAAATTTACTTCCATAATGACAAATTGAAAAACTTTTCAATGACAGAATTTTTGTATAAGATATTCAAAATTATCAATTAAACTTAAAGGAAAAATATAAATTGTAATAAAATATTATTTTCAATAAAGTTATTTAAATATATTATAAAATACAGTGAAATCTTATTAGATATATTTATAAGTGTATTTGGAATCTTATCATTTATGTCTGTCTATTTGCCAAACATCATGCTTCTTGATATTATATCTAGATGTACACATTTAAGGAAAACATGGATCATTTAATATCGCAAAATATTCCTCAGCCAAGTGTAACTACGGTGAATGTTGAACTATTCATGAATATCTTCAGAATCAGGAGTTGGAACACAAAGAGGAACAAGAAAAAAGATCTTTAGTACTACTGGGAAATGATGCTTTATCATGCAAGACTCTATAGCATTCATGATATCCACGAGAAAGGTTTTGGCAAATTAATTAATTTGTCTTTTATTGATTTATTTTTATTTTTTTTTTTGGAAACCCTGGTGGCATAGTGGTTAAGAGCTATGTCTATTAACCAAAGGTCAGCAGTTCAAACCCACCAGGTGCTCCTTGGAAATTCTATGGGGCAGTTCTACTCTGTCCTATAGGGTTGCTATGAGTCGGAATCACCTCGATGGCAAAGGGTTTGGTTCTTGTAGTTTTTTTTTTTAACCTAAGAACATCTATTGCTTAAATACTCCATTGACTCCATAGCCATGTCCATCTTCAGTGTCAGTAGGCACATAACCCAAAATATTCATGGTGTTTGTATACAGTTGTCTCATATTTCTAGGATACAGGGAAAACAGTAAGAAGAAATATTTCCCTGAGGTCTGAAGGGTGTTACTTACAAGCATGTATGTTTAAGGTTATGATTTCCATTGTACCATAGTTAAGCACCAGATTGCAAGTGACTTCAGTACCCATGCATTTAAAAAAAAAATTATGTATGTGTTTGTGATACTTGGGGCTCTCTAAATACTTAGAGGTCACGCCGTACACAAGAAGGCAAGAAACCTTTGCGTGCAGGTCTAGGAGGGGTATTGGCAAAAGGGGTTTATGAATTCCAGATAAAGAACCTGTTTTAAAGAAGTTCCTAGAACACTCATTCATGTTTTATAAAGAATTTTCATAGATGACCTGTGAGACAGGCACAAGTATAAAAGGAGGTCAACCAGGAAGAAAACTTCAGGAGGGCTTGTTCCCTGGCATGAATGAAGGCAGGAATTGAGGGGCGGGTATGTCATTTGGATACATAACTCTCTTATGAGAAGGTTTTCACATGAACGAACCTTAAAATACGATTGTAATTATTCACACGAATATCTCTAGATTCAAAGTCTGTGTTACGTTTCAGAGAGTGCTTTTTCTTGAAACATCAAAATCTCTCAAGGATTCTTCAAATAATCTGGTGACTCTCAAAATCTATTAAGAAGCAACTTGAGATAGTAAAGCTTTCCAGAGCCCCCATTTCAGCTGCTACAATAAGGTAAGATGAAAGAAATGGAAACTACCTACCTTGATGATAGGCACAGATTTTAAAGTATTCTGGCTCCTTTTTTTTTTTTTTTTGGCAAGGGTACAGGGGTTAAAGCTACGAGAAAGAATAGTACAAAGCTACATGATAGTGAAAAATTGGGCTTTTATTGAACATTTTTTATTTCTAGAGAAATCAGACCACAGTGTTATGCATATTTTTAATGAGTCCCAGTTTTTTTGGTCTGTGATTTATGCAACCAAACAACTAGGTAATTTATATTTTAGAATGACAATACTAAAAAATTAAAGAGAAGGTGGTTGCTATGGAGATCATTCCATGTACACATGATAGGTGAATGTCTCAATCTGAAATGTGAGGTTTTCTCAGAAGAAGTACCACTTTACACTGCGATTGTAAAGTTCAAAAAAAAAAAAAAAAAAAAGAAACCCATAACCTAAGAAAAGAACATTATTTGTGTCGAAGAAACTCTCTTATTTTCTTTTATTTATTCAACAGCAATGGGAGTACAATCCTTTATATTAACTGTATGGTCAGAAACTGAACTGAAATGATGACAACTCCTGTTTGGTTATCTGAGTTTTATCAGTTGATACCTAAGTATCCAGTGTGAGAGAAAATGAGCATATTTTCCCATTCAGGACAGGTGTAGGGTTAGTTCACTGATAAATACTGAAGTGATGGGTATATCCTAAACTGTCAGGGTCTAAACAAATCACTATAATGAGGAAATAAATAGTCTCTAAATGGCTTTGCTAGACAGACTGGAATGCCATTTGCTATGTTTAAATGACTGGGTGTAACAAAAAACATTTTGAATGCAGTGGCTTCCATCAGGAGAAGCCCTGGTGACACAGGGATTAAAGTGGTCAGCTGCTATCTGAAAGGTCAGTGGTTTGAACCCAATCAAGATGCACTGATAATTACCGGTGATCGTGTAAAAGTTGGAAACAAAGAAGGAGGAGAGTAGTTGGAAAATATGGCCTTGGTGATAGAAAAGATGCTGGAGATTGCACTACAGAATTTGCAAGACCAATGACGTATTCATTGGAAATACATTTTTTCAAGTGGCACTGTACATGTGGACCTCACCAGATAGAATACACAGAAATCAAATTGACTATATCTGTGGAAAGAGATGATGGAGAAGGTCAATATCATCAGTCAGAACAAGGCCAGCCAGGGGCTGACTACAGAACAAACCAACAGTTGCTCATATGGAAATTCATATGAAGAAAATTAAAACAAGCCCATGAGAGCCAAAGTATGAGCTTGAGTACATCCCACCTGAAACCATCTCAAGAATAGATTTGAAACATTTAACACTAATGACTGAAAACCAGGTGAGTTGTGGGATGACATCAGGGACGTCATACATTAAGAAAGCAAAAGGTCATTTAAAAGGACAGGAAAGAAAGAAAAGACCAAACTGGAAGTCAGAAGACACTCTGGACCTTGCTCTCGGACACACAGAAGCTAAAGCAAGTGGAAGACATGATGAAGTAAAAGAGCTGAACAGAAGATTTCAAAGGGTGGTGTGAGAAGTCAAGGTACTCTAATGAAATGTGTGAAGACTTGGAGTGAAAAAACCAAAAGTGAAAAACACGCTTGGCATTTCTCAAGCTGAAAGAACTAAAGAAAGAAATTCAAGCTTCAAGTTGCAATATTGAAGGATTCTATAGGCAAAATATTGAATGATTCAGGAAGCATCATAAGAATATGGAAGGAATACGCAGAGTCACTGTACCAAAAAGAATTGTTCTACGTTTAACCATTTTAGAAGGTAGCATATGATCAAGAACGGGTGGTATTGAAGGAAGAAGTCTAAGCTGGACTGAAGGGATTGATGAGAAACAAGGCTCCAGGAATTGACAGAATACCATTTGAGATGTTTCAACAAATGGATGCAAGCCGGAAGTACTCAACTTGTCTATGCCAAAAAATTTGGAATATAGCTACCTGGCTAAGTGGCTGGAGGAGATCCATATTTGTACCCATTCCAAAGAAAAGTGACCCAACAGAATGTGGAAATTATCCAACAATATCATTAATATCACATGCAAGTAAAATTCTGCTGAAGATAACTTAAAAATGATTGCAGCAATACATCAACCAGGAACTGCCAGAAATTCAAGCAGGATTTACAAGAGGACATGGAATAAGGGATATCATTGCTGATGTCAGATAGATGTTGTCTGATAACAGAGAATACCTGAAAGATGTTTACCTGTGTTTTATTGACTATGCAAAGGCATTTGACTGTGTGAACTATAACAAATTATGGATAACATTGCGAAGAATGGGAAGTCCAGAACACTTAACCGTGCTCATGAAGAACCTCTACATAGACCAAGAGGCAGTCGTTTGAACAGAACAAAAGGATATGAGTGGCTTAAAATCAGGAAAGGAATGCATAAGAGTTGTATTCTTTCACCATACTTATTCAGTCTGTATGCTAAGCAAATAATCCAAGAAACTGGATTGGCTTGGAGGAAGACTCGTTAACAACTTGTATGAACATGACACCACCTTGCTTGCTGATAGTGAAGAAGACTTGAAACACTTAGTGATGAAGATCAAAAACTACAGGAATCAGTATGGATTATACCTCAACATAAAGAAAACAAAAATCCTTACAACTGGACCAATAAGCAACATCATGATAAATAGAGAAAAGACTGAAGTCAAGAATTTCATTTTACTTGGATGTGCAATTAACATTCATAGAAGCAGCAGTCAGGAAATCAAACTATGTATTGCATTTGGTGAATCTGCTGCAAAAGACCTTTAAAGTGTTAAAAAGCAAACATGTCACTTTGAGGACTAAGGTGTGCCTGATCTAAGCCATGGTATTTTTGATTGCCTTATATGAGTGTGAAAACTGGACAATGAATAAGGAAGACAGAAGAAGAACTGATGCCTTTGAATTATGGTGTTGACTAAGAATATTGAATATACCATGGATTGCCAGAAGAACAAACGTATCTGTCTTGGAAGAAGCACAGCCAGAATGTTCCTTAGAAGTGAGGATGGTGAGACTACCTGTCACATAATTTGGACATGTTATCAGGAGGCACCAATTCCTGGAGAAGGATGTCAGTTTTGCTAAAGTGGAGAGTCAGTGAAAAAGAGGAAGCCTCTCAATGAGATGGATCAACACAGTGGCTACAGCAATGGGCTGAAACAAAGCAAGTTTTGTGAGGATGGCTCATCACCAGGCAGTGTTCCATTATGTTGTACATGGGGTCGCTATGAGTCAGAATCGACTTAATGGCATGCAAGAACAACAGCAGCACTGAACTCATGGTTTAGTGCAAGGCACTAAGAGAGATCAAGTTTTTTTCTGGACACTAGGTACCATTTAGAATGTTAATGTTGCTGTGTCCTTAGTGGCATCCTAAAAGCTTGAGTTAACGTTTCTCCCTTTGTATCAGAAAGTCACTAGGCCCCAGGAAAATGCAGATTCTCATTATTGTAATCAGAGATAATGAGGATAATGTGCAAAGATAATTGGTGCACGGCGACTGCAAATGGATGACAAGCACGGCAACACCATTTGGCAGGACCACACGTAATACATGTGGAGCAGCTGATCAGCTCTGAGTGCTTTAATTGCTTAATCTATTCGGTTTTAGGTTTTACAGTGCCCATCACCTGGGCCCTGTTCTTTATGACTATCTGTTGAGTATTGGCTGAGTTAAAATTGGTTTTGTTATGGCTATTCACATCACCTTTGGGAGGTTGATTCTATTATAAGCCTTGATTTTCCTGTATGCCACTGAACATTAAAACACATCTCAAGGTAAATTGGTTTCTAAGAGGGAGGTATGAGATCATGAGACTCTAGTTGTTCATTTTTCTTTATGTGCTGAACTAGGAGGCCTTTTTTTTTTTTAACTCCCCCTGTCAATATCATTCCCAAGGTAAGAGCTGTTGCGGTGCTTGCCCTAGATCCAGTGGTTTAGGGAGGGTGCTGGGGTGATAAGCTTGAGCTGGCCTGGGTTTGCTACAACAAGGCAATGGCATAAAAAAGCCAATTTGCTTGGGAGAAAAAAGGAGGTTGCTGTCAGCTAATGCTAAAAAAATACCTAGAGATCACACAATGCACAGTGCCCACAAGTTCTCCTATCATCACCAAGATACAATAATGGAAACTGCCTCCTTCTCTAGAGCATGGCATATCTTCTCTTGTCTTTTTATATTTTCCTTTAACTGCCGGGCTACCCTTTGTGTTCATATTAATCTGAAAATATGAATATAACCTGGTTAAATATGTTGTGGGGGATAGAGGAAGCCGAACACACATGGTAGCATATGTCTCAGGACTGTATTTCCTGGCAGTTGCCCACTGGTACTGTTATACTTAAATAATAGGGTCCATCAAGCATTGTAACTTCTTAAGGAGCCAGTGTAGAATGTCATGTTACAGTTTGCTACCATTTCGTCTTTAAACATTCCTTCTTCCACCATTCAGATCCAAATGTTTACATTTATGGCATTGAACAGTTTCAGTTACCAATATACTTCTCTTCTATTATTTTAACAAGGAAAGGTAGATAAGCTGTTTGTTGTTGTTGTTGTTGTTGAAAACCAGAGGAAACAGTGTTTAATTATTTCCCTGACATTTCCAAGTATCCTCTGGCAGGAAGGGTGGGGGTGTCGTGGTGTTATCATCCCTGGTCGAGAATTTCTCCTGTAAGGGTTTAGGGTAGAAGCAATGCCAGGATTCTTCATGGCAAGTCCCATGATAATTTTCAACCAATTGCCTCCTGTTGGCCCTGCCAAGGAGGAGTGCCCATGGAGAATGAACCCCAGCCTGGGTGAGATCCACACCACACTGGCTATGAAAAAAGGGTCAGATTTGGTGGTGAGGAAATGTGATTCCAAGCATTCCTGTTATGAGAAAGACGTAAGACCTCCATTCTCCTCTTGGGATTACATTTAATATTACTCACTCCTCACTGCGGACTTCCTATAATAAAGCTTCAGTGTTAACATCCCCGCTTTTTCACAGTCCTGCACGAAGGAAAGAAATTCAAAGCAATTAATGACCCGACATATTCCCATCATGTTTGTATGCACTTCTGCCCAAAATACACAAGGGATTGTAGGTTGTACATACATGGCAATTTGCATGGCAACCTGTAATTGAGGAGGCTTTTAGAAGCTGCGTATCATCTGCGTCGAAGACACACAGGTGTCGTGCCAAAGCAGCTGCAGAATACCTGATTGAGTTTCCAAGGATCATGTCAAGATTCATTCATATTAAGTCAACCTGGGATCTGCGATCTATTGTAAACTAAACTAATTTAAGAAGGGCATCTGCTGCATTATCTCTCACATGGCCTTCAGCAGCCCTTCCCATTTTATTATGAGTGAGGGTTTTCTGTGTCTTGTGACAGCAACTACTCCCCTCCTTGAACAGCTGAGCCTTTGCCAAATTTCCAGCCACCTTCTGGATCAATGAACTATGTTCCATCAGGTGGCCAAGAGGGCATTTTGAATTTTCTTGTGGCAGATGGTTTGACACACATAATTGAAGTAATACATCTTTCAGACCGTCTCTCTCTATTTTTTTTTCTATATAAGGAAATATACAACATGCCACATTGTGACAAATCTCTACTGCCTGAAATAGGAAATTTGGAGTAAATGTGTTGCACTCAGCATAGACATGGCATTTTTTCAAGGGAAAAACCTCCCACCCCTACACATTCAGCTTTATTAAGGCAGACATTTGTGCCAGTTATAGCTAAGAACAGCATCAAGGGCTAGTGTTATAATGAACTGCAAAAAGAAGGCTACCTGTTGACAATTAGCATTACATAGGAAAGGAAGGACCCTCAAAAAGCCAAAATAAAGGTAGGTATATGATACAGTGTTTTCAATTGCCTCATATGCATAAGAAAGCTGGACAATGAATAAGGAAGACTGAAGAGAATTGGATGCCTTTGAGTTATGGCGTTGGTGAAGAGTATTGAGTATACCACGGACTGCTAAAAGAACAAACAAATCCGTCTTGGAAGAAGTACAGCCAGAATGCTCCTTAGAAGCATGGATGGCCAGACTATGTCTCACAGACTTTGGAAATGTTACTGGGAGGGATCAGTCCCTGGAGAAGGACATCATGCTTGGTAAAGTAGAGGGTCTTTGAAAAAGAGGAAGACCCTCAGTTGAATGAATTGACGCAGTGGCGGCAATAATGGGCTCAAGCATAACCATTGTGAGAATGGTGCCGGACCGGCCAGTGTTTCTTTCTGCTGTACATCGGGTCGACTTGACAGCATCTCACAACAACATATGATTTACAAAATCATACTCCCTTACTGGCTTTGAGTCCACAAATTGGGAGTATATTTCCTTATAATAGTATTGCACTGGGGCATGTTGGGAAAGAAAAGGCTGACTTGGAGTCCTAACTTCTGAAAGAGCATTCAAGTATCAAGTATGCTCAAAATTGACTGGGGAAAAGACATTCCCATGAAGAAAATTCAACTCCCACAAAATGGGGGCCTTTATCATTTTATGTCTAGGTCGTCAGAAGGAGGAGATATTTTAGCAATGGAGAAAATTGTTGTAAAATGACTGACCCTTTCACGGAAGCTGGACCTAATCTCTCTTCAGTCTGGTGAAGTTGTTTTGGGGATGCAAGGAGGTGAAGGAGCTGTTGCTGAAAGAATTGCTATCGTGGTGCTGCAGTGTTGTAGCAGGGCTGTGCTTCTGAGAACCTACCAGGAGCAAATGGTGTAATAATGCATTAGACAGAAGGAGAGAGAAGAAGTTTATGAGAGCAGGAGTGAGTTGGAGCCTTCAGCCATCCTCACATCCCACAACTGAGTACCGTCTAGACAGAGCTGACTGATGGCTCAGACAGCTCCTTCACCCTGTCTGGGCCTCAGGGATTAACTGGCCTTACCCTGCCCTAAACATGCAGAGAAAGACAGAGCTTCAAACCACTGTTGCAGGGGCCTTGCTACAATTTCTTGGAGGCCTGGTTTTCATGTATTAAAGGTAATTATCAGTTTAAAGTATACTTCTCCACATAAGGGCTTGCTGAAAGAACAAAGATGGTATTTCCAGAACAACCTGAATAGGTCATACTATACTGTAAGTCCCCGGGTTAAGAACATCTGACTTACGGACAGCTTGTACTTCAGAAATGACTGCCATAAAACCTATTATATTAAAAATCTGAGTTAAATACAAACGGCTTGTAATAACAAACGCACGCACTATTATTATTATGTACGGTATTATTACATTTAAGATGTTTTAGTGTATTTGGAAGTGTTTCTTAAATGTTTTATGAGCATAGAAAAGTAAATATAGACTATATACTAAAATAAACATTTCATTAACTGATGCTAAATAAGAACCATATGTACCTGTTCCAATTTACCTACAAATCTGACTTAAAGACAGACTTAGGAATGGGTCTCATTCGTAACCCAGGGACCACCTATATTGGTGAATAAAATAAATCTGGTTGCTGTCGCGTCTTGATTCTCACTTTATTCAAATGTCATTAGCACAGGGGAGACATTCTAAGATTGTTGTTGTTGGGTGCCATCAAGTCAGTTTTTAACTCACAGTGACCGCCATGTGACAGGGTAGAACTGACCCATAGGGTTTCCTAGACTGTAACCTTTACAAGAACAGATTGCCAGGTCTTTCTCCTGTAGAGCGCTTGGGTGGGTTCAAATCACCAACATTTTAGTTAGCAGCCAAGGCTTAACTGTTGCACTACCAGGGCTCCATCTTCTCAGATTATCTAAAATACCAGGCCCTATCTCTCTCTGGAAACCTTCACCCTCTGGAAACCTTCGTGGCACAGTGGTTAAGTGCTACGGCTGCTAGTCAAAATGTCAGCAGTTCGAATCCACCAGGTACTCCTTGGAAACTCTATGGGGCAGTTCTACTCTATCCTATAGGGTTGCTATGAGTCAGAATCAACTCGATGGCAATGGGTTTGGGTTTGGTTTGTTTTATCTCTCTCCATCCCCTTATCTTGCCTGGTGTGTTTGCTACTACCTGACATCATTTTATGTATCTGTTTGCTTATTTTTATTTTTTCTTCCCCTAGACAATCCCCACTTCTTTTTCCCCAAACCATTTGCAATGTTAGTCCATGAAGGCAGGAATCAGGTCTCTCTTGGTCACTACTATAACTGTAGCACATAGACCAGTGCCTGGCAGGTAGTAGGTGAATATGTAAATCCTTTGGATCATTCCCATTGGTTGTTACTGTCCATTAAACCTAGACCCTATCTGAGGAATAGGCATGTGCCTCCTGTGTGCTTGTCACTGTCACATATGTTACATGGGCCATGGGAGCTAGAGGCAGAAGCAAGCTTTACGAGTCTCAGATAATCTCTTTTTGGGTGGAGGTTTGCTTCACTGACCTGTTCTCTTCCAGATTCTGACCCTGAATGATGAGCTTCCCTCTTTGCTCCTCAAACTCCTGACCTTTCCCACGTTAGCACACAAACTTGGCTTAAACCTTCTGCATCCCTGACCATGCTTCCCAGGGGCCTGTCCTGCTGGGCTTAAGATTAGAGCCACATTTCTGATTCCATACCCACACTCCATTGGATCTGTTCTTACTCAGTCACAAGGACCTTACTGTGACCAAACCCACTTGATTCTTGTCTAACTTATTTGACATTTCAGCAGCGCTGATGCAACTAATGCCTCTGGATAGTGCAAATGGTGAAACGTTTGGCTACTAAACAAAAAGTTGGAAGTTCGAGTCCACCCAGAGATGTCTCAGAAGAAAGGTCTGGCAATCTACTTCAAAAAATCAGCCATTGAAAACCATACAAAGCTTAGTTCGACTCTAACACACATGAGGTCTTCATGAGTCAGCATTGACTCAATGGCAACTCGTTCAGGGTATTGGTGGTTTAGTGGTAGAATTCTTGCCTTCTATGCAGGAGACCTGGGTTCAATTCCCTGCCAATGCACCTCATGGAGAGCCACCATCCATGTCAGTGGAAGCTTGTATGTTGCTAGGATGCTGAACAGGTGTCAGTAGAGCTTCCAGACTAACATAGACTAGGAAGAAAGGCCTGGCCATTTACTTCCAAAAATAAGCTAATGAAAACCCTATAGATCACAATGGTCTGATCTGCAACCAATCATGGGGATGCCACAGGACTGGGTAGCATTTTGTTCCATTTCTGTGAGGTAGATACTATGATTATCATCATGTTGCAGTTGAGGAAACAGGCACAGGGTGGTGAAGTGATAGCATTAGATGTGAACTCAGGCAATCCGGCTTCAGAGCTCATGTCCTTAGTCACTAGATCAACTGCCTCTCCAGTGTTTAAAGTACCTACCTCGTTATTTGGAAACTACCCTGTTCATGAGATTATAGTGCATATAAAAATGGATGCTTGGCTAAGACACGTGGGTAGGAAGCCTGTCCTGTACAACGTTAATAAATTATATAAAAAATAAGCATGGTTTATTATTTGCCATACTATGATTGCACAAGCAGCTCTACAATAGGTGGGATTAGGTTAAACAAAGAGCCAGCTTGCCTTGGAGAGCCAATAACCTAAAGGCATAAAATGTACCCTCTAAGGAACAAAGGTAAGATCAACGGCTTGGAGAATGATGAACAATTGTCACCCTTCTGCACCAGCAGCCATAAAAGAAATGTTTGTCTCAATCACCCTGCAAGAGGGAAAGAAAACTGGCCTCTATTTTTTTAACAGCCAGGGATTTGTATACCACAAAAATCCCACACGGAAATGCCCTTCCCATGATCTTTTCTTTCCAGACCAGGGGTGCCTTTGCCAGCTGCTGCTGATGGGGTTCAAGTTCCTCTAGTGTAGTTGGAAGTTGCTACAAGTTCCCCCAAAGACTGAAACCCCTGCTGGCTTTGGGCGTCCAACTCACGTTCCTTTACTTAATTAACCCTGTTGCCACCGGGTCAATTCTGACTCATAGCGACCGTATAGGACAGAGTAGAGCTGCCCCATGGGGTTTCCAAGGAGCATCTGGTGGATTCGAACTGCCAACCTTTTGGTTAGCAGCCACGCTCTTAACCACTACGCCACCAAGATTTCCTTCCTTTACTTAGTAGTCCTAATTTACTTGGTTAATTAACCCCTTAGAGCCTCTGTTCCTCATTTATAAACCATGGACCTCACACGCTGGTCATCAGCCTACTTAGCCCATTGCCTAACACTTAGTAAGCACTTGATAAGTTGTATATATACTGTTTTCTCCAAAGCAAGGTACCAGGTTCTGCAAAGAGCAAAAAGGAGCACGAGTGGCAGATCACTAGGCTCCAGCCTTTTCCAATTGTTTTCTCAACCGTTCAATAATATCTGCCTCGCGTTTGCTGAGCATTCACCCTCTTACAGATGGGTGTCAGCCCTATATCAGGCAGTCCCCAGCAGGAAATGGAAGGCAAGCTCAGTTAGAATAACTCAAGGAGGCCCTGATAAAAGGAGATTCACAAAGGCCTGGGCTGGGTGTAGGGAATCCTCTAGGAATAGGGCAGTACTCCTGGGCTAGCGAGAGTGGGGCCATTACGACACTATGGTGAAGGGTCAGAGAAGAGCTGTTGTTAAAACCTGCAGGAGTCACTATACAGGAGAGGCTGCTTTGATTCCAGTCTGACCTTAGTAGGATGCAGCCAACCTGTGGTGACTTTGACACGAGAGAGTCAGAGAATTGCAAGTACCAGAGTCATTCATTGTCCTCTTTCCATCTGACCTCCTTCAGGGGCTCCACAGTGCCAAACCCATCCAGAAACCAGAGGTCAAGAAAACCCCTTGTAGTAGTGCATACAGGTCAAGGGAGAGAAGAGTAAGAGTATACGCTGAAAAATAAATAGAGCTATTTATTACCTAATTTAGTCCTTTGTTGTCATTGTTTGTTGCTGAGGAGTTGACTCCGAATCATGGCGACCTTATGGGGGCTGATAAACCAATAGATAAGGTAAGCGTGGTGCTTACCTTGCTTACCAGATCATCTGTCGTGAGCAATTTTACACTTTTTTTTCACAACTTCTAGGTATTCCCGGCATCTGTCTCTCTCCTAACCCCATAGCACTTTCCTACAGAATCAAAGCCTTTTTTCAAATTTACAATCCCTGACAGGGATGAATGACCCAGTAAGTAAAGTAAATCTGATGTGATGAAAAACATGTGAAATTGTTCATTACAGATTTAGTAAGTAAGCACAAGTAAGTCCGTGCTTACCTTGCTTACTGGATCATCCACCCCTCTTTGTGTATAATGGAACAAAACATTGCCCAGTCCTGCACCATTTTCATGATTACTGTTATGTTTGAGTCCGTTTAACTCTTAGGATGTCGTTATAAAATAGCTAGTATTACAGCTTTTTAGAAGTGGAAACTGACTTGTAAGCAATAGAGCTATTACCCACACATATTTATGGAATATAATATTTATGATCTTTTTTTGTTTCAAAAACTTGATGCTTTTATTGTAGAAAACTTGGAAATATAGATCCCTCCCCCCAAAAAGAAAATGACAGTCAAAAAACCTTATCACCGAGGTCAACTCCATCGATATATTTAACATCTACTGTATTTTTTACACAAATAATACTCATCTTCTGTGTTTGTTTGCTGGTTGCACCCTCCCCCGCAAAGTATTTTCCTAAGCGCACTATGCTAATTTTTTTTTTTTTTATGACAACATGTGGAAGAGGATTTTTATGGTGGCTCTTGTGAGGGTGTGTCACGGGGGAGAGCATAGGCGGGAGGCACAGCCGACAACCAAGTGCTGAAGGTGCACGTTATTTACGTAAAACATGGTATTCTTGGTCTTTTATGTGACACATTTTTATTTCATTTCATTTTTTTCTCATTTTATTTATGAAAACTTATATGGAGCTTTCAGTGTGCCAGATACTGTTCTAGGTGCTTTATAAATATCAACTCAGCTAATCTGCATAACAACACTTCGAGGTGTTATTCCCATCACATAGATGAGAAAGGGTAAATAATTTACCCAGAGTCACATCTTGGGAAGGGTACAGCTTAGATTAAAATATAGGCAATCTGGTTTGTGTCTCATTCTTAACCATTCTGCTCTGCTGAGTCTCACATACACATACATTACAAAATTGGAACCATGACATACACTCCTGTTCTCTACCTTTTATTTTGTATCTAACTATATGTCTTCAGCATGCAGGCATATAACAATTCTCTTCCTTGATGATCCTAAACCTAACTAGGTATGAAAGTATTTCTTCATGGAATAGAGTATGCCAATAACAAGTAGCTAAAAAAAAACAAGTAGGAAAAATGTATTCCCCATCACACACACATATACACACACACACACACTCAAGAAACCAAATTCACATCCCTAATCAAATGCTGGATCATTTAATGTGTAGAGTTACCCTTACCTGGGTCAATTAATAAGACTCGTTGGCTCCGTGCATTCCATCATTTTGTACAGAGGGCTGCTAGGACTCAGAACAGACTTGACAGCACCTAACAACAATAAGGGGCAGAAAATATTGGCAATTAGTCTACTGCCAAATACACCTGGGAATCTGACATGTACAAGAGGCTTTGGGGATGTAGGGACATGTAGGACAAGTAAGTCTACTGAACTCACTTGCTGATGGCCTACTTGCGGAGGTAAGACATACATGAGTAGAGGAAGAGAACAATTTTAAAAAGTATGCTAGGGCAATAAGTGCTCTGTGCTAACTCAAGAATATAATAAGCATGTTAGAGGAGGGAGGGGACTGAGCACTGTGGCAGTTGAAGAAGACACTGAGGATTTGGTGGGACCGGAGTGGAGGAAGAAGCTGCAGAATTGCAAGCAAGAGTTCTCAGTGACCATGCAGATTTGAAACGAGCTTACTCATGATTCAGAAGATTGGTCTGAACGAGCAGAGCACTTCAGGGCTGCTATTTGCTCTTCCCTGTGCCTGGTATATTCTTCTCCACTCTTCATCTGGTCAAGGCCTGCTCAGTCTCAGGATTCAGCTTAAATGTCCGAGTCTCAGAAAAGACTTTGCTGACTCCCAGTCTCGGTTATGGTCCTTGATTACATGATTTCCTGATTTTTTTTTTTTTCAGAGCACTTTCCATAATTATACTTAAATTCTTAGTTTGTAAATATTTGTTTATTTCTTACCTGTCTCGCTGGATTGCAAGCTCTGGAAGAGCCCAGTTTGGATTTATTTTTCCCCCCATTGTGGTCCCAATGCCCGGCACAGTGTTAGAAATTAAAACAAAAAAAATCAAAAACAAAAAACCATTGCCATCGAGTTGATTCCAGCTGATAGTGACCCTAGAGGACAGAAGAGAACTGCTCCATTGGGTTTCCAAGGATGCCGGTAGTTTTGAACTGCCGATCATTTGGTTAGCTGCCATAGCACACTGTAGCTCATAACCACTATGCCACCAGGACCCCAAGAAGGCATTGGGTGCACAGTAAACATGTGTTGCATAAATGATGAGTAAATCAATATTTGTTGATCGAGTAAATGATGAATGTCTTTTACTCCCCACAAGAGAGCCCTTCCTTGCTGTAGTACTGACATATTTTAAAGACAGTCTTTTTTCAAGCTTTGTGAAAGGGATCACATATGTAATCAAAAGGAATGTTTTATGATCTCCTAGGCCATGTTCTACAAATAAGCCAGTTGGCTCTGCTCTGTTACAGCCCACTTTAAAACTTCAATTTGTTTCTGATTTATAGAAATATGAAAAGATGAAAGCTTAGGATCAGATTATAAAATAGGCTGGGTTGAATAGATGGACACATAATAGCCACGAGAGAACTGGGATGCAGTTCAGATATTCCTTCAAACTTTTAAAACTTGTCAATTTATCATCTTAGGTTGGAAACAGCCTCCCTCTTCCCTTGATCCCCTCTTTTTAAGCCTGCTTAAAAACATAAAGATGATGTACCAAACTGCAAAACCTTTAACTAGGGCCTTACTAGGCTCTGGAAGTAAAACAAATTTAGTTAATTTCTTTTAGGGGGATTGAGCTCCTTAACTGTTTAGGAAAAGGAGTTGGTGAGCTGAGCCGAAGATGCCTCTTACTTTTCTGTTGGATTCTCTGTGAGAGTCCATAGGCTGTATGTACCCAGCTGTCCCAATTTCCAGCTTCTTGTGATAGCAGATGTTTGGGCAAAAAGGCAGGATCTGTTTATAGAGACATTTAACAGAGAGTTCAGAACTTCCACTTTAATGGCTTTGAAATTAGCTGCTTCTGGTCTATCTCATGGCAGTTCTCCATTTTTCTGAGGTGACCGTGGTAGTGACAGTCTTACTCAGACACTCAGGATGCAGTCTCTCTCCTCTTGCTTCCACAGAGAATATGGCCATTCCATCTAGGTCATAGAGAAGAGAGAGGTTGATGTGGTCAAAGCCACTTTCTCCTTTGGATACCTGCAGCATTTACAAGGCCAACAACATTAACAAGGCTTCCCTAAGCAAGATCCTTGGTATAAAGGGCTTTTGATGTTTGTCAATGGTCAAATGATCAAAAATAATGCCCAGTATATTGACTGGATAATAATGTTTAAGAGATCTCTTCTAATACAAAAACACCTTCCAAGATTTGCCTCATGCTCATAACTACATGCTGGCTGATGACCTGGGCTTTTACAAAAAGTATGCTGTAAACAAATATCACTCAAAGCTATCTTGCATGTCTGAATACTGGACTACTTAACCTTTTACAGTGGTCACTTACTCTATTTGAATTTCAACTGAAAGATGACCAAAAAGAAATATTTTAAAAAGCCTATGAGCAACTAAACAAAATTTTCAATATCTAGATATTAAATTCATGTACTTCATTTTTAGTAGTCCTTCTAATCTTCACTTTGAGCTTGCACACTCTTGTTTTACGCATTTGACTAAGCTGAGGAGCATGGTTTCCTAGCTCATAGTATATTAAAAGTATATTAGAAACACTATATTAGAAAGAGAAAGCACATGGGAATCAGCAAAGAGTCACAGGTGTTGGTCATATTGTAATGGAAGATGCAGAGAAAGGAGAAAAGGCAGACTCAAGAACTACAAATAGACAAACATCGCAGTAGGCTGGAGCCATTTTGTGTACTGGCAAAAGGCCTTCCTCACTCTTATTGGAAAGCATTTCTGTATTACAGTCCAGGAGGGTAATGGATGTTCATAGTGCTGACCCTGAATTGTTAAGCAAAATAAAGAGGCAAAATCATGATAGGTAACCTCTGTTTAAGAGGTAAAGAAGCATTCAATGTGTTTTAGAAACATTTTCCAGTTAAAATAATTCAAATAAAATACATTTAGGGTTTTAATGGATAAGTTACAGTAACCTGGAAAATTCACTTATGTGAAAGACCTTATTTTGTGATAATATCAAAAAATGAGATGTGTTATGTGGTGAGTGCTGAAAAGCACAGATAATACAATCTTGATTTCATAGATATAACTGAAATATTTATGAGATAATATTTCCTCAAATAAAATTTAATAATAGTATATTGTCTCTGTCCCTTATATGGTTGGAATTGGAGGAAGGAAGAAGGGGGCAGAACATAGGGGCTTTCTATTAATCCCTAAGGATTCTGGTAGATCCTGGTAATTCTTGGTGTTCCTTGGCTTGCAGCTGCCACTGTTGTCACATGGCCATCCTTCCTCTGTCTCGCTGTCTCTGTGTATCTTTTCCTCTTTTATAAGGACCTTAGTCATATAGGACTAGGAGTCACCCTACTCTAGTATGACCTCATGTTGACTTCACTGATAACATCTTCAAAGGTCATATTCCCAAACAGGTCACATTCACAGGTGCAGGGGTTAGGGCTTCAACATGTCTTTTTGAGGATCATAATTCAGTCTATAACAGGCTCTATCTTATCAAGGAAATGTTTGCACATGACTAGTTACCTCCAGTTGTGAAGACAAATTCTCCAATCTGTTTAAATTTCAAAAAAAGTATGATTAGTAACAGATTGAAATAATTGAGTTAGCAAATGTTTTCAATATAGTAGAAAAATTTTATCTAAACAACCACAGCCAGGGGAAGAAAACTCTAGTATCCTAAAAAGCTTGACTCTCCATATTTTGGTATTATATTCAGAAGAGAGAGGGGTATTCAAGTTACGCATGTGTTTATTCAGATTCACCTGGTTTCTCTGAAGGAAACACCAAAGATACTTTCTCCTTCCTTGTTATTAGATCTGTCTTTGTCTGCCTTCTTGGGTAAAAAGAAAAAAAAAAAAAAAAACTATGGAGATAAGTGCTTTGAAATTACCCAGAGAGAAGCAGCTTAATGGTTTTGTTTTTCAAATATCTTAGTAAAAGATTGAAAATTATTATTTGTAGGATTGTAAGTAGATACTTAATGAAGCAGGGCAAACTGAATATTCCCTTCAGATACATTGAATTAGCACCATGGACGAAAGACCCTCGCAATAAGACTATTCTAAGCCAAAGTCAGAAATCCTCAGGGTTCCTCACTTACCTCTGCTTCCCAAAGCTCACTCCTGGGAATGACCCAGTTTTCAGAGCTTACTCTCTCCCTTGCAGCCCATGATGGAGGCTATGAGGTGTTGGTGAGGCTCAGACAGTGTCTCATTTGTCATAAGTTTGGTGAGCTTAGCCCAGGTTAGGGTACCAGTCATTAGACATCTGTTTCATGAATCCTCTCTTGATCCAGGGCCATAAGTATGTATACAGATGGGAAAAATGAGAGTCAGCAATGACAGCCGGGGCCACCAGGAGTTCAAACAATCCTTGGGAGTGCTATGACAAAGGTTTGCCTTTGGAAGAAAGTTCTCCCTACTCAGAGATGTCCCATCCCACTCCCATCTTTCCCTGGGCCAGTGTTTCCTTTCTTTCTCTGTGCCATAAATTTAGTAGGTGCTCCTTAATTTCAGGTTCAAGGCTTTAATGGTCATAATGGCTTCCCTTTTACATCAGTTCTTTTCTTAACTATGACTTCATTAATGAGGGCCCATATCTATCCCTGCTTTGGGAAGGACTAGGCTCTGTGAATCATGTCCCAGTATGGCTCGATGTAATGTGATTGTACATAATATGACTGTAAAAATGGTTTGGGAGCAGTGTCTGACCTCCTCTAACTTTACAAGAGGAAAGAAGAATCAAGATCAACAACACAAGGTTGAGTCCCATGAGGTGGAGGCCAGACAAGCCTCCTCTTTCTGCCATTTTTTTTTTACCAATTCTGACACCAACCATCCCTTGCACAGCACTCTCAACTCTGCTGGATTCGATAATTCATTGCAATGGCCACACAGAAGTCACAGACCATACTCACGATTTTGGGGTTTATTAGGGAAGTAACAGGTTACAATTAGGGCTCAGGAACACTCATGAATACAGTTTTTTTTCATCAGAACAGCCTCTTCCCAACTGTGCTCGGAGGCACACCTCTCCCTGGCCCTAGGCATTTGCCCAGAGGCACTCAGCTTTCTCTCTCCATGGGCCAGGAAGCCCACTGCACCATCTCCTGCTGCCAGGTCTCTCCTGACACTGCCTCTCATCAGCTTCAGAGTTACAGCTTGTTCTCCCTCTCTTTCTGTCTCTTGTTTTCAAGAGTTTCTCAGTGCAGGGGTCCCGGGTCCAAAGGACACTCTCCCTTATTCTAATTGTTTTTCCTTGGTGGTGGTAGAATCCTCCTCACCTCTCTGAGGAGGATTGACTCTCTTTTAAGTCAAAACTGACCAATCCCCTTAAGCCAAAAAAAAAAAAAAAAAAAACCATTGCTGTCGAGTCAATTCTGAATCATAACAATCATATAGGACGGAGTAGAACTGCCCCATAGAGTTTCCAAGGAGCTCCTGGTGGATTCAAACTGCCAACCTTTTGGTTAGCAGCATAGCTCTTAACTTCTACGCCATCAAGGTTTCCAAGCAATCCCCTTGGTAGGCCACAATTACCCCATCACACAATCCTGCTCAATAACCTGGGTGGGAGTTACAAGACCATGGCTAGAAAGGCCACACACAAAAGTAATTAATCCACGCCACCAGGGATCATTGGCATTATGCTCTATTTAATTAAGAGGACAACCATGTGCAATGACTATATCGATAAACTGCTTTTATTAAAAGGTAGAGAAAGCTAGAAAATTCCTACAAATGTATAATATGCCAAGTGACTAAATTCCAACTCAATGACTCTAGGGCCTTGGCATTGAACTTGAAGAATTGTGTACTACCTCAGACTGCCCAGATGGTTTTAACCTATGCTTGATGGGAGATTATAGCACAAAATGGTGAATGGCAATAACACCAGACATTATAGTTTTTAAACCACTTGCATGTGCCTCCCCTGGTGAACTTCTAAACAGTCTTGTGTGGAAAGTAGTACAAGGTTTAGTTTTATCATCCATATTTTACAGATGAAGAAACTGAAGAAGAGTGACTTAGGAATAGGCAGAAAGAAAAGTGAAACCCTTATCTTCTGGGTCCTTCATACTTTCTGTTTCTGTCTGCTGTCTCCCTTGGCAATCAATCCCAGAACAGCAGGTCAAGCTGTGATATAACAACAACCAGTGGTAAATCCATGCTGTCTCTTGTATGTGAAGGTGCTGATATAGGTCCCATGAAATGTGGTGCAAAGTCATCTATCTAGTCCCTCATGTAACAATGGCAGACATTTCCACGCTGTTTGAGAGTGGTGAGTAATGAAGTCTTGGAATGAGATAAAACTAACTTGTCTTTCTAGCAATGAAGTCTTTGATCTCATTAACATCAATCTGCTGCCATCGAGTTGATATCGACTCACAACGACCCTATAGGATGGAGTAAAACTGCCCCATTGGGTTTCCAAGGAGTAGCTGGTGAATTTGAACTGCTGACCTTTTGGTTAGCAGCCAAATGCTTGACCACTGTGCCACCAGGGATCACTGGCATTATGCTCTGTTTAATTAAGAGGACAACCATGTACAATGAATATATTGATAAACTACTTTTATTAAAAGGTAGAGAAAGCTAGAAAATTCCTACAAATGTATAAAATGCAAATTAAAAATATGTTTTGTGCCCATCCTTATTTTAAACCTGATGAAATGAACATGGTTTTTATATATCTTTCCTCTGGAGCAGAACTTCTGGAATGAAAACCAGCAAAGGCAAGGCATGAACTACTGTGTGGTGCTGGGACTCTTGTTCCCCTGCCCATCCACATGTTATGAGAGTGTTTCAGTGGAGTAATAACTTCCATGCTCCTGTGCTTCTGCTAGCTCAATTAGAGGGGCCAGACTGGCCTTTTTCATCATGCCCTGTAGGAATACTCTTTGATGCTGGTGGGGATGCCAGGGCTGAATGAGAAACTGACTCTAGGGGAATATTTGATCTCAGAATTGGGTCACGGTGAGAGCAGATATCCACCTATGAGGATAGTCTCCTGCTCCCTGAAGCGATCAGTCTCAGTCAGCCTGACTGAAGCCGAAAGCAAGTGTTTGCTAGGCCAAACCTTGAATGCGTGGCTGTGTATTGGCAATAAGCATTCACAGTTAGCCTGGAATTCCCGACAATTTCAATGCAAGAAGCTGCTTTTTTCAGTGACAGGTGGTTTCTTCAGGTCCTGTATCCAGGCTTCCTGCTGAAAGTATTGCAGAGAACAAGGGAACCCGCACAAGAGACCTCAGATCTGAGTCAGTGGATAAAACAACAAGATTGTTTCAACCCAACTCCATCCTTATCCCCACCCCCACTTCTCACTTAGACCCTGAGAGTAAACTGTTCTTTCCTTTTATGGTCTGTTTTAACTGGGAGAGGAAAGAGAAGAAAAAAGGGTGAGGAAAGATAAAGAAATAAAGAGTAAAATAGGGAACAAGAGGCAGAAAAAGGGTGGAAAATAAAGCAGAAAATATTTTCCTGAGTGACTTCTACACCTGGGGAAAAATCAACCAATCAGCTAACCAATCAACCAACCAAGACCCTGTGCTAAAGACAAAGACCCCTTTTGTTTTCTTTGTGCTCTGCATTTTAGACAACCAAGTTTTCTTTCATACAGTCCTAGACCATAGCCAAACGAGCAGCTGAACATGGACCCAAAGGCATGTTCCCCTGAAGACGTGTGAGGTCAGAGCTCAGTCTGTGGAGGTTCTCGTCCAGTGTTTCTATGTAGATTCCATAGAGCTGTACCTTGAGTGGATTCATGTGGAGAAACCTATAGTTGGTTTTGCAAGACAGGCTTTGGGCTATGCACTTGAGACACACCAACCATGGCTCACCTATGGGTTGTTACAGATTCTTCATTCTCCATTTGGAACTTGGGAACAAGAATAAAGAAAAGAATTCACAGAATCTAAACTTTAAGAAAAGCCCAGGCACTGACATTTCTGCAATTGCAAAAGATTCATAACAAAGAAAACTGGTGAAGCAAAAGAGGAATGAGAGTGGGCTTTGATGATTTGGAAAGCTCTTAGACAGCAAAGATAATTGGAGACCTGGGAAAATTCTCTACTCTTTCATGTTAATTTTAGGATATATTTGTTTATCTATCTCTTATCATTTTCTCTAACGTAATTACAGTTCATGGCTTTTGGTCTATCATGAAAATATATAGAAAGACTTAGTTGAGTGGAATAATAATGAGTGATTTTTTGGCCAACTTCAGCATCATGTTTTGCTCCAGTCTATGTGCAATGTATGTAGATATTTTGGACATATTTTCAGGGTACTTTACCCCTGCCTTATGGGGTACTTGAGAACACTAGATCTCAGTCATTGCTGCAAATTTTAATCAGCTGAAATGCTTTTAAAATACAATTCTTGGGCTCACCCCAAATCAACTGAGTCGCAATTTCAGGGATGGGACCTTTCTCTACACAAAGGGCATGAGGTATTTATCTCTGATGCCTTCTAGAAGTTTTATTGTTTCTCATTTTACATTTAGGTCCACCTAGAATTCATGTTTTATTTTTATTGTTTGTTTTGTTTCAATTTTATATTGAAGTATAACATATACATAAAGTACATATATCATATGTGTACAATTCAATGAGTTTTCACAAACTAAACACGTGTGTGACCAGTATCTAAATCATGAAACAGAACATTACCAGCATCTTTGGTGACCCCTTTGTGCACTCTTTTGGTCAGTATTCTCCCTAAGGATAGCCATTGTCCTGATTTTTAACACCATAGGTAACTAATTACAACAAGGACAGATAGTTTTCCCAGTTTTTTTTTTTTCCTAACTTTATATCAATAAAATTATAGGATATGTATTGCTTTAGGTCAGGCTTCTTTCAACATGTTTGTGAGACTCATCCATATTGTTGCATGTAGTTATGGTCCATTAATTCTCACTGCTGTCTAATATTCCATTATATGGATATCACAATTTATTCTACTGTTGATGGGAATTTGGTTAGTTTCAAATTTTTGGACTCTTACAAATCAAACCATGTTGCTATGGACATTCTTATTCATGTATTTTGTTCAACATATGTATATGTTTTGTTGATTAGAACAAGCTGGGTCATGTACATATGTACGGGTTTAGGAGATGTTGCTAAATGATATTCAGAAGTAGTATACCAATATTAATAATAAGATTAAGGACATCTGTTCATCAAACAACACTATGAAAAAAATGAATAGACAGCCCATATAGTGTGGGAAAACATTTGAAATACATGTCTTTGGAGTATATTAAAAAAATCCCCACAAATCAGTGAGAAAGAGACACACAACTGAATAGAAACCACAGAAACACAGTAAAACAGATATTTCACAAAAGAGAGTCTGAATGGCCAAGAAGCCTACTAAGAGCTCGACTTTATTTATCATCAGAGAACTAAAAACTAAAAGGAGGGCTACAATGACCGAAGACCAGATGAATTGTGGAATGACATCCAGGATATCATACATGAAGAAAGAGGTCATTAAAAAGACAAGAGAGAAAGAAAAGACCAAACTGGATGTCAGAAGAGACTCTGAAACTTGCTTTTGAATGTAGAGTAGCTAAAGCAAACGGAAGAAACGATAAAGTAAAAGAGCTGAACAGAAAATTTCAAAGGACGGCTCCAGAAGACAAAGTATTAAATTGACTTATGCAAAGACCTGGAGCTAGAAAACCAAAAGGGAAGAACGCCCTCAGAATATCTCAAGCAAAGAGAACTGAAGAAAAAATTCAAGCCTCGCGTTGAAATATTGAAGGATTCTATGGGCAAAATAGTGAATAATGCAGGAAGTATCAAAAGAAGGTACAGGGGACACAGAGAGTCACTCTATCAAAAAGAATTGGCCAGCGTTCAATCATTTCAGGAGGTAGCATATGATCAAGAACCAATGGTAATGAAGGAAGAACGCCAAGCTGTATGGAAGAGATTGGGAGAAAACAAGGCTCCAAGAATTGATGGAGTACCAATTGAGATGTTTCAACAAACAGATGCAGCACTGGAAGCGCTCACTTGTCTATACCAAGAAATTTGGAAGACAGCTACCTGGCTAACTGACTGGAAGAGCTCCATATTTATGCCTTTTCCAAAAAAAGGTGATCCAACTGAATACAGAATATATTGAACAATACCATTAATATCAAGCCCATAAGTAAAATTTTGCTGAAGATTATTCAAAAATGGTTACAGCAGTACATCAACATGGAACTACCAGAAATTCAAGCTGGATTCAGAAGAGGACTTGGAATGAGGAATATCATTGCTGATATCAGATGGATCCTGGCTGAAAGCAGAGAATACTAAAAAGAGGTTAACTGTGTTTTATTGACTATGCAAAGGCATTCAACTGTGTGGATCATAAATTGTGGATAATATTGGGAAGAATGGAAATTCCAGAACATTTAATTGTGCTCATGATAAGCTTGTACATAGATTAAGTGGCAGTCTCTAGAACAAAACAAGGTGATACTGGGTGGTTTAAAGTCAGGAAAGTGTGCCTCATGGTTGTATGCTTTCATCTTTTAAAAATTTTTTATAGTGCTTTAAGTGAAAGTTTACAAATCAAGTCAGTCTCGCACACAAAAACTTATATACGCCTTGCTACATACTCCCAATTGCTCTCCCTCTAATGAGACAGTCTGCTCCCTCCCTCCACTTTCTCTTTTCGTGTCCATTTCACCAGCTTCTAACCCCCCTATCCTCTCATCTCCCCTCCAGACAGGAGATGCCAACATAGTCTCAAGTGTCCACCTGATCCAAGAAGCTCACGCCTCGCAGCATCCCTCTCCATCCCATTGTCAGTCTAATCCCTGTCTGAAGAGTTGGCTTTGGGAATGGGTCCTGTCCTGGGCCAACAGAAGGTCTGGGGGCCATGACCACCAGGGTCCTTCTAGTCTCAGTCAGACCATTAAGTCTGGTCTTTTTATGAGAATTTGGGGTCTGCATCCCACTGCTCTCCTGCTCTCTCGGAGGTTCTCTGTTGTGTTTCCTGTTAGGGCAGTCATCAGTTGTAGCTGGGCACCTTCTAGTTCTTCTGGTCTCAGGCTGATATAGTCTCTGGTTTATTTGGCCTTTTCTGTCTCTTGGGCTAATAATTACCTTGTGTTCTTCATTCTCCTTTGATCCAGGTGGGTTGAGACAAATTGATGCATCTTTGATGGCCACTTGCTAGCGTTTAAGACCCCATATGCCACTCTTCAAAGTGGGATGCAGGATGTTTTCTTAATAGATTTTATTGTGCCAATTGACATAGATGTCCCCTGAAACCTGGTCCCCAAACCCCTGCCCCTGCTGCGCTGGCCTCTGAAACATTCAGTTTATTAAGGAAACTCCTTTGCTTTTGGTTTAGTCCAACTCTGCTGACCTCGCCTCTATTGTGTGTTGTCTTTTACATCACCTAAAGTAATTCTTATCTAATTAGTGAATGCCCCTCTCCCACCCTCCCTCCCTCCTGCCCCTTATAACCATCAAAGAGTATTTTCTTCTCTGTTTAAACTATTTCTCCAGCTCTTGTAATAGCGATCTTATACAATATATGTCCTTTTGCAATTGAATACTTTCACTCAGCATAATGCCTTCCAGATTCCTCCATGTTATGAAATGTTTCAGAGATTCATCACTGTTCTTTATCCATGCACGGTATTCCATTATGTGAATGTACCATAATTTATTTATCCATTCATCCATTGATGGATTGCTTCCAGCTTTTTCCTATAGTAAACAGTGCTGCAATGAACATGGGTGTGCAAATATCTGTTTGTGTAAAGGCTCTTATTTCTCTAGGATATATTCCAAGGAGTGGGATTGCGGGATCTTATGGTACTTCTATTTCTAGCTTTTTACGGAAGGGCCAAATCAATTTCCAAAGTGGTTGTACCATTTTATATTCCTATCAGCAGTGTATAAGTGTTTCAGTCTCTCCACAGCCTCTCCAACATTTATTATTTTGTGTTTCTTGGATTAATGCCAGCCTTGTTGGAGTGAGATGGACTCTCATTGTAGTTTTCGTGTGCATTTCTCTAATGGCTAAAGATCGTGAGCATTTCCTCATGTATCTGTTACCTACCTGAATGTCTTTTTTGGTGAAGTGTCTGTTCATATCTTTTGACCATTTTTTAATTGGTTTATTTGGCTGTTTGTAGTTGAGTTTTTGCAGTGTCATGTAGATTTTAGAGATCAGACGCTGATTGAAAATGTCATAGCTAAAAACTTCTTCCCAGTCTATAGGTACTCTTTTCACTCTTTTGGTGAAGCCTTTGGATGAGCATAGGTGTTTGATTTTTAGGAGATCCCAGTTATCTAGTTTTTCTTCTACATTGTTAGTAATGTTTTGTGTACTGCTTATGCCATGTATTAGGGCTCCTAAAGTTGTCCCTATTTTTTCTTCCATGATCTTTACCATTTTAGATTTTATATGCAGGTCTTTGATCCATTTTGAGCTCGTTTTTGTGCATAGTATGGGTATGGATCTTGTTTCATGTTTTTGCAGATGGATATCCAGTTATGACAGCACCATTTGTTAAAAAAAAACTGTCTTTTCCTCATTTAACTACCCTGGGGCCTTTGTCAAATATCAGCTGATCATATGTAGATGGATTTATGTCTGGATTCTCAATTCTATTCCATAAGTCTATGTATCTGTTGTTGTACCAGTACCAGGCTACTTTGACTACTGTGGCAGTATAATAGGTTCTAAAATCAGGTAGAGTAAGGCCTCCCACTTTGTTCTTCTTTTTCAGTAATGCTTTACTTATCCGGGCCTCTTTCCCTTCCATATGAAGTTGGTGATTTGTTTCTCCATCTCATTAAAAAATGTAGTTGGCAAACAGATACATGCACACCCATGTTTACTGCAGCACTGTTTACAATAGCGAAAACATGGAAGCAACCAAGGTGCCCAACAATGGATGAATGGATAAATAAATTATGGTATATTCACACAATGGAATACTATGCATCGATAAAGAAGAGTGAGGAATCTGTGAAACATTTCATAACATGGAAGAACCTGGAAGGCATTATGCTGAGTGAAATTAGTCAGTTGCAAAAGGACAAGTGTTGTATAAGACCACTATTATAAGAACTTGAGAAATAGTTTAAACTGAGAAGAAAACATTCTTTTGTGGTTACGAGAGGGAGGGTGGGAGAGGGGTATTCACTAATTAGATAGTAGATAAGAACTACTTTAGGTGAAGGGAAAGACAGCATACAATACAGGGGAGGTCAGCACAATTGGACTAAACCAAAAGCAAAGAAGTTTCCTGAATAAACTGAATGGTTCAAAGGCCAGTGTAGCAGGGGCAGGGGTCTGGGGACCATGGTTTCAGGGGACATCTAAGTCAATTGGCATAATAAAATCCGTTAAGAAAACATTCTGCATCCCACTTTGAAGAGTGGCATTTGGGGTCTTAAACACTAGCAAGCAGCCATCTAAGATGCATCAATTGGTCTCAACCCACCTGGATCAAAGGAGAATAAAGAACACCAAGGACACAAGGTGATTACGAGCCCAAGAGACAGAAAGGGCCACATGAACCAGCGGCTACATCATCCTGAGACCAGAAGAACTAGATGGTGCCTGGCTACAACCTGTGACTGCCCTGACAGGGAACACAACAGAGAACCTCTGAGGGAGCAGGCGAGCAGTGGGATGCAGACCCCAAATTCTCATAAAAAGACCAGACTTAATGGTCTGACTGAGACTGGAAGGACCCCAGTGGTCATGGCCCCCAGACCTTCTGTTGGCCCAGGATAGGAACCATTCCTGAAGCCAACTCTTCAGACATGGATTGGACTGGACGACGGGTTGGAGAGGGATTCTGGTGAGGAGTGAGCTTGGATCAGGTGGACACTTGAGACTATGTTGGCATCTCCTGCCTGGAGGGGAGATGAGAGGGTGGAGGAGGTTAGAAGTTGGCGAAAAGGACAGGAAAAGAGAGAGTGGAGGGAGAGAGCAGGCTGTCTCATTAGGGGGAGAGTAATTGGGAGTGTGTAGCAAGGTGTATATGGGTTTTTGTGTGAGAGACTGACTTGATTTGTAAACTTTCACTTAAAGCACAATAAAAATTATTTAAAGAAATGTTGTTGGAATTTGGATCGGAATTGCTTTAAATGTATAGATCGCTTTTGGTAGAATAGACATTTTTATAATGTTCAGTCTTCCTATCCATGAGCAAGATATGCTTTTCCACTTATGTAGGTCTTTTTTGGTTTCTTGCAGAAGTATTTTGTAGTTTTCTTTGTGTAAGTCTTTTACATCTCTGGTAAGATTTATTCCTAATATTTTATCTTCTTGGGGGCCACTGTGAATAGTGTCAATTTGGCGATTTCCTCTTCGATGTTCTTTTTGTTGCCGTAGAGGAATCCAACTGATTTTTGTATGTTTATCTTGTATCCTGATTCTCTGCTGAACTCTTCTATTAGTTTCAGTAGTTTTCTTGTGCATTCTTTAGGATTTTCTGTGTATAAGATCATGCTGTCCGCAAATACAGATAATTTTAGTTCTTCCTTGCCAATCTGGATGCCCTTGATTTCTTCATCTAGCCTAATTGCTCCTGCTAGGACCTCCAGCACAATGTTGAGAAGAGCGGTGAAAAAGGGCATCCTTTTCTGGTCTCCGATCTCAAGGGGAATGTTTTCAGGCCCTCTCCATTTAGGATGATGTTGGGTATTGACTTTGTATAAATGCCCTTTATTACGTTGAGGAATTTTCCTTCTATTCCTATTTTGCTGAGAGTTTTTATCATGAATGAGTGTTGAAGTTTGTCAAATGCCTTTTCTGCATCAATTGATAAAATCATGTGATTCTTGTCCTTTGTTTTATTTATGTGATGGATTACATTAATTGTTTTTCTAATGTTGAACCATCTCTGCATGTGTGGTATGAATCCCACTTGGTCATGGTAAGTTATTTTTTTGATATGTTGTTGAATTCTATTGGCTAGAATTTTGTTGAGGATTCTTGCATGTAAGTTCGTGAGGGAGAAAGGTCCGTAATTTTCTTTTTTTGTTGTGTCTTTACCTGCTTTTGGTATCAGGGATACGGTGTCTTCATAGAATGAGTTTGGCAGTATTCCGTCCTTTTCTGTGTTCTGAAATACCTTAGTGGTAGCGGTGTTAACTCTTTCCTGAAAGTTTTGTAGAACTCTGCCATGAAGCATCCGGGCCAGGGCTTTTTTTTTTTGTTGGGTGTCTTTTGATTACCTTTTCAATCTCTTCTTTTGTTCTGGGTCTATTTAGTTGTTCTATCTCGGTTTGTGTTAGTTTTAGGTAGGTCGTATGTTTCTAGGAATTCATCCCTTTATTCTAGGTTTTCAAATTTGTTAGAGTACAGTTTTTCACAGTAATCTGATATGATTTTTTTTAATTTCAGTTGGGTCTCTTTTAATGTTGCCCATCTCATTTCTTATTTGAGTTATTTGCTTCCTCTCCTGTTTTTCTTTTGTTAGTTTGGCCAATGCCTTATCAATTTTGTTGATTTTTCAAAGAACCAGCTTTTGGTCTTGTTAATTCTTTCAATTGTTTTTCTGTTTTCTATTTCATTTAGTTCTGCTCTAATTTTTATTATGTTTTCTTCTGGTTCCTGTGGGTTTCTTTTGTTGCTCTCTTCCTATTTGTTCAAGTTGGAGGGATAGTTCTTTGATTTTGGCCCTTTCTTGTTTTTGGATGTATGCATTTATTGATATAAATTGGCCTCTGAGCACTGCTTTTGCTGTGTCCCAAAGGTTCTGATAGGAAGTGTTTTCATAGGAAGTGTTTTCATTCTCATTCGATTCTGTGAATTTCTTTATTCCACCCTTAATGTCTTCTATAATCCAGTCTTTTTTGAGCAGGGTATTGTTCGACTTCCAAGTGTTTGATTTCTTTTCCCTGCTTTTTCTGTTATTGATTTCCACTTTTATGGTCTTATGGTCAGAGAAGATGCTTTGTAATATTTCAATGTTTTGGATTCTCCTAAGACTTGCTTTATGACTTAATATGTGGTCTATTCTAGACAATGTTCCATGTGCACGAGAAAAAAAAGTATTCTTGGCTGCTGTTGGGTAGAGTGTTCTGTATATGAGATCAAGTCGGTTGATTGTGGCATTTAGATCTTCCATGTCTTTATTGAGCTTCTTTCTGGATGTCCTGTCCTTCACCGAAAGTGGTGTGTTGAAGCCTCTTACTACTATTGTGGAGCTGTCTATCTCACTTTTCAGTGCTGATAGAGTTCGTTTTCTGTATCTTGCAGCCCTGTCATTGGGTGCATAAATATTTAATATGGTTATATCTTCTTGGTGTATTGTCCCTTTAATCATTATGTAGTGTACTTCCTTATCCTTTCTGATGGATTTAACTTTAAAGTCTATTTTGTCAGAAATTAATATTGCCACTCCTGCTCTTTTTTTGATTGTTGTTTGCTTGATATATTTTTTTCCAACCTTCGAGTTTTAGTTTGTTTGTGTCTCAAGGTCTAAGGTGTGTCTCTTGTAGGCAGCATATAGACGGATCATGTTTTTTAATCCATTCTGCCACTCTCTGTCTCTTTATTGGGGCATGTAGTCCATTTACATTCAGTGTAATTGTGATAGGTATGATTTTAGTGCTTTCATTTTGATGTCTTTTTTTGTGTGTTGTTTACAGTTTCTTTTTCCCACCTAATTTTATGTGCTCAGTAGATGATCTTTTATATTGCCCTTTCCTCATATTTGTTGTTGTTGATTTTATTTCTGCTGAGTCTCTGTTTTTTTCTTGTATTTTAATTTGATGTGTAGGATAGTTTGTCTACTTTGTGCTTACCTTATTATTTACCCCTATTTTTCTAAATTTAAACCTAACTTTTATTTCTTTGTATCACAGTGTCTTCCTCTCCATATGGAAGATCTATGACTACATTTCTTAGTCCCTCTTTATTATTTTAATGTTGTCTTCTTTTACATAATAACATCACTGTTTCCTTGTTTTGAGCATTTTGTTTTATCTTGATTTTTTTTGTGTGTGATTTCCCTCCCTGGGCTGACTTCTAATTGCTCTGCCCAGGGTTCTAGTCTTGGGGTGATACTTGATACCATTGATATTGTAACCAAAGAACTCCCTCTAGTATTTCTTTAGTTTTCGTTTGTGTTTTACGAATTCCCTAAACTTCTGTTTATCTGGAAACGTCCTAATTTCACCTTCATATTTGAGAGACAGTTTTACTGGACCTAAGATTCTTGGTTGGCACTTTTTTCCTTTCATTTTTTATATAATTCATCCCACTGTCTTCTTGACTGCATGGTTTCTGCCGAGTAGTCTGAACTTATTGACTCTCCTTTGTAGGTGACTTTTTGTTTATCCCTAGCTGCTCTTAAAATTCTCTCTTTATCTTTGGTTCTGGCAAGTTTGATTGTAATATGTCTTGGTGACTTTCTTTTAATAACTATCTTATGTGGAGTTTGATAAGTATCTTGGATAGATAGCCTCTCATCTTTCCTGTTATCAGGTAAGTTTTCTGCCAACATGTCTTCAATAATTCTCTCTGTATTTTCTGTTATCCCTCCCTGTTCTGGTACTCCAATCACTCGTAGATTATTTCTCTTGATAGAGTTCCACGTGATTCTTAAGTTTTCTCCATTTTTTTTTAATTCTTTTATCTGACTTTTCTTCAAATATATTAGTGCCAAGTGCTTTATCTTCAAGTTCAGAAATTCTGCCTTCCATTTGCTCATTTCTGCTCCTCTGACTTTCTATTGAGTTGTCTACTTTTGTAATTTTATAGTTAATCCTCTGAATTTCTGCTTGCTGTCTGTCTATGGATTTTTCCAACTTATTAAATTTTTCATTATGTTCCTGAATAATCTTTTTAATTTCTTCAATTGCTTTGTCTGTGTTTTCCTTGGCTTGTTCTGTGTATTGCCTCATTTCCTTCCTGATGTCTTGACGGGTTCTGTATATTAATCTTTTGTATTCTGCCTCTGGTAATTCCAAGAAGGCACTTTCATCTAGAAGATCCCTTGATTCTTTGTTTTGAGAGCTTGTTGAGGTGATCATGGTCTGTTTCTTTATGTGACTTGATATTGACTGTTGTCTCCGAGCCATCTATAAGTTATTGTATTAGTTTATTTTATGTTTGAGTACTGTGTTGTAGCTTCTTGCTTTGCCCAAATGGGTTGGTTGAGTGAGCTAGCTTGATTATTTTCACCTTTGGAGCTCTGAAATCCTGTCCCCAGATGGCTAGAACTGTTATCAGATATATCATTCTAGAAGTCCATTCACTGTTCTTGTATGAATTCAGCTCATGTGTCCAGGTAGCTGATCATCAACTGTGTGGCACGGGCTCTGTCCTACAGTCTTAGAGGGGCAGGGGTGATTGGTGTAGGTACCCAGAATCTGGTTGCAGCAGGGGGTCGCACTCTGAACAAGGCAGGGGGCTGAGAATCGTCACCCATGTGTCTCTGTGGAAAGCGTGGACCTGTTCCCTAGAGCGTACAGTGGGTGGGTTCTGGAGATGGACTGTGGGCACCCAATATTTTTGGTTTAAAGGACTAGGAGGTACCAGTTATCCTTGGACCCCTGTTGCGGGTGGCTGGGTGACCTGAGTGGAGCCACCAGTCCTTAGGCCTCTGATGTTGGTAGGTGAGGACCCTGTTTAATGCACCAGGCAATGTGAAACATGAAACACCCACCTCTCTGCCACACAGCTGAAATGGTTGGAGTCTGCCAACAAGGGCCTGTTCTCCTGAAATAGGCCCACACAGGTCCATGCAGAGGGGAAAGGTACTCAAAGTCTACAGACCGTTTATGCCTGGACAGGAGCTGCTTCTGTCCTGATCTTCCCCAGTTAGTGGAGCTGGCAAATTATCTTTTCTGCCAGTTGCAAATTTGTTCCTTCTCCAAGGCTGGGAGGATGGCTCTAGGTGTTCAACAGAGCCTATCTCAGGCCCAGGGAAATCAGCTGCTGAAGCCAGCTTATGAGTGGGGGGAAGGGGGCTGGTAAAATATACACAAGTACTTAGCTGTTGCCAAGAGCGCCGTTCTTCTCTGGTCCTGGAGGTGTGAGTAGGTTGTGTGGCTGGTTGCTTCTCCGTGAGGAAACTGTGGCCAAACGCTAGTACCAGCTTGCCACCGCTGCTCCTGGGAATGGTGCCTGAGGGCTCCCTACAATTCAGGTCCGGTAACTCCTCTCCACTTCTGAACGGTCTCTTCCTCCCCCTGCCCCTCAGTTGATTTTCTAAGCTTTTTGATGTTTATGGTTCCTAACTTGTCATAAATATACTTGTTTCACTTTTTTTTTGGGGGGGGGCCTTTGTTGAAAAAGGGCTTGCCAGAATTGTCTGTCTATTCCACCATCTTGGCTCTGCCTGTGTATGCTTTCATCTTATTTATTCCATCTGTATGCTAAGCAAATAATCTGAGAAGCTGGAGTATATGAAGGAGAATGGGGCATTAGGATTGGAGGAAGACTCATTAACAACCTGTGTTATGCTTGTTGAAAGTGAAGAGGATTTGAAGTACTTACTTATGAAGATCAAAGACGGCAGCCTTCAGTATGGATTACTCCTCAACATAAAGAAAACAAAAATGCTCATCACTGGACCAATAAGCAACATCATGACAAACAGAGAAAAGATTGAAGTTGTCAAGGATTTCATTTTACTTGGATCCACAATCAACATCCATGGAAGCAGCAGTCAAGAAATCATAAGACACATTGCATTGGGCATATCTGCTGCAAAAAACTCTTTTAAGTGTTAAAAGCAAAGATGTCACTTTAAGGACTAAGGTGCACCTGGCCCAAGCCAAGGCATTTTCAATTACCTCATATGCATGTGAAAACTGGACAATGAATAAGGAAGACCACAGAAGAATTTGAATTATGGTGTTGGTGAAGAATGTTGAATATACCTTGGACTGCCAAAAGAATGAACAAATCTGTCTTGGAAGAAGTACAACCAGAATGTTCCTTAGAAGCGAAGATGGCAAGATGTCATTTCACATACTTTGGGCTTGTTTTCAGGAGGGACCAGTTCCTGAAGAAGGACATCATGCTTGGTAATGTAGAGGGTTCATGAAAAAGAGGAAGACCCTCAGCAAGATGGATTGACACAGTGGCTGCAACAATGGGCTCAGTCATAACAACGATCAAGAGGATGGTGCAGAACCAGGCAGTGTTTTGTTCACGTCGTACATAGGGTTGCTGTGAGTGGGAATTGACTGGATGGTACCTAAGAACAACTACAAAATGAAAAAGACAGAAAAAAAAAAATGTGGCAAGTTTGAAGAGCATGTGAAACCTTTGTATGCTGTTGGTGGGAGTATCAACTGGTACTCCTGCTTTGGAAAATTGTTAGGCGTAGGTATTATTTTCTTAAATGAATACTTTTTTTTTCCCCTAAATTGTAGACAGTATTAAGAACCACTGCTCAGGAGAAATAATCATTTCTCCTTGAACTCACCTGCATTGATACAAATCTGCAAGGGCTAAGACAGGATAATTTTTAGTGTTTTTCATCTGTTTGGTTATTTTTTCCCCACTTGGTTGCTCTGTTCTTTGCTTCTGTGGCATGATTTTTATCTGTGTCAGCAACAGAGTAATTAACTTTGGGATATGGAGTAACCGCTTCCCACTAAGCTCACTGCTTTTCGTTGAGACCCAGAGAAAGTGAAGGAGACTGTGGTTTAAATCTTTGCTCGGCTATTGGCTTCTTGTGACTAGGAATTACTTCATTGTCTCATTGGATTTTTCCATTCCATACCAGTAGAACGGAGCTCTGGTGGCACAGTGGGTAAGAGCTTGGCTCCTAACCAAAAGGTCTGCATTTCAAAACTACCAGCTGCTCCTTGGAAACCCAATGGGGCAGTTCTAGTCTGTCCTGTAGGATTGCTATGAGTCAGAATCAACTCAATGGCAACAGTTTTTTTTTTTTTTTAATACCTGTAAAATAAATCTCCTGCCTTCCTGCCTCCCCTGACTATATGCCTATGTTGTTATAATACAGATTCCTAGATTCAGCTCAGGATTACAGTCTAGTTTTTCCTTCGTCACTTATGCTTCAGGTAAAAATGAGAAATGATGGTTCTTGCAAAGAAGTCTTGTGAAATACTTAGAGAATTAATATAGAAAGATTTCCAAGGCATATGGTTAAGTGCTCAAATAGTAAAAGTGCAAAGTAGTAAACTATAGGTTACCATCTGTTTAAAAAGTATAAAGTTACTTGAACGAAACATGAATTTTATAGTTTTTATACTTTTACACAAACATATACATTTTTTACACATGTTGTTGCTAGGTGCCATCCAGTAGGTTCTGACTCATAGCAACCCTATGTAAAACATACGAAACACTGCCTGGTCCTGCACCATCTTCACAACAATTGCTATTTTTGAGCTCACTGTTGCAGCTGCTGTGTTAATCCATTTTGCTGAGGGTCTTCCCATTTTTCTCGAATCTTCTGCTTTACTAAGCATGATGACCACCTCCAAGGACTGGTCCCTCCTGATAACATGTCCAAAGTATGTGAGATGATGTCTTGCCATCCTCACTTCTAAGGAACATTCTGGCTGTACTTCTTTCAAGACAGATTTGTCATTCTTTTGACATTCCAAGATATATTCAACATTCTTCGCCAACAATGGTAACTCAAAGCCATCAATTCTTCTTTGGTCTTCCTTATTGTTTCACTTTAGCATGCATATGAGGCAACTGAAAACGCCATGGCTTGGGTCAGGCTCACCTTAGTCCTTAAAGTGACATCTTTGCTTTTTAACACTTTAAAGAAGCCTTTTGCAGCAAATTTGCACAATGCAATACATTCTTTGATTTTTTGACTGCTGCTTCCACGGGCATTGATTGTGGATCCAAGCAAAATGAAATCCTTGACAACTTCAATCTTTTCTCCATTCTGTGATAATTTTTGTTTTCTTTATGTTGAGGTGTAATCCATACTGAAGGCTGTAGTCTTTGATCTTCATCAGTAAGTGCTTCAAATCCTCTTCACTTTCAACAAGCAAGGGTGTGTCATCTGCATAACACAGACTGTTAATTAGTCTTCCTCCAATCCTAATGCTCCACTCTTCATTATATTGTCCAGCTTCTGGGATTATTTGCCCCACATGCATATTGAATAAGTATGATGAAATGATACAACCCTGACACACTTCTTTTCTGATTATAAACTGTACAAACTTGTTCTGTTCGAAGACTGCCTCTTGGTCTATGTACAAGTTCCTCATGAGCACAATTAAGTGTTCTGGAATTCTGATTCTTCACAAAGTTATCCACAATTTGTTATGATCCACATAATCAATTGCCTTTGCATAGTCAATAAAACACAGGTAAACATCTTTCTGGTATTTTCTGCATTCAGCAATAATATCCCTTATTCTAGGTCCTCTTTTGAATCTGGCTTGAATTTCTGGAAGTTCCCTGTGGATGCAGTGCTACAACCATTTTTGAATTATCTTCAGAAAAATTTTACTTATGTTGGGTATTAATGATATTGTTCAATAGTTTACGCATTGTGTTGGAGCATCTTTCTTTGGAATGGGCAGTTCCTGGGGCCTTGTTTTTCACCAGCGCCTTCAGTGCAGCTTGAACTTCTTCCTTCAATACCATCAGTTCTTGATCATATGCTACCTCCTGAAATGTTTGAATGTTGACCAATTCTTTTTAGTACAGTGACTCTGTATATTCTTTCCATCTTCTTTTGATGCTTCCCGCGTCATTTAAGATTTTGCTCATTGCAACTTGAGTCTTAATTTTTTTTTTCTGTAATTCTTTCAGCTTGAGAAATGCTGAGCGTGTTCTTTTGCTTTGGTTTTCTAACTCCAGTTCTTTGCACGTTTCATTACAGTACTTTTTCTTCTTGAGCCTCCCTTTGAAATCCTCTGTTCAGTTTTTTTTTTACTTCATCAATTCTTTGATTTGTTTTAGCTACCCTATGTTCCAGAGGACTTTTCGGAGTGTCTCTTAATACCCGTCTTTTTTTCTTTCCTGTCTTTCTAATGACCTTTTGCTTTCTTCATTTATAATGTCATTGATGTTTTCCCACAACTGCTCTAGTCTTTGGTCATCAGTGTTCAATGTGTCGGATCTTTTCTTCAGATAGTCTTAAATTCAGGTGCCATATATTCAAGGTTTTTGCTTTTGCTCTCATGGACTTGTTTAAATTTTCTTCGGCTTCAATTTAATCTTACAAAGAAGCAATTAATGGTCTGTTCAGTGGTCAGTGCCTGGCGTTGTTCTGACTGAGCTTCTCCTCTGTCTTTTTCCACAGATGTAGTCAATTTAATTCCTGGGTATTCCATTTGGTGAGGTCCACGTGTATCCTAAACCAAAACCAAACTCATTGCCATTGAGTTGATTTCAGCTCATAGCAACCCTATAGGACAAAGTAGAATAGCCCTGTAGGTTTTCCAAGGCTGTAAATCTTTACGAAAGCATACTTCCACATCTTTCTCCCACATCGAGCTGGTGGATTCAAACCGCTGATCTTTAGGTTAGCAGCTAATTCTGTAACCATTGCACCACCAGGGCTTCTTTCCACATGTATATCACTGTTTATGTTGTTGAAGAAGGTATTTCCAATGAATAAGTCATTGATCTTGCAAAATTCTATAATGTGATCTCTGGTGTCACTATCACCAAGGCCATATTTTTGCCAACTACTGATTCTTCTTTGTTTCCAACTTTTGAATTCCAATCACAAGTAATTATCAATGCATCTTGATTGTATGTTTGATCAATTTCAGATTGCAGAAGTTGGTAAAATCCTCAGTTTCTTCATCTATTGCATTACTGGTTGGTGGGTAAATTTGAATAATAGTCATATTAGCTGTTCTTCCTTGCAGGCATATGAATATTATCCTATCACTGACAGCGTTGTCCTTTAGTATAGATCTTGAAATGTTGTTTTGGACAATGAGTGCGATACCATTCCTACTCAGTTTGTCATTCCTGGCTTAGAAGACCACATGATTGTCTGATTCAAAATGGTCAATACTGCTGGATCTTGAAGGACTAGGTTCTTCTTCCCAGTTTGTCTTCATCTGGAAACTCTGCTGAAATATATCTACCATGGGTAACCCTCCTGGCATTTGAAATACCAATGGCATTGCTTCCAGGATCACAGCAACACATAAATCACCACAGTACGAAAAACTGACAGATGAGTGATGGATATACATACAGGCACACATACATGTCTTAAGCCATATCAATTCTTGTGTAAGAACAAGTAAATAATACAGGGAATTAAACTGGATTGCAGGGAACAGAGTTAGAGAGAAACTTTTCCCTGAGTGCTTTTTTATGCTTTCAATTTTGATCCATATGATTGTATTAAATATTTGGAAGGCAAAATAAAAGAAAAACTCAAAAACCTTTGAATACCTTATTAATTGTAGATTCCTGGTCCTCAGTCCCAGCAATTTTGTTCAGCACTCTGGGTTGAGCCCAGGAACCAGAAGTTTTTTCAAGTGTTCCAGACTTACAACACTAGGTGGTCCTGAAGCCGCTTTTAAGAAACACATTCGTATTTGATTTGCTAACAGGTCATTTCTCAGAACATGAATGACTTGAACTTTGATCCCAATACATAAAACAAAATTTGTGAACAATCTCATGGCAAGACACGGTGTCCCTAAGTGTATGCAATTGGTGGGAGGAAGGGTCATATCACAGGGTTCTTTGTGGACTGCAGAGCATATAAGGAAGTAGCCCTGTTTTCATCCATATTGCTCCCTATCTCAGTCACCTTTGTCTCTTGATACGATTTCTTTCCTTAAATCCTTTTTATGGCGATATCCCAAAGGTGGTCAACTCCCAGGACCAATTCCACTTTTCAAAGTTCACTGACTCTTCCCCAGGCCCTTTTCTTCCCCAGAGGGATTGGTTTTCAAAATGTTAAGTTCTCTTACTTAGAAGAGTCAGTGGACTACATTATATCTTAGTTCTAATGAATCAGATAGGCCTATCTAACCCTTGAAATTGTAGAAGTATATAGTCCCAGATTCTAAAAAGCAACTGGCTGCATTTCTCCTGTTTCCTTGGTCTCTCCTTTACCTTCACCTACAAATATACTCACAGCATTGGTCTCACTACCTCTAGGCTTAGGAGCACTATTACTGAGGACAGTTAGTTTCCCTTGGTGGTATGAGTCAGAATCTAATCAGTGGCAAAGAGTGTTTTTTTGGTTTTGGTGGAAAAGAGAAGCATCTTTCCCTTCAGTCAGCTTCAAGACATGCTTTTTCACTCTTCCTGTGCTAGTAAATGGACTTTGCAGTATTGTAGTATATACAGAACCATTCTCTCTCTTAGTTACTGCAGTTTATACAGAGCCAACTTCCCTCTGAGGTACTGAAGTATAGGCAGAGCTGGCTTCCCTCTGAGGTATTGTAGTATATACAGAGCTGGCCTCCCTCTGAGGTATGGCAGTAGGGAACAATACTGGTAGATACTAAGGAAAAAAGGAAGGAATGAGCTAAATTAGGTGTACCTCTCCATCTTCATGTGGTCTAATTCTTCAGAAACAAGAAGATTAAAATATGAAAGAAGTGGATAGGCATTGTATCTATTGCTTAAAAAATTAAGGAAACCATAAACATTGGAATCATTTCTGCTATTAAGCAAGTGTCCACAGTCCTTATAAATGTGACAAAAAGTTCAATGACTGACCTAAGAAAAGAAACCCCTGTGAAAAGACACAGGAGGAGAACAATAAATTAAAGTTCATTTCAACATGAATTTATTAAAAATTATATTGTCTAGCCTCCAAAACAGGGAACTTCAGAAATATTTTTTGCTCTTCTTGGTTGAGAGGGTTAAAGTTTTGCCTAAATTAAATGGCATTTGTGATTGTCAAATTGTCATTTGGAGCAACACTGAAACATCATAGAGACAATCTCCAAATGAGAAACGCACGTTTTTTTGGAAACATTTGTTTCTGTAGCAATGCATGCTGCTCTTTATGATCCACGTGGGTTGTTTTCATTATTAAATATAGTGCTCTGCCGGGACAGAATTGAAGAGATAAATTATTTTCTCTAGTTAATGCCCCAGGTCAGACACCTTCCTGAATCAAGCATTGTTGCTATCAGGATTGCCTAAAACATAATGCATGACTCATAAGCACATATGGCAATGATATTTAAAAAAAGACCTGAGTGTGGAGTTCCGTTTTTACCTATTGTGCGATTTGCATTAATGAGGGCTTCACAAAGAAGACCAATTCAGCCTGTGCGGTTCTAGCCACGCCTAAGGGAGGAACAAGACATCTATTAACAGAAAGTCATATCATTGGTTTACTTTTATGAAAGTAGAGAAGAAAAACACGTGTTAGCTTTCTTCAAACACCGAAAAATTAAAAAATTTTAGCTTACTGACCTTTTTTTTTTTTTTTACCATGCTATATTAGAACCAGGAGGGCTTGGGAACAAGGCATGGTGGGACCTGAGCAGAGCCTAGTTTCAGAGGGGACATCTAAGTGTCAAGCAGACCCAAAGGCCTTGAGGATATATCAAATTCAGTGGAGCTGCAGTAGGGATGTCTTATCTGAGGAATGGGCAGGAGAAAAGAGCTGACAATCTGCTCCTGTAAAGATTACAGCCCAGGAAATCCTATCGGCAGTTCTACTCTGTCATATAGGGTTGCAATGAGTCAGAATCGACCCCATGGCACACAACAACAACCAAAAAAGGAGGACATCTCCCTAGAGCCATACCCTGAATTCAGACTTCTAGCTTCCTTAACTGTAAGAAAATAAATTTCTGTTCTTCAAAGCCACCCACTTGTGGTATTTATGTTGCAGTAGTACTAGGTATCTAAGACACAGTCCATGGATGGTAAAGATTATCTTAGTTTGGGTCAATTGTGACACTGACAAAATTGGTTTGCTAAAGAAGAGGGGAAGAGTAACTATTGGTTAGCTAAATAGTAGCATCTGCCACATACTCCATTAAAGGTGACTACTGAATTTCCTGTTCTTAAAACAATCAAATCAAATCAGTACTTAATAGGTATCAACCCGTCTGCATTATGCTTTCAAACACATTTTCTCATATGTTGTTGTTGTTCTTAGGTGCCATTGAGTTGGTTCCAACTCATAGTTTCCCCATGTTCAACAGAAAAAAACACTGCCCAGTCCTGTGCCATTCTCACAATCTTGGTGTGTTTGAGAACATTGTTGCAGCCACTATGCCAATCCATCTCTCTGAGAGTCTCCCTCTTTTTCACTGACACTCTACTTTACCAAGCATGATGTCCTTCTTCAGGATCTGGTCCCTCCTGATCACATGTCAAAATACCTTGCTTCTAAGGAGCATTCTGGCTGTACTTCTTCCAAGACAGATTTGTCTGTTCTTTTGGCAGTCCATGGTATATTCAACATCCTTCGCCAACACCATAACTGAAAGGTGTCAATTCTTCTTCTGTCTTCCTTATTCATTGTCCAGCTTTCACATGCATATGAGGCCATTGAAAACACCATGGCTTGGGTCAGGTGCGCCTTAGTCTTCAAGGTGACATCTTTGCTTTTCAACACTTTGAAAAGGCCTATTACTGCAGATTTGCCCAATGCAATATGTCATTTGATTTCCTGACTGCTGCTTCCACAGGCATTGATTGTGGATCCAAATAAAATAAAATTCTTAACAAATTTAATCTTTTCCCCATTTTTCATGATGTTACTTACTGGCCCAATTGTGAGGATTTTTGTTTTCTTGTTTTCTTGAGGTGTAATCCATACTGATGGCTGTAGTCTATGATCTTCATCAGTAAGTTCTTCAAGTCCTCTTCACTTTCAGCAAGCAAGGTTGTGTCATCTGCATAATGCAGGTTGTTAATGAACCTTCCTCCAGTCCTGATTCCCCATTCTTCTTCATATAGTTCAGCTTCTCAGATTATTTGTTCAGCAAAAAAACTGAATAATTGTGGTGAAAGGATACAACCCGGATACACACCCTTCCTGATTTTAAACCACGAGCATCCCGTTCTGCTCAAACAACTGCCTCTTGGTCTACGTCCAGGTTTCTCATGAACGCAATTAAGTGCTCTGGAATTCCCATTCTTCCCAATGGTATCCATAATTTCTATGATTCCCAAAGTTGATTGCCTTTGCACAGCCAGTAAAACACAAGTAAACATCTTCCTGGTATTCCCTGCTTTCAGCCACCATCCAGTTGACATCAGCAATTATATCCCTTGTTCCAAGTCCTCTTCTGAATCTGGCTTGAATTTCTGGCAGTTCCTTGTCGATGCCCTGCTGTAAATGTTTTTGAATTATATTCACCAAAATTTTTCTTGCACGTGATATTAATCATATTGTTTGATAACTTCCCTGTTCAGCTGGATTACATTTCTTTGGAATGGGCGCGAATATGGATCTCTTCTAGTCAGTTGATCAGGTAACTGTCTTCCAAATTTCTTGGCATAGATGAGTAAACACTTCCAGCGCTGCCTCCGTTTGTTTGTTGAAATATCTCAATTGGTATTCCGTCAATTTCCAGAGCCTTATTTTTCTCCAGTTCCTTCTGTGCAGCTTAGACTTCTTTCTTCAGTATCACAGGTTCCTGATCATATGTTACTTCCTGAATTGTTTGAATGTCAACCAATTTTTTTTGGTACAGTAACTCTGTGTATTTCTTCCATCTTCTTTTGATGCTTCCTGCGTCATTCAATTTTTTGCCTATAGAATCCTTCAGTATTGCTACTGGAGACTTGAATTTTTTCTTCAGTTATTTCCACTTGAGAAATGTCTGAGCATGTTCTTCCCTTTTGGTTTTCCAAATCCAGACTTTTGCACATTTCATTATAGTACTCTACTTTGTCTCCTCTAGCCACTCTTTGAAGCCTTTGTTTAGCTCTTATACTTCGTCAAGTCTTCGTTTTGCTTTAGCTGCTCTTTGTTCAAGAGCAAGTTTCAGAGACTCTTCCGACATCCATTTTGATCTTTTCTTTCTTTTTAATAACCTTTTGCTTTCCTCATGTACGTTGTCCTGATGTCATTTCACAACTTGTTTGGTCTTCAGTCATTAGTGTTCAACGTGTCAAATTCATTTGAGATAGGCTTTTAATTTTTTTTTTTTTTTTAAATTCAGGTGGGATGTACTCAAGGTCATAACTTGGCTCTTGTAGACTAGTTTTAATTTTCTTCAGCTTCAGCTTGAACTTGTATATTTATAAGCATTTGATGGTCTGCTTTGCAGTTGGCCCCTGACCTTGCTCTGACTGATGATATTGAGCTTCTCCATCTTGTCTTTCCACAGATGTAGTTGATTTGAATCCTGTGTATTCCATTCAGTGAGATCCACGTGTATAGTCACCATTTATGTTGTAGAGAAAAGGTATTTGTAATGAATAAGTCATTTGTGTTGCAAAATTCTACCATGGATTTCCAGCGCGTTTTTGTCACCACGGATATATTTTCCAACTACTTATCCTTCTTCTGTGTTTTCAGCTTTCACATTCCAATCACACTAATTATCAATGCATCCTGATTGCATGTTCAATCAATTTCAGAATGAAGAAGTAGGTAAAAATCTTCAATTTCTTCTTCTTTGGCATTAGTGGTTACTGCATAAATTTGAATGACAGTTGTATTAACTGGTCTTCCTTGTAGGGACATGAATATTATCCTATCACTGACATCACTGAACTTCAGGATAGATCTTGAAATTTTTTTCTTGACAATGAATGTGATTCCATTCCTCTTCAAGTTGTCATTCCCAGTATGGTAGACCGTATGTATGATTGTCTGATTCAAAATGGCCAATACTAGTCCCTTTCAGCTCACTAGCCTAGGATATCCATCTTTTTTGATGACTTCCAATTTTTCTTGATTCATACTTCATACATTCCACATTCCGATTACGAGTGGATATTTCCAGCTGTTTCTCCTCATTTTAAGTCATGCCACATCAGCAAATGTAGGTCCTGAAAGCTTTATTCCATCCATGTCATTAAGGTCAACTCTGTGTTGAGGAGGCAGCTCTTCCCTAGTCATATTTTGGGTACCTCTCAACCTGAGGGGCTCATCTTCAGGCATTATCCATAAAGTTTTCACTGGCCAATTTTTTCAGAAGGAGACTACCAGGTCCTTCTTCCTAGTCTATCTTAGTCTGGAAGCTCCACAGAAATATGTTTACTATAGATGACCCTGCTGGTATTTGAAGTAGTGGTGGCATAGTTGCCAAGCATCATAGAAACACATAAGGTACCACAATATGACAAACTTGACATTTAATCCTCACAGTAGTCCTGAGATAGGTATTGTTTTCATTTTACAGTTGAGGAAACAAAACCTAAAGAAGTTAAATTATTTGCTCAGAGTTACATTGTTAGTGTGTGGTACAACAAGATTTCAAAGTCCATTCTTTTTGGCTTTAAGTATGATGCTGTTTCTATTATATCAGTGTGATAAACAGATAGTGCTACAAATTAATGGGTTTTAATGAAACAGTTTCCCTTTAATCTCCTTCTTTTGGCTTTCAATACTTTACATCAGAAGAACAATTCTAATAATGCAAACTTTGGAATTAGATAATTTTGCAACAAGCAGGGTACTACTTAGACTTGAGCTGATGCCTGAAGCCTTGAAAACAACACTAAAATGGGTTTTACTATATTTTTGGTGGACCAATATGAATCAGGACCAAGTGGAATCTTTGAAAGGCATCACTAACACACCACAGGAATAGAACAAAAACACACACACCTCAATACCTCAATTGATGCTGAAAAGGCATTTAACAAAATCCCAAATGTTTTTATGATAAAACACTCGGAAAACTAGGAATAGAAGGGAAAATCCTCAACATGATAAAGGACACTTATGAAACACTGACAGATCACACCATAGGTTAGAAGACAATATTGTTAAGATGTAAATATTACTGAAAGCAATCTACAGCTTCAACACAATCCCCATAAAAATTCTTGTGGTCTCCCTTGCAGAAATGGAAAAGCCGATTCTCAGATTTATATGGACTTTCAAGGGGTCCCAAATAACCAAAGTATCTTCAAAAAGAAGAAGAAAGTAAGAGGATTCGCACTTCCTGATTTGAAAACTTACTACGAAGCTACAGTAATCAAAATAGTATGGTACTGGTATAAGGACAGACAGATCAATAGTATAGAATTTAAAGTACAGAAATAAACCCATATATATATGACCAATTAATTTTCAACAAGGATGCTAAGTCCATTTAATGGAGAAAGAATAGTCACTTCAATAAACAGTGCTGGGACAATTTAATTTCTACATGGCAAAGAATGAAATTGGACCCTATCTCACACCATATATAAAACTTAACTCAAAAAGGATCGATGACCTAAGCATAAGAATTAACACCATGAAACTTATAGAAAAAAATAGAGGTAAATCTTTAGGATCTTGTTTTTGAAGATGGATTCTTAGATATGACCCCAAAAGGTGAGCAACAAAAAATAAATTGGGCTTCATCAAAATTAAAAAAACAAACAAAAAAACTTTTGTGCATCCAAGGCCATTATCAACTAAGTGAAAAGACACCTTGTAGAATGGGAGAAAGTATTTGGGAATCATGTATCTGAAAAGGGTTGAATATCCAGTATATATAAGAACTCCTACAAGTCAACAACAAAAAGACAACCACTCCCACTAAAGAAAAGAAAACTAAAAGATTTGAATAGATATTTCTTCAAGGAAGACATACAAATGGCCAATAAACACATGAAAAGATGCTCATCATCATTAGTCATTAAGTAAAGGCAAGTCAAAGCCACAATGAGATAATGCTATACCCACTAGAATGGCTATTATATTTAAAAAAGGAAAACAACAAGTGTTGGCAAGGATGTGGAGAAATTGGAAGCCTTCCTTGTCCATTGCTCATGGGAATGCAAAATGGTACAGTGTTGTGCAAAACAATTTGGCAGTTCCTCGAAATGTTTAACATAGAATTACTATATGGCACAAAAATTTCACTCCTAGTTATATATCCAAAAGGACTGAAAGCGCAAAGTCAAGCAGGTACTTATACACCAAAGTTCATTACAGCAATATTCACAATAGCCCAAAGGTGGAAACAACCCAAGTGTCCATCGGCAGGTGAATGGAAAAAAAAAATGTGGTATATCATACAATGGACTATTATTCAGCCATAAAGAGAAATGAAGTTCTGATACATGCTATCACATGGATGAACCCTGAAAATATGCTGAGTGAAATAAGTCATATGCAAGAGGACAAACATTGTACTATTTCACGCATATTAGGTATCTAGAATAGACAAACACATACAGACAAAAGCAGATCAGTGATTACTAGGGACTGGAGGAAGGAGGATCAGGGATTTATTGCTTAATGGGTACTGAGTTTCTGTTTGGGGTGATGAAAAACTTTTGGACATAGTGGTGATGATTGTATGACATTGTGAAAGTAATTACTGTCACTTAAAAATGCTTAAAATGACAAATTTTATGTAATACATATTTTATAACAATTAAAAAAATAAGTTAGAGAAGTGGACAATAAAAAAGCAAATTTCTTACTATATTTATAAAAAATCACAATTTCTTAAAAGCTATGAGGTCCAGTTATTAGTAGAAAGGAAATATTTTCCTACTAGCCGATTGCCTCTCAATTGGTATAAGGGCCATCTCAGGGAGTTTCTAAGGACGCTCCTCTTCTCTCCATCCACTATGAAGTCCTCAGTCTTTTCTGTACTTCTGCCCTTCCATTCTAGAGGAGTCCACATAACCTTGGAGTTCTAAAAATTGCTCCTAACCCCATCCTGGCTGGCAGGACCTTTGTGTATTTAGAAAGAGACTTTAAGTATTTCAGGTTCTTCAAAGTGAGGCATCCCCCCTCCAAGCCCAAATATTTCTTTTGTTAATATTGATCACCTCTCATGAATTTTGATGTTATCATTCTAAATGCCCTGCCCCTACGTATATATTAATGTTATATTTGACATGTTTAGAATTTTTCACTTGAGGGGTTTTTGGTATGTTTTTATCGCCTTAATGGGAACTGAAAATCATGGAAAACTTAACATCATGGCACTGGAAGCTCAATATACTCAATAAACTATAGGAGTGTGCCTCACACATTACTAAATATCGTACTTTGTATAAAAAAAAATAAAAGAAGGGATTAATAAGTATTTATTTATTTATTTTAATCATATGACCTCTTCAATGCCCATAAATACTGGGTACAACATGCTGGGTATATGGCAAATTAGGTGGGTGGAAGAGAAAACTTGGTGAACGATTGAAGGCTGAGCACAGATTCTGACATTTAGGGTTGATATTGGATGCAATCAAGAGGCCTGGCATGTGTTGTGTTAAGGTGAGACCAAGGGGCCACAATCCATCTAGAAAACTAGTCTAGGAATTCATGCCTCAATGTGTGGATTCATGCAAAAGCAAGTGTGAAGACGTCCACTAAATGTGCCAGTGTTAAAATATTTGTAGAAGTAAGTAATACACAATGGGGCACAAAACCATCATTAAAAAAAATCCCACCAGAAGGCTAAATACAGTCCTTTGACTTGTAGCTAGAGAATATAAATGGATACAAAATTTTATTTTTGTCAGACTAATGGGGAAAATAGAAAAAAGAACCAGGCTGAATCCTTTTTGATGACTATCTTTTTCTTTTTTAAGAGTTAGGGAGACCCATGAACTCCAAAGGAACCTGAGAACTCCAGTGCGTTGTGAAAAATATATCATGAAGCTATGCTTCCTGTAGCCCTATATCAGAGAAAGTTGACTAATAAAGGACATTCATATGAAGAGACAGCTAAACTATCAAGGCTCTTTAGTTATCTCCTGATCACTCATTGTGGTATCAAGGAAAATACATAGGTTTTGGGGATGGACAGAAATGGATTGAAATCCTGGCCCTGATATTTACTAAATATACAACTTTAGAAAACTTATTTATTCTCCTTGAGCTTAATCTTCCTCATATATTCACTTAGCATTTATTAAGCACTTACTCATGCCAGGTGCTGGACATATGAAATCAATGTATCTATCTATATCTATTTATCATCTATCCATCATCCATCCACCCATCCACCCATCCGTCCATCCGTCCATCCGTCCATCCATCCACCCGTCCACCCACCCACCTACCTATCATCTACCTATCTATCTATCTATCTATCTATCTATCTATCTATCTATCTATCTATCTATCTATCTATCTATCTATCTATCTATCTATCTAATCTATCTATCTAATCTATCTATCTATCTATCTATCTATCTATCTATCTATCTATCTATCTATCTATCTATCTATCTATCTATCTATCTATCTATCTATCTATCATCTATCTATCTAATCTATCTATCATCTATATATCTATATCTATCATCTGTCTATATCTATCTATCTAATCTACATACCTACCTACCTATCATCTATCTAATCTCTCTCTCTATCTACCCATCCTTTGCCTTTAAAGATATTATAATACATGTTTCCAGTTTAATTTTGAAAATTAAACAAGACTAACTGGGTTAATGTCAAGTCTAAAACCCAACAAATGCTAGTTTTCATTCCCCTTCTCCCAGCTCCTTGTTGTTGCCTCACTGAAGTACTTTTCTCTTCCCAACTTCACAAGTTAAAATTTTACTGACTTTTAAAACTCAATGACCATCTCACACCAACTAGACTGGCATTAATCCAAAAAACACAAAATAATAAATGTTGGAGAGGCTGCGGAGAGATTGGAACTCTCATACACTGCTGGTGGGATTGTAAAATGGTACAACCACTTTGGAAATCCATCTGGCGTTATCTTAAACAGTTAGAAATAGAACTACCATACAACCCAGAAATCCCACTCCTCGGAATATACCCTAGAGATACAAGAGCCTTCACACAAACAGACATATGCACACCCATGTTTATTGCAGCTCTGTTTACAATAGCAAAAAGCTGGAAGCAACCAAGATGTCCGTCAACGGAGGAATGGGTAAATAAATTGTGGTATATTCACACAATGGAATACTACGCATCGATAAAGAACAGTGACGAATCTCTGAAACATTTCATAACATGGAGGAATCTGGAAGGCATTATGCTGAGCGAAATGAGTCAGAGGCAAAAGGACAAATATTGTATAAGACCACTATTATAAGATCTTGAGAAATAGAAAAAACAGAGAAGAACACATACTTTTGTGGTTACAAAGGGGGGAGGGAGGGAGGGAGGGAGAGGGTTTTTTATTGATCAATCAGTAGATAAGAACTGCTTTGGGTGAAGGGAAAGACAACACACAATACAAGGAAGGTCCGCCTAATTGGACTGGACTAAAAGCAAAGAGGTTTCCGGGATAAAATGAAAACTTCAGAGGTCAGTGGAGCAGGGGCTGGGGTCTGGGGAACATGGTTTGAGGAGACTTCTAAGTCAACGGGCAAAATAATTCTATTATGAAAACATTCTGCATCCCACTTGGAATTGTGGCGCCTGGGGTCCTAAATGCCAACAAGCGGCCATCTAAGATACATCAATTGGTCTCAACCCACCTGGAGCAAAGGCAAAGGAAGAACACCAAGGTCACACGACAACTAAGAACCCAAGAGACAGAAAGGGCCACATGAACCAGAGACCTACATTATCCTGAGACCAGAAGAACTAGTTGGTGCCCGGTCACAATCGATGTCTGCCCTGCTAGGGAGCACAACAGACAACTCCTGAGGGAGCAGGAGGCCAATGGGATACAGACCCCAAATTCTCATAAAAAGACCATACCTAATGATATGAATGCGCCTAGAGGAATCCCAGAGACAATGCTCCCCAGAACTTCTGATGGCACAGGACAGGAACCATCCCCGAAGACAACTCATCAGGCATGAAAAGGACTGGTCAGCAGAGGGGAGAGAGATGCTGATGAAGAGTGAGCCAATTAAATTAGGTGGACACTGGAGAGTGTGTTGGCAACTCTTGACTGGAGGGGGGATGGGAAGATAGAAAGAGAGGGAAGATGGCAAAATTGGCATGAAACGAGAGACTGAAAGGGCTGACTCAATAGGGGGAGAGCAAGTGGGAGAAGGGAGTAAGATGTATGTAAACCTACATGTGACAGACTGATTGGAATGGTAAATGTTCACTTGAAGCTTAATAAAAATTAATTAAAAAAAAAAAAACTCAATGAATGCACCGTATTCATGAAGTTTTTTCTAATTCTCTAGTCAGCTTTAATGTCTAAACTTTGTGTTATGCTGTTCAGATAGCTGACTCTGCCACTAGAATGGCCATCTTGGCATTCTAGAATGGTGCATTATATATAGTAGGCCTTCAAAAAATGTTGACTAGATTGTATTCAAAGAAGATTAAAATAGAGAGAGATATGGTCAACATTTATTAAGTCAATGAATATGGACTAAGCACAGATACTTGAAACAAATGCTGTGATGTGCAGTCTATATCCCCCTTCAAGAATAAAGAATATATTCCTCCTCCACCTGTTGTAGGTGTTTCCAGCTGACAGCTCATTGCCCTTTTGAAGAAAGCCAAGTTCATGTCCTCTGTCTGCTCTGTATCTAATATAGTGAATGAAGGCTTGGCCTCCACTCTCCAATTTGGGACAACTCTGATGGAGTTCATGGAGTTGGCTGAAGCCTTTGTTTAGATTAAATCACAGCAAAAATTTCTCCTTCTGCCCAATTCTGCTTCCTCTCCTTCTCCCACGGGTGTTGATTACTTCCTGCATGCTGATCTTCTGCTCAAAGTCTGCTTCCTGGAGAGCCTAATCTGCAAAGTTAGTAACAGAAGTAGTCCAAGAAAGTGGACACGAAGATGAGATTTTGGAGCTAGGATACTGCCAGGCACCTAGCAATGAGGATTCCATACCTGTTAGTGAGTGCTGATAGTTCTTGGTACAAAGTAACAGTACAAGTGCTAAAATTTACACCAGCAGTAAACTGAGTTGGTAAACTGACAGAAGGAAGTGTGCTAGAAGATGTAATCTATCAAGTATTTGAAAAATATGGGGAAAATAGTAATCATAGGAACAATGGAATTGGATGGCTGTTGCTGGGGGAGATTGATGTTGTGGAAAAAGATAATAAAAATGAAAGATGAGAGTGATTAATTAGCAATAGAAGGTTAAATGTGAATGCCAGAAGGTCTTCTTGGCAACATACAAAGAGACTCTCATCTCTTATACTTGGAGGGCAAAAAAAACCCAAAAACCAAACCAAACCAAACCAAACCAAACCAAACCAAACCTAACCAAGCCAAACCAAGCCAAGCCAAGCCAAGCCAAGCCAAACCAAACCAAAAACAACAGAGGACCAGGCCTAGCACTTAAGCATAAGTGTAGCATAGCTACAAAAAATGTTGACTTGTCAATTAAGGCAAGTTTTCTCAGATCTGATTGAGAAATAACGGGACTCTGACATGTGGGATGGGAACATCTAGGGTGATGATCTCCAAAATCATAGTTTTCTGAGCCCTCTGGAGTTGCTGAAGTGCCTCCATCTCCTCTGTGGTTATAAAGATAAAGGACAAGGGCTAAGATACAACATCACCTGGCCAGGAATGTGCTGAGTCTGGCTAAGTGAGGAAACAAACCATACCAAGAAGGAGCTTTAGGACTTACCCAGCATGCATTCCCAGGAACCAGGGAAGTATGTACAGACTGTATTCTGACGGGGAGTGGTTCAAGGAGGGACAGAACACAAAATTGGATAAGGAATAATTTATCGATATGGAAGCACTCTCCAGGGATTCAAGATTAAACACTCAAACAATGATACAGGAGATGGTGCTAAGACACTGTTAGGATGAGTCTTAGAAGCTCAGACAAAAGTATGACTGTACTAGAAATGTGTAGGAATTGACTGAAGGAGACTTAAACCCAATGACTAAAAGAGAGGCAGGATCTACAGGAGAAAAAAATCCTTCAACACTACACTACATGTATACAGGAATGATTCCCCCAGTCCTTCTCCAGAAAGACATATGGACACTTACTAAGATTCCATTAGATAAGAGAAAATAAGACACTGAAACATTCTGAAGACTATTAGGCATAGGTCCAAGCTGTCAAAGTTGACATTGATGCATGGGAAGCTGAAGTCACATCAGAGACCCTATTAGAGTGGGGTCATGTGGAAGACAGGTAATAAATGTTCTAAATGGGGTTCTAGTCCAGGTCTGTCTTATAGTGGGTTATCAGAGTTCAAGCATTCACATTGTATATTTTCCAGGTCCCTAATTGTAAAAACGTCATGGAGGCAGTGTCTGACCTCCTCTAACTTCACAAGAGGGAAGGAGAATCAAGATCAACAGCCCAAGGCTGATTCCTACGAGGTGGAGGTCAGACCTGCCTCCTCTCTCTGATATCTTTACCAATTCTGACACCAGCAGTCCCTCTCACAGCACCCTTTACTTCTCTGTCTGGTTTGATAATTCTTTGCAATGGCCACGCAGAACTCACAGACAATACTCATGATTATGAGGTTTATTAAGGAAATGACAGTTAAAATTCAGGCTCAGGAACACTCAGGATACAGTTCTTCCATCAGGGACAGCTTCTTCCCAGCCAAGCTCGCAGACATGCCTCTCTCCCTGGCCCTGGGCCACTGCCCAAAGGCACTCAGCTTTCTAGTTCCATGGGCCAGGAAGCCCACCATGCCATCTACTGCTGCCTGGTCTCTGCTGCTGAATCTCTGCTGCCAGGTCTTTGTTGCTGGGTCTCACCGTCTTCAGTGTTATGGCTCTCTTTCTGTCTCCTGGTTCCAGGAGCTTCTCAGCACAGGGATCCTATGTCCAAAGGATATGCTCTCCACTCCTGGCTGTTCTTCCATGGTGGTGGTAAGATCCTCTCTTTCTGTCTCTGGGGTGGCTCATTTCAAGCCCAGCAGGATGGCAAAGCTGACCAATCCCTTTGGTGGGCCACAATTACCCTATTACATGGTCCCACCCAATCACTTGGGTGGGAGTTACAAGACTGTAGCAAGAAAGGCCACACAAAAGCAATCCGTTGTACCACACTAATATGCAATTTAAGGCAGTGGTAGTTTGGTAGTAGAATTTTCACCTTCCTTGATTCTGGTTCAATTCCCAGCCCATACACCTCGAGTGCAGCCACCAACAGCCTGTCAGTGGAATATTGTGTGTTGCTGTGATGCTGAACAGGTTTTAGCAAAGCTTTCAGATTAAGGCTATGAAGAAAGACCTGGTGACCTCCTTCTGAACATCAGCCAGTGAAAACCCTATGAATCACAATGGTCTGATCTCGTTGTGTATGGGAACACCATGAGTCGGGAGGGAGTCAACTCAATGGCAGCTAACAATAACAACGATGTATAATTGGAACTGACATTGTTGGTAGTTGGCACAATCCCCATGTTGTTTTTTTGGCCTATATAGTAAGAGCTGTTGTAGTGGGAAAGGCCAGACAGAGCTCTTTTAAACTCTACAGGAGCGCCAGAGGATAAAACCTATGAAAAGTCAGAACCCTGCCACATTAATAAAACTTTTTAGATATGCAGCGGTTTGGGGGCATGCCTTCTAACGTGAAAGATAAATTATTGCATCTCTCATCTTTCACTATGAAGAAGGAAGTGAAATACCTGGTAGGCCTCTTTGGGTTTTGAAGATGTATCTCTCACTTATGAATGCTGTCACAGTCCATATACTGGTTGACATGAAATCCTGAGCTTTGAGTTAGACCTAGAACAAGAAAGCATTCTGCAGCAAATCCAGCTTGTGGTTCAAGAAGCCCTGCCGCTTGGGTCATATGACTCAGTAGACCCTATGATATTGGAGGTATTTGTGATGAGAGAAGATGTCACATGGATTTTATAGAAGCCCCATTAGAAGAATCAAAACACAGGTCCTAGGCTTCTGGAGCAAGGCCATGATATCTGTAATAGGGAATGGTACATCTTTAGAAAAACAGAAGTGGAATACCTGACCATGGGTTATCAAATGACCAAGTAGTTAGAATTGCCCATTATGGGCTGTGCTCACCAAATCATAAGATTGGTGGGGCCCAGCAGCAATCCATTGTAAGAAGGCAGTGGTATATTCAGGATCAGGTATGAACTGGCCTGGAAGACACAAATAAGTTTCAGGAGCATGTGGCCCAGAACCCCATGACATTTGCCCCTTAGCTCACATCTCTGACCAAGTGGGGTCCCTTATGACCAGTTAAGGGAAGGAGAGAAAGGCCAAACTTAGTTCACAGATGGAGCGTCTTGGTATGTGGGTACGCATACCCATACCCATTGCCTTAGAGTCAGTTCCAACTCATAGCAACCCTATAGGACAGAATAGAACTGCCCCATAGGGTTCCCAAGGAGTGCCTGGTGGATTTGAACTGCCGACCTTTTGGTGAGCAGCTGTAGCACTTAACCACTACGTCACCAAAAAAAATGGACTGCAGGGGTGCCTTAAAGAAAGCAGTGAGGAAAATTCTCTTAATGGGCAGAACTTCACTGGTCCACTTTATGTAAAAAGAGAAGTGTACCAGACATTAGCAGTGCCAACGGCTTGACCAATTGGTCAGGGCTTGTAAAGGGAAAGATTGGAGGATTGAGAACAAGGAATCTGGGTAAGAGAAATATTATGGACTCTTAGGTACAGGCATGAAGTGTAAAGATCTTTTTTTAAAATATATATATATGTATATGCTTAGGTGAAAGCTTACAGCTCAAGCTAACTTCTCGTTCAAAAATTTATAAACACATTGTTTTGTTACATTGGTTGTAATCCCCACAATGTGACAGCACTCTCCCCCGGTCCATCCTAGGTTCCCTGTGTCCATTCACCCATTTCCTGTTCCTGCCTGCCTTCTGGTCTTGGTTTTGGGTAGGAGTTGCCCATTTGGTCTCTTATATTTGATTGAACTAAGAAGCACGTTTCTCACTGTGTGTTATTGTTTTATGAACCTGTCTAATCTTTGTCTGAAAAGTGGGTTTCAGGAGTGATTTTAGTTCTGAGTTAGCAGAGTGTCCCGGGGCCATAGTCTCCGCTGTTCCTCCCATCTGTATCACACCAGTAAGTCTGACCTTTCTTTGTGAATTTGAATTTTGTCTTATATTTTTCCCCCACTTGTCTGGAACCCTCTGTTGTGATCCCTGTCAGAGTGGTCAGTGATGGTAGCCAGGCACCGTCTAGTTATTCCAGGCTCAGGCTGGTGGATGTTGTGGTTCATGTGGTCTGTTACCCTTTTGGACTGATACTTTCCTTGTGTCTTTGGTTTTCTTCATTCTGAGTTGCTCTGGTTGGGATAGGATCAATAGATATATCTTAGATGGCTGTTCACATGCTCTTAAGACCCTAGATACTACTCACCAAAGTAGGAAGTAGAACATTTTCTTTTTGAACTATGTTATGCCAATTCACCTAGATGTCCCCTGAGACTATGATCCCCAGCTGCCAGCCCCAGCAACTTGGTCTCTCAAGGCATTTGGATGTGTCTAGGAAACTTCTATGACTTTGCCTTGTTCAAGTTGTACTGACTTCCTTTATATTGTATTGTCTTTCGCTTCACCAAAATCGACAATTGTCTACTATCTAGTTAGTGGTTTCCCCTCCACAATCCTCCCCACTCTCATAACCACCAAAGAATGTTTTTTTTTCAGTGTGTAAACCTTTTCTTGAGTTCCTATAATAGTGGTCTCATACCATATTTGTCCTTTTTTGATGGTTAATACTCTCCAGATTAATCCATGCTGTGAGATGTTTTGTGGATTCATCATTGTTCTTCATCATTGTGTAGTATTCCATTGTGTGTATATAACATAATTTGTTTATTCATTAATCTGTTCATGGGCACTTAGGTTGTTTCTATCTTTTTGCTGTTATGAATAGTGCTGCAATGAACATGGGTGTGCATATGTCAATTCGTGTGATGGCTCTTATTTCTCTAGAGTATATTCCTAGGAGTGGAATTGCTGGAACATATGGTATTTCTATTTCTAGCTTTTAAGGAGGTACCATATTGTTTTCCATAGTGGTTGCACTATTTTACATTTGCAGCAGCAGTGTGTAAGAGTTCCAATCTCCCTGCAAGCTTTACAGCATTTTTTTTTTTCTTTTTTTGATTAGTGCCAGTATCATTGGAGTGAAATGGTATCTCATTGTGGTTTTGATTTGGCTGGTAATGGCGAGCATTTCCTCACACGACAGTTGGCTGCCTGAACGTCTTCTTTGGTGAGGCATCTGTTCATATCCTTTGGCCAGTTTTCAGTTGGATTGTCTTTTTGTTGTTGAGGTGTTGAAGTATTTTGTAGATTTTAGAAATTAGACCCTTGTCAAATATGTCATAGACAATTTTTTTTTCCAGCCTGCAGGTCCTCTTTTTACCCTTTTGGTGAAATCTTTGGATGAGCCTAATATGATCTGGTCAGTGCTGTCATTATTACCCAATTACAATCATGCTTTGAATCACATGATTTTGTCTGCAGGAGCTGTTGTTTTAGTAGCTGTTGGTGTTTTTCTAGTTGCCGGTTTTGTCAAGTTTTCTGGTGTTTTAGCTACAGTATTGTGGCAATTAGTATCTGTAAGCCTATATCAATAAATTTTTTGAGAACGAAGTAGTAATCAAAGGAAAAGAAGGAGTGATATACAGGAGTTGCGATTTATGAGTAACGTTAGTACAAAAAACATTACTAAGGATTCTTCATGGTCTGGTATGGGAGGAGGTCCATGGGAAGGTGAGACTGTGCGTTACCCCACTAGATAACACCAGCCCTAGTGATGCCACCGGTGGCAGGGATGGAAGTCATCAACAGGCTCAGGAGCATGACTCCCACCCAACATGCCTGATCTAGTTACTGCCACTGCCAAATGTACAATGGCAACAGAGACCAATACTGAGCCCTTAATATGGCACCACTCCTAGAGAGACCATCCAGTGAATTAGTGGCATGTGGGCTGCATTATCTCTTCCATCCTGGAAATGGGCAGTAATTCATTGTGACTGGAGTAGAGACATATTCCAAGTACAGATTTGCTTCCTGGCTCTCAGGGCTTCAGCCAGCACCACCTTCTGAAGGTTTAATTAGCTGACATGAAATCCTTCACAACATTGTCTCAGATTCCAGATTGCTTCTGGACTGGAACCCTCACAATAGAACATTAAGAAAATTTCCAGTATAGTCATACCAATTATGCAAAAATTTATTTTTAAGATCTTGATGTGACATTTACTACTTCTTTACCCTGTTGTTGTTAGGTGCCATCGAGTCTATTCTGACTCATAATGACCCTATGTACAACAGAATGAAACACCGCCTTGTCCTGCGCCATCCTTCTTCCTAGTCTGTCTTAGTCTGGAAGCTCGGCTGAAGCCTGTCCTCCATGGGTGACCCTGCTGGTGTTTGAACACCAGTGCACAGCTTCCAACATCACAGCAGCACGCAAGGCCTCACGGTACAACAAACCGACAGGCACATGGGGTCTTTACGCTAGTTTTGTAGATTTAATTTGTGCAATGAATGTGCTCATTTCTCTAAAATAGGAAACCTGCAATTTAGGTATGTGACCACCACAGGTCATAGTGGTTGGAGTCACATCCATGAACTGCAAAGGAGTGGTCCCATTAAAAAAATATTGTTGTTGTTAGAAGTCATTGAGTTGGTTTTGATTCATAGTGACCGTATGTACTATAGAATGAAATGTTGCTTGGCCCTGCACCATCATCAAAATTGTTGCTATGTTTGAGCTTATTGTTGCAGCTACTGTGTCAATCTATCTCATTGAGAGTCTTCCTGTTTTTCACTGACCCTATCCTTTACCAAGCGTGCTGTCCTTCTCCAGGGACTGGGATATAAAATCCTTTATTAAAACAGTGAACCTGAAAGAAATAAATATTACATACCTGCTAAAGTGTATAAACTTTCAGAAGAGTAAGAGTCATGGAAATAATTCCTGAGATAGTCTTCCTCTCATTGCCAGAGGATTCCAAGTTTGCTTTACTAAATCTCAGAGCATCCCATCTCTTTCCTGGGGTTTGCATTTAATTTGCATAAAAATGCTTCTAGCTGAGAAAATCTCTCTTCTCTGTAACATGTTTTTGTTGACGGGACTTAGATGCAAAATCTCAGCCTCATTTAGATTTTATATTTCCAATATGTTTAAACATAGCGTGGATTCTCAAAACACACACACAGTAAGTGGTTTTTCGAACTAAGATTTTGACTGGTTTTGTTGTCAATGAGATTTTCGGTCTGAGTTACATTGTTGATAATTTTTTGTTTATTTGTTTTTTAGGGATCAACATTGCTAGGGTAGCTCTGTCCCTGAAGGGGGACAGAATCTTTTAAAATTACATTGATTTCTGACAAGAAACCAGAGTCAATCTCATATTTTGACTTATTTAACAAATACTAGATTTAACTGACTCAAATTTTTGAGTAAATTCTTGTTGAGGTGCTCCAATGTTAACCTTGACTTTACCATTTGGAATCTCATTTTTCTCTCCTTTCCAGCCTGTATTTATTTTATTTTAATGTGCTTGTTTTCCAACTTCTTCTTTCTCCTTCTTCCTATTATCTTTGCCCTGTCTCTGCCCTTCCCCACCATACACCCACAGACACACCCCACCTAGCCAATTCATTTGCAGTGGTCTCTCTTTTCGTGTCCTCTACTCTGAAAGCACACCTCTACCTAACACAGCAAAAAGACCTGCCCATCTGCTTCTGAAAACTCAGCCACTGAAGATCCTGGGAGCACAATTCTTCTCTGACACACCAGGGGTTGCCATGAGTTGAAGTCGACTCAAAGGCAACTGGCTTGGTTTGGACCTAACACAACAGCCTCAAGGCCTCCTCTTTGAGCATTATTCTGCAGAAAGGATTGCCTGATGTCCCATAGCAAAATCTTGACTCTTTAATTATTTTAAAATTAAATTAAAAAAATAAATAATTACGTATATTGTCTAAGGATGTCTGGTTTTCATTTAAATTAGTTAAAAAAAAAAAAGCTACTGGGAACACCTCTCCACCTAGACAATGAGTCTTTATCTTGCTCTATAAATATCCGGGACTTGAATTAGAGGGGGTGAACTGCTCTTTCTGGATGCTAATGATTCTCAGAGCAGAACCTTATCAGCTGATTGTTAGGAAGACAAGCTTCTCATATCCTGCAAAAGTAGTTTAAGTGTGTGGGGCGGCAGTCTGAGTGTGTGTGATTACATTAGACATTGGATGGCATGGTTTTAACTGATGGTGCAAAGAGGCCTCACTATATCCCTCTGAAAGGAATTTATTGCTATTCTTCAGGTTAATGTTTCTAATATCTTAGCATGTTTCCTATTGCCAGTGAGGTAATGTTTAAATAAATCAACCATCCCACTTTATTCTGTAATTGTAGCAGAGTCCAGCCCTTCAAATGTCCCACAAGCTTAAGTTTAGCTCCCAGAGTTGACTTTAAGCAGTTTCACTCACTGCCTTTCCTCCTTGCCTGGATTGGGAGGAATGAATAAATGATGTGGCCTTTGGTAGATAGCGTTGTCATGGAGCTGCATGCTTCTGTGATGGTGTCCCCTCTGCCATCTCTGGATGGGATTCCTCTTTCTCCGCAGTGTACCAGTATCCTCCATCTATGCTCAGGCAAAATTGTCTGAGTGACCTAGACCTTCCCAAAGGAGGACAGAGAAGACTTGGGGTGGCTCCCACTACTCACCTTCCTTCCAAGTTGAGATCTGTGTATACTTTTCAAAGAGAGTGGATTCTAATTTTTTGAAGTTTGCATAAAAGCTAGTAGGTTTTCTCCAGGTTTGACATGCAAAAGGTAACGATCAAAGAGATAAGGTGCGTTAATTCTGTATGCCTTAGTGGAGATTGATTGGCTTGAGATTCAAGAGCACAAAAAAATTAAAAACCATAAACTCTGCATGTATCAGGATGCAAGTAGTGTTCCCATGAAGATCAGTATTCCTCATGGAGGACCAATAATAGGACAGTACTGGGCACTTTCACGTACAGAACAATCTATGGGACTAATTGTTAACCTAAGCTGAGGTACATTCATGGTTTAATATAACCAGTTAGGAACTATAGCCTATATAAACGTGAAATGAACAGATGAACCCATCACCCTATTCTTTACTTTTGGAGACTGCTGGGGCTCTTAGAAGGTTAATAATATATTCTAATAGTAAAACTCCTCAATTCAAAATACCTTCAGGAAGGAAATAGGACCATCACTGTCATTTAAGTAATGGTTGGGAACCTTTTACCATGTCACCGAAAGTCCTTTCTACCAAAAGGTTGTCACTGTGAATGTGATCTCTGGATCAGTAGTATATCAGGGAACTATTTTTCTTGAAACTCCAGTGAACAACTCCTGATATATGATTTCATACTGATAAAACATTAAGGTTGCTGTGATTGTTCCTTATGGCCCAGCTTGATATTATATTTCATCAGGGTCAGACTTATGAAAAGCTAGCTTTTGGAAACCAGTCTGATCTCCATTAAAATCTGTAAACTTCTTTTAGTCAATAGTTCCCTGGGTGGTGCAAATGGTTTATGTTTGGCTACTAAATGAAAGGTTGGTGATTCAAATACACCCAGTGGTGCCACAGAAGAAAAGCCTGATGACTTACTTCCATAAGATTACAGCCATTGAAAACCCTATGGCACACAGTCCTGTTCTGAAACACATGGAGTTGCCATGAGTCAGAATCAAGGTGACAGCAATGGATTTGTTTTCTTTTTTTTTTTAATTCTTTAGTCAAACTTACATGTTTCTGTCTTGTGTCCTAGATGTAGACACCTTCTGAGCATTGTAATACTGGTTTTCTTTGAGTTGATTTCAACTCATGGGAACCCTATGTGTGTGGGGTCAGAACATTGAAGAGAAAGAGGAAAAGGAGAAGGAAGAAGAAGGGTTGTGGAGGAAATAGGTGCTCTGGGATAGTTTTCCCTGGCTTAGAAGTAGGGTTTAGAAGCAGAGTTTAAGACCCACAGAAAGAATGAAGTCTGTTTCCTCAGGTTGCCTCCACTTCATTTTCTCATTAGAAATTTCTCTGTCAGTGTCAGCCTTGGGGAGACATAACATAGTCTGAGAGGCAGCAGTGAATGTTCAAATTCTCCAATGACTTGCCTCAAACTCTCTCCAGGCGAGAGATGTTAAATCAGGGGGGACAAAGGCCTCCTGCAAGAAGGAAGAAAACTCTCTGTAGATTCTGACCTTTCCACTTGCAATGTGTGTCCCAGTTGCCAGGGAAGGAGGACTTTATTTAGAGTTCTCATCTGCACCCTTATCACGAATGATGTCTTCTAACACAATCAGGTATTATTTGGGTTGCCTCTTCCTCCCCCACCATCCCAAGGGCAGCATTCACAGAACAAGTTAACGGTTATCAGTCCTGCCCACACAGTGCAAGCAGCAAGCATGAAAACAGTTCTTCTTCTTCTTTTTTTTTTTTTGGTGCCTGCTTTATATCTCCACTCTCTCAAACAGGAAGAAGAGAAATGAGTTACAAGGAAATTTGTGGTTATCAGTCTCTGGAAACTGCTCTCTGTGGAGGCTGCTGCTCCAGCCCTGCCAGACGATTCATCGACTGTGCAGGGAGCTGGCATCCAGGGAGAAAGGCTTCGCGGCCAGGCCTGGGGCCAGTGGACAGGGTTTGGGGCACAAGGAGAGCAGGAGCAGGGAAGCTTACTTAAATTCTTGAGATTTGAGTAAACATTTGTTTATTGGCGGTAAACAGTGGGTCTCCAGTGGAGAGGATGTTCTTGTCTTCGTGTGTGTCAGTCTTTCTTTCCTGCAGGGCCAATTACAGTGGTATTTATAGATACGACCAAGGGTCAACCAAGAATGAGTAAGAAGTATGTTATGGATTGAATCTCGTCCCCCCTCCCAAAATATGTGTTGAAGTCCTGACCGCAATACCTGTGGATATAATCCCATTTGGGGATAGGGTTTTCTTTGTTATATTAAAGAGTCCATATCAGTGTAGGATGTGTCCAAACCTAATGACTTCTGAGTAGTATAAGGAACAGCACAGATACAGGGACAAACAAGAACAAGCAGGGAAAAGATAGAGGCTACATGGAGGTCGCTAAAGTACCAAGAGTTGCTGGAATTGCTGGAGTTAGAGAAGTGGAGGCAAGTAGACAGAGAGAGAGAGTGAGAGAGTCTTCCTTTAGAGCTGGTGCCCCGAATCCAGACTTCAAGCTCCCTAAACTGTGAGAAAATAAATATCTGTTTGTTAAAGACATTCACTTGTGTTATTTCTGTTCCAGCAGCACTAAGAAACTAAGACGAAGTGGTAGCCCAGAATCAGCTGAAAAGGGCTGTGGTCTTTTCTAGAAGCTCTGAACCCAGACTAATCTTTTCATGGCTCCCAATTAGTTCCCAGTATCGTGGATGCAACCCCCCGCCCATTTAGGGAGTGTCCCTGGGGTTACCTGCTCACCCTCCCTAGTACCCAGCACCATGTGTTGCTCTTGCAGACATCCTGCTTCTACACAGGGACATTACACATCATACATCCGCTGGGCTGGGGCAGTTGTCCAGCACCATAGTGTTCAAGAACTGTGTTTTTCAGTGGGCTCTGGAGCACTTTTTTAAAGCTAACTTGATAGTCCCTCTAAAATGGGTTCAGCATAGCATCTCCTTGGGTTGTGGAAAAGGGTCCTTCACATGACTTCATCCTAATTTTTCTTTTGCTAATACTAGAGACATTTCTTTCAATTCTTTTCTTTCTTTTTCCTAGCTACTTCCTGACCTCTATTCCAATTTAGAGTTCAGGAGTTCTCAACATTTTGAGTGTATAAGAATCACATGAGGCATCTGGTAAAAATCTGGATTCCCAGAACCTATTCTCAGAAGATCTAGAATAAGCCTAGCAACTGGTATTTTTAACAAGAATTTTGAAGTGGAGGGTCCTCAGACCATACTCTGTTTAGACTTTGTTTTCCAAATTTGATGGGTTATCAGAGATTGCATAACATCTAAATTCATTTTCAGCTTCATTGCTTTTATGTATTTTTCCTTTTCAGGATTTAAAAAACCAAACCAAAACATACTAAATGCAGCATGTCAGAAAATCTTGCCACTATCTTATCACTGTATTGCAGTGAACTTTTAAGACCTAAAACTATGTATCCAAATATTGTTTCATAGAGTCAAATTCAAACCAAAACCTTCCTTTCAATGAAGACTGGATTTCAGCAAAACTTTAGGGAAAAAAAATTATAATGTTTTCCCCTCTGATATTAAAATCCTACCAAAATAGAATATTTTTGATCATAATCAAGATGAAAATGGAATTCTTTTGAACTATGCCGAATTTTCTTTTTTAACCTCTGAGGTTCTTTCCCTGTCTTACTCTCTTTCTCTCTTATCTTAATTCAGTGAGAGAAGAAACTGTTTTCATTAGATGGGTTTTTCAGTATTCAAGATATAAATGAATCTCATGGTTGTATTTATTTTCAGGAACCCTTTGAATATCAAATTATTGATTGTTCCAATATATAGAGGGGAAAATTTTACTCTTTAAAAATATTATTCTAGTTGAGAAATTGAGAGATTCCTGGAGAATTAGATGTTGATTAGACTTCACAATATCACACATAAATGACAGTTTGCCAATCAAGGGACGTTATAAATGCTCTGAGGATTTTGGATATCTTGAAGAAATTTGTAACCAGTTTACTGGTAAAGTGAACACTAATTTGGTAATGTGAGTAGTTATTCCTTAATTTAGCCAATGCATAAATTTGGCTACCAGTATATTGTATTTTATTAAAGTCAGTCACATGTACACTGTATGCATAACCATGGCCGTGTTCAAATGAGACAGAAATGATTGTGGCTTGTCTGGAGGATAGGAAGGAGGTAGATCTTACTGGAAAAAAAGATGGAAAAGAAGGAAAATGCTGTGTTGAATGTTGAGTACTGAGCTAAGCCTTTATGTCTGCCGTCTTATTTAATCATCAAAATCCTACCAGCCACATAATATTATCCTCACCTTGTGGACATACAAAAAACTCAGTTTAATTAATTTGTCTAAAGCCACAAAGATGGTGACTTAAAGCTAGCTTGATGGTAGGGAGCAGAGCTGGGATTTGAGTCTGGATGTGATTCAAAACCCCATGGTCTTCCCATTTCCCAGTGGCTACCCACACATGATGGAGGATGAGCTGTATAATCCAGAATGAGTAAACTGAGGGTTCTCATCCTGTTTTAGGCCCATAGATTCAGCTAGTCCTTCATTTAGATAATGTATAAATCTTTTCAATAACATTCATCAGCAAATCTTGTTAGTTCTGGAAATCATCCACTTAAGTCCACCAAATCATCTAATTTAACATCTTAACAATAATTGGGTCTTCTGTTCCATAAATGGGGTACATATATCTCCATTTAAAAAAATTCTTTTTTTTTTTCTTTGAATTCTACCAGTGTGTGCTAGTGAAAAGAACACAGAACTGGAAGATGGCACACAACCTGGGTTTTAATTCTGGATCTGCCACTAACTAGTTGTATGACCCTGGCCAAGTCATGAAGCTTCATTGGGCCTCACTTTCCTTACCTGTTAAATGAAGATATTCTAAATCCTTGCTGGTCAAAGAGGTACACAACTAGCAGAATCGGCACCACTGGGATGCTTGTTGAAAGCCAGAATCTCAGGCCCCATCCCAGATCTACTGAACCAGAATCTACATTTTTAGAAAGGTCTTTTGGTGATTTGCATGCACGGTAAAGTTTGAGAAACAGTCTGTTAAATTATGTCTAATTTCTAAATGTTAATACCATCAATTATTTGCTTTGTTTTTCAGTTTGAAGGATTTTACTTCAACACTTATCATTGCTTTATGAGAACAGTAGGACAATCCTATTAATTATCATTATCATTATTATTATTATTATTATTTTTAACAGAGGGAAAACTAAAGATTTAAAGATATTAAGTGGCTTGCTCAAAGCACAATGGTATGCTAAGTTGAGGAATGGGAGTGGTCCATTGGGGTGCAGGCAATAATGGGGTGCATTGTCTGCAGAATGTAACAATAAAACTAACTAAAAGCTGGTCAGATATATATATATTTTTTTTGATCAGCAAGAGCCAGCAATTCTAAACAATATCAATGATAAAACACCCTGTTGGTAGAGACAGTTCCCACCAATAACCCATGGCCACCCTCCCTCCCCAATTTAGCTCACTACTGCCAATCTCACAAAGCTAGTGACAAAGCTTAGACTAAAATCCAGGCTGTCAGGTTCCAGGCCCTCAAATCTCTCCCCCTTCTTCCTTTGATTTCCTGAGGATTTTAAGTTCCTTGAGTTTCTCCAGTTCCAAAGTCCCATGATTCTAAGAGTCCTCTGGATCTAATGCATATAATTTTTAACTCCATTTTTCTTTAATTTTATGAGTTGTTGCTGCCGTTGAGTCAGCTCCAGCTCATAGTAACCCCAGGTATAACAGAATGAAACATCGCCCAGTCTCGTACCGTCCTCACAGTCCGTGTTATGTTTGAGCCCATTGTTGCAGCCAGTGTGTCAGTCCATCTTATGGAGGTTTACTGAGTGCTAGTAGACCCTCTGATGGCCTAGAGTCCACTAATTTTAAGGAAGAAATAGGTAGCCAGAGACTAGATCAGGGATCAGCAAATGATGACCCATAGGGTAAATCTGACCCATCACCTGTTTTTGTAAATCACATGAACTAAGAATTTTTTTTTACACTTTTAAATGGCTGTATTTTAAATGGTTATGTTTGTATCTAGATAGTGCTCTCAATTTTGCCTCATATTTACTATCAGGCTCTTTGCAGAAAAAGTTTGCTGACCCCTGGGCTAGTCAGTCTACAAAGAGTAACAAGGTGTAAATGTAACACAGATCAATCAATCTTTTAATTAATCAGAAACCCACACAACCAAAATAATTTTCCTTTCTCCAAGCAATCCACACAATTATAAGGTTCTATGTGCAAATTACTATACTTAGCTATGATTCAGCTTCCCCACCTTTAAAACTGGGAAAATTAAGCTCACTTCCCAGGGGTGTTGGTAACACAATGTGACAGGATGGAGAGGATTGCAGTGGTGGCAAGGAGGTCGTTTGCCAAACAATACCTTTAGTTTTATGTTGTACTTGTTAACATTTCACTGTGATGGAAAACTGTCCTTAGCACGGTATTAATAGCCCCTTGAACGGGTGTAATATAGTACAGTTTCCTGAAAGCTCTTACAAACATATTCTTGATTAAACCAAGCCCATTGCTGTCAAGTCGATTTCGACTCATAGCAACCCTATAGGACAGAGTAGAACTGCCCCATAGGGTTTCCAAGAAGCAGCTGGTGGATTCGAACTGCTGACATTTTGGTAAGTAGCCATAGTTCTTAACGCTCCCAATAATGCTTTCAAGTGAGTTTTCTCATTCTCATTTTACACATAAGAAGAGTGTCAGAAAAGCTTAGTGAATAGCTCCAGATCATGGCTTAAGTAGTAGAGACAAATTTCCACTCAGGACTTTAGACTGGACTTCCGCATCACTGCTGTTCATACTAGAACATGGTCTTGGACATTTGAGAGAGAGAGAGAGAGAGATTTCCTAAAACCTCATAAACCTACATTTACGCAAAACAATATTGTCAGGTCTCAGGTGGTGCTATTCCAAATCCAGCTTATTTGGAAAATAATTTAAACCCTCATTCCCAACGTCTGTACTATTCCGGGGAAAAAAAGCTAAAAATTATATTCTCTTGTTACCAGATAGCCTTTCATACGGACTTGCAAAAATGCACATGAAATCCTGCAGCCTTAGAATTGGGAGTGATTTTGATAATCAGCAAATCTAATTTTCTCACTTTACAGATGTGGAGACTAAGATTAAATGATGTTGAGTGATTTTCCCAAGGAGTCAGCTAAAAGTAGAACAGGTCTGAAAACAAACTCCTGAGTTTTTAATCCTTTCTTCAATCTACCTTCCCACAATACCACTCTCAACTTGTCTTCTGTGAATACAAGCTTAGAAAAATATAGCCACAAATTACCAAAGAGAGAGTATAAAAACACCCAGGGTGGGCTGGTTCCTCTTTCCTGGGAAGGAATTGTCCCCAATTACATCTGCATTCTGCATTCAAAGACTGGGCCAAGGACATGATATAATCAGAAAGTCCTTCTTTCCCGTTTGTGTTTTTGACATATAAGAGATTGCCATCATCCAGTCCTTGGGGGCTCAAGATCAGTGTCCCCCCTAGAACATGTGGTGCCTTTGGGCAAAATTAGAAAATATGCCCCTTCCTCAAGACCGTTTACTGCTATCTGCTGAGAGATCCTCAAAACATATGTCAAATCTATGTCTACGATGGGAAAGCCACCTCCTACATCTGTGCAATGCACGGTGTGTACAACAGCACATAGTGATCCTGTGCCCAGAAGTGCTTCTTTCTTTCTTTAAGGCACTCTATGATTTTCTTCAAGGTCCCTAGGTTGATGGTTCAAACCCACTGCAAAAGAAAGGCCTGGCAACCTGTTTCCATTAAGATTACAACCAAGAAACCCTGTGGAGCAGTTCTGCTCTGTAACATGTGGGGTTGCCGTGAGTTGGAATAAACTCAATGTCAACAGGTTTGTCTTTTACTTTATGATTCTTTTCAGGCCCATCCTACTCAGGAGCTCCTAACCTCAAAAAATACTCTAACCTAGTCTTAATTTTGCCTAAGAGGCAAAATGCTTCTTTCTTTTTGAGGATGATTCTTGGGCCTCTTTCCTGGTAAAATCTTACCCAGGTGGCTATTGTACCTCAATTGCATCAAAAAACCACACCATTGTTATCCAGCATGAGTTCTAGGTATTAAAGAAGCCCAAAGGATCAAGTGAGGGGTGTTTAGTGTTCAGAAATCCTGAGACCCAAGCAAGCTGCCTGGCAAGTCTTATGTTGTCACCTTTAAAAATGATGCTTGCCTTTATTTCTCTGCCTTACTATATCATACCAGAAAAACAGATCCATTCTGATAATTTAGTCGTGTGATTTTATTCCTCTCTTCTCTTCCTCTCATGCTCTCAGTGTTACATTTCCCATCCACATTTTAAATGAAAGATTTCTCTCAGCCACACACATGAATTGTGTGTTTTGAAGGAAGCAGACACAGGCTGCAGATCATCCTGGATTCCTATTTAAGAAGAAGACGGCCCCTCTGCTTCCTGCCTGACCTTGGCAAAGTTGGGGAGGTTTATTTTAAACGCTGCCAAATGTTTGATCTTTTTATTAATATCTCCTGTATCTACACAGCAGCCTTCTCCCAGAGCCTCAAAGGCAATTCATAATCGTTATTAGTTAATATGCTCAGTGTCCCTGTGTGACAGGCATGGGGCAGGTGGTGTTATCTGCCTCGTTCACATGAGAGAGCTGGAAGTCAGTGTGATGCCTCCAGGCTGCTTGCGGGGCTGGGTTGGGTGATTCGGGAGCAGATCCCAGTTCTTTACTCAGTCAATACTCTCACCAGCATAATATTTAGCTGGAAAAAAATTATTCAGACCCAGGAACAGGAATAGTGCACTTACATTACTGAAATCCAAATAATTTCTTGCTGACTGATACTAACCCTTCCTTTTACTCAAATAAGCATTTATGATTTTTGCAGCACTTTGCCCTCTATGAATGCATGCACGTATTTATCCATCCATCTATTCTTTCTCAACAACAACAACGAAACAAACCTGTTGCTGTGAAATTGATTCTGACTCATGGAGAACCCATGTGTTACAGGGAAGAACGGCCGGTAGGATTTTCTTGGCTGTAATCTTTATGGAAGTAGGTTGCCAGGCCTTTCTTCCACAGTGCTGCTAGGTGGATTTAAATCTCCAGCCTGTAGGTTAGTAGTGAACTGCAAACCATTTGCAGCACCCAGGGCCCTTATTCTCAACAACCAAAAACCCAAACCAAACCTGTTGCCATTGAGTCGATTCTGACTCACAGCAACCTTGTAGGACAGGGTAGAAATGTCCCAAAGAGTTTCCAAGGAGCGCCTGGTGGATTTGAACTGTGACCTTCTGGCTAGCATTCCATAGTTCTTAACGACTATGCCACCAGAGATTAAAACAGAGCATTTACTATATTCCAGGCACTGTCCTAGGTCCTAGAGCTACAAAGCTGAGTAAGACTTAGTCTTTGCCCTCGAGGAGCTTACAATCAACTGGCAAGAGACAGACTTATTGATCAATAGGTGTTTCAAAATAAAACATATTTCAGGACAGATGCATGTACACAGAATAGTGGTGGCAAATAAAAAGGTGGAAGTGGTCAATTCTACCCGTGGTCAGTTTCAGAGAGGAAGAAGATAATCTGTGTCTTGGAAAAACAGCAGCCCATGCGACACATAAGCAGGTCTTTTAAAAATTGAGTTAACATCACAGTTTACAGCACTGGTTTTCAAACTTTAATGTGCATGAGAATCAACTGGAGGACCTGTTAAACGTGGATTCACTTGTCAAACACGGATTCCCCTATCTCCAGCAGCTCTGGTTGAGTAAGTTTGGGGTGAGTGCATTTTTATCAAACCCCTAGGTGATGTTGCTGCTGCTGACCATGGTGCACGCTCTGAGAACCACTGTTTTAGAGGCAGGCAGACCCTTGAAATCACTCTTATAACTAGGCGATTCCCATGGGCCATTTTCCTAGGATCTCATGTAGAATCTAAGAGTGGCAGATGTGAATGAATGAAAACACTCATTTTATAGAAGAGACAAGTAGATTTAGAAATCTTTTAGTCTTTGTGGATTACCTAGTTAGTCAGTAGGAAAGCCAACTACATTTCAAATAGTAGTTTCTGATAAATTTGCCTCACAGAGCCCGTCCTCCCCATCTGACAGTTCAAGGCCTTTGTCACTTTTATGAGTATGGAGATGCTCATAGATTATGACTTGTGAGGGTGGGATGGACATCCATATACAGGCCAGCTGCAAAGCAAACACGAAGGTGGAGACTGAGGACCCATCTTTACAGCGGCAGCTTTGAATTTCCCCGTATATCAGGAGGTGCTGTTGCCACAGTTGTAGAGGTTTCAGAGGAACCTGTTTGGTGAAATAATTGCACAGGATTCTAGAGCCACCTTCCATGGACCTCTATGCTAGTGGAAAATTACTGCTTAGAAATTTTCATGCTTACTGAAAATTTTGTAGCAGCTCTTGTTCATTTTGACTTGGGGCTGGAGGAACAAGCTGAGACAGGGAAGGACTGCATCGCCGGGATTCTGGGTTTCCATCACTTTAGTATCGTGGTGCTGCTTGTATTTATTCTGTCGTTTTTGCAGGAGACCAATCTCATGCTGTGGCTGGGAATGTAGTTCAGATGCCTCTCAGGGAGCCTTTGATCTGTGGGCTCCTTAAAGCCTGGACCTGGTCTTCTTTATGCATCCCTAGAGTGCCTCCAGAGTGCCTAGTATGAAGCTGAACCTCAGGAACTGTTTGCTGAATGAATCAATCAACTGAAAATGTATGACTGCCCCCCACTTACGATATTGGTGCAAAACCATGCTCAGGGCTGGCTTGAGGCAAAACCATGAAATAGATAAGGCTTTTGCAGCTCTCACATGCACATATCATTTGGAGCACTTCCAGCCATCCTTTGTGGCTCTTCCCAATCAGTGCAGGGAAGATGTAATAGTCTGTGGCTCTCTGATGCTTATGGACCATCCAGGGCACATCCTACCTGCCTTGGCCAGCAATTCCTTCTCTTATCTTTTGTCACTCTTTCAGTATGGACACGTCTTTTATGCACGGATTTTTCATATTGCTACAAGTGGATTGATGATTAATCAGATAATCCTACCACAATGCATTAACCCCACTGAGAGACCAAAATCCTTCATTATTGTCAAAAGGCAAAGCCCTTTATGGAGAGGTGTAGGTGCTGGTCTTTCAGGCCTTATAGCAGCTGTGGAAGACTCCTGAAATCACTCCACATAGGTTCCCTATTCCCTCGTGCCCTGGTTAGCCCTATTAGCAGGAATGAGAAGGATTTATTTAGTTGGGAAGCTATTAACAAGGGTCTGGCTGATGAAGTATGGACTGTAAGAATGAGTGACACCTGTGAGCAGCTCTAAGCAGGCTTGTATCATCTAGGACTGTGTAATGGGGGCAGATGTACCGGAGGAGTATTTTGGGTATTAATGATATCCAGCCATCCCTGGGTGGCATGAATTGTTAAGCACTCTGCTGCCAACCAAAGGGAGGATGGCTCAAGCCTGTTTAGAGGCACCTTGGGGGAAAAGCATGGCAGTCTCCTTCTGAAAAATCAGCTGTTGGAAACTCTATGGAGTGCAGTTCTGCTCTGAAAACATGGTGTCACCTTGAGTTGGAGTTGACAAGATGGCAAATGATTTTGTTTTCGTATTATTGATATCCAAGAGTGGATTACTAGAGTCAGGGTTATCCAAAGAAATGGTCAATGAGTCACTGAACTTTAAACAGAAAAGGGTTGTACTTCTAAATAGGAATGATATCCCCACTCCTAATACTGGAGGCAATGATTGACTCAAGTGTAGCAACGATTGTGAGGATGGCACAGGACTGGGCAGTGTTTCGTTCTTTTGTACATAGGGTCACTGTGAGTTGGAACCAACTCGATGGCACCTAACAACAAAAACAACAATGCTTCCTGAATCATAATAGAAGCTCTGTGTATCCTAGTCCCTAGCCTATCCCTAAAATATACAATTGGTTGATACACAAACTTGTCCTGGGTCAGACAAGGCTGGTAGGGACATGACTGGGCTGGAAAAGAGAGTGTGATCAGTAAATGGAAAAACACGTGAAACATGGGAGTTTTCCATCTAGTTTCTTCTGCTACTACTTGTAGTTCCTTCCATATATCCTGGATTATGAACACAAGGAACAGACAAGACTTTATTTACTCTCCCCAGCCTCCCACTCTCCAAATAATATATGTAATGACTAGAAAACAACACCTAATAATATGTTTGCAGGCTGTCAGTTGATACTTATAAATCCTCCAGGAAACCTCAGTCATTGTGAGTTTATTAGTCTCATTCCCCATGTTTTGTGCAGGGAATGGAAAAACAGGTAAAAAGAAGCAGACCTTCTACTAGTTTTTCATGACTCTGGGAATATTTCAACCAAATCATTTAAATCTATCCTATGTACAATTATAAGAACAGAAGAGGAACAAAATCGCCAATAGGAATGAAAAGGAATAAGCATTGAACTAACCCAATGAACTAAAGAACTGCCTAAAATCAGGGCTTTGAGCCAGTTCATTCTGGTTCAAACTCCTGCTGAGAATTTGCATTTCAAACAAATTATTGAGTGATGCTAATTCAGGGGCAGATAATCCAATAGGCAAAGTAAACATGGTGTTTACCAGATCATCTGTAGTGAACAATTTCACATTTTTTCGCTGCATCAAAGATTCTGCTTCCAAGCATGACTGGCATCTTCCTCTCTCACAACCCCACAGCACTTTCCTACAGAATCAAACCAGAAACTAAACTAAACCCAGTGCCACTGAGTCAATTCCGACTCATAGTAACCCTATAGCACAGAGTAGAACTGCCGCATAGAGTTTTTGAGGAGTGCCTGGCAGATTTGAACTGCTGACCCTTTGGTTAGCAGCCGTAGCACTTAACCACTACGTCACCAGGGTTTCCACAGAATCAAAGTCTCTTTTTGAATTTACAACCCCTGAGAGGCTAGATGACACGGTAAGCAAGGTACACACGAGCTTAGTCACTCATCTGTAGTGAACAATTTCACATGAGTTTCACATCAAAGCTGTGGTGAGACCCCTGTGAAATTGATCACTACAGATGCTCTAGTAAGCAAGGTAAGCACGATGCTTCCCTTGCTTATTGGATAATCTGCCCCTGCTAATGCTGCTGGGGAGCCCTGGTGGCTCAGTGGTTAAGAGAGCTCAGCTGCTAACCAAAAGATCAGCAGTTTGAATTCACTAGCCTCTCCTTGGAAACCTGTGGGGACAGTTCTACTCTGTCTTCTAGGGTCATTATGAGTCGGAATCAACCTGATGGCAACAGGTTTGGTTTTAATTTAATGCCACTGGTAAGGGACTGATTCTGAGAACCACTAGTAGAGCAGTGGGTCTCAAAAATTATAATGCATAAGAATCACCTGGGGACCTTGTTAAACTGTAGATTATGATTTGGTATCTCTGGGGTGGACATGCAAATTCTCAGCAGGGCTTAGAACTGTAATGAGCTGGTTTGAAGCCCTGCCTAAAATGCCTTGAGATCCTTCATCCTTTAGGTAATGCCATCTATCAGCCTGCGAGGGAATTCCGAGAGCTTTGGGTTATAGCTGCAGGTATAGAGGTGGAAGTCATGGAATAATTATTACTCCCTGTATTTTGTGGCTGGGAGAGCACTCAGATGTAGGTAAAATAATAAAAGCCAGATGGTTTTAGGGAGATGCTACACTTGGCCTTGGATCCCTCTACCTGTTCCCTGACCCTCTTCCCCCAGTGAGTGACAACCAAGCCTCAGATCCACATGGTGATTCATGGTGAATATGGACTTCAGATACAAACAATTTTACTCCAACATCACTGATGCCAGAACTGGAGTGGACTCCTCTGTATCCATGGACCTTTACCTCATTCATTTACCCCTTACCATCATGGACTCGTCTTTACTGGTGATGTCCTCAGGCTTCAGAAGTTTCTGTACTGCTCACAACCTGGGTTCTGCCCACAACCAGTTCTAGGCTGTTTCATTGTCCCACATGAGCCCTTTTCTTGTGTTGTGTAATGATTTTATAGCTTGTTTGTGTGGTCTATATCTAATACAGAGTCCCTGGGAGGTGCACACAGTTAATATGCTTGGCTACTAAACAAAAGGTTTGAGGTTCAAGTCTACACAGAGGCTCCTTGGAAGGCATGGTGATCTACTTCCAAAAAATTAGCCACTGAAAACCCTATGGAGCACACATGGGGTCACCAAGAGGTGGAGTTGGCTTGACAGAAACTGCTTTTATTATTTCTAACATACTTTCCTTAGATCTTGGAGACTGCCATATACTCTCAGGAACTCTGAGCAGTCTTCTACCACCTAATCAGATTAGAGCTGACTTGTTAATTGTGGCCAGCTCTGCTCTGCTAATGCTAGTATCTTCTCATTGTTCCTTATCTTGATGGATCAGATAGACATAAATTCCTTTAAATTTAAGAAAACTTCCTATCTGAATCCCCTGTATCCCAATTCCACACCAAACAAAACCCTCCTGGTGGAATCAATCAAGTTGACCTGTGAGGTGATGCTACCCATACACATTTTTGTTTCAGACTTTACTTGTGTAATTTTTTTCCAACTCATAGACCGCCTGCCTATTAAGCGCTGTAGGGTATAGAATATAATATCGAGATGGTGCAGTCCCAGCAGTGATGTACTGGACCCTGTTGGGAAAGACTCAGGAGAGCTGATTTTAAATATTCAGAGATTTCATGAGCTGGGTGTTAAAGCTGTTTAGTAGCTTGAAATCGGGCACTGTGGGAATACTTACGCCATGGAAATCAGCAGACAATAAAAATCAGGTTTTTAAAAAAATTTTTTTTATTGTTTATAAATCATCAGGAGAGATGATTTACTAACTTGAGGTCAGTGGTGACTGAGTCCCAGCTGTAGTGTGTGCCTGTGTGTGTGCTTATGTGGGCCTGGTGAAGGCGGGGGCAACGCGTGGAAGAACGTATGCTCCCTAATTTCCCAGAGGAAAAAATTTGTCAAGTGGCCTGTGAAAAGTGTACAAAATTAATCATGCATATTAGGAAAAATAAGTTACAGTTCAACTGGTTTTCATAAAGTGTAAAAATTGCACATTTTTTTTCATAGGAAAACAATTAAAAAAAATAGAACACTGCCAGATGATAGTAGTCTGTGCTTTTCCGATCATTACAGACATAAAATGCCTGGGGTCCTTGAACTCACGTTGCTTGCAGTTGAGTATCGATAGGACAGCTGTTGCTCAGGTGATAATATGTTCTGACAACCGAATGACTGTTATACAAACCTGCACAGGAGCGCTTGGAAGACAACCCTACTTTTTTGTGTCTAGTTATGGATGGCTTTGAGATGCCAGTTTATTTGCAAAATCAAGGCTTTGATCCTCAAGGGGATAGGGAGTTTCCTGACTTCAAAACAACTATAGTTCTAATAACTTTCAACTCAAAAAAATGTGTTCTTCAAAATTTCTCCCCAGGACCCAGTCTCAGTAGTTTAACTTAGCCTGTTGCAATTTGAACTTCAGCCTTTCCCTTGCTTTGCCATCATGGTAAAGACGATTTCAATTATATATCTCCCCATGGCTTTTAGGATATCAGGCCTCTCTAGAGACTTCATGCTTACGCTTATGGAGTGTGGCACTGAGATTTCCTTGTTAACAAACACCAAAAGATGAATTTATTAGCCTAAAACATAACCTGATGCAAAAATACTACAAATAATAATGTATTGGACACTTTGACAACTAGCTCTCAAAGTGCAAAGAAATCTATCCAGCTCAGTTATCTCCCAGAGACTCACAAATGCTACAAGCCACTGTTGCCAGTCCCAAAACACTAATGGGATACTAAGAATAAAATTAAAAGTAAGGCAGAACCAAGATGGCAGAATAGCCAGACGCTTCCGTCGAGCCCTCTTTACAACAAAGACCTGAAAAAACAACTGAAACGAGTATATTTGTGACAAGCTGGGAGCCCTGAGCATCAAAGGCAAGCTTAGACAATGAATTGAGGGGCAGGAGAAGGAAGAGACCGTTCAGAAGCAGAGAGGAGTTACCGGACCTGAATCGCGGGGAGCCCTCAGGCACCATTCCTGGAGTGGCTGCGGAGGCGGCAGCAGTGGCGATGGGCTGGTCCTAGCGTTCATCCGCAGTTTCCTCAGGGAGAAGCAGCCAGCCACACAGCTCACTCACACCTCTGGAACCTGAGGAGAAGGGCGCTCTCGGCAAAAGCTAAGTACTTGTGTATATTTTACTGTGCCCTCCCGCCCCCCACCGCCAAGCCGGCTTCAGCAGCTGAATCCCTAGGCCTGAGATAGACCCTGGTGAGCACTTGGAGCCGTCCTGTTGGCCTTGGGGAAGGAAAAAAATTCCAACTGGGGGGAAAAGATAATTTGCTAGCTCCATTAGCTGGGGGAGCTCAGGACAGAAGTGGTTCCTGTCCAGGCATAAACCGTCTGTGGACCTTGAGCACCTTTCCCTTCTGCATGGACCTGTGTGGGCCTGTTTCAGGAGAATGGGCCCCTGTTGGCAAACTCCAACCATTTCAATGGTGCGGTGGAGAGGTGGGTGTTTGACATTTGACATTGCTTTGCCTATTAAACAAGGTCCTCCCCTACCCACATCAGGGACCTAAGGACTGGTGGCTCCAATTGGGTCGCCCAGCCACCCGAGACAGGGGTCCAGGGATAACTGGTACCCCCCAGTCCTTACAACAAAAACTTTGGGCACCCATGGTCCCTCTGCAGAGCCCACCCACCAGCACGCTCTCGGGAACAGAGATGTGTTTTCCTCAGAGACACTTGGGGGTCAGTTCTCAGCCCCCTGCCTTGTTCAGAGTGTGATGCCCTGCTGCAATCAGATACCGGTATATACGCCAATCACCCCTGCCCCTCTAAGACTGTAGGACAGAGCCTGTACCACACACTTGATATCACCTACCTGGAAACCTGAGCTGAATTCATACAAGAAAACTGAATGGACTCCTAGACTGATATACCTGATAACAGCTCTAGCCAGCTGGGGACAGAACACCAGAGCTCCAAAGGCAAAAATAATCAAGCTAGCTCACTCAAGCAACCTATAGGGGTATACCAAAACAAAACAAAGCAAGAAGCTACAACACATTAAGCAAGCATAAACTAATACAAAAACTTATAGATGGCTTGGAGACAACAGTCAATATCAAGTCACATAGAGAAACAGGCCATGATCACCTCAACAGGCTCTCAAAAGAAAGAATCCAAGGATCTTTTAGATGAAAGTGCATTCCTGGAATTACCAGATGCAGAATACAAAAGTTTAATATACAGAACCCTTCAAGATATCAGGAAGGAAATGAGGCAATACACAGAACAAGCTAAGGAACACACAAATAAAGCAACTGAAGAAATCAGAAAGATTATTCAGGAACGTAATGAAAAGTTCAATAAGCTAGAAGAATCCATAGACAGACAATCAGAACAATCAGACCATCAGAAATTCAGAAGATTAACAATAAAATTACAGAATTAAATAACTCAATAGCAAGTTAGAGGAGCAGAATTGAGCAGGTAGAAGCTAGAATTTCTGAACTCAAAGATAAATCACTTGGCACTAATATATTGAAGAAAAATCAGATAAAAGAATTAAAAAAAATGAAGAAACCTTAAGAATCACATGGGACTCTATCAAGAGAAATAACCTACGAGTGATTGGAGTACCAGAACAGGGAGGGATAACAGAAAATACAGAGAAAATTGTTGAGGATTTGTTGGCAGAAAACTTCCTTGATATTGTGAAAGATGGGAAGATATCTATCCAAGATGCTCATCGAACTCCACATACGGTAGGTCTTAAAAGAAAGTCACCAAAACATGTTATAATCAACCTTGCCAAAACCAAAGATAAAGAAACAATTATAAGAGCAGCGAGGGATAAAAGAAAAGTCACCTACAAGGGAGAGCCAATAAGAATAAGCTCGGACTACATGGCAGAAACCATGTAGTCAAGAAGGCAATGGGATGACATATTTAAAAAATTGAAGGAAAAAAATTGCCTGCCAAGAATCATATATCCATCAAAACTGTCTCTTAAATATGAAGGTGAAATTAAGACATTTCCAGATAAACACAAGTTGAGGGAATTCGTAAAAACCAAACCAAAACTACAAGAAATACTAAAGACGGCTCTTTGGTTAGAAAATCAATAATATCAGGTATTGACCCAAGACTAAAACACTGGGCAGAGCAATAAGAAGTCAACCCAGACAGGGAAATCCAAAAAAAAAAAAAAAACAAAGCAAGATTAAAAAAAAAAGCCCAACACAGGGTAACGGTGATGTTATTATACAAAAGAAGACAACATTAAAATAATAAAGAGGGACTAAGAAATGTAATCATACACCTTGCATATGGAGAGGAAGATACGGCAATACAAAGAAATAAAAGTTAGTTATAAATTTAGAAAAATAGGGGTAAATAATAAGGTAACCACAAAGGAGACAAACTATCCTACTCATCAAAATAAAATACAAGGGAAAAATACAGACTCAGCAGAAACAAAATCAACAACAACAAATATGAGGAAAGGACAATATACAAAGAAAATCTACTCAGCACGTAAAATCAAGTGGGAAAAAGAAGCTCTCAACACATGAAAAAAGACATCAAAATGATAGCACTAAATTCATGCCTATCCATAATTACCCTGAATGTAAATGGACTAAATACACCAATAAAGAGACAGAGAGAGGCAGAATGGATTAAAAAACAAGATCCGTCTATATGCTGCCTACAGGAGACACACTTTAGACTTAGAGACACAAGCAAACTAAAACTCAAAGGATGGAAAAAAAATGTATCAAGCAAACAACAATCAAAAAAGAGCAGGAGTGGCAACATTAATTTCTGACAAAATAGACTTTAAAGTTAAATCCATCAGAAAGGATAAGGAAGTATACTATATAATGATTAAAGGGACAATACACCAAGAAGATATAACCATATTAAATATTTATGCACCCAGTGACAGGGCTGCAAGATACAGAAAACAAACTCTATCAGCATGGAAAAGTGAGATAGATAGCTCCACAATAATACTAGGAGACTTCAACACACCACTTTCGGTGAAGGACAGGACATCCAGAAAGAAGCTCAATAAAGACATGGAAGATCTAAATGCCACAATCAACCAACTTGACCTCGTAGACATATACAGAACACTCCACCCAACAGCAACCAAGTATACTTTCTTTTCTAGTACACATGGAACATTCTTTAGAATAGACCACATATGAGGTCATAAAGCAAGCCTTAGCAGAATCCAAAACATTGAAATGTTACAAAGCATCTTCTCTGACCATAAGGCCGTAAAAGTAGAAATCAATAACAGGAAAAGCAGGGAAAAGAAATCAAACACTTGGAAACTGAACAATACCCTACTCAAAAAAGACTGGATTATAGAAGACATTAAGGGTAGAATAAAGAAATTCACAGAATCGAATGAGAATGAAAACACTTCCTATCAGAACCTTTGGGACACAGCAAAAGCAGCGCTCAGAGGTCAATTTATATCAATAAATGTATACATCCAAAAAGAAGAAAGGGTCAAAATCAAACAAGTATCCCTACAACTTGAACAAATAGAAAGAGAGCAACTAAAGAAACCCACAGGCACCGGAAGAAAACAAATAATAAAAATTAGAGCTGAACTAAATGAAATAGAAAACAGAAAAACAATGGAAAGAACAAGACCAAAAGCTGGTTTTTTGAAAAACTCAACAAAATTGATAAACCATTGGCCAAAATGACAAAAGAAAAACAGGAGAGGAAGCAAATAACCCAAATAAGAAATGAGATGGGTGATATTACAAAAGATCCAACTGAAATTAAAAGAATCATATCAGATTACCATGAAAAACTATACTCAAACAACTTTGAAAACCTAGAAGAAATGGATGAATTCCTAGAAACACACTACCTACCTAAACTAACACAAACAGAGGTAGAACAAATAAATAGTCCCATAACAAAAGAAGAGATTGAAAAGGTAATCAAAAAACTCCCAACGAAAAAAAGCCCTGGTCCAGACGGCTTCACTGCAGAGTTCTACCAAACTTTCAGAGAAGAGTTAACACCACTACTACTAAAAGTATTTCGGAGCATAGAAAAGGATGGAATACTCCCAAATTCATTCTATGAAGCCGCCATATCCCTGATACCGAAAGCAGGTAAAGACACCACAAGAAAAGAAAATTATAGACCTATATCCCTCATGAACTTAGATGCAAAATCCTCAACAAAATTCTAGCCAATAGAATTCAACAACATATCAAAAAAAATAATTCACCATGACCAAGGGGGATTCATACCACGCATGCAGAGATGGTTTAACATTAGAAAAACAATTAGTGTAATCCACCACATAAATAAAACAAAAGGCAAGAATCACATGATTTTATCAACTGATGCAGAAAAGGCATTTGACAAAGTTCAACACTCATTCATGATAAAAACTCTCAGCAAAATAGGAATAGAAGGAAAATTTCTCAACATAATAAAGGGCATTTATACAAAGCCAACAGCCAACATCACCCTAAATGGAGAGAGCCTGAAAACATTCCCACTGAGATTGGGAACCAGACAAGGATGCCCTTTATCACAACTCTTATTCAACATTGTGCTGGAAGTCCTAGCCAGAGCAATTAGGCTACATACATAAAGAAATCAAGGGCATCCAGATTGGCAAGAAAGAAGTAAAAGTATCTCTATTTGCAGATGACATGATCTTATACACAGAAAACCCTAAGGAATTCTCAAGAAAACTACTGAAACTAATAGAAGAGTTCTGCAGAATATCAGGATACAAGATAAACATACAAAAATCAGTTGGATTCCTCTACACCAACAAAAAGAACATAGAAGAGGAAATCACCAAATCAATGCCATTTATAGTAGCCTCCAAGAACATAAAATAAAAACCAAAAAACCCAAAAAAAATTTTTTTTATTTTATGTTCTTGGGGGCTACTGTAAATGGCATTCATTTGGTGATTTCCTCTTCGATGCTCTTTTTGTTGGAACATAAAATACTTAGGAACAAATCTTACCAGAGATGTAAAAGACTTATACAAAGTAAATAACAGTACACTTCTGCAAGAAACTAAGGGACTTAACATAAGTGGAAGAACATACCTTGCTCATGGATAGGAAGACTTACTGTTATAAAAATGTCTATTCTACCAAAAGCGATCTATACATTTAATGCAACTCCGATCCAAATTCCAAGAACATTCTTAATGAGATGAAGAAACAAATCACCAATTTCACATGGAAGGGAAAGAGGCCCTGGATAAATAAGGCATTACTGAAAAAGAAGAACAAAGTGGGAGGCCTTACTTTACCTGATTTTAGAATCTATTATACTGCCACAATAGTCAAAACAGCCTGGTACTGATACAACAACAGATACGGGGACCAATGGAACAGAATCGAGAATCCAGACATAAATCCATCCACATATGAGCAGCTGATATTTGACAAAGGCCCCAAAACAGTTAAATGGGGGAAAAGACAATCTTTTTAACAAATGGTGCTGGGATAACTGGATATCCATCTGCAAAAACATGAAACAAGACCCATACCTCACTCCATGCACAAAAACTAACTCAAAATGGATCAAAGACCTAAATATAAAATCTAAAATGATAAAGATCATGGAAGAAAAAATAGGGACAACATTAGGAGCCCTAATACATGGCGTAAACAGTATAGAAAACATTATAAAGAATGTAGAAGAAAAACTAGATAACTGGGAGCTCCTAAAAATCAAACACGCTCATCCAAAGACTTCACCCAAAGAGTAAAAAGGCTACCTACAGACTGGGAAAAGTTTTTAGCTATGACATTTCTGATCAGCCCCTGATATCTAAAATCTACATGACACTGAAAAAACTCAACTGCAAAAACACAAGTAACCCAATTAAAAAATGGGCAAAAGATATGAATAGACACTTCACTAAAGAAGACATTCAGGCAGCTAACAGATATATGAGGAAGTGTTCACGATCATTAGCCATTAGAGAAATGCAGATCAAAACTACAATGAGATTTCATCTCACTCCGACAAGGCTGGCATTAATCCAAAAAACACAAAATAATAAATGTTGGAGAGGCTGTGGAGAGATTGGAACACTTCCACAGTGCTGGTGGGAATGTCAAATGGTACAACCACTTTGGAAATTGATTTGGTGCTTCCTTAAAAAGCTAGAAATAGAACTACCATAAGATCCAGCAATCCCACTCCTTGGAATATATCCTAGAGAAATAAGAGCCTGTACATGAACAGATATATGCACACCCGTGTTTATTGCAGCACTGTTTACAATAGCAAAAAGGTGGAAGCAACCAAGGTGTCCATCAACAGATGAATGGATAAATAAATTATGGTATATTCACACAATGGAATACTACGCATCAATAAAGAACAGTGAGGAATCTGTGAAACATTTCATAACATGGAGGAACCTGGAAGGCATTATGCTGAGTGAAATTAGTCAGTTGCAAAAGGACTAATTATAAGAACTTGAGAAATAGTTTAAACTGAGAAGAAAACATTCTTTTGTGGTTACGAGCGGGGGGAGGGAGGGAGGGTGGGAGAGGGGTATTCACTAATTAGATAGTAGATAAGAACTACTTTAGATGAAGGGAAAGACAGCATACAATACAGGGGAGGTCAGCACAATTGGACTAAACCAAAAGCAAAGAAGTTTCCTGAATAAACTGAATGGTTCGAAGGCCAGCGTAGCAGGGGCAGGGGTCTGGGGACCACGGTTTCGGGGGACATCAAAGTCAACTGGCATAATAAAATCTATTAACAAAACATTCTGCATCCCACTTTGAAGAGTGGCATCTGGGGTCTTAAACACTAGCAAGCAGCCATCTAAGATGCATCAATTGGTCTCAACCCACCTGGATCAAAGGAGAATGAAGAACACCAAGGACACAAGGTGATTATGAGCCCAAGAGACAGAAAGGGCCACATGAACCAGCGGCTACATCATCCTGAGACCAGAAGAACTAGATGGTGCCCGGCTACAACCAATGACTGCCCTGACAGGGAACACAACAGAGAACCCCTGAGGGAGCAGGAGAGCAGTGGGATGCAGACCCCAAATTCTCATAAAAAGACCAGACTTAATGGTCTGACTGAGACTGGAAGGACCCCAGTGGTCATGGCCCCCAGACCTTCTGTTGGCCCAGGACAGGAACCATTCCCGAAGCCAACTTTTCAGACATGGATTGGACTGGACAGTGGGTTGGAGAGGGATGCTGGTGAGGAGTGAGCTTCTTGGATCAGGTGAACACCTGAGACTATGATGACATCTCCTGCCTGGAGCGGAGATGAGAGGGTGGAGGGGGTTAGAAGCTGGTAAAAAGGACAGGAAAAGAGAGAGTGGAGGGAGAGAGCAGGCTGTCTCATTAGGGGGAGAGTAATTGGGAGAGTGTAGCAAGGTGTATATGGGTTTTTGTGTGAGAGACTGACTTGATTTGTAAACTTTCACTTAAAGCACAATAAAAATTAGTTAAAAAAATTAAAAGTAAACATAAATCTTACAAAATGTAAAACTCGTGCTACCAATTCAAACCGTGGCCACGGTACAAGATTCAAAAATAAACTAAAAAGCAAATGATGTGAAGTCTCCATCTAAGCCCTAAATTTATCCCCCCCCCCCATTTTTTTGGTTTAAGTTACCTAAGACTTTATTTTTCTTTTTTAAAAGAACTGTATCTCTATTAGCTTTGTATTTTCCTGTTGTCTAATTTATTATTTATTATTTTTTGTTGCTATCTCAATTTTTTCTTTTTGCGTTCTTTAAGCTTATTGTTGGATGCTTATTTCACCATTTATCGTCTTTCTTCGTCATTGGTAGAAGGATTCATTGTTGTTGTTGTTAGTTACCATCGAGTCTATTCCAAGTTATGGTAAGCCCGTGTGTTACAGAGTAAAACTGCGCCATAGGGTTTTCTTGGCTACAATCTTAACAAAAGAAGATTGCCAGGTCTTTTCTTCTGTGGTACTGCTGAGTGGGTTTGAATAGCCAACTTTTAGGTTAGTAGTTTTTTTAGTCAGGCACAAATCACTTGTGTCACCTTAAAACACCAAACTTCTTGCTGTTGAGTTGATTCTGATTCATAGCAACTCTATAGGAAAGAGTAGAACTGCCTCATACAGTTTCCAAGGCTGTAATGTAAATCTTTACAGAAGCGGACTGCCACATCTTTCTACCTTGGAGAGACTGGTGGGTTCAAACCACCGATCTTTCAGTTAGCAGCTGAGTGCTTAACCACTGCACCACCAGGGCTTCTTTCGTGCCACCCAGAGACCATAATTTATGGATATGAATACAGCTTTAGTGGTGTTCTCTAGATCCATTTTCACTATCATTACATTCTAAAAACTGATTGCCATTGAGCCGATTCCGACTCATAGCTATCCCATAGAACAGAGTAGAAACTGCCCCGTAGGGTTTCCAAGGAGCGCCTGGTGGATTTGAACTGCCAACATTTTGGTTAGTAGATGAACTCTTAACGACTATGCCACCAGGAAGTTTTGATATTTTCTTTGACCTGCACAAAAACTTTAAAAGAACAAAGTGGATGCAAGAATAGGAACTTCCAGCTTTAGCTTCAGGAGATAATAATATCTGATGTGTCTTGAGTGTTCGCTATGGGCAAGGCACTATATTCAATGCTTTACATGCATTACTTCTTTTAACCTTCAAAACAAATCTTTGAAACAGTTCCTGTTATATACTTTACTATGCATTTGTCCTTTCCCCAATATTAAAAATAGAAAACTGAGGCTTAGAAAGGCTAAAGGACTTGATCAAGATTGCAAATCTAGCAAGTGACAGAGCCAAGATTGAAACTCAGCCATTCTGAGCCTGGAGTTGGGCTCTTGCCATTGTTGCAGGATGAGAAATTCATCAGTTGTGGATGGAGCTGGCTGCTTCCTTGATTGGATGGACCCAACACTGCTGCTTGATCAGAGCATCTGTGCAGTGTCTCTTTCAGATGTAAGTCACATGCCAAATCAGTAGGAAGAAGGAATATTCCTTGAATCATTTCACCCAAATGATTCACCATTTAGATTTATTAATTACTATGAGCCCATGATTACATGGCACTCCACCAAGTACTACACAAAGCTGTTATCAGACATGGTCTTTGCTTTGGAGGGCCATGTAACTGGTATTTATACTCACTGTACTTGACGCTTAGTTGATACATTTATTCTGGTAGTACCCAACTTGTGAAAAGGGCATTGATAAGTATTTCATATGTATCTTCTTGTGCAGTGGTTTTTCAACTTGGAAACCTCACTTGAGGAGCTTTCAAGAATCTCAATGCCCAAACCTCATTCCAGACTAATTAAGTCAGAAATCTCCAGAGGTGTGACGCAGGCACCAGCTGGTATTTTAAAATCGTGATGTCTTTGATGGTGACACTGTCTACACTTTTGTTTCTGGAAAACAAATACTACCTAGGCAGGAAGTGTTTATTTTTAAAATAATTTTTCACTTCCTCCCCTTGAATATAAAGCAATGTATGGAAACCCTGGTGGCATAGTGGTTAAGTGCTACGGCTGCTAACCAAAGGGGCAGCAGTTTGAATCTGCCAGGCACTCCTTGGAAACTCTATGGGGCATTTCTACTCTTTCCTATAGGGTTGCTATGAATTGGAATCCACTCGATGGCACTGGGTTTGGTTTTTTTTAATTCTCATTTGTATGAAATTTAGGAGATAATAGCAAAAAATTGTAGCTAATCCAAATGTCCATTAGGAAAGAAATGGGTAATAAAAATATGCTACGTTCATGCTCTGCAGTTCTATATCATGAAGCTAACATACATATTAGTGCACCAGTATACAATTGTTAACTGTGGCAAATGCAAAAAGAAACAAAACAGTGAGATATTAGAATGTACAGCAGGTGAACTTCTTTTAGTCTGTCACTAAGGGTTGTTGTTAGCTGCCACTGAGCCAGTGTAGATTGACAGGCCTTTCTCCTTGGTCCATCTTAGCCTGGAAGCTCTGCTGAAACCTGTTCAGCATCATAGGAACACACAAGCCTCCACTGATAGACAGGTGATAGCTGCGCATAATATACATTGGCTGGAAATCAAGCCCAGGTCTCTCGCATGGAAGGCAAGAATTCTACTACTGGACCACCAGTGCTGCCTTGGCTGTAAAGGTAGGCTTCCCTAAAAAGTTAACATCTGAGCTGAGAACTGAGATTTGAAGAGTAAGAAAAGAGTAGGAATGAAGTAGACAAAGTTATGTGGAAAAATTCCTTAAATACAAAGGTAACAACATGGGCAAGGGCCATGAGGCAGTGAGGAGCACAGGTCCTTCCACCACTAAAGACATCTGAAATGTGGGCAGAGGCCACGTCATTTAGGAATTGAAAGGTATATTAAAGATTTTGGTCTTTGTCTTAAGAGAAATGGGGAGCCATTAAAGGATTTTAGGCAAAGATGTGGAATGATAAATATTGTGCTTTGAGAAGATCTCTTTTTTGCAGCATGGAGGATGAACTGGAGCAGGCAAGATGAACATGGGGAGATCAAGTAGTAGAAAGTTGGAGAATGATAGTACCTTAGACTGAAGAGATAGCTAGGGAATTATAGACAGTGGACAGAGTAGAGGAGGACACATTAGATATTTAAGAGAGAAAAGTGGCAGAAGAGTGATAGATTAGATGAAGGGATTAAAGGAGAGGAAGGTGTCCATGGCCACTTTGTGTTTTCTGGCTTTCATTGTTGGATACAGGATGCTGCTGTTCTCAAAGACTGGAAACATAAGTGAAGGGCTGGGATGGAAGGGAAACAGATGAATTCAGTTTTGGATAAATTGATTTTGAGGAGTCTTTAAGACATTAAAGTAGAGAAAACAGAAAAGTTGGAGAGGCAAGCTGGGAACTCAGAGGAAAGACAGGGTTAGAGGTGTAAATCTGATTGTCACTGCTTTCTGGGTAGTAATTAAAGCCTTGGGTGGTAGTGGGATTACCAGGGAAGAAAATACAGAGGAAAAAGAGAAAAGGCCAAGACTGAGCCTTGTGCAATTCTGATATTTAAAGCCAGTTAGAGGAGGCTGAATTCACCAAGGAAATAGTGGTGGACCAGATGAAAAGATAGGAGGAATGTTAGGAAGGTGTGAGGTCACAGGTTTAAAGAAGACAATATGGATTATTTTAAAAGGAGTGGTTAACGGTATACAACTCTGCTGACACCTTTCTTAAGATGAGGACTAAAAAATGCCCATGTGTTTTAGAAACATGGAAATAGGTCAATGGTAACCTTGACAAAGCCATTCTGGTGAAAGGATGGGTATATAATCAGGTTAAAGTGGGCTGAGGAGTGGTGGGAAGTGAGGAGAGAGAGAGACAACAAGGGAAGAAAATTAAAGTTTGGCAGAGACAGAGAAGAGAGTGATTTTGGAAGGTTACGTGGCTAAAGGGAGTGTTTTGATTTTGTTTTGTAAAGTTTGATGGGCTTTAGGCTATTTGAAGGTTCAGGAAGCACAGTTCCTGAGAAGTTAGGAGGAAATGAGGGCTACCAAAAAAAGGAGGGACTGGTTTACACAGGAGGAGAGACTTCCTTTCTTTTATAAAAAGAGAAATTAGAAAAAAAAAAAAAGTGTATATGTGACAAGGTATGTAGGTTTTGTAGCAGGATGTACAGGGGTTTCTTGTCTGAGCATCTATTTGTAAAGTAAGAACCAAGGTTGTCTGCTATAAGGGATGGTGGAGTGTGTGTATGTGTATATGTAGGTGTGTGTTGATGAGGTTTACTGTAGAAAGGGTCAGAAGTTTCAAGAGAGTGGAGAACTTTTGAAATAGTCATTTTAAAGAGTAAGAGACTGAGTTAAATTAAAAATAGTTGCCCTAGGCTGGGTTCTCTAGAGAAGCAAAACCAGTAAAGAGTATAGATAGATAGATAGATTAAATTATCAGATAGATTAGATAGATAGATTAGATAGATTGATAGATGATAGATAGATGATAGAGATAGATGATAGATGATAGATAGATAGATAGATAGATGATAGATAGATGGATGATAGATAGATAGATGGTAGATAGGTAGATAGATAGAGATTTATATTAAAGAAATGAATCACACAGTTTTAGAGGCTGGAATGTCCCAAGTCTGTGTGTCAGGCTGGAGGCTTCTCCTGATTCACATAGCCACAGGGGCTGGAGAACTCACAATGGGTAAGTTAGACAGCAGGGCTCTGGCTCACAGGCTGCAAAGACCAACAAATCCCAAGATTGGCAGGCAAGATGCCAGGTAAGCTGCTAGCTCAAATCCCAAGAACTGGAGGTCAGACAAACAGGAGCCAGCTGCAGGATCCAGTGTGAGGAAAAGTCCCTGAGCCTTGCCACAAAGCCACTTATACTGGATGCAGGCCCCACTCCCAAGGAAAATCCCTTTCAACTGATTGGCTACTCACAGTAGATCCTGTCATGGAAGTGATCACATTACATCTCATCATGGAGGCGATTGCATGATTATACGACTGCCAAACTATGTCATAAGTGCCAAACCACTGAGAATCATGGCCCAGCCAAGTAGACACACAACCTTAATGATATCAATAGTGTAATTGATAGGTAGTGTTAAGGCCTAGTTGAACTAAGTGACCATGAACTTATACTGGTACAAATATGCTTGCTTCATTTATTTATTCATTCAACAAATATTTATCGAGTGTCTACTATGTGTTAGGAGCCCTGGTGACACAGTGGTTAAGAGCTCGACAGCTCACCAAAAGGTCAGCAGTTTGAATCCACCAGCTACTGCTTGGAAATCCTATGGGGCAGTTCTACTTTATCCTATAGGGTCTCTATGAGTAGGAATTGACTTAACGGCAACTGGTTTTTTACTACATGTTAACACTGATCTAGGCACTAAGGGTATAGCTGCAAACAGGACAAAGTCTATATCATTGTGGAGACTACATTCCCTTGGAGGAAGATTAAATAAATAAATGTTAGCATATGTATTATGTCAGGTGCTAAGAAGAAAAATGATAGAGGGTCAGGGGAGAGTACTTGTACATTGCACAATCAGTGAAGGAGAAATTTGAACAGAGTTCTGAATGATATCTGCAAGAAGAGTATTTCAGGTAAAACCAAAAAAAAAAAAAAAAACCAAACCCACTGCTGTTGAGTCAATTCCAACTCATAGTGACCCTAAAGGACAGAGTAGAACTGCCCCATAGGTTTTCCAAGGAACACCTGGTGGATTTGAACTGAAGACCTTTTAGTTAACAGCTGTAGCTCTTAACCACTACACCACCAGCGTTTCCATTTCAGGTAAAAAAAAAAAAAAAAGGGAAGGGTAAATACAAGATCCCTGAGGTAAGAAAGTGTTTGATTTGTTGAAGGATCAGTAATGAGGTCAGAGTGGCTGAGTGACACGAGCGAGGAGGAGACAAGGCCAAAACAGGAACCATGGGCCACATCAGAGTCTTGTGGAGTGTGGAAAGGACTTCGGCTTTTACTCAGAGTGAGAGGAGAAGGCATTGGAGGGTTTTGAACATAGGAGTAACATGATATGGCCCGTACACCAGGATTTTTCTCTAGAAGAAATCAACTGCCTGAATGCAAATTTAGAGGAAGTCCTAAAGTAGAGCTGGCAGGTACAGGTACGAAGGAAAGACAGAGAGATACTAAGCATAGAGCTATTGAACAAGTTGACTCTGGAATCCAGTTTGGGTAATTTAAAGACATAAAACCCGTAGAGGCCAATGGATAGGGCTGGGAAAAAATTATCAATGAACATGAAGTTCCATGAAGACAAAGATGGTCAAACAAGTTAGTAAGAAGGGAAGAATACTGGGGTCAGAGTGATCTACATGATTTTATTTTTTAAAAAATTTGTGCATTTTCACACAATGCAAGGCTCGTGGTAGAAACATGGGAGAGAGTGGCTAAATAAGAAGGTCAAAGAAAGAAGAGACAATGTTTGCTGAATTTGACATAGTATTTGATTTTAATATTTAGCTTAAACTGAATTTTTCCATTAACTATATACTTAAAAAATGAATTCTAAGAAACATGGGTAACCTTGACAAGTACATTACTGTAAGTAGGGCACAGCTCTGAGTCCTATTTAGTTTTTATAAAAGAAGAGTCTCTTGTGTGTTACCCTATTGAACAACATTGATGAGGGAGGTGTGTTTGGTGCTGGTGAAGTATGAGTGGGCGAGTAGGTAGGTGGGTTCTCAGCACTGTTTAAGTGGTTCACAGCTGGAAAAATTTGAGAATTACTAAATTATTTTACCACATTCATTTAATAAATGAATTCATTGAGACCACTTAGTGATTCAGGCCTGGCTGATTACTGAATTATCTATACAGCTTTTTCAAAATACAAGTGTCCAGTTCCCAACCTGGACCTAATGTTTTAGAAATCTTGAGGGATGAAGCTCAGGTATGTTTGTATACTTATATAAAGCTCCATGGGTGTAATGGATTGAATTGTGTCTCTTAGGATATGTGTCAACTAGGTTAGGCCATGTGTGGTTGTAATCCATTTTGTGATTTTCCTATGTGTTATAAATCATAATCTCTGCCTGTGGTTAGAAAGATTAGGGTGGGATGTAACATTCTTGCTCAGGTCACCTCCCTGATCCTATGTAAAGGGAGTTTCCCTGGGGTGTGGCCTGTACCACCTTTTATCTTACAAGAATTAAAAGGAAAGGGAAGCAAGTAGAGAACTGGGGGCCTCATACCATCAAGAAAGCAGTGCTGGAAGCAGAGCTCGTCCTTTGGACCTCAGGTTCCTGTGCTGAAATACTCCCAGACCAACGGAAGACTGATGACAAAGACTTTCCTTCAGAGCTGACAGAGAGAGAAAGCCTTCACCTGGAGCCAGTGCCCTGAATTCAGACTTCTAGCCTACTGGACTGTGAGAGAATAAACTTCTCTTCGTTAAAGCCATCCACTTGTGGTATTTCTGTTATAGCAGCACTAGATGACTAAGATAATGGGTAACGTATACCAAAAGAACCAAACCAAACCCATCGCCATCGAGTCGATTCCAACTCATAGCGACCCTACAGGACAGAGTAGAATTGCCCCATATGGTTTCCAAGGAGCGCCTGGTGGATTCGAACTGCTGACCTTTTGGTTAGCAGCCGTAGCTCTTAACCTCTATGCTACCAGGGTTTCCGGGTAACGTATAGCCAGGGTTGAAAAACCATTGAAATAGTGTTTAGTAGATAGGTACTGCTTTTGCTTGCCTATTATCTATGGCTCCTTTTTCTGATCACGGTGACCTGCCTTTAACCTGGATTGTGATCATTATCTCATTCTTGATCCCTGTGCTTTGGGTATAACTGACTCTACTCCTGAACCAGATGTAGTAGGTCATCCAAGACTGAATAGTTCGGGAATCACATCTCTCTTTGTATAGAGATGCCAAAGGACATAAGGCAAGTTAATTTTTCTAGTCAGAGCTAATTCCAGGACTTTTGCTTAACTCATAGAGACTGAGTCATTCTTCTTTATTCTGAATTTAGACCTGGGAGGATGTTAAGCGTGGAGCTGCTGTCAGGTATCTTGCCAACACGAGGAAAGTCTGCTTGAAAATGGAGCACCACAGAGTAAGGCAGATGCAAAATACAGAGCTGTCCTGCTAAAAATGCTTGCCCCACTGGATTCAGCTGTTCCTGATTTTTGATTACTTGAGCCTATATTCTTTATTTTCTTATGTAGTTTGAGTTGGGCTTTCTGTCACTTGCAACTCTAGAGCCTGATGTTGAAAGGTTGGAATCTTGTCTACAGTGGGGCCAAGGCTCTCCCACATCCTATATACTCTCTTTGCCTCTGGTCATGTGGTTTTATCCTTCCGGTAGCCTTTTTGCCACTGTGGCTCAGGAAATTTACATTCTTAGAAGTTGGCTTCTGTGGCTGGGAGACAACAAAATACGATCAGATAAATACTGAAATAAAATTGGTTTTCTATGAGATTATGGTCTCTTGTAACCCCTAGACATGCTTAGACTGCTCAACTTTTATTTAGCTCTTATTAACATGCCCAGAAGGAGCCCTGGGATATAATAGTTAAGTACTTGGCTGCTAACCAAAAAGGTCAGCAATTGGAACCCATCAGCTACTCCATGGCAGAAAAGACCTGCAGTTATGCTTCCATAAAGATTACAGCCTAGAAAACTCTTATGGGGTTTCAATGAGTCCGAGCTGATCTAGACGACACACAATAACAACATGCCCACAGAATTAAGAAGTAATGTCTTCAGTCAAAAGGAGCTATTTTGGATTGAGAATGTTAGAAGTTATTGACTAGAACATTATTCTCTAAACTCAGGTTTTAAAACATGACATAAGCTAAACATACTACTTTAAACATTTTTGGTGTTGGCATGCTTCTCAGATGGCTCCTCTTTATACCTTTTCCCAGTGGATGCCCAGTTTCATAAGGTCACTAATGGGTTCTGAAATAAAGTGCTAAGTAAGTCCCAGTTGTCACAAGATGAGGAATCACTTTATTTCCTAGAGTAATTTTGAAGAAATCACGTTTTTGTAGCAAGAAATATTGAACACTGGTATATTATCAGCTATCTTATTGAGTTTTCTGCTTTCTGTCTTTTCTTGAATGTTGTACTCCTGAAATACCAGAAGGTCCTGATTAGGAGACACATTTAGCTTTAGGTTAGTCTCAAACTATGGGTCCCAAGGGTCACTTAGTGGAAATATAGATGTGTACATTCTGCTTTACTCAGTGTCTTGCTATTCATCAGCTTTTCATTTCCTTGGAAGGTCAGATGTTATCATTTTAGTGTCTGTAGAAGAAAATACTCTAGCAATTTCTGTACCTGGAAAGAACCCTGGCCAACACTTCATGGCACAAAGTCTCATAAATGGAAATGCTAGCCAGTGAATTGAATTTGAAAATGCAGTCCAAAAGAAGATTCAATATAATTAATGTACTTTTATTTCTCTTGGAAATGATATAATTTTACGACTCCTGGTGGAGGTCATGTTTAACTGCTTTTCTCAAATGTCACAACCATTTCAGAATACCGCATAAATACCATTTGGCATCAGTTTTCTTCCATGGAAAAAATTTCCCTAGTAACCTGAAACTCCCTCTGAGCCACACTGGCTAACTTTCTTTGATATTAACTTGAAGCTCGATTTTATGGCAAAGAAGTAGCAAAAGGATAATAGGTACTCAGATCTAGAGAATTTCAGTTAAGTTATATTCTTCTTTTTCTTCTTTGTTATCATTTGTAGCTTAAAAGTAGAAAAAAGCCTTGATAATATAGAAATACAGGAACACTTTACTTCCTTAGTGTTAGTGTGCCCCAATTAGATTGGTACACAGCCCACTGGTGTGTAGAGACCACTTTCATTTGTCACTGTCAATGGAGTCACACAGAATTGTAGAGAATTCTAAGAGTGAATCTCAGCATGATTAAAACTGTCCTGATTTATCCTTTGTCTGTGAGCAATGAGACACTCTCAACTTAAAGCTCAAGGTTATTTCTTGTAGTTAAAAATCCAGTTCAGGGAAAGAACAAAGCCATAACACAACATTTCAGATGCAAAATTCAGTGAACTGAGTATTATTTTAAAATGTAGTCCCCTAAAAACTTAAAAGTATAGAAATGGCCCTAACCACACATGCGCGCGTGCACGCACACACACACAACTCACATATCCCTACATTAGGTTGATATTCAACAGAAAAGGAAAATATATATGTATATAAACTTAAATATCACATGTTTGTTAAACAGGTAATTCAGGATCTAATTTCTTGTATACTAGGAGCTACAACTTGAACCTAAGCAATGTTCCCTGTGGACTTTAGGCTTGTCTGATTTCGTGAAGGTCTGCAGGAATGGGCTTGCCAGGTATCTACTTGCATAAAGAATGCAGGGGTCCCCTGGGAACACATTCATTCTAAGAAAAGAAAGAGAGACTTAAAAGATTATTAAAGAACAATAACTCAGGATTAGAGAGGAAGGACTGATTTGAATAGAACACAGGTTCTCTCATAAACATTGTTCTCCCACCCTCCTCCCTCTCTACCAGGAATTTGGGCCCCAGTCTTAGAGTGAGGGAGTCTTTGAGATAACAAAAACAAATAAACAAAAAAAACCCAACTATTCTGTAGTGATCTCAATGAGTTCACAAACCCAAAGTATTATTTTTTTTGTAGCTTATGTTACAGAATTTAGCCTAACTGGGAGAAGGATGCTTTCTGTATCTGAGATTACTGCTGTTGAATATTCAGACATAGATTGACACAGTAGTTTGAACTATGGATTGAGTGAGCCTCCATCTGGACCAAAAAGAAGGCAGGACAAAGCCTCTGAGGACATTAATGGTATCTCAGTGGCACTGGAGATTTCAGTGGATTGAGGCGGTGCTCTTGGCAGGTATTCATGTTTGGACCATCAGCTCATAAAGGTGGCATTGTGCCAGTTAGTGAAAAGATCTCAGCACAACCATCTAGAGTTTGCGTGGGACATGAGTGGAGAAAAATGGGAGGCTCAATGTATGTACGTAAGAGTTTAGTCATCAAAAAACAGAAACCACTTGGGGTGTTCATAAATCAGTGGGAATGACACTGGCAAAACTGTGGATGAAGAATTATTGTCTTGTGCTGGAATTAATACTCTTATTTTACTTCCAAAGTTGAAGTGGACTGGGAAACATATCTATTCTTTCATTTCAAGGTAATTTTTCATTTTAATAGAAGATTTATCTCTGAGTTCTTCAGGACAATGAGATATGGTTGACTTTAACACAGAATTTTAGTTGTAGATAAATTTTCCAGAACATGTCTTTTGTGAAGTGTGAGGAACTTTCATGCTTTTGATTGCCATAGTAATCAACCGTGGAAAAAGAGATTGGAAACAATGAGGTTTACTTGAAGACCACTAAATTTAGTTGAAAGTTAATTTTGCCTTAAAAAAGATGCACACATACCCCTTCTCTTCACATATCTAAGAGTATACAGGTAGAACTCTCCTGGACACCAGAACATTAATGGAGCATCATTTCATAATTTTATATAACAAGAAAAGCAACCGATAATGGAGACACTTTTTGTCAACAAAAGTAGTGTTTGGAAATAATTGCCCAATCTTTATAATGGTGCCAATATGAAATATTAGAAATTTCTTTAAGTACGTTTTTTCAAAGAAATCTCAATTTCTATTTGCTATAACTTGGTGACTGTCTCACTATTGAAGACATTTTACTGGTTCTTTTTAAACTAAAAAACCCATTGGTGTCGAGTTGACTCCGACTCATAGCGACCCTAGAGTAAAGAGTATAACTGCCCCATAGGATTTACAAGGAGCGGCTGGTGGATTCAGACTGCTGACCTTTTTATTAGCAGCCAAGCTCTTAAACCACTGTGCCATCAGGGCTCTTGTTAATTTCACAAAAAAAAAAAAAATTTTAAATTGGAGACTACTAATTAAATTTATCTGATTGGAGTTGTTTAAATTATCAGTGTGGTATTTCTCTTATTGAAAGGAATTCATGTATATGTATTCCTGAGGCCAAGTGATTGTTTGTTGTTGTTGTTAGGTGCTGTGGAGTATGTTACAACTTATGGCAACCCTGTGTACAACACAATGAAACACAGCCCAATCTGCTCAATTTTCACAATTCTTGCTATTTTTGAGCCTGTTACAGCCGCTGTGTCAATCCATGCTGTTGACGGTCTTCCTCTTTTTTGTTGACCCTCTACCACGAACGATGTCCTTCTTCGGGGACTGGTCCCTTCTGATAACATGACCAAATTACGTGAGACAAAGTCTCGCCATCCTCACTTTCGAGGAGTGCTCTGGCTGTACCTCTTCCAATACAGCTTTGTTTGTTCTTCTGGCAATCCATGGTATATTCAATATTCTCTTTCAACACCATAATTCAAAGGCATCAATTCTTCTTCAGTCTTCTTTATTCATTGTCCAACTTTCGCATGCATATGAGGCAATTAAAATATATCTAAGAGTATACAAGTAGCACTCTCCTGGACACCAGAACATTAATGGAGGATCATTCCATAATTTTGTATAATGACAAAAAGAACCGATAATGGAAGCACTTTTTGTCTAAGGTCAGGTGCACCTTAACCCTCAAAGTGGCATCTTTGTCTAAGACTTTAGACAGGCATTTTGCAGCAGATTTACTCAGCACAGTACATCATTTGTTTTCTTGACTGCTGCTTCCGTGGGTGTTCATTGTGGATCCAAGTAGAGTGAAATCCTTGACAACTTCAATCTTTCCTATGTTTATCATGATGTTTCTTATTGGCCCAGTTGTGAGGATTTTTGTCTTCTTTATGTTGAGGTGTAATCCATACTGAAGGCTGTGGTCTTTGATCTTCATCGGTAAGTGCTTTAAGTAATTGTTTAGTGCTACCCATTCATGAAAAATGAAGATTTCAAAATGGCTTAAGAGAATGTGAGAAATAATGAAAGGTGGGAGAACAGATCTAGAAGATAGCAGAGAGGAGTATTTAGTTCATTACCAATATGTTTAGATTTGTCTACCATGTTGCTACATCTTCTGCCTTCTTTTGGATTAATTTAATTTTATACATTAGTTTTTTTTAGTTCTATTCCTTTGATTATTTTTTAGTAACTCCTCCAGAGATTACAATATGCACCCTTAACTTATGGTCATCTACATTGAATTATATCATTTCTCAAAGTAATGACCTTGGAACTATACAATCCCATTCTCCTCCCTCATGGTCTTTGTACTATTACATCACATATTTTATTTCTGTAAATGTTATAGCCCCAAAACCCACAGTTGTTACTTTTTTCCATAAATAGTTAATAGCTTTTTTTTTTAATTTTATACATATTCCCAAATATTGATCTTTCCCATTGCCTCTGAATTAATGCTATTTTCTGGGGCTTCAAACAAACACCATTATGACCCACTAGTCAGAATCCTCTTATTGTTTTTCTTCTGAATATAATGTCTTTTTTTTCCTCTGGCTACTTTTAAGACTTTTCTTTTTCTTTCCTTTTTTTTTAAACCTTTGGCTTTTCAACAATTTGGTTATGTTTCTAGATGTGTTTCCTTTTTTAAATCTGTGGGTTGATGCCTTATCAATTTTGGAAAATTCTTTAACATAATCTATTCATATCATTTGTTTACTTCATTCTCCTCTTTCTCTTCCCTTTAAGGGACTCCAATTACAAATACATTATATCAGTTGATATTGCCCCACGGATTTCTTGTGCTTTTTCTTTCCCTCTCCTTGTCCCCCTCCCTCTTCCCCTTTCTCCATCTCCCTCCCCTCCCATATATAGAATGTCCACCTTGAGCAGGCCCTAGGCTTTATTTCCTTGTTCCAGCACTGTTGGTAGCCTTCAAAACAAAATTGCAAGGCCTCTAGGTTTCAGCAGATACTATCAGAGAGAAAGCTGAATTTTGCATGTACCTACATCCAGAGTTCCTATTCTCAGTTAATTTTTCATTTTTGCCAATCAGTGATATGTTTAAACTGTTTTGAAATATTTTCCTCAGCTTTTAAATTTGCTTCAATTGTGAGGATTGTCTAGGGCATATTTTTCAACCTCTGCCAGATGCCAGGTGGACAATGATGGAAATTTCTCATCAAAGCTGGTCACAGAGCACATCATTTGCCATGACCAATTGCATTTTGCAATTTTTTTTCTTCCCACAAAAGATGCACAATTTTTATTGTCAATATTACAACTCAGCAGAACAAAGACTTAGGGAAAATTCTTCTGGCAGTGATTGGCAGTACCCTTTGGCAACAGATAAATATGCCAACTTTATGTTTATCTGGCAAGAAAGTGAACTTTTTCTTTCTTTTTTATCATGAACTAACACGTTTAGTCTTCACAACAACTCTTACATAAATAAGGTGAGCATTTATTTTGTAAGGATGATACTTACGATGTTGCTGGTGCTGACCTTCTTTAAGGCTTCAATATTTTGAAACCTATTGAATATATATTTTTCTAGCATATTTTGCTCTTGCAACGAAGTAACTGAAGGTCAGGGTTGTACAATGCAAATGGACAAATAATTTTTTTGTAGTTAAAGTGATGCATCCAGTATATTCAGACTCTTTAGTGTCTTTAATTTGAAGCAGAGGGTCCTAACAGTGGATAAAGGGACCCGGATGAGTCTCAGGTAATCTGGGATCTCAGTCCTTGCTCTGCTCTGGAAGGAAATTAATTTTCTAGGTTCCAAATGTATGATAGCAACATTGCAGTTTGCTTCTAAGAGACCATGTTTTTCACAGAAGTAAAAGATCCAATTGCATTTAAAATTACATTGTTTATGTATAACTTGAATAAAAGAAAAACCTAACAGAAAAAGAAAAGGCAAAAAAACCTACCATTATTGTTATTAATTGCCGTTGTGTCAATTCTGACTCATGGTGACCCCATGTGCTACAGAGTAGAACCGCTCCATAGGGTTTTCAAGGCTGTGACCTTTTGGAGGCAGACCACTAGGCCTGTCTTCTGAGACATGTCTGGATGAGTTTGAACTGCCAGCTTTTCAGCTAATAGTAAAGCATTTAACCGTTTGCACTACTCAGGGACTCCAAACCTACAATACAGTAACGAAAATTTCTGATATTTTAATCACAGTTGTTTGTCTAGATTTCTGACATCTATTTTTTTTTTTTATAAACATTTTATTGGCAAGCAAGTCTACTGAGTCTCAATAGTTCTTATTCTCTGCTGAGGATAGAATAAAAGGGCAATATCTTTAAATAAGAAAGTTTTTATAGTAACAGTATTAATTCATGTAGTAGAATTTTTTGAGGGACCATGGTGGTGTAGTGGTTAAGAGCTACTATGACTGCTATCCAAAAAGTCAGCAGTTCGAATCCACCAGGTGCTCCTTGGAAACTTTATGGGGCAGTTCTATTCTGTCCTATGGGTCACTATAAGTTGGAATCGACTGTACAGCAATGGATTTAGTTTTGTTTTGGTATCAATTTTTAATGGCAAATGGAAAGTTGCCTGGAGGAAGGGAGATGAGTGGATACAGAAGGCTTAGTTTTCAATATGTGGTCACACAAAGCTAAGGTAAATTGCTGCAGTGGGTGTTTGGCCCTGGGTTCAAAAAGATCTTGCTAGACTGATAATGAGCTAAATTTAACAAGACGAAATCTATGGGCAATAAATGTAAATTACTGCGTGATGGTCAAGAATTCAACCCTGGTTATTATATTTTTTGAGAAGAACTAAAGCTACAATGATTCAGATATGAAAAGATTTATGAGTGTTAATTGACTTAACACTAAATATAAGCCAAATGTTCTGACTTATGTCTAGAGAAAATAATGGAGCATGGTTTGCAATACTAAATGTCTGGGTTCAGCTCACAGGAGGTACTTCTCCGTCTTTCCATTGTATTGCTGCTCATACCACGGCTGACTTGCTCTGTTCCATCTTGCATGCTGAGTTATATGAGGTTCATTTCCTTATCACAAGGAAAGTGAAACCTGGTGCTGGAGGTGGGCAAATGGGTATCATTAAAATGGTTAGAGAAACTGGGAATGTTTAGCTTGGTGAAACAGACGAATAGTAATAAAAACTTATACCGATTGCTTATTCCTTCTCATTTTCCCAATATGTTGTTGTTGTTTTAACTGCTGTCAACTTACGGTGACCCCTTGCACAACGCCTGGTCCTGCACCATCCCCTGGATTGGGTGCAGATCAGATTGTATGACCCATAGGGTTTTCATTGACCGATTTTTGGAAGCAGATCACCAGGCCTTTCTTTCTAGTCCATCTTAGCCTGGAAGCTCTGCTGAAACCTTTTCAGCATGGTAGGAACATGCAAGCCTTCACTGACAGATGGGTGGTGGCTGCACAGGACATGCATGGAAGGTGAGAATTCTACCACTGAACCTCCACCACCCTCCTTCCCTACATCTTACTACTGCTGAATCGTTGTAGAGCTCATGTCTTTGTCCTTCTCTCTTTTTCATCTCTACTCACTCACCTGGTCATTGCATCTGGTCTCATGGCTTGAAATACTATGTAAACGCTGACAATGACCACAAAAATATCCCTAGCCCCAACTTCTACCAGGAGCTCTAGTGTCTCATATCCAACTATATTTGACATCTTCACGAAGCTGTGTAATAGATGTTTCAAACAATATGATGAGAATTGAACTCCTACTCTGACTGCCCTCATCTGCCTAGCCCCATCAACTCCTGCTTTTTCTGCATTTTTTCTCATCTAAGTTAATGACAGCTCCATTCTTCACTTACTTAGGTCAAGCCTTTCGAGTTACGCTTAACTCCACTGTTCCTCTCTGATCATTGCAAAGCAGACAAGATTCCTGACAGATGTGCGGGAGGAAGATCGATAGAACTCATGCATAGAGCAGGTAGGAGCCAGCCTCACCTCATCATGTCCATAGGAAGCCTTAGAAAGTGTATTTGGAGGAGACACTTGACAGTAACGATTTATCGCTACGCTGCCTTTCAGGTAGAGCTTCTGTAGTTCTGGACACCTGCTGCTCTTGTCAAGCTGTGGGTGAAAGCTATGATGAAAGTTACATTCTAAAATGAGTAATCTCCTCCAGGAGAGGCTGTTCTGCATGATTTGGGAGAGTCTGACTATGAATACACTCAAGTGTTGGCAAGTATAAGGCACACAGTGATGCCTGTTTTTGGTGACACTGAGAACAAAGCTTTTAATGATGGTTTCACCCACAGTTTGCAATGCAAACCCCGACACCTGTGACTGTTCAGTGTTCTGTTATTGTAGAAGTAATTATACTATTCATGGAACACAATCATCTTCAATATTTCTCAAAGGAAAAAGAACAAATTCTGCCTCTATTGATTCAATTACCAGAGCAAAATTCAACATCTTTACTGTTCTACGGGAGAAAAACAAAACCAAAAGCAAAAACACACTGACAACTCAGAAGAGCAGAAGATATGACTATGCATCTCACTGAATGTATTTGTTTTTAATTTCCACTTTCATTTATCTTTTATATAAAGTATATTTTAAAAGTGGTATTTAACCTACTGTAATTATTCATTGTTCCATACCTGGATCATTCATTTCCCCATATACTGACAGTACATTTAGATAGGTGTGTTATAATCCATGGAACAAAATTGAGGTTTTCATTTGCCCTGAGATTTAGCATTTAGGCTCCACGGGAATATAGGAAATGCCGAAGTTTATTGGTGGAACAAACAGTCAACACACTCAACTGCTAACCAAAAGGTTGGTAGTTTGAGTCCCACTCAGAGGGACCTTGGAAGAAAGATCTGGTCACCTACTTCTCAAACAGTATCCACTGTAACACTAAGGAGCGCAGTTCTACCCTGACACACGTGGGGTTGCCAGGAGTTGGAATCGACTCAATGGCAACTGGTTTTTGGTTCTATCTAAATGTGAATATGACTAAATATCAAGCAAAGGAAGGTAGGGTCCAGTTTTTTGGTTGTTGTTTATTGAGAACTAAGCACTTTTCACACTTTGTCACATTAATCCTCAAAAGTAATAACCCTCAGTGAATCGACTCAACAGCACTGGGTTTTTGCGTTAATAACCTTTTATTATTGAGGATTAATGTGACAATGTATGAAAACTACTTGATGCTCAATGAGCAACAAACAGTAAATAGGTATTACAGTTTCGATTTTTACAGATGAGGAAAATGGGTTTCACAGAAGTTTAAATAATTTGTTTGAGATCATACACTAATAAGCAGATAATAAGATGGTATGAGTTTTAACCCAAGCCTTTTCATATCATCTCAAAGCCAGTGTTCTTAGTCACCACACTGTGGTGCCCCTCCCCCCACTGCCTTCCACAGAAAGGAAAAGAATAATAAAAAGAGTGCCATAAAGAAGTCTGAGATGCCTTCCTCTTTAGGAGCCCTGGAGAATATCCACGGTGAGGATAAACAGAGGAAGAGTTGAGACATCTCTGACTTCTACTCCGAATGTTCTGGAGGCTTGTAGCCAGGGCCTTGATGAAAGTGATCAAAAGACTATGGGACACATTAGGTAAGTTTTCAAAGCCCACAACATTGAAAAGTCACACAACCAATATTTTTTGAAAGAAGCTTAGTCATTTTTAGTCATCTAGTGCTGCTGTAACAGAAATACTGCAAGCGGACGGCTTTAACAAAGAGAAATTTGTTTCCTCACAGCCTGGTAGGCTAGAAGTCCAAATTCAGGGTGTTAGCTCCAGGAAAAGGCTTTCTCTCTGTGTCAGCTCTGGAGGAAGGTCCTTATCATTAATCGTCCCCAGGAATAGGAGCTTCTCTATGCAGGAACCCTGGGTCCAAAGGACGCACTCTGCTCCCAGCACTGCTTCCTTGGTGGTATGAGGCCTCCAACTCTCTGCTTGCTTCCTTTTCCTTTTACCTCTTGTAAGATAAAAGATGGTGCAGACCACACCCCAGGGGAACTCCCTTTACATTGGATCAGGGATATAACCTGAGGAAGGGTGTTACATCCCACCCTAATTCTCTTTAACCACAGGCAGAAATTATGATTTATAACACATATGGAAATCACAAAATGGAAGACAACCACACAATACTGGGAATCATGGCCTAACCAAGTTAACACATGTTTTTGGGAGACACAATTCAATCCATGACACAAACAATGAGTAACTCTTTAATACATTGGACGGAGCAGCAAAATGCAGAAAAGTAATTTGTAAACTTCAAATGTTTTTTTCTGTGTGTTTATTTGTTTTTCTTTGGTTTCTCTACTTGTTTTCTTCATTGGTGATGTTCCAAGACCTTTGATATGGTCTTCTTTGAATAACACATTAAAACTTTGAGTAGTCTAAATTCTCAGTTCTACTCTGAAATTGCTTATGATCAAGACTGTTTACTGTGACCAAATTTTTATCGTGCTTTAGGTGAAGATTTACGGAGCTAATTAGATTCTCATTAAACAATTAATACACATATTGTTTTGTGACATTGGTTGCCAACCCCAGGACACTTCGACACTCTCCCTTGTTGTTGTTGTTAGGTGCTGTCGAGTCAATTCTGACTCATAGTGACCCTATGCACAACAGAACGAAACACTGTCCAGTCCTGTGCCATTCTCACAATTGTTGCTGTGCTTGAGTCCATTGTTGCAGCCACTGTGTCAATCCATCTCATTGAGGGTCTTCCTGTTTTTCACTGACTCTCTATTTTACCAAACATGATGTCCTTCTCCAGGGACTGATCCCTCCTGATAATATGTCCAAAATATGTGAGACATAGTCTCACTATCCTTACTTCTAAGGAGCATTCTGGCTGCACTTCTTCCAAGACAGACTTGTTCATACTTCTGGCAGTCCATGGTATATTCCATATTCTTTGCCAACACCACAATTCAAAGGCTTCAGTTCTTCAGTCTTCATTGTCCAGCTTTTGCATGCATATGAGGTGATTGAAAACACCAAGGCTTGGGTCTGGTGCACCTTAGTCCTCAGGGAGACATCTTTGCTTTTTAACATTTTTAGGAGATCTCTTGCAGGCGATTTGCTCAATGTAATCTTTTGATTTCTTGACTGCTGCTTCCATGGGTGTCGATTGTGGATCCAGGTAAAATGAATCCTTGACAACCTCAATCTTTTGTCCAGTTATCGTGATGTTGCTTATTGGTTCAGTTGTGAGGATTTTTTGTTTTCTTTATGTTGAGGTGTAATTCATACTGAAGGCTGTGGTCTTTGATCCTCATTAAATGCTTCAAGTCATCTTTACTTTCGGCAAGCAAGGTTGTGTCATCTGCATAACGCAGGTTGTTAATGAGTCTTCCTCCAATCCAGATGCCCCATTCTTCTTCATATAGTCCAGCTTCTCGGATTATTTGCTCAGCATATAGATCGAATAAGTATGGTAAAAGGATATAACCCTGAAGCACATCTTTCTTGACTTTTAACCATGCAGCACCCCTTGTTCTGTTTGAATGGCTGACTCTTGATCCATGTACAGATTTCTTAACAGCACAATTAAGTGTTCTGGAATTCCCATTCTCCCCAGTGTTGTTCGTAATTTGTTATGATCAGCACAGTGGAATGTCTTTGCATAGTCAGTAAAACACAAGTAAACGTCGTTCTGATATTCTCTGTTTTCAGCCAGGATCCATCTGACATCTGCAGTGATGTCCCTGGTTCCACATCCTCTTCTAAGCCCGCCTTGAATTTCTGGCAGTTCCCTGTCAATATACTGCTGCAGCTGCTTTTGAATGATCTTCAGCAAAATTTTGCTTGGTGTGATATTAACGATATTGTTCTATAATTTTTGCTTTAGGTTGGATCACCTTTCTTTGGAATAGGCATAGATATGGATCTCTTCCAGTCGGTTGGGTTGGCTAGATAGCTGTCTTTCAAATTTCTTGGCATAGGCGAGTGAGCATTTCCAGCTCTGATCTGTTGGTTGAAACATCTCAATTGGTATTCCATCAATTCCTGTAGCCTTGTTTTTCACCAATGTCTTCAGTGCAGGTTGGACTTCTTCCTTCAGTACCATCAGTTCCTGATCATATGCTGCTTCCTGAAATGGTTGAACATCGACTAATTCTTTTTGGCATACTGACTCTGTGTATTCCTTCCATCTTCTTTTGATGGTTGTACCATTTTGCTTCCCACCAGCAGTGCAAGAGTTCCAATCTCCCTGTAGCCTCTCCAACATTTGTTATTGTCTGTTTTTTTGATTCTTGCCAGTAATGCCAGGGAGAGATGTTATCTCATTGTGGTTTTGATTTGCATTTCTCTAATGGCTAGTAATCAAGAACATTTCCTCATATGTCTGTTAGCCACTTGAATGTTTTCTTTGGTGAAGTGTCTGTTCATTTCCTTTGGCCATTTTTAAATTGAATTATTGTCTTTTTGTTGTAGAGGTGTTGGATTTCCCTGTAGATTTAAGAGATTAGACCTTCGTTGGATTTGTCATATTCAAATTTTTTTTACCAGTCTGTGAGCTCTCTTTTTACTCTTTTGGTGAAGCCTGTTGATAAGCATAAGTGTTTAATTTTTGAAGATTCCAGTTATCTAGCTTATCTTCTGGAGTTTGTGTGTTGTTAGTTATCATTTGTATCCTGTTAATGCCATTTATTATGGCCTCTAGTGTTGATCCTATTTTTACTTCTATGATAGTTTTTGGTTTTATATTTAGGTCTTTGATCCATTTTGAACTAGTTTTTATGCATGGTGTGAGGTATGGGTCCTGTTTCATTTTTTGTTTTTTGCAGATGGACATCCAGTTTTGCCAGCACAGTTTGTCAAAATGACTGTCTTTACCCCATTTGATGGACTTTGGGCCCTGGTTAAAGATCAGGAGACCATAGGTGGATGGATTTACATCTGGGTTCTCAGCTCTATTCCACTGGTCAATGTGTCTGCTGTCGTACCAGTACCAGCCTGTTTTGACTACCGTAGCTGTATAGTAAATTCTGCCATCAGGTAGTGTGGGTCCTCCTACTTTATTCTTCTGAAGATGAGGTTTCTCTAGTGCAACTTCTTTATATGGAATTCTACCAAGATGAGCTTCTGGGGAGTTATACAAAACTTCTTTGGACCTTTTGTTTCTAATAAGGTCAATACCATGCTTTCACTCTTTTGTGGATCAGTTAGGTTTGTGATATTTGAAGCACTAGCATGGTTTAGGGGTTAAGAAAACAAATTTTGGAGCCACTATGCCCAGACTGAAATACTGGCTCTGTCACTTACTAGCTGAGTGACCTCAGATAAGATGTTAAGTTACTTAATATCTCAGTTACTCAGTTTCCTCACCTACAAAATGGGTTAACCATAGTATCTACCTCTTAGTGTTTTTAGTGAGTTAATTTTTTTTTATTGTACTTTAGATGAAGATTTACAGAACAAACTAGTTTCTTATTAAACACTTAGTACACATATTGTTTTGTGACATTGGTTAACAACCCCATGACTTGTCAACACTCACCTTCTCAACCTTGGGTTCCCTGTTACCAGCTTTCCTTTCCCCTCCAGCCTTCTAGTCCTTGCACCTGGGCTGGCATGCCCCTTCAGTCTCCTGTTTTATGGGCCTGTCCAATCTTTGGCTGAAGGGTGAACCTCAAGAGTGACTTCATGACTGAGCTGAAAGGGTGTTTGGGGGCCATACTCTCAGGGTTTTTCCAGTCTCTGTTAGGCCAGCAAGTCTGGTGTTTGTTTTTGAGTTAGAATTTTGTTGTACATTTTTCTCCATCTCTGTCCGGGACCCTCTATTGTGATCTCTGTCAGAACAGTCAGTGGTGGTAGCTGGGCACCATCTGGTTGTATCGAACTCAGTCTGATAGAGGCCGTGGTAGATGTGGTTCATTAGTCCTTTGGACTAATCCTTCCCTTGTATCTTTAGTTTTCTTCATTCTTCCTTGCTCCCAAAAGGGTGAGACCAGTGGAGTATCCTAGATGGCCACTCATAGGCTTTTAAGACCCATGTAGAACATTTTCTTTACTAACTAAGTTATGGCATTTGAGCTAGATGGTCCCTGAGAGTGAATTAATATTTTGAAAGGACTTAGGACAATACCTAGCACACATAAGGGATTACATAAGTATTTGTTAAATAAGTTAAAAGCAAACTTGGCTACAGACTCCATTAATATCTCCAGCTAGTGTTTTTTTTTTTTTTTTTTTTTTTTTATCTTGGCCAAGAGATGGATTAAAAGAAAAATAAAGGTAGTAAATACACATCATTAATATTTGGTCAACCACCCATGCCCTTCCAGAGCTGAATCAGAATAAGGAGCAAGTTAGCATTACAAACACCAAGACAGGCTCATAATAAAGAGAATTGCTCTAAGAGTGAAAACAGAGGTTGAAAAGTATGAGGAATAAGTGAGAAGTTGTGGGAAGGTAAAAATGAAACACTTGTGGTTTAAATGAAATCTAGTGTGATTTTTATGTAACAAGCAAGTTTTTGTTTTTTGTTTTTTTTTTTGAAAAAAACGGGTCATTTTGGATCTCTTATTACCTTTTCAGTTTAAGCCCAAAGTGAATTTCGGAAACAGAATTTAGACTCCTACCTGTGATACACAGATGACACAACCTTGCTTGCTGAAAGTGAAGAGGACGTGAAGCACTTACTGATGAAGATCAAAGACTACAGCTTTCAGGATGGATTACACTTCAACATAAAGAAAACAAAAATCCTTACAACTGTATTAATAAGAAAGATCATGATAAAAGGAGAAAATATTGAAGTTGTCAAGGGTTTCATTTTACTTGGATCCACAATTAATGTCCACAGAAGGAGCAGTCAAGAAATCAAAGGCTGTATTACAGTGGGCAACTCTATTGCAAAGGACCTCTTTAAAGTGTTAAAAGGCAAAGATGTCACTTTGAGTGCTAAGGTGAGCCTGATCCAACATGATATTTTTAATTGCCTCATATGCATCTGAAAGCTGGTCAATGAATAAGAAAGACCAAAAAAGAATTGATGCCTTTGAATTATCATGTTGGCAAAGAATATTGAATATACCATGGATTGCCAGAAGAACCAACAAGTCTGTCCTGGAATAAGTACAGCCAGAGTTCTCCTTGGAAGCGAGGATGTTGAGACTTAGCTTCACATACTTTGGACAGGTTATCAGGGCCCCCTTGGAGAAGGACATCATGCTTGATAAAGTAAAGGGTCAGCAAAAAAGAGAAAGACCCTTAATGAGATGAATTGACACAGTGGCTGCAACAATGGGCTGAAACATAGCAGTGACTCTGAAGATGGCACAGGACCAGAGAATGTTTCGTTCTGTCGTACACAGAGTCACTGTGAGTCCTAACATACTTGCTGGCACCTAACAACAACAAAAACAATCATTTTGCCTCAGGAATACATATACATAAATTCCTTTCAATAAGAGAAATACCATATTGGTAATTTAAGTTCCAATCAGATGAATTTAATCAGTAGTCTCTAGTTTAACAAGAGCCCTGGTGGCACAGTGGTTAAGCACTCAGCTGCCAACCAAAAGGTTAGCAGTTTTAATCCACCAGTTGCTCCTTGGAGACCCTACGGGATAGTTCTCCATAGTCCTATAGGGTCACTAAGAGTCAGAATTGACTCAGTGGGAATGGGTTTTGTTTTTCATTTTATGTCCAACACTTTGAATTGGGTCTTCTGTACTAGTTCCTTGATATGGGTTATCTCTTGGCAGAAAGTCAGCTGGAAGCAACGTAGGCACGTTGTTTTTGTTAGGTGTCATCGAGTTGATTCTGAATCAAGAAGAACTTATGTACAACAGAAGGAAACATTGCTGGGTTCTATGCCATTCTCACAATCATTGCTTTGCTTAAGTCCATCTTTGCAGCCACTGTGTCAATCCATCTTTTTAAGGGTCTTCTTTTTATTCCCTGATCCTCTACTTGATCCCCTTCTTCAGGGCTGGCCCCTCCTGAAAACATGTCTAAAGTGCATGAGAAGAAGTCTCACCATCTTGCTTCTAAGGAACATTCTGGCTGTACTTCTTTCAAGACAGACTTGTTTGTTCTGGCAATCCATGGTATATTCAATATTCTTCACCAACACCATAATTCAAAGGCTTCGATTCTTCTTTGGTCTCCCTTATTCATTGTCTAGCTTTCGCATGCATATGAAGCAATTGAAAATGTCATGGCTTGGATCAGGAGCACCTTAGTCCTCAAAGTGACATCTTTGCTTTTTAATACTTTAAAGATTTTTTTTTTGCAGCAGATTTGCCCAATGCAATACATTGTTTGATTTCCTGAGTGCTGTTGCCATGGGCTCGATTGTGGATCCAAGTAAAATGAAATCCTTAATAATTTCTTCATTTTTCATTATGTTGCTAACTCCTTAAAATGATTTATTATTTGGATCCTGATTACTTCTCTAGACTTTTCTATCAACTACTTTCATTTTCATGGATCTTCCACCCTGTATCAAGATTATTCTATAACCAGATTGCCAATATGCTGTCTGTAAACTTCAGTCCTTTTCACATTGTTTTCTCTGTCTTGAACATTTTTTCCCTCCTTGTCTGACTAGCTTCTACTCATCTTGTAAGTCACGGCTTACACATCGTCTCTTCTAGAACATGTTTTATTCTCCAAAATCTCCATCACAGAACTTGTCAGAGGGTTTGGTGAATAGTGAATGAATGACTGTGTGAATGAAGGATTGTTGAACTTATTTGAAGAAATTTGCGGAAATGGGGTTTGAGAGTAGTTTAAACATAAAAGCAAGGCAAGGCCCAGAGTTATGGCCACATGAGGGTGTGGCTCTTTCAGGAATCAAAGAGGAACACTATTGTGTTCTATTAAGAATGAAATATTAAGAAAGTCGTTCAGAATGATAGCAAATTGTTTGACACTCATCCCATTGACAGCTGAAGGTCTTTTTCCTTTCCTTTTGAATCTGGGCTCTCCCAATTTGGACCTAGCAGTTCAGGAGACGGGTAGCTTCCACCTTCTTTTTTTGGAGTTCTCAGATGCCATGTAAGAAATCTAACTACCCTACTGCTCAGATTATATGAAGAGGTCCTGAGACCATATGGAGAAAGAGAGAAGACCAACTGAACCCAGTCTCTCAGCCATTCTTGCTGAGGCTCCAGGCATGTGAGGGATGCCCTCTTGGATTCTCTAAGACTTAAGGAATCAGGTTGCTAAATGCAAGTGACCCCATTGACTCCATATAAGCAGAAGAATTGCTTAGCAAAAGCCTAACCAAATCCTTGACCCACAGAATCATGAGATATAGTAAAATGGTTTTTATATTAGGTCACTATGATTTGCAGTAGTTTGTTACACGAAGATAGCTAACCAGAAAACCCAATGCTTTCTTTTCACTGGCTGTTAGAGATGCAAGGTGGGGAGATTTTCTCAGTTCTGCCACGTTCTCTCTGCAGTTCTCTCTGTGGCTTCAAGCTTGAAGTTGGGGCGGGTAGATGTCTGCTTGCAGTCCTGAGTTCCAACCATGTTCCAACCCATTTTTCCGTAGCAACAATTTTCTCCGTGGTTGGGTTTCCAGATCAGTGCACAGAAACCTTTAGTAGGTTAGTTTAGTACTTACACACATTTTGAAAAATCATTTATTCAGCCCATACAACACATATTTGGAAACTGACCTGTTTGGAAACTGGGAATTGACTAGATAGACAGAGTAGCATCCCTGTTGAGGAGAAGGGGCAAAAGACAGTGCTCAGGGGTCTGATTTGAAATCAAGCCTGCAAAATGAGGTTGACGCTTGAAAGTGGTTGTGAGGAGTTCTCATAGTGGCTATAGATACTTGCCCTTGCAGTTCCATCCCAGATTCTGGGAACAATCAGATCCTTTGGTGGAGTGAATATAATGGAAAAAGAATCAATATCAGTTGGTCTTATTAGGAGCCTCTTAGGTGTACCAACTCCTAATTTCCTGTTTCTCATTTTCTGTGCCAACTCATTTACGTGGTTCTTTAAACACATCTTTTTCTGACTCAAATCCCAGTATTCCCAGTATCCCATAGATCAAATCTGTGACACTTGCTACCACACATCTCTGATTCTTATCCTTTATCCATCCAGGGCCTCTATAATTCATTTGACACTTAAAACTCTGAAGACTGTCCAGCTTCTACCTACAACAACATCCTGAGTTTTGGGCTCCATTTGGACTTTCCCCTATCATCCCTGTGTTTTATTTCCTTCTCCTGTTATTACCAACACCGCCATCCCCGCAAAAGGGTAAATCTCTAGTTGTTCCTATTTGACATTGTTCCCGGAATTCCACTCTTGATATATTTAAAAAGAAACAAATAAACCAGCTGCCATGGAGTCAATTCCAACTCATAATTACCCCCATGTGTTGCATAGGAGAACTGTGCTTCATAGGGTATTCATAGCTGTGACCTTTTGGAAGCAGATTGCCAGGCATTTCTTCCAAGGTGCTTCTGGGTGGATTCGAACTGCCAATCTTTTGGTTAGCAGCCTAGCACTTAACCATTTGTGCTACCCAGGAGCTCCTTTGATGTGTTAGTCAGCCCTGTTTCTGTTGTAAATGACACATACCTAATTAAGTATAGGTTAATCTAAAAGAGTTAAATTTATTCCTTTTTTGTATCCAACAGAAGAAATGATGCTGTCCTTTAGTGCAATTAGATCCGTTACGGCAATTTGATCTCTTGCATATGTTTCTCTCATTTCCTTTTGCTATAAATGTGCCAGAAATCAAGGCTACAGAGAGGGTCAGGCTTACATCCTTTTAGTGGGAAATCAGAGAAGGAAGATTTTTTTTTTTTTTTTAACATCAGTTCATGTGCCCAAAATTTGAGACAATTACTGTAGGGTAAACCATTATGGCTTCCTCAGCCTGGGCTGCATGTCCATCCCTGTGGCCAGAGAGGGATCTGTTACATGAACCATGCCTCAGGGGGAACTGGTATCAGGCAAGGAGATTCCCCTATTTCTATCTGCAACTCTCTCCTGAGTCTCTGTGTTAACAGGAATTATCTGCCTGGGGGTAATTTGAGGAGGAATAGGTCAGAGAGATGGAGGACTGGTGAGGAATGAATGTGGAGATAAGGAGTAGAGCAAGGCAGGACTTTGCCCATGTGAACATACGCCTGAATTTGGAGCAAAAGGGGCAAGAGGGATGAGAGGTGCTGGGTGTCCTTACACAGGCCCAGATCTTGACTATATGGCCATTTACAGAAATTTATTGAAAAAGAAACATTCAAAATAAGCATTTGAGAACTGCATGAACTGGAAATTTAGCTGTTTGTTGCTGGCACTGGAACAGTTATTTCCTGCAGGTAATTGTTTTATTTGGATTGTGTTTGTTTACTTATGTTATATCTGAACGCTCATAGCTGAACTTCATTTGTGCTGTTAGCAGACTCCAGGAGGAGGTCCTGACAGAAAAGAGAAAATGAATAAAGATGAATAAGCTTTATTTTCTGACATAAATAGCTAAAGAGATGAGAAGTTTTTTAAAAAAAAATAACTGTGAGTTGGTGAGGGGAAGCCAAACAGGTTAAAAAATAATCTTTTTACAGGAAGGAAATTAAATATTTTGAATGGGTGGCCTAATTACTTTGTTTAAAAATATCTTTTTTCACTAAGACAAAATAAAATGAACATGTTTAAGTTAATTCAGATTTAAGAAGTTGCAAAAATTAGTTTTAAAAAACAAAAACAAAGATTTTCCATTTTGCAATGAACTAGACTACTTCCATATACTTTGTTGGATAATCTGCATATTGCATAAGTAATTGATTGCCTAGGATGTCCTTACCACTTTCTTGACTGAGGCTAAAGCATCTTTTCAGGACTTCGCTAATGAGATGTACGACTTTTGAAATCACCTTCTAAATCTTGGAATCATGCTAAGTTTGCACATATGAAGACAAATATTTAGATTTTGCTTGGCTAACAGATTATTCTAAAACTGAACTGACTTTTTTATTTCCTATCTTATTTTTGATTCTAAATAAGGTTAACAAAAAAGAAAGTTTGAGATAAGAAAGTGGTCTTTTTGTGGAAGTATTTTTGTCTTTAGAGAGGCTAGAACACATAGTTGGATGCTTCTCACAAAGCGTGGCTTGATATTTATTGAGGACTCCTACTTCTGACGAATTGTCTTTCCAGAGAAGTTTTTATTTCAAATGTGTAGTCTCATCCATATCCAGCCATGTGTCTGGGCTGGCTACTCAGAAAACATGGACATTACATTCCTACAGGAAGCATTGTGTAGGTTTTACCAATTTTCACTTGGAAAGCTTAGCTCAAATTGGATAAAATGGGGGAACTGTCACACCGTGAAAAGTGACTTAAAGATACCAGGAACGTGCTTAAAAGGGCAGCGATAAAATATTTAGCTGAAACAAGGTGGGATGTTACTGAGATCTATGAGGACAGTCAGATCATTTTCCTGAATGATTCGGGAAGAGACGAAGAAGACATGCTAGTGATGTTTGCTGAGGATGTTGTAGCGAATGAGACTTGTGAGAGCCAAGTAATATACAGCTAGACACACAGAGCTAGAAAATAAGCAACAACGGTAGCAGCAAAAAATGGACACAGCAGTTTGTACTTAAGCCACATCGAGCATTCAGCTTATTAGAAGGCAGATTGGACTAGAGCAAAATCACCACAAACAGCAATTCTCAATGGGTGAGAAACTCAAATCAGTCATCCTGAAGGAGGTACAGGTTGAAAGGTAATTTAAAATATCCCTGAGTGTTCTGGGTAGTATGCTCATCTCGAAAATAGACTTATGGATGCAGTGATGAAAGACAGTAAGAAGGCAAAATGTTTGAGCTGCATTCAAAGAGGTAGTCTCTTAGGATGCCAAGAGGTACCAGCTGGGGCGAGTTGTAACTGCCTTGAGGTAAGGCCACTTCTTGGGATAGGTAGATAGAAAAACTATAAGCAGTGTCCCAAGAAGGTCCAGGGTAGTGTTTGTACCCCTTACACCTTCCTTCCCCCATTGGTTAGAGGATGTGAAAGAGCACCTTTGTAAAACTTCCTGTTGGTGTTGTTAGCTGCCATTGAGTAGGCCTTGACTCATGGTGTCCTTATGTATATAACAGAATGAAATGCTGTCTTCCTGAGCCATCTTCATGATGGTTGGTACGTTTGAATCCAACGTTGTGGCTACTGTTTAGTGCCTTCCAATCTAAGGAGTTCATCTTCTAGTACTATATCAAACAATATTCTGTTGTCTCTCATGAGGTTTAAAAAAATTGGCTAATTTTCTAAAGTAGAGCGCCAGACCTTTCTTCTACAAAATTTCCCGAGACAGTGGCAAATCATCATTAGGCCATTGCACCTGACTACACATAGGTGGACTTTCTCTGATTCAGTGAAAACATCTCATTTGGTAGTAGAGAGAGACCAAAAACTGATAATCGCTCTGAATGAGGAACCTATCAACTGAAAAATCGTATTATGTGTAGCCACATTTTAAAAAATTGTACCTGCATGGTGGGTGGCAAGAAGCCCTGGTGGCATAGTGGTTATGAGCTTGGCTGCTAACCCAAGATCAGCAGTTCAGATCCACAAGTCACTCCTTGGAAACCCTATGGGGCAGTTCTACTCTGTCCTGTAGGGTCACTATGAGTTAGAATTGACTCGACGGCAATGGGTGTGGTTTTTTCGATTTTGGGGGTAGTGATGCTAAGACATTAATAGGCAAATTGTGTATCAATTCTGTAACTTGATAAATGGCTCTCAAGGGATCTGGCACACAAGTAAGTTCTGATGGAGATTTAAAAAAAACGTAGAATATATTTGGTTTACTGAGAATTGACTGAGAGGACATATCCAAAATTGGACTATTTCTATAGAAAACCTTGTGCCCTAGTAAGATTAGGCAATAGTACTTAGGGGCTTCCTCTTGAGAGCAGCTTTGGAAGCAGAGTGAAGGATCTCAATATGTGCTTTGAGAAACATACGTAAAGTGTCCAACAAAATGCCTGAAATATGATAGGCATTTAATGAACATAAATCCCCTCTTGGTCCCCTTCCCATATTGCTAAGGATGAATCAACCCTATGGAATTATATATTTATATTAAACTTACTTTTGCAGGTAAGCATCATTTGACTCACTGTCAGAACATGGCTATATCTATGAAAGTCAAGTGCACAGAGAAATTTTAACCTTTTCTTGTTTTCCTCTCTCATGAAGAAGAACAAATAAATACTCCATGGCAACTGTTTTAAATTCTGTTTCTATTTCCCACCACCCCAAAATGGGATTCTTTTATTATTCTACCCTCAAACAACTTTGTCATTCCTGTTATCCAGTCCCTAGCATCTTAGTTCCATTACCAATTGTTTTGCCTATGTCATCTAAGGCTCCATGACATGCTCCAACGCTTCAAGTCCCTTAGATATGGTCAGGCCCCTGGGGAATATAAATTTCTTCTGCACTATTGTCTCAAGAAGCCACACATGAGGGAACTTCATCTTCTTTTTGAAGAAGAGGGAAAGTGGAAGAAAATAATCAGGCAAAAGGGCTCAGAGAAACACTGCAAATCTCTCACATTAAGTGCTTTTATTCAATTATATGCAATCTGCTCAAGTTACTATTGTGTAGGATTTTAGAAATCTTAGAAAATTGATAGAGAGATACTCTGGTTTGCTATGCATAAACTTGTTTAGTTTATTGTAAGGTAGTCATGGCAAGGCATACAAGTAAGAGCTCACAGCATTCATTTAGAACCAGAGAATCAGAATTTACAATTACAATGTTAGTTCAGTGGTTACAGTCCAAATCTTTAGACTCCAGGCTTTTGCCTTTCATAAGAGATCCCAGGAAGAAAGCTCAGATTAACCACGGCTGGAACTCAGTGGAAGTCACTCGTAGGTAGGGTTCAAGGTCAGCTGTGGTGGACAGAACCTCAGTCCCATCTCTGCCTTCTCTCAGTGAGTGAAGAGAAATTTTAGGGTTTATATGTGAGTTTGTCACCTTTGCTCCACATGACAAGGGCCAGTGTGACGTCAAAGGGTAGTATTATTATGTCTTTTCTCCAGGGCTAGAGAGTAGCTGAATGACTGTTCTTTTCTTCAAGAGATTAGGAAGGTTGTTTAGAGATTGTTGTTTTCTTGTGTCACAGCATGCGGGGTCAATGTGAACTTAAAGATTGTGTATTTTCTTTACACACTTCACATGCTTCTATGTTTCTGTGTCTAAGTTCAGGAATTTTCTAAATAACTTTCCTATGATTTACAGGTTCCTAATTTTTTTTTTTTTTAATGATTTATAGCTCAGATGCTAACCAAAAGATTGGCTGTTCGAATACACCAGTCTGCTCCTTGGAAACCCTATGGGGCAGTTTTACTCTGTTCTTTTTTTATAGGATTGCTATGAGTTGGAATTGACCCAGCGCCAACGGGTTTGTTTTGTTTTGCTTTAATGACTTATAGTTAAAGCTAGAGAGCCTCACAAAAGTAGACATAATTCTATTCCTAAGTTCATATTATGAGTGCTAATACATAGTGACATAACTTATGAGATTTGAGATCATTACAGAAACATATAGAACAACTATCTATATTTGACTTTCGTGAGTTGCATATTTTCTTCCCATCTTATCTCATTTAGATGAATATTTCACCTTCATTTGCAAACCATTAACCAAAATTACCTGATGGTGTATGGCAGGTGACATATGCTGTGGATGGGCAAACAACACTAAGATGAAAAATTTACCAAGAGAATTACTGCCAAGAGAAAGATGGAAACGTTGCTACATTTCCTTCTTCCTAAAAATACCTGTGTTTCTGCTTTAACTAATTAACTCCTACTGATTCTTTAATGCTCCCTTTCAAATTGAACTTCCACTGTAAAAACTTTTTAAGTGTCCCCAAGGAAAAATCTCTTTATCGTTGTGATCGATATCAGTTATTACACAGTTATTTCTGTCCTTATTGCTTTGTAAATTTTTGCTATATCTGTCTCCCCTCCAGACTACTGGCCCTTTATGGGTAAGGATATGTATCCCTAAAGTTAGGCATATGCCTAGTAGTTATTTGGAATCAACTCAATAGCAGTGGGCAAATATCAAATAAATATAATTTAAATAGTCTATAGTCAGTTTATCTTTTCCACGAACTTTCAACCATTTGCAATGAAGGCAACTGGGCCTACCTGATTTCAATAAGGGTAATATCGTAACTCCCTTACTATAGATTTGTCTTCAGTGACTTTTGACATGTGGCCTTTGGTTAACCAGTATGATGGAAGAAGTTTTCTTTGTGTGGTTGTTTAATTTCATGGCCCAAATGACTAGACCTATGTTATTTTAGGAGGAATACCACAGCATCTGCCAACTTTGTATGAGTGGCTTCTCCTTGGCAGATAAGAGGAACCAAGAGAAGATAAAGAGACTATGGGGAGCATGGATTCAGCAAGAGATCATGAGACTAACAGGAAATGTGGCTATTGGAAAAAGCCATCAACCTCTGACCCCATTACACTGAGGTCCCCATCTTTTTCTTCACAAAAACTGCCCTCATCTAGATGTAGATCGGTCATCTATGGGCCAAGAATTTATTTTGGTTGACCCTCCAAGTTCTCTTTTGCCCAGAGACTGACTTTGGTGTGAGATGCATGATAAAATTGGCCTAGTGTTTGCCCTAGAGGACCATGAGGCACGGAAGAGCTATACCGAAGATGAGAGACAGGAATTCAGAAACTCTTCTTTGGGAACCTGAGAGAATGGAGAAATCAGCAAATATTAGGACTAGAAAACCACCCCAGGACAAAAGAAACTGTGAAAAGTAAGAACTGTGTAGAAGAGTGTTCTGCTTTATTGCTGGTCAAAATGTTGGTTTGCTGTTAATGTACACAGTATGGAAATTATTACCTTACTGGAAGAGTTATAAATTTGCTCCAAACCATATTATCTTCTTCAATGAATCGTTTCTAAATTGCCTGTTCACTCTACTGTGAACTTGAACGAGGGCTATCCATTGACATTCAAGATTGAGAAGTCGAAAGTACTGGCCTCAGAGGGATACACCATGACTGCTGCAAGAGCAGTGAGTCTAGAGATGTGTCCTCTAACCTAAAAAGATGATAATGGCTTGTTTAAGTTTTTGTCGTTCTCCAGGTGGCAGAATAAAAATGCAGCTGTTATATTATAGTCATAATAACAATAGCAATTATTGTTTCTGTTAACAGCAGGAACCCCAGAAATCTAAAAGAACTTTAAAAATGCAATTTAGTGGAAGCTGAAATTGCTGGAAGAAAAATTAAGCAAATTATCACTTGTCACCCTTTTTATTCTCCTCTGGAGAGAGCAGAGGGGCAGAAGTCTCAGGTCCAACCTTTTTTCATCACTAACAGTTACACAGAAAGTGCATTAGATGTCTTCCCTCTCTTTCCCTTGAGCTACAAATCAGGGTGAAGCTGTTTTGGACATTTTATCCCTTCAAAGAACCAGGCCCTCAATAGCGTACTAAGAAACTTTGGAATTCACGGCTTTGCAAAAGATTATCTAAAAAGAAAACATTATTATCCAGCTTTACAGAGACTCTCAGTTTTGCTCCAAGTCATATTTTTTTTCCTAAAAATAAATAAATACATAAAAATAAACACAAAGGGCAGAAAGGCAGATATTTAGAAGGTCAGATGTACCACTAAAGGCAGAATATGTAACTTTCTCTCAGCCTAACTTGCACATTTCTCCTGGGATCCTCTGTTGGCTTGTGGTATAGCTGGTACGCGAAACATTGAACAAGAATTATGGAGGTGACAAGTATTATGATAAGGGGAGTATGGGATGTACTTGTTGTTATTAGGTGCCACTGAGTCAGTTTTGACTCATAGCGACCCTATGTCCAATAGAACAAAATGCTGCCCAGTCCTGCACCACCCTCACAATCTTTGCTATGTTTCAGCACATTGTTGTAGACACTGTGTCACTCCATTTCATCGAGGGTCTTCCTCTTTTTTGCTGGCCTTGTACTCTTCCGAACATGATGTCCTTCTCCAGGGATTTATCTCTCCTGAGAACATGTGCAAAGAATGTGAGACAAAGTCTCTCCATCCTTGCTTCTAATGAGTGTTCTGGTTGTACTTCTTCCATGACAGATTTGCTCATTCTTCTGGTAGTCCACGGCATATTCAATATTCTTCACCAACACTATATTCAAAACCATCTCTTACTCTTTGGTCTTCCTTATTCATTGTCCAGGTTTGGCACACATGTGAAAAAAATTTTTTTTTTCATAGGCAATTGAAAATAATATGGCTTGGGTCAGGTGCACCTTTATCCTAAAAATGACATCTTTGCATTTTAACACTTTAAAGAGGTCCTTTGCAGCATATTTTCCCAATGCAATAGGTCCTTTGATTTCTTGACTACTGCATCCTTGGGGTACAATAGGGCATATTGTGGAGGAAGCTATTCTAGTTTGAGGGGTCAGAGAATGCTTCCCTGATGAAGAAAAGACCTGAATGATGATTAGGAGTTACTGTTTCAAGTGAGGGAACAAGACGTGTGAAGTATCTGGGCAGGAAAACTGAAAGAAAACAAATTTGGATAGAACGTGAGGAGCGAGGGGGAGAGAGGTGAGAGAACAGTCTGGAGGGTGTAAGCAGACCTTGAAGGGATTTGAAAGGTATTGTAAGTGTTTTGGGTTTTATTTTGAGGTAATAGAAAATGACTGGAGGGTTTTACTTAGAGGAATGATGATCAAATTTACATTTTAAAAAGATCACCCTCAAATTAATGCTTGATTCAGCCAATTATCATCAATGGATGCTAACATATTAGATGAAAGGTTGTTGGTGAACAGGATGTTAACATGGTGCCAGAGTGTCACTCAACAAATCACTTCCTAACTGAAAAGAAAAAGGTAAATTTACTATGAAGAAATCAGAGAGCTGTCAGTCAGCACCTTAACTTGGTGTTAAAACTTAGTATCAATAAATATGAGGAAATAAATCAACATGTTTAGAATATGGGACATTCTACATGCAGTAGAACTTAAAAAAAGTCAATGACACCTAAAAAAGTGGTTGGGGACTATGGTTGGTAAGGTTGTGTGTCAACTAGGCTGGGTCATGTTTCTCAGTGGTTTGGCAGTTACGGTGTAGTTTGGCAGTCATATAATGATGTGGTCCCTTCCACAATGGGATCTGCTGTGAGTAGCCAATCAGTTGAAAGGGTGTTTCCTTGGGGGTGTGGCCTGCATTCAATACAGGTAGACATCCTGACAAGGCTCTCGGGCTTTTGTTTGCTTTGAATCCTGCAACTGGCTTCTGTTCATCTGACTTCTGGCTCTTGGGACTTGAGCTAGCAGCTTACCTGTTGTCTTGCCTGCCAATCTTGGGATGTGTCAGTCTTTGAAGCCTGTGAGCCAGAGTCCTGCTATCTGACTTGCCAGCCTTGGGTTCTCTAGCCCTTGAAGCTGCATGAATTAGGACCCATGGACTTGGGATGTTTCAGCTTCTACAACTACATAAGTCATTTCCTTGGTATAAATCTCTCTCTGTATATATTTATACACTTTACTGGTTTTACGTCTCTAGAGCACCCAGCCTAAAACAGGGGGGAATTCTACACTAAGATATAAAAAAGATGTAACAAGGAAATGGAATGAGTTAATCTAAATAGAACTCTGAATGGGGGTGAGGGAAAAACCACAGAAGACATACTTGGAACAATGAGGGAACTATGAATATGGACTGTATATTACATAACATTAAGGGATGATTTTTCACTTTTAAGAATATTAGTGGTTATGTGAGGCATTCTTTCCTCAATAACAAAATGGTGACTATACATGTGGACCTCACCAGATGGAAAATGCGGGAATTAAATCGACTACATCTGTGGAAATAGATGATGAAAAAGCTTGACATCCTCAGTCATAACAAGACCAAGGGCCAAATGCAGAAGATACCATCAATGACTCACATGCAAGTTCAAGTTGAAGCTGAAGAAAATTAAAACAAGTTCCATGAGACTGAAAATATGACCTTGAGTATATCCCACCTGATTTGGAGACCATATCAAAAATAGATTGGACACATTAAACACCCACCACTGAAGACCAGGTAAGTTGTGGGAAGACATCAAAGACATCATACATGAAGAAAGCAGAAAGGTCATTAAAAAGATAAGAAAGAAAGAAAAGACAAAAATGGATGTCTGAAGAGAGTCTGAAACTTGCTTTTGAATTTTTCTTCAGTTCTTTCAGCATGGGAAATGCCAAGCTTGTTCTTTCCTTTTGGTTTTCTAACTCCAGGTATCTGCACATTTCATTATAATACTTTACTTTTTCTTCTTGAGCTGCCCTTTGAAATCTTCTGTTCATCTCTTTTACTTCATCTTTTCTTCCAACCACTTTAGTTACTCTATGTACTGATAAAGATCAAAGACCACAGCATTCAGTATGGATTACACCTCAACATAAAACAAAAATCCTCCCAACTGGACCAATAGGCAACATCATGATAAGTGGAGAAAAGATTGAAGTTGTCAGAGATTTCATTTTACTTGGATCCACAGTCAACACCCATGGAAGCAGCAGTTAAGAAATAAAACTATGTATTACATTGGGCAAATCTATTGCAAAAGAACTTTTTACAGCATTGAAAAGCAAAGATGTCACTCTGAGGACTAAGGTACGCCTGACGCAAGCCATAATATTTTCAGTCACCTCTTATGTGTGTGAAAGCTGGACAGTGAATAAGGAAGATTGAAGAAGAATTGATGCCTTTGAATTAAGGGCTTGGTGAAGAATATTGACTATACCATGGACTGCCAGAAGAATGAACAAACCTGCCTTAGAAGAATTACAGCCAGAGTGCTCTTTGCAAGTGAGGATAATGAGACTTTGTCTCATGTACCTTGGACTTGTTATCAGGAGGGACCAGTTCCTGGAGAATGACATTCTTTATAAGGTAGAGGATCAGTGAAAAAGAGGAAGACCCTCTATGAGATGGGTTGACACTGTAGCTGCAACAGTGGGCTCAAGCATAGCAGCAAATGTGAGGATGGTGCAGGAGCAGGCAGTGTGTAATTCTGTTGTAGATAGAGTCGCTATGAGTTGGAATCTACTCGACGGCACCTAACAAAAACATCTCCATATTCTTAAAAAATATGTGCTCAGATATGCAGGGCTGAAGTGTCACATTATCTGCAATTTGATTTCAAGTAGTACAGATGAAAATATGAGTATAAAAAAGTATATATGAAGAGAAACAAAGAAAATATAGTCAAATATTAACCATTGTTGAATGTGGGTGAAATGTATATGTGTATTCATTGTTCATTGCATAACATCTTTGCTTGTTTGAAAATTTTCACAATTAAAGTTGATAGTAGAGAGTATTGCAGATTATGTGATACAAATAAATGGACAAGATGGATGTGATGCAGTTAGGAAGTTTACTGCGGTAGTGCAAGTAAGACCTGGAGGAGAGAAATCAGTAAATTAGATCATTATTCAGGAACCAGAATAGAGATGATGATTGTTTGGAAATGTGCCTGGCACCTGGTAGCCATACAATAGATATTACTGTCTGAATAAATTAAGAATGAATCCATGGCATGATATTAAAGAAGAGGGAGGGGTAAGGACACCTTCCAGATTTTTCATTTGAACAGCCAAGCCCATAGTAGGATCATTAATTGAGATTAATAAAACAGGACAGGAACATGTTTTGGAAGAAAAATGATATGAAAAAGTTGGGTTTGAGCTATCCTTAAAATCACCTAAGTGGAAGCATCAGGTTTGCAGTTATATGTAGAACTCCAGAGAAAATGATCTCAGAATGATTGGCCAATAAATGAGTAAAGTAATTGAGGCAATCAGAGCAGAAAACATTGCCCAGGAAAAGTTTACAGAGTGAAAGATACAGGAAAAAGGTCCAGAATAAAGCCTGAGACTCTCTAACTCTTCATGTATGGGTAGAGGTGAAATTAGCCACGGAGACTGGGATAAGTGGTCAGAAATGTTGGAGTGAAACCAAGAATGAGTGACTAGAAAAAGGTCTAGGGAAGAGTATTTTAAGAAGGTGGTAGTAATAAACAATGTCAAATGCTATTGAAAGTTCAAGAAAATAGAGAATAAAAAGTGAATATGAAGACAGAGAAGTCTTTGGTTGATACCCTGAGACAACAATTTTGTAAGAAAAGTAAAAAAATTAAAAAAAAAAAACCCATTGCTATCGAGTCAATTCCTACACACAGTGATCCTATAGGGATGAATTTTGCAAAAGTGGCTAGGAATTAGGTTACATTGGGTTGAGAAGTTGAACGAGAGGTGAAGAAATGGAAAGAGTAAGTGCAGCAAACTCCTCTGAGAAACTAGACTGTGAGAGAAGAGATACAGATCAGGAGTTGGAGGGAGGTATATATAGAGGGGAGGTGTTATTTGTTTATTTTTAAGATAGACATTTGAGTATATATAAATGCAAATTGGAAAGAACAAGGTGAAAGGCAAAATTGCAGTTACAAAAGAGGGAGCGAATAATTGATGATGAGTGGTCTTTGAGAAGACTTGAGATGCTGGGATTCAGAACAAAGGTATCTAAGTTAGGCCTTAGGATCTAAGCTAGGCCTTAAAAAAAAAAAAAAAGGCCTTAGATAGGAGAAATGACTGCTGTATTGCCACAAGAGAAGTGGAGGAGAGCTTGGAAGTATGGATTACATGAATTCTTTACCAGGAAACTGGGTGAGATTTTGTTGAGTAGTTTTTATTTTCTCTGAAAAGTTAAGCAGCAAGGACATTTGCTGACAATGAAAAGGAACTCAAGAAGTTGAAGGTATGTGGTGAGTATATGAGTTTTGAAATAATCACTGCAGAAGGGAGATTGAGCTGATCAAAGAAACAGCAAGATTTCTGGGCAGCGTTTCAGGTCCAATGAGACTAGAGATCCCAAACCTGGAGTGGTGACACTCTTTTGTTTTAAGTATATATATACATGTATATTCCATTGTCAGAGTGAGGCACACAGAAAGAGGATGGTTGGATTTATTCTAGTCTGAGGCATTCCCAGCAAGATACATGTTAAGGGAGTTAGGACACTAGAAAGAATGGTAAAATATAGGTGGGGGATTCTAAGCTTACAAGGGAAGAACTTGAAAATAGAAGGAGGTTAACGGATAATGAGAAAGTAATGGTACCTTTAAAATCTTAAGAAGCAAAAATTTCACATTGATGGCTAAGGTGTGTATGACCTAAGCCATGGAATTTTCAATCGCCTCATATTCACTTGAAAGCTGGACAATGAAAAATGAAGACTGAAGAAGAATTGACTCATTTGAATTATGGTGCTGGTGAAGAATATCGAATATACCACAATTGCCAGAAGAATGAACAAATCTGTGTTGGAAGAAGTACAGCCAGAATACTCCTTAGAAGTGAGGATGGTGAGACTTTGTCTCACCTGCTTTGGATGTGTTATCAGGAAGGATCAATCCCTGGAGAAGGGTATCATACTTGGTAAATAGAGTGTCAGTGAAAAAGAGGGATATCCTCAACGAGATGGATTGACACAGTGGCTGCAACAATGGGTTCAAATATACTTACTATTGTGAGGATGGCACAGGGCTGGTCAATGTTTCCTTCTGTTGCACATAGTTGCACATAGGGCCACTATGAATTGGAGCCAACTTGGCAGCACCTAAGAAGTAACTGATGAAGTGAGAAATCAAATAATATGTTGTAAAAAGAGGAAACTCTAGTCAAAGAGTATGACCATGGATAAGTTATCTAACCATGTTTGGCTTCAAGTTTGTATTGGTGAAATGAAGGGTCTGGCCTGCAAGATTTTCAAGGTTCTTTCTGTGTCTAATAACTTAGGTTTCTAGGTGTCTGAAGGGAGAAGGAGGACTTGGAGGATGGATCCTATTAGGCATCAAGAGAGCGTAAAAGCCATCAAGCAACCAATTAACCAATTGCTATCAAGTCGATTCCAACTCACAGTGACCCATCAGTGTCAGAGTAGAACTGTGTTCCATAAGGTTTTCAATAAAGACCACTGGACACCATAAAACCACAGTTTCAGGGGTGACAGTCTTGAGATATGAGTGTTTTCCTGAGGCGTCACCCATGAGCGGATGAAGTGGATGAATGGAAACCTATGAAAACCATTCTAAACGCCGAAGTTCTGGTTGTTGGTACTATTGCAATCTGAGCAAGAACAGGAAGAAACTTTTTATTTTGCGGTTTTAACCGTAGCTAGTTTTGTAACTGCCAAGATCTTTAGAGTCACTTTGAAGTTTTCTTTGACTGGCAGCTGAATTTAAAATAGTTTGCTTTTGGGATTGTTCTTTTTTTTTTTTTAATTTTTATTGTGCTTTAAGTGCAAGTTTACAAATCAGGTCAGTCTCTCACACAAAAACTTCTATACACCTTGCTACATGCTCCCAATTGCTCTCCCCTTAATGAGACAGCCCTCTCCCTCCCTCCATTCCGTCTTTTTGTGTCCATTTTGCCAGCTTCTAACCCCCTCTACCCTCTCATCTCCCTTCCAGGCAGGAGATGCCAACATAGTCTCAACTGTCCACCTGATCCAAGAAACTCACTCCTCACCAGCATCCCTCTCCAACCCATTGTCCAAGTCCAATCCCTGTGTGAAGAGTTGGCTTTGGGAATGGTTCATGTCCTGGGCCAACAGAAGGTCTGGGGGCCATGACCACCAAGGTCCATCTAGTCTCATACAGACCATTAAGTCTGGTCTTTTTATGAGAATTTGGGGTCTGCATCCTACTCCCTCAGGGGTTCTCTGTTGCGTTCCCTGTCAGGGCAGTCATTGGTTGTAGCCAGGCACCATCTAGTTCTGGTCTCAGGCTGATGTAGTCTCTGGTTTATGTGGTCCTTTCTGTCTCCTGGGCTCGTGATTTCCTTGTGTCCTTGGTGTTCTTCATTCTCCTTTGATACAGGTGGGTTGAGACCAATTGATGCATCTTAGATGGCTGCTTGCTAGGGTTTAAGACCCTAGATGCCACTCTCCAAAGTGGGTTGCAGAATGTTTTGTTAATAGATTTTATTATGCCAATTGACTTAGATGTCTCCAGAAACCATGGTCCCCAAACCCCCGGCCCTGCTACCCTGGGCTTTGAAGCATTCAGTTTATTCAGGAAACTTCTTTGCTTTTGGTTTAGTCCAGTTGTGCTGACCTTGCCCCTATTGTGTGTTGTCACCTAAAGTAGTTCTTATCTATCTAATTAGTGAATACCTCTCTCCCGCCTTCCCTCTCTGCCCCCTCTAGTAACTATCAAAGAATATTTTCTTCTCTGTTTAAACTATTCCATGAGTTCTTATATTAGTGGTCTTATATTTGTCCTTTTGTAACTGACTAATTTCACTAAGCGTAATGCCTTCCAGATTACTCCATGTTATGAAATGTTTCACAGATTCCTCACTGTTCTTTATTGATGCGTAGTATTCCATTGTGTGAATATACCATGGTTTATTTATCCATTCATCCGTTGATGGGCACCTTGGCTGCTTCCATCTTTTTGCTATTGTAAACAGTGTTGCAATGGACATGGGTGTGGATATATCTGTTCATGTAAAGGCTATTATTTCTCTATGACATATTCCAAGGAGTGGGATTGCTGGATCTTATGGTAGTTCTATTTCCAGCTTTTTAAGGAAGCACCAAATTGATTTCCAAAGTGTTTGTACCATTTTGCATTCCCACCAGCAGTGTATAAGTGTTCCAATCTCTTCACAGCCTCTCTAGCATTTATTGTTTTGTGTTTTTTCGATTCATGCCAGCCTTGTTGGAGTGAGATGAATTCTCATTGTAGTTTTGATTTGCATTTCTCTAATGGCTAATGATCCTAAGCATTTCCTCATGTATCTGTTACCTACCTGAATGTCTTCTTTAGTGAAGTGTCTATTCATATCTTTTGACCATTTTTTAATTGGGTTATTTGTCTTTTTGTAGTTGAGTTTTTGTAGTATCATGTAGAATTTAGAGATCAGGTGCTGATTGGAAATGTCATAGCTAAAAACTTTTTCCCATTCCATAGGTAATCTTCTTACTCTTTTGGTGAAGTCTTTGGATGAGCATAGGTGTTTGATTTTTAGGAGCTCCCAGTTATCTAGTTTTTCTTCTGCATTGTTAGTAATGTTTTGTTTACTGTTTATGCCATGTACTAGGGCTCCTACTGTTGTCCCTATTTTTTCTTCCATGATCTTTATCATTTTAGATTTTATATTTAGGTCTTTGATCCATTTTGAGCTCATTTTTGTGTATGGAGTGAAGTATGGATCTTGTTTCATTTTTTTGCAGGTGTATATCCTTTTATGCCAGCACCATTTGTTAAAAAGGCTGTCCTTTCCCCCATTTAACTGTTTTGGGGCCTTTGTCAAATATCAGATGCTCATATGCGGATGGATTTATGTACGGATTCTCAATTCTGTTCCATTGGTCTATGTATCTGTTGTTGTACCAGTACCAGGCTGTTTCGACTACTGTGGTAGTATAATAGGTTTTAAAATCAGGTAAAGTAAGGCCTCCCACTTTGTTCTTCTTTTTCAGCAATGCTTTACTTATCCGGGACCTCTTTCCCTTCCATATGAAGTTGGTGATTTGTTTCTCCATCTCATTAAAGAATGTTGTTGGAATTTGGATCTGAATTGCATTAAATGTATAGATAGTTTTTGGTAGCATAGACATTTTTACAATGTTAAGTCTTCCTGTGCATGAGCAAGGTATGTTTTTCCACTTATGTAGGTCTCTTTTCATTCTCGCAGAAGTGTTTTGTAGTTTTCTTTGTAGAAGTCTTTTACATGTCTGGTAAGATTTATTCCTAAGTATTTTATCTTCTTGGGGGCTACTGTAAGTGGTATTGATTTGGTGATTTCCTCTTCGATGATCTTTTTGTTGGTGTAGAGGAATCCAACTGACTTTTGTATGTTTATCTTGTATCCCAATACTCTGCTGAACTCTTCTATTAGTTTCAGTAGTTTTACTGAGGATTCTTTAGGGTTTTCTGTGTGTAAGATCATGTCATCTGCAAGTAGAGATACTTTTACTTCTTTCTTGCCAATCTGGATGCTCTTTATTTCTTTATGTAGCCTAATTGCTCTGGCTAGGACCTCCAGCACAATGTTGAATAAGAGCAGTGATAAAGGGCATCAGGATCATTCTTATATGCAACTCTGGTGAAAGGACTTGACCTTCCCACACATTTTTCTGGACTTATGTGATCACTGTGTCTGATATAAGAGTGTTGGAGAGATGCATACTTAAAACAGGAAAATAGTGATGAAAGGGTCTGGAGACTAAGTTATGAAGGTGGGCCAGTGCCAGGGCCTGGAGAACAGTGATGAGCTAGGGAGCTATAAGCACTGACATGTTGTGACTCCTATAAGGTTTTAATCATTAAATTTTATTAATGCTAATAGGAAAAACAGTAATAATAACCATTTATTGAGCCCTTACTATGTGTCAGGCACTGTGCAAATTGTTCGATATCTCATGTGATTCTCAAAGCAATCCTATGCGGTACTGTTATTTTTGTTAGTTGCGGTTGAGTTGGCCCCTAACTCGTGGCGACCCATACACGATGAGATCAAACTGTTGTGGTCTATAGGGTTTTCACTGGCTGATTTTTGGAAACTACATTGCCAGGATATTCTTCCTAGTCTGCCTTAGTCTGTTTTAAAAATGAGGTTGTTAAAGGTTAAAGAAGGTAAAGAATATATCCCAAGGTCATACAGCTAGTATGTACCCTTAACCTTCTTGTTGTTGTTGCTGTTGTGTGCCACCGAATCAATTTTGACTCATACAAACCCTATATGACAGAGTAGAACTGCCCCTTTGGGTTTTCTAGGCTGCAAATCTTTATAGGAGTGGACTGCCAGGTCTTTTCTCCCACAGAACTGCTGGTGAGTTCCAACGATTGACCTATCAGTTAGCAGCTGAATGCTTAACCATTGCACCACTAGGGCTTAAAAAATCCCCAAACCAAACCTGTTGCCATCAAGTCAATTCCAACTCATAGCAACCCTACAGGACAGAGTAGAACTGTCCCATAGGGTTTCCAAGGAGCAGGTGGTAGTCCTGAAATACTGACTTTTTGGTTGGCAGCCAAGTTCCTTAACCCTAGATCTCCATATGAAGGCTTAGGGCCTGGTGATTATGTGTCTAGAAGAGCTTAATTTGAAATGAAAAGATTTTCAGACAGAGAGTTTCCAGTCTATGCCTTAAATTCCTGGATCACTTGAAGTAAGAAAGCTTGTGCTGAGAATATAAGTAAGCCTGAGATCTTGAATACCAGAGACCCTTGGAGAACAGTTTGCTTATTATACTCATACTTCTGACTGATGGATTTATCACACTACAACCTTTCTCATTCACAATCAAAGTTTTGGGCCCCTGTTATTCTCTTTTATTTGAGAAAGAATAATGTCTTTTGATTGCCACCAGGAAACTTTCTTGATTATCTTCCGGGCTAGAATGGCCAGGTACAGAAGAATCTAGTCAAGTGTATCATTTAACCCAAAACTATGAATCTCCCCAGAAATTAGTAATTTATTAAACAAAAATAGACTGACCATACTTTTTTTTTTGCAGATTGAGCTGAGGTATTAAAAATAATAAATCTAAGCTGAAAAGCAGTACTACTTTTCCTTGTGATTTTATTCTGCGTTCTTTTTTGATGCCCTTTTATCCCTTCCTCTTAGCCTCTTTTTGTAAAGTCAAGCTTACCTACAGACTGTACATACATCAGTTGGCAGCACACTTTAATATGTTGCTTGGATACAGGTGTTTGGAAATATAGAAGCACAATTTATACTTGATACTGTTGCTAGGGAAGCTGGGGCAACTTTGGGACTTTCCTTTGGGAATCATGACCACAAAGTGGAAAAAAAAATCTATTAAGAGCTTTAGGAGAAGAAATATATGTAAAATAGGATTTAACTGTATTTCTACACAGCCAAGTTAATATTTATAAGCTTCTGTAGCCTTTTTCTGCCTGTGGTATAAATATTGTTTCACAAGTCTTTTCCAGTAAGTTTGATCACATTACAAGGCATGTGGGGGTGTCCAGAGTAATGAAATATAAACACAAACCACACTTGTAAAACATTTCACAAACAATCTATAAATAGCAACAGTGGTGTTTTCAGGGGGTACGGCTTATATAATACTTGTAGGATTTTAGTTCTATAGCCCTTCCTTTCACAATCAAAGAATGAGATTTGCAGGAGAAAGGCTTTGCTTATGTCAACCTGCTGGAAAATTGTCTCCAGGAAGAGCAAGCAAGAAGTTAATTTGCGGCATCTATTTTGTTTCTCCAGCTATGAAAAAACATTATGAGCGCCTGAGATTCCCTTCAACCTGAGCCCTGACAGGCTTGCTTTATATAATGGAGGCTGACAGTGAGAGAGGTAAGTTTAGCATAGCAGGAAAACTCTTCCTGCCCAGGTGAGCTGACAGAGCCTTTTTACATATGTATATAATTGTATGCTGAGACATAGCTACTCACGAAAGTGAGAATATTCTCTCCCAGACGATGTCCTTAACAAAACTTGGTGTTCTTGTTATAGCTCAAGTTGTCTTCTAAAAAATTCTGCAGCCTGACTAGGAAGTACCTTGTCTGTGTACACAGAGCCCAAACAGTGCTAAAAACGGAAATGGAACATATGGTAATAAACTCTCTGAAGCTTTGATGCCAGCTTATAATCAGCAACTAGGGCCAGTTCGGCACTGGAAACCACGGACTCTCCCTCCAGGGCTTCATTAACCAGGCCAACTGTGCCGCAGTGGAGGAAAACAGTATCACATAGTACTTGAGGGAGATGGCAGCCTTTCCGGAAGAAGCCTCGATTTTCCTTTGGCTGGAAGGAGAAGGAATTGGAAGGAAAGAAAGCTTCAATGAGAAAATTAAAGAAAAGCACTGCCCAAGTAGCACCTAAACTACAAGTGTCTCTGATTATGTGGAAATCAAATTTACAAGTGTTTGAAAGCTTATTTTGGTTAAATGTTGCATGCAGAGCACTGACAATATCGGTTATGAAATTGGCTTTTTGGCTACTTCTCTCTCCGTCCGTAATGGTGGCAGCGAGATGGGGATGCAAGGTTTAGACATGAGAAGTGGATGTATCTGGCCTCAGTGTTCTCTAATACCATTCTAAGATCTCCCCAGGATTCCCCTGTATGCAAGAACACTGACTTACTGATATATTTTTTTTTCCCCTGTATGGATTTTATGGGCACTGCCATAAACTGTATTTTGTTTTAAATTTCCAAAAGCTACCTTATGTATAAGTAGTTCTGGGGACCAAGATAAATTCTCAAAGGTCTTGCTAAAATGTGTGTAAAATACCCCAGGCAAAGAATTAGTTATTTGTAACATGGAAAGATATTATGTGATGGAGAAGGCACTCAGTGCTGTCACCATCAACAGCAAAGTCATTTATGTCTATGATGGCAATCACCTTTCTAAGAATAAAGTTGTATGAACCCTTGGGGGAAAAAATACCCTACCAGAGTACAATATGAAAGCATTCCAGATTGGATAATATCTCCGGTTCTTCCAACTGTCTTAGTCACAGTAAATTCCAGTTACTCATTCACTATCTTATTAACTTACCCATTTGTATCCAGGTTGGTTAGTTGGTTGGTTGAATAGGTGATTGCTTTTATTTTTACCATGCAGATCATAACTGTATCTTACCTCTTTGTCAACTTGTCACTTTATTTTGCAGCTCTTCTTCTTAAAGTAATAATCGTTGTTATTATTCAGTAGTTATTTAATCAATGTTTGCTACATTCTTTACATACAGCATTACATTTATTCCTCACAACAAGTCTTTGGTGTAGATACTAGCATCCTCATTTTATAGATAAGCCTCATAAAGTCTTAGTCAATTGCTCTAAGTCACAGATTTGGTGTAGGACAGTCAGGATTCAGAGACAGCTGCTTGACTTCAAAATTTGTGACCTTCCCATTATATTAGATTACTTTTCTTTCAAAGTGTCTAGAGATATTTTTAAGGCCTTAAGAGGATTTTATTGTAATTTTTCTGGAGCCATAGGACCACCAAATTTCCCTCCAGAGATAGAGGTTGGTGCTGTGAGTGTGACAATTATTGGAGATATTGGCAGCCATAATACTGACAGTGAAATATTGAGTAGGGTATGAAAAAATGGTTAAGAAGTCAAGACAGAGGCAGAGCCAAGATGGCAGAATAGACAGACATTTCCAGTGAGCCCTCTTTACAACAAAGACCCAAAAAACACGTGAAACGAGTATATTTATGACAAAGTAGGAGCCCTGAGCATCAAAGGCAAGCTTTAAAAATGAACTGAGGGGCAGGAGGAGGAAGAGACTGTTCAGAAGCAGAGAGGAGTTACTGGACCTGAGTTGTGGGGAGCCCTCAGGTACCATTCCGGAGTGGCGGTGGCAGGCTGGTACTAGCTTTTGGCCACAGTTTGCTCAGCGGGAAGCAGCCAGCCACATAGCCTACTCACACATCTGGAATCAGAGAAGAATGGCGCCCACAGCAAAAGTTAAGTACTTGCATATATTTTACTGTGCCCCCTCACCCCCAAGCCAGGTTCAGCGGCTGAATTCCCTGGGCCTGAGATAGGCACTGTTGAGCGCCTAGAGCCATCCTTCCAGCCTTTGAAAAGGAAAAAATTTGCATTTGGGGGAGAAGATAATTTGCCAGCTCCACTAACCGGGGGAGCTCAGGACATAAGCGGCTCCTGTCCAGGCATGAACTGCCTGTGAACTTTGAGCACCTTTCCCCTCTGCAAGGATCTGTGTGGGCCTGTTTCAGGAGAATAGGGCCTTGTTGGCAGACTCCAACCATTTCAGCTGTGCGGTGGAGAGCTGGGTGTTTGATGTTTGACATTGCTTTGCCTATTAAACAGGGTCCTCACCTACCCACATCAAGGGCCTAAGGACTGGTAGCTACCCTCAGGTCACCCAGCCACCCACGACAGGGGTCCAAGGATAACTGGTACCTCCCAGTCCTTACAACCAAAAATGTTGGGTGCCCATGGTCCATCTGCAGAATCCACCCCCCCGCACACTCTAGGGAACAGGGATGCACTATCCTCAGAGACACTTGGGGGTTGGTTCTCACCCCCGTCTTTGTTCAGAGAGTGACCCCCTGCTGCAATCAGATACTGGTACGTACACCAATCACTCCTGCAACTCTAAGACTGTAGGACAGAGCCTGTACCACATACTTGATGATCAGCTACCTGGACACCTGAGCTGAATTCATACAAGAAAACTGAACGGACTCCTAGACTGATATACCTGATAACAGCTCTAGCCATCTGGGGACAGGACATCAGATCTCCAAAGGTGAAAATAATCAAGCTAGCTCACTCAAGCAACCCATTTGGGCATATCATAACAAAACAAAGCAAGAAGCTACAACACAGCAAGCAAATATAAACTAATACAATAACTTATAGATGGCTCAGAGACAACAGTCAATACCAAGTCACACAAAGAAATAGACCATGATTACCTCAACAGGCTCTCAAAACAAAGAATTCAGGGATCTTCTAGATGAAAGTGCATACCTGGAATTACCAGAGCTGGAATACAAGTTTAATATACAGAAACCTTCAAGACATCAGGAAGGAAATGAGGCAATATGCAGAACAAGCCAAGGGACACACAGATAAAGCAATTGAAGAAATTAGAAAGATTATTCAGGAACATAATGAAAAATTTAATAAGCTTTAAAAAATCCATAGACAGCAATCAGAAATTCAGAAGATTCACAATAAAATTACTGAATTAGATAACTCAATAGAAAGTCAGAGGAGCAGAATTGAGCAAGTAGAAGCCAGAATTTCTGAACTTGAAGATAAATCACTTGGTACTAATATATTTGAAGAAAAATCAGATAAAATAATTAAAAAAAAATGAAGAAACCTTAAGAATCATGTGGGAGTCTATCAAGAGAAATAACCTACGAGTGATTGGAGTACCAGAACAGGGAGGGATAACAGAAAATTCAGACAGAATTGTTGAAGATTTTTTGGCAGAAAACTTCCCTGATATCATGAAAGATGAGAAGATATCTATCCAAGATGCTCATTGAACTCCGCATAAGGTAGTTGTTAAAAGAAAGTCACGAAGACATATTATAATCAAACTTGCCAAAACTAAAGATAAAGAGAGAATTTTAAGAGTAGCTAGGTATAAATGAAAAGTCACCTACAAAGGAGAGCCAACAAGAATAAGCTTGGACTACTTGGCAGAAACCATGCAGGCACGAAGACAATAGGATGACTTATTTAAAAAATTGAAGGAAAAAAGCTGCCAGCAAGAATCATATATCCATCAAAACTGTCTCTTAAATATGAAGGTGAAATTAAGACATTTCCAGATAAACACAAGTTGAGGAAATTCGTAAAAACCAAACCAAAGGTACAAGAAATACTAAATGGAGTTCTTTGGTTAGAAAATCAATAGTATCAGGTATCAACCCAAGACTAGAACACTGGGCAGAGCAATCAGAAGTCAACCCAGACAGGGAAATCCAAAAAAAAAAAAAAGCAAGATTAAAAAAAAAGCTCAAAACAGGGAAAGAGTTATGTTATTATATAAGACAAAATTAAAGCAATAAAGAAGGACTAAGAAATGTAATCACAGACCTTCCATATGGAGAGGAAGATAATGTGCTACAAAGAAATAAAAGCTAGGTTTATATTTAGAAAAATAGGGGCAAATAATAAGGTAACCACAAAGGTGTTAAACTATCCTACTCATCAAAATAAAATAGAAGAAAAAAATAGAGACTCAGCAAAAACAAAATCGACAACAACGAATATGAGGAAAGGACAATATATAAAGAAAATCTACTCAGCACATAAAATTAAGTGGGAAAAAGAAACTGTCAACAACACACACAAAAAGGCATCAAAATAATAGCACTAAATTCGTACCTATCCATAGTTACACTGAATGTAAATGGACTAAATACACCAATAAAGAGACAGAGAGTGGCAGAATGCATTAAAAAACAAGATCCGTCTATATGCTGCTTACAAGAGACACACCTTAGACTTAGAGACACAAACAAACTAAAACTCAAAGAATGGAAAAAAATAGACCAAGCAAACAACAATCAAAAAAGAGCAGGAGTAGCAATATTAATTTCTGACAAAATAGACTTTAAAGTTAAATCCATCATAAAGGATAAGGAAGAACACTATATAATGATTAAAGGGACAATATACCAAGACGATATAATTATATTAAATACGTATGCACCCAATGACAGGGCTGCAAGATACATAAAACAAACTCTATCAGCATTGAAAAGACAGCTCCACAGTAATAGTAGGAGACTTCGACACACCACTTTCGGTGAAGGACAGGACATTCAGAGAGAAGCTTAATAAAGACACGGATGATCTAAATGCCACAATCAACCAACCTGACCTCATAGACATATACAGAACACTCCATCCAACGACAACCAGGTATACTTTCTTTTCTAGTGCACATGGAACATTCTTTAGAATAGACCACATATTACGTCATAAAGCAAGCCTTAAGCAAAAACCAAAACATTGAAATATTACAAAGCATTTTCTTTGACCATTAGGCCATAAAAGTGGAAATCAATAACAGGAAAAGCGGGGAAAAGAAATCAAACACTTGGCAACTGAACAATACCCTTCTCAAAAAAGACTAGATTATAGAAGACATTAAGGATGGAATAAAGAAATTCATAGAATCCAATGAGAACGAAAACACTTCCTAACAGAACCTTTGGGACACTGCGAAAGCAGTGCTCAGAGGTCAATTTATATCAATAGATGGACACATCCAAAAAGAAGAAAGGGCCAAAATCAAAGAATTATCCCTACAACTTGAACAAATAGAAAGAGAGCAACAAAAGAAACCCTCACATACCAGAAAAAAATAAAAATAAAAATTAGAGTAGAACTAAATGAAATAGAAAACAGAAAAGCAATTGACAGAATTAACAAGACCAAAAGCTGGTTCTTTGAAAAAAATCAACAAAATTGATAAACCACTGGCCAAACTGACAAAAGAAAAACTGGCGTGGAAGCAAATAACCCAAATAAGAAATGACGTAGTCAGTATTACAATAGACCCAACTGAAATTAAAAGAATCATATCAGATTACTATGAAAAATTGTACTCTAACAAATTTGAAAACCTGGAAGAAATGGATGATTTCCTAGAAATACACTACCTACCTAAACTAACACAAACAGAGGTAGAACAACTAAATAGACCCATAATAAGAGATTGAAAAAGTAATCAAAAAACTCCCAACAACAACAAAAAAGCCTTGGCCCAGAGGGTTTCATTTCAGAGCTCTACCAACCTTTAAGAGAAGAGCTAACACCACTGCTACTAAAGGTATTTCAGAGCATAGAAACGGACAGAATACTTCCAAACCCATTCTACGAAAACAGCATATCCCTGATGCCAAAACCAGGTAAAGACACCACACACAAAAAAAGAAAATTACAGACCTATATCCCTCATGAACTTAGATGCAAAATCCTCAACAAAATTCTAGCCAATAGAACTGAACAACATATCAAAAAAAAATAATTCACCATGACCAAGTGGGATTCATACCAGGTATGCAGGGATGGTTCAACATTAGAAAAATAATTAATGTAATTCACCACATAAATAAAACAAAAGACAAGAACCACATTTTACCAACTGATGCAGAAAAGGTATTTGACAAAGTTCAACACCCATTCATGATAAAAGCTCTCAGCAAAATAGGAATGGAAGGAAAATTCCTCAACATAATAAAGGGCATTTATACAAAGCCAACAGCCAACATCATCCTAAACGGAGAAAGCCTGAAAGCATTCCCCTTGAGAACGGTAGCCAGACAAAGATGCCCTTTATCACTGCTCTTATTCAACATTGTGCTGGAGGTCCTAGCCAGAGCAATTAGGCTACATAAAGAAATAAAGAGCATCCAGATTGGCAAGAAAGAAGTAAAAGTATCTCTACTTGCAGATGACATGATCTTACACACAGAAAACCCTAAAGAATCCTCAGTAAAACTACTGAAACTAATAGAAGAGTTCAGCAGAGTATTGGGATACAAGATAAACATACAAAAGTCAGTTGGATTCCTCTACACCAACAAAAAGATCATCGAAGAGGAAATCACCAAATCAATACCATCTACAGTAGCCCCCAAGAAGATAAAATACTTAGAAATAAATCTTACCAGACATGTAAAAGACTTCTACAAAGAAAACTACAAAACACTTCTGCGAGAATGAAAAGAGACCTACATAAGTGGAAAAACATACCTTGCTCATGCACAGGAAGACTTAACATTGTAAAAATGTCTATTCTGCCAAAAGCTATCTATACATTTAATGCAATTCCGATCCAAATTCCAATGACGTTCTTTAATGAGATGGAGAAACAAATCACCAACTTCATATGGAAGGGAAAAAAGCCCCGGATAAGTAAAGCATTACTGAAAAAGAACAAAGTGGGAGGCCTTACTCTACCTGATTTTAGAACCTATTATACTACCACAGTAGTCAAAGTAGCCTGCTACTGGTACAACAACAGTTACATAGACTTATGGAACAGAATTGAGAATCCAGACATAAATTCATCCACATATGAGCATCTGATATTTGACAAAGGCCCCAAAACAGTTAAATGGAGAGAAGACAGTCTTTTTAACAAACGGTGCTGTCCTAACTGGATATCCATCTGCAAGAAAATGAAACAAGACCCATTCCTCACTCCATGCACAAAAACGAGCTCAAAATGGATCAAAGAACTAAATATAAAATCTAAAATGATGAAGATCTTGGAAGAAAAAAATAGGGACAACAGTAGGAGCCCTAGTACATGGCATAAACAGTATACAAAACATTACTAACAACGCAGAAGAAAAACTAGATAACTGGGAGCTCCTAAATAGCAAACACCTATGCTCACCCAAAGACTTCACCAAAACAGCAAAAAGATTACCTATGGAATGGGAAAAAGTCTTTAGCTATGACATTTCCAGTCAGTACCTGATCTGTAAAATCTACATGATACTGCAAAAACTCAACTACAAAAAGACAAATAACCCTGTTAAAAAATGGGCAAAAGATATCAATAGACACTTCACTGAAGAAAACATTCAGGTAGCTAACAGATACATGAGGAAATGCTTAGGATCATTAGCCATTAGAGAAATGCAAATCAAAACTATAATGAGAATTCATCTCACTCCAACAAGGCAGGCATTAATCCAAAAAACACAAAACAATAAATTTTGGAGAGGTTGTGGAGAGACTGGAACACTTCTACACTGCTGGTGGGAACGTAAAATAATACAACCACTGTGGAAATCTATTTGGCACTTCCTTAAAAAGCTATAAATAGAACTACCATACAATCCAGCAATCCCACTCCTTGGAATATATCCTAGAGAAATAAGGGCCTTTACACGAACCGATATATGCACACCCATGTTCATTGCAGCACTGTTTACAATAGCAAAAAATGGAAGCAACCAAGGTGCTCATCAACGGATGAATGGAAAAATAAATTATGGCATATTCACACAATAGAATACTACGCATCGATAAAGAACAGTGATGAATCTGTGAAACATCTCATAACATGGAGGAATCTGGAAGGTAGTATGCTGAGTGAAATTAGTTGCAAAAGGACAAATATTGTATAAGACCACTATTATAAGAACTCATGAAATAATTTAAACAGAGAAGAAAATATTCTTTGATGGTTATCGGGGCGGAGGGAGGGAGGGTGGGAGCGGATATTCACTAATTAGATAGTACATAAGAACTACTTTAGGTGACAGGACACAAGAGTCGAGGTCAGCACAAGTGGACTAAATTAAAAGCAAAGAAGTTTCTGGAATAAACTGAATTTTTCAAAGGCCAGCATAGCAGGGGCAGAGGTTTGGGGACCATGGTTTCAGAGGACATCTAAGTCATTGGCATAATAAAATCTATTAAGGAAACATTCTGCATCCCACCCTGGAGAGAGGTGTCTGGGGTCTTAAACACTAGCAAGCAGCCATCTAAGATGCATCAATTGGTCTCAACACACCTGGATCAAAGGAGAATGAAGAACACCAAGGACACAAGGTAATTATGAGCCCAAGAGATACAAAAGGCCACATAAACCAGAGACTTCATCAGCCTGAGACCAGAAGAGCTAGATAGTGCCCAGCTACAACTGATGACTGCCCTGACAGTGAACGCAACAGAGAACCCTTGAGGGAGCAGGAGAGCCATGGGATGCAGACCCCAATTCTCATAAAAAGACCAGACTTAATGGCCTGACTGAGACTAGATGGACCCCGGTGGTCATGGCCCCCAGACCTTCTATTGGCCCAGGACATGATCCATTCCCAAAGCCAACTCTTCAGACAGGGATTGCACTGGACAATGGGTTGGAGAAGGATGCTGGTGAGGAGTGAGCTTCTTGGATCAGGTGGACAGTTGAGACTATGTTGGCATCTCCTGCCTAGAAGGGAGATGAGAGGGCAGAGGGGGTTAGAAGCTGACGAAATGGACACGAAAAGATGGAGTGGAGGGAGAGAGTGGGCTGTCTCATTAGGGGGAGAGCAATTGGGAGTATGTAGCAAGATGTATATAAGTTTTCATGTGAGAGACTGACTTGACTTGTAAACTTGCACTTAAAGCACAATAAAAAAAAAAAAAGAAGAAGTGAAGAGACTTGAATTCTATCCTTACCTCCATGGCTATCTAAATGTAAGAGTTTAGCAAATCAGTAGCCGGGTTGTCCTCTTATTCCCCCTCTGTGAAATGATTAGTGATCTTTTTGTAGACAGATTTCATAAGTGCTTTAAAAGAGAAGTATAAACATTTCACTAAGCTGTGGCATAAAGAAATCAACTAAGGTCTGTATAACATTTTGTATTTTTCAAAGTATCGTCACCTATTATCAAAATTAGTTACTTAAATCTTCATAAACCAAAAACCAAACCCATAGTCCCTGAGTTGATTCTGAATCTTAGCGACCCTATAAACCAAACCCAGTGCCGTCGAGTCGATTCCGACTCATAGCAATTGTATAGGACAGAGTAGAACTGCCCCACAGAGTTTCCAAGGAGCGCCTGGCGGATTTGAACTGCTGATCCTTTGGTTAGCAGCCTCAGCACTTAACCACTACGCCACCAGGGTTTCCAGCAACGCTATACAGCATCTCTTAACTCAGAACTGTGTTCTACAGAAGATGTGTGTCTACACTGAACAATTCTCCTGTCTTCCCTGTATGGTACTTTAAGTTCAGCGGAGAGAAAAGAAACAAGTTCATGGTTGAAAATGCTCCAAACCCCAAACTTGGACCTGAAAGTCATGATGACTTTCTATCAGTTTTCATAGATCATCAGCATGGGAGAGAAACAGTGAAAGTATAAAGGGTGTTATGGATTGAATTTTGTCCCCTAAAAATATGGGTTGTAAATCCTAACTGCTATTGCTGTTAGGCACCATCTCGTCAGTTCCGACCCATAGTAACCCTGTGTACAACAGAATGAAACACTGCCTGTTCCTGCACCATCCACATGATCGTTGTTATGCTTGAGACCATTGCTACAGCCACTGTGTCAATCCATCTCCTTGAGGGTCTTCCTCTTTTTTGCTGACCCTCTACTTCACCAAGCATAATATCCTTATCCAGGGACTCATCCCTCCTGATAACATGTCCAAAGTATGTGAGTTGAAGTCTCACCATCCTCGCTTTCGAGGAGCATTCTGGCTGTACTTCTTTCAGGACAGATTTATTCATTCTTTTGGAAGTCCATGATATATTCAATATTTGTCACCAACACATAATTCAAAGCCATCAATTCTTCTTCAGTCTTCCTTATTCATTGCCCAACTTTCTTATGCATATGAATCAATTGAAAAGGCAGACACATCCTTAGTTCTCAAAGTGACATCTTTGCTTTTTAACACTTTAAGGAAGTCTTTTGCAGCAGATTTGCCCAATGCAATCCATTTTTTGATTTCTTGACTGCTGCTTCCATGAGTGTTGATTTTGGATCCAAGTAAAATGAAATCCTTGACAACTTCAAACTTTTCTCCATTTATTATGATATTGCTTATTGGTCCAGTTGTGGGGATTTTTATTTTCTTTATGTTGAGGTGTAACCCATACTGAAGGCTGTAATCTTTGATCTTCATGAGTAAGTGCTTCAAGTCTTCTTTGTTTCAGCAAGGAGGGTTGTGTCATCTGCATTTTGATGGCTGTTAAGGAGACTTTCTCCAATCTTGATGCCATGTTCCTCATATAGACCAGCTTCCCAGATTATTTGCTCTGCATACAGATTGAATAAGTATGGTGAAAGGATACAACACTGACACACATCTTTTCTGACTTTAAACTGTGTACTATCCCCTTGTTCTGTCTGAACAACTGCCTCTTAACCTATGTACAGATTCTGCCTGATTACAGTTTAATGTTCTGGAGTTTTCATTCTTTGCAATGTTATTCATAATTTGTTACAATCTGCACAGTTGAATGCCTTTGCAGTCAATAAAACACAGGTAAACATCTTTCTGGTATTCTCTGCTTTCAGCCAGGCTCTATCTGGCATCAATAATGATATCCCTTGCTTTACATCCTCTTCTGAATCTGGCTTGAATTTATTGCAGTTCCCTGTCAATGTATTGCTGATACCACTTTTGAATGATCTTCAGCAAAATTTTACTTGTGTGTGAGATTAATGATAAAAAAAAAATATATTGTTCGATAATTTCTGCATTTGGTTGGATCACCTTTCTTTGGAATGGACACAAATATGGATCGCTTCCAGTTGGTTGACCAGGTAGCTGTTTTCCAAATTTCTTGGCATAGATGAGTGAGTACTTCCAGGACTGCATCCATTTGTTGAAACATCTCAATTTGTATTCCGTTAATTCCTGGAACCTTTTTTTTTGACATCTTCAGCGCAGCTTGGACTTCTTCAGTATCATCGGTTCTTTATCATATGCTGCCTCCTGAAATGATTGAACATTGACCAATTATTTTTGGAACAGTGACTGCTCATTTCTTCCATCTTCTTTTGATGCTTCCTGTATCGTTCAATATTTTGCCCATAGAATCCTTCATGATTGCAACTCCAGGCTTGAAGTTTTTCTTTAGTTCTTTCAGGTTGAGAAATACTCAGTGTGAACTTCCTTTTGGTTTTTCTAACTCCAGATCTTTGCATATGTTATTGTAATACTTTGTCTTCTCGAGCTGGCCTTTGAAATCTTCTGTTCAGCTCTTTTACTTCATTTTTTCCCTTCATTTATATATATATTTTTTATTTACTCGACTTTCAAGAGCAAGTTTCAGAGTCTCTGTTGACATCCATTTTGGTCTTTCTTTCTTTCCCATCTTTTTAATGGCCTCTTGCTTTCTTCCTGTGTGATATCCTTGACGTCATTCCACAGTTTGTCTGGTCTTCAGTCATTTGCGTTCAATGTAACAAATCTATTCTTGAGATGGTCTCTAAATTCAGGTGGGATTTACTCAAGGTCATACTTTTGCTCTTGTGGACTTGCTCTAATTTTCTTTAGCTTCAACTCGAACTTGCATATGAGCAACTGATGGTCCTTTCCACAGTCTGCCCCCGGCCTTGTTCTGACTGATGATATTGAGTTTTTCCATTGTCTCCATCTACAGATGTAGTCAGTTTGATTCCTGTGTATTCCATCCAGTGATGTCCACATGTATAGTGACCGTTTATGTTGTAGAAAAAAGGTGTTTGCAATGATGAGATCGCTGACCTTGCAAAATCCTGTCAAATGATCTCTGGCATCATTTTATCACCACAGGTATGTTTTCCAACTACTGATTCTTCTTCTTTGTTCCCAACTTTCACATTCCAATCACCAATAATTATTGCTGCATCTTGATTGCATTTTGATCAATTTCAAACTGCAGAAGTTGGTAAAAACCTTCAATTTCTTCACCTTTGGCCTCATTGGTTGGCATGTAAATTTGAATAATAGTCGTTTTAACTGGTCTTCCCTGTTGGCATAAGGATATTATCCTATCACTGACAGCATTGTACATCAGGACAGATTCTGAAATGTTCTTTTTGATGATGAATGCAATGCCATTCCTCTTTGAGTTGTCATTCCTGGCATATTAGACCATATGATTGTCTGATTCAAAATGGCCAATTCCAGTCCATTTCAACTCACTAATGCCTAGGATATCGATGTTTATGTGTTCCATATCATTTTTGATGATTTCCAATTTTTCTAGATTCATACTTAAGTTCCACATTCCAATTATTAATGGATACTTGAAGCTATTTCTTCTCATTTTGAGTTGGACCATATCAACAAATGAAGGTTCATCCAAGTCATTAATGTTGACTCTGCTTTGAGGAGGCAGCTCTTCCCCATTTGGATTTTGAGTGTCTTCCAATCCCAGGGGCTCATCTTCCAGCATTATATCAGACAGTGTTCTGCTGCTATTCATAAGGTTTTCACTGGCTAATTTTTTTTTCCAAAGCAGACCTCAAGCTTCTTCCTAGTCTGGAAGCTCAGCTGAAACCTGTCCGCCATGGGTGACCCTGCTGGTATTTGAATGCTGGTGACATTGCTTCCAGCATGACAGCAACAGGCAAGCTCTCACCATACGACAAACTGACAGATGTGCTAACCCCTATAAAGATGGTTATAATTCCATTTGGAAATGGATTTTCTTTGTTATATTAATGAGGCAGTATTAGTGTGAGATGTGTCTTATCTCAATCTTTTTTGAGGTATGAAAGAGCAGATTAACCAAGAAAGTAAGCAAGCACAGATGGAGAAGATAGATGCCACCCTACATGAGATCTCCAAGAAACTAAGAAACAGAAGCTGAAAAGAGACAAGGACCTTCTCCCAGGGCCAAGAGAGAGAAAGCTTCCCCCTAGAGCTGGTGGCCAGAATTCAGGCCTCTAGTCAATATACTGTGTGTAAATAATCCCAGAAGTCGGACTATATGAACAAGAACGGGGCATCAGGATTGGAGGAAGACTCATTAAAAACCTGTGTTATGCAGATGACACAACTTTGCTTGCTCAAAGTGAAGAGGACTTGTAGCACTTACTTATAAAGACCAAAGACCACAGCCTTCTGTATGGATTACACCTCAACATAAAAACCAAAAACAAAACCAAACCCAGTGCCGTTGAGTTGATTCCAACTCATACTGACTCAACATAAAGAAAACAAAAATCCTCACAACTGGACCAATGAACTACATCATGATAAATGGAGAAAAGATTGAAGTTGTCAAGGATTTCATTTTACTTGAATCCACAATCAATACCCATGGAAGCAGCAGTCAAGAAATCAAAAGACGCATTGCACTGGGCAAATCTGCTGCAAAAGATCTCTTTAAAGTGTTGAAAAATAAAGATAACACTATAAGGACTAAAGTATGCCTGACCCAGGCCATGGTGTTTTCAATCACCTCATATGCATAAGAAAGCTGGACAGTGAATAAGGAAGATCAAAGAAGAATCTACACCTTTGAAATGTGGTGTCGGGGAAGAATATTGAATATACCATGGACTGCCAAAAGAACAAACAAATCTGTCTTGGAAGAAGTACAAGCAGGATGCTCTTAGAAGCAAAGATGGGGAGAGTAGGTCTCACATAACTTGGAGGAATCAGCCCCTGGAGAAGGACAGCATGCTTGGTAAAGTGAGGGTCAGTGAAAAAGAGGAAGACCCTCAACAAGATGGATTGACACAGTGGCTGCAACAATGGGCTCACATATAGCAAGTATTGTGAAGATGGCACAGAACTGGGCAGTGTTTCTTTCTGTTGTACATAGGGTCGTTATGAGTCAGAACTGACTCCATGACACCTAACAACAACAGCAAACTGTGAGAAAATAAATTTCTGTTCATTAAAGCCACCCACTTGTGGTATTTCTGTTATAGCAGCAATAGATAATTAGGATAGAATTTGGTATCAGAGACAGGGGTGCTGCTCTAACAAATACGTGAAACATGGAAATTTTTTTGGAATTGGGTAATGGGTGGAGGCTCGAAGAGTTTTAAAGTGCCTAGTAGTAAAAATCTAAATTGCTTTGAAAAGGCTGCTCATAGAATTATGGATGTCAATGGTGATTCTGGTGAGAGTAGAAGGAAGTGAGAAGAGCAATAGAGAAAGTCTCTGTTGTCTTAGAGAATACATACGGTGCCGTCAACAGAATGTTGCTAGACTTGTGGACATTAAATGTGCTTCTGGTAAGGCTTTAAAAGGAAATGAACATGTAATTGGGCCATGGAGGAAGGGAAATACTTTTTATGCAGTGACAAAGAACTTGTCTGAATTATGTTAAAATGTTTGGTGGAAGGTAGGACCTGTAAGTGATAAATTTGAATATTTGGCTGAGGAGATTTCTAAGCAAGATCTTAAAAAGGCTGTGTGGTTTCTCCTTGCTGCTTATAGTAAAATGAGAAAGAAAAGAGATAGACTTAAAGATGAACCTTGCAAAATTAAGACAAAACTTAACGATTTGGAAAATTCTATTTGTACAAACTCAGTACATGTGTCCCAGAATTTTCTCCAAGGATGTGGCTATACAATCTTTTGTTAAAAGAGATTAGGCCTGTAACTGAAGGATCTAACAAACTACAAAAGCAGAAAACCCATTAGCTTACACTGAAGGGAACACAGGCAAGACAAAGGGAATGAAAGCTTTCTACCTCTTAGAATTCTATAAGCAGGAAACAGACCAAAGGAGGTATATCTGTTGTCCTTCAAGAAAAGAAAAGGACCACCCTGGAGCAGCTCAGAGATCAGTGGAACTATTGGAAGGGATTCAGGAAGCAGAGCTGACTAGCTTTCAAAGGGTAGAGCCAAGGTTTTCCTAGGTCTCAAACAGTGGAGCCACAGCCTCTTAGGTTGCAAAGTGTAGAGCCATGGTCTCTTGGGTTTCTAAGGTTAAAGCCAAGGCTTACTAGGTTTCAAAGAGTTAGATCTCCACCAACTCGTTTCAGAGTGTATGTCTGTCTTTCAGGCTGCCCAAGAGGATGGTGCTGCTGTGAAAAGCAGAGGGGGTACAGCTGCCGCGCTGAAGGAGAATGAAGCCTACTGCGATTGAGGGAATGGGGTCGCCACCCAGGTAGACTAGCAAAACAGGGCCACCCAAAGCCAAGGGGCCAATATTTCCATACTTGTATGCGTGGAAGGTGGAGCTGAAGCCCTGGGCCAAGGGGCCTTCACCCAGAATCCAGAAAGTGTGGCTAACACCCAGAGTCTGGAGGGGAGGGCTGAACCTTTGCCCAGATAGATGGTCGTAGAGAACAGAGAATTATTTTCAAGTCTTGAGAGCTAAAATAATTTCTTCTGCTGGGTTTTGGACTTGCTTGGTGCCTGTCTTCCCTTCTTTCCCTCCAACTTCTACCATTTGTAATGGATGCAACAGAAATATCTACCTTGTGTCTGTTCCATCATTGTACTTTGGAAGTAGATGACTTGTATTTAAGATTTCACAGGTTCACAGATGAAGAGAAATTTGCACCAGGATGGAATGCACCTAAATTCTCACCCATATTTGATTTAGAAGATTCAGAAGATGGGATTTTGGACATGGAGTTGAATGAAGACTTTTGGGGTGATATGATGGGGTGATTGTGTCTTGCGTGTGGAAAGGACTTGAATTTTGGGGAGCCAAAGAGTGAAATGCTATGGATTGAATTAAGTCCCCCCTCCCCCAACTCCAGCATGTTATAAATCCTAACCCCATTGGTTAGGATTTACAACACGTATTTGGTTAGTCAAGTGATTATAATTTCAGTTAGGAATGTTTTTTCTTCGTTATGTTAATAAGGCAGTATTACTGTAGGATGTGTCTTAAGTCAAACTCTTTTAAGATATAAAAAAACAAATTAAGCAAGAAAGCAAGCAAGAACAGAAGGGGGAAGACAAATGCCATGCTACATAAGATCTACAAAGAACCGAGAAACAGAAGCTGAAGAGACAAGGACCCCTACCCCCTCCCCCTCCCCGCCCAGCCAGCAGAGAGAGAAAGCCTTCCCTTAAAGCTGATTCCCTGAATTTGGACTTTTAGCCTCCTAAACTGTGAGTAAATAAATTTCTTTTTGTTAAAACCACCCACTTTTGTTATTTTTTGTTATAGCAGCACTAGATAACTAAGACAGAGGGAAACATGCAAACGCACTAAATATTTTCCCTGAGCTAATTGCTTGATTGCAGCTCCACCCCACAGACCTACACATATGTACTTTCTGGTAGAATGAGATATTGTGATCATCAGTGCTATTGATTCCCTGGAGAACAGTCAGTCTTGCTGGAGAGCATGTGCTGGTTGGTGTATCTATCTTATCTTGTCAAGAGAGCTACTGTTTCTTGAGCCCAGGCAAAGCTACATTTCTGTCTCAAATTGAGGACAGGTCCCATATCAGGGCTAGTGTCAGTGCTTCATGAACATTTTTATTTGTTTATTGTCTGTCTCCTCCTTCCATGCCAGAGCCCATGGTGCCCTCTTCCATGTAAGGGATAAAGGTGAGCCTCCCACCACTACCCATTAAGGAATCACACTTCCTTCTTCCTCCATGGATATTTGGGTTAAGCTACTTCTGTCTTCTGCCTGAATCATCTCTCTTATCTATAATTTCTTATTCTAATAAAATACCAAGATCCTTTTTGTTATGCGTGATGGTTTAATGTTTTTCATGAACTTGGCTAGGCCATGATTCTCAGTGGTTTGGCAGATATCATGTAATCATCCTCCATTTTGTGATCTGATGTGAGCAGCTAATCAGTTGAAAGGGGAGTTTCCTTGGGGGTGTGGCCTGCATCCAATATATATAGATGTTTTTGTAAAACTTGCTTTCTCTGGATCCTGCATCTGACTCATCATTTTCTGACCTCTGGTTCTTGGGATGTGTGCCAGCAGCCTGCATCTGACCTGCCGATTTTGGGTTTGTTAGCTCCTGCAACCACGTGAGTCAGGAGATGCCTCCAGTCCTGATGTATGACCCCCGGATTTGGGACAAGCAAGCTTCCAGAACTGCATGAGCCATTTCCTTGAAATAAATCTCTATCTCAATATACATATTCACACTTCCCTGATTTTGCTTTTTTAGAGAACCGTTAACACCCTAGGCACTAGACAACATACTAGGTGGTAGAACAGAGGCATTAAACATGTAATTGGTCAGTTAACTGGGATGTCTCATGAAATCATGACCCTAAACCTAAGATATTTGGTACTGAGAGTGGTTCTAGAACAGAATCATAAGGATGAGTTTTTTTAATTGGTTCTCAAGTCTGACATGTCTTAATGGCACTGATGACTCTGCCTCCAGTACTAAAGGGGGCACTGTTAATCCATGACATCAGGTGACAATAGAAATACACAAAATATCACCAGCAATGGATTAAAATTTGTGAGAAATGAAGCTCTGATTCTTCTTCTAAGAGCCTAATATCTGCACTGTGGTAATGAGAAGCAAAAAATAAATAAATAAGTAAAAATTGCAGTCTACAAATAGTCTTAAGAATCTCTTGAATTTTAGATGATAGCTTAAATTCTCTGCCAGAATGACATGCCGCCTATTTTCTACCTTGTCTTCCTCACCCCAAGCAGAAGGGAGACGGGTTGAGATAGGTGAGCATCAAAGAGTAAGGGAATGATGGGTACTGGGTGTGTTAGGGATGGCAGCAGCTGGGTGAATGGCAGGTGGTGAGGTCTTCTCAGGTGGCTAGTGGTAGTAGCATGATCCAGTAACAACTGAATTGCTCTTCAGTTCTCTGTGACTCTGACCCTCCTTTCTCAGTCTTAAACCTTGCTTGAACTTTCTTCCTTTGTTTTTCTTTTTTCTCAGTATCGTCCTTTCCATCTTGCCTTCATAAATGGAACAGAAGACGATGCAGGCTCCCTGTGATAGAAGTCAGAGGTTTGGAGCTAAGTGACAGGGAAATTAAGTGACACATCTACATGGCTCACTCTTTACCTGTGTCTTATTTATCTAGTGCTGCTGTAACAGAAAGACCACAAGTGTATGGCTTTAACAAACAAATTTATTCTCTCACAATTTAGGAGGCTAGAGTTTGAATTTAGGGCACCAGCTGCAGAAGAAGTGCTTTTCTGTCTGTGGGCTCTGGGGGAAGGTCCTTGTCATCAGCCTTCCTTTGGGGTTAGGAGTTTTTCAGTGCAGGGACCCTGAGTCCAAAGGAAGTGCTCTTCTCCTGGCTCTTTTTTCTTGGTATGAGGTTCTTCTACTCTCTGCTGTCTTTTCCTTTTTATACCTCAAAAGAGATTGACTGAAGATATAACTTAATCCTGTAGATTGTGTCCTGCCTCATTAATATAACTGCCTCTAATTGTGCCTCATTAACATCGTAGAGGTTAGGATTTACAACACACCAGATCACAAATTGGAGAACAATGACACAATACTGGGAATCATAGCCTAGCCAAGTCAACACACATTTTGGGGGACATGACTCAATTCATAGCAACCTGTTTCAAGACTATTTCATATGTTATCTTTAGTTAGATCTATTCTCTTTTTTAATTTAATTTTTTGTTGTTGAAAATATGCACAGCAAAACATACACCAATTCAACCATTTCTACATCTACAATTCAGTGACATTGATTATACTCTTTTTGTTGTACAACTATCCTCACCCTCCTTTTCTGAGTTGTTCCTCCCCCATTAAATAAATTCACTGCCTTCTAAGGTTCCTGTCCCTAAGGTTCCTGTCTAATCTTTCGAGTTGCTGCTGTCACTTTGGTCCCATATGGATAGTTCTTAAAAGAGGATAATGCTCAAGGCAGACATTTTTTACTAGTTATGCTAAACTGTTGTTTGGTATTAAGATGACTTCAGGGGATATTTTTACTATAACTTTTAAAGATTATTTCAGGGCAATAATTTCAGGGGTTCTTTCAGCCACCATGGCTCCAGAAAATCTAGAGTTCATGAGAATTTGAAATTCTGTTCTGTATTTTTCCCTTTTTCATCAGGATTCTTCTACAGAATCTTTGATCAAAATGTTCAGTGATGGTAGCTAGGCACCATCCAGTTCTTCTGGCCTTGTGGCTACGAAGGAAGTTATTCATGTAAGCAATTAGCCGCACATTCCATATCCTCATCCTATTCCTGACTCTTCTTCCACCGTTGCTCCAGGTGAATAGAGACCAATCGTCATGACTTCAATGGCTGCTTGCAAGCCGTTAACACCCTAGGCACTAGACAACATACTAGGTGGTAGAACAGAGGCATTAAACATGTAATTGGTCAGTTAACTGGGATGTCTCATGAAATCATGACCCTAAACCTCTAAACCAAGGAACCAAATCCCATGAGGTGTTTGCTTGTGCATAAACAGCCTCAGCAGCTATCCTTTTTTTTGTCATTGTTGTAAATATATGATACAACTTTTGCCATTTCAACTTTTTACAGGCATACAGCTTATTGACAGTAATTACAATAATCGGCTCTGCAACCCTACCCTTAATCAATGTGATTTTTCCATCACCATTAACCTCCCTCTCCTTTCTCCCCCCCTCCCTCCCCTGGTAACCGCTAATAAACCTTTATCTCTATACATTTGCCTTTTCTTGTCTTTTTATATAAGTGAGGTTATACAATATTTGTGTTTTTGTGATTGACGTATTTCACTCAGCATAATGTCTTCAAGCTCCATCCATATTGCAGCATGTATGAAGACCTCATTTCTCTTACTGTCTGAGCAGTATTCCATTTTTTTTTTGTACCACATTTTGTCTATCCATTCATCTGTTATGAGCATTTAGATAGTTTCCACCTTCTGGGTATTTAAATAGTGCTACAGTGAATATTTGTGTACAAGTCTCTGTTTGAGTCTTTGTAAGACCTATTTTGATCATCTTAATGAAAATGAGAGGCTGCCTTCCCAGTCCTATCTATCCTCCTTATCTTGCCTTATGTTTTTTATTCTATTTTTTATATTTTATAGTATTTATCACCCTCTAGAGTCTCTGCGGAAACCCTGAACTTTTTTTTTTAGAGTCTCTGTGGAAACCCTGGCAGCATAGTGGTTAAGAGCTACGGCTGCTAACCAAAAGGTCAGCGGTTCAAATCCACCAGGCACTCCTTGGAATCTGTGTTGGGGCAGTACCACTCTGTCCTATAGGGTCTCTATGAGTCGGAATCGACTCGACGGCAATGGGTTTGGGTTTAGAGTCTCTGGGGAAACCCTGGTGGTGTAGTGGTTAAGAGCTATGGCTGCTAACCAAAAGGTTGGCAGCTCCAATCCACCAGGTGCTCTTTAACCCTATACTCAGTCGTATAGGATTGCTATGAGGTGGAATCAACTCAATGGCAAAGGGTATAGAGTCTTTGGGTGGTACAAACTACTAACCGAAACTAGTAACTGAAAGACCAGTGTTTCAAACCCACCCAGAGGTGCCTTGGAAGGAATGCCTGGTGATCTACTTCTGAAAGTCTTGAAAATACTATGGAATGCATTTCTACTCTGCAACACATGGGGTTGTCCTGAGTAAGAATTGACTCAATAGTAACTTTTTATTTGTTCTCATATACTATGCAATGTACTTATATATTATGATATTATGCATATGTCTGTGTGCCCACTAGAATTTAAGTCCATGAGGACGAGAATGCTTATTTATTTTTTTTGCTACTGAAACCCTAATGCTTAGAATAGTACCTGACATACAATAAGTATTTAATAGTATTTTTGAATGAATGCGTGACTCTATATAAAGCACTTAGCATAGCTGTGGAGATATAGTACATGCCAACGTATGGTAGTTATTTTACAGGACTGCAGGCTAATTCAATTAGAAACCTGATGGGTTGCCTTGTTCTTCTGTTGTAATGAGAATTTATCACAGATCTAGGAAAAATCACCTGATGCCTAGATCCTGAGCATTTTTTGTCCTATACCCTAATTGTAGAAAATGGAGAAGTGGGCATGTTTTTGAATGTTATATAATTTAAAATAAGTAATGGCCGCAATAAAGTATATCATCATCATCGTACAATCAGATTATTGGATGTTGTTGATTGCTGTGATGGTTAATGTTGTGCGTCAGCTTGGCCATGATTCTCAGGGCTTTGGCAGTTATGACGTATTGTGGCAGTTAACTAATGATGTAATCACCTCCATGATGATATCTGATACAATGTAATCTCCATGATGACATCGGTTATGAGCCAATCAGTTGAAACAGAGTGTCCTTGGGAGTATGGCCAGCATCTTTAGAAGCAAGGATGGCAAGGCTATGTCTCACATACTTAGGACATGTTAATCAGGAGGGATCAGTCCCTGGAGAAGGACATCATCCTTGGTAAAGTGGAGGGTCAGCAAAAAAGAGGAAGGCCCTCAATGAGATGTATTGACACAGTGGCTACAACAATGGGCTCAAGCATAACAATGATTGTGAGGGTGGTGCAGGACCAGGCAGTGTTTTCTTCTGTTGTACATGGGGTCACTATGAGTCAGAACTGACTCGACAGCACCTAACGACAACAAGGTGGCCTTCATATAATATATATGGACTTTCCCGCAAAGCTCTCTGGCTTTTGCTCTGCTCTGGATCCTATATTCGGCTCATTATCATCTGAACTCTGATTCCTGGGACCTGCGCCAGCAGCCTGCCATCTTATCTGCCAATTTTGGGTTTGTCAGTCCCTGCAGTCATTATACCAAAAAGAATTAGTCGATGTTTGACCATTTCAAGAGGTAGCATATGATCAGGAACCGATGGTACTGAAGGAAGAAGTCCTAGCTGCTCTGAAGACATTGGTGAAAAGCAAGGCTCCAGGAATTGATGGAATATCAACTGAGATGTTTCAACAAACAGATGCAGTGCTGGAGGTGCTCACTCATCTATGCCAAGAAACATGGAAGAGAGCTTCCTGGTCAACTGACTGGAAGAGATCCATATTTACACCTATTCCTAAGAAAGGTGATCAAACTGAATGTGGAAATTGTAGAACAATATCATCAATATCACATGAAAGCAAAATTTGCTGAAGATCATTCAAAAATGGTTGCAGCAGTATATCAACAGGGAACTGCCAGAAATTCAGGCTGGTTTCAGAAGAGGATGTGGAACCAGAGATATCATTGCTGATGTCAGATGGATCCTGGCTCAAAGCAGAGAATACCAGAAGGATGTTCACCTGTGTTTTATTGACTATGCAAAGGCATTCGACTGTATAGGTCATAACAAATTATGGATAACATTGCAAAGAATGGGAATTCTAGAACACTTAATTTTGCTCATGAGTAACCTTTCCAGATCAAGAGGCACTTGTTCGGACAGAACAAAGGGATACTGATTGGTTTAAAGTCAGGAAAGGTGTGCTTCAGGGTTGTATTCTTTCACCATACCTATTCAATCTGTATGCTGAGCAAATAATATGAGAAGCTGGACTATACGAAGAAGGGGACATCAGGATTGGAGGAAGACTCATTAACAACCTGCATTATGCAGATGACACAACCTTGCTTGCTGAAAGTGAAGAGGACTTGAAGCACTTACTAATGAAGATCAAAGCCTTCAGTATGAATTGCACCTCAACATAAAGAAAATCCTCACAACTGGACCAATGAGCAACATCATGATAAAAGGAGAAAAGATTGAAGTTCTCAAGGATATCATTTTACTTGGATCCACAATAAACACCCATGGAAGCAGCAGCCAAGAAATCAAACAACACAATGCATTGGGTAAATCTGCTGTAAAGGACCTCTTTAAAGTGTTGAAAAGCAATGATGTCACCTTGAAGACTAAGGTGCACCTGACCCAAGCCATGGTATTTTCAATCGCATCATGTGTATATGAAAGCTGGACAATGAATAAGGAAGACCGAAGAAGAATTGACTCCTTTAAATTGTGGTGTTGGTGAAGAATATTGAATATACCATTGACTGCCAAAAGAACGAACAAATCTGTCTTAGAAGAAGTACAACCAGAATGCTCCTTAGAAGCAAGGACGGTGAGACTGCGTCTTACATATTTTGGACATGTTGTCAGGAGGGATCAATCCCTGGAAAAAGACATCACGCTTGGAAAAGTACAGGGTCAGAGGAAAAGAGGAAGACCCTCGACAAGGTGGGTTGACACAGTGGCTGCAACAAAGAGCTCAAGCATAACAACGATTGTAAGGATGGCACAAGACTGGGCAGTGTTTTATTCTGTTGTGCATAGGGTCGCTAAGAGTCAGAATCAATTCAGTGGCACCTAACAACAACAACAGCAGCCACGTGAGTGAGGACAAGCGTCCAGCCTGATCCCTGACCCACAGACTTGGGACTTTCCAGCCTCTACAAATGCATGAGCCATTTCCTTGATATAAATCTTTCTCTTTCTCTCTATATACGCTTCACTGGTTTTGCTTCTCTAAAGAGTCCAGTCTAAGACAAGGACTTAGATATTTTTACATTAGCCACTTAATCATCATTCTTTAGTTAATTGTGTGACTTTGGGCAAGCCATTAATGTCACTGAACATCAGTTTGCTCTTCTGTAACATAAGGATCATAGAGGTGACAGAAATGAGTCCCAGCAGATTCAGACACAGCTCTGGGTGTAGTCCCTGCAGGGCTAGAAGTCGTGCCATCTCATAGTTTCATGGTGTAACAAGATTAAAGATCTTCACTTAGATGCATTCTGGAAAGGGTTAAGGTTTGTGAATATAAATAAGTACAAAGTAACAGGTAAACTATGCCTGCCAAGTCAACCTTCATCTCAGCTAAATTTAGCCTCATGTGTTGGCCTTCTATAAACTTGTTCTGTGTGCTATGCTTTATTTTTCATTAGTTTTCTCTCCCTCTCTTCTTTCCTTCCTTCTTCCTTCCTTTCTTTTCTCTCTCTTCTTGCTTCTTTTTGAAGGTGTTGCACTGGCTGTGTCTAGTAGCTCTAGCCCTTGGGGACTCTACTCCCCAAGATGTGGAAATTCACATTCTTATCTAGCTCTAAGTATTATCCTATGGACAATAAAATCTTGATAAGAGTATATTAGGTATACTTTCATGCCAGTAAATTTCCCAGCTTAGATGAAATAGATAAAATTTTTTAAAAGCACAACTTACCAAAACTGACACAAAATGGATGATCCGAATAGGCCTGTGTTGGCCCAAGAATTTGAATCCATAATCAAAATCTTTACCACAAAGAAAACTCCAGGCCTAAATAGCTTCACTGGTTAATTCCATCACAGATCTAAACACGAAATAATATTGTATTTATACAGAATTTTTCAGAGAATAAAGAGAAAAACTTCCCAATACACTTTATTGTCAGCATGACCTTAATACCAAAACATGATAAGGACATTATAAGAAAAAGTAATATCCCTTTATCTCCCATGAACATAGACTTATGATTCTTAAGCACAATAGTAGCAAATAGAATACAACAATATAGGAGCAGCATGATGCCTCCCAACCAAGGGAAATTCATTTCAGGGGTGCAGTGATGGTTTAATATCTAAAAAACAATTAATCATATTATCTCAATAGATGCCAAAAAAAAAAAAAAGCATTTGACAAAGGTTAACATCTTTGATAGTTAAAAAAACAAATAAAAACTCTCAGCAAACTAGGAATAGACAATCCGAGGTTCCTCGGAAGATAGGCCTGGTGATTCTACTCCTGAAAGATCACAGACATTGAAAACCTTACAGAGCCCAGCACTACCCTGAAGCACATGTGTTGTCATGAGTCAAAACCAATTCAACAACATTTTTTTAGTAATATTCTATGCCTTGTTCCTGGTGGTGATTACTCAGGTAATACATATGTCAAAACATATCCAGCTATACACTCAAGATTAGTGCACTTGTTGCACTTTAGTGTATGTATGTTATACTTCAATTAAAAAGTAAATTAAAAATTAACTTTTAAAAATAGTGAAAGTAAATAGAGCCCGTTAAAAGAACATAATGAAACAGAGTAAGATAATGAAAGGGAAGTTGACAGGTCAAAGAACACAAATTCCACCTTACACAGAGATGGACAGACAACCAGGTTATGGTAGCTGCAGTGAAACAGGAGCCAGCGTGTGCTGAGTCTGTGCAGGACTGAGGATCACTAGAGGTCTGCTAATTCCCTGAGCTGCAGGCTTCAGAGCCAGGTCCCTTCAGCTCTTGCCATAGCCTCAGCTAATACCAAAGAGGCATTAACGCCTCAGAGAAAAGTGCTCCCAGCCTCAGGCAGTCCAGCTGAACTCTGCAGTTCAGTAGCTTCCAGAAACCAGAAAAAAGCTTTTGACATTCGGCCCTCCTCCCCTTTGCTCACAGTAGACCCAAGGAGGATGCCTCTGGCATAAACTGACATAGTACCTTTACCTTTTGTCCATTATCCACAAAAAAGCAAGTCTATTCTGTGCATCCCTTCTTAAGCCTGTTTTTCAGGACATGGTCAATAGACTAACACCAGGTAACAGATTTAAGGGTATTGGAAAACTATCTGTAATCCATCCTGATGGAAGAATTTGTTTAAGATTTGAAGGAGCAATCCAAACCTGCATTTGGATTTCATATCACATCCTCAAGCTTTGTTGTGTAAACAGGTAGATGGAAATAACCATCACAGAGCCCTGTCTCAACCATGCCTTTCTGTTACCCTGTGCTTGCTCGGTGTGGATGCTGGCCCAGATGCCAAGCTCTACTGAGCACATCATCATAAACTTCTAATCTTCGGTGTCATAAACCATGATGACTAAAATAATAGCTCTGTGTTGATGGTGGCCATCTTGATCTCTTTTCATCTCAGGCAGTAAAAGGCAGCACATTAGTATTTGTGGTCACATATTGACCAGTTGAAACCTCATAGATTGCTTCCAAAAGCAAACGAAAAAGTGATTTTTAGAGATGAGGCATTATGAAGAGCACTGTTGGCGTTGTTAGTTGCCATGGAGTTGATTCTGTGAATCCCATGTGTTAAAGACTAGAACTGCTCCATAGGGTTTTCTTGGCTGTAATCTTAAGGGGAGGAGCCTTGATGGTGCAATGGTTAAGCACTCATCAGCTAACTGAAAGTTTGGGGGTTCAAACTCATCCAGTGGCTCTGGAGGAGAAAGTCCTGGAGATCTGCTTTCCTAAAGATTACAGAAAGAAAACCCGATGGAGCAGTTCCACTCTGTCACATGAGGTCATTATGAGTCAGAATGGAAGCAGATCACCAAGCGTTTTCTTCAGCAATAATGGTGGGTGAGTTTGAACTGCTAACCTTTAGGTTAGCAGTAGAGTGCAAACAGTTTTCATCACCTAGAGACCTTGCAAAGAGGATTACAGCATTCTAATTGGTATTGCTGTGCCCAGCGCACGTTTGTACTTACTAATATTATATTTGTAGGGAGCTTTAGAATTTCAACATTGTCTCATGTGATCCTCAAATTTCCATAAACAGGTACCATATTCATTGGACAGATGAGGACACTGGGTCTTAGAAGTTGTGAAGTTCACCCAGTAAGTGGAGGAGTCTGCACTAGAACTCACACTAATGTCTGCGGTTGGAAGGCTGGACTTCCACAGGTGAAATCTGCTCTTCAAGCTTAAATCTTAGACCCTGAGCCAGGAAATGTCCTTTCCTCTTCTGTCTCATGTTGACACAAGACTTTGCAACTCCTGACCTGGACATAGGGGACTTTCGTCATACCATTCTATGAGACAGGTCATGTAAGGAACATGGACCACATACAGATTTGTTATATTTCCCAATTTGATAGGCACCTATGATCAAAGTAGGGGCCTGTAAAAAAAAAAGATAAACATAAAGCCCCATATTTTGTTTTAGGTTTAAAGAGTGCCAGAAACAGTTCTGTTTAATCATTAGAAAGGGGAGATAAAAGCATACCCGACATTTGAAACACCTGAAAAGCAACCCTGGTATTTTTAATAAAGTGTAAAATACAGCACTTCATTTTAAGGAAGAAATGACTTAAGAAATTAAGTTTTCTGTAAGTTCATTCAACATCTGAAGTGATTAATAATAGACATAATTGGTGAACTATCATTACTTCTATACTGTTATTCTTCTCTGTTGTTTTATTAAAGTAAAATTTACAGAGAGCAAAACTCTTCCTTTTTAGTGTTCAGTTCTGCAAAGTTTGATCAACCCACAGTTGGATATCCACCATCAAACTCAAGATAAAGGATAATTTTGTCATCCCCCCAAATCTCTGCACTATCCATGTTTTATGGCTCTCTAAAACTACCTAAAACGTGTTTTATAAATGACATCGACAAGCAGAGAAGTTAAACTATGTATGTATATGGCAAATGTGCATATCTGGGCATTGTCTGTCCTAAATTTATAAGGAGCCCTGGTAGCACAGCAGTTAAGCCTTCGGCTGCTAACTTTAAGGTTCGTGGTTTGAATCCACCAGCTACTCTTCGGAAGAAAGATGTGGCAGTCTACATCCTTAAAGATTACAGCCTTGGAAATCCTGTGGAGCAGTTCCGCTCTGTCCTATATGGTCTCTATGAGTCGAAATCAACTCAGCGGCAGTAAGTTTTGGGTTTTTGCCCTAAATTTACAGCTTTAAGACCCCAAAACACTTATCACTTTTCCAGGGTATGTACTGTTGAGATCTGGAGCTGTAAAGCTAGGGACTACTCTGGTTTTTATAGCTGGAGCTGAGAAAGACCCTAAATCAGGAAAGTGGGACTTCTTGGAGGAGAGCCGTGGCTCCCTGGTTATAAAAAAAGATGATGCTCTCCTTTTTCTTTGACAACAACTCAAGCCCTTCTTCATGAATAATTTTTGACTTAGCCCAAAGAGACCTTTCTTCTCTGTGTGAATACAGTTCTGATCTTACAGGTGAAGTTTGCTAGAAAACAGAATATACAGCACTGTGCTGTAGTTTTAGAAATGGTAATTCCACAATTCTATAATTCTAACTGCAAATTGAGCTGGCATGTGCACAATACCCTGGAAACCACACAGAGGAAGAGGAGATAATTAATGAGACAAGTAAAAAGTTGCTTCTTAGGGTATCATCCAGCTGTGGATATAGCAAGCATTATTATATTTTGACATGCTGGGAACTCTAGTCCTCATTGAATCTCAGTCAATAAAAATTCCCTTTTAAAGAATTGCTGCTGTGGGGTCTGCTCTTATTTCCTGAAGCTACAGACACACACTGAGAACTCAAAGAAAAACATATTGTACAATACTTAATAAAGTGTTGTGAAGTACTGAGGAAGCAGTCTCTTGTCCATTAAAAGATGCAGTCAATTTTTCTGAAAATTAGATTTAATATCATGGGTTATTTTTCTTTTTTCTTCAAGCCATGGGTTACTTAAGTATTTTCATTAGCTCCAAGATAGATTGACATGAAGAAAATAATTAAATGAAAAAGTATAGCTATCCATTAGATATCAGCTAAAAGGAGATAGAGAGATTTATAATAAAAATAAAACTCAGAGGAATCCAAACTCATTCAATTTGCAATTAAAGCACACACTTAAGTCACTAGGTTATTCACCTTGGCAGAGTAGCTAAGCTAATTTGTGGATATTTAACTCCACAGGTGGAGTCTCTTCTTGATGGGTTTTTCGGATATAATATTTTTATTGATAATTACAAAACTGATTTAAAATATTCAAGGAGACCTAACTGAATACAATAAAGCCCACTTTCTCTTAGACCCCTAATGGTTCATATCAGGTTGCAAACACTGACAAAATATTCAGCAAGAGTTTTTCTCAGGTTGGTGAGACAGGGGTGGAGTGAGAGAGAAGGAAAATGAAGCAAGGTACAGAAGGTCAGTGAAAAAGAGGAAGACCCCCAACGAGATGGATTGACACAGTGACTGCAACAGTGGGCTTTAACATTGCAACGGCTGTGAGGATAGTGTGGGAGCTTTTCGTTCTGTTGTACTCATGGCTGCTATGAGTTGGAACTGACTGGACAGCACCTAACAACAGCAACAGCCTTTCTTTTATGGGGTATTGGTGGTTCAGTGGTAGAATTCTTACCTCCCATGTGGAAGAACCTGGGTTTGATTCCCTACCAACACACCTTATGCAAGGCCATCCCCTGTCTCGCAGTGGAAGTTTGCATGTTGCTATGACATTGAACAAATTTCAGTAGAGTTTCCAGACTAAGACAGACTAGGAAGAAACTGTTGGTGATCTACTTCCAAAAATTAGCCAGTGAAAACCCTGTGGATCACAATGGTCCAATCTGCAACTGACCACGGGAATGGTGCAGGAGCGGGTAGCATTTGGCTATGTTGGCCATGAGGTCGCCATGACTTGGAAGGGTCACCATGAGTCAGCTAATATACCACCTTCCTTTTGTTTTCTTTTGTGCAGGGGGGAGGAAGAGGAATCTAAAGAGCGTCCTGTTTTCTTTTGGTGTCTTGCCTGAAAGGAACATAGGACACACCATAGGAAACGCCACCTCCTTTAAAAGATACCCAAACCAATCAACCAATCAATTAGTATTTATTCAATGTGTTTTTTTTACTTGTCTCTCATTTCCCTCACTCTCTAAATAACCATATTTTTTTCCCCAAGTTAAAAGAAATCACATGAGTTTTGTCCCCTTTCTCTTTAATAACTGACTCAATTCTACAGTTCCCTCAAGAATCAGCCTATATAAGCCAGGGAACTCAGGGGATTATGGGAATGTCTGTGTTCTCCCAACAGCAGTGCACAACACTGTCAAGTGTTTTGGGCAGAACTCTCCAGACAAAGAATCCACTAAACTCCAACTTCATAGAGGAAGTAATGGGAATGTAAACAGGGACATTAGCTAGTTGACATTGTTTACTGAGGGGCACAGCACAGCCAGAGTCTGACAATTGGCTCTAAGCTCCATCCTGTTTGTCCTTGGAAAGAAGAGTGGAAAGTGTTCATTTTTCTAAATTGCCTTGAATTTAAACTGTGATTGATAATAAAAATACTAGAGAAATTGCGTAGAGAAAGTATGTTCCTAAAAGAATAAAAACTCAGAAGTGTACACTTAAAGTCCAACATTTTATCTACTGCAATACCCAAATCAGAGAAGGCACAAGCAAAAACTTCCAGTTATTAATAACTAGTAGTTCTTTTTTTTAAACTAAAAATCAGTTTCTTAGCCTAACATTTAATTGAACCTCAGCTGAATTTCCCAGACTCATTTTCTCCTTTTTTTTTTTTCAGTGAAAACAGAATAATAAAAGCCTACTTTTTGAGAAGAAATGGAAGTCAGAAATATGGGAGGCCATTTCAGGAGGGAATTAATTCTATTCACCTGTAATAGGAAATTCTGGAGCAACCACTTCAAAATTTGTTTATCCAGGTGCAGTGCAGTAGGTTCCAAAATAGTTATAATAACTGGTGCATGTTAGAGCCCATTGGGTAGATTCATTAGGCCAGTATCAATTGTCCCAAATCAGATTGGAATTCTTTATACTTTGCTCTTTTTTGTGAAATTTCATCAACCCTTACTTTTCCGACACTCAAAGTCCAATAAGAAGATACTATGCTTTTCAAATCACTAATCTTTCCAAATATGCACAGTATCTATATTATATATATTTTAGATTTTCTGTAAGGAATGAAGAAGTAACTTCTAACAAGCAGCTTGAGAATGGTAGAGACTCAATAAATTTTCCCGTTGTAATAATAATTATCTGGAATATGTAATAGGTCTAGCTGCAATATCAAACTTAGTTAATTGGCACTGCTGTGTGTGTCTCAGATTAGAATCATGTGACTTTTAAAATTATCTTCTCCTAACATATATTTCACTTAGAACACATCCATAAAGATCAGATTAAAAGTAACTCCCAGTTAAAAAAGACACTGCTATCCAACACAAATTGTTCTCAACCATAAGTTTTATTTAAGTTTATCATTCTAGCTTATATAAAACGAATCAATTCTGTATCTCCATATATACGTATATATAAATAACTAGTAATATTTTTTGCTTAATTATAAAAGTTTTTAGAAAATATTATTAGACTCTCAAAGAACTGAAGAGTTTTGAGTAATAGAGAAAAAGTACCAGCAATTACGCTTCAGTAAATAACTAGTAATTCTATAAAATATATTTTCATCACCAGGTAAATTCTAGCATGTCAGAGCATCACAGGTCTCATGGTCACCATCTGCTCTAGGTAAATAAACACTCAAAGGCAGATAACTTATGCCACGGGAAGGAGAGCCAGGGCCTTCAGCGAGAGCCCCTCTGGCTTTTCCTCTTCCTTTAAAATCAGAGCTTAACCTTCAGCTATTTACACAAGATGAAGTGGAACAGATGAGTTCAGTGCTGTACGGACCCTTCTAATACAAGGAAGCTGACATTTATTTGTGTGCTCACGATATGGCAGGCACAATTCATTTCATCCTCACAATCACATGATGAAGTCTCTTCTATTACCATCCCATTTAATTATCATCCATTTTATAGGCCAGGAAAGTAAGTCAAAGAGAGGTTAAGTAAACTGCTCAAGTCATAGAAACATAAAGCAAACAAAAAACCAAACCAGTTGCCATGAAATTGATTCTGACTCATGGCAACTTCATGTGTGCGTAATAGAACTGCTTCACAGGATTTTCATGGCTATACCATTTTGGAAGCAGATATACAGGTCTTTCTTTCAAGGCACCTCTGGATGGGCTTGAGCTGCCAACCTTTTGTTAGTAACCTTGTATTAACCATTTATGCCACCCAGGGACTTCACTCAAGCCGTTGGTGTTGTTGTTAGGTGCCGTCGAGTGGGTTCCTACACATAACAATCCTATGCACAACAGAATGTGCCGTCCTCATGGCCCTTGTTCCGCTTGAGCCCATTGTTGCAGCCACTGTGTCAGTCCATCTTGCTCAGGGTCTTCCTCTTTTTTGCTGACCCTCTACTTTACCAAGCATGATGTCATTCTCCAGGGACAGATCCCTCCTGATAACATGTCTAAAGTATGTAAGACATAGTCTCACTATCCTTGCTTCTAAGGGGCATTCTGGTTGTACTTCCTCCAAGGCAGTTTGTTCTTCTGGTAGTCCATGGTATATTCAATATTCTTCACCAACACCACAACTCAAAGGTGTCAATTCTTCTTCGGTCTTCCTTAATCATAGTCCAGCTTTTGCATGCACTTGAGGCATTTGAAAACACCATGGTTTGGGTCAGGCGGACCTTAGTCTTCAAGTTGCTTTTTCACACTTTAGTGTCATTTGCCTAGTGCAATAAGTTGTTTGATTTCTGCACTGCTGCTTCCATGGGTATTGATCGTGGATCCAAGCAAAATGAAATCCTTGATGACTTCAGTCTTTTCTCCCTTTATCTTGATGGTCCAGTTGTAAGGATTTCTGTTTTCCGTATATTGAGGTGTAATCTATACTGAAGGCTATAGTCTTTGATCTTTATTAGTAATTGCTTCAAGTCCTCTTCACTTTCAGCAAACAATGTTGCGTTATCTGCATAATGCAGGTTGTTAATGAGTCTTCCTCCAATCCTGATGCTGTGTTCTTTTCCACAGAGTTCAGGTTGTCAGATTATTTGTTCAGCATACAGAATGAATAAGTGTGGTGAAAGGATACAACACTGACACACACTTTCCCGACTTTAAACCACAAGTATCCCCTTGTTCTGTCTGAACAACTCCTTCTTGATCTATGTACAGTTAATTGATTAACACAATTAATTGTTCTGGAATTCCCAACCTTCACAATGTTATTCATAATTTGTCGTGATCCACACAGTCGAATGCCTTTGCATAGTCAATAAAACACACGTAAACATCTTTCTGGTATTCTCTGCTTTCAGCCAGGATCCATCTGACATCAGCGATGATATCCCTGGTCCCACACGCTCTTCTCAGTCTGGCTTGAATTTCCGGCAGCTCCCTGTGGATATACTGGTACAGCAGCTTTTCAATGATCTTCAGCAAAATTTTACTTGCATGTGTTATTAATAATGATGTTCGATAATTTCTGCATTTGGTAGGATCACCTTTCTTTGGAATAGGCGTAGATATGGATCTCTTCCAGTCGGTTGGGTTGGCTAGGTAGCTGTCTTTCAAATTTTTTGGCATGGATGAGTGAGCATTTCCAGCTCTGATCTGTTTGTTGAAACATCTCAGTTGGTATTTAGCCAATTCCTGGAGCCTTGTTTCTCACCTTTGCCTTCAGTGGAGTTTGGAGTTCTTCCTTCAGTACTGTCAGTTCCTGATTATATGCTACCTCCTGAAATGATTGAACGTCAACAATTTCTTTTGGTGTAGTGATTTTGTGTATTCTTTCTATCTTCTTTTGATGCTTCCTGTGTCATTTAATCCTTCACTACTGGAACTCGAGGCTTGAAGTTTTTCTTCAGTTCTTTTAGCTTGCAAAGTGTCAAGCATGTTCTTCCCTTTTGGTTTTCTAACTCCAGGTCTTTGCTTATGTCATTATGATACTTCATCTCCTCGAGCTGCCCTTTGAAATCATGTGTCATCCAAGATTGTAGCAACTGATGAATAGAGACGAAAGATGTCTTCCAATAGGCTTTATGTAATGTCACCTAGGACTCTTACCATGTTATTAGAATAATGAAGTAGGTCACAATCCTTGTTCTCAAGGCAATGATAATCTAACTTGGAAGACAGAACATTGACCAACATGCACAGAACAACTAGAGGAAAAGTAAACACTAAGAGTGCAGTAGTGACTATGATTGTATTAAAAATGTTGTAAAATATGTGTGATTAATATTTGGAGAGAGTTCATAAAATAGATAATATTTGTAATGGAGAATTACTAGAATTGAGATGTATAGAAGAAAGTAAGATGTATATTCCCTCTATTGGTCTCTTTGATATCAATATATTATATATTACCTTAAAAAAATGTATTTATTTACCTGGGACAACTCTACCAGGCGGTAAATGATGGAACAGCTTGCTGAGATACAGAGCCTACATTATAAAAGAAAGAAAGATATGGACAATTCCACCAGCAGAGGCCAGTGAAACACAGTCCATTTTTTATTCGGTGATGTTGGCAAATGTTGAGAAAAGCACTTACATTTGAAACTTACGTATTATTTACTCGGATTCTTCCTTTTTGTACCAATAGCACAGCTTGACGTGTTATGAAGGTGCCTTTGGTTTCAGTGATCCTAACTGATTCAAGGCTCAGACAAAATTCACTTGCGGTTTAAGCAGAGTCGTTCTGAAGAAATGCTCACGGCATGCAAGCATGGATTCTGAGCGATTTCTGCTCTCTGAGACTAGAGATTGCTGAAATGTAAAAGTAGCTCATAGGTTGCTCTTCCCAGCTACAAGTGTATGCGTATTAAACAGCCTTAGATTATTCCTAAGGAATGAATCTCATGGCAGAAATTTTAAGTAATATGACTGGCTGGTGGAGGAAACATTTTGGAGTCAGGTCTTTTATCACCAGCTGCCTACTCTGCCTTCTTCCACTCTTCCTATGAAAAACCAGGAGGCCAACTGCAGGATTGATTCAGTCAACTTCAGGTTGGTTGCTTGGCTATGCAGAAACTCTATCAGCTAGGTGTTCTCAATCCCATCTGATTTAGTTTTGTGCTCCCCAAAGCAGAACCAGAGATGTGAACTTGGGTGCATATAGTTTATTTGGAAGGTGATCGCAGGAAGCCAAATGAGAAAGAATGAGAAAAAGGTAGGGAAGTAAGAAAAAATAATAAAAGGTACATTTTTGAATTGTTTACCACAGTGGGCAACCACAGAAGAGCAGAGTGAGCCTCAGAATTACCCCTCTGAAAAATGAGACACTAGGGTATTTATCTACTAACTCCTGCTCTTCACTGGTTGAGGGTTGCCCCTGGGGCATGTACTAGCCCATACTTCAGGCTTTGCCCTGTTTGCCACAGAAAAAGCTGTAAGGCATAAAGACAGTGACCTTGTAGCTTGGGCTTAATACAGAATTCTAGCAGTGTGCAGGGAATTGTCCATCACAGCTGTGCTAAAATCAAGTGGCCAGAGGGATGTGGGACAGGCATAAGAAGCATCTGTGACACGTGCCATTTTCATAGATCCTGTCATTTGCAGATATACACCAGCCACTCTTCTGACTTCTTGATTAAAGTCAGGATCCACAAAGGAGGAAATCAGCTTAAATCTAGGCTTTCTCACATTCCAAGAGAGTGACTATTATATCTGCACTGAAAGAAAGAGACGCTGCTACACACATTACCATGGACCGTCAAATGATTACAGCAATAAGTGCCTGAACGAAAGTGTTAAACGTCACAGTTATTGGCAGTCAAAATCACCAAAGCTGATGGAAGGGGAGGAGAGATGTAGTGAAACGCAGTCCCTTTTAAAGGGGCTGGCTTCTGTCAGGACTGTGCTCTGCTTATGAAGGCTGTGGTAGTGAAGTGATTAAGCCCGGATGAAATGAAACAATTCCACAGTCACTGAACCTCAGCTTAGGGTTTGTTTTGTGTGTGTGTGTGTGTTAAAGACTAAACTACTTTTGCTAGACTTGTTAGTCTATTCTATTTGTTTCCGCATATGCTTAGAATAGATGGAAGCATTTCAACAAAGGTAAGGTTGAACAATTTTGGTTGGAAGGAATATAACGTAAAACAAAAGGCTCTGGACTAGGAGTCAGGAGACCTAGTTCCTGATTCCGGTTCCAGGAATACCTCTACTTAGCTGGTGACTTCAGGTGAGTCACTTAATTCTTCTCGTGTCCTTGTAAAATGAACAAATAAATGGACTTAGAAGGAACCTAGTATCTTTTCTATCTTGATATTGAGGTACAGTGAGTATACTGTGAAACACACAGATCTTCAGTGTACAGTTTAGCAAATTTTGACAAAAGTATACTACATTTTGACAAGGGTGTAACCATCACTAACATCAAGATAAAGAACATTTTCATCCTATGACGTTTCCTAAGGACTTTTTACAGTTCATCTCCCCACAAGATAGTAATCACTGTTCTGGTTTTCATCCCCACATTTTAGTTTTGATTGTTCTTGAACTTCATTAGTTAACTTCTGCATAAAAAGACAGCTGCAAAACTTAGTAACTTAAAACACCGCTTATTTAGTTCGCGAATAAATGGATCAGCAATCTGGGCTGGGTTCGCCTGTGTGATTCTTCTAGTCTCAGCTGGGCTTACCCATGTATCCATGATCAGTTGCTAAGTCTGCAGCTCTAGGATGGCCTTGGCTACGACAGTTCTTCTGTCCATCACATAGTCTTTCATCTTCCAGCAGATTAGCCCAGACCTGTTCATATGGTGGGGTCCCTGGGTGGTGTAATCAGTTAACACACTTATTTGCTAACTGGAAGTTTTATGTTTCGAATTCACCTTGAAAGAAAGGCTTGGTGATCTAATTCCAAAGTATCAGTCATGGAAAACCCCATGAGGCACAGTTCTACTCTGACACATGGGGTCACCAGGAGTTGCAACTGTTTTTTTTGTTTGTTTGTTTGTTTTTTCCGGTTCACATGGTGTTCGAGCAAGATTCAAAGACAGAATCAAGATTCAAAGAAAGTGCACAATCTAGTCTCAGAACGTGTATACCATAATTTCCACAAAACAAGTCACAGTCCAGCCCAGATTAATGGGGATGAAAAATTGACTTCCTTTTGTTGAAAGGTGGTGCAAAACATTGCAAAGGACGTGAATATAGAGAGGAGTGGTATGGCCACTTTTGCACTCTATTGCATTTACGTAACAGAATCAAACAGTATGTACTCTTTTGTGCCCGGCGTTTATCTCTCAACATAAAGTTTTTGAGCGTCATCCTAACGTTAGATCAATGTTTGTTCATTTTTATTGATGAGTAATATTTCATTGGAAGAATATACAGTGATGTTTATTCATTATTCAGTTGACGGTCAGTTGGATTGTTGTAGCTTGGGGGTAGTGTAAGTAAGTATCACTGACATTCCTGTGTCTTTTTTGTGGGCACATGTGCTCATTATTTTGGAGTATATACCTAGGAGTGTATAACAGGGGAAGGGTATATTTAACTTTATTTGAAGCTACCGAACTGTTTAGAAAGGTGTAAAATTTATTAGTTCACACTTTTATTAGAAATGCATGAGCATTCCAATGACTCCATATCCTCCTCAAGACTTGGTATTACCAGTCTGTTAAATTACAGACATTCTGTTAGGTGTGTAGTGGCATCTTATTTGCTTTTGAGTTTTTTCTGATGACTAGGAATGATAAACACTTTTTCATGTGTTTGTTGGCCATTTGTACGCTTTCTTTTGTGAAGTGTCTGCTTAATTTTTTTTTTTGCCTTTTTTTTTTTCAGGGGAGGGGGAGGAAGGGTGTTTATCTCTCTGCCTTCAAAAGCTATAATTCAATGCCATGCTATTTTGTTTTCTATTGCTGCTGTAACAAATTATCACAGACTTAGTGGCTTAAAACACCATGATTTTATTCTCTTACTGTTCTGGAGGTAAGAAGTCTGAGACGGGTCTTGTGGGGTTAATGACAATGTGTTGGCAGAGCTGTGTTCCTTCTGGAGGCTCTAAGGAAGAACCCATTTCCTTGCCTTTTTCTGCCTTTACAGGCCACTTGCATTCCTTGGCTCATGGCCACTTTCTCCGTCTTAAAAGTCAGCACTGTAGCTTTTGCCTCTTTAAATCTCTCTCTCTTGTCTTCTTTCTCTTCCTTTCTCTCTCCCTGACCTCTGCTTCTGTCATCATATCTCCTTCTCTGCCTTGTACCCTCCCGTTGTTGTTGGGTGCCTTTGAATTGGTTACGACTCATGTACAACAGAACGAAACACTGCCCAGTCCTGCCACCCTCGTGATGGTTGCTATGCTTGGGCCCATTGTTGCAGCCACTGTGTCAATCCATCTTGCTGTGGGTCTTCCTATTTTTTGTCGACCCTCTGCTTTACCAAGCATCAGGACCCTTCTGATGGCATGTCCAAAGTTTGTGAGGCAGAGTCTCATTATTCTCATTTCTAAGGAACATTCTGGCTGTACTTTTTCCAGACAGATTTGTTTGTTCTTCTGGCAGTCCATGCTATATTCAATATTTTTCTCCAACACCACAACTTGAAGGCATCAATTGTTCTTCAGTCTTCTTTATTTATTCATTGCCCAGCTTTTGCATACATATGATGTGATCAAAAACACCATGGCTTGGGTCGCGTACACCTTAGTCCTCAAAATGACATCTTTGCTTTTTAACACTTTAAGGAGGTCTTTTGCAGTATATTTGCCCAATGCAATGCATCTTTTGATTTCTTGACTGCTGCTTCTGTGGGTATTTATTGTGGACCCAAGTAAAATGAAATCCTTGATGACTTCAATCTTTTCTCCGTTTGTCATGACGTTGCTTATTGGTCAAGTTGTGAGGATTTTTGTTTTCTTTATGTTGAGGTGTAATCCACACTGATGGCTATAGTCTTTGGTCTTTGTCAGTAAGTACTTCAAGTCCTCTTCACTTTCAGCAAGCAAAGTTGTGTCATCTGTATAATGCAGGCTGTTAATGAGTCCTCGTCCAATCTTGATACCCTGTCCAGCTTCTCGGGTTTTTGCTTAGCATACAGATTGAATAAATCTGGTAAAAGGATACAACCCTGACACATACTTTTCCTGACTTTAAAGCACACAGTATCCCCTTGTTCTGTTTGAATAACTGCCTCTTGATCTATGTACAAGTTCCTCATGAGCACAATTAATTGTTCTGGAATTCCTATTCTTTGCAATGTTATCTATAATTTGTTATGATCCACACAGTCAAATGCTTTTGTAAAGTTAATAAAACACAGGTAAACATCTTTCTGGTATTCTCTGCTTTCAGCCAGGATCCATCTTCAATAAGCAATGATATCCCTTGTTCTACATCCTCTTCTGAATCTGGCTTGAATTTCTGGCAATTCCCATCAATGCACTGCTACAACCACTTTTGAATGATCTTCAGCAATATTTTACTTGCATGTGATATTAATGATATTGTTAGATAATTTCTATATTTGGTTAGATCATCTTTCTTTGGAATAGACATAAATATGGATCTCTTCCAGTCAGTTGGCCAGGTAGCTGTCTTCCAAATTTCCTGGCATAGATGAGTGAGCACTTCCAGTGTTGCATCCATTTGTTGAAACATCTCAATTGGCATACTGTCAATTCCTGGAGACTTGTTTTTTGCCAATAGCTCTATGCAGCTTGGATTTCTTCCTTCAGTACCATGGGGTCTTCATCGTATGCTACCTCCTGAAATGACTTAATGTCAACTACTATTTTTGGCATAGTGATTCTGTGAATTCCTTCCATCTCCTTTTGATACTTCATGTGTTGTTCAGTATTTTGCCCATAGAATCCTTCAGTATTGCAATTCGAGGCTTGGATTTTTTTCTTAAGTTCTTTCAGCTTGAGAAATTCCTCTTCTAAGAATTTTCATGATTACCTCGGTTTCACCCAGGTAATCCAAGATAATCTCCTTATCTCAAGACCTTCAGCTTAATCACATCTGCGACGTCTCTCTTGCCGTGTAACACATTTGCAGGTTTTGAGGATTAGGATGTCGTTACCTATGGGGAGTCATTATTCCGTTTACCTTGCATGCCAATTGATAAGCTGTTTTTCTTTGGTAATGAATTCACTTTTCTAAACTCTGATTTGTGATACTGGAACTCTACAAACTACATTTCTGCTTTACAAACTGGATCCCTGCTAGATTCTTACAATAGGGGACACTAAAGGATGCTAGAAGGGAGAAAGAAGAAAGGAATTAATCCTTTCTGTTTAGATGTTCCTGCTGGCATTATTGTCTCAGCAATGGTCCTTCTCACTGGCATCAGCAGATGGTGGAGTTTCCAACTTTTTTCCACATTCCAAGAATGTCCACAGTCCCAGGAAGAATCTCATTGCAAGCCCTCAGAGGTACGCACACATGCTAGTCAGTGACTGTTCTTCAGAGGTCTGAGTCCCTGCTCCTCAGAGCCACTCCTCCAACCATCTTGGTTCAGATAATCTCAAATTATTTTCTTCGTTTTTCCAACCCTAGTGATGATAGCTTCTTGCTATTATTACCATAGCATTCATTTTTTATCTTTTTCTATTCTCCTACATCCATTTAAACCATTTTCCTATATTAAAATCTCTTGGTTGAAATACCTAGTGTACTTTTGTTTTTCTGGTTCATGTGGAACCTGATGCATACAAATGCCTTTTAAACCTAAGACAAAAAATCAGCTAGGAGAAGCCTGAAAAAGTAGAGATGGGAGTGGAGGATAAAGGTTGCTGTTTTGATCAGTTCCCTAACCCCCGATCAAAGGAGTACAGAATTAAAGAAGTGGGATAGTAGCCTAAACAGAAACTAATAGATTAGCTGTGAGGGAAGAGAAATTATTTCAAGTCTGTCTGATGCTGGTCCTTTTTCAGGAAACATCATGGCATAGAAAGACGGGTCTGTTTTCCCAACAAAACCATTTCACAAGACCATGAGGTCAAATTATTTTTCTTGTGGAGCCAACAAAATCCAAGACATTCACATTGTTTTTTATTATTGAAACAGAAAAATCACTTAAAGAAAAAAATTGAGGATTATTAGAATGTTTCAATCCAATTTAAAGTTAAAACTGCTAAAGACAGGTTTAGTTTGGTCAAATTTGAAATATTTACATTATTTTTAATATCAGGAACTTAATAGTCTTAACGGTAGAAGTGGTGGTTCTATGGTAAGATTCTCACCTTCCATGCGGGAGATCTGGGTTTGATTCTGGCCGATGGGTCTCATGTGCATCCACCACTTGCTGTCATTGGAGGCTTGTGTGTTGGTACGACACTGAAGAGGTTTCAGCAGAGCTTCTAGACTAAGATGGCCTAGGAAGGAAGACCTGCCGATCTGCTTCCAAAAAGCAGCCACTGAAAACCCTGTGGATCACAATGGTCCAATCTGAAACTGATTGTGGGGATGGCAAAGGACTGGGCCGTGTTTCATTCAATTGTGCGTGGGGGACACAATGGCAGCTAACAACATCAACAACAAAATGGTCCAATAGTCTTCTCAGTCAAGATCTTAATAAAATTGCATATGCATATGTGTGTATATATGTGTGCCTGCATATATGTATGTGTGTGAGAGATTTATAAATTATATACAGTCTTACAGTCTTCAAACAAGCTGTAGAAAGAAGCTGTCCATTTATATTTCTAAATGTATGCTATAGTGAAACCACACTCACAATGTATGCACTCATTTATTATGTGTTTCAACGTCTTTAGATGACACTCTTGCCAGAGACAAAGGCACTCAGCATAAAATAATAACATTTCAATTATGGAAATGTGATCTTAATCATATTTAAATCTACTTTTTATATGCTGACATTAATTAGCAACCCAGATCCCCTTCTAAATTTCCACACCCAGCATTTGAATAGGTTATTCATCGGATAGGAATGATGTTTGTCTAGGAGTGCACTCCTCTTAATGGACTTAATATAATTACTTTTAAAATGTCCAGATCTGTATCACTCCCCCTCCCCGTCCTAGTTACATTGCCTCTATAGCTCTTCAAAGTCCTTGAGACACTGGAAGGAGGGAGGTGATATGAATCTCCCAGATGTCAAAGCAATCAAGTACATATGCATTTAAAAAGACAACTCCTTGGGAGTTGGAGGGAAGAGTTGGGGACATAGAGAAGTCACGCTGAAGGTTACTATATAACTGAAGTTGAATTAAAATGAACAAGGGCATTTTAATGGAAAGGGTAATTCACCAAAAAGAAAACTGAAGTGTCCATGAGTGTGTACCAGTGTGTGTGTGTGTGTGTGTGTGTGTGTGTCTGGAGTTGTTGTTAGGTGCCTTTGAGTCAGTTCCAACTCATAGAGACCCTAGGTAAAACAGAATGAAATGTGACCTGGTCCTGCACCATCTTCAAAATCACCACTGTGTGAGCCCATTGTTGCAACCACTGTGTCAGTCTATCTCATCGAGGGTCTTCCTCTTTTTCCCTGACCTTCTGCTTTACCAAGCATAATGTCCTTCTCAAGGGACCGATCCCTTCTGATAACATGTCCAAAGTACATGAGATGAAATCTTGCCATCCTCGCTTGTAGGGAGCATTCTTGTTGTATTTCTTCCAAGGCAGATTTGTTCATTCTTCTGGCAGCCCATGGTGTCTTCAATATCCTTCACCAACACCATAATTCAAATGCATCAATTTGCCTTCAGTCTTCCTAACTCCACCACTTGTTTGTCAGTTTGTTGTGCTGTGGCGGCTTGTGTGTTTGGAGTAGAAGGCAGGTAATATTGTGTTCCAATCTGAGGTCTGGTGCTAGTGGTAACGGGGCCCAAGGAATGTAACAGAGGGTGAGGTGGGTAAAAAAGAGCTGGACAACAATCGTACTCTTTTCCATCTGCTGCCTCCTTGAATCATCCATTGGACTCTCTGCCTCAAAGCATTGAGCCTAGGGGTTATCACAGAGCTTTTCCATACCCTAGGAGAGCTTGTTTACTGAGAACTTAATGAAGGCTTATGATGAGATTAGTTATGCCATTGTGTAGTATGTTAATCAAGTACTTGCATGACTTTTAAAGTCTGAATTACTTTTCAGTATAAGATATTCTTAATGTATGATAGAAAAGAAAGAAGCAGGTCTGTGGAAAAAAAGATTAATTTATTCAGGCCTATACTTGTTATGTACTACTCTGCATGTGAAATATTCACTCTAGTTTTAACTCATCCCAGCAATACATGTAGATGGAAAAGCCTACCACATAAAGCTGTTATGAAGCTTAAATTATATAACAAATGTAAAGCCCTTAACACCATACCTGAAACACAGTAAGTGCTCAAAAGTATAAACTATTATCATTATTATTTTAGATCTTGTGGTAAGGCTTGAAAATAGAGAGGCAAATCAGACATACATAGTTTTGTTTTTAGAGTTTAAATTCTAGAGGAGTAATAACAAACCTAATGGCATTTGGATTAAAAGGAAGACCAAAGGAGGAATCAGATGTAAGCAGAACAAAGCCTACCTATAATTAATTTCAGGACTACTAACCAGGTTAATGATTCAAAACTAACAAAGAAGTTCTAACTAGCAACCTTGACCAGAATCCCACACACCTTCCCACTTAGTATCACAAGGTAGTTGAGCATGGAGGAAAGTGAAGATTATTGGACAAACATATTGCTATTGTTGTAAAGTGCTGTCGAGTAGGTTCCGACTCGTAGTGACCCTGAGTACAACAGAACATAATACTGTCTGGTCCATACCTAGAAAGTGGGCCTCAGGCACTAAGAGTTTAATACATCTTAATCTCTGTGCTTATCCTAGAGCCTATGGTGCATTGAAGGAGCCCTGGTGGCACAACGGTTAAAGTGCTCACAAGCTAACCAAAAAGTTGGCAGTTTGAACACACCAGCTTCTCCATGGGAGAAAGATGTGGCAGTTTGCTGCCATAAAGATGAAGCCTTGGAAACCCTACAGGGAAGTTCTACTCCATTCTATAGGGTCGCTTTATGGTTACTATGAGTTGGAATCGACTCAACTTCTATGGGTTTGTGGTACATTGTAAGGACTCAGTAAGTGCTGCCTTATATTATTAGTGATATATGGCAGTGAGTCTGGGCCACTAAGGGAAATGTGGCTGATTAATTTTTCTTTTAATTATTATGTCAGATGAAGGTATATTTTCTGGTACTATTCAACAATATTTAAAACTACTTTTAAAATTTATTTTTACCCTGTTTTGGCCCAATGTATGTCCCTAGAGATTAGACAAAAACATACTACTTTCTGTTGAAATGATGTATAGTGCCAATACCCGAATGAAAAGAGAAAAAAATTCAGGCCTTACTTATATAGACAAGGCATATAAATAACTGAACAAATTGCCCCATTGTCATCTGGGTGTTTTGTTAGAGGTAGCTTTAGACAGTATCTATACAACAGAAAGTAAAGTGAAGGGGAACAAGCTAATTAGTGTTGTCAAATAAACAAAAGCCTGCACTCGACCATTGCTGTTGAGCCGATTCCAACTCATAGTGATCCTATAGGATAGGGTAGAACTGCCCCATAGGGTTTCCAAGACTTATCTTTACAGAAGCAGACTGTCATATCTCTCTCCCTCTATCGACTGGTGGGTTTGAACTACCACTGGCATTGCTAGGGAGATGTGGGAGGTGTGGACCTCACTGGGTGACACTGTCAGAGGTGGTGACAGCAAAATGATGGTCTATAAATTTTCTGTGCAATGTTTGAGCATAAATTTATTAGTTTCTATAAAAATATACCTGTAGTTAGTTATAACAACAAAAACATTTTTCATAAGCCCAGATTACATGTATCAATATACCTACCATCCCAAAACTCTATGGTAATTTACTTTTTGAAACTTCTAAAACCCTGGTGGCGCAGTGATTAAGAGCTTGGCTGCTAACCAAAAGGTTGGCAGTTAAAATCCACCAGGCGTTTGTTGGAAACCCTATGGGGCAGTTCTACTCTGTCCTATAGGGTTCTTATGAGTTGGAATTGACTTGACGGCAACAGATAATGCCCTCCAGTCATAGTTGTCATCATTACCCAATTACAATGACTCTACGAATCACGTGGTTTCATCTGCACACGCTACGAGCACACACCGTTGTTTTTGTTGCTGCTGGCGTTTTTATAGTAGCTGATTTTGTCAAATTTTCTGGTGTTTTAGCTACAATATTGTGATAATTAGTATTTGTGAACCTACAGCAATAACTTTTTTGAGAATGAAGTAATAAAAGGGAAAGAAGGAGTGATATATGGAAATTACAATTTATGAATTACATTAGTACAAAAAACATTACTGAGAATTCTGTATGGTCTGGTTTGGGAAGAGGTCCATGGGGGCGGCGGTGACACTATGAGTTACTGCACCGGGTGACACCAATGCTAGTGAGGCCACTGCGAACAACCAACCTTTCAGTTAGAAGCCAAGTGCTTAACCACTGCACCACCAGAGCGCCTTAAAAAAGAGTTTAAAAAAAATACCCAAGAGTCTAGAGGTGCCGAATTTGGTATTTTGATCTAATTTAACCAGTCAAGTTTTCTACAATAATTGTATTAACTGAATAATTGCCAACTTTCTTTTTTTTTTTGAGTGTGTTGCCATTGAATTGTTCCAACTCATGGTGATCCCATGTCAGTCAGAGTAGAACTGTACTCCATAGGGTTTTCAATGGCTGATTTTTAGGAAATAGATTGCCAGGCCTTTCTTCTGGCTGTCTTTAGGTAGACTTGAGCCTTCAAACTTTCAGTTAGCTGGCAAGCATGTTAACCATTTGCACCACCCAGGAAATCCAAAGGAATAGTAAAAAAAAAAAAAAAAAAAAGAGTTTAACATTTATTTCATAATCATTCTATTTCACCCATTAACATATTTTTCCTATAATTTGTGGGATTTTTTTTCTCTCTCCTTGGCTTCCATTACTTTCATCCCTTGTTGGTTTCTCCATTTCTTCTTCTGCATTGCTTGTAGCATAGATGATGTGGGTATCTGTTTATACTAATTTTAAAATGGTTAATACTTATCAGTGACAGATACTTAAAATTATTCTTTGTTAATCTGAAAGCAATATCATGAAAATGATCTATAACCATTGCATCGTATGGCTAATCAGCTGACCTACTAATACTTGCTTTACACAAAATCTGTCCACATAATTTTTAAATTGTTTATATTTTAATTGCTCCTGTAGCCATTAACTTTAGCAAATATCCTGCCACCGAATTGCATCATTAAACATACTGCATGTGGAAATGTGCCTCCTTCACATTGCCTTTTTATTGTTTCCAACAGCTATTTAGTAGAATTTATTTTAAAATGGTTTCTGGCTAGGTGAAGGTCTCCCAACCCCCTTTAGAGCCATTGTAATGGCGGCAGTCAACTCCAACCCACTCTTTCTAGCACTGAATTTACCAAACCCTGTGTCTTTTAGGGATAAGCCAAGAACCACATCTCAGCCTTTTCAATGCCTGTGAAAGCAAGCAAGAACTGCATGAATAATCATAATAGTAGATGTACTCTTTTTCAATCTCACTAATCAAAGTTAATTATGAGGTATAATGAGTAATATATTTGTGGAAAATTATACCAACAATTGTCATGTATGAAGAAACCAAGTTTTATAATCACACAAAGCATATGATAATGCTGGATTATAATTTTCTTGCTATAAATCATTTTAAATAGAAAATAATTTCCCTGTCATTAGCCAGTGCATACTGGAACATTCTTCTTCAGTTGCTTAACAGCCTGTGGGTGGTCATATTACTAAGCCGTAACTTTAAGTATTGTATTTTTGATTTTCTATGAAAAATGAAGATTAGTTTTGTGACCCTTTGTGCCTGCAAACTAGCATTATTCATTTTGAGAAGTGTGCCATTTTCAGTGCCTTGACCACATGGGTTTTCTGCCAAATCATTAATGTGGAGGTTTCAGACTTACTAATTTTTCTGTTTTAGGGAGGTAGCTCTGTAATTTCCTCATGCCACAATGATGTGGGAGGGTGTTACCTCTTACATTTTCTTATCTTTCTTATTATCTCCCATGATGCTTAATGTTGAACTGAAACACAAATTAGAGTCACTCATCCAGTAAAACAAGCCATTTAGGCATTTGTCATCTTCTTTTGGACCTTTCTATCAGTTGCCATGTGACTTATGATAGGCTTTGGAATGCATCTTTTCTGGGTCCAAAATTGTCTTTGCTAGGGCCAGGAAAGATGCTTCTAAGTCATCTTGTTCTAATGATAATTTGTTCTTATTGCTGTAATCTAAATTTTATAACACTTCCTACAGTGCCTGTAAAGGAAATTTTATTTACAAGCTCTTTACATAAACTTTTCAAAGATATTTTGATTCCATATATAAAATTCAGCACTCAATACACCAAAAATCAAAGTCTGTTGCCATTGAGTCGATTCTTACTCACAGTGACCTTATAGGACAGAATTGATCCATAGGGCTTCCAAGGAGCAGCTGGTGGATTTGAACTGCTGACGTTTTGGTATGCAGCTGAGCTCTTAAGCACTGTACCACCAGGGCTCCACAATCAAAACAAATATATCTTAAAAGTATGTGACTTCTCTGTAATTGTAAAAAAGGTATTTTCATGTTTTACAGAGACATTAAGCGAAGGGATTATTAGTAGTTTGTCAAATGTTATTTTCAAGCTGTTTGCAATAAATAAGTTATTCTTTCATTATACTTGGATCCACAATCAACGTCCATAGAAGTAGCAGTCAAGAAATCAAAGGACACGTTGCACTGGGCAAATCTGCTACAAAAGACCTTTTTAAAGTGTGAAAAAACAAAGATGTCACTTTGAGGACTAAAGTGCTCCTGACCCAAGCCACGGTGTTTTCAATCACCTCATATGCATGTGAAAGCTGGACAATGAATAAAGAAGACCAAAGAAGAATTGATGCCTTTGAATACAGCGCTGGTGAAGAATACTGAATATACCATGAACTGCCAGAAGAATGAACAAATCTGTCTTGGAAGAAGTTCAGCCAGAATACTCCTTAGAAGCAAGGATGGCAAGACTTCATCTCATGTACTTTGGACATGTTATCAGGAGGGCCCAGTCCATAGAGAAGGACATCATGCTTAGTAAAGTAGAGGGTTAGCAAAAAAGAGGAAGACCCTTAATGAGATGGATTGACACAGTGGCTGCAACAATGGGCTCATGAATAACAATTGTAAGGATGGTGCAGGACCGGGCAGTGTTTCGTTCTGTTGTACATAGGGTTACTGTGAGTCAGAACTGACTCGGTGACACCTAACAACAATATGCAAAAGTGTAAGAAATATGCCCTATGTAGATGGAGTCACCATGCGTCAGAATGAATTCAACAACAATTAACAACAGCAACAACAATGCAAATGTGATACATAATAAAATAATTTAGCAGTCATGAGTTACTTGATGTGTAGGAGGGGAAGGCATGCGCGTTTTCTTATGCTTTTTTTTTTTTTTACAAAAGGGGCTGACATTATGAAACCTCATCATTTTAAAAGAGAAAGGGTTTAGATTATTCAAGGTAAATGCAACGATTATGACACACATCAGAAAATAAAAACCAAACTCACTGCTGTTGAGTCAATTCTGACTCATAGTGGCCCAGTAGGACAGAGCAGAACTGCCCCATAGTTTCCAAGGCTGAAATCCTTATGGAAGCAGACTGCCATATCTTTCTCCTGCAGAGCATGGACCTTTTGGTTAGCAGCCAAACACCTAACCACTGTGCCACCAGGTGGAATTCAACACATGCCCAGAGCAGTTATATAACCAGAGTATGTGTGGTTACTTTGAATTTAGGGTGGCCTCTGTTTGTAAATTTGTGTGTGTGTGTGAGTGTGTATGTGTGTGTTTTATTAAACTTTAGATGAAGGTTTACAGAACAAACTAGTTTCTCATCAAACAATTAGTGCACACATTGTTGTATGACATTGGTTAACAACTCCACAACCTGTCAACACTCTCCCTTCTTAACCCTGGGTTCCCTATTACCAGCTTTCCTGTTCCCTCCTGCCTTCCAGTCCCACCTAGGGCTCGTGCTCCCCTTTAGTCTTGTTTTGTTCCATGGGCCTGTTCAATCTTTGACTGAACGGTCAACCTCAAGAGTGGCTTCATTACTGAGCCGAAATGGTGTCTGGGGGCCATACTCTCAGGGTTTCTCCGGTCCTTGTCAGGCTAGTAAGTCTGATCTTTCTTTTTTGAGTTAGAATTTTGTTCTACATTTTTCTCCAGCTCTTCCCGGGACCCTCTATGATGATCCTTGTCAGAGCAGTCAGTGGTGGTAGCCGGGCACCATCTCTTTGTACTGGACGCAGTCTGATGAAGGCCATGGTAGATGTGGTCCATTAGTACTTTGGACTAATCTTTCCCTCGTATGTTTAGTTTTCTTCGTTCTTCCTTGCTCCCAGGAGTGAGACTAGAGGAGTATCCTAGATGGCTGCTCACAGGCTTTTAAGATCCCAGATGCTACTCACCAAAGTAGAATGTAGAACATATTCTTTATAAACTCTGTTATGCCAATTGAGCTAGATATTCCCTGAGACCATGATCCCCACAGCCCTCAGCCCAGCAATCTGGTCCCTCAGGGAGCATGGATGTGTATATGGAGCTACCATGGCCTTGCCTTGTATGGGTTGTGCTGGCTTCCCCAGTATTGTGTACTGTCTTACCCTTCACCAAAGTTACCGTTTATCTATTGTTTTTCCATCCCCACCCCTTCCTTCCCTTGTAACCATCAAATATTTCTTTTTGTATGTAAACATTTTCATAAGTTCTTACAGTAGTGGTCTCATAAAATATTTGTCCTTTTGTGATGGACTTATTTCACTTAGCATAATGTCCTGTGCTGAGTTCCTTTTGTTTGTGGATTTATTTTTCATTTGTTTTTGTAGATTTTGTTTTTATTGAGACTACATGTTTTTCTTCTTTATTTTGATGAGTAAATTTGTTAACTTTCTTTGTGGTTACCTTGAAATTTACCCTGATCTTCCTAGGTTTGAACTAGTCTATTATTACTTGGTATCTCCTTGCCTTCCTCTCCATTAGTGAGTTCTATACCTATACCATTTATTCCCTTTTTTATTGTTCTGACATTGTTGTCATTTACAGATTAACCTCTCTGGTTCCCTGTTGCAATTGTTTTGGTTTTGGATAGTCCTTGAGAGTTCATTTCCTAGGTTGGTATCTGGCTGGTACAATCTTGTATCCTAGGTTCAGGCTGTGGTCTGATGTTGTTTGTGCTCAGACTGAAGGACTCCCTTTAATAATTCTTATAACTTTGGTTTGGTTTTTACATATTCCCTCAATTTCTGTTTATCTGGAAATGTCCTGATTTCACCATCATATTTAAATGAAAGTTTGGCAGGCTATATTATTCTTGGTTGGCAATTTTTTTCTTTCAAGGTTTTATAGATGTCATCCCATTGCCTTCTTGCCTGCATGATTTCTGCCAAATAATCACAGCTTAGTCTTATTGTTTCCCCTCTGTATGTGACTTTTTGTGTTTCTCAAGCTGCTCGTGGGATTTTTTTCCTTGTCTTTGGTTTTAGCGAGTGTGATTATGATATGCCTTGGTGTTTTTCTTTTGGAGTCTATTGAGCTTCTTGGATGGTCAGATTTTCATCATTCATGATATTAGGGAAGTTTTCTGTCAGGAATTCTTCAACGATCCTCACTGTGTTCTCAGTTTTCTCTCCCTGTTCTGGAACTCTGATCACTTGCAAATTTTTGCTTTTGACTGTATCCCACATAATTCTCAGGGTTTGTTAATTTTTCTTCATTCTTTTTTCTTATTTTCCCTCAGACAGAATTGTATCCAAGTGTTTGTCTTAAATTTCACTGATTCTGTCTTCCATTGTTTGAAACCTACTCCTTAGCCCTTCTATGACACTGTCCATTTCTGAAATCTTGTTGTTCATCTTTTGGATTTCTAAGTGTTGTTTTTGTATGATTTCTAGTTGGGAGTTTATTTTGGCATTTTGTTCCTGTATTGCTTTCCTGAATTGTTCCATTTTTTTGTGTGTATTTTCTATAAATTTCTATTTTTTCCTCACTTATGTCTGCTTTTTGCTTCAACTTTTGGATTGCTCTGAATATTAGAGATTTGAATTCCCTGTCAGGTAGTTCTAGTGCCTTTTATTTTACTGGAAAGTCATCTGGTATTTTATTTTGGACACCAACTGGACCCATCCTGTCCATTTTTTTTTTTTTTTTAATGTTTTGATATTGTCTGCTGTCTTTGGGACATTCGGTAGTTATTTTCTTCGTTTCTTGATTGTAAGTTTGTTTTGTCCTGCTTTTTTGTTTTATTTGGTTATGTCTGATCAGGTGGGCTGTGAGTTCTTTGTTGTTTGCTCATCTGTAGTCACGATATTTTTTACCCCCTTGTCCAATGGGCAGGGCCAGTCATTCAACTATGATGTAGCAGGGCAGGTCCAGCTAAAGGGGAGGGTCTGGGATGGGTTGTTTAAGGTATGTACAAGGCCAACAGGGCGGGCCAGGAATCAGTGCTGTGCAGGTTCCAGTAGGCTGTGCCTGTGCTGCTTGGGGGTGTGATTTTCAGTGTATGGTGTTGGTAGGCAGGACGGGGGAGGTTGTGATGTGTGGAGCTAATAGAGGTGTGGGAAAAAGGAGAGAGAAGAGAGAAAAACAGGAGCCAAAAACAAACAAGCAAAGAAAGAAAGAAGAAAAAAAGAGTTCTAAGGGAGCTTGCCATTGGAGTGGAGAGATGAGAAATGGAGAAAAGCAAAAAGAAAAAGGAAAAAGAGAGAAAAAATAACTAGATAAAAATTTGGAAAAGAAAAGCCCCCAGGGATCCTGGAGTCCCACCGCTGGGGCTGCTAAGACCAGGGAAGTGACTCCGAGGTTGCACAGTAGAGGGGGTATAGATGTCACACAGCACCAGGTATTCAGGAGACAGGAAAAATACATAGGTGTAGAGGCAAGAACTGAGAAATGAAGACAGAAAGCGAAAGGGAGAGAGAAAAGAAAAGAAAGAAAGAAGAAAAAAAGAAATGCCCCCAGGCATCCCACCTACAGGCTGTGCACTTGGGGGAGTGGCTCCTAAGCCATGCAGTGCAGCCCAGCTAGAAGGGGCTCCCAAGCTGCAGAAAGAAAAAGAAAACAAAATAAAACAAAGCTAAATGGGGGGGGGGGGGCGGAAAGCCCCCGGGATCCCACCAGCTTGGTGTCGGGGACGGAGGAGTGGTTCCCCAGTTAAGCGTGTCTTCCCAGCCTTTCAAGAAGAAGCAAAGATGGCACACAGTTCCAGGCGTTCCAGAGAAAGGAGGGGGAGGCGGTAGAAGGCACAGAAGAAACAAAAAAAGACGGAAAGAACCAACACCAATTCAGAGGCCCAGTCAGTGTGGGCAGGGTGAATCCAAGCAACCTGAGGCCAAAATAGTTGCCTCCCAGCCAAGAGGCTGCAGCTTGCGGGGAGCAGAGGAGGCAAAAGGGAGTGGAAGAAGAGGGGCTCTTAGGAAAGCATATATGGCTCTTTACCCAGTGCTCAGTCTCCTCCTGGGAACTTCGCGAAGCTGCTTTCCCATGCTCCCTGTCCACTGATCTCCGATGTGAGCGGGGTGAATCCAAGCAGCACAGAGGCTGCACTTTCCGGCCAGCCGAGCCACCGCAGCCAGTAAGGAAGCTCGGAGGTACAGCAGCGGGGAGAGAATTGGCGGGTAGGAGAGCCTGTATTGCTGGTTACAGGGTGCTCCATTTCCTGTTAGGAGTTCTGCAAAGGTGCTTTCCCGTGCTCCCTGGCTGCCTATCCCCGACTGGAGTCCAAGATGGCAGATCTATGCTATTACCTGATGGGGCCCTCCAAATGTCTCTCTCCTCCGTTCTCCTTCCTCTGTCAGTTTCTTACTCCATTTGGTGCTTGGCTGAGTTCTCTCTCTCTTCATTTGACACTTTAGTTCCCAGGAATGTTTGTCTCTGTTTTACTTAGTTTTTCAGGTCCCTGCTGTGGAGGGAGAGCATGGTGCTTCTGTTTATGGCTCCATGTTAGCCGGAAGTCTCTGGTTGTGAATTTTTAATCTTACTTTTTGCAGTTTGTGTGGCTACTTTGAATTTAAGGGGGTCTCTAAAGTTTAATTTTACTTTTTGCAGTTTCCCTATACATACAACTGGAGTTAAATAAGAGAGAATTTTAAGCTTCACATTTATGTTCTATCCATGTTATAAATCAGTCAAGCCAGAAAAATCTCAGTCACTTTATTCAAATGATCATTGGTAATTTTTTCATACTGAGTTAAGTGATTGCTTGATTAATTTAAATAGTCAACAAGTTTATATATTAAAATATTGATAAATATTATATCTGGAATTTACTTAAAAATAATCCAGTTAGGAATGGAAGTTGCTCATGGGGTGATAATTATTGGATATGTGGAGACTTATTAACTATTCTCACCACTTTGGGTTTGAAGTTTTCATAATAAAATGTTTTAAAAGACAAGTCAAAAGTCAGCTGTGGCTGTCAACCACAAAAAAATCATTTGGTATTTGCTCCCAGAATAGTACTGCCACAGACTTAAGACAGCAGGCATGATAATCATATGTCTAGAACAAATTATTAATCTTTTTGTGTTCAGCACTAGAGTTATGGACAGCAACTCAGAGATTCTGTAGTTTATGATTTAGCTACAAGGTCCCCCAAGTTTATGGATTTTCTTAAAAAATGTGGCAGTTTTATTATATTTCTTTTTGTGTTGAAAATATAAATAATACACCTATAACTTTCTTCACGGAATGAAGAAAAGATTAAATGCATTCCTCTTTGACAATTTTTAAATTGTTTATATGATAAAAACAAAAGGAAAAAAAGAATCTAGGCTTAGGAATCAGGCATTACATTAAGTTGTAAAGAAATGTTTAATGCTTGAAGGAAGATGACAGTCCAAACTTTAGAGCAAACCTTTATTAAATGATGCTAGACTGATAGCCAGAAAAATGAATAAGCACAAGTAGTCATTGTCTCCACTTCTGTTGCCCATGTTTGTGCATTTCCTGTATAGCCAGACGCCTGTCCTGCCTCTTACACTGTCCCCAGATTTCTGACACACTCTTCTATAGACTGATCTGCAGTTCTAGAACTAAGGCTAGTCTGAGAGCTCATTATCTGACTTTTCGTCTCAGAATCTCTTTCTCTAAGGTGTTACTGGTGTCCCATACCATTACATGTGCCTGTCAGACAGCCCTAGACATAGATGATTGCCTTTGGGATTTGCAAGAAGACATTGGAAAGAAATGCAAATTGGCTGAGTTACCCTGCAGCAGGGATTATCTTTGCTTCAATGTAGTTGCGGGACTGTTTGAGACTAGCAGGAAGATACAAACGGTTTTGCAGGGACATACTTGTGCAAGAACACCCATAATTTTGCACACATAGGCATATAATTTACTTTATTGTATCAAATTGTTCTTGCCATAAGGTGTAAGTGAAAACCTCACTGATGAAGGGCACATGTCAGCATTATGGGAATATGAAAAAAGGTTGTAAATTACAGCTAACATTGACAAGGGCTAGACTAGGTCTTTTGGAACCCCAGATAAATTAGAGTGGGCTGCGTCCTACTTGTTGAGAAAGAGAAAAGTAGCTCCAATGTTTAGGAGCTGGCCTGGTACTATCAGCTTGGCCTTGGTGTTGCTACAAGCTGACCTGATACACACAACCAGGCAGAATATCTTCACATTGGTCACTCCGTGACTATGATGAATCAAAAAATAATGCAACCCCTTTGTAATCATGTCTGAAAAGAGACCAAACATGAATATTGTCCCAGTGACAAAAATTGCCAACCATCCTCCTACTCTGGCTAATATGAGTGACTGCTGCTTCTTTACCCATTACAGCTTTAGCTTCAGTCTAGTCTTTCTTCCTTCCAGATAAGATTTATCAAGATACTCAATCATACCCTCACTTCCTAACAGCATGTAAATAAGAGCAAAACGCTGTTTCCCTATCTTCTCCCGCAAATCACCTAATGCAAGCCCAAATCCTATTACTCCTTTCTCACTCCTTCTTACTGGCCTGTCCCAAGACTCCCCAGTGGTGTGGTGTGCATTCTCCCTCACTCAGGTAAAAAAAAGCAATTTGCTCAAACAATTATGAAATGGTTACAATGGAAAATTTATAATGGACAAAACAAGCACTGTCCTTCTATCCAATAGGGTCATTGACCATAAAACTTTATCAGTGATGAGTGGAATAGTTCCAGGATTGTGTTGATTCTGCATAAGAACAAAGAACAGTATCTCTTTTCTTTCCAGGTCTACCCCTACTCCTACCAAATCCCATTTTATGAAAAACCAAACATTTTCATAGTAATGAGCCCTGTACATCATGTTATTTCCAAGTGTCACTGCTGATTTTACCAAGACACCAATAAGAATGGGAAGGATTAAGGGAACCAGCATAGAGAGAAAAATGATTCTGAATCAATTGTTCTTTCAAAATATATTTTCAAAGTTAAAAGTCTTTGGTGCTCTGCTACTTAGTGAAGTGCTAAAAAAATAGGCATTCTAAAGGAGGGCTTGTGACATTGAGATGGGAGCTACAGTCAAGTCATTTATTTATTCAAGTGTTAAACTATCATTTTCCTCTTTCTACCTGGAAGATAAACTCAATGAGGTCAGGGACTTGCTGCTTTATCTTCTCTCTGCAGGTCAGAGCTTGGCACATAATAATTATGTGAAAATATGATTGACACTCAATAGATAGTTATGAAACAAGTGAGTAAGTGAAGGAATAGATTGAGCATTTATTATGTCTTAGGCATTGTCAGAGGAATTATAGGGTGTCAACACCATCCCTGTCCACATGGAGCTTTAAAACCAGCTAGGGAATTAGAAACACTCTACAAGATAGAAACTAAAAAAAGAAAAAAACAAGAACACAATGGATCTTGTTGTTGTTGGGTGCCATCCAGTAAATTCTGACTCATAGGCCCTTTGTACAACAGAATGAAACCCTGCCTGGGTCCTGTGCCATTCTCATGATTCTTCTTACACTTGAGCCCATTGTCGTCGCAGCCACTGTGTCAGTTCATCTTGTGGAGGTTCTTCCTCTTTTTCGCTCACCCTCTAGTTTACCAAGCATGATGTCCTTCTACAGAGACTGGTCCCTCCTGATAACATGTCCAAAGAATATGACATGAAATCTTGCTATTCTTACTTCTATGGAGCATTCTGGCTGTACTTCCTCCAAGACAAATTTGTTCAGTCTTCTGGCAGTCCATGGTATATTCAATATTTTTCACGAACACCACAGTTCAAAGGCATCAGTTCTTCTTTGGTCTTTGTTATTCATTGTCCAGCTTTCACATGCGTATAAGGTGATTGAAAACACCATGGCTTGGGTCAGGTGCACTTTAGTACTCAAAGTGACATCTTTGCTTTTAAACACTTTAAAGAGGTCTTTTGCAGCAGATTTTCCCAATGCAATGCTTCATTTGATTTCTTGACTGCTGCTTCCACAGGTGTTGATTGTGGATCCAAGTAAAATGAAATCCTTGATGACTCCAACCCGTCTGATCTTTGATCATTAGTGTTCAACATGCTAAATCTGTTCTTGGGATGGTTTTTAAATTCAGGTGGGATATACTCAAGGTCATACTTTGGCTCTCATGGACTTGCTCTAATTTTCTTCAGCTTTGACTTAAACTTGCATGTGAGCAATTGATAGTCTGTTCTGTAGTCAGCTCCTGGCCTTGTTCTGACTGATGATACTGAGCTTTTCTGTCTTCTCTTTCCACAGGTGTAGTTGATTTTAACTCCTGTGTATTCCACTTGGTGAGGTCCACGTCTGTAGTCATGATTTATTTTGTTGAAAAAAAGATATTTGCAATAAAGAAGTCATTGGTCTTGCAAAATTATATCATGAGATCTCTGGCATTGTTCCTATCACCAAGGCCATATTTTCCAAATAACAATCCTTTTTCTTTGTTTCCAACTTTCATATTCCAATCACCAGTAATTATCAATGCATCCTGATGGCACATTTGATCAATCTCAGACTGCAGAAGCTGGTAAAAATCTTCAACTTCTTCATCTTTGGCCTTAGTGGTTGGTGTGCAAATTTGCATAATAGTATTAACCGGTCTCCCTTGTAGGTATATGTATATTATCCTAGCACTGACAGGGTTGTAATTCAGGACAAATTTTGAAAAGTTCTTTTTGATGAGGAATGTGATGCCATTCCTCTTCAATTTGTCAATCCTGGCATAGTAGACCATATGTGTGATTCAAAATGGCCAATACCAGACCATTTCAGCTCTCCAATGCCTAGGATATCAATTTTCAAGTGTTGCATTTCATTTTTGATGATCTCCAATTTTCCTAGATTCATACTTTGTACATTCCATGTTACTATTATTAATGGACATTTGCAGCTATTTCTTCTCATTTTGAGTTGTGTCATATCAGCAAATGAAGGTCTTGAAAGCTTGGCTCCATCTAAATCATTAAGGTCAGCTCTACTTTGAGGAGGCAGCTCTTCCCCATTCATCTTTTGAGTGCCTTCCAACCTGAGGGGCTCATCTTCTGGCACTATATCAGACAATGTTCTGCTGCTATTCATAAGATTTTCACTGGCAAACTTTTCAGAAGTAGACTGCCAGGTCCTTCTTCCTAGTCTGTCTTAGTCTGGAAGCTCTGCTGAAACCTGTCCACTATGGGTGACTCTGCTGATATTTGAATACTGGTGGCACAGATTCCAGCATCACAATAACATGCAGGCCACCACAATGTGACAAACTGACAGATGTGTGGAAGAATGGATATGGATAGCAAGAAAAAATTCAAAGAGGAATTGGTTAGAATTGGAAGGATTTCCAAATGAAGGCATGAAAGCATAGTCTATGTAGAGCCAACAGCATGAACAAAGGTATGGTGGTAGCAAGAGGCATAAAAATGAACTATAATTCATTGAACTTTCATTCTGTTCAATAAACTTGAAATTAACTGGTAAAGCCTGGATTTGTATCCTGGCATTTGAATCCCTAGAGATCCGGCCTGTGATCCCAACCACTAGATTAAATTCAGTAAGTGCTAGCTTATTTTTGGTTTCCGTATAAGGTGTAGATACAGGGGAGGAGAAGAGGGATAAGGCTGAAAATTCTGCAGGTTTAAAATGGTAGAGGAAAGAAGAGGGCTGCACTTTTTTCTAGTTTAGAATTCAAGTAGGATTTTCCTAGTATCACTCAGTAAGTGTGCCAAAGCTAGCAAGAGGAAGTTGGAGAAACTGTTGTTGTTGTTAGGTGCCATCCAGTTGTTCTTACTAATAGCAACCCTATGTACAACAGAATGAAATACTGCCCGGTCCAGTACCATCCTCACAAGTGTTGTTATGTTTGAGTCCATCTTTGCAGCTATTGTCTCAATCCAGGTCATTGAGGGTCTTCCTCTTTTTTGCTGATCCTATACTTTATCAAGCATGATGTCCCTCTCCAGATACTGGTCCCTCCTGATAATATGTCCAAAGTGTGTGAGACGAAGTCTTGCCATCCTTGCTTCTAAGGAGCATTCTGGCTGTGCTGCTTACAAGACAAATTTGTTAGTTTTTCTGATAGTCCGTGATATATTCAATATTCTTCACCAACACCATAATTCAAAGGCATTGATTCTCCTTTGGTCTTCCTTACTCATTGTCCAGCTTCACATGCATATAAGGCAATTGAAAACACCAACCATGGCTTAGGTCAGGCTCACCTTAGTCCTTGAAGTGACATGTTTGCTTTTTAACACTTTAAAGAGGTCTTTTGCAGCAGATTTTCCTAATGCAATGCGTCGTTTGATTTCCTCACTGCTGTTTGTTGATTGTGGATCCAGGTAAAATGAAACCCTTGACAACTTCAATCTTATCTCCATTTACCATGATATAGCTCATTGGTCCAGTTGTGTGGATTTTTTTTTTTTTTATGTTGAGGCGTAACTCATACTGAAGACTATAGTCTTTGATCTTCATCGGTAAATGCTTCAAGTCCTCTTCACTATCAATAAGTAAGATTGCATCATCTACATAATGCAGGTCATTAATGAGTCTTTCTCCAATCCTAACGCTGCATTCTTTCTCTTATGGTCCATTTTCCTAGATCATTTGCTCAGCATACAGATTGAAAAAGTGTGATAAAATGATAAAATCCTGATTTTAAACCATGCACTATCCCCTTGTTGTGTTCGAAAAACTGTCAATGTACAGGTTCCTCATGAGCACAATTAAGTGTTCTGGAATTTCCATTCTTCACAATGTTATCCATAATTTTTTATGATCTACATAGTTGAATAAAACATACATAGTCAATAAAACATAGGTAGACATTTTTCTGGCATTCTGTGCTTTCAGCCAAGATCCATCTGATATCAGCAATGATATCCCTCATTCCATGTCCTCTTCTGAATCTGGCTTGAATTTCTGGCAGTTACCTGTAGATGTACTGCTGCAACCACTTTTGAATGATCTTTAGCAAAATTTTACTTGCATGGTGGTGTACTGTTAAGTGCCAAGTCTGCTAACCAAAATGTCAGCAGTTTGAATCCACCAGATGCTCCTTGGAAACTCTATGAGGCAGTTCTACTCTGCCCTATAGGGTCCCATCATATATTCCAGATTCTGATTATTAATGGATGTTTGAAGCTGCTGCTTCTCATTTTGAGTCATGCCACATCAGCAAATGAGGGTCCCGAAAGCATTACTCCATCCACGTCACTAAGGTCAACTCTACTTTGAGGAGGCAGCTCTTCCCTAGTCATTTTTTGAGTGCTTTCTAACCTGGAGTGGGGGGGGGGGGGTCATCTTCCAGCACTATATCACTGTTCCATTGCTATTCATAAGGTTTTCACTGGCTAGTTTTTTTCAGAAGTAGACTGTCTTAGTCTGGAAGCTCAGCCGAAACCTGTCCTCCATGGGTGACCCTGCTGGTATCTGAATACTAGTGGCATAGCTCCCAGCATCCTAGCAACACCCAAGCCCCCACAGTACAACAAACTGACAGACATCTAGGAAAATTGGAAATCATCGAAAATGAAATGGAATGCATAAACATCGATATCCTAGGCATTAGTGAGCTGAAATAGACTGGTATTGGCCATTTTGAATCGGACAATCATATAGTCTACTATGCTGGGAATGACAACTTGAAGAGGAATAGTGTTCCATTTATCACCAAAAAGAACATTTCAAGATCTATCCTGAAGTACAACACTGTCAGTGATAGGATAATATCCATATGCCTACAAGGAAAACCAGTTAATACGACTATGATTCAAATTTACACACCAAACACTAAGGTCAAAGATGAAGAAATAGATTTTTATCAGCTGCTGCAGTCCGAAATTGATCGAACATGCAATCAGGACGCATTGATAATTACTGGTGATTGGAATGGGAAAGTTGGAAACAAAGAAGAAGGATCGGTAGTTGGAAAATATGGCCTTGGTGACAGAAACAATGCTGGAGATCGAATGTTAGAATTTTGCAAGACCAGTGACTTCTTCATTTTAAATACCTTCTTTCACCAACATAAACAGCGACTACATACATGGACTTTGCCAGATGTAACACACAAGAATCAAATTGACTACATCTGTGGAAAGAGACAATGGAAAAGCTCAATATCATCAGTCAGAACAAGGCCAGGAGCTGACTGTGGAACTGACCATCAATGCTCATATGCAAGTTCAAGCTGAAACTGAAGAAAATCAGAGCAAGTCCGTGGGACCTTGAGTATATCCCACCTGAATTTAGAGACCATCTCAAGAATAGATTTGACACATTGACTGAAGACCAGACGAGTTGTGGAATGAAATCAAGGGCATCATACATGAAGAAAGCAAGAGGTAATTGAAAAGACAGGAAAGAGAGAAAAGACCAAGATGGATGTCAGAGGAGACTCTGAAACTTGTCGAGCAGCTAAAGCAAAAGGAAGAAATGATGAAGTAAAAGAATTGAACAGAAGATTTCAAAGGGTGGCTCGAGAAGACAAAGTATTATAATGACATGTGCAAAGAGCTGGAGATAGAAAACCAAAAGGGAAGAACATGCTTGGCATTTCTCAAGCTGAAAGAACTGAAGAAAAAATTCAAGCCTCAAGTTGCAATAGTGAAGGGTTCTATGGGGAAAATATTAAATGATGTAGGAAGCATCAAAAGAAGTTTGAAGGAAAACACAGAGTCATTATACCAAAATGAATTAGTCGATGTTCAAACATTTCAAGAGGTAGCCTATGATCAGGAACCAATTGTACAGAAGGAAGAAGTCCAAGCTGCTCTGAAGGCATTGGCAGAAAACAAGACTGCAGGAATTGAAGGAATATCAATTGAGATGTTTCAACAAATGGATGCAGCCCTGGAAGTGCTCACTCGTCTATGCCAAGAAATATGGAAGAGAGTTTCCTGGCCAACTGACTGGAAAAGATACATACTTATGCCTATTTCCAAGAAAGGTGATCCAACTGAATGTGGAAATTATAGAACAATATCATTAATATCACACGCAAGCAAAATTTTGCTGAAGTTCATTCAAAAACCGCTGCAGCAGTATATTGACAGGGAACTGCCAGAAATTCAGGCTGGTTTCAGAAGAGGACATGGATGGAACCAGGCATATCATTGCTGATGTCAGATGGATCCTGGCTGAAAGCAGAAAATACCAGAAGGATGTTTATCTGTGTTTTATTGACTATGCAAAGGCATTTGACTGTGTAGATCATAACAAATTATGGATAACATTACGAAGAATGGGAATTCCAGAACACTTAATTGTGCTCATGAGGAACCTTTACATAGATCAAGAGGCAGTTGTTTGGACAGAACAAAGGGATACTGATTGGTTTCAAGTCAGGAAAGGTGTGTGCCAGGGTTGTATCCTTTCACCATACCTATTCAATCTGTATGTGGAACAAATAATCTGAGAAGCTGGACTATATGAAAAAGAATGGGGCATCAGCATTGGAGGAAGACTCCTTAACAACCTGCGTTATGCAGATGACACAACCTTGCTTGCTGAAAGTGAAGAGGACTTGAAGCACTTACTGATGAAGATCAAAGACCACAGCCTTCGGTATGGATTGCACCTCAAAATAAAACAAAAATCCTCACAACTGGACGAATGAGCAACATCATGATAAACGGAGAAAAGATTGAAGTTGTCAAGGATTTCATTTGACTTGGATCCTCAATCAACACCCATGGGATCAGCACTCAAGAAATCAAGGCATGCATTGCATTGGGCAAATCTTCTGTAAAGGATATCTTTAAAGTGTTCAAAAGCAAAGATGTCACCTTGAAGACTAAGGTGTGCCTGACACAAGCCATGGTGTTTTCAATTGCCTCATATGCATAGGAAAGCTGGACAATGAATAAGGAAGACTGAAGAAGAATGGATGCCTTTGTATTGTTGTGTTGGTGAAGAATATTGAGTATACCATGGACTGCCAAAATAAGGAACAAATCTGTCTTAGAAGAAGTACAACCAGAATGCTCCTTATAAGTAAGGATGGTGAAACTGCATCTTACATACTTTGGACTTATTGTCAGGAGGGATCAGTCCCTGGAGAAGGACATCATGCTTAGCAAAGTACAGGGTCAGCGGAAAAGAGGAAGACCCTCAACAAGGTGAGTTGGCACAGTGGCTGCAACAATGAGCTCAAGCATAACGATTGTAAGGATGGCACAGGACTGGGCAGTGTTTCGTTCTGTTGTGCATAGGGTTGCTTTGAGCTGCAACTGACTCGAGGGCACCTAAAAACAACAACAATATGGTCCCTATGCGTCAGAATCAACTCCACGGCAATGGGCTTGGTTTGGTGATGTTAATGATACTGCTTAATGATTTCTGTATTTTGTTGGATCACCTTTCTTTGGAATGGCACAAATATGGATCTTTTCCAGTCAGTTGGCCAGGTAGCCGTCTTCCAATTTTTTTGACATAGATGAGTTAGCACACTAGCGCTGCATCCATTTGTTGAAACATGTAAATTGGTACTCCGTGAATTCCTGAAGCCTTGTTTTTCATCAATGCTTTTGTGTAGCTTGGGCTTCTTCCTTCAGTACCATGGATTCTTGATCATATCCTACCTCCTGAAATGGTTGACTGTCAACTAATTCTTTTTGGTACCGTGACTCTGTGTGTTCTTTCCATCTTCTTTTAATGCTTCCTGTGTTGTTTAATGTTTTCGCCATAAAATCCTTCAATATTGCAACTAGACGCTTGAATTTTTTCTTCAATTCTTTGAGCTTGAGAAATGACAAGCGTGTTCTTCCCTTTTTGTTTTCTAACTCCAGGTCTTTGCACGTCATTATAATACTTGACTTGGTCTTCTGTTCAGCTCTTTTTCTTCATCATTTCTTCCTTTACCTTTAACCACTCAGCGTTCAAGAGCAAGTTTCAGAGTCTCTTCTGTCATCCATTTTGGTCTTTTCTTTCTTTCCTGTCTTTTTAATGACCTCTTTTTATCTAATGGTCTTCGGTCATCAGTGTTCAGTGGGTCAAATCTCTTCTAGAGGTGGTTTCTAAATTCAGGTGGGATATACTCAAGGTCGTACTTTGGCTCTCATGGAGTTGTTCTAATTTTCTTCAGCTTCAACTTGGACTTGCATATGAACAATTGATGGCCCATTTAGAGTCGGTGCCTGGCCTTTTTCTTATTGATGTAATTGAGCTTTGTCTCTTTCCACAGATGTAGTCTATTTGATTCCTGTTTTTTTCTGTCTGGTGAGGTCCATGTGTAAAGTCGCCATTTATGTTGTAAAAAAAAAGATATTTGCAATAAAGAAGTCATAGGTCTTGCAAAATTCTATCATGAGATCTGTGGCATCATTTTTATCAGCAAGGCCAGGTTTTCCAACTACTGTTGCTTCTTTGTTTCCAACTTTTGCAATCCAATCACCAGGAATTATCAATGCATTTTGATTGTATGATTGACCAATTTCTGACTGCAGAGGTTAGCAAAAAATCTTCAATTTCTTCAACCGCAGCCTTAGTTGTTGGCATGTAAATCTGAATAATAGTCATGAAATTATCTCCAATATTGATTACAAGGCAGGGAATGGAATTAAGAACTATCAGTTTTCAGCCCTGTCTTTTTTTTTGTGGGGGGGGGGGTTGCACAGAGAAATTCAATGTTTTATGCTAAACCAATAGAAAGAATATCCTGAAATTCAAAACAGATAAATTGGAGAAGGGATTGTTTGGTTGCTTTACCAACAGTTTCAGTGTAGGATTCTTTACAGGGAGAACTTTCCTCCACATTTAAGGTGGATTCACTTTTAATAAATCCTTTGTACACTTTCAGGGACACATGAGCTAAACACACTTGAACAATGCATGCTTTTTTGTGGCCATCGTATTAAAAAAAAATCCCAAGATTCAACAATTATTTCACCCTCTTGAAAATGAATAGCTTATAATAGGAAAGGGTTGTGAGCAAGGGGAGGGTTGGGGATGGAAAAACACTAAATAGGCAATAGATAAGTGGTAACTTCGGTAAAGGGTAAGACAGTACACAATACTGGGGAAGCCAGCATAACTTGTACAAGGCAAGGTCATGGAAGCTCCATATACACATCCAAACTCCCTGAGGCACCGAATTGCTGGGCTGAGGGCTGTGGGGACCATATTCTCACGGAACATCTAGCTCAATTGGCATAACATAGTTCATAAAGAAAATGTTCTATATTCTACTTGGGTGAATAGCGTCTGGGGTCTTAAAAGCCTGTGAACGGCCATCTAGGATACTCCAGTAGTCTCACTTCTTCAGGAGCAAGGAAGAATGAAGAAAACTAAACATACGAGGGAAAGATTAGTCCAAAGTACTAATGGACCACAACTACATGGCACCTACCAGACTGTGTCCAGTACAACTAGATGGTGCCTGGCTACCACTGACTGCTCTGACAGGGATCATAATAGAGGATCCTGGACAGAGCTGGAGAAAAATGTAGAACAAAATTCTAACTCAAAAAGAAAGAGTAGGCTTGCTGATCTGACAGAGACTGGAGAAAACCTGAGAGTATGGCCCTTGGACACCCTTTCAGCTCAGTAATGAGGTCACTCCTGAGGTTCACCCTGCAGCCAAAGATTGGACAGGCCCATAAAACAAGATGAGACTAAAGGGGCACACCAGCCCAGGGGCAAGGACTAGAAGGCAGGAGGGGCAGGAAAGCTAGTAATAGGGAACCCAAGTTTGAGAAGGGAGAGTGTTGACATGTTGTGGGGTTGTTAACCAATGTCATAAAACAATATGTGTACTAACTATTTAATAAGAAACTAGTTTGTTCTGTAAACCTTCATCTAAAGTACAATTAAAAAAAATAAGAAAGGGAGAGGAGGGAAGGGAGAGAGAGAGACAGGGAGAGAAAAAGAGAGAGATCCATTCATCCTGATATCTTAATAAACCTCATATGTTGTAGATGCCTTACTGTTTGTAACGCATTTTCATATACACTGTCTGGAAGCTTCATCACAGATGTCTGAGTTACTATCACCAATTTATAATGGAGAAAACAGGCTGACAGAGACTAGGTGACTTGTTCAAACTACTGAGAGACAAAGCAGCTGACTCCCAGATCTGAGCTCTCCTCATTGCCCTGCAATGATGCCCCCAGAGCACCAGCATTAACCAGAGAAGGGGTATTTGTACATCTTTTGACCAAGAGTCCTATAACAATATAAATCCTTATCCCAATCAAAAGGATATTTGGATTCTACTGTGCTCGCATGAATATTAAGAGTTACCATGGGAAAAGTTATCAGTACATCTCTTTCTCATCCTTAAAATTAATCCTGTCATGTTCTTTTGAAGCTGAGAATTGATTTGATGGGGGAGTAGAACCTTTGGTTATAAGGATGAGGCATTATCTCTCCTCTCTCCATCTTTTCCATAATATTCCCCATTTAAGGGCAACAGTTTTTGGCTTCAGCATCCTTGTGTAAAATAATCCAGGCTTTACTTGTTAGTTTTTTTTTTTTTTAATGTTAAATGGCTTTACTAAAATAAACGATTATTCCCGTATTTCACAGTGCCGTCTTCTACCTTGATTTTCATTTCAACAACCTAATAGCACTTACTTTAGGAAAAGAAGGATTTACACACCACTGGATCAAGGAAAAAAAAAACACAAAACAACCAAACTAGTTGCCATCCAGTGGATTCTGACTCATGGTGACCCTGTGTATGTCAGAGTAAAAATGTGCTCCCTAGGGTTTTTAATGACTGTGATTTTTTGGAAGTAGATCGACAGGCTTTTCCTTTGAGTTGCCTGTGGACAGACTTGAACCTCCAAACTTTCTAGTACTTGAAAGCTTAACCATTTGTGCCACCCAAAGGACAAAGGTATCTTCATTGCACCTATATTTCTTGGGTTGCAAAGATCAAGTACACTTTGAGCTCATCACTTCTACGTTCCCAGTCATACCACCAGTGGACTGACTGCCTTTGTAAGACTTGGTTTCTCTCCTCTTTCTTATGTGAGAGCAGGTGTACCCAGACAGCTTTTTGGAGGCGCAAAGAGTGATTTCTCTTGAGAGAGCCACATCTCCCTAGTCTGCCAAGGAATGAAAATTCAGACAATCACATGGATCATTTTGAATGGTGCCAAATAAATTCCACCAAATGCTACCGGCAATGATGACAACATGTCACTGGGAGATGTGGTGTTTTTTTTTTTTTTTTTTTACCATCAGGCTTGATCCTTTTCCTGAGTGCAATAAAAATGACAGTGAGGGGATATAGGCAGCTTTCGCCATAGAAATAACAGAATTTTCATGATTGGAGAAATGAAGGGACTAAAGTGCTTCCTTACCTGAAATGTCTGGAGCAGGATACCAGGGATTAAGTAAGAACTATCTACAGTTCACTGCCTTTGCTGACCCCACACTTGTCAGTTATTCTGAAAATTAGACAAAGTAGTGAATAAAGGCTACCATTTTGTCATAAGCAAGACCGTGGGCTGAGACTGAGGAAAGGTATAACCTGTTGTAGCTTACAAAAAGGAAAGCTCTTTGGTAGGAATGGCAAGTCCTGAATGCCAGCCTAAAACTAGGCTTCCCAGGACGTACTGGCATCCCAAAGTCTGCTAGGATTTGGGTTTCAGCCACAAAACTGTCTTTTATACAAGCAGGACCAGGGAGTCGCATTAAAGGGCAGAGCAAGACCTCGGGCAAAGCAGCTGGGTGAAGCAAGTTTTTTCGTTTTTTTAATTTTTTTTTTTAATTAAAGAATAATAATACGAAGCCAAAGAAAGCCGAAGTATGGCGAGGAAAGGCAGAGATGCCAAGGACGGCTAAGAGGGGAGGAGTGAGTCAGGAAGGGTGGGAAGAGAGGAGAGAGCTCAGCGCGGACGTCAGGAACAAAAGCTCCAGCGAAGTCTGGCGGAGGCACTCAGGGAGCATGGGGTGTTTTGAATAATTATTAAAATTAGCATGTGTCTGCGCCATCCTGTGGGTGTGGCGCAGAGCGGAGTGTAAACTCTAGCGGGGCTGGAGCAAACATTGGATTAGCGGCAGCAGCCTGCCAGCCAGCCCAAGGAGTGCGGGGACCAGCGCGCGGCACGCCGACAGGCACGATGGCCTCATCTCAAGGGAAGCACGAGGTGAAATTCGCCGACTGGATGGCAACTCTGCCGGAGAGCATCCACAGCATCCCCCTCACCAATTTAGCCATCCCAGGTAGGCGCGCGAGGCTGCCGGCGGGGCGCCGGGCTGGCTCCCGCTCCACCTGCCCCGCCCTGCCTTCTCTGCCGCTAAGTGGGAACTTGCCCCGGCGCCCGCGGGAGGGAAACTCGTCTCCGGGGTGGGTCTCGGGCCAGGCGAGCGCGTGCCTCCGGCTTCCCGGCGTTTGCCCTGCCTCTAGGGACCCTGGCACCAGGCGTCAAGGTGACTGCTTTCCTCCTTCCCGGCTTAGGAAGCAGGACGTATGCGCAGGGCTGGGGCGTGCGAGGGGCTTCGCTCCTGGCTGGCGCCTGGTGCCCCCTCTCACGATTTTTCCGCAGATTTTAGGGATGCAGGGCGATTTCTGGGTCTGTGGGGTGACTGTGCTCGGTGAGCGCAGGTCGGTGTCCTGGAGGCTCGTTTCCGGCAAGAGGACCCCGGACTCCATCCCTGACATGGAATTGAGCGGATTTGGTAGATTTCTCGGTGGGAACCAACTGGAGTCATTAATATTCGTCCCTATTAGTCTCCTTTAAAGAGACAAAGCGCTTCCCGAAGAGTGATAAAGTTCAGGGACTGGCGGCGGCGTGATCGCTGCCCTTGACTGGGAGCGGAAGGGGGCGCGGGGCGGAGGGCAGCGCTTCCTGGTGTCCCTGGCCCCGGAGGGCCTGGCCGAGTGGCTACCGGCCGGAGCCCGGCCCCAGTGCGCGGTAGCAACGAGTAGCGCCCGAGTCTGGAAAGCAAGCCCTTGGCAACAGTGTGTTAGCTCTTCGGGACAGAAGCCAGGTGCGTGAGCAGCGGCAGAGGGGTGGGATTAAGAGGCAAAGGGTAGGGAAAGGTGATTGCGCTAGTGTCCAGACAGCCTACACGGAAGGAAGCCTGGACAAAGCGAGGAAGAGAACGAGGGCTCAAGAGACTTCAGCATGCCGCACGCGACTTGGACCAAAGGACTGGGCAGGTTTCTGGGGCAGGAGTGAGTGCTCAATGGCCTCTAGCTCAGGTGTCCTGGAGAGAGGGTCGTTTCAGGGCAGCCTACGACGATGACAGCTGGCAACACATCCATACCTTGCTACCAGTTTGGCTGTGTGCTTGGGCTGAGGGAACAGATAACTTCCAGGACCAGGTTGGAGGGCAAATTACTGATTGGTAGCCGGCCCCCTACCGCAGCTGAGTCTGGTTATCAAGTTTAACCTCCTGGTTTGATTCTTCTTGATCTACCCCATCCAGCCAGCGCCCCCTCTCAGCCACCAGGGAAAACATAATAAAGAAACAAAATCTCAAGAGGCTCCAACCAACAGCGCTGGACGTGATCAGCAACTCAAATCAGTGGTCCTTAGTCAATTAGATGCTTGGCAATAATGGTAGGCACAGGCTGCCTTCTGAGCACTGACCCTGAGAGAATTTGTTTCCTTTTACCCTTATTCAAGAGGTAGATTCCCAAGGGCCCCGGGTTTTCCAAGGAGAAGAACAGCCCAGGTTCTCCACTCTGCGCTTGCCCTGCTACCTGGGTGAGCCTGGGGATTGCAATTTTGAAGGAGACAGTAGAAAGTACACAACTTTGCTGGCAAAATTCCCCTTTCACTTCCATAGATGTTCCCATTCTCTATTCGTCATTCATTTGTATGTGATTTTTAGACAGTTGCTTTCACGTGGTATCATCTGAGCATTTGTGTACACATAGAGGGTAAGAAGGGCAAAGGCTGTTGTCAGCCTTCTGGTAGGTGACTGACTCTCCAGGGACACACGGAGTTCAAAAGGCCTAAGTTCACATAGTTCTGAGATGCATGCCGTATCTGAGTCTTACATTTTTATAACACTTCACCATTTTTTTTGTGTGTGGTAAATATATATCTAACAAACTCTTTTTCCATCGTTCTTCATGTGTGCAATTCAGTGATAATTGGTTATATCATGTTGCTCAACCGTTACTATTATCCTCTTCTAAATTTTCCTGTCACTTTTAGCAGAGGTCAATGTCCCCTAAGCAGTGACACCCCCATTTCTCCCCCTTCCCACCTACCCATGGTAACCAGTAATAAACTTTGGTCCCTATGTACTTGCTTATCCCAGACAATTCATGTAAGTGAGACTTCACTTTTAAAGCCTGGCTAGGTACGCTAGCTCATGGCTCAGATAATCCTTCCAAAAATCTTCTGAAGCAGCCAGTGCTGATATGATTATTTCCAATTTATAGATGAAAAAACTGAGCCTCAGTAAAGGCAAATGCCCTTCAGTTAGTGATCTGACCCCTAAACCAGACCTTAGGGAAGATCCTCTAGGAATTTTGGAGTGAAAGGCTTTGGGGTTCATATATGGATGATTCAGCAGCAACAAGTACTAACCAGGGTGAGGGGACAAGAAACTAGGCATTAGCAAGAGCAGGACAACTTTCCTTTTCTCCCTGTGGATTTGCTCTTGACCAAGACCTCTAGTTTCCAAACTGAGTATCTGAGATCAGCAACTTTGATATTCTGGTAGTCTTAGAGCAGAGATGTAAAGATGATGACATTGGGACGCTGTGGGAATTTTCACTGCCTTTCCAACCTCTCTTAGTATTACACACAAAGTTGATCCCCTACAAAGCCTCCCCTTCTCACCCCCAATGCCACTGAGTTAAAAAAAATAAATGAACATATTTCACCAAATATAACACTCCTGAACTCCCTCGTGATTCTGTTAAATAGGCTTGGTAGATCAATACATGTAAAGCTGGGTTTGAAAACATCTTCTTTGGCACTTTTCTGCATTACTCAACATTGAGAATTTTGGGAGGAAAAAGAGTCAAACTTTGATCGTCGGAGAAGACTAATTGGAGACTATTAAACACTAATGGAATAATTGCCTTAAAATCATGCTAATAGCTTCCTGGCTGCTACATGTTTACTTGGCCAGTTGCTACAGTTTGAATTAAGTAATTATCTCCACCATTTAAAACCACTCCTGGTGCACCACACAAGTGTTTCTGTCCAAGGGGAACTGCTGCTCCATCATTCTCAAAGCCTCAGGCTTTCTTAGGCTTCCTTAGGTGAAGTGACTGAGGAGTGAAGAACTGCCTTATTATGAGGACACCCACTTGGGGTGGGTGACCCAGATTACCCAGGGCTAGCAGAAAGAACAATCTGCAGGTGTACGATATCTCCTATCACCTATGCAGTTCTGGCAACTCTAAATAGTTCTCAAGTGTCTGTATCCTGAATGCTTTGAGAACCACGTTGCTCTGCGGCTGCTTTGCATTTAAATAGCCTCATGATTTGGTATTGACCGGGCTGAGAAATTAAGTTAATCACTGGTATTACTTGTTATACCTTCAATTAATTTTTCAAAACAATGACACTGTCAGAACACATTGACAATAACTGTGATGTCAGTCTCGTTTATCATTTCTTCCTCTCTCTGATGGCACCAAACTAAGTTTTTCTTCACACAGGGGTGGATTAACCAGTAAGCAATGTATGAACAGGTTTATTTGTGCTTATTTACTAATCTGGGTAAACAATTTCACATTTTTTCACCGCATGAAAGATTCTGCTTGTAGGTATGGCTGGCATCTGTCTCCCAACCCCACAGCACCTTCCTACAGAATTAAAGCCTTTTTTCAAATTTACAATCCCTGACAGGGGCAGATTACCCAGTAAGCAAAGTACACACAGGTTTACTTGTGTGTATTTACTAAGCTGTAGTGAACAGTTTCACATGTTTTTCAACACGGCTCAGATAACCCTTCCAAAAATCCTGTGAAGCAGCCAATGCTGGTATGATTATCTCCAATTTGTCAGTCAAAAAGCTGAGCCTCAGTGAAGGCAAATGCCTTTCGGTACAGTGATATGACTGGTAAACCAGACCTTGTGGTGAAAAACATGTGAAACTCTTACACTAGATTAGTAAATGCACACAAGTAAGCCTGTGTGCGCCTTCCTTTTTGGGTAATCTGCCCCTACCTTCATACATGTTTGGTTAACAAGATCCTGGTATTTGGATAATGAATAATGCTTCTTTTCACCGAAGGCAGGTAAGAGAGAATAAATAGAAATGAAAACGGGAAGACAAGGCATACAATTCGGGTAAAGTCTAATCTAATGAATTTTCAGCATCTTTGAGGCAGAGTTCTAACTGTATAATCATGGAAGATACAGGACCATTTTAAAGAGATCCATCATGGAATCAAGCAAGAAATTGCTTGACCTGGGCAAAGTGTTGGTAACCTGGCTGTGTTCAAAATGTAAATAATCATGAAGGGTTTTCTGATGCATGATGAAAATCTTCTTCACATATTGCAGTTGTTGTTGTTAGGTGCTGTCGAGCCAGTTCTGACTCATAGCGACTCTGTGTACAACAGAACGAAACACTGCCTGGTCCTGCAGCATCCTTACAATCATTGCTAGGCTTGAGACCATTGTTGCAGCCACTGTGTCAACCCATCTCATTGAGGGTCTTCCTCTTTTTCACCAGCCCTCTACTTTACCGGGCATGATGTCCTTCTCCAGGGACTGGCCCATCCTGATAGCATGTCCAAAGTACATGGAGACAAAGTCTCACTATCCTTGCTTCCAAGAAGCATTCTGGCTGTACATCCTCCAAGACAGATTTGTTCGTTCTTCTGACAGTCCATGGTATATTCAGTATTCTTCACCAAAACCATGATTCAAAGGCATCAATTCTTCTTCCATCTTTCTTATTAATTGTCCAGCTTTCACATACATGTGAAGCAGTTGACAATACCATGGCTTGCGTCAGACATACCTTAGTCTTCAAAGGGACATCTTTGCTTTTCAGCACTGTAAAGAGGTCTTTTGCAGCAAATTTGCCCAATGCAATACATCATTTGATTTCCAAGTAAAATGAAATCCTTGAAAACTTCAATATTTTCTCCATTTATCATGTTGTTGCTTATTGGTACAGTTGTGAGGATTTTTGTTTTCTTTATGTTGAGGTGCAATCCATACCAAAGGGTCTTTGAGTGCTTCAAGTCCTCTTCACTTTCAGCAAGCAAGGTTGTGTCATATTCATATCCCAGGTTGTTAATGAATCTCCCTCCAGCCCTGATGGAGCTCTTCATCATATAGTCCAGCTTCTCAGATTATTTGCTCAGCATACAGATTGAATAGGTATGGTGAAAGGATACATCCCTGATGCACACATTTCCTGAGTTTAAACCATGCGGTATCTCCGCGTTTTATTTGAACCACTGCCTCTCGGAACCCGTACATAGCACAATAAAGTGTTCTGGAATCCCCACTCTTCACAATGTTATCCATAATTTCTTATGATTCACCCAGTTGAATGCCTCTGTATATAGTCAATAAAACACAGGTAAACATCTTTCTGGTATTCTCTGCTTTCGGCCAAGATCCATCTGACATCAGCAATGATGTCCCTCGTTTCAAGTCCTCTTCTTAACCTGGCTTGAATTTCTGGCAGTTCCCTGTCGATGTTCTGCTGCTGCAGTAAATTTTGTGGGGCTGCAACTTCTGAGTTTTTTTTTTTTTCCAAATAGGGAATTGCTTATTCTTTGAATGGTTTAGAAAAAAAGAAGCGCTTTAGAAACCAATGATTATACCTGTGAAGTTTGTTCATTTCCTTCAGAAAATGTCAATACCAATGAAAAAGAACAGTTTTACTTTGGAAAACTAGATGTTTATACAGCTCTGATTTCTTGTGCTCTTGTGTCTGCTTTTATTAGTTTTTAATTTCTTCCCTCACAGCAATCCCATCTTGTTGTTGCTAGTGTTTGAGGAGCCAGATCGCTTCCTCTTCTTTGTAATTTACTATTTCAATTTTGATCAAGTGGACATAATCTTCAGGTTAAATCTGGGGCTGGATCAAACTGTACAAACTTCTTTAAAAAGGCAGTTTACCCGCCCCCCCCCATCTTTTTGGTCAGGATAGTGATATAGAAGTTACTCTTTCAAAGAAATCAAAAAGCAATAACATTGTCTGGGATGAATATCCCCTTCCAATGCCCAGTTTTGTTTTTGATTTTGTTTAAAAGGAAAAGCTGAAGAATATCTGGCCACATTTGTTCTAGTGCACATTTGAAAATCTGCAGTCTTCAGCTCTCCAGTGGATCCGAGGAGCAGTTTCTCTGGTTTAATGTCTCTATGTATAACTTTCTTGGAATGACAGTAAGACAGGGTGTCTGCCAATTCTGTGATACAGGTAGCAGTTCTCTACTCATCAAAGTTTGAAATCTAGGGATTTTTTTTCTTGATGAGCTGAGTTGAATCCCCAACTATGGTTAATCATTTTAAAGTGATATTTGTGCCACCTAACAGTTTGCAAAGTGTGTTGCCATGCTTTGCTTTTCACATGTTCTATCAAAACTCCTCTAAGGCCTGGCTACTCAGTCAGCCCAGGGTCTAGCAACATAGGTATACCTGGGATCTTTGGTAGAAATGCAGCATCTCAGCCTTTGTTGTTGTTGTTAGTTCCATTGAGTCACTTCCAACTTATGGTGACCCCACGTATAACAGAATGAAATGTTGCCTAGTTCTGTGCCATCTTCACGATTGTAGATATGCTTAAGTTTATTCTTGCAGCCACTGTGCTTTTTGTGTGCCTTCCAACCTAGGGGGCTCATCTCTCAGCACTATATCAGACAGTATTCTGTTGTGATCCATTGAGTTTTCCTTGGCTAATTTTTGGATGTAGATTGCCAGGCCATTCTTCCTAGTCTTTCTTAGTGTGGCAGCTCCTCTGAAACCTGTCCACCATGGGTGACCCTGCTGGTATTTTAAACACCAGTGGCATAGCTTCCAGCATGGTAGCAACATGTAACACACTGCAGTAAACAAACTGATAGACAAGTGGTGTACTCCGCTCCTTAGACTTATTTAACCACAGTCTGCATTTAACAAGATCCTGCGATAATTTTCATACACACTTAAAGTTTGAGAAACTCTGCTTTAGGAAGAATAAAATTTAAAGATACATTTATCTACTAGGCTCTTTCTCTTATGCCGTAGAGTCTATCCATGACTGTACAAATTTACAATCAAGCTAAAAGCCAAAACTCCACATTTGACTCAAGGTTAATGGCCCAGGTTGGGAACATTTCTGATAATGAACATTACAGTTCATCATGGACCTTGAACAACAAATGTGATTTAATTGCTACTTAAGTGTTCAAATTAGGTCACTGTGATAAATGTAAACCCTTTCTCCTCATTTCCTTAAAGTCCTGCTGTTCTTTGTATCAGCCATCAGCAGAGCTTCAAATCAGCCCATCTGGTGCTACTGGTCACTACTGCCAATTTAGAAAGCATCCCTGTATTGGTTCTTTGTCCATTTGGTCTCATTCTTTGTTGTATACAAGCCCAGCTACTTTTGTTATATTTATAAGTTGCAGGTTGATTCAATTTATAAGCTAGAGCTTTTCAATATTGCTCTTGAGTAAAAGTGGCATCATGAATACGTAATGTGGTGACAATCAGCAGCAGCAAGCCATCAAACAGAGGGAAACAGTAAATTGGTTTCCGATAGAAAGATAAGGATCGATCTTGTTTGTATTCATAAGCCAAGCTCCATTTTTTTGAAACATGACTTATGTAGGAACAAAATAAGAATAAATATGGTTATAACTCACTTGTTTTAATTTCAGTTGTTTGGCTTCATCAATGTTCTAAAATAGTTAAGCTCCAGGAAGAAAACCCTCAAATTGCTAAAATGCATACCCCCCCCTCAAAAAACCCATTGCCCTCGAGTCCATTCTGACGCATAGCGACCCTATAGGACAGAGTAGAACTGCCTCATAGAGCTTCCAAGGAGCGCCTGGCGGGTTCGAACTGCCGACCTCTTGGTTAGCAGCCATAGCACTTAACCACTAAAAAAAAAGAAAACGAAAAAAAAATTTTTTTTTTCCTACCCCATCCAAAAAAAAAAAAAAAAAAAAACCATCAGGGTTTCCTAAAATGCATACCACCAGTTATTTTTGTTTTGTTTTGTTTTTATTGTGATAAATACATAGGTAACAAATGATTTGTAATTTCGACATTCTTCGCATATATGATTCAGTGATATTAATTATCATGTTGTTCTACCATCGCCATTATTCCAAATTTTCCCACTACCTTTAGTAGATGATCAGTGCCCCCTAAGCAGTGAGTACCATTTTCCGCTCCCTCCTGCCCACTCCTGGCAACCATTAATAAAATTCAGTCTGTACACTTGCTTATCCTACACATTTTATATAAGTGGAATCATTCAATATATGCTTAATCATGTTGTAGCAGTATCAGGGCTTCATTTCTCTCTACGACTGAATAATATTCCATTGTATGCATATTCCACATTTTATATATCCAATTCATCTTTGATGGACATCTAGGCTGTTTCCACCTTTTGGCTATTGTGAGTACTGCCGCAATGAACACTTGTTATAAGTATCTGTTTGCATTCCTGCTTTCAATTCCTTTTGTTATATACCTAGGCGTAGAATTGCTGGATTATACGGCAACTCTAGGTTTAATTTTTGAGGAACTGCCAAACTGTTTTCCACAGTGGCTGTACCATTTTGCAGTCTCACCAGCAATAAGTGAGTGTTCCTTTATCTCCTCACCCTCACTGTAAAAACGAGGGTGAGTGTCTGAACTCCTGTCACTTCACAAGGGTGAAAAAGAACCAAGATCAATAGCCCAGGGCTGATTCCTATGAGGTGGAGGTCAGACACACCTCCTCTCTCTGCCATCTTTACCAATTCTGACATCAAACATCCGTTGCACAGCACTCTGTAATTCTCTGCTGGGTTCAATAATTCATTGCAATGGCCACACAAAACCCACAGACCATACTCTTGATTATGGGATTCATTAGGTAAATAACCGTTACAATTTAGGCTCAGGAACACTCAGGGTATCTTTCTTCCATCAGGACACCCTTTTTCCAACTGTGCTCACAGGCGCACTTCTCCCTGGCCCTAAACCTCTCCCCAAAGGCACTCAGCTTTCTGTCTCCGTGGGCTGGGTCTCTCCTGCCACCACTTCTCACTGTGTTCAGTTTTACAGCTTGCTCTCTCTCTTGGTCTCCTGCTTCTGGGAGCTTCTCAGTGCAGGGATCCTGGGCCCAAAGGACTCAGTCTATGCTCCTGGCTGTTCTTTGTGGGTGGTGGTAGGATCCTCCTCTCTGCTCTGGAACTGGCTGTCTGTTAAGGCAAAACTGACCAGTCCCCTTGGTAGGCCGCAATCACCCTATCACACAGTCCCACCCAGTCATCTGGGTGGGAGTTACAAGACCATGGCTAGAAAGGCCATACAAAAGTAATCAATCACACACTGCAGTCACCAACACTTGTTGCTTTCTGTGCATTTTTTAAAAAATCCTAGCCATCTTAGTGGGTGTGAAGGATACCACAAAGTTTATGTGTTAAGGCTCACATACTTTAATAATAAGAAAATTTGATATTTGTGAGGGAAGACTACCTGAAACAGATACATGAACTCAGCACTCTATCAGCCCAGAAGAAAAATCAAAGTCATAATTATTGCTAGTTTTAACTTCTCTCCAATGCCTTCTTAATGGTCTTCCAAATAGTTCTAGAAATTTCTAGAGGGGTTCTTTGGGCTACTATGTGTTATCTGCTATTTTTCTTCTTTCCTGTTTTGTGGAAGCTTTGGGAAGCTGTCACCTTTGCTGCTGTATTGACAAATAGTAGAACTGGTCTCCTATATATCTATGCCCAAAACATCCCTGCTGCTGGTTGTCCCCACCAGAGCTGGTGCTGTGGCTGCAGAGCCCCAACATTGAGGATGCTAATGTGTAATGAAGGCCCAGTATTCCACTGTGGTCAAAGGCCCTGGGTCCTCTCACTGTGGAAGCCACCAATTCTAACTTCTATCACTGCTGATTCTGTTTCCATCACTGCTGAAGCCATGAATACCAACACTGCCAATACCTTTCAGCCTTTATACCTGGTATGGATGTCAGCAAATGAGCTCTTTGAGTTTATATTGATTCTTTTGTTATTGCCCAATCACCTGGGAGTCAGATAGGAGCTTATAAAGGCTTGACAGAGGACAATCTGTGGCCCACGGACCGTGGGATGGATTTTGTGCTATTTTCTGCATTACTGTCAATGTTAGCTCACTCTGTGTGTGTGTACCAACTTTCTCTTGGGATAAATTCTTTTCCAGGCAGCTTCTTGATTTCTCCTATAAGTAGATCTCTGGTGAGCTTCCCTAATCATTCCTCAAAATAATCACCAAGAGACCTCAGTCCTAGTAGGAATATAGCAGGGGTCCATATTGCTCCCACCAAGCAGTCCAGGATGATGTAAAGAGAATGGTATAATCTGACATACCTAAAGTCATTCCCAAGAGCTCCATTGTATTAAAGTACATTAGAGTTATTGATGTGCTCTGAGATGTTAAGAAAAGGATATATTATATACACACATACGTACACACACGCACACACCCCTTAATCCTTGTTGCTTGAACGGGTAGGCTCTGTTACCTATAAACTATGCCTATTACCACCAGTGAGGCTGCCTCTCTCACATACAAGCATTAGTTAGTTTTTAGAAACTGGAGAACATGCCACCATGATGGGCAAGAAACTCCTGGACATAGTCATAGGATTTGACGTCCTCAAGAAACTTCTGTATCCTATTACCTCTCCTGGCTTGCACAGGGTTAAGATCAGTCTCAGAAGACTGGGAACCAGAGAAGTATCTAAATTATTTATTTCCGAAAGAAGGGAAAAATGAGAGAGGAACTTAAGGTGGCTGAGATGGAATTCTGTTGCCAGAAGCTTTCTATGGTACCATATGCTTTTATTATGCTCTATTAAGAGAAGACGATAGATAGGTCAGGAAGATAGGGGCAGTAGGAGATGGTTAAACATTCTTGAGAAAGAGCCAGGATTAGTCACCTCCAGAGACCAGGTCCTGAAACAGATGCCCATTGATTTGTTCCTATATTTCATTACAGATCCCGGGAGTGGACCACTCTTACACCACTCTATCTTAAATGTCATCTAATATTATGTTTCACATAGAAGAATTCTCCCTGTGAGTTAATTTTTATGAAGCAGCCATGTTTATCTTTAGTCAACATTATAAATAATGGTTTTGTTCCTCAATTCACTAGGAGAATTTTAATTTGTGAAGGAAAATGGGTTATGATGAATGATGATCTTAGTTGCCTACTAGGCTTCCCAGGTACCTCTGTCTGGCTTGTTGGGTGGTAAAGAGGGAAATGCATGTGATGGCAACATTTTGGACCAGTGAGAACTTATTCCAATGCATGTCTCAGGCCATATGACCCTGTTGCCATTTGAACAAGGAGGATCAGGGCTGCTTCACTGCAGATTTAACCCTAAACACACACCTGCCATCACGTACCCCTTAGCTTCCTCAGTGAAAGAGGTGGTCAGGAGGATGTAAAGCTGATACAGGGAAAGGCTGCAACTACAATGTTTTGTTCAGTCTCCATCATCCCCTCATCCTCCACACTCATCCTCACAACTCACTCCTTCACACAAACTATCTTTCAAAAGAGTAAATCAGGTCACATGACTATGTTGTTGTTAGGTGCTGTCAAGTTGGTTCCAACTCATAGCAACCCTATGCACAACAGAACGAAACACCGCCCAGTCCTGCGCCATCCTTAAAATCGTTGTTATGCTTGAGCTCATTGTTGCAGCCACTGTGTCAATCCACCTCGTCGAGGGTTTTCCTCTTTTCCGCTGACCCTGTACTCTGCCAAGCATGATGTCCTTCTCCAGGGACTAATCCCTCCTGACAACATGTCCAAAGTACGTAAGACGCACTCTCGCCATCCTTGCTTCTATGGAGCATTCTGGTTGTACTTCTAAGACAGATTTGTTCATTCTTTTGGCAGTCCATGGTATATTCAATATTCTTGGCCAACATCGCAATTCAAAGGCGTCAGTTCTTCTTCGGTCTTCCTTATTCATTGTCCAACTTTCACATGCATATGATGTGGTTGAAAATACCATGGCTTGGGTCAGGCACACCTTAGTCTTCAAGGTGACATTTTTGCTTTTCAACACTTTGAAGAGGTCCTTTGGAGCAGATTTACCCAATGCAATGCATCTTTCGATTTCTATGTTTATATAAAAACTGTCTTATTAATTTACTATCCCTTTCTAGCACTCTGATTTCATCTTCTTCCACCCTTTCTTCATTCACTGATGCCACCCAGTCTTTCTGGTGTTCACACCTCCAGACTTCTTCTTGTCTTAGGGCTTTGCTTGGAATCTTCCTTCAGATTGTCACCAGCCTGCTTTCTTCTCTGGTCTCTAGTATAACACCTTCTCCTCGGGAGACATTATCTGACAACACTAGCCAATGCAGTCTACCCCTGTCTTCACTGCTTTTCTAACAATTACTGTGGTTTATCTTCTACATCAGTACCAACACTTAACTACTTTATTTGTTTATATACTGAGTAGAATATAAGCTCCTTGAGGGCAGGACTTGTCTGGAGTGTTACCTGTGCCCAAAATATAGCTGGTCCAATAAATATTTGTTGACTATCAAACAACAAAGCCGGTATAAAAAGAGTCTGACCTTGTCCAAAGGCTGCTATTGATTTTTGAGCACAGTGACCCAAAGAAAGAGGTCAAGTAAGCTCCATTATTTGAAATTCTTAAATGAGTCCCGACTGAAAATAGGTTAACTTGAGCACAGTGATGATACAATGACCTCCAATACAGACGATACTGGGGTCCAATATATAACATCCAGTTTTTTTTTCCCTTTGGACTGAGGTCATGGGCCTAGGGACCAGAGTGCTAAGGCAGGGGCAGTACGAAGTGATAATATTGTGTTTTCTGAGTTGGCGCCTCATGGTTGAGAAGTTCATTTATTAATCCAGAAATGTTTATTGAGCACCTACTATGGATAGGCACTATTCGAAACACTAGAGGTACTTCAGAGGGGGAAAAAAAAGAAAGAATTCAAAAATACCTGTCATTGAGCTTACATTCTTGTGAGACAGAACAGACAAAAAATAAATTAATAAAATACATGTCGGATGGTGATGGAGTTGTTCTATGGAGGAAAATAAAGCATCCAAGTGGATTAAAATTATGAACAGAGTGGTTAATGAGAGTCTCATTGATAAGGTGATATGTGAATGGAGACTGAAAGAAGTGAAGGAGGTAGCCATGTGGACAATCTGGATCAAGAGGGTTCCAGGCGGTGGGACCAACAAGTGCGAAGGAACTCAGGTGGAAACATACTTGGGATCATTGATTTGTTGTACTTATCAATTGTATGCATTTGATATACTAATGAGCTTGGGGAAAGTTTAAATGGTTTATCTAAAGTCACACACAGCAAGTGAGAGGCATACCTGAATTAGAAATAGCTCTTCTGACTCACGACAGAGTCTCTGGGGCAGGAATCCATTAACTATCAAACTGTGAGTTCACTGTTAGAAATTCTGCATAATGAACAATCCGGAATTCAAATAACCAGAAATCTTACAGTCCCCAATGTGTTTGCATATGCGTGATTTTGTTGTTGTTGTTTTGTTGCTTATTTTGCGCTTTACTTTTTGAATGAAACATGACAACTGAACAAAGTGAAATAAGAATTTGTTTTAAACAGAAGCTTTTATCCATTGCAGTACTAGATGTTCAACCAATTTTCTGATAATTTCTATGTTTATATGCTTAATGATGATTGATCATAATGATGACTTTGATGAACTCTCAGGTTTGACTATACCTTCAGAAAAACTTTAGAACTGCTTTATTTTTTAAGTTTTGTATTTTAGTTATGTATAAATTGACAATTCGAGTATGATATGCATTGTCATTGTTGTTAGTTGCTGTTGAGTCTATTCAGACACACAGAGACCCTACGCACGACAGAATGAAGCACTTCCCAGTCCTGCTCCATTCTCACAATTGTTGCTATGCTTGAGCCCATCGTTGCAGCCACTGTATCAGTCCATCTCATTGAGGGTCTTCCTCTTTTTCACTGACCTTCTACTTTACCAAGCATGATGTCCTTCTCCAGGGACTGATCCCTTCTGATAACATGTCCAAAGTATGTGAGACATAGTCTTGCAATCCTTGCTTCTAAGGAGCATTCTGGTTGTACTTCTTCCAAGACAGATTTGTTCATTCTTTTGGTAGTCCATCGTATATTCGAAATTCTTCACCAGTACCACAATTCAAAGGCGTCAATTCTTCTTCAGTCTTCCTTATTCGTTGTCCAACTTTCACATGCATATGAGGCAATTGAAAACGCTATGGGTTGGGTCAGGTGCACCTTAGTCCGCAAGGTGACATCTTTGCTTTCTAACACTTCAAAGAGATCTGTTGCAGCCGATTTGCCCAATCCAATGTGTCTTTTGATTTCTTGACTGCTGCTTCCATGGGTATTGGTTGTGGATCCAAATAAAATGAAATCCTTGACAACCTCAATCTTTCCTCCATTTATCAAATTGTTGCTTATTGGTTCAGTTGGGGGTATTTTTGTTTTCTTTATGTTGAGGTGCAATCCATACTGAAGTCTGGGATCTTTGATTGTCATCAGTAAGTGCTTCAAGTCCTTTTCACTTTCAGCAAGCAAGGTTGTGTCATCTGCATAACGCAGGTTGTTAATGAGTCTTCCTCCAATCCTGTTGCCCCATTCTTCATATAGTTCAGCTTCTTGGATTATACAGATTGAATAAGTATGGTGAAAGAATACAACCCTGACACACACCTTTCCTGACTTTAAACCATACAGTACGCCTTTGTTCTGTTTGAACGACTGCCTCTTGATCCATGTGCAGATTCCTCACGAGAACAATTAAGTCTTCTGGAATTCCCATTCTCTGCAATGTTACCCATAATTTTCCACAATCTCTAGAACATGACTATTTTGGTTCTGTAATATTATGTTAGGGTTTTTTCCTCTAAGTATGATGGCAACTAACAGCAACAACAGCAACAACTTGGGGGTATACGTTGTCTTGGTACAAAAGCTTGAACACATTTGAAAATATTTTTTTCTTATTTTCTCACCTATCTTTCTTCTGAAAATTATTTGTCCTGGTTAAAACTCATAAGTGAAGTGTTAATATGTAACATTTATTGAGATCCATTCTGTATGCCAGGAGGTATTAGGCACCTTACATGTACTACCTCATTTAATCCTTACAACAACCTGTGAAATACTATTCCTAAAAACTACTTATAACAATCTGTGAAGAACTGTGAAAAACTTCCTATGAAATACTATTATTATCCTCATTTTTTAGTTGAGGAAATTGAATTATAGGGAAGTTAAATAATTTGTCCAAGGTCACACAGCTAATAAATGGCAAAGCCAATCTTCAAACCCAGGTGTTTGAAACTAGAGCCGGTATTCTTAAAGGGAAGCGTACATGAACCCATCAGGAAAACACTAATCTGAAATACTTTGGATTAAAAGAAAACCTGAAAAGCAAGTATAAAGTTAACAATCAGCACAATCAACGAAAAATAATTCCAGTCACTTGAGAAATCAGGCAAAAACAAATGAGCTAGCTTTGCATCACGTATGGGATTAAGCAAATCACCTCACACTTGCAGGACAGAACATTGGACTGACAGTCAGATGCCCTGAGTTCAAGTTCTAGCTCTCCAACTAACTAGAGGAGGTAAAGCAAATCACTAAGCATCTCTGAGCCTTCATTCCCCACCTGTAAAATGGGGAATTAAAACCCCATTTCCTTACAAGACTGTAGTTGTACAAATAAGAAAATATCTTTAGATATCTTTGTAATATCTAAAGTGCTTTACAAGTTATTATTTTAAAAGTAATTTTGAAATATAATAGTACATATATCTTGAAAAATGATTGCTGAATCAGATGACATATTTTGGAGGTAGAAATTCACATTATTTTTCTATTTAAATTAATAGTCATGTATAAACGCTTAACTACCAGCTGAAAGGTTGGAGGTTTGAACCCACCCAAAGGCATCTCAGAAGACAGGCTTGGCAATCTGCTTCCGAAAGGTCACAGCCTTGAGCCCTATGAACACATACCCTACTCTGCACACATGCAGTTGTCATGAGTCAGAATCAACTTGATGGCAATTAACAACCACAACCACCTAAGTATTTCAAATTGAATTTCCATTTTTTGCCCTCTCCTGCCCCAAAACAATATATAAATTAGAAGGTCTAATTTTACTGATCTTGGGAATATCATACATGTTTTTTAAAGGCTCCATATGCATTGATATAGAATCTCCGGTCATTTTGAGAAAGCAATTATTGATGTGTTTTTCTGATTTAAGTAAGTAAGTGCATATTTGGGCTTTTTTTTTTTTTTTTAAGGAAGAATCGGTATTTATGTATTTTAAAACATTGACTGACTTTTCCATTATGCTGTAACCTTAAAAATGGACTAGATATTTTTGTAAATCCTTAAACTAGTAAAGCACCAAACCTAACAGTACTTAAATTCAGCAAAAGTGAGATTAAATGCCTAACCTAACAGTACTTAAATTCAGCCAAAAATGAGATTAATAGTTTGCTGTATGCTGTAAACCCTGAATTGTGTTTTTTCTCTGCACCCTACCTCTGGCTGCAAAATGTCATCATACCATTTTCTATCAGACGAGAAAAAGGCACATGTAATGAATGAGAAAAATGTTCAGTGCAGCTACATCAGCCTCACAAGTACCTAAGTGGAACTTTAAATCCCAATGTTATATTCAAAGGGACGTTGCTGTGCGATGAAGCTCAGAGAGCCTCTCAATGGATGACGCATTGGTCCTTGACCCGGGGAGATGGCATTTTGATTTTGATTGCTTTTTTATCGAGAGTTTAGAGCCTTTCCTAGAATATTGCTTTCAGGGGATTTTTTGGGGCTAAGTTAGGGCAAAAATCATTTTTATTCCTGCTGAAAGGAATCTTTTTTTTTTTGCACCAGAATTTAGAACAGAATATGACAAAGGATTGGCTCATGACTCTAGAAAGGTATGGTTTCAGTTGTGATATTTGTGGACAATCAACAGATACACTGTCCCAAACTTTAAGACAATGGAAAATTAATTGAAAAAACAATACATTTTACCAATTTTTTTTTTGGCTGTTTCAAACTTATTAGTAGCAAGTCGAAGCAGCATTTAAGGACTACTTTCTATATTCCACGCAGTTTGTTAGGTGTTTTGACAAATGTTACCTCACATTTATATGTAATAAGCCTGTGAGGTCATTTTCCGAATTATAGAATTTGCCCGTTTAAAGACAACACTATGATTAAACAACACTATGATTAATTCTAACACTTTTGAACATCAGATTTAAAAAGCGTCATTCTTAAACTAATTCCCGAGGTCACCTTTTAGCAAAATAAAAAAAAGGGTAATGGTCAGTGTTTACTCTAAAGCAAAGATGAGAAGATAAGGTGGCAGGGAGACTAGAGTACTGGAAATGGAACAACTACAACACAATTAAAGAGGATGTGACACATTGTGAAAAATGTAACTAACGTAGCTGGACAATTTGTGTGGAAATTGTCAAGCTAAGGACCTAACTTGCTATGTAAACTATCAGGGAAAATACAATAAAATATTATTAAAAAAAGATTATTGAAGAAATGTGTATTTATGTGTTAAATTAAAACAAAATGTTTATGGTAAAAAAGAGGGGGCCATGTTTTCTCTCTCTCTCTTTTTAGCAGACTACCAAGGACCAATATAATTTAATCAATTTTATGACACAGAATTTTTATTTGCATTTTATTAACATCAATTCTTAAACTATACACACTACAGAGATATTTTTAAGGAGCTGTTTGTATCGCAGAGCTGTTTGTGTTTATACTCACTGGCCTAGATACCTATGTTTTTCAGTTTTTGTGCTTGATGATGGTCGCTACAGAGCCGCTATGAGTTGGAATTGCCTCAGTGGCATCGGGTTTGGTTTTTTGTTGTAGTTTTGATCTCTCCTCTCTTTTTGCGATTTCTTTGTACTGTTAATGCGCTTGCCTTCGGCAAACTCTCCCTACCCAGCTGTACCTCTTTATAATTTACTATTCACTGTTTTTTTCTTACCACCACTCATCTGTTAGTTGGTCATACTGTGGTGGTTTGCGTGTTGCTGTGATGCTGGTAGCTGTGCCACCGGTATTTCAAATATCAGCAGGGTCACCCATGGTGGACAGGTTTCAGTGGAGCTTCCAGACTAAGACAGACTAGGAGAAGGACCTGGCTATCTATTTATAAAAAAAAAATTGGCTAGTGAGAACCTTATGAATAGTAGCACAACATTGTCTTATACAGTGCCAGAAGATGAGTGCTTCAGGTTGGAAGGCACTCAAAATATGAATGGCAAAAGCTGCCTCCTCAAAAGAGAGTCGACCTTAATGACTTGGATGGAGTAGAGCTTTTGAGACCTTCATTTTCTGATGTAGTGTGACTCAAAATACCTCTTTAAAGTGTTGGAAAGCATAGATGTCACTTTGAGGACTATGGTGTGCCTGACCCAAGCCGTGGTATTTTGAATCACCTGATATGCATGCAAATGGTGGACAATGAATAAAGAAGACCGAAGAAGAACTGATGCCTTTGAATTATGATATTGGCAAAGAATGCTCCTTCAAAGCGAGGATGGGGAGACTTCGTCTCACATACTTTGGACATGTTATCAGGAGGGACCAGTCCCTGGTGAAGGACATCATGCTCGGTAAAGTAGAGGGTCAATGAAAAAGATGAAGACCCTCAGTGAAATGGATTGACACAGTAGCTGCAATGGTGGACTCAAGCACACTGGTGATTGAGCATGGCTCAGGATCCAACAATATTTCATTCTGTTGTACATAAGGTTGCAATGAGCTGGAACCAATTCGAAGACACCCAACAACAACAATTTTCTCTTAGGAAAAATGATTTAGTTAAACTGATTATAACTGCACTTAGAATAAGAGTAAATAGGCTCTGAGTGAGGCCTGAGGGTAAAGTACACCAGCTTTAATATGTACATTCTGTTAAACCTATTGTAATGACTGAAAGGCCTGTTTGTTTTATATGCTTTCAACTCATTGATGGTATTTTAGAGAATTGAGATTGTAGGAGTGGTGACTTCTAGGTAAGTAAAATATTATAGGTAATGGAGTTCAGTTTCCTTAATCTAGATTTTAGGAGTCCCTGGGTGTTTTAAACGTCTAAGCGCTCAGCTTTTAACCAACAGGTTGGCAGTTCAAATCACCTAGAGGTGCCTTGCAAGATAGGCCTAGTGATCTACTTCCAAAAAATCATGGCCATTGAAAACCCTGTGGAAGCACAGTCCTACTCTGAATCATGTGGTTTTGCCAGGAGTTGGAATTGGCTCAACAGCAAATGGAGCTGGAATCTAGATGTTAATTGTGTGTGATTGTATTCTGGTTATGAAATAAACATTGGGTTACGTAAATAACAGAAAAATTGAAAATTCGTGGGTTAGAATTAGTTATAGATTCTTATTATGTATCTCTGCCAGACCCTAAGCACAGTTTTTGATTACCATGTGGAAGTACTGAGTAGTCTGGATCATCGCTATGAAATTCAAATAAAACCCATTGTGCAACTGCCAAAAACCAAACCAAAATAAAACATAATTTACTGGTGGTACAAATGGATTTAATAATAGCCAACAATGTTTCAAAAAATAAATAAATACCAATAATAATGTGGCCATGTGGACAGGGGATTTAATAATCAATTTGCTATGATTATTAAATATTAGATCTCTATCCATGATATATGCAAATCATTCTTAGAGAACTTCTCAGTGCTTCTGTTTTTATCTTCAAAATTGGAAGAATTATCAATACTACTGTAGCATTTCAACAATTGCCTTCCCTGACTCCCTGGTTTTTCTAGGCAAGCCAAACTACCCAGCCAGCACAGGGAACATCACACAGCAACTTGGATCAAGACGGTTATCTTAGACCCTGGTTCTTTTTCTTCACTCCTATTTGTGTTCTGGGTTCATGTTTCCATTCTGATGTCTATTTGGCTTCTAACCCATTTAGCTTTGCCTCTCATGTCCACTTGCCGCTAATACTTGATAATAGAAGAGAAAAATAGTGTTCTGGAAAACAAAATAGGGAGATTTAACTACATCAGAAATGCCTTGAAAGATAAAAATTCCTTTTCCTGAAATGGTGACATTAGAATAGTTTACTGAGGATGACTAATAGGAAATCAATAGGTCTTTCCTCCCTTCTTCACAGTCCTCTCTCCCTTTTTTCCTTTATTAATTATATTATATATATCTTATATTCATTCATTATTTATCTTATATATTTATCCCATAGAATGTATTAGACGCTAGTAGATTCTTTGCTTACAAAAAAGCACAAATGTTAAAAATTAATAATATGGTAAGATCAAAATCAAAATAGAGTTTGCCTAGCGCTAAGGTGCCCCTAACCTGAGCCATGGTGTTTTCAATTGCCCCGTATACATGCAAAAGTTGGGCGGTGAATAAGGAAGACCAAAAAAGAGTTGATGGCTTTATGGACTTTTAAAAGAATGAACAAATGTGTCTTGGAAGAAGTACAACCAGAATGCTCCTTAGAAGCAAGGATGGCTAGACTATGACTCACATACTTTGGACATGTTATATCGAGGGATCAGTCCTTGGAGAAGGACATCACACTTGGTAAAGTAGAGGGTCAGCAAAAAAGAAGAAGACCCTCAATGAGATGGATTGACACAGTGGCTGCAACAATGGGCTCAAGGATAACAACGGTTGTGAGGATGGTGCAGGAGCAGGAAGTATTTTGTCCTTTTGTACATAGTCAGAACCGATATGAGGGCACCTAACAACAACAACAGCATCTCTGTGAATATATAGAGGAAGAAACCTGAAATTATATAGGCAGTTAAGGAAGGAGGTAGGGAAAATTTCCCGTAAGAGATAATGCTGAGGTTGAGTCCTCAGTAATACTGAAGTTGGTAATGAGTTTTCTAGGTGAAAACAAGGCCCAGGGCAATTTCAGGCAGAAGGGCCAATATGTGCAATAAGCATTGAGGTGTCAAAGAATATGGCCGCATTCAAGGAATGATTAGTTGCTTGACACATGGATGCATATTTGGAGATGAGACAGAGCAGTGGGTAACAGCTAAAGGAGTGTGAGACAGAGTTTCAGCTGGAGCTGACAAAGAAACATCCTTGAATCTACACTCGGAGAATAATTCTAAGGTAATATATAAAATAGCGCACGGTGAGAAGGACTGCCAAACAATACTTCATATTAGAACAGAAATTTCATGTCTTTGTATCCCTTGATCTGTGGAACTGGGCCACTCAGACCTCACTTTTTAGGGTACCCAGCTCCAGGTACTGCATCCAAGACTGTCTCTGGGCCATGGGACTATATGCTCAATTTCTCCCAATAGCTCAGTCAATTAACATTAGTTTAACCTCATTTCCCTGGACTCTGGTTTCCAAATGTAAAAGAGACTATTGGACTAAATTCTCAGTGAAAGTGGTGATCTCACTGAAATATTTTGTCCAAGGTACAGCATTGTGCCTGGAACCTAGGCTTCATGCCCTACGTTATAATCTTAACCATTTGACCATTGTGATTCGTGTAAAAACTGGTCCAACTACAGGGCCTAAAAATAGCACTTTATTTGTAAATACATTGAGATGCTTTTGGAAAAAGAGGATTATGTTTGGAAAAAGTAGGCAAATGGGCTTTCTTAATACAGAATCCAAGAGTTAGATTGGCTTATCCTTAGAGGATCTAATTTTCACCACCTGGCATAGAGGGGGAGCAGAAGATATAAACAGAAACCCTTTGATTCTGACTCATAGGACAGTGTAGAACTGCCCCATAGGGTTTCCAAGGAGTGGCTGGTAAATTCAAACCTTTTGTTTAGCAGCCAAGCTCTTTTTTTTTTTTTTTTTTTAAGAGGGAAGCATAGCTACCAAGAGAGGGGAATGCTAAATGTGATCAAGTCATTTCTTTACCCTTAATGGGAAAGACTGAGAAAGTAGGCAGAGAAAGTCCAGGGAGGCTGAAGAAGGAATTTTCTCCCCTCAAACACTCTCTGTTCATGTTTCTACAGGACTTGAGCTTTACCTTTCCCCATACTCCCCCCCACCAAAAGCCTTAAACTCTGCCTTGAGCCATAGTTCTCATGATTGATCCTGCTATACAGCTGGACACTAGGATGCTGTTTTTCTCTCTTTGCTTTCTCTTCTTGCCTCCTGTTTAAACTTCTCCTAATTGTCTTCTGAGTTCATGCCGGCTCCACACCTTATGAACCAAGCCTAACAGCCAAGTATTGTTTATGATGGATGTCTTAGTTATCTAGTGGTGCTATAACGGAAATACCACAAGTAAAGGGATTTAACAAACAAATTTATTCTCTCACAGTTAAGAGGCTAGAAGTCTGAATTCGGGGTGCCAACTTCAGGGAAAAGCTTCCTTTCTCTGTAGGTTCTGGGGGAAGGTCCTTGTCATCAATCTTCTCCTGGGTCTAGGAGCTTCTTAGCACAGGGACTCCAGGTCCAAAGGATGTGCCCTGCTTCTGGTACTTCTTTCTTGGTTGTAATGAGGTCCTCTCCTCTCTGTTCGCTTCTCTCTTTTATGTCTCAAAACAGATTGACTCAAGTTACAACCTAATCCTGTAGATTGTTTCCTGCCTCATTATTGTAACTGCCTCTAATCCTGCCTCATTAACATCATAGAGGTAGGATTTATAACACAGAGGAAAATTACATCAGATTACAAAATGGAGGACAACCACGCAATACTGGGAATCATAGTCTAACCAAGTTAACACACATTTTGAAGGGACGTAATTAAATGCATAACAATGGGCAACTTCACTCAATCTTTCTAAGGTCCTATTCCTTCAGAAGTCAGATTTATTCCTTCAGAAGTCAGACCATGGTATCTGTGATTCATCATGATGCAAAAATATTTCTTCTCACTAGCTGTCATTAAATTTTTTTGATATTCAGAGTTCTCATCTTTAATGTTTGAGGGTCGAACTAGATGATCCCTAGATTCCTGGAGACTATCTTGTCCTATGGCTTTGTTGTTGTTGTGTGCCTTCGAGTCAATTCTGACTCATAACAACCTTATGAGACACAGTAGAACTGCCCCATAGTGTTTCCTAGGCTGTAATCTTTACAGGAGCAGATTACCAGGTCTTTTCTCCCCAATTCTTCACTACCCTCTTCTAACCCCTTGCCATGACCTCATCGCAGACAAAGGATGCTTCCCTACTCCTTGACTTTGGAATTGACTGTGTGACTTACTGAGAATGGCGCAGAAGGGACTTCTTAGCCTAGGTCATAAAGAGGCCTCCCTCTTGTACTGCCATTGTTACAAGAGTAGGATTTCCATGGGCAGCATGCCAGTCCCAGGTGCAGGGTGAGAGAAATGTGCAGCAGAGTCACCCGAGACATTGCTGTCTGAAGTTGAGCCTCTCCAGCCACCTCAAACTTGTGAGTAAGAAATAAACACATCAGCTGTGGGCCAGTGAGATTTTGAAGTTGTTTGTTGTTTTTTTTGTTGAGCAGTATTGTTTAGGAATACCTACCTGATACAGCTTCGTGGCTAAAGTGTTTTGCACATAGTAAACCAAAAAATAAACCAAACCCAGTGCTGTCGAGTCGATTCCGACTCATAGCAACCCTATGCACATATTAGACTTGATAAATATTGTTGAATGATTTTATTATGGATCATTGTTTTACTGTAACTGTGTTTTCATGAGTCACAATGGTCACATTAAAATGTCCCCTGAAGTACAGTAAGCTTCTTAAAACCTTTCTATAAGGGAGGGTGGAGTAGGAGTTACCCATTGCTACACTTTGTCAGGCATTTTTAAAGCACCTTTTTCCCTGCAACTACCTGCAGCCCCATACCCTCATACCTACCCTGCCACCAATCTTGAGAGGCCCCACTCCTTGCAAGCTCCCTTTGGAAGGTTCTTGAGTGACTTTGTAATTTTCCTATCTGGTTGTATTGGCCCATTCTGACCTAGATCATTTGGGAGAGGAAAGAGAGGCTGCTAAAGAGATGAAGGCTTTTAATGAGCCTCTTTTCACTGGAGTCTTCACAAATTAGGTCAGTTGCAGTCTGATGAAAGCAGGGAATAGTTTATAGTGGATAAGTAGGAAATTGCACTGAGATACAGGACAGCCTCTTCAAAATGACTTCTAATGCCTGGGTACGTTTTTCTGTGGCAGCCTGCAATGCTGAGAAATTCAGGTTATTGTGGTACAAGGGGCCTGGATCTTACAGATCATGGAAGGGGTATCTTGATCTCAGGTACCATTGCAGACCAAGGATCTGAGAAAAGATGTACCTGATTCTTTGATGTGGCCTTCAATGAGTATCCAGGCTGATGTCACAGACCTGACAATAACAAGGACACGGAAACTCAGAGAAGTGAAAAAATTGGCTCAAATTCTCTCAACCACCAAGTGACAGATCTGGGAATTATATCTACATCTTCTTATTCCAGAATCCTTATTAGTTTCTATAATAACCAAACCCACTACTGTCGAGTAGATTCCAACTCATAGAGACCCTATAGGACAGAGCAGAACTGTCCCACAGGGTTTCCAAGGCTGTAAATATTTACAGAAACAGACTGTAATCCCTCAAGTTATACCTTATTGGCCAAATGGATATTTACAGAGGTCCACACACAAGAGACCTAGTACCTATTTGTTAATTTGTTGTACTGTGGTGACTTGAGTGTCGCTATGGTGCTGAAAGCTATGCCACTGTATTTCAAATACCAGCAGGGTCACTCATGGTGAATAGGTTTCATTGGAGCTTACAGACTAAGACAGACTAGGAAGAAAGGCCTGCTGATCTATCTCTAACAATTAGCTAACAGATAAAACAAAATATTGTCTGATATAGTGCTGGAAGGTGGACCCCTAGGTTGGAAGGCACTCAAAATACACAGCGGCTGCAATACTGGACTTGAACATACTAGTAATCACGAAGATGGTGAAGGACCAGGCAACATTTCGTTCTGTTGTATGTGTGTGAGGTTGTCCTGAGTGGGAGCTGACTCAACAGTAACTAACAGCAACAACAACAACACAAAAGGCAATGTCATCCTGAGGCTTAGGAATCCCATGCGGGTGGAGGATACTCCCGCTCATGGAAATCCTGAAGATTTTCAGATCTGTCTGAAATTAACAAAGAAGAAGGGACTTTTTCTTTTAAGTTTCCACTGAAGGACAAATTCAAGTCATTGAATAATAATATTAGCAATTACCTCTGTGGACTGATCTACTACATGATTTTTTCTCCACTGAGGAAGCCTGAATATGGAGTAGTTCTACCACCTGTTCAGTCATTGTTTTGCTCACAGTTGACTCCAAGAAAGGATGATAAATGTGCTATCCATTTGTATGCAAGAGCAAATCGTTACTTTGTTTTGTGCTGTAGAAATCTCAGTGGTTGTAAATTGATTCATTAAAGGCTCAAGATGTCAGAGTTCCTCCTTTATTCCGTTGAGAGTCTGTTAATCCTCAGTTATTCACCAATGGATTTTCCACTTTGTGGCTAATTTAGATGCAGATTTTTTAATAATGAGGAAAATCTCCCCTGTCATCGAGAATATTTTTCTTCATGCGCAGATTTTTCTAGACAATAAAAACATTTTTGAGAGTAAAACAGTTAAAAATAAATCTTCTGCATCATTAGAAGGGTAATATTATTGTTTCTACTTTTATAAGTGTCACATAAGATGTTAAGAGGATAGAGTTTTTTACAGTGGCCACTGAGTTGATTCTGACTCATGGTGACCTCACATGTGTCAGAGTAGAACTGTGCTTCATAGGGTTTTCAGTGGCTGATATTTTGGAAGTAGATAGCCAAGCCTTTCCTCTGAGATGCCTCTGGGTGGACTTGAACCACCAACCTTTGGGTTAGCAGCTGAGCACATTAACTATTTGCATCACTCCAGGACTCCAAAGGAGATAGATCCAAACCAAACCAAACCTGTTGCTGTCAAGTTGATTCTGACTCATAGCAACCCTACAGGACAGAGTAGAACTGCCCTATAGAGTTTCCAAGGAGTGCCTGGTGGATTCCAACTGCCGACCCTTTGGTTAGCAGCCAAAGCACCTAACAACTACACCACCAGGGTTTCCAAAGAGATAGATAGGAAATGCTTATTAATTTTATTATTTTGGATTATCTACACTTTTGATACAGATATCTGAGTCAACTGAGAGTTTCCTGTAAAAACATATATTGTCAAAAAAAAAAGCAAATAGATGATTATTCTGTTCTGTATACATAGTAAAATAAGTGTCCTTTTATAATAGATATGTAATTTAGGATTTATATTAGTATCTCGAATGAGCAGTTTTTCCTTTGTTGGTCAGCTAATGAGTTTCCAGAGTGTTGAGGAATTGAAACGAAGTTAAAGATCATCAATTCTCTAATAATCCAGCCATTATCTAACAAATATCACAGCTTCCAAACCATCGTTACTTCTTAAAAAGCACTTCAAGCTACTGCAATGCCATCTCTGAAAAGGAACAACCTGGCCTGCCTATTTTGAGGTGAGATTTCATGTTATTTTATCATATAAAAATTATAGTCTAGATTATTTTTTTCTCTTCTTAAGAGACTGCTTTAGTTATTTAAGGACTTCAAAAGGAATGCACTTGGGTGAAAACTCAATAATGCAGCCATTTTCAATTCTATCATGTACAATTTAATGTAGTTTATATGCTCCCTTTTTGTCGTCGAGGTTTTTTTTTTTTAATTGTTGTAAAAATGTATATGATATAACATTTGTCAATTCAGTGTTTTCCACACGTACAATTTAGTGATATCAATTACATTGCTCATGTTGTGCAACTCTTGCCAGTAATTATCGACCAATTTTCCGTCACCATAAGCAGAAACTCACTGCTTTCTAAGCAATGACTTCCCCTTTTGTCTTCTCTTCTGCCCCTGGTAACCGCTAATAAAACTTTACTCTCTATACCTTTGCCTAGTTTATACGCTTCTTCATCATCTTAAATCCCTCACTGGGTTTTATAAGCCAGGAAATCTTAAGAAATGAGAGAAACTGTTCAGTTAGACAATGAAGAGAATGAATGGTTTACCCAATTCTTAGGCCATACTCTACTTACCAAATGGTCCAGAAACCAGGCAGGGCAGATTAGATGCAGCCACTGAGGCTTACAGAGTTAACTGCCTATTCCTGGAATAGCAGAAGCATTGCAGTTTAAAAAATTAAGACACAAACTGCCGAAACGATAAATCTGCTGTAGCCAGATGGGGTAGCCTTTATGCTGTAGGCCTGCTTGAGTAGATGATTCAATTTGAAGCTTTAAATTATAAACGCATTACGTTTGGCAACCTTTATTTATTTTAGCATTTTCAATGGCTGATTTTTTGGAAGTAGATCACCAGGCATTTCTCGTGAAGTACCTCTGAGTAGACTCCAACCTCCAACACTTCAGTTAGCAGCCGAGCACATTAACTGTTTTCACCACTCAGGGACCCGTGATGATGATACTAATTACCATTTATTATTTGCCAGGCACTGTTTACATACATGGACTCACTGAATCCTGATATGTTCATGATTATTATCACTATTATTATCTCCGTTTTACAGATGAGAAAACTGAAGAAAATGGAGGTTAAATACCTCCCCCAATGTCACACAGCTAGAAAGTGAGAGTCATAATTCACATCCAGCAATTGGCCTCTAGGATCCATGTCTTAATCACATTAATAAACTGCCTCTTGAGGATACATCTTCATTATATATGAAAAGGTATTTAGGAGGTAGAATTTTGAGTATTCGAATGTCAGAAAATATACTCGTATGATTGGCTAAGTATAAAATTCTAAGTTGAAAATTCATTTAGACTCAGAATTTTGAAGGTATTGAGACAGTGTCTTTTAGAACCGGTGTTAATTTTAAGAAATAAAATGCTGACTCCCTAGACAAGACCTGTTCGTAAACAACCTCTGTGAACTCTTAGGGTCTCCTGTTTATTTCTGGTGTTTTGAACTCTGACGATGACTCATTCATTTTGTTGAGTGGTTGGTGACCCTTTCAATCTATGTTGTTGTTAGTTACCATAGAGTCGACTCCAACTCACGGAGACCCTATGTATAACAGGACAAAGCATTGCCCAGTCTTCTGCCATCTCTGTGATCTTTGGTATGTTTGAGCACATTGTTGAGGCTATTGTGTCAATCCATCTCATTGAGGGTTTTCCTTGTTTTTGGTGACCCTCTACCAAACTTTCAATCTATAGACTAATATTTTTAGCTTTTAGAAATGTTCCCTCATTACTTCTTTGCTGATTTCCTTTGCCCTGTAAGTTTTTTTTCCCCCACAGAAGCTGTTCAAGTTATCCAGAAGAGAGTACTGTATTCATCTTTTGCCTGGTCAGGCTTCCAGCATTAGGGAAACTAGGCCAAGTAAGGGATCTTGGGTTTTTACTTTTTAGTGGCATTTGCTCACCTTAAATTTACCCTGGCCATCTCAATTCTAAGTCCTCCATTCTCCTGTTCTAGTGTGGATTGCTTCTAGATCTCATCTCTAGATCACCCCTTCTAGATCAATTTCTTCAGAGAAAAACTTCTTTATCTTTCCAGTTTGAAGGGCAGAATCTTTACCCAGTTGTATAGGATGGAAGAAGGGATGTGTGTGTAACTGCTGTCACTGACTTTTGACTGTACCCTCCTTCATTTTCAGTTTGTCTCCTCATTCCGTCTTCCATGGTCCTTCACACCTCTAAATCCCTTGCTTTTTTAAGTTTCTGTGCAATGATTGTCTTTTCATTAGTTCCCTCCTCTTCAGGCCATTGGGTTTTCATGTCCTCTGCTTTGCTAAGTCTTTTATCATTTATTCTTTCATCTACTTTCTATTTTACAGATATTTTTGATGTTTTCTTGTCTTCTCCCATGTTTTCTTCATTCTTGTAATTTTTTAGTCTTTTTTTGGGTTTGGGAAAGGAATATAAATAAACACTTCTAAATATGTTCCACATTGATCCTTTGGGTGGCAAAAATCGTTGGACAGAGCTGCTTGTCTGAGTTCCACTAGGGAGACCTCTTTTGACTTTTTCCCGATCTCTTACTAGGCCATTCTCGCTTTTAACTCCTCTCTCAATATTAACCATAATATGCAACGTGTTTAAGAAAATAGAGACTATAGATAAGTTCTGCTGATGCCTAAGACTTTTCATTTGGGTAAGAGAAAATGGTAGATGAATTTATGACTCACAACTAAGAGAAGTAATGAAGACATCACTAGCACAAATTATGATACAGAAAAAGCATTTTCCTACCAAAATGATATATAACTGTGGCGTAGATGAAAATACACCCAGATTTTTATCTCATTCATTATTTCATTGATGGTAAGTTCAAAAAAAATAATTACTGCTGCTTTATAAAGATGTAACTATGATGCTCACATTTTTATAGTACATATGATTTTTCTTCCCACGTTGCTAGTTTAAATCATCAACTTTAGAAGCATTTTTAGATGTGCTTTTTCTATCCAGTGCTCAGTTTCCTTATTATTTAAAAATACCTTTCAATGAAATCTTTAAAAGCAATTTCTCTGACCCTTAAAATCTGTTTTTATTAAGTATTTATATAGTATTTTAAGGTCAAATTCTCAATATAATTTTTATTCTATTTTGGGACTACAACGCTTTAGGAGATTGGAAAAGAGGGCATGAAAGAACAGTATTTTTTTAAGTGGTGGTTAATGAGATCTAGTGGAAAAGACGAAAGGATTAGTTTTTCTTTTGCATTTGCAGAAGGATAAATGGGGGGAGAAAAGATTTAATTAGGTATTTTTCTCAGTCAAGGTTTTGTTTCGTGGGTTAGGAGAATTAGGGGTTTAAAAAGCCAATTTCATGAGAGAGGTATATTTTCAAATTGCATTGAGGGGAAAGGTCTTGTGAGGTTAGTGAAAAGCATTGATAAGGAAGCTGAGACAGCAGCTTTCAGAAGTTGAGCAGAGCTAAGAACAGATATTCGTAATGGCCAGCGGAATTTTCAGACCACAGACACAGGCTCCTTGGTCCCTAGGTTTGCTTAGGGCATCAGATTATTATAATATGCTGGAGTTGGCATTCCTCTAGACACACCTTGAGTCATTTCTTTACTCAATCCAACTTTTTTCTTCCTCTTGCTTCATCACTGGATCGAAAGCAAAGCTGAGACAAGGACCAAGGAAAGGCTTCCAGTTTAAGAGAGTGAATTGAGAATTAAGCACATGCTGAATCCCATCTGCTCCAAACTCATAAAAAATACTGCACAAATTTGCTTATAATAATCAAGAAAACACATAACTGTATTCATACTGTAGGAAAAAGAAATCCATCACGACTACAAGTAGAGAGGCCTTAAAAAAAAGGGGGGGGGACAAGAACTCCAGGGGATAGGTAAGAACTGAAGGTTAGGGACATCAAATGATGCTCCTAAGCTGAAATTCTGTAACAAGACCTGAGTGCTAGGCATTGCATAGCCAGTGCTGGGCCACCATGAAACTACTGTGGAATTACACAGAAGACCACACAACCAAGAAACCCAGAGTAACTGAGAAAGCCAATGCTGTGAAAAACGTGCAATAAAGATAGCAAGCTTAGGAACTGAACAATCTGAAAAGTACCTGTAGTAAGTGTTTGTAATAGTCTTTAAGAGATAAAGAAAGGAATGACAACACTAAGAGAACTACCAACCCCCCCCCCCCGCCTCCAAAAAAGACAAAAACAAAAAGCAAAGCAGTTGCTGTGAAGTCGATCAAACTCAGGACAACACTATGTACTGGGGATAATAACATAAGAACGGTGATAGTGCAACAAGAAGATGTATTGAAAATACCAATAAGAAGTTTAAGAAATTTAGTAAAATAGTTAATGAAATAAAAATAATAAAATATACTTTGAATAGATGTTTGCACAGCTAGGAGAGAAGAGTGAACTGAAAGAGTATCAAGAATCTCTTGTAACATAGTACAAAGATATAACCCAAACCCAGTGCCGTCGAGTTGACAAAGATATAGAGATAGAAAATATTAAAGAAGAGTTAAGAGACATAGAAGATAAAGTTAGAACATCCAACATACATAAAATACAAGTTCAGGAAGGAGAAAATACCAAGAATGGTAGAGAAATGATGTTTAAAGAGATAAAGTCTAAGGAATTATCAGAATGTAAAGCATTTTTAAAGCATAAATCTCCAGATTAGAAAAGCATTCTGAGTACTGAACACTGTAAACAAAGACCCCAAACCATTGCCTTTGAGTCAATTCTGACTCATAGCGACTCTACAAGAGGGGTTAGAACTGCCTGGTAGGGTTTCCAAGGAGTGGCTGGTGGATTCAAACTGCTGACCTTTGGTTAGCAGCCATAGCTCTTAATTACTATGTCACCAGGGCTCCAAACAAAGACCAGGGGAAGCTAAAGTAGTAACATTTTGAAAGTGGAGACTGGAAGTAAGTGTAATTTTACCCACTTTTTAAAATCTCACCATCTTATCTCTATTTTTAGCATATTCATTGTACTGTTAACAGTATACAAAGTGGTAGTAAAAAAATTAAAAAAAAAAACTAAACCTGCTGTTGAGTCGATTCCAATTTACGGTGACCTCATGAGTATTACACGTAAGTAAATTTTTGTAAAAGATTGCAGTGCACAGTCAAAAAAGTTGGAGCTTGCTGATATTTATTTCCTGGCTCCTGGGAGTATAATCTTCTTAGGAATTCGTTACTAAAGAATTAATCTCAACCAAAACTGGGGAACTAAATCTTCTGAAATGATAGTCCACAAAATTCTTCAGATTAAAGCAGATTAGTAATAGAAGACAGTTGGGGCAGACTGAGGGATACAGTCAGACCAAAAAGATGGAATAATAATAATTTTGTGCTTAGTGTGGGGCATGATGCTGGACTGGCCTGTGAATGGCAACTGGACAGCACAATTGTGGTAGCCAGGTGGTCAGCAAGAACCTGATATTGCCTAAAACATTGCTAAAATAGTGCTAACAAAATATTTAAATTAAAAAGTGTTGTCACTGATGTTTTATGGCTGTGATGCCAAAGATAGAGTGTTTCTAAGGGTTTGGAAAACCTAATTCTCTTTATGAGGATAAATACCTAAAGAAGAAGGTTAGCCCTGAAAGTGAATGCTTGGAATGATTGGAAAAAAGAGAAAAACATAAGAAAAGCCAACCCGAATGGTTAATGCCAATGCACAATACAGAGAGGCTTAGGGATAGTAGTGCAACAGCAGTATCAGGACACCTGCCATGGTCAAGAATACAAGCCTGCGCTACAATAATTTAGCACCACAGAAAATATGGAGCCTTTGTACCCAGTCAACAAGGTCTGGAATGATCCCTAAGAAATTACAAACATGGATTGGAGCTGGAAAGCAAACACACAGGCAAAGACCAGAAACATGAATCTCTCATTGATAGAAACAAGTATGTACAATATGATAAATTCTTATGAAACGGAATTGGTGGTTAGATGAGATCACTGCTGTTTTATACAATTGGATATAAAATACGTACCGTATACACTTTCCTCAAAGACAGGCTTACCCAGAGTTCTACGCATGCTGTCTCCAGTTTCTTTCTTTTTTGCGTTTGCTGCCTCCAGTTTCTTACTTCTCATTCATTCACCATTCACCTATGCAATTCAATCTGGCTGCTGCTTTCACCATTCTACTAAAAATGCTCTAAGTCAGCAATAATAACTCTAATTTGGCAAAGCCAATGAACAATTTTTAATACTCATTTTAGCATCATTTCACAAAGTCAAGCGTATCCTCTTTATTTAAAAAGACACTTCATTCTATAGGCTTCTGCCACATGGCACTCTCATGGATTTTTTTTCCAGTTTCAGCCCTGTTTTACTATAAGATCTCCAAATACCAGCATTGGGCTTTGTTCTGGACCCTTTTCTCTTCTCACGGTATGCTCTGAGGCTGTGAAGTCAAGGTTGATTCCACAAACACTTTTGTGATCCTTGCCTTTCGGCTGTTGTATTGCTTCAAGTTCATTCATTGAATAAGTCACTCCTCGACCCTGCACTGCTAACAACCTGTGCTCCTTCGTATATCTTGCTGACTAGATTGGGACCAACTGTAGCATATGATAGCCTCAAAAATTTGAGTATTTAATTGACACTAAGAAGACTACCTGGTAGGCATTTTACCCACTAAACCTCCTACTGTTTCTCTCATTTAGCAATTAATTCCAAACCTAGTTCTGATGGCTTTCCTAACTCCTAAATAATATCCCAAACCAGAGAGTTTCTCAAGACAAAAACCCTACCCTGCATACCTGAAATTCTGTGCAACTCCTCCCTCTCTCTCACCATACACAGCCAATCCATTATCATGGATCATGCTGGTTCTCCCTCCAAAGTACGCCTCAAACCCTTCCACTTTTCATTTCCTCTACAACCATTTTATCTCAAGCCACCATCAACTCTTACCTATGCTAATGTCCCCCTCCCTGACAATGATCTCTCTGCTCATTCTTCACAGAGCAGCTAGAGATCAATCATGTCATTTTCAGGCTCTCAGTCCTTCAATGGCTTCCCATTGCACTTAGGATAAAATCCTCCATATGCCTAAGGCTTCCCATGGTCTGACTGCTGCCTGCCTCTCTAATTGCATTATGTGCCACTGTCCTCATCGTTCTCGTCGCTGTAGCAAACGTGCCTTCTCTTGGTTCCTCAAACTCACTCTCTCATTTCCACTGCAGTATTTTTCAGTGAACTTCCTTTTGTCTAGAATGAGCTTCTCCCTATTCTTGTGCAGTTAAGTCCTACTCATTCTTCTTTAAAAATGTTTCTCTATCTCTCTTCTTATTGTCATAAATCTATATGTAACAAATCATTTGCTATACTAACATTCTTCACATATACAATTCAGTGACATTAGTTATGTTTATCATGTTGCCCAACCATTATCATTATCATTATACAATAACTAAAATAAAAAACTCAGTTGGAAGGACTTAAATCCTACTCATTCTTGGTGTCTCAGATTAAATGTTGCTTCTTCAGAAAGACCTTCCTGGTCTCTAGTCAAGGCCAGTCTCTTGTACTGTACACCTTGTGCTTCTCCTTCAAAGCAACTGATCATGATTTGTAATAACTACGTATTTCTTTAATATTTATCTCACCACAAGATTATGGGCTCTGCACAGGAAGAGGACTGTTCTGTTTCCATTCCCTCAGGATTGTATTCCCAGCTCTGACACGTTGCCATGTTACTGGAAAACAATAGCTTTATATGTATATATATATATATATCTATCTATAGTGTGTGTGTGTATATATATATGTATATTTAGAAGTTACTTAGTATACTATAAGGAGTCCTGGTGGTGCAGTGGCTAAAAACACTCAGCTGCTAACCAAAAAGTCAGTGGTTCAAACCCACCAGCAGCTCCTTGGGAGAAACATGTGGCAGTCTGCTTCTGTAAACTATTACAGCCGTGGAAACTCTATGGGGCAGTTCTACTCTGTCCTATATGGTCTCTATGAGTTGGAATTGACTCAATGGCAGTGGGGTTATAATACATTCTCTCTCTATATAGAATAAAACAATGGAAACAATTAATTGTGATTTCGAAGTTAAATATTTAGTACACCTGTGAAATTATTATTTTGGTTCTTTTCTCATACTCCTTTTTCTTCCTTTCTAAAGTTCTGAGTTAGATCCCTGTAAGTGCTTAAACCAGGCATACTTGAACTGAGTGAATTCAAGCAGCTATTCAGTGTGACCTCAGGGCCAAGGGAGAGAATGCTGGTATCCAAGCCTGTCGGGCCACCTGTTGAACAGACACCCAGTCACTATTGCTAAGAAGGGACTTGGCTGGATTTCACCAGGTAATACAGCAGTACGCTTGTAGAAGAGATAGATTGCTATCAGGCCTGTGAGGGAATATATGCAGCATGCTTATTAATACATGAAAATCAACCCAGTGACAAAGGTCACCACCTTCTCTACCAGGGCATAATAACTCACTAAAATGAGTAAAAGTATCTCTTTGCTTCTCAGGTCACTTACATTATATTCAGCTTAGGTGAGAGGCTATTGGCAAAATTGGTATTTCACACGTGCTATTGGAGGGTTGTTGGGTATAGGAGGGCTGTTGGGTAGATCAGACCTTGGTCCCAAGGCAGAGTACATGACACGAGGTAGGTGGTGATGGACAGACAGGAGGTGGAGCTGAGTCTAGGGGTAGGCCAATAGTTGGGGCCAAAGCAGACAAGACTCAGCAGCACTGGTAGTTCCTGGCTATCCCTTTAAAGCAGAGCATCAATGTGAAGCTGGCTGTGGGCATCTCTAGAGATGAATCCAGAGGGAGAGCCTGAGACATGCAGGTGAACCCGACTTCTCACTGAGACAAGGACAGAGGTGCTCCAAATACTGAGCAGTGACCACAGCTGAGCTGAGGGTTATAACCCTTTGAGCAAAGATACAATGGTTCATTTCATGTGGCAAGTTATCACCACTTCCCTGACTGAACGCCTCTGAACTTGCTGGTGCTTCCTCTCCTGGCACTGTGTGGATAAGTGCCAGAAGCCAGGGGAGGTGGAACTAGGAGACAGCTGGAGAGGAAGAGGGAGGGCAATCTGGCTAACTGAAGTGGACAGCCACTGGCTGCTTTCTGCAAGAGGCTTCTGGGAATATAAAAGGCTGTGACGGCTGCCATCTGGGCTAAATGTCCTGCTGAAGAACTAGCCTGGGAGCACATATGATCTTGGGGCTCTCTAGCTACTGGGAGGGTTTTAATACAGTGACTTCTTCAAGACTGTGGATAGAACAGAGCTGTCAACTGGGAGCCTCCTGCTTCTTTAGTGGATTTGCTACCTAAATTAAAATTGAGTCTGTTAATGGAAAACATTAAAATCTGGAATGAAAAGATCACAAACTGATTTCTAAAGCGTTGTCCCTGTGATAGGCGTGGGAGGCTGAAGCACTGGTGTGGCACCCATGCAAGTTCTCAACATGACACTGAACTGGTCTGCTGTCCTGATTTGGAAGTGAGATAAGAAGCAGCCACTGTGATTCTTTATCCCACTCTCTCTCTGGATTGTCTTATCACCTCATCATTTGATGGTGATCAGACACCTCTGTAATGCTGTAAAAATAAGGCTAAAAGTAGAAATATCAGTGTAGATTAACAACTGAGACAGTGATGACAATTGCTTCCGTAACCCAGTGTTGTAGAAAGAAAGAAACCACCACAGTTTTGCAGCGTGCTGTATGGAGGAGAGAAAAAGAAATTCCCAAATGTATGTGAAACAAATTGCAGTGACTTAGTGGGGAGTTATTACTTCCAAAAATCACATATTCCTCCTCCTCTTTTATGTATTTTTGAGGTAGGAATGATAATTTCCTGATCTTTTGTAAGATTCAGAAAAAAAGACATTATTTCAGTCTGGTTACACTGCTCCTATAGGCTTCTTTAGCTTAGGATCCTGTTCCCCTCATTCCCAAAACATAACACACTGATACAGCCTTTAGGTTTTATCTACTGAGTCAGGTTATAGATTACACATACAAGTCAGCTCCAATACTTCAGAGGAATATTCTGGTTTGCTTTATTTATCCCCAAACTGTGTTATATAGTTTGATTGCCCTTTTCATTCACTGGGTGTAACTCCAGATAACTTTTGGTCCTTTCAGGAAATAACAAACTAATTCTTACAGGACAAGGATTTAACATTACTGAGGATATTCTGAAGGCATTTGCTGACAAAATGCAGAAAATTAACCTTATACTAAATTTGGAAGCCAAAACTTGTTATAAGCCCTTTGAGCAAAGATACAAAAACCTTTTGGCAACAGCAAGACCAATAGCAACAAGAAAAAGCCTTGAGAATTCCCAAATAATCAAAGGATAGGTTCAGTGGTATATACCTTCATAAATAAGAATTTTTAAATTACTTACAGAATGCAGACTGTAAGCTACTTGTTAATGATAATACATGAAGTCTAATTACCAAAGATTTCATTTGAAATTGCATTTTATAAATATATAACAAATCTGTCAAAAGTAAGGCAATGACTCTTGCAATTCTTGCAGATTAACGAGAGTCTCACTAGGTAAAATAATTTGCATGGAAACACAATTTCCTGTCTGCCAACGGTTCAAAATGCAATAGAGTAGAAGTCATATGTGAACTGCTTGGTTTCTTCTAGCTTTCCAAGCACTCTGTGCTAAGTGCTAATGAGCTGCAATGGACCCTAGGATTTCCATGCTGGGATTTGATCTCTCTCACTCCAAAATCTCTTCAATTAAAAAAAAAAAAAAGGTCTTGTAGTGCACCTATGCCGGCAAATGATGAGGAGCACATTTGTATTAACTGTTAGGTACCGTTGAGTCAATTCCAACTCATAGTGACCTTATATTTAATAGAAGGAAACATTTCCGAATCCTGTGCCATCCTCACATTAGTAGGTATGTTAGTGCCCGTTACTGCAACCACTGTGTCAATCCGTTTTATTAAGGGTCTGTCTTTTTTTCCCTGACCCCTCTACAAAGCATAATGTTCTTCTTCAGAAATTGGTCCCTACATCAAAATTAGACCATACACCTGAATACCTCTATTCACCCACATTTTGAATGGTTTAAGCTAAATTTAGCAGGAGCAAAGGTGAAGTGCATTGTAACTCAGGCAACATTATTGAGAACTAACAATGTGGTCACTAGTGTAGTAGGCACTGGAGTGCTAAAAAAATCCCAAAACCTGTTGCCATCAAGTTGATTTTGACTCATAGTGACCCTGTAGGACAGAGTAAAACTGCCTTATAGCATTTCCAAGGAGTGTCTGGTGGATTTGAACTGCAGGCCTTTTGGTTAGCAGGCAAGCTCTTCATCACTGGACCTTCAGAGCTCCCTGCGGTGAGTGCTAGAAAGAAAAATTCCCTGCCTCTGAAAGATTTCCGACATAAGGAGGGAGATCAAGCACACATCAAAGCACATTTAAGAGGATACTGAGGACCGTAGTGTTATATTCCATATGTACAAATCTTTGTTGGAAAATATTGTTGTTGTTAGGTGCCGCAGAGTCACTTAAGACTCATAGTGACCCTGTGTACAACAGAACGAAATACTGCCCAGTCCTTCGCCATCCTCATAATCATTGCTATGTTTGAGTCCATTGTTGCAGCCACTGTGTCAATCCGTTTCGTTAAGGGTCTTTCTCTTTTTTACTGACCCTTTACCATCATACCAAAGTATGATGTCTTTCTCTAAGGACTGGTCCCACCTGATAACATGTTCAAAGTACATGATATGAAGTCTCGCTATGCTTGCTTCTAAGGGGTATTCTGGCTGTACTTCTTCCAAGACAGTTTTGTTCTCTCTTCTGGCAGTCCATGACATATTCAACATTCTTCACCAAAACCATAATTCAAAGACATTAATTCTTTGGTCTTCCTTATTCATTGTCCAGCTTTCACATGCATATGAGGTGATTGAAAATATGGCCTGGGTCAGGTGCATCTCAGTCCTTAAAGTGATATCTTTGCTATTTAACACTTTAAAGAGGTCTTTTACAGCAGTTTGGCACAATGCAATACGTCATTTGGTTTCTTGACTGCTGCTTCTGTGGGTGTTGATTGTGGATCCAAGTAAAATGAAATCCTCGACAACTTCAATATTTTCTCTGTTTATCATGATGTTGCTTATTGGTCCAGTTGTAAGGATTTCTTTATGTTCAGGTGTAATCCATACTGAAGGCTGTGGTGTTTGATGTTCATCAGTAAGTGCTTCAAGTCCTCTTCACTTTCAGCAAGCAAAGCTGTATCATCTGCAGATCTCAGGTTATTAATGAGTCATCCTCCAATCATGCCCTGTTCCTCTTCATATAGTGTAGCTTTTCAGATTATTTGCTCAGCATACAGATTGAATGCGTATGGTGAAAAGATGCAATCCTGACACATACCTTTCTTGACTTTAATAGGTTAATGAAGTCTTCTAGATTGTAACTTCTTTTCTCTTTGCAGTGCATAGCTAAGCCCTTTGTTACAGATGGTCTTGATTTGGGATTGTTTCTTGGAGTTGCATCTTGGACTCCAGCATTAGCTTCTTGCAGGATTTGTGTTTGTATAGCTAATCATACCTGTTTCTCTTCTCCTCCATGACACCTTCGCCTAATGATGGCCATAGGATATTGCTCAGTAAATATTTGTCACATACTTGATTATCTGCTTAAATGGAGATAAGCCTTAAGTTGGGCACAAATAATGTTGGTGAGAAGAGGTCAGAATGAGACAGGAAGACTGCCAATATTGACTGATGATGCTGGTGGAGAAAGAACATAATGGTGGATTAAGCGATCATTGTAGGGGAGTGTCTCTGATGGGATGGAGTATGTGCTAAGAAGGAGTAAGAGATAAGACGATCTAACCAGCTGGCAGTCTTGAAGCCAGGACTGTGAAAATTTGTTATTGATCTTACAAACATGGTATTGTAGGAATGTTAACTTGACCTTGATCTGCAGTGGGGCTAGTTTGACATGCCTGATACATTCCATGCACATGAATTTACCATTCTTTCAAAATTAGCAAGATTAAACTGACTTGTGATATAGTCTTTATTCATCATGGTAAGTTATTTTTTGGTCTCCAGGTCGTGTTGATTGATTTTTACCTCCATTTATAGCAATGAGATCTAATTGAAGGGCTTTTAAGCGAGCTACTCTCCCACACTGAATTGTGGGTGATATTTAAAATAACATTTCTGAAACCATGGAAGCTTTTTTTTTTTTCTTTTGTCTAGTCTGAATGCCATTTACATCGAGAAGAATCAAGACATGAAATTCTTCTAACCTGTTCAAACACGAAAGTGGCTACAAATGTGTTTTTGTCGTTTATCTTCCAAAGCCATATCCTCTCTACAGCCTTGAACCTTGGTGAAGAGACTCGGAGAGAAAGGGGAATATTTAATCAATAACTTTACTATTCTTCTATTTAGTCATTTCAAACATTACTTGGCATTTAAGGGAAATATTTTTCTTAGGGAAAATAAAGAAGAAAGAAAAAAATCAAGCAGTACTCTGTGGTAATATCTAGACAAAGATGATGCTTTTCATAAGGAAATAAGTAGTAGAAACAGATACTCTGAATAAATAGAAATGTTGTTTTTTATTTGAAAAGGTACAATTAAAATGTAGCATATGTTTGCATAACACCACACAATATTTCTGTGTAAAGCATTTTACAGGGTCTGATAGAGAATTTTTCCTGTTAAATGTGTATATAGCTCCTAAAATAAAGGCAACCTATTTGGATACTGTGTTAGGGTTCTCTAGAGAAACAGAACCAATGGGATATGATATCCAATAAACTATGAGGAGATATATATATGATATATATGTATGTGTGTGAATATATATATATACACACACCTCTCTCTATATATATATGTATACATACACACACACCTCTCTTTTTCTCTTTATATGTTTATATATATAAAATTATAAATGTTAAATACCTTCATAACAACACACATACACAGGCATACCTCATTTTATCATGTTTTGCTTTATTGCACTTCACAGATACTGTGTTTTTTAGAAATTACAAATTGAAGGTTTGTGACAATCCTGTGTCAAGCAAGTCTACTGGCATCATTTTTCTAATAGCATGTGCTCAGTTCGTGTCTCTGTGTCACATTTTAGTAATTCTCGCAGTGTTTCAAAATTTTTCATTATTATTATATCTGTTATGGTGATCTGTGATCAGTGATCTTTGATATTACAATTGTAATTGCTTTGGGGTTCCACGAACCATGCCAATATAAGATGGCGAACTTAATGGATAAATGTGTGTGTTCTCACTGCTCCACCGACTCACCTCTCCCTCTCCTTAGGCCCCCCTATTCCCTGAGACAAAACAATATTGAAATTAGGCCAATTAATAACTATAAAATGGCCTCTAAGCGCTCTAGTGAAAGGAAGAGTAGCACATCTCTTATTTTAAATCAAAAGCTAGGAATGATTAAGCTTAGTGAGGAAGGCATGTTGCAAACTGAGATAGGCTGAAAGCTAGGCCTCTTGTACCAGTTAGCCACGTTGTGAATGCAAAGAAAAAGTTCTTGAAGGAAGTTCAAAGTGCTACTGCAGTGAACACATGAATGATAAGAGAGTGAAACAGCCTTATTGCTGACATGGAAAATGTTTTACTGGTCTGGATAGAAGATCAAGCCAACCACAATATTCCTTTAAGCCAAAGCATAATCCAGACCAAGGCCCTAACTCTCTCAATTCTATGAAGGCTGAGAGAGGTAAGGAAATTGCAGAAGAAATGTTTCAAGCTAGGAGAGGTTAGTTCATGAGGTTTAAGGAAAGATGCCATCTCTATTATATAAAAAGTACAAGGTGAAAGATGAGGAAAACTGGGCAAATGGAAATGGAGAACCCAGGGTGGAAAGGGAAAGGGCAAGAGTACTGACACATTTCAGGGACTGCAACCAATGTCACAAAACAATTTGTGAATAAATTTTTGAGTGAAAAACTAATTTGTGCTGTAAACTTTCACTTAAAACACAATAAAAATTAAAAAAAAAAAAAATGAAGCAGCGAGTGCTGATGTAGAAGCTCCAGCAAGTTATCCAGAAGATCTGTTAAGATAATTGATGAAGGTGGCTACACTAAATAACACATTTTCAAACCAGATGAAACAGCCTTATATTGGAAAAAGATGCCATCTAGGACTTTCATAGCTAGGGAGGAGAAATCAATGCCTGGCTTCAAAACTTCAAAAGGCCAGGCTGACTTCCTTGTTAGGGGCTAATACAGCTGGTGGCTTTAAGTTGAAGCCAGTGCTCATTTACCATTCCAAAAATCCTAGGGCCTTTAGAAATTGTGCTAAATCTACTCTGCCTGTGCTCTGTGAATGCAACAACAAAGCTGGAATGACAGCACTTCTGTTTACAACATGGCTTACTGAATATTTTAAGCCCACTGTTGAGATCTACTGCTCAGAAAAAAAGACTCCTTTCAAAATATTACCGCTCATTGGCAATGCACCTGGTCACCCAAGAGCTTTGATGGAGATGTTCAAGGAAATTAATGTTGTTTTTATGCCTGCTAACACAATGTCCATTCTGCAGACCATGAATCAAGGAGTAATATCAATTTTTTAATCTTATTATTTAAAAAATACATTTCGCAGGGTTATAGCTGCCATAGACAGTAATTCCTCTGATGGATCTGGGCAAAGTAAATTGAAAACCTTTTGGAAAGGATTCATCCTAGATGCTTAAGAACACCCATGATTCATGAGAGGAGGCCAAAATATCAACATTACCAGGGGTTTGGAAGAAGTTGATCCCAACACTCATGGATGATTTTGAGGGGTTCAAGACTTCAGTGAAGAAAGTAATTGCAGATGTGGTAGCAAAATGTGTAGCAAGAGAACTAGAATTAGAAGTGGAGCCTGAAGATGTGACTGAATTGCTTCAATCTCATGATAAAACTTTAACAGCTATGGAGTTGCTTCTTATGGATGAGCAAAGAAATTGTTTTCATGAGATGGAATCTACTCCTGGTGAAGATGCTATGAACATTGTTGAAATGACCACAAAGCATTTAGAATATTACATAAACCTTAGTTGATAAAGAAGCAGGAGGGTTTGAGAGTACTGACTCCAATTTTGAAAGAAGTTCTACTGTAGGTAAAATGCTATCAAACAGCATCACATGCTACAGAGAAACCTTTCATCACAGAAAGTCAGTTGGTGTGGCAAACTTCATTGTTGTCTTATTGTAAGAAATTGCCACAGCCGCCCCAACCTTCAGCAGCCACCACCCTGATCAGTCAGCAACCATCAACATTGAGGCAAGACCCTTCACCAGTAAAAAGACTGCGACTCACTGAAGGCTCATATGACAGTTAGCATTTTTTAGCAATAAAGTGTTTTTTTTTAACTAAGATTTGTACTTTTTGTTTTAGACATAATGGTATTGCACACTTAATAGACTACGTGTAGTATAAACATAACTTTTGCATGCATTGGGAAACCAGTGACTTGCTTTATTGAGAATATTTGCTTTATTGTGGTGGTCTGGACATATATAAGTATATGTATATATGAGATATATATTTATTTTATAAGGAGCCATGATGGTACAATGGTTAAGCTCTGGGCTACTAATGAAAGATTGGCAGCTTGAACCCACCCAGCGGCTTTTTGGGAGAAATACCTGGTGATTTCCTCCTGTAAAGATTACAGTCAAGAAATCCCTGTGGGGCAGTTCTACTCTGTTCTGTTGGGTCGCTTTGAGTCAGTCAATAACAACATTTATTATACATCTAATATTTATATGTATTATTATATATATGTGGAGCCCTGGTGATGTGATGGTTAAAGTGCTCGTCTGCTAACCGAATGGTCTGCATTTGAACCCACCAGCTGTCCCGCTGGAGAAAGATGTGGCAGCATGCTTCTGTTAAGGTTTGCAGCCTTGGAAACACTGTGGGGCAGTTCTACTGTGTCCTATAAGGTTGCTATGAGTTGAAATCACCTTGACAGCAGTGAGTTTTGGGTATTGTATATATATATAGATTTATTTTAACAAATTGGCTCATGTAGTTGAGGGGGGCTGGCAAGTTCAAAATCTGCAGGCCAGGAGGCAGACTGGAAACTCCATCAGGATTTCTTATGCTTCGGTTTTGAAACAGAATCATTCTTTCTCAGGAAACCTCAGTTTTTGCTGTTAAGGCTTTCAACTGGTAGAATGAGGCTCACTTACATTACGGGTGCTTTACTTAAAGTCCATTGACTATAAATGTTAATCACATGTAAATACCTTTATAACAGGTATTTATAACCTGTTGTTTTTATAACAACACCCAGACTAGTGTTGTTAACTAAAAAACTGGGCGTCTAGCCAAGGCGACATATAAAATTAATCATTACAGATGCCTTTGAGTGTTTTCCCTCTGAGCCCTTGTTTTTCACTTCAGCCTATTCCTCCTGCCTAAGTTTTCTCTGGCCTCACAGTGCCAAGAAAAGCATTCAGATTTCCAGCAGGGGTTCAGCATTAGTTTGAAATGATCTGCCCCTGTGCCCTGGCCACTTGTTTTAAATCTACTATCTTGTCCACCACTTGATCCCATCACTTGGCATAATTCCTGGCATGAGGTATGCATTCAATTAATATTTACTGAATAAAAATGACAAAACTTTCTTATTGTTGCCTCATCTTCTCATTTATGTATTTTTCTTTCCTTGTTACTGACAAACTTTTGCTTATCAAGGTAAATAGCTTTTTACATCTCTTATTCATCCTGGTTATTATATATCTCCTTTCAATACTGAGAATTGCATTTGATTAGTTATGGTTTTATATTGAACATTTCAGGTTCTGTTTTTAAGCTTTTATTTCCACTGGAGATGCTCAGGCTGTTCATTGTGTCCTTTTATTTCTTCTATATCTATTTCTTTAATTATTGAATCCCAAAAGTTTTAGCAACTTAGATCTTACCAGTGCCCATTTTTTAAAGTATTACACTGACCATTTCCTACCCTCTCACCTCCAACCCAATTAGTCTTTACCACTATGGAGGTTATGTGGAATGCAGAGAGGAAAGGAGAAAACAATTTACATATGTTGGTTAAACATCTTTCCAGTGACAGCTCCCATTTATTCTTGTGTCCTTCGAGTGTTAAGGAAAATCACTTTTCTTTAAAACACTGTTGTGCCTCAAATACATTCTGTATTATGGTGGTTGATTCTCCCTTAAATTAAACTTGATGTTTCTATTGATTCTTTCCCCTCATGTCTACACAGTTTTCCTTTGCATCCACAGACAAACACCCTATGTTTCTGTGATCCATAGAACTGTTTCCTTTCTTAAATCTACAGAGCATCTTTTTTGGGAAAGTGAACTGAACCACAGTGGTGTTCAGAGATGGAGAAGACCCAGTCTTTTTGAATTTCTTCAAAGCTCTTCTGCTTTCATAGCCCTGTCTCAATGGGCATCCTGTTATGTTTTGAGATTTCAGGTGACTCTGAAGCTTTAAGAGTCCATGGAAGTGTTCTGAAACAAAAGCAGCTAAAAGGAGTTTATGTGAAATACTTTAAAAGGCACCGTTTGAATGAAGTCTTACTTCTCTGAATGCAAAGGTCAGTTGAACACAGCCAGCTATGGCTGTCTCTCTAGTGTAACATCTGAGGCAATGGTCAGAGGTATAAGTCCCTTAGGAGTGGGCCATTCTCCCCAGGTAGGCCATGCTGGGAAAGGCATTCTCCTGAGTTCCAATATCTTGGGAGGGACCTGGGCACTCCCTTGACCAAGACTGAGCATTGATATCTATTTCTCTGAGTGACCCACCATCTCCAAGTTATGTAAGCTTCATGTAGATTGCTGGCTGTATCTACCCTAGTCATTGAAATGTATAAACATTTCCCTCTATAATTACTATGCTATTGTCATGGCTATACTTTATATTCTTATCATTTTAAAAAGAAAGCATAGCATTTGCTCAATAAAAGGGCAAAGGGAACATAGCTTCATGCCAGTTGCTTTCCAGTGTCTGCCAGATGTGAGAACAAACGTGGATACCAGGCCATGGGGGTGTCAACATCTTCTATTGGTTTTCCAGTGAAATTCAGTTATATATTTCAAGTGTTTATACTGGCTTAAATTTTTTTTTCATATTTACTAAATGGCAAAAACATTTCCAAAATATATTTTTGTAGAGTGCTCTTATGCCCCATTGATTTGTATGGGCTGGGTATGTGCGTTTTCCCATTAGTGCTAATGTGTTCTCATAAAATACCACCCACACTGAAAAGAGTGAACAGACAATAAGAGAGTGATCTTCTGTGATGAAATAGGTAATTCCAGAGTTTGTGAACTTAATTCTTCTTTCCCAATATGAATGGCCATTTTATTCCTCATTCATCCTTTTAAAGATATTTTCATCCTAAACCCTGGTGGCATAGTGGTTAAGTGCTACGGCTCCTAATCAAGGGGTCGGCAGTTCGAATCTACCAGGCGCTCCTTGGAAACTCTATGGGCAGTTCTACTCTGTCCTGTAGGGTCGCTATGAGTCAGAATCAACTCGATGGCACTGGGTTTGGTTTGGTTTTTTGAAACATACCTCTTAAAAAAAAAAAAAAAAAGCCAGTCATTATATATACATATTTCATACTTAGAATACATAAAATATGTTGGAATAATAGGTTTTAATGAAATATTATGGATATCTAGTCTTTATTTGTTATGTGGTTGTACAAAGATTATAAACAGGTTCAGATAGCTTCCACAGAACTGGACAGACTCCATGATGCTAGGAGAATTACAGGATTCTTGAGAGTAATAAACAACTGTCTGTTACCTATGGACATGGATAAATTCCACAGTTCCTTGAGATCTCTGTTCAGATGTCGCTTTCATTATGAGGCCTACCCTGACCCTCCATTTTAAAATTGAGCCACTGTCCTCTCGGCATTAGTGATCCCCTTTACCCCACTCTCTGTAGCTGAGAAGTGTACGGGTGGATTTGAATCTCTATTTGCCTGACTCTAGACCCCATGTACCGTGGCACCAGGCTACCTAATTACCTAGAAATAATGCACTAGACAATGGCAGTAGTAACATCTTGTATTTTAAATCTTTACTTTCACATGCATTACTCTTTAATAAATTATGGACATGGGAAAATTACCTTTTATGTTTCCCTCAGAACCTGCATGGCCATACTTGAAAATGTGGTAGGAGCAGCATAGGTTCCTGAAATTCCCTCTTGGGCCAATTATAGGATCAATAATGAATCTAAAACCTTTTGAGAGCCTGCTAGAAAGAAAAAAAAAAAATTCTAGAACTATAAGCAATTCTTTAATAGCAGCTATTCCATCTTTTTAAAATGCATGCATTGGTCCTCATATGGAGGAATCATGCCCTTTTTTATTTAGTTCTATTTTCTGTGGTCTTATTCCTGTACTTTATTCCACTTGGATTCATGCCTTTTGTCCTTCCCATTTCCTCATCCCATCAGAACTGATATGTGTTTTCTTTCTGTTCAATTTCTGGATTATCCATTGCTTTTAGCCATTTTCTCTGGGTTAAGGTCCCTTTACTCTGGCTGCCCTCTGGCCTCCCTTTTGACTCATTGTCATTCTAGGAGAGCTGGATTGGGCATCCTTCTTACATGTCACTTACATTTATCAGTCATATTTAGACTAAGAAAATAGTGGTTAGGCTGTTGAGATTGGGAAGAGAGAGTTAAGTCAATGGAAAAAAGATACAAAAAGATTTTGTGATGTTTCTACCTTTCAAAGGAGCGCTGTCATTGCAGTTTCCTTATATATTTTAGCAGATCCCTGGGAGGTCTAAACCTATGTCAATAAAAGTACAATAAAACCTGTGAAAGCCAGAGCTGTGTAAGGTAGAAACCTGTGAAAGAAGGAAAACTCAAATATTTTCCACTAATAGAGGTGAAAAATGGTAAGAATATACCCTGTCAAAGGTGGAAAACTTGAGACCCAGAAAAACAAGGCAGTTCCGTCAAGTTCTGACTTTCACAGGGTTCAATGTATTTTTCTCCTGTTGATGAAAATAACTTGTGAAAAGTTGGGTGTTTGGAATATGGAAACATAAAAACTTAAATAGGCACTGTCATTGTTTTAGATAGAATCTAAAAAGAACACATAATTGAGCCATAGTCCTACGTATTATAATTCAATCTTCTCATCACTAGCATCAGCTCATATTGAAAAGTCAGGAACATGAGATGCTGGTCTCAAAGGATGCCTGGCACTAGCCGAGTGACTCAGGACAATTCACTGGCTGTACTTCTTTGGAGAAATAGACTAGGACAAAAACTTCCTAAGCATGAACCTATTCTCCTGAACAAATATTGGAATCTGGGGTTATACAACTTGATGCAAAGAAAGCTTTCATGTTCCATTAAAGAAGTATATTAGCCACTACCATGTGTTTGGTGCAATGCTAGGCTCTCTATAAAATAGCAAAACCAAACCTGTTGCCATTGAGTCAATTCTGTCAGTTCTGACTTATGGTGATCCCACGTGTTATGGAGCAGAACTGAGCTCCGTAGGGTCTTCTTGGCTGTAATCTCTATGGAAGCAGATCACCAGATCTTTCTTTCACAGAGCTGCTGGATGGGTTTGAACCACCAACCTTTCAACCTTTCAGTTAGCAGCTGAGCTCAAAACATTTGTACCACCAAGGGACCTTTCTATAAAATATAAATACTTCACTTATTTCTCAAAACAACCCTGTAAGCTATCTGGTATTAGTACCATTTTACAGGTGATGAAAAGATATTCAGAAAGTTAAATAATTTACCTAAGGGGAACAGCCCTGAGTCATTGAGGATTTGAACCCATATATGTCTATATTTATGCCATACAGCAGAAGCAAAACAAAGTGGACAAACTCTAGGTAAGTGGTTGACTGAGGAGACATGCCTATGAAAAAATAAAGGCATCAAGAAAATAAGTTATCCTGTGGTAGGAAAAGGAAGACAGAAAATAGGCCATAAGCATAATAGCAAAACATTAGTAGATTCTCAGGCAGAGAATGTAATGGCATAGGGTATTTGGAAGTGGAGTTATCTATGGGAGCTTCACAAGTATATTCTTTGTAAGTACAAATCCTCTTAAATTTCTTGAACTAGTTGGACTTGTCAACTGTAATGGTATTGCATCCCCTGGGAACACGTGTTGGATTCCTGGCCTTTGTACCTCTGGATGTGATCCTGTTTGGAAGTAGGGTTTTTTTTGTTTTTTATGTTAATGGGGCCATAACCAGTGTAAGGTGGATCCTAAACCTAATTCCTTCTGAGACATTAAAAGACAGACACACAGACACAGACACAGACACAGACACAGACACAGACACAGACACAGACACAGACACAGACACAGACACAGACACAGACACAGACACAGACACAGACACAGACACATACATACACACACATTGGGGAAGGCGGATGCCATGTGAGGATTGTCTACAAGCCAAGAAATACCAAGGAAGCAAGGAATGTCCAGGACTTCCAACAAGGAAAGAATTGACAGGGCTGGGACCCTGGCTTGGACATTCAGCCTCCAGAATTGTAAGAAAATAAATTTTTGTTCTTTAAAGCCACCCACCTGTGATAGTTGTGTTACAGCAGTACTAGATAACTAAGACACTAGCATTACTCAAGAAAATCTTTAATCATTGTTTAAATAAATATGCCTCTTCCCATTCTGACCTTGAAGCAGATTATACAGAGATGCCCTTGTGTGGGGCAGCTTGAGTACATGTCACTGCCTTGTGTGTCTGTTTTGTGATTTTTCATTTGGAGGTCATATGTGACACTGTCTTTGTTGTTTGTTTCATTTGTAATTGATGGCATGTCTCCTTATCAGCAGTTATGCAGGTCCCTTGCACTAAGTTTCGCCTGCTCTGGGAGATAATTACCTACTCTTTTTAGGTGCTACCCAGAACGAATGCCTTAAAACCTTTATTTATAAAGTTTAGACTGTTTCAAATATACCTTCTGTCTTAGTCATCTAGTGCTGCTATAATAGAAATACCACAAGTGGATGGGTTTAACAAAGAGGAATTTATTCTCCCTCGGTATAGTAGGCTAGAAGTCCGAATTGAGGGCACCAGCTCCCGTGGAAGGCCTTCTGCTCCTGTTAGCTCTGGAGGAAGGTCCTTGTCATCAATCTTACTGTTTTCTAGGAGCTTCTCCATGTAGGAATCTGCTCCCAGAGCTGCTTTCTTGATAGTATGAGGTCTCCGCATCTCTCTGCTTGCCTCTCTCTTTTATACCTCAAAAAAGATTGGCATAAAACAACCTAATCTAGTAGATTGAGTCCTGCCTCATTAACATCACTGCCTCTAATCCTGCCTCATTAACATCTTAGAGGTGGATTTTACAACATATAAGAAAATCACATCAGATGACAAAATGGTGGACAATTACACAATACTGGGAATTGTGGGCTAGCCAAGTTGACACATATTTTGGGGGAGACACAATTCAATCCATGACACCTTCCAAATATGGTAAAAATATAACCAGCTCCACTTTATGTACATAGGTTTTTTAAGTCACTTCACCTTTGCCTTTCCTTAGTATTTAGTAATGTTCTGCCCTTTTACAATCTTGATTCTATGATACTAAGGAAAACCAAAGAATATGGTCTGGTCCAAACTCAGACAAGTACTTTAACAGGAGACAGCCAATCAGTTGTCATCAACTGAGGTAACTTTGGGTGAACTCAAATCTCCAACCTTTCAGTTAGCAGCTGAGCATTTTAACCATTTTCATCAACAAAGGGAGTCCAAACAACACCAGCAAAATCCAAAGGAAGAGAACACCAAGGGAAGCGCAAACTTGGGAGACAAAATCAGGATGCTCTGCCTGCTTTCCACACCAAACTCTTCTTAGGCACCAATACATCGGGATTCTTAATTTTATTTCAATAAGGAAAGCAATCTCTTTGTAGAGAAAAGCAAGACTTTGCTGACAGTGTGGCTATCAAAATATCAGTGTTTTTGTACAGAATTATCTCATCTGATAGTTGGATAAATATATTCCAAGTGTCAGGCAAGAAGCCTCCAAACCAACAAGAAAATATTTTATCCTACTTTGCAGTGAATCTGTTGATAATATTCTTTAAAGAAAATTGCCATCTGAAAGCTCTAGAATAAGGTGACAAATGTGAAACAGGAAGAACCTCATGGAGAGCAGATTCTTAGGGTAAAGTGTCCCTCCAAGGTCTTTTATTAGTTGAGTTCATCTGGTCTTTTGCTGAAAACAGAGGACGAGGTGTTGACGCTTAATGGAAAATAAAGAGCCCAGCTCTACCAGACAACATAATAGTTCTGTTCTTCCTGTAGGGTGTTTCTGAAATGTCTTTGGCAAAGCAGTGCTTTTTAATCTCTGTGTTAGTGGTTGGGGGATACCACCTTTGTTACCACAGTAATCTACATCCCTATTTTCTGCTACACTATAACCTTATTGACACCAGGGACAACTTTGTGTTCATTTTGGCAATAATAAATACTTAAATATCCATCAAATTGAATTTTAAATACAACCCTACCAACTCTCCCCTCAAGCATTCCTCAAAGACAACCCTACCATCTCTCCCCCTGTAACATTCCCCAGAGATCATCATACAGAAATATTCTACATATTTTTGATAGCGATGAATTCACTAGCTTACAAAATATTCTACATGTGTATCTCAGAGACAAAAAATAATAAAATGAATTTGGATGTGCATCTTCTCTTTTAACTGAGATGCTCAGAATGCCTTGAGGTGTGTTGAACCCATTGAGCTTTCAGTGTACTATGAAGAGTCTGCTCAAGTGTAAACCCATTGCCAAAATGTACCAAAATAATATTGATACATTTCATCCAAAGTGTACTCCACTTGGAAACCTCCTCTAGACCAGAGATGAGGACTCAGGGTTGCACCCCAGTGTTTTTTTTTTAATTTGGTGTGGAGATAGCAGGAGGCTCCAACTCTAGTGTTGCTAATCGGCCTCTTATTTGTTTTCCTCCTCATTTCTGCTTGTGTCCTCCCCACTGTCTGTGATGTAATACATCTCCTTCCCTTTCCCCTTCCCACTGCCCCTTTCTCTCTGTTCATCTCTGCTTGTGGAATTCCTTGAACTTGGAGAAGAGAATGAGTTAACGTTACCCCTCTTTTTATATCTCTTAGAGGAGAATGTACGTAGGCATCAGAGACAAGACAGCCTAAGGACTCAGAATATCTGCATTCAGAAAATGTGTCACTGATAAGGAACTTCTACAGAAAGCCTTAAAAAGTAAAGTGTTCTTGGAAATGTGAGAGTTAAATAGGAAAACAATAAATTTACCTTTCTCTGCTGCTGGAGAGAGCTGAAGTCAGGTGTATCTTTGGGAGAAACTTTCAAGCTGCTTCTATCAGTGTTGTCAGTCTTATAAAATAGGTGTGAGCTGCCAGCAGCTCTTCTGACAGCCTCCTTTCCCAAGCTGTACTCAGGAAACTTCATCTTTGAACTATTGATGAATAGAAGGTTAAATTTTAATCCTGTCAATAGAAACTTGCTAATTAAAATTCCATGTTCTTTTATCCTAGAGACATTTGAAAAATGAGGTATGGAAGTTTGTCTAGTGATAACATAACGACCACCTGGCTTGATGCTTTTGTGTCTAGGATGCTATAAATGTTAATTTCCTATCAATTAAGACTTGCAAGAAAATCAGCAGGGTCTGTGCTCTCTTATGTCAGTCTTTTATATGGCCTCTTCCCAGGTGTATCCTCTATCCCAGTTTTCACCAGGCCCCTCAACATCTTGATCCTGGGGAAATCAAGCTAAAACCAAGGGTTGCCTTGAAAAATGGGAGAAAGGATGAAATGCTATCTGACAGAGTCACCTTCTTTTCTTTTGGTTTGTTTTCAGAGCACCATTTAGGTATGTAGATATGTTTATATATTTTTGTTCTCTTGTATACTCCCTCCAAAAAGCCATTGGCATCTCCTTTGAATTAAAAATTATAAAAGTGTTTGGTGTCAATAGGATTTCTCTGATAAGGGATGAACTAGGCAATGTCTTCAATGCACTTTAAGATACAGGGTATAGCAGACACTACTGGTACCCTACCCAGAGCCCCTCAGTACTCACCATTCCTATGCTCACAACTTTTTTTAAAAAAATTTTATTGTGCTTTAAGTGAAAGTTTACAAATCAAGTCAGTCTCTCATACAAAAATTTATATACACCTTGTGATATACTCCTAGTTGCTCTCCCTCTAATAAGAGAGCACACTCCTTCCCTCCACTCTCTATTTTCTGTCCATTGGGTCATATTCTGAGCCCTCTGTCCTCTCATCTCCCATCCAGACAGGAGCTTCCCACATAGTCTCATGTGTCTACTTGATCCAAGGAGCTCACGCTTCACCAGTATCATTTTCTATCCCATAGTCCAGTTGAATCCTTGTCTGAAGAGTTGGCTTTGGGAATGGTTTCTGTCTTGGGCTAACAGAAGGCCTGGGGTCCTTCTAGTCTCAGTGAGACCATTAAATCTGGTCCTTTGATGAGAATTTGAGGTCTGCATCCCACTGGTCTTCTGCTCCCTCACGGGTTCTCTGTTGTGTTCCCTGTCAGGGCAATCATCAGTTGTAGACAGGCACCATCTAGTTCTTCTGGTCTCAGACTGATGTAGTTTCTGGTTTATGTGGTCCTTTCTGTCTCTTGGGCTCATAATTACTTTGCGTCTTTGGTGTTCTTCATTCTTCTTTACCCCAGGTGTGTTGAGACCCATTGATCCATCTTAGATGGCCGCTTGCCAGCATTTAAGACCCCAGACACCACTCTCCAAAGTAGGATGCAGAATGTTTTCTGAAGTTTAGTGAAGTGCCTGTTCATATCCTTTGCCCATTTTTTAAATTGGGTTGTTTGTCTTTTTGTAGTTGAGTTTTTGCAGTATTACGTAGATTTTAGAGATCAGACACTGATCAGAAATGTCATAGCTGAAAACTTTTTCCCAGTCTATGGGTAATCTTTTTACTCTTTTGGTGAAGTCTTTGGATGAGCATAGTGTTTGATTTTTAGGAGCTCCCAGTTATCTAGTTCTTCTTCTGCATTGTTAGTAATGTTTTGTATACTGTTTATGCCATGTATTAGGGATCCTAACATTGTTGCTATTTTTTCTTCCATGATCTTTATCATTTTAGATTTTATATTTAGGTCTTTGATCCATTTTGAGTTAGTTTTTGTGCATGGTGTGAGGTATGGGTCTTGTTTTTTTTTTTTTTTTTTCAGTTCTGCTGGAACCATTTGTTAATTTTCCCCATTTAACTGACTTTGGGCCTTTGTCAAATATCAGCTGCTCATATGTGGATGGATTTATGTCTGGATTCTCAATTCTGTTCCATTGGTCTGTGTATCTGTTGTTGTACCAGTACCAGGCTGCTTTGACTACTGTGGTGGTGTAATAGGTTCTAAAATCAGTAAGGCCTCCCACTTTTTTCTTCTTTTTCAGTAATGCTTTACTTACTCAGGGCCTCTTTCCCTTCCATATGAAGTTGGTGATTTTTTAATGTCATTAAAAAATGTCATTGTAAACAACTTCTTAATGCAAAGCCCTGTGATAAAGGGGTTTGGTGGATGCGATATAAACAATGACAAAAGGAAGTTGACAGATAAATATCACTGTCTCTTCAACACCCAGGTAAGACAGCTCTGAGGCAAGTACTACATCATATCCCAGATGTCCCCAGGGGGATGGGGCCTCAGTATTCACAATGGTATCCTGCTCATTAACACACCTTGCGTTGGCTTCTTTCCCTTCCCTGTCTCACTTCCCCACTCTCCTATTGGTGGATTGGATACATTTCCTAACTAAACTACTTATAGTAAAATCTTAGTCTCATGGTCTGCTTCTGGGTAACCCAAGCTAGGGAATGCATTTTATTTTTTGAAAATGAAAAATCTATGGTGTCACTGATAAAAACAGAAACATTTGCATATCATTTAGAAACCTAGAAATTTACCTTAAAAATATTCCAGGGTCCTTGTTCTAAGATTTCTGCTTTTGAATTTCAGTAAAATCTTTTCTAATCCCTGTCTTAGTTACTTAGTGCAGTCATAACAGAAATAGTACACTTAGGTGGTGTTAAAGAACAGAAATTTACTTTCTCAGAGTTCTAGAGGCTAAAAGTCCAAATCAGGGTCTTGGCCATGTTGATTCCTTCCTTGTAGGTAGCCATTCATCAGTCAGTTTCCCCTGCTTTAGAGGCTTGTGTGTTGCTGTGATGCTGGAAGCTATGCCACAGGTATTTCAGATACCAGCAGAGTTACCCCTGGTGGACAGGTTTTGGTGGAGCTTCCAAACTGAGAGTAGGAGGAAGGGCCTGACAATCTATTTTCAAAAATTAGCCTAGGAAAACTTGATGGATAACAACGGAATGTTGTCTGATACAGTGCCGAAAGATGAGCCCTTCATGTTGGAAGGCACTCAAAATACAACTGGGGATGAGCTGCCTCCTCAAAGTAGAGTTGACCCTAATGATGTGGGTAGAGTAAAGCTTTCAGGACTTTCATTTGCTGATGTGGCATGACTAAAAATGAGAAGAAACAGCTGCAGACAGCCATTAATAATAGGAATGTGGAATGTCTGAAGTATGAATCTAGGAAAATGGAATTCGTCAAAAAAATGAAATGGAACACAAAAAGATCAACATGCTAGGCATTATTGAGCTGAAATGGACAAGTATTGGCCGTTTTGAATCAAACAATCATATGGTTTACTATGCTGGGAATGGCAAATTGAAGAAGGATGCATTCATCATCTGGAAGAACATTTCAAGATCTATCCTGCAGTACAGTGCTGTCAGTGACAGGGTAATATCCATCCACCCACAAGGAAAATCAATTAATACAATTATGATTCAAATTTGCCTACCAACTACAAATGTCAAAGGTAAAAAAATTGAAGATTTTTACTAACTTCTGCAGTCTGAAATTGATTGAGCATGCAATCAAGATGCATTGATAATTACTGATGATTGAAATGCAAAAGTTGGAAATAAAGAAGAAAGATTAGTAGTTGTAAAACATGGCCTTGGTGATAGAAATGATGCTGGAGATCACGTGATAGAATTTTGTAAGACCAACGACTTCTTCATTGCAAATACCTTTTTTAAACAACATGAATGATGACTATCCACATGGACCTCGCAGGATGGAATACGCAGGAGTCTAAGGGACTATATCTGTGAAAAGAGATGATGAAGAAGCTCACTATCACCAGTCAGAACACAGCCAGGGGCGGCCTGTGGAACAGACTATCAATTGCTCATATGCAAGTTCAAGTTGAAACTGAAGAAAATTAGAACAATTTCATGTGAGCCAAAGTATGACCTTAAGTATCTCACACTTGAATTTAGGAACCATCTCAGGAATAGATTTGACACATTAAACACTAATAACTGAAGACCAGGTGAGCTATGGAATGACATCAAGGACATCACATGTGAAGAAAGCAAGAGGTCATTAAAAAGACGGAAAAGAAAGAAAAGACTAAAATGGATGTCAGAAGAGACTCTGAAAGAAGTTCTTGAATGTCAAGTGGCTAAAGCAAACTGAAGAAATGATGAAATAAAAAAGCTGAATAGGGTAGCTGCAGAAGGCAAAGTATTACAATGAAATGTGTAAAGACCTGGAGTTAGAAAACCAAAAGAGAAGACCACACTTGACATTTCTTAAGCTGAAAGAACTGAAGAAATAATTCAAACCTTGATTTGCAGTATTGAAGGATTCTATGGGCAAAACCTGGTGGCATAGTGGTTAAGTGCTATGGCTGCTAACCAAAAGGTCACCAGTTCAAAGCCACCAGGCAGTCCTTGGAAACTCTATGGGGCAGTACTACTCTGTCCTATAGGGTCACTATGAGTCGGAATCAACTCAACGGCACTGGGTTTGGTTTTTTTTGGTTTATGGGCAAAATATTGGAATGCCACAATGAGCATAAAAAGAAGATGGGAAGAATACACAGAATCACTGTACCAAAAAGAATTGGTCAACGTTTAACCATTTCAGGAGTAAGCATATGATCAAAAGCTGATATTAACGATAGGAATCCAAGCTGCACTGAAGGCATTGACCAAAAACCAGGCTCCAGGAATTGATGGAATACCAATTGAGATGTTTCAAGAAACGGATGCAGTGCTCAAGCTCTTACTCATCTATGCCAAGAAATTTGAAAGACTTGACCAACTGACTGGAAAAGATACATATTTGTGCCCATTTCAAAGAAAGGTGATCCAGTAGAATGTGGAAATTATTGAACGATATCATTAATATCATATGCAAGTAAAATTTTGCTGAAGATAAATAAAAAATGGTGGCAGCAGTACACCAACAGAGAACTGCTGAAAATTCAGGCCAGATTCAGAATAGGATGTGGAATGGGGGATACCATTGCTGATGTCAGAGGGATCTTGACTGAAAGCAGAGAATACCGGAAAGATATTTACCTGTTTTATTGACTATGCAAAGGCATTCTACTGTGTGGATCATAACAAATTATGGATAATGTTTCCAGAAAACTTAGTTGTGCTCATTCAGAACCTGTATGTAGACCAAGAGGTAGTCATTCGAATAGAGCAACTGTGTGGTTTAAAATTAGGGAAGTTTGCATCGTATCATTTCACTATACTTATTCAATCTCTGTGTTGAGAAAACAATATATGTGGTTGGACTATACAAAGAAGAAGGCAACATCAATATTGTAGGAATACTCATTAACAACCTGAAATATATAGATGATACAACCTTGCTTTCTGAAAGAAAAAATGACTTGAAGTACTTATTGAAGATCAAAGACTACAGCCTTCAGTGTGTATTACACCTCAACGTAAAGAAAACAGAAATCCTCACAAACTCACCAAAAAACAACATCATGATAAATGGAGACAAGATTGAAATTGTCAAGGATTTCATTGTACTTGGATCCACAATCAACACCCATGGAAGCAGCAGTCAAGAAATGAAAGGATGAATTATATTGGCAAATCTGCTGCAAAAGACCTCTTTAAAGTGCTGAAAAGCAAAGATGTCACTTTGAAGGCTAAGGTGTGCCTGACCCAAGCCATGATATTTTCAATCACCTCATATGCATGTGGAAGCTGGACAATGAATAAGGAAGATGGAAAAAGAATTGATGCCTTTGAATTACGGTGTTGATGAAGAATATTGAATATACCATGGAGTGCCAGAAGAATGAACAAATCCATCTTGTAATAAGTACAGCCAGAAAAGTCTTTAGAAGTGAGGCTGATAAGACTTCATCTCATATACTTTGGACATGTTATCAGGAGGGACCAATCCCTGGAGAAGGACATCATGCCTGGTAAAGTAAAGGGTCAGCAAAAAAAGAGAAAGATCCTCAATAAGATGAATTGACACTTGGTTGCAACAATGGGTGAAATGTAGCAATGATTGTGAGAATTACAAAGGACCACGCAGTGTTTCATTCTGTTGTACATAGGGTCACTATGGGTCAGAAATGACCCAACCTCATGTAACAACAACAGATAGCCTTCGGTGTTCCTTAGTTCCTTGGTGTTTCTTGGCTTATAGTGATCCTCATGTGGTGTCTGTCTCCCCCTGTGTATGTCCCTGTGTTCATTCTGCTCAGAAGTGATTAGATTTGGAACCCACCTTACTCAGGTATAACCTAATTAACATAAAAAACCCTATTTCCAAACAGTATCATATCGATAGGGGTCAGAATTTCAATACATGTTTCAGGAACACAATTTAGTTCATAATAGTCACTCATTTAAAATATTTTTTGAGCTCCGATATAGACGGCATTAATGCAAATTGCTATTAAGGTATTAATATGTATACTATCTTTTCCCTATTTCCAAAAATAATAGATTGTACATTGGGATAGAATTGGAATGTACATGAAAATTAAATAATAGATAAATAGTCTGAGGAAATGTTAGGAAGTAGATGATAAAATGTCACCCAAAAATACAGACAATTCCTACTGCACTGTTCACAGAGGATACCATGGGTGTGGAACATGACCTGGAAAATATGGAAGACGATCCAGGTTGGGGGTAGAGCAGGTTTCACAGGTTTGGTGAGGAGAAGGTAGGCATGTGCCATGTTGAGTCTGGCTGAAACGGAAGATTCTTTTCGGGGAGTACTAAAGTTAAAGGTATGTAGGTAGGTTGTCACTAGGTTAAGAAGGATCTGAGTATCAGGCTAAGAAGTTCGGATGGCAAATACGTTTTTATTTTTTTTTAACAAACTGGTAATATTTATTCATTCTCTTGTTTATTCATTTATTAAACACTCACTGAACACCTGTTCTATTTAAGGATTTATACTGGGGCTTATTACCTGATCAAATAAAGAGGAAGAAGAAAGGGGAAAGGATGTTTGAGATGTTAAGAAAATTAAAAGAGGGAATCAAGTTTGATTTTAGACAAATTAAGTATTTACCTATTTATTGTTGTCTTTTCCAGAAACATTTAAGGCCAGACACACCCGTCCCTTGCATCGTTCCTGTGTGGTTTTACGATGTCAGAAAGCTTACAAATTTATCCCAGTCTCTGATTCTAACCATTTTCTCAGTTACTTTTGGAAAACCTAATTGGTACTGGTTCCCAAGGATTACAGCACTGACTAGTGGCCAGTTTGCAATATGGAAAGTAAGGAGGCTCCAGCCAACATAATTCTGCCCTAAGCTTGGCCCCAGACCCCTCATATTCAAAGGCAGGTAGCTTTTTCATCCCTCTCAGCTCATTGAAGTCAACAGGGTCCCTGGCTTGGATCAGCTTTGCAGGCTCCAGTAGTGATGGGAAAAATGGGCTTCCAGTCCCAGTCAAGAGCACCTTGTCAGATGCATTGATTTCACAAAACCTCTCATGTCTGTTTTGGTCCTGGAGATCTGGGAAAATATTATCTATAGAGTCGATGTCCCAACTCTTTTTGGCATTTTAAGAACTGCTTTGAGGCCGCTGCCTACAGTTGCACCAGTGCCTAAGGGCAGGCTTCTCTTGTTCCTCATTTCTCCCCTGTAAACTTGGTGTGTGCTTGATTGGTGGTGTTTGTACTGTTATATTGCTTGTCAGCCAACAACAGCCAGAATGCTTCTGAATCCACATTTAATTTATTCACAGCACAGCATGCAGCCAGATGATGATGGCAAGTTAATGGGCTTTGTCTTAATGAGATAACTGTTTGCCTCCCAGGTTTAGAGGTTTGTGCTAGTTTTATTTGTCAGCCTTGCCTAAATGCACGCATGAAAAAATTGCAGCTTTATGCTGACATATTAACAGGTCCATTTGCAGAGAGAGAGAAAGATATTATGGCCTCCTCCTGCTCTGTTCCTTGGGCTATTTCAAGTATTTATATTTTTTCCAATCTTGGCAATTAAATGCAAAATTCTTTGGTGTTTACCCATGTGGCTTAGATGAAGAGGCTATTCCAGTTGTATGTATTCATGAAGCTGCATCTTAATCCCAATGTGTTGTTATCAAACAGGGTCTATAAATGTACTGATGTCTATTGTCCCATTTCTGTCTCTGTCTCTGTCTTCAGCACTTTCCTTTCTCCTTCCCTCTCACTTTAAATCTAGCAGGGTTTAGTATCCTGGAAATAATATGACTTGAAAACCTAACATCTTCCAAAGAAAGAAAAATTGACAAGATACTTGGCCTTAGTCTTTTAAACATTTTGGCTTTATCCTTTTCAAGCAGCCAAATGATTTTTCTCCATTCACTTCAATTTGTACTAAATCTTTAACCCTGGCTGACGACCACCTCTTTCTCAGTCTGCTTTTCTGGTAACTTATTAATGCTTAGTAATGAGAAGAAAAGGGCAACAGCTCTAGTAACACAACCAAATTGGTTATATAATCAGACATGAACCAGGAACTGGGTAAGAGTTTTATAAGTGCTAAAGGTTAATAGAACCATTCTCCAGCCCATTTTCCAAATCAACCTCCGTGAGATTTTCTGACCTCCACCTTGAGACACATAGCCATTGCATAAGAGCTTTTGGCATGGGTAGCATGTAGGTGGAAGTTATTTCTGAGCATTAATAGCTTGTTCAGATATTGAACAATTATTAGAGCACCCCTACGTGTGCCCTTAGCTAGGTTCAGAATAAAGCAATTACATAGTTAATTTAGCATTTATCTGGAAGATGGGCTTCCAAATTAAAAACATTGTTCAGCGGAAACTAGCACTTATTCCATAGGGATTTTTACACAGGCTCTATTTGCCAATATGAAACACCCATGTGAAGCTCTTTTTCGGAATTGACTAGTTGAGTCAGATCACAGTCCAATCAATTTTAGTATGAGCAGCCAGCTGGATAGAAGCCATACCTTCCATTACTGGTTAAATGCTTTGGTAGGAATGTGATTGACTAATCCATTCTCCAAGGCCAAGGAGGCTTGAAAATAGCTTGTAAATGGCAATTCACTGGTAGAAAGGAACCAAAGAATGGCACACCCTTCCCCCAATACACAATTCTCTGATTGTTCTCAATAATAGTTTCACCTTCCTGTCTCTCACACAAAATATATGTTGCCTTGTATCTTTGGCAAACTCACTTCATTGCTCTCTCCCTCAAAAAAGACTCTGCTAACCATTTTCAGAAAAGGACTCAAGGAAGTCTTTTCAAGCGCCACTTCCCAGTGTGAATGAATGGCGTCAGTGCCGTATTCCCATACGAACAGTCTCCAAGACTTTAATAATTCTTTCATCTGCTGAATGCCCCACTTGTTGAAATGCTATCATGTACTGAGGTGTGTTATTAGTTTTGTTTGACTCTCTGGGTAAAAGGTGGTATAATAAGGATGTCCCAATCAGCATCATTCCTGTGTTGGGAGTCAGGATGATCTAATTTATGTGCTCTTCCTTAATGAGAGATCCTGAGCACTGGATATAAATAAATTGGTATTTGAAAATAGTCTGTCACCAGGAATGACTCCCCACAATGTAATAAACCAGCCTTGTTATGAATTCTGCTGGCAGGATCCTCAAATCACAAATCAAAATTGACCTTCCCCCTTGTCAACTGTGCTCACCAGTTTAATAAAAAGAAACAGGCCTATAGACTTAGAGTCTCATCAATGGGGGATTTTTTTTTTTTTTTTGAGATATGTCCAGAGAAAGGATGCAACGTATTTATACATTGTTACTAGATGTTTATGTGACAAAAGTTTATTCCTTCACCTCAAGAATGTGAACAAATTAGCATTTCCCTCTCCCCTTTAAAAAAAAAAGTAACACCCAAAAGTACTCTACTACTATTAATGTGAAAATTAATGCCCATGCTAAGAGCAAATCCATAGACTGTGTAGCGTTTACTATATCCTACCATTACCAAAAAACACACCAAACCAAAATCAAAACCCACTGCCATGATTCCAACTCATAGTGATCCTATAGGATGGAGTATAACTGCCCCATGGGCTTCCAAGGCTGTCAATCTTTATAGAAGCAGACTGTCACATCTTTCTCCTGTGGAGCAGCTGGTGGGTTCGAATTGCCTACCTTTTGGTTGGCAGCCGAGCCCTTTAACCACTGTGCCACCAAAACTTCTAAAAAGGACACCAGGTACTGATAAGACACTGCCTGTTCCTTGGCACAGCTTTGGTCCAAGTAATTTGCTTTGTCTCTTTGCTTTGATATAAAGCAGTTAATGGCTTCAGCCTATGGTATCTGTTTAAAATGAAATTGACCATCTGATTATTCATTTTTTTTTTTTTTTTTTTTTTTTTTTTTTTATAATAACTTTTATTAAGCTTCAAGTGAACGTTTACAAATCCAATCAGTCTGTCACATATAAGTTTACATACATCTCACTCCCTACTCCCACTTACTCTCCCCGTCTTGAGTCAGCCCTTTCAGTCTCTCCTTTCTTGACAATTTTGCCGGCTTCCCTCTCTCTCTATCCTCCCATCCCCCCTCCAGACAAGAGTTGCCAACACAATCTCAAGTGTACACCTGATATAATTAGCTCACTCTTCATCAGCGTCTCTCTCCCACCCGCTGACCAGTCCCTTTCATGTCTGATGAGTTGTCTTCAGGGATGGTTCCTGTCCTGTGTCAACAGGAGGTCTGGAGAGCATGACCGCCGGGATTCCTCCAGTCTCAGTCAGACCATTAAGTTTGGTCTTCTTATGAGAATTTGGGGTCTGCATCCCACTGCTCTCCTGCTCCCTCAGGGGTCCTCTGCTGAGCTCCCTGTCAGGGCAGTCATCGATTGTGGCCGGGCACCAACTAGTTCTTCTGGTCTCAGGATGATGTAGGTCTCTGGTTCATGTGGCCCTTTCTGTCTCTTGGGCTCTTAGTTGTCATGTGGACTTGGTGTTCTTCATTTTCCTTTGCTCCAGGTGGGTTGAGACCAATTGCTGCATCTTAGATGGCTGCTTGTTAGCATTTAAGACCCCAGACGCCACATTTCAAAGTGGGATGCAGAATGATTTCATAATAGAATTATTTTGCCAATTGACTTAGAAGTCCCCGCAAACCATGTTCCCCAGACCCCCGCGCTTGCTCCGCTGAGCTTTGAAGCATTCATTTTATCCCAGAAACTTCTTTGCTTTTGGTCCAGTCCAATTGAGCTGACCTTCCATGTATTGAGTGTTGTCTTTCCCTTCACCTAAAGCAGTTCTTATCTACTGATTAATCAATAAAAAACCCTCTCCCACCCTCCCTCCCGCCCCCCCTCGTAACCACAAAAGTATGTGTTCTTCTCAGGTTTACTATTTCTCAAGATCTTATAATAGTGGTCTTATACAGTATTTGTCCTTTTGCCTCTGACTCATTTCACTCAGCATAATGCCTTCCAGGTTCCTCCATGTTATGAAATGTTTCAGAGATTCGTCACTGTTCTTTATCGATGCGTAGTATTCCATTGTGTGAATATACCACAATTTATTTACCCATTCATCCGTTGATGGACACCTTGGTTGCTTCCAACTTTTTGCTATTGTAAACAGAGCTGCAATAAACATGGGTGTGCATATATCTGTTTGTATGAAGGCTCTTGTATCTCTAGGGTATATTCCGAGGAGTGGGATTTCTGGGTTGTATGGTAGTTCTATTTCTAACTGTTTAAGATAACGCCAGATAGATTTCCAAAGTGGTTGTACCATTTTACATTCCCACCAACAGTGTATGAGAGTTCCAATCTCTCCGCAGCCTCTCCAACATTTATTATTTTGTGTTTTTTGGATTAATGCCAGCCTTGCTGGTGTGAGATGGAATCTCATCGTAGTTTTAATTTGCATTTCTCTAATGGCTAATGATCGAGAGCATTTTCTCATGTATCTGTTGGCTGCCTGAATATCTTCTTTAGAGAAATGTGTGTTCATATCCTTTGCCCACTTCTTGATTGGGTTGTTTGTCTTTTTGTGGTTGAGTTTTGACAGAATCATGTAGATTTTAGAGATCAGGCGCTGGTCGGAGATGTCATAGCTGAAAATTCTTTCCCAATCTGTAGGTGGTCTTTTTACTCTTTTGGTGAAGTCTTTAGATGAGCATAGGTGTTTGATTTTTAGGAGCTCCCAGTTATCGGGTTTCTCTTCATCATTTTTGGTAATGTTTTGTATTCTGTTTATACCTTGTATTAGGGCTCCTAGGGTTGTCCCAATTTTTTCTTCCATGATCTTTATCGTTTTAGTCTTTATGTTTAGGTCTTTGATCCACTTGGAGTTAGTTTTTGTGCATGGTGTGAGGTATGGGTCCTGTTTCATTTTTTTGCAAATGGATATCCAGTTATGCCAGCACCATTTGTTAAAAAGGCTGTCTTTTCCCCAGTTAATTGACACTGGTCCTTTGTCAAATATCAGCTGCTCATACGTGGATGGATCTATGTCTGGGTTCTCAATTCTGTTCCATTGGTCTATGTGTCTGTTGTTGTACCAATACCAGGCTGTTTTGACTACTGTGGCTGTATAATAGGTTCTGAAGTCAGGTAAGGTGAGGCCTCCCACTTTCTTCTTCTTTTTCAGTAGTGCTTTGCTTATCCGGGGCTTTTTTCCCTTCCATATGAAATTGGTGATTTGTTTCTCTATCCCCTTAAAATATGACATTGGAATTTGGATCGGAAGTGCGTTAAATGTATAGATGGCTTTTGGTAGTATAGACATTTTTACTATGTTAAGTCTTCCTATCCATGAGCAAGGTATGTTTTTCCACTTAAGTATGTCCTTTTGAATTTCTTGTAGTAGAGCTTTGTAGTTTTCTTTGTATAGGTCTTTTACATCCTTGGTAAGATTTATTCCTAAGTATCTTATCTTCTTGGGGGCTACCGTGAATGGTATTGATTTGGTTATTTCCTCTTCGGTGTTCTTTTTGTTGATGTAGAGGAATCCAAGTGATTTTTGTATGTTTATTTTATAACCTGAGACTCTGCCAAACTCTTCTATTAGTTTCAGTAGTTTTCTGGAGGATTCCTTAGGGTTTTCTGTGTATATAATCATGTCATCTGCAAATAGTGATAACTTTACTTCTTCCTTGCCAATCCGGATACCTTTTATTTCTTTGTCTAGCCTGATTGCCCTGGCTAAGACTTCCAACACGATGTTGAATAAGAGCGGTGATAAAGGGCATCCTTGTCTGGTTCCCGTTCTCAAGGGAAATGCTTTCAGGTTCTCTCCATTTAGAGTGATATTGGCTGTTGGCTTTGCATAGATGCCCTTTATTATGTTGAGGAATTTTCCTTCAATTCCTATTTTGGTAAGAGTTTTTATCATAAATGGGTGTTGGACTTTGTCAAATGCCTTTTCTGCATCAATTGATAAGATCATGTGGTTTTTGTCTTTTGTTTTATTTATGTGATGGATTACATTAATGGTTTTTCTGATATTAAACCAGCCTTGCATACCTGGTATAAATCCCACTTGATCAGGGTGAATTATTTTTTTGATGTGTTGTTGGATTCTATTGGCTAGAATTTTGTTGAGGATTTTTGCATCAATGTTCATGAGGGATATAGGTCTATAATTTTCTTTTTTTGTAATGTCTTTACCTGGTTTTGGTATCAGGGAGATGGTGGCTTCATAGAATGAGTTGGGTAGTATTCCGTCATTTTCTATGCTTTGGAATACCTTTAGTAGTAGTGGTGTTAACTCTTCTCTGAAAATTTGGTAGAACTCTGCAGTGAAGCCGTCCGGGCCAGGACTTTTTTTTGTTGGGAGTTTTTTGATTACCGTTTCAATCTCTTTTTTTGTTATGGGTCTATTTAGTTGTTCTGCTTCTGAATGTGTTAGTTTAGGTAGGTAGTGTTTTTCAAGGAATTCATCCATTTCTTCTAGGTTTTCAAATTTGTTAGAGTACAATTTTTCATAATAATCTGAAATGATTCTTTTAATTTCATTTGGTTCTGTTGTGATGTGGTCCTTCTCATTTCTTATTCGGGTTATTTGTTTCCTTTCCTGTATTTCTTTAGTCAGTCTAGCCAATGGTTTATCAATTTTGTTAATTTTTTCAAAGAACCAGCTTTTGGCTTTGTTAATTCTTTCAATTGTTTTTCTGTTCTCTAATTCATTTAGTTCAGCTCTAATTTTTATTATTTGTTTTCTTCTGGTGCCTGATGGATTCTTTTGTTGCTCACTTTCTATTTGTTCAAGTTGTAGGGACAGTTCTCTGATTTTGGCTCTTTCTTCTTTTTGTATGTGTGCATTTATTGATATAAATTGACCTCTGAGCACTGCTTTTGCTGTGTCCCAGAGGTTTTGATAGGAAGTATTTTCATTCTCGTTGCTGTCTATGAATTTCCTTATTCCCTCCTTGATGTCTTCTATAACCCAGTCTTTTTTCAGGAGGGTATTGTTCATTTTCCAAGTATTTGATTTCTTTTCCCTCGTTCTTCTGTTATTGATCTCTAGTTTTATTGCCTTGTGGTCTGAGAAGATGCTTTGTAATATTTCGATGTTTTGGACTCTGCAAAGGTTTGTTTTATGACCTAATATGTGGTCTATTCTAGAGAATGTTCCATGTGCGCTAGAAAAAAAAGTATATTTTGCAGCAGTTGGGTGGAGAGTTCTGTATAAGTCAATGAGGTCAAGTTGGTTGATTGTTGTAATTAGATCTTCCGTGTCTCTGTTGAGCTTCTTACTGGATGTCCTGTCCTTCTCCGAAAGGGGTGTGTTGAAGTCTCCTACTATAATTGTGGAGGTATCTATCTCGCTTTTCAGTTCTGTTAAAATTTGATTTATATATCTTGCAGCCCTGTCATTGGGTGCGTAAATATTTAATATGGTTATGTCTTCCTGATCAATTGTCCCTTTTATCATTATATAGTGTCCTTCTTTATCCTTTGTGGTGGATTTGAGTCTAAAGTCTATTTTGTCAGAAATTAATATTGCTACTCCTCTTCTTTTTTGCTTATTGTTTGCTTGATATACTTTTTTCCATCCTTTGAGTTTTAGTTTGTTTGTGTCTCTAAGTCTAAGGTGTGTCTCTTGTAGGCAGCATATAGATGGATCGTGTTTCTTTATCCAGTCTGTGACTCTCTGTCTCTTTATTGGTGCATTTAGTCCATTTACATTCAGGGTAATTATAGATAAATAAGTTTTTAGTGCTGTCATTTTGATGCCTTTTTATGTGTGTTGTTGACAATTTCATTTTTCCACATACTTTTTTGTGCTGAGGCGTTTTTCTTAGTAAATTGTGAGATCCTCACTTTCATAGTGTTTGACTTTATGTTAGTTGAGTCGTTACGTTTTTCTTGGTTTTTGTCTTGAGTTATAGAGTTGTTATACCTTTTTGTGGTTACCTCATTATATACCCCTATTTTTCTAAGTAAAAACCTAACTTGTATTGTTCTATATCGCCTTGTATCACTCTCCATATGGCAGTTCAATGCCTCCTGTATTTAGTCCCTCTTTTTGATTATTGTGATCTTTTACCTATTGACTTCCATGATTCCCTGTTATGTGTATTTTTTTTTAATTAATCTTAATTTGTTTGTTTTTGTGATTTCCCTATTTGAGTTGATATCAGGACGTTCTGTTTTGTGACCTTGTGTTGTGCTGATATCTGATATTATTGGTTCCCTGACCAAACAATATCCTTTAGTATTTCTTGTAGCTTTGGTTTGGTTTTTGCAAATTCTCTAAACTTGTGTTTGTCTGTAAATATCTTAATTTCGCCTTCATATTTCAGAGAGAGTTTTGCTGGATATATGATCCTTGGTTGGCAGTTTTTCTCCTTCAGTGTTCTGTATATGTCGTCCCATTCCCTTCTTGCCTGCATGGTTTCTGCTGAGTAGTCAGAACATATTCTTATTGATTCTCCCTTGAAGGAAACCTTTCTTTTCTCCCTGGCTGCTTTTAAAATTTTCTGTTTATCTTTGGTTTTGGTGAGTTTGATGATAATATGTCTTGGTGTTTTTCTTTTTGGATCAATCTTAAATGGGGTTCGATGAGCATCTTGGATAGATATCCTTTCGTCTTTCATGATGTCAGGGAAGTTTTCTGTCAGAAGTTCTTCAACTATTTTCTCTGTGTTTTCTGTCCCCCCTCCCTGTTCTGGGACTCCAATCACCCGCAGGTTATCCTTCTTGATAGAGTCCCACATAATTCTTAGGGTTTCTTCATTTTTTTTAATTCTTTTATCTGATTTTTTTTCAGCTATGTTGGTGTTGATTCCCTGGTCCTCCAGATGTCCCAGTCTGCATTCTAATTGCTCGAGTCTGCTCCTCTGACTTCCTAGTGTGTTGTCTAATTCTGTTATTTTATTGTTAATCTTTTGGATTTCTACATGTTGTCTCTCTATGGATTCTTGCAACTTATTAATTTTTCCAGTATGTTCTTGAATAATCTTTTTGAGTTCTTCAACAGTTTTATCAGTGTGTTCCTTGGCTTTTTCTGCAGATATCCTAATTTCATTTGTGATATCATTAAGCATTCTGTAAATTAGTTTTTTATATTCTGTATCTGATAATTCCAAAATTGTATCTTCATTTGGGAAAGATTTTGATTCTTTTGTTTGGGGAGTTGGAGAAGCTGTCACGGTCTGCTTCTTTAAGTGGTTTGATATGGATTGTTGTCTCCGAGCCATCACTGGGAAACTAGTTTTTCCAGAAAATCCGCTAAAAAAAAAACTGCAGTCAGATCCCTATCAGAGTTCTCCCTCTGGCTCAGGCTATTCAGATGTTAATGAAGCCGCCTGGGGAGGGTGGGGGAGGGAACAGAGAGATAGGAGAGTAGCACTTCAGAATATAGCCAGAGTTGCTTGTCTTGCTTGGAAAGACTATTATATCTGAGATTCCCGCGGGCGCGTCGCCTATGTGTGCTGTCTGTGTGGAGATTGCCCCCGGGGGGTCTGGCCCGCTGGAGTCACGGTCAGATCCTCCGCTTCCAGCCCCACGCCCAGCGTCAAGGCTCCCCTACTGGGACGGTGCACTCTCGACTCCAAAATCAGTCGCTGCCTCCCGGGGACTTCTCGTCCCTCCAGCCGCGTGGCCGTGCCGTCCCCGTGAACCAGGTGGGCCCCCTCCCGGGGTTAGTTCAGATGGGTGGAGTAGCTCCCCGTGCTTGTGCCGCGACCGAGTGTCCCGGCTGGAACGCTGTTCTCCCCGCTCCAATACCAGTCGCTGCCTCCCGGGGACTTCTCCTACCGGCTGCGTCCCACGCCGCCCGCGCGACCCGGATGGTCACCTTCCCGGGGTTAGTTCAGGGGGTGGAGCAACTCTCCGTGTTTATGGCGTACCTGCGTGCAGTCCAAATCCCTGTGGGACGGTTCCCCGGCTCGGGTGCTGCTCTTTCTGCTCCAAGATCAGTCACTGCCTCCCGGGGACTTCTCCTAACGGCTGCGTCCCACGCCGCCCGTGGAACCGGCTAGTCCCCCTCCCGGGGTTAGTTCAGGGGGGTGGAGCAGGTCTCTGTGCTTGTGCCGTACCTGACTGGTATGCTGGCTCCAGGCTCTGGAAACAATCGCTGCTTCCCTGTATTAGTTCGTTCTCCGTCTCTAAATCTGTGTTTGTTGTTCAGGGTTCGTAGATTGTTATGTATGTGATCGATTCACTTGTTTTTCCGTGTCTTTGTTGTAAGAGGGATCCGAGGTAGCGTCTGCCTAGTCCGCCATCTTGGCTCCGCCTCCTGATTATTCATTTTTATTAGTATTTTTATATGCAGCTATGAAACTGCTGCTTAAGTGTGTCCTCTTTTATTAAGTCATGTACTATTAGCCCTCCAGCATGTATTGCAGCCTAACTGGTATTATAGGACCTGAGTCATTTGTTTAAATAATAAGGACAAAATAAGAAAAATTAGGCTTATATTTCAGCAGGAGGAATTTAGTTCAATTGTAGATAAACAGGCTGTTCTTGGCAGACAAAGCTGATACTACTGCCCAGGTGGAAGACATTGGCTGATGCCATCTGCAGGGCACTGAATGAGGCCCTCACCACAACCAAATATGTGACTTTGTTTCTTGTGGCACCCGAAGTGTTATTGTTAGTGATTCTAATTTTGCTATCCTCAGACAGAACTGGTGAAAATATTAATACTCCTAAGAATGCTTGAGTCTTGAAGGCACATGTGAGGAAACTTTTACTCAAGGAAAATATCCGTGGTCAGACTAGAGGACAGGATGTTTCAAACACTGAACAAATAATCGAACGACTGTTAATGTAAGAAATGCTCTGTTTACCTCTAATTAAGGCCATCAATTATAGCATGAAACCCAGGAAAACTATTGTCCTAGAGCTGAGCAAGAAGACCCAAGAAGAAGGTATATCCATAGACCAATTCGCATTTCACTAATTTTTCCATGTCTATAGAAGCAGCAGTCAAGAAGTCAAACCATATATTGCACTGGACAAATCTGCTACCAAAGACCTCTTTAGAGTCTAAAAAGCAAAGATGTTACTTTTATGACTAAGGTGTATCTGACCCAAGTCATCATGGTCTTTTCCGTTCTTTCATATACATGTGAAAGTTGGGTAATGAAAAGGGAAGACAGAAGGAGAGTTGATGCATTTGAACTGTGGTGTTGAAAAGAATATTAAATATACCTTGGGATGCCAGAAGGACAAGCAAATTAGTCGTAGAAGAAATACAACCAGAATGTTCCTTAGAAGTGAGGATGGTGAGACTTTGACTTGCTTACTTTGGACATGTCATGAGGAAAGACTAATCTCTAGAAGAAGACATCATGTATGGCAAAGTTAAGGGCCAAGAAAAATGCGGGAAACTATCAATGACATGAATTACACAATAGCTACAATAATGGACTCAACATACCAATGATCATGAAGATGATGTAGGACGGGCAACGTTTCTTTCTGTTATACATAAGATTGCCATGAGTCATATCCAACTAGCAACAGGAACAACCATTTTTCCATTGAAAATAGTACCTGTAATAATTTATCTAGAAAAAAAAAAGCAGATTTCAAACTTTAACATCAAAATAATTCAGGAAAAATACAGTAACAGAACAGGGTTAAAAGAAAAAAAACTAAAAAACAAAATAGCATACCTGGAAAACACAGAGAGGATCATTGAAGAATTGCTGACAGAAACTTTCCTAATATCAAGAATGATGAAAACCTTACCATCCAAGAAGATCAACAAACCCCATAAAGAATAGACCCCAAAAGAAAAATACCAAGGCATATCATAATCACAGTCACTAAAAGCGAAGACAAAGAAAAAATTCTTTGAGGAGCTCCAGAAAAACAAAAAGTCACATACAGAGGAGAAACAATAAGACTAAGCTCTGACTATTCAGCAGAAACCATGCAGGCAATGGGATGACATATGAAACCTTGAAAGAAAAAAATTGCCAACCAAGAATACTATATTCTGCAAAACTTTTGTTCAAATATGATGGTGAAATTAGGATATTTCCAGATAAAGAGAAATTAAGGGAATATGTAAAAACCAAACCAAACTTACAGAAACAAACAATGTCAGACCACAGTCTGAATCTAGGAGGCAAGATTGTACCAGCCAGATAGCAACCTAGAAAATGAACTCTCAAGAACTATCCAAAACCAAAACAATTGCAACAGGGAACCAGAGAGGTTAATCTGTAAATGACAACAACATCAGAACAATAAAAGAGGGAATAAACAGTATAGGTATAGAACTTTCTAATGGAGAGGAAGGAAAAGCAGTACCAAGTAATAACAGGAACCTATTTTTTTTTTTTTTTTATTACCTAGGAAGACAAGGGTAAGTTTCAGGGTAACCACAAAGAAGGTTAACAAACCCACTCATCAAAATAAAGAAGAAAAACATAAAGTCTCAATAAAAACAAAATCTACAAAAACAAAAGAAATCCACAAACAAAAGGAACTCAGCACAGGAGAGTAAGAGGAACAAAGAAAACGTTAGCACCATGAAAAAAAAGCAGAACAACAATGGATCTGTGAAACATCTCATAACATCTGGAGGACATTATGCTGAGTAAAATACGTCAATCACAAAAGGACAAATATTGCATGAGACCACTACTGTAAAAACTCATGAAAAGGTTTACATACAAAAAGAAGCAATATTTGATGGTTAAGAGGGAGGGCGGGGGTGGGGGTAGAAAAACACTTAATAGACAAAAGATAAGCACAACCTGTACAAGCCAAGGCCATGGTAGCTCCGTAGACTCATCCGAACTCCCTGAGGAACTGAATTGGTGGGCCAGGGGCTGTGGGGACCATGGTTTCAGGGAACATCTAACTCAATTGGCATAACAGAGTTTCTAAAGGAAATGTTCCATATTCTACTTTGGTGAGTAGCATCTGGGGTCTTAAAAGCCTGTGAGCGGCCATCTAGGATACTCCACTGGTCTCACCCCTTCAGGAGCAAGGAAAAATGAAGAAAACTAAAGACACAAGGGAAAGATTAGTCCAAAGGACTAATGGACCACAACTACCACAGCCTCCACCAGACTGAGTCCAGTACAACTAGATGGTGCCTGGCTACCACCACTGACTTCTCTGACAGGGATCACAATAGAGGGTCCCAGACAGAGCTGGAGAAAAATGTAGAACAAAATTCTAACTCAAAAAGAAAGACCAGATTTGCTGACCTGACAGAGACTGGAGAAGCCCTGAGAGTATGGCCCCGGACACCCTTTCAGCTCAGTAATGAGGCCACTCCTGAGGTTCACCCTTCAGTCAAAGATTGAACAGGCACAAGGAACAAAACAAGACTAAAGGGGCACACCAGCCCTGGGGCAGGGACTAGAAGGCAGGAGGGGCAGGAAAGCTGGTAATAGGGACCGCAGGGTTGAGAAGGGAGAGTTTTGACATGTCGTGAGGTTGTTAACCAATGTCATACTACAATGTGTGTACTAACTGATGAGAAACTAGTTTGTTCTATAAACCTTCATATAAAGTTCAATAAAAAATGTATATATATATGTAGAAAAAAATAGTATACCTGGCTTCTCAGATGAAAATTTGTTATTTTCAGCACAGTTACAGGCTGTCCTAGTGCTTATACTTGGTCTGTCTGTGCTTCACCCAGCCTACCTGAAATGCTTATCAGAAAAATGTAATTGTTTTGTTTTATCAACACATCCTAAGTTTTCTTAAATGGAAGCCTCGTTCAGATATCTTCTCTCACAGTTCTAACCTACCGTTCTTGCAAAAGGTTTGCACAGAATTTTCACCCTTCATGCTGAGCCATTCCTCATAATAATAATAATAGTACTAGTGACAACCTATTGAAAACTTGCTAAGTCACAAGTCCTTTTATGACTGATATAATATTACTGGAAAAAATATTATGTAATCTTTGAGGATTCAGTATGTCTCCTCCTTCTCCTCACAATAAGGAGACTTTTGTCTTTGCCATGTTTAATTTTGAAACTGGTTGGAGTAAAGGGTGAGTGGAAGGACTAAAACAAAGCATACCAATTTGATTGAGCCACATTGGAAAATACCTATAGAGAAGATGAGAGGAGGAGGGACAGGAAAGACAAGAGTAGTACAATCAGGTTAGTTTTGAAGTGTTTGGGTAAAGGAAGGGGGTTTAGGGACAGGTAACGAGGCCTAGAAACCCTGGTGGCATAGTGGTTAAGTGCTACAGCTGCTAACCACAGGGTCAGCAGTTCAAATCCGCCAGGCATTCCTTGGAAACTCCATGGGGCAGTTATACTCTGTCCTATAGGGTCACTATGAGTCGGAATCAACTTGACGGCACTGGGTTACTGGGTTAACGGAAGCCTGGTGGTACAGTGGTTAAGAGCTCAGCTGCTAACCAAAGGTCAACAGTTCAAATTCACCAACCAATCCTTGGAAACTCTATGGGGCAGTTCTACTCTGTTATGTAGGGTTGCTATGAGTTGGAATCAATTTGAAGACAATGGGTTCGGTTTCTTTTTATTGGAATAAGAAGCTAACAAGTCAGGAAATATATGTGCCATGGTTGTGTCCTTTCACCATACTTATTCAGTCTGTATGCTGAGCAAATAATCTGAGAAGCTGAACTATGTGAAGGAGAACTTGGCGTCAGGTTTGGTGAAGACTCATTAACAACCTTCGTTATACAAATGACACAACCTTGCTTGCTGAAAATGAATAGGAAGCACTTACTGACAAAGATCAAAGGCTACAGCCTTCAGTATGGGTTGCACCTCAATATAAAGAAAACAAAAATCTTCACAACTGAACCAATAAGCAACATCCTGATAAATGGAGAAAATATTGAGGTTGTCAAGGATTTCATTTTAGTTGGATCCACAATCAACACTCATGGAAGCAGCAGTCAGGAAATCAAATGACATATTTTATTGGACAAATCTGCTGCAAAAGACCTCTTTAAAGTGTTAAAAAGCAAAGATGTCACAATGAGGACTAAGGTGCTCCTGACCCAAGCCACAGTATTTTCCAATCACCTCATATGCATATGAAAGCTGGACAATGAATAAGGAAGACTGAAGAAGAATTGATGCCTTTAAATTATGGTGTTGGTAGAGAATATTGAATATACCATAGACTTTCAGAAAAATGAACAAATCAGTCTTAGAAAATGTACAGCCAGAGTGCTCCTTAGAAGCAAGGATGGCGTGATTTTTTTCTCACGTACTTGGGACATGTTATCAGCAGGAACCAGTCCCTAGAAAAGGACATCGTGCTTAGTACAGTAGAAGGTCAGGAAAGAAGAGGAAGACCCTCAACGAGATGGATTGACACAGTGGCTGCAACAATGGGCTCAAGCATAACAAGATTGTAAGGATGGCCCAGAACTGGCAGTGTTTCATTCTGTTGTACGTAGGGTTGCCATGGGTTGGAACTGACTTGATGACACCTAAAAATAACAACAAAAATAATGAGGAGCCCTGGCAGCACAGTGGCTAAGTGCTTGGCTGCTAAGTGAAAGGTCAGCAGTTCAAACCCACCAGCTGCTCCATGGGAGAAAGAAGTGGCAGTCAGCTTCTGTTAAGATTACAGCCTCGGGAACCCTATGGAGCAGTTTTGTCCTATGAGTCACTATGAGTTGGAATCGACTTGACAGCAATGAGTATTTGGTTTTAATGACATGAGGAAAGAAGTCTTCATGAAATTTTTACTTGTGTGGTGAACTAAATCCCCCTTTGGCATTGTTTGCCATTGCAATGCAATTTTCAGTCTTGTTTAGTTTAATTATTTGTGGATGTTGGAAAAAGTGTTACTTCTGAATGTGACTCTGTGCATAGGAAACTATAAAACACCTCAGAGGGCGGAGCCAAGATGGCGGACTAGGCAGACGCTACCTCGGATCCCTCTTACAACAAAGACACGGAAAAACAAGTGAATCGATCACATACATAACAATCTACGAACCCTGAACAACAAACACAGATTTAGAGACGGAGAACGAACTAATACGGGGAAGTAGCGATTGTTTCCAGAGCCTGGAGCCAGCGTACCAGTCAGGTACGGCACAAGCACAGAGACCTGCTCCACCCCCCTGAACTAACCCCGGGAGGGGGACCAGCTGGTTCCACGGGCGGCGTGGGACGCAGCCGGTAGGAGAAGTCCCCGGGAGGCAGTGACTGATCTTGGAGCAGAAAGAGCAGCATCCGAGCCGGGGAACCGTCCCGCAGGGATTAGGACTGCACGCAGGTACGCCATAAACACGGAGAGTTGCTCCACCCCCTGAACTAACCCCGGGAAGGGGACCATCCGGGTCGCGCGGGCGGCGTGGGACGCAGCCGGTAGGAGAAGTCCCCGGGAGGCAGCGACTGGTATTGGAGTGGGGAGAACAGCGTTCCAGCCAGGACACTCGGTCGCGGCACAAGCACAGGGAGCTACTCCACCCATCTGAACTAACCCCGGGAGGGGGCCCACCTAGTTCACGGGGGCGGCACGGCCACGCGGCTGGAGAGACGAGAAGTCCCCGGGAGGCAGCGACTGATTTTGGAGTTGAGAGTGCACCGTCCCAGTAGGGGAGCCTTGACGCTGGGCGTGGGGCTGGAAGCGGAGGATCTGACCGTGACTCCAGCGGGCCAGACCCCCCGGGGGCAATCTCCACACAGCCAGCACACATAGGCGACGCGCCCGCGAGAATCTCAGATATAACAGTCATTCCAAGCAAGACAAGCAACTCTGGCTATATTCTGAGGTGCTACTCTCCTATCTCTCTGTTCCCTCCCCCACCCTTCCCAGGCGGCTTCATTAACATCTGAATAGCCTGAGCCAAAGGGAGAACTCTGATAGGGATCTGACTGCAGTTTTTTTTTTAGCGGATTTTCTGGAAAAACTAGTTTCCCAGTGATGGCTCGGAGACAACAATCCATATCAAACCACTTAAAGAAGCAGACCGGGACAGCTTCTCCAACCCCCCAAACAAAAGAATCAAAATCTTTCCCAAATGAAGATACAATTTTGGAATTATCAGATACAGAATATAAAAAACTAATTTACAGAATGCTTAATGATATCACAAATGAAATTAGGATATCTGCAGAAAAAGCCAAGGAACACACTGATAAAACTGTTGAAGAACTCAAAAAGATTATTCAAGAACATACTGGAAAAATTAATAAGTTGCAAGAATCCATAGAGAGACAACATGTAGAAATCCAAAAGATTAACAATAAAATAACAGAATTAGACAACGTAATAGGAAGTCAGAGGAGCAGACTCGAGCAATTAGAATGCAGACTGGGACATCTGGAGGACCAGGGAATTAACACCAACATAGCTGAAAAAAAATCAGATAAAAGAATTAAAAAAAATGAAGAAACCCTAAGAATTATGTGGGACTCTATCAAGAAGGATAACCTGCGGGTGATTGGAGTCCCAGAACAGGGAGGAGGGACAGAAAACACAGAGAAAATAGTTGAAGAACTTCTGACAGAAAACTTCCCTGACATCATGAAAGACGAAAGGATATCTATCCAAGATGCTCATCGAACCCCATTTAAGATTGATCCAAAAAGAAAAACACCAAGACATATTATCATCAAACTCACCAAAACCAAAGATAAACAGAAAATTTTAAAAGCAGCCAGGGAGAAAAGAAAGGTTTCCTTCAAGGGAGAATCAATAAGAATATGTTCTGACTACTCAGCAGAAACCATGCAGGCAAGAAGGGAATGGGACGACATATACAGAACACTGAAGGAGAAAAACTGCCAGCCAAGGATCATATATCCAGCAAAACTCTCTCTGAAATATGAAGGCGAAATTAAGATATTTACAGACAAACACAAGTTTAGAGAATTTGCAAAAACCAAACCAAAGCTACAAGAAATACTAAAGGATATTGTTTGGTCAGAGAACCAATAATATCAGATATCAGCACAACACAAGGTCACAAAACAGAACGTCCTGATATCAACTCAAATAGGGAAATCACAAAAACAAACAAATTAAGATTAATTAAAAAAAAAAAAAATACACATAACAGGGAATCATGGAAGTCAATAGGTAAAAGATCACAATAATCAAAAAGAGGGACTAAATACAGGAGGCATTGAACTGCCATATGGAGAGTGATACAAGGCGATATAGAACAATACAAGTTAGGTTTTTACTTAGAAAAATAGGGGTATATAATGAGGTAACCACAAAAAGGTATAACAACTCTATAACTCAAGACAAAAACCAAGAAAAACGTAACGACTCAACTAACATAAAGTCAAACACTATGAAAATGAGGATCTCACAATTTACTAAGAAAAACGCCTCAGCACAAAAAATTATGTGGAAAAATGAAATTGTCAACAACACACATAAAAAGGCATCAAAATGACAGCACTAAAAACTTACTTATCTATAATTACCCTGAATGTAAATGGACTAAATGCACCAATAAAGAGACAGAGAGTCACAGACTGGATAAAGAAACACGATCCATCTATATGCTGCCTACAAGAGACACACCTTAGACTTAGAGACTCAAATAAACTAAAACTCAAAGGATGGAAAAAAGTATATCAAGCAAACAATAAGCAAAAAAGAAGAGGAGTAGCAATATTAATTTCTGACAAAATAGACTTTAGACTTAAATCCACCACAAAGGATAAAGAAGGACACTATATAATGATAAAAGGGACAATTGATCAGGAAGACATAACCATATTAAATATTTATGCACCCAATGACAGGGCTGCAAGATACATAAATCAAATTTTAACAGAACTGAAAAGCGAGATAGATACCTCCACAATTATAGTAGGAGACTTCAACACACCACTTTCGGAGAAGGACAGGACATCCAGCAAGAAGCTCAACAGAGACACGGAAGATCTAATTACAACAATCAACCAACTTGACCTCATTGACTTATACAGAACTCTCCACCCAACTGCTGCAAAATATACTTTTTTTTCCAGTGCACATGGAACATTCTCTAGAATAGACCACATATTAGGACATAAAACAAACCTTTGCAGAGTCCAAAACATCGAAATATTACAAAGCATCTTCTCAGATCACAAGGCAATAAAACTAGAGATCAATAACAGAAAAACGAGGGAAAAGAAATCAAATACTTGGAAAATGAACAATACCCTCCTGAAAAAAGACTGGGTTATAGAAGACATCAAGGAGGGAATAAGGAAATTCATAGAAAGCAACGAGAATGAAAATACTTCCTATCAAAACCTCTGGGACACAGCAAAAGCAGTGCTCAGAGGCCAATTTATATCAATAAATGCACACATACAAAAAGAAGAAAGAGCCAAAATCAGAGAACTGTCCCTACAACTTGAACAAATAGAAAGTGAGCAACAAAAGAATCCATCAGGCACCAGAAGAAAACAAATAATAAAAATTAGAGCTGAACTAAATGAATTAGAGAACAGAAAAACAATTGAAAGAATTAACAAAGCCAAAAGCTGGTTCTTTGAAAAAATTAACAAAATTGATAAACCATTGGCTAGACTGACTAAAGAAATACAGGAAAGGAAACAAATAACCCGAATAAGAAATGAGAAGGACCACATCACAACAGAACCAAATGAAATTAAAAGAATCATTTCAGATTATTATGAAAAATTGTACTCTAACAAATTTGAAAACCTAGAAGAAATGGATGAATTCCTGGAAAAACACTACCTACCTAAACTAACACATTCAGAAGTAGAACAACTAAATAGACCCATAACAAAAAAAGAGATTGAAACGGTAATCAAAAAACTCCCAACAAAAAAAAGTCCCGGCCCGGACGGCTTCACTGCAGAGTTCTACCAAATTTTCAGAGAAGAGTTAACACCACTACTACTAAAGGTATTCCAAAGCATAGAAAATGACGGAATACTACCCAACTCATTCTATGAAGCCACCATCTCCCTGATACCAAAACCAGGTAAAGACATTACAAAAAAAGAAAATTATAGACCTATATCCCTCATGAACATTGATGCAAAAATCCTCAACAAAATTCTAGCCAATAGAATCCAACAACACATCAAAAAAATAATTCACCCTGATCAAGTGGGATTTATACCAGGTATGCAAGGCTGGTTTAATATCAGAAAAACCATTAATGTAATCCATCACATAAATAAAACAAAAGACAAAAACCACATGATCTTATCAATTGATGCAGAAAAGGCATTTGACAAAGTCCAACACCCATTCATGATAAAAACTCTTACCAAAATAGGAATTGAAGGAAAATTCCTCAACATAATAAAGGGCATCTATGCAAAGCCAACAGCCAATGTCACTCTAAATGGAGAGAACCTGAAAGCATTTCCCTTGAGAACGGGAACCAGACAAGGATGCCCTTTATCACCGCTCTTATTCAACATCGTGTTGGAAGTCTTAGCCAGGGCAATCAGGCTAGACAAAGAAATAAAAGGTATCCGGATTGGCAAGGAAGAAGTAAAGTTATCACTATTTGCAGATGACATGATTATATACACAGAAAACCCTAAGGAATCCTCCAGAAAACTACTGAAACTAATAGAAGAGTTTGGCAGAGTCTCAGGTTATAAAATAAACATACAAAAATCACTTGGATTCCTCTACATCAACAAAAAGAACACCGAAGAGGAAATAACCAAATCAATACCATTCACAATAGCCCCCAAGAAGATAAGATACTTAGGAATAAATCTTACCAAGGATGTAAAAGACCTATACAAAGAAAACTACAAAGCTCTACTACAAGAAATTCAAAAGGACATACTTAAGTGGAAAAACATACCTTGCTCATGGATAGGAAGACTTAACATAGTAAAAATGTCTATTCTACCAAAAGCCATCTATACATTTAACGCACTTCCGATCCAAATTCCAATGTCATATTTTAAGGGGATAGAGAAACAAATCACCAATTTCATATGGAACGGAAAGAAGCCCCGGATAAGCAAAGCACTACTGAAAAAGAAGAAGAAAGTGGGAGGCCTCACCTTACCTGACTTCAGAAACTATTATACAGCCACAGTAGTCAAAACAGCCTGGTATTGGTACAACAACAGACACATAGACCAATGGAACAGAATTGAGAACCCAGACATAGATCCATCCACGTATGAGCAGCTGATATTTGACAAAGGACCAGTGTCAATTAACTGGGGAAAAGATAGCCTTTTTAACAAATGGTGCTGGCATAACTGGATATCCATTTGCAAAAAAATGAAACAGGACCCATACCTCACACCATGCACAAAAACTAACTCCAAGTGGATCAAAGACCTAAACATAAAGACTAAAACGATAAAGATCATGGAAGAAAAAATTGGGACAACCCTAGGAGCCCTAATACAAGGTATAAACAGAATACAAAACATTACCAAAAATGATGAAGAGAAACCCGATAACTGGGAGCTCCTAAAAATCAAACACCTATGCTCATCTAAAGACTTCACCAAAAGAGTAAAAAGACCACCTACAGATTGGGAAAGAATTTTCAGCTATGACATCTCCGACCAGCACCTGATCTCTAAAATCTACATGATTCTGTCAAAACTCAACCACAAAAAGACAAACAACCCAATCAAGAAGTGGGCAAAGGATATGAACACACATTTCACTAAAGAAGATATTCAGGCAGCCAACAGATACATGAGAAAATGCTCTCGATCATTAGCCATTAGAGAAATGCAAATTAAAACTACGATGAGATTCCATCTCACACCAGCAAGGCTGGCATTAATCCAAAAAACACAAAATAATAAATGTTGGAGAGGCTGCGGAGAGATTGGAACTCTCATACACTGCTGGTGGGAATGTAAAATGGTACAACCACTTTGGAAATCTATCTGGCGTTATCTTAAACAGTTAGAAATAGAACTACCATACAACCCAGAAATCCCACTCCTAGGAATATACCCTAGAGATAAAAGAGCCTTCATACAAACAGATATATGCACACCCATGTTTATTGCAGCTCTGTTTACAATAGCAAAAAGTTGGAAGCAACCAAGGTGTCCATCAACGGATGAATGGGTAAATAAATTGTGGTATATTCACACAATGGAATACTACGCATCGATAAAGAACAGTGACGAATCTCTGAAACATTTCATAACATGGAGGAACCTGGAAGGCATTATGCTGAGCGAAATTAGTCAGAGGCAAAAGGACAAATATTGTATAAGACCACTATTATAAGATCTTGAGAAATAGTAAACCTGAGAAGAACACATACTTTTGTGGTTACGAGGGGGGGAGGGAGGGAGGGTGGGAGAGGGTTTTTTATTGATTAATCAGTAAATAAGAACTGCTTTAGGTGAAGGGAAAGACAACACTCAATACATGGAAGGTCAGCTCAATTGGACTGGACCAAAAGCAAAGAAGTTTCCGGGATAAAATGAATGCTTCAAAGGTCAGCGGAGCAAGCGCGGGGGTCTGGGGAACATGGTTTGCGGGGACTTCTAAGTCAATTGGCAAAATAATTCTATTATGAAATCATTCTGCATCCCACTTCGAAATGTGGCGTCTGGGGTCTTAAATGCTAACAAGCAGCCATCTAAGATGCAGCAATTGGTCTCAACCCACCTGGAGCAAAGGAAAATGAAGAACACCAAGCCCACATGACAACTAAGAGCCCAAGAGACAGAAAGGGCCACATGAACCAGAGACCTACATCATCCTGAGACCAGAAGAACTAGTTGGTGCCCGGCCACAATCGATGACTGCCCTGACAGGGAGCTCAGCAGAGGACCCCTGAGGGAGCAGGAGATCAGTGGGATGCAGACCCCAAATTCTCATAACAAGACCAAACTTAATGGTCTGACTGAGACTGGAGGAATCCCGGCGGCCATGCTCCCCAGACCTTCAGCTGACACAGGACAGGAACCATCCCCGAAGACAACTCTTCAGAAATGAAAGGGACTGGTCAGCGGGTGGGAGAGAGATGCTGATGAAGAGTGAGCTAATTATATCAGGTGGACACTTGAGATTGTGTTGGCAACTCTTGCCTGGAGGGGGGATGGGAGGATAGAGAGAGAGGGAAGCCGGCAAAATTGTCAAGAAAGGAGAGACTGAAAGGGCTGACTCAAGACGGGGAGAGTAAGTGGGAGTAGGGAGTGAGATGTATGTAAACTTATATGTGACAGACTGATTGGATTTGTAAACGTTCACTTGAAGCTTAATAAAAGTTATTATAAAAAAAAAAAAAAAAAAAAAAAAAAAAAAAAAAACACCTCAAAGGTAAATTGTATCTGGTTTATACTATCTCCTTACAGCATCCCTTTGAGGTTAGCTTTTATTATTGTTCCACTTTACAAATGAGGTAACTGTGCCTTGGAAACATGGTGACTTGGGCAAGTTGGCACTAACTTGGTCCTAATGTATATTTAGTATCATTTCAATTTGTGTCATGATATGTAGAGGCTTAGGATGAACTGACAAGCTAGAACATATTAAAAACACCTTTAGTACTGAAAATAGTCTAATGAACTTGGAAGATTCTAGATTTTTGTCAACTAAATCATGGAGGCCCCAACACATCTGTCAGTTTTTCGTACAGTGAGGGGCTTGCATGTTGTTGTGATGCTGGAAGCTATGCCACTGGTCTTAAGATATCAGCAGGGTCACTCATGGTGGACAGGCTTCACCTGAGCTTCCAGACTAAGACAGATTTGGAAGAAGGACCTGGCGGTCTACTTCTGAGAAGAATTAACCAGTGAAAACCTTGTCTGATACAGTACCAGAAGATGAGCCCCTCAGGTTGGAAGGCACTCAATATCCTACTGGGGAAGAGCTGCCTCCTCAAAGTAGAGAGTCGACCTTAATGATGTGGATGAAGTCAAGCTTTTTGGACCTTCTTTTGCTGATGTGGATCAACTCAAAATGAGAAGAAGGAGCTGCAAAATCCATTAATAATTGGAACATGGATCATACGAAGTATGAATCTAGGAAAATTAGAAATTGTCAAAAATGAAATGGAAACTATAAACATTAATATCCTAGGCATTACTGAGGTGAAATGGACTGGTACTGGCCATTTTGAATCAGACAATCATATCATCTACTATGCAGGGAATGACAACTTGAAAAGGAATGGCATCGCATTCATCTTCAGAAAGAACATTTCAAGATCTATCCTAAAGTACAATGCTGTCAGTGATAGGATAATGTCCATACATCTACAAGGAAGACCAGTTAAAATGATTATTATTCAAATTTACATACCAACCACTAAGGCCAAAGGTAAAGAAATTGAAGATTTTTACCAACTTTTGCGTCTGATATTGATCGAACATGTAGTCAAGATGCATTGATAATTACTGGTGATTGGAATGCGATATTTGGAAACAAAGAAGCAGGATTGGTAGTTGGAAAATATGGCTTTGGTGATAGAAACAATGCCAGAGATCACATGTTAGGATTTGCAAGACCAATGACTTCTTCATTGCATATACCATTTTCAACAACATAGTGACTATACACGTCGACCTGGCCAGATGGAATACACGGGAATCAAATTGACTACAACTGTGGAAAGAGATGATGGAAAAACTCATTATCAGTCAGAACAGGGCTAGGCACCAAGTGCAGGACAGGCCATCAATTGTTCATATGCAGTTTCAAGTTAAAACTGAAGAAAATTAGAATAAGACTGCAAGAGCCAAAGTATGACCTTGTGTATACCCCACCTGAATTTAGAGACCATCTCAAGAATAGACTTGAGGCATTGAACACTAATGACCGAAGACCAAAAGAGTTATGGAATGACATCATCCATGAAGAATGCAAGAGGTCATTAAAAAGACAGGAAAGAAAGAAAAGACCAAAATGGATGCCAGGAGAAACTCTGAAACTTCCCCTTGAGTGTTGAGTAGCTAAAGTGAAAGGAAGAAATGATGATGTAAAAGAGCTGAAAAAAAAATTTGAAAGGGCAGCTCTAGAAGACAAAGTAAAGTATTATAATGACATGTGCAAAGACCTGGAGATAGAAAACCAAAAGGGAAGAACACGCTCAGCCTTTCTCAAGCTGAAAGAACTGAAGAAAAAATTCAAGCCTCAGTTGCAATATTGAAGGATTCTATGGGGAAAATATTAAATGATACAGGAAGCATCAAAAGAAGATGGAAGGAATACACAGAGTCACTATACCAAAAAGAATTGGTCAATGTTCAACCATTTCGGGAGGCAGCATATGATCAGGAACTGATAGCACTGAAGACATTGGTGAAAAACAAGGCTTCAGGAATTGACAGAATACCAGTTGAGATGTTTCCACAAACAGATGCAGTGCTGGAGGTGCTCGCTTGTCTATGCCAAGAAATTAGAAAGACACCTACCTGGCCAACTAACTGGAAGAGATCCATACTTATGTCTATTCCCAAGAAAGGTGATCCAAGCGAATGAGGAAAGTGTTGAACAGTATCATTAATATCACATGTAAGTAAAATTTTGCTAAAGATCATTCAAAAATATTTGCAGCAGTATATAGACAGGGAACTGCCAGAAATTCAAGCTGAATTCGGAAGAGTATATGGAACTGGGGACATCATAGCTGATGCCAGATGGATGGTGGCTGAGGGCAGAGAATATCAGAAAGATGTTTACCTGTGTTTTATTGACTATACAAAGGCATTCAACTGTGCAGATCATACCAAATTATGGATAACATTGTGAAGAATAGGAATTTCAGATCACTTAATTGTGCTCATGAGGAACCTGTACATAGATCCAGAGGCAGTTGTTCAAACAGAACAAGGGGATACTGTGTGGTTTAAAGTCAGGAAAGGTGTGCGTCAGCATTATATCCTTTCACCATACCTATTCAATCTGTATGCTGAGCAAGTAATCTGAGAAGCTGGACTATATGAAGAAGAACAGGGCACCAAAATTGGAGGAAAATTCTTTAACAACCTGTGTTATACAGATGACACAACCTTGCTTGCTGAAAATGAAGAGGACTTGAAGCAGTTACTGATGAAGATCAAAGACCACAGCCTTCAGTATGGATTACACCTCAACATAAAGAAAACAAAAGTCCTCACAACTGGACCACTAAAGCAATGTCGTAATAAACAGAGATAATATTGAGTTTGAAGTTGTCAAGAATTTCATTTTAATCAACACCCATGGAAGCAGCAGTCAAGAAATCAAAACATACATTGTGTTGGGCAATCTGCTGCAAAAGACTTCTTTAAAGTGTTCAAAAGCAGAGGCATCATTTTTAAGGACTAAGGTGCGGTAGAACCGAAGCCACGGTGTTTTCAGTTGCCTCATATACATACGAAAGTTGGACGATGAATAAGGAAGATCTAAAAAGAACTGATGCCTTTGAGTTATGGTGTTGGGGAAGGGTATTGAATATACCATGGACCGCCAGAAGAATGAACAAATCTGGAAGAAGTACAACCAGAATGCTCCTTAGAAGCAAGGATGGCAAGACTGTGTCACACATACTTAGGAAGGATCAGTCTCTGGAGAAAGACATCATGCTTATTAAAGTAGAGGGTCAGCAAAAAAGAGGAAGACCTCAGTGAGATGGATTTGACACAGTGGCTGCAACAATGACCTCAAGCATAATAACGATTGTGAGAATGGCACAGGAATGGGTAGTGTTTTGTTCTATCTTACGTGGGGTCACTATGCGTTGAAACCACTTGACAGCACTTAGCAACAACAACACAAATCTTGTGGAGCGCTTACTTTTTGTATGCACTTCCGTTTCGGTTAATGCCTGTCTCAGTTCATTATTACATATGGATTTAGAAGGGAAATTCACTATTATCATGGCATATAGAGGGTTGATCTTTTTAATAGTAGTTGTTTTCTTTCCATATGTGGAGTGATTAAAATTCCAGCATGATCATCTAAAGAGTGTGGAGACCTTCGCTGATCTGCATAAAAGCTCTTTAATGGGCATTGACAATTGATTTCACTTAGAGGAGAATCTAAATTATTGTTACTCAAAATTTGAATTTTTTTTTTTGCAAAGTCAGTAAGAGTTTTTTTTTAAATAATTTAAGCCCAGATATTAAGGCTTCCACACACAAAAAAGAGACCTTATATAGACCTACATTTTTTTTTCTGTTTGTTTTGAAAAGTAAGCATCTGTATCTTTTGTGCACAAAGAAAGGAAAAGAATCAATAAATCACTTCAAAAGTTTTAAACTAACTTAAAAGTGAATGGCGGGGCCCACAACAGGTAAACCTATGTAGAGAAGTGATGATGCATGTGGGCAAACGTCTATGTTCTGGAGAAGCCTCTTGGATCCACTTCATGCTCCCCACTAGAGGGAGATTCCCCTAGTGCTCTCACAGGAGAATGCTTAGAGAATTTGTCCTGGGAAATTCTCCTGGTCATATAAAGAGAAACTCACTTCTCATGAGAATGAGGACAAGGGTGCAAATGGGAGCAGAACTGATGGATTCTGATACATTTGTACCTTTTACCTATGAGAAGTGATGAGCCTGCAAAGTATTCCTTTTCTCTGCTAGAGTTGCATCACATTTAGTATTAACATTGCATGAGTAACTTTTTTAAAACAATTCTCTTTCTTGTCTTGGCTATTACTCTTTGCTAGATATCTACTGCCCTTTTACTGGCCCTATCTTCAAGATTTTATTATGAAGGTATCTCATTTTTTCAGGTACCAAAAACAAAGCTTAAACTATCTTATTAAATAAAACAAACAAACCCAAATGAATGAGTGAACAAATGAGTAGGATTTACTGTCAAGATGTTGGAGTGGTTCATAAAATTAAAAGAAGGTTGCAGAAATGAGCATCTTTGATTCTGTGGGCCTGAAGCACCAACAGAACTGTATCTGTATCTCAGTGTATTGGTTTTCAGGATTACCACTAGGCAGCTCATTCTGGCAGCCCAGTCTTGTGGTATCCCATGAAAGAAATACCACACTCAGCAGTAGGAGAATGGAACTAGGACCTGGGCATGAGGCCCTGGGATGACCAAATAGGCAAAATCTTGAAGCCCTTTGGAGCATCTGGTCAGCTATATGTGTAGGGATAGAAGTTGAAGTGTATGCGAAAGAGAAGAAACAGGGACCGGGGCCATGTGGGTCCCTATCCAGGCTCAGGGGCCGCTCAGATGGCACCACCAGACCTAGCCAGTTTCAGGCACCAGAGGGAGACTTAAACATTTCCAGGAAGGCCCTCCAAAGTGATTGGTCCCTGAGGCACAGGACCCAGGGCAGTGGCCCTGCTTACTCTTGACCATAGGCTTTTCCCTCTTAAACAAGTTCCACTGTGAATTTAGGCCTATGGCTGCCAGGTCCATTTCTTTCCAGTCTTCTCAAGAGGGAAGAATCTCTTCTCCTCATTTTCAGCTCTAAAAATTCTGGGGATCATCCTGCCTATCCTAGATAATCAAATTTGGAATAATCAAAATGGCTACGAGTTGAGGTATTCTTTGGTCCAGCTTGGGTCCTCTTGTTCATCTTTGAGGTGGGGAGTGGGGGAGAGGAGTAGCATGGTTATCATGGACTCTGAGCAGTATTCCAAAATGGAGAAAGTGATGTACCAGAAGAAAGGTCCAAATCAGAATCAGAATCATAATAGCTAATGCTTATAGAGTACTCATTGTATGCCACATACACTTTAAGTACTTATATGTATTGTCTAATAAAAGCTTTACTTTATAAAGTAGATATTATTTCTCCCATTTTATGGATTAAAAAACTGAGGCATGAACTTATTCAAGCCACGACTCAAAATGAGAAGAAACAGCAATGAACATCCATTACTAATTGGAACATGGAATGTATGAAGTATGAATCTAGGAAAATTGGAAGTCATCAAAAATGAAATGGAATGCATAAAAATCAATATCCTAGGCATTAGCGAGCCAAAATGGACTAGTATTAGCCATTTTAAATTGGACAGTCATATGGTCTATGCTGGGAATGACAAATTGAAGAGGAATGGCATTCCACTCATCGTCCAAAAGAACATTTCAAGATCTATCCTGAAGTACAATTCTATCAGTGACAGGATAATATCCATACACCTACAAGGAATGACTATTATTCAAATTTTCCAAACCATGGTATTTTCAATCACTTTGTATGCATGCAAAAGCCGGCTAATGAATAAGGAAGACTGAGGAAGAGTTGATACCTTCGAATTACGGTGTTGGTGAAGAATATTGAATATATCATTGACTTTAAGAAGAACGAACAAGTCTGTCTTGGAAGAAGTACAGCCAGAGTGCTCCTTGGTGGCAAGGTGGAGAGACTTCATCCCACGTACTTTGGACGTGATATCAGGAGGGACCAGTCCCTAAAGAAGAACATCATGCTTGGTATGGTAGAGGGTCAGCGAAAAAAAGGAAGACCCTCGATGAGATGGATTGGCTCACTGGCCACAACAATGGGCTCAAACATAACAGTGATTGTGAGGATGGTAGAGTCCTGGGCTGTGTGTTTCCTTCTGTTGTTCATAGCACCACTATGAGTTGGAACCAACTCAACGGCACCTAACAACTACAACTGTTGTTATTCAATTCTTATTCTCTAAATTTTGCCTGCCCAACTAGCCTGATTGAATGTATGGAGAGCAACAATGTTATATAGCTCTTTTGTGTCTTAGAAGAATCTAGCACTTGATAATTCAGTAGAATCTTGAGATACTACAAGGCTTAGGAAATGGGCTTAAATAAATGGGATTTGCCAGTTTTGGACTGAGTTTCACTGTATATAACAGAAAAAAGTCTAAATAGTAGTAGCTTAAACAAGAGTTTTTTTTTTTTTTTTTTTCTCTCTCTCTCTCGTAGAAGAAGTTTGGAGGAAGTTAATCCAGAGCTGGAATGGTGGCTCTATGATATTTCCAGAGACCCTTTATGCTCTGCCATTCTCAGCACATGACACCCATCCCAAGTCACCCCTTGGTCAGGTCTTATACCCTCATTCCAAGCAGCAGGAACGAAAAATACTCTTCAATGGAACAGTATTTTTTAGGGTAAATTCCTGGCAGTCCCAAAGAATACGGTAGCTTACACTTAATTAGATAGAACTTCTCTTGTGGGTACTCCTAGCTGCAATGGAGGCTTGGACAGTTAGGTTTTTACTTAAGATAATAATGTGCCCACCTAAAATTCATAGTTCTAGTACTAAGTTGGAAGGGAAGAATGGACATTAGTAAACAGTAAGCTTTGCCTCAGAGAAGAACAAAAATCATCATCTGTCAGGTTCTTTTGGTTCAGCAACCTTTTGTTTTTTATAAAAGGACAAATTTTACCTTCATGACCCACGGTGGAAATGAAAATCTTCTCTGGGTGGCTGATGAGAAGTGCAGGACACCTGGAGAAAAAACTGGTCCCTTTTCTATGGAAATCCCTGTATTTCCCTGAATGCCACTGTAAAGCACCAAAAATGATTTTTTCCTTTGCTTAGATTGATAAATTTGGGGTTCTCCTCCGTTAAAAGAAAAAAAAAAAAAACCTTGAAATTATACTCTGATAAATATTAGAGTTATAAGAATAAATAAATGTAAATATTTGCTTTATTTGGCTCTTTTCCAAGGAGAGAAACATTTGGCTGATCCCTTAGTTTTTTTATACTCAAATTTTAGTTAATACAGGTAGCTTTTAAAGTTCCTTCCTAACCCTAGGATCAGTACTAAATAATAAGTTCCGAAATGACATTACCGAGTTTAACAACCTTGGGTATTTCTAGTGGAGAGACGTTCACATGTGTTACCCTCATTTTCTTGTATATTAAAAAAAAAAAAAAAAATTAGTTAAGCTAAAAGGATTAAGCTGTTGAAATAGAAACTCAAGAATACTTTGACTTGCATTTCCCTCTCACACAACAGTCTGATGTGAATGTTCTAAGTTGGCCGGCAGTTTTGCGCCACATAGTCATTTAGGAATCCAGTCATGATTTCTCTAGTGGGCACCTTTCCAGCCAATTTAAGCCAGAAGTAAACAAAGTCCAGGTTTTTGTTTCCAAGCAAATGAGGAAGAAATAACATACATTACTTTCCTCAGTTTTCATGATGAACATTACAAATTGCTAAAAGAGAGGCAGGGAAATGTTCTCTAGTCTTGTGCCCAGGAAGAAGGAAAAAGTGGATTTGCGTGGACATAAAAAAAAAAAAAAAATTCATTGTCATTGAGTTGACTCTGACTCATAATGACCCTAGGACAGAGTAGAACTTCCCCATAGGATTTCCAAGGCTGTAAATCTCAACTGAAGCTGACTGCCACATCTTTCTCCCAGTGAGTGGCTGGTGGGTTCTAACTGCCGACCTTTTAGTTAGCAACTGAGGACATTAACCACTGTACCACCAGGGCCAGTTACATTTTGGTGGACAGCTAGCTGTATTTATCACACATTGATTGACAGAAGTCTCCCTTTTTCCATTCTCTGTACCTCATAATCCAGTCTCCACCAATAGCAAAGAGGTCTTTTGAAAAAGTGAATTAGACCATACTATTCTCCTTTTCCAAGCCATTAGTGCCCACAATACTTGAATAAAGTTCGAACTTTTTGCCAATACCTGCCAGACATAGCATAATCTGACCTATGACTCTTTTTCAACCCAATCCCTCCTTTCTTGCCCCATATACCACCTGGGTTCAGCCACATTGGCTTCTTTCTAGTTCTTGAACTCACCAAGCTCTTTCTTTCCTTAAAGCTTATAGATTTGTTGTGTCTAGGTCTGAAATGGAGTACCCACATATGCTTATATTGTTTTTGTCTTTTCTTTTTATCATTCTTATTTTCCCTGAAATATCATTTCTTTGAAAGAAGGCTTTCCCCAACCACTTCCCACAGCCACCAGCCACTATCACAAGACTCTTTAATATTTAATATTTTTTCGCCAACCCCGTATATAGGACAGAGGATTGAAAAGTACCCCAAAGGGGAAAACAGGGACCAGGGCCACATAAGTCCCTATCCAGGCTCAGGGGCCACGAGGATGACACTGTCAGCTCCAGTGGTTCCCAGACACTAGGGAGGGGACTTTTAAAAAATATATTATTTAAATGTATTTACTTATTTACAGTGTTTGTTTATTTGCTAAATATCTATTGCTACTTAATAGAATGAAAGATTATTGTGGCTGGAATGTCTCTCTGACTGGCTCATTGCTCTATACGAATCCGTAGCTCTTTTCAGTGGGCCTGGTGTCTCAATATTCCACTTTTCTACTGATTTCATGCATGGTGTCTTGTCACCCTATTAGACTGTAAGCCCCACAAAGACAAGGATTATGTCTCCTAGTTCACTTGTATCTCTAAATTCCCACTGTTGTTGTTGTGTGCTGAGGAGCCGATTCCGACTCATAATGAGTAGAACTGTCTCATGGGCTTTCCTAGGCTGTAATCTTCATGGGAGCAGGCTGCCAGTTCTCTTCTCCTGAGGAACTGCTGGTGGGTTCAAATCACTGGGTTAGCAGCTCAGTGCTTAAACATTGCACCACCAGAGCACCTTAAAACCTCCCCCAAAACATTGCACCACCAGAGCACCTTAAAACCCCCAGGATGAGTTTATTAAATGAAATAGAAAATGGAAGAAAAACAGAAGGCTTTTAAAAAGAGAAGGTCAGATTTTACATCACCTCCCTTCCGAACCTCATAAGAGCTGTTAAAGTTTGATCATATAATGCTTAAGTAAAAGACCTTTTAGAAAGCACATTTTCTTTTAAGTCCATAACTTACCCTTAACTGTACTAAGTATCCCAATATATAGAATCCATGAAGTAAAAGAACTGAACTTTAGGCGAATTCTACAGATGAGTTATTTTGGTTTTCAATACCTTAAGCTCAGTTTTGAAAAATCTGTTCATAATTAGGTTCCTATCTTTTGTCTAGTCCTGATCATGGAAATGTGAAGTAGTTTTCTGCTTTCTGCAGACACTGGACTGGCCCTCTTCTCTCTCTTTCCGTGCACCTGATAAGTGCTTAGTAAGTGGTGGTTGTGTTGAATTGAAATGGTTCGTGGCTGCTTGTCATGGTGGGTTGTGCTGGAGGGCAGTAACCTTCTGCTGTTAAAATTCCATAACAGAATGCTTGCTGATGCTGGTACAAAGAAACAATAAGAACTTTTCAAATAATTTAGCAATAGTAATAGCTATCATTTACTGAATTTATCAAATAACAAACACTAAACTGTTCTTGTGTGTGTAATTTAACTATTCCAACAATCTTTGAATGGAGATGAGGCAACTGTCTTAGTTATCTAGTGGTGCTATAACAAATATCACAAGTGGATGGCTTTAACAAACAGAAATTTATTCTCTCACAATCTACAAGGCTAGAAGTCCAAATTCAGGGCACCAGCTCCAGGGGAAGTCTTTCTCTGTTGTCTCTAGGGCAAGGTCCTTGTCATCAATCTTCCCCTGATCTAGGAGCTTCTCAGCACAGGGATTCCAGGTCCAAAGGATGTGCTCTGCTCCCAGCACTTCATTCTTGGTGGTAGAAGGTCCCTCTCCTCTCTGCTCACTTCTATCTTTTATATTTCATAACAGATTGATTTAATATACAACCTAATCCTATGGATTGAGTTCTGCCTCATTAACATAACTGTCTCTAATCCTGCCTCATTAACATCATGGAGGATAGGATTTATGACACACAGAATAATCACACTAGATCACAAAATGGTGGACAACCACACAGTACTGGGAATCATGGCCTATCCAAGTTGACACACATTTTTGGGGAATACAATTCAATCCATAACAGCAACCAAGGCTTATCAAACCAAGACCAAACCCGTTGCCATCAAGTTGATTATGATCCATAGCAAACCCATGTGTTACAGAGTAGAACTGAGCTCCATAGGGTTTTCTCAGTTGTGATCTTTATGCAAGCAGATCACCAGACCTTTCTCCCATGGTGCCACTGGGTAGGTTTAAGAAGCCAACACTGTTAGTAGTTGAGCACAAAGTTTTTGCACCACAAAGTTCTAGAGATATTAAGTAATTTTAAATAATCACACAGCTAGTAAGAGGTGAAGCCAGGATTTGAACTCAACTCATGCTAATAACAGATTCCATTCTCTTAAGTAATGCTAAGTTTTTTCACTTTGATGGGCATTTACAGGGCTGATGTTCAGTATACATATCTTAGAAAATACTATACTAGACAGTTGCTAAGATACCTTCCAGGGTTGACATTTATGAATATATGAATGTTCTGTCTTAATTTGTATAACCAGAGGTGATACTCAAAGTATTTATCAATCAGTGTGGCACAGGCATCAACCAGTCAAAATGGATACCTAATCAATCCGAATTAATACTGGCTGAAACACCTTACCTGGTGCAAATATTTGTGTCCAAATATCAGTCCTAATTCAACTACTCTTTCAATATTCACTCCTTCTTCAGAAGATATACCCAGGAACTGCCTACCTCCACCAAATGTGTTAGGATTGAGTGGTATCCACAGGGCCAGTCAGGCACAGAAATGCCATCCAGCATGAAACTATTTCCACTTTGCAAAACAAAATATTAGACCCCTTTCTTCCCTGTTTATCAATTCTAATCCTATCTTCTTTTTCTTTGTCCTCAATACCTACTAATCCCAGCTCCAAGCACAACCCTTGGAACCCTCTGGAAACAATCCCTCCCATCCCCACTCTTACCAGGCTCTCTTTTACCCAAACCAAAACAACCCGTTGCCATCAATTCCAACTCATATATAGGACAGAGTAGAACTGCCCCATAGGGTTTCCAAGGAGCAGCTGATGGATTCGAACTGCTGACTTTTTGGTTAGCAGCTGAGCTCTTACTCTTTTACCCAGGTCCTTGTTAACCTGTTTATTGCTTTCTACATAATGCCTGCCTCTTCCCCTTTAACCATACTATCTCTATCTGCCAAAATCCTATCCGTATTTCAAAGCCTATTCTAAGCTTCACCCCTGGTTAACTCAGTCTTGAAGCCCTGAAATCATCTCAGACAGTTGTGTTATTATTGTGCCTATTCAAGATTTCACATCACAAGGTTGGATGCCCATTCTGCCTTGCATAAAGGCACATGACTGAGGGAATGAGTACAGAACAAAATCCAGGCTGGAGACTCACCAAGATAGGCTCTGTGACCTCCTTGACTAAGTCACAGCCCTGTGTTATTAGCCATTGCGCCAGCTGTATTATACAGCACCAGTGCCATCTCCTCATTACCCTATCAGGAGAGGGGCCAGGTCTGCCTTTGCTCACTATCACACTGTCAACACCTACTACAGTAACATAGAAGGTTGTTGTTTTTATTAGTTGCGATCGAGTTGGGTGTGACTGCTAGCAACTCTCTATATAACAGAACGAATCATTGCCCAGTCCTGCACCATCTTCTTGATCGTTGCTATGTTTGAGTCCATTGTTGAGCCTACTGTGTTGATCCATCTCATTGAGGTTTTCTTCTTTTCACTGATCCTCTACTACACCAAACAGGATGTTCTTTTCTAGTGATTTGTCTTTCCTTATGACATGTCCAAGGTAAAAGATCTGAAGTCTCACCATCCTCACTTCTAACAAGCGTTCTGGTTATAATTTTTCTAAGACTAATCGTTCTTCTAGCAGTCCATGATGTATTCAGTTTTCTTTGCCAACACCATAGTTCCAGTGTGTCAATTCTTTTTTTCTTTTTTCATTATTCAGCTTTCACACGTATATGGGGTAATTGAAAAGGACCATGGTTTGAGTGAGGCACACCTTAGTCATCAAAGCGACATCTTTGCTTTTTAAAACTTTAAAGAGATCTTTTGCAGTAGAAGGTACTCAACAGATATTCATTGAATGAATCAATAAATGAATGAGAGATTAAGTGTCTTGCCCAAAATCGTGCACAGAAATCAAATACAGAAACTTGGGTAGTAGCTATCAGGGCACATGGAGTAGCATAGATATATAGAAGAACCACAAGTGTCAGCAGGTAGCAAGTAGTCCCTGGGATCCTTTCTTTAGCAGTTGTATGAGCATCTCTTGCTGTTTCCCTGTGCAGCGCGATAGGAGCTGCTTCTGCTCAATGTGTTTTCAGTGTGTGTGCCACCCAGGCTGAAACACTCTGTCCCATCGTCTTCACTCAGATCGTATCACATCACAGCCAAACAAGTAACCCATTCTTTTTCCCTTCCCACCGCTAGGCTTTTGATGAAAAGAGATTGGGGAGAGGAAAAAAATCAAAATCACCACAAGGGTGGAGTCATTTTATGTTTTTGTTTCTGTTCATTTAAAGATCGATAAGGTTTTTTAATGTATTGATACTGCATCAATCTTCTCTCCCTATTGTGATGTGCTGATTAGATCAATTGAGATGAGCAAAGCTGCGTTCACACCACTTTAATTGTTCTTAGGACGAGCATTTTATTTCCTGATTCCCACTGTCATCTTTATGAATCAGTCATAGAAGAAACACTTAGGCACCAAGAGCTCAGGTCTCATTTCTCCTGTGCCTGAGCAAACATGGAAAAATCTATAAAATTGCTCTCAGGACTTACTGAGAAATTAATCTGGTTGCTTCCATCTTGAGACTGAGGAAAGGGGTATCTTGGCGATGACTGAGTGGGATACTTTGTAATAAGGTTTTCGAGAGCCAGTATCAGTCCACTTTTCTGGCTTTTTCTTTAGCACTGCTTAGGTGCATAATGAATGGGGAGAGGGGGGCAAAGGGGCAAGATATAACTATCATTTAGTGAACACTGACCATATTCCAGGTTATAAGCATTATAATCCTGAAACAGAGAGATGAGGTTGGTGTGGTTATTTTCACCAAGGATGTGGACTCTGAGGCTCAGAGGAGCTGAGAAATTTGCCCAAGGTTACCCAGTTGATAAGTTTTGTGGTTAGTTGCCATTGAGTCAGCTCCAACTTAGGCAGCCATATGTATAACAGAATGAAACATTGGCAGGTCCTGCGCCATCTCCATGATTGTTGGTATGTTTGAGTCCATTGTTGCAGCTATTGTATTGCTCCATCTCATTCAGGATTTCCCTCATTTTTGCTGACCCTCTGAAGTCCAATTCTTGTCCTGGTCTGACTCCTGCAGAGGAGGGGCCACAAAGGCAAAGCAGTTAGGCTTGCACCCTTCTTGTTTCCTTTGAACACTTCTTCCATGGAGTGGAGAGAGCTATCCTGATTGAGGAGAGCCTCAGGTCTGCAATGTTCTAACCTCACTGTCAGTACCAGTTTGCTGCTCCAGGACCTTGAACAAAAGGTTAAGTTCCTTGTGGCATAAGAAAATAATTTCAAGCTGGAAGAAAACTGCAGGCAAGACAGAGTGAGATCCATGAATAAATGCCTCCTTTTTTTTTTTTTTTCCATGAGACCAGAAGAATGGGATGGTGCCTGTCTACCATTGCTGAATATTTTGGTCTGAGTTTCTATAGCAGTGTCCCGATCAGTAGGGGAAAAAATACAGGACAGAATTCCAAATTCTCATGGATTTCAGAGTTTCCGGAGTTACTGAGGCTAGATGAAGCTCTGAAACTATTGCCCTGGGATAATCTTTAAATTTTAAACCAAAAAATCACCTAAAGTCTTTTTTAAACCAAACACTGAGTTAGCTTACTTAGTAAAGAATGTTTGTCTTGAACATTGTGCTCTTTTGAACTACCTATTTGGAATCAAATTTACAGCAGCAACTCAAAAGATCAGATAGGACGCTTAGGAGACAGTGTGTTCATGTTAATGTGGAGAACTACAATGTGGAAAAGGAGGGCAAGAATGGCTGCACAACTTGAAGAATCTAATCAGTGTCACTGAACTATACATGTAGGAATTCTTGAATTGGTGTATGTTTTGCTGTGCATACTTTCAACACACACACACACACATGAAAAGGCAGAGTGAGATGTGGACAAAGTAGGCAGCCCTCTGTGTTCTTTCACAGGAAAGGAAAAGGCCCTGCAGTCGATTCAACCTGCAAACAGGTTGAAAATACCAAGGAAACCAGTGGAGTATGGCTAATGATTTATTTGAGGCAAAACAACTGGTCGACTATGTTTTCTGTTTGTTCTGTTTTTCATCTGTTGCATTACTATATCAAAATAAATGGAATATTCTTGCTCCTGTTTATTTAAACAGCAAATAATCTATAAAGGTACTATGTGCCCAACTCTGCTTGGATGTTCAAGGCCTCACAAACACCTACTCTTCCCTCTTGGAACTCGGCTCCTACTTGCTTTTCTCTGACAAGAATACATTCCCTTTCATTTCACTCGTAATCTTGGCTTGTTTATACTTTATGGTATCTTGGAAAGGATAGTCTTAACTTCTGAAGAAGTAGACATTAACAAAATGACATTTGGTTTATCACTAAATTATTAAGAATCTATCAAATAAGTAAGGAATAAACACCATTGACTCAGTACCGTTTCTCCCTTATGTCTCCATCCCTTCTATTTTTATTTTCCTTTATCTTTTGAATAAACTCATGTTTGAACATCAGAAAACCAGTGGTAATAAAAGAAATGAGAATGATTCAGATTTAGCTAGGATTTCACCATTGGAACATTTAGAAAGAAGCTCCTCTAATTTTACAATTTTAGCTTTAAAATTATTTTTATTTTGAATTACATAGGAGGAGGAAGGGAGGTCTGTAATATTCCTCAGGCTGCAGGGAGGACTCTAAAAGTCTTAATCTGCTCTGGATTGTAAAGTCACTTTAAGCAATCTCACTGTATCCACTGGCAGGAGATAAGGGACAACTGAATCCCTCTTGGGGGGACACTAGGTAGTTGGAAGAAGTCTTCTGATCTCCCAGACAGAGTGCTTTCTCACCTCTGCTTATCTTTCTGTCTTCTTGGTTCTCCCCTTTCCCCTGAGTTGTTCCTTCAGCTCCGTCATCTTGCTCAAGATCCCATGTGGCTGGCTCCAGCTCTTCTTCATACAATGAATCTCACGGGTGTAACACCCATCATGGGCTAGTTGGACGTAATCACAATACTATTCCCCTCCTAAATGTCTAAAAATAAAGTGTCATCTGAACTCTGAAATTATGTTTCTCACCTTCAAAAACCTGGTTCTCTGTGAAACATTTCTAAGTAATGGCTCAGCATGATGGGCAGCTCTACAAGACCTCCCACTGTGGTTTTTAATATAAGATATTCCACATTTACTATGAAAACAATCAAACCAAACAGGTGATTCAATTTTGTTCTTCTAATTTTCTTTTTGAGTGAAGAACATAAGAGTGAAATATAGAGATAGATCAGAGCCAGCCATTTCATATAATATCTAAGTGAATATTTTCCCTTCCAATTCATATTGTATAATCTCTAGATCCTCTGTATAAAATCATCTACCTTGGCATGAAAATTTAAGATACATTTATCATGAAAGTGATTGGGTTATATGAATAAACCTATAACCCAATACAAAAGTCACAACTGAGTAAAGTGTAAGAATTTGTAAGTCTAAATATCAAGAATTTTGTATATTCACAGTATTTTTTAACTTTGCAAATGCTTAGCATGGTTTCTAATGTATACTCAGGGGAGTGTACATAAATAAATAATTTTCTCTTTCCAGTGTGAACAAGAGAGTAGGGCGGCAATCCTATTAACACTCTTCAGTGAAATAAAAATGTGAGGAATCACCCAAAATCAGAATTGAAAATTGATATTCCTCAGTTAGAGGATATCCCTATATGTATATAGTTGGTAATTTCCAACCCACAGAGTTGGCATTGCTCTCTAGCTGTGATGCTTTGTGCATCTGCTGGGTGATACTTGCCCACCATGTAATGAGCTCCTCAGTGGAGAATTCCTTCCTTGCTTGTTTCCAAGTGAAGATAATTTAGTCAAATACTCATTAGAGAGCAACCAATTTGTCAGCCCAAAGCTGGGAGAAAATAGTTGCTTCTAGAGCCAGTTTGGGTAAGCAGCAGATGGAAGTGTTTTGATGGTCCAGAGATCTGAGGTGCCAAAATTTCTTTGTCTTTCATTTTAACTTTTTAATTTTCTTAACACTTGGCAATACGTTTTAAGGATGATTTTATGAATTAAATATTTCACGTTCCTCCAAATCTTTTGGATAATTTACATCTTCAAATTATGCTACTCTAACCCTCTTGAAGGTGTTCTGGAGAAAAACTAGGGAAGGATATGAAACAAATGATTGCACTCAGCACACACTAGGTCAGAGAATTCTCTTTCTGGCTTGTTAATTGTGGACAAGAGAAGGCCCTAGTAGAGAAGCAAGTGTGAACCCAGTTAAGCTTGTGAAGCACTTTCTGTCTTTCCAACATATTCCTGCTTCACTTAAGCCCCATTATCAAAAGAAGATGTGGAAATGTTGACTGCTTCAAGCTGTAACTATTTTCAATAAATTGGATTAGTGTTTTTAGGGTTAAAGTTAACTTTACCCAAAGAATTTGTTCTTTGTCCTTGGTTCCTGAGAGATAGCCTCTAAAACCTTGGAAATACCCCAGTAACTTTGATGAGGCCTCCAGACCACACCTGAGGGTTTATGGTAATGAGGTGACTCAAGTGGAGGCTGGGCAGGCCAGAAAGACCATCCAGTAGCATGATATCAACTGACCTCGGGGGAGGGGCATGATCCAACCCACAATAAAGGCCGTGGACACAGAAGCTCATGGGTTTCCTGGTTGATGAAAGACATTGATGCACATGGGAGGGTAGTGCATCACTTTTTGGGACATGGAAGTTCTACATTGGGAATCCTCCCAGACTTGGCACTATGTGCCTCTTCATTTGTGTCCTTTGTACTGTAACACAACTGTAAGCCTAAGTATAGCATTTTCCATGAGTTCTGTGAGTCGTTCTAGCAAATTATTGAGCTTGAGGGAGTAGTGGGATTCAGCAGATCAGAAGTGAGAGGGCTCTGGGGATACCTGAGCTTACAGCTGACATCCTGAGAAAACAGAGGGAACCCTGAATTTATAGTCAGCAGATCAAAAGTGAGGGTGCCCTGGGGACTCTCAAGGTTGCAACTGGCATCTGAGGTCTTGGGTAGAGTTGGCGGTCTGGAGAAATGTGCCTTTTACTTGTGAGGTCGGACCTAACTCCAGGTGGTTAGAGTCAGGGGAAGAAGTGCTGCAAGTGTACCTGATGTCAGAACAGAAGTGGAACAGAATTGTATCGATTTGATTGATCATGGCATTTTGATGTGGGAAGTCGGATTTTGATTTTTCTCAGTAGTTTGGTGGCAGAAATTGGCAATTTGTTATATACTAGTGGTGCTGTTTCCATATTTAACCTTGGAAAATTACTGACAAATTCTTTAGGATTTCACTACTATACTGGGAGCTTTGCCACCAATATTTCAAATACCAGCAAGATCACCCTTGGTGGACAGGTTTCAGTAGAGCTCCCAGACTAAGACAGACTAGGAAGGACAAGGTAGTCTACTTCTGGAAAAAATGGCCAATGAAAACCTTATGAATAGCAGCAGAACATTGTATGATATAGTGCTGGAAAATGAGCCCCACAGGTTGGAAGGCAGTCAAAATACAACTGAGGAAGAGCTGCCTCAAAGTAGCCAAAATCCAAACCAAACCTGCTGCCATTGATTCCAACTCATAGTGACCCTATAGGACAGAGTAGAACTGCCCCGTAGAAATTCCGAGGAAAGCCTGGTGGATTCAGACTGCTGACCTTATGGTTAGTAGCCTTAGCATGTAACCAGTATGCCACCAGGGTTTCCCGTCAAAGTAGAGTTGACCTTAATGATGTGGATGGAGTGAAACAGTTGGGAACTTCATTTGCTGATGTGGCATGACTCAAAATGAGAAGAAACAACTGTAAACATCCATTAATAATCAGAACATAAAAACCCATTGCCGTCGAGTTGATTCCGAAATCTAGGAAATTTGGAAATCATCAAAAATGAAATGGAATGCATAAACATCGATATCCCAGGCATTAGTGAGCTGAAATAGACTGGTATTTGCCATTTTGAGTCAGACAACGATATGGTCTACTATGCTGGGAATGACAAACATGAAGAGGAATGATGTCGCATTCATTGTCAAAAAGACCATTTTAAGATCTATCCTGAAGTACAAAGCTGTCAGTGATAGAGTAGTATTCGTATGCCTACAAGGAAGACCAGTTAATACGACTATTATTCAAATATACATACCAACTACTAAGGCCAAAGATGAAGAAATTGAAGATTTTTACCAACTTCTGAAGTCTGAAATTGATCAAACACACAATCAAGATGCACTGATAATTACTGGTGATTGGAATGTGAAAGTTGGAAACAAAGAAGAATCAGTCCTTGGAAAATATGGCTTTGGTGATAGAAATGACACAAGAGACTCCATGATAGAATTATAGAAAATAGCTTTTTTCTATAAGTGGCAACTCTACATGTGGATCTCCTCAGATGGAATACACAGGAATCAAATTGACTAAATCTACGGAAAGAGACAATGGAAAAGCTCAATATCATCAGTCAGAACAAGGACAGGGGCCATCTGTGGAACAGACCACCATGCTTATGTGCAAGTTCAAGTTGAAACTGAAGAAAATTGGAAAAATTTCATGACAGCCAGTATACAACCTTGAATATCTCCCGCTTGAGTTTAGGGACCATCTCAGGAATAGATTTGACTCATTGAGCACTAACATTGGAAGACCAGACAACTTGTGGAATGACATCAAGGGCATCATACATGAAGAAAGCAAGAGGTCATTAAAAAGACAGAACAGAAAGAAAAGACCAAAATGGATGTCAGAAGAGACTCTGAAAGTTGTTTTTGAACATAGAGTAGGTAAAGCAAAAGGAAGAAATGATGAAGTAAAAGAGCTGAACAGATCTCAAAGGGTGGCCTGAGAAGACAAAGTATTATAACAAAATGTGCAAAGACTTGGAGTTAGAAAACAAAAAGGGTAGAAAATGCTCAGCATTTCTCAAACTGAAAAAACTGAAGAAAAAAATCAAGCTTGAGTTGGAATATTGAAGGTTTCTAGGGGAAAATGTTGAATGACGCAGGAAGCATCAAAAGAAGATGGAAAAAGTGCACAGTAACTATACCAAAAAGAATTGGCCATGTCCAAGCATTTCAGGAGGTAGCATATGATCAAGAACCAATGGTACTGAAGGAAGAAGTCCAAGCTGCACTGAAGGCATTGGCGAAAAACAAGGCTCCAGGGATTGACAATATCAACTGAGATATTTCAAAACACGGATGCAACGCTGGAGGTGCTCATTTGTGTATGCCAAGAAATTTGGAGTACAGCTGCCTGGCAAACCACCTGGAAGAGATCCATATTAGTGACCATTCCAAAGAAAGGTGATCCAACAGAATGGAAATTATCAATGTCATTAATATTACACATAAGTAAAATTATGCTGAAAATCATTGAAAAGCAGTTGCAGTAGTATATTGAGAGGGAACTGCCAGAATTTCAAGCTGGATTTAGAAGAGGACTTGGAATGAGGGATATCATTCCTAAGGTCAGATGGATCATATCTGAAAGCAAGAGACTACCAGAAAGATGATTACCTGTGTTTTATTGACTATGCAAAGGCCTTTGACTATGTGGATCATAACAAATTATAGATAACATTGCAAAGAATGGGAATCCCAGAACACTTAATTGTGTTCATGAGGAAACTGTTCCAAGACCAAGAGCAATTATTGGAACAGAACAAGGGGATACTGCGTGGTTTAAAGTCAGGAAAGGTTTGTGTCAGGGTTGTATCCTTTCGCCATGCTTATTCAATCTGTATGCTGAAGAAATAATCCAGGATTGGAGGAAGACTCACTAATAACCTGTGATATGCAGATGACACAACCTTGGCTTACTGTAGTGGAGAGGACTTGAAGCACTGGTGAAGATCAAAAACTATAGTTTTAGTATAGATTAAACTTTAAAGAAAACAAAAATCCTCACAACTAGACCAATAAGCAACATCAGGATAAACAGAAAAAATATTGAAATTGTCAAAAATTTCATTTTACTAGGATGCACAGTTAATGCCCATAGAAGCATCAGTAAAGAAATCAAATGAGGTATTGCAGTGGGCAATTCTACTACAAAAGACCTCTTTAAAGTATTCAAAAAGCAACGAAGTCACTTCAAGGAAGAAGGTACGCCTGACCCAAGTGATGGTATTTTCAGTGGCCTCATATGCGTGCAAAAGCTGAAGGAGACTGAAAAAGAATTGATGCCTTTGAATTATGATGTTGGCAAAGAAAACTGAATATACCATGGACTGCCAGAAGAACAAACAAACCTGTCTTGGCAGAAGTACAGCCAGAATGTGCCTTAGAATTAAGGATGTCGAGACTTCGTTTCACATAATTTGGACATGGTATCAGAAGGGATCAGTCCATGGAAAAGGACATGATGCTTTGTAAAGTCCAGGGTCAGTGAAAAAGAGGAAGACCCTCAGTAAGATGGATTGACACAGTGGCTGCAACAATGGGCTCAATCACAACAAATGATTGTGAGAATGGCACAGGAATATGTAATCTGATCCTACCTGAGTTCCAAGTAACTATTCGATTCACTTTAATCAGCAAATCTTTATTGGATTCATTCCTACCAAGTAGCTTGCTCTTTTCTCATGGAAAGCAAATTAATTAAATGTATGTATTTCTTTCCCACACGTGTCTGTCAATTTGTCATACTCTGGGGGCTTGTGTGTTGCTGTGATGCTGGAAGCTATGCCACTGGTATTCAGATACCAGCAGGCTCACCCATGGTGGACAGGTTTCAGCTGAGCTTCCAGACTAAGACAGACTAGGAAGAAGGACCCAGCAGTCTACTTCTGAAAAGAATTAGCCAGTGAAAACGTTATGAATAGCAGCAGAACATTGTCTGATATAGTGCCGGAAGATGAGCCCCCCAGCTTGGAAGGCACTCAAAAGACAACTGGGGAAGAGCTGCCTCCTCAAAGTAGAGTCGACGTTAATGACATGGTTGGAGGAAAGCCTTCGGGACCTTCATTTGCTGATGTGGCATGACTCAAAATGAGAAGAAATAGCTGTGTGAATCTAGGAAAATTAGGAATCGTCAAAAATGAAATGGAATGCATAAACATTAATATCCTAGGCATTAGTAAGCTGAAATGGACTGCTATTGGTCATTTTGAATTGGTCAATCATATGGTCTACTATGCCAGGAATGACAACTGGAAGAGGAATGGTGTCACATTCATCATCAAAAAGAACATTTCAAGATCTACCCTGAAGTACAGTGCGGCGAGTGATAGGATAATATACATACGACTACAAGGAAGACCAGTTAATATGACTAAAATTATTCAAATTTACACACCAATCGCTAAGAAATTGAAGATTTTTACCAGGCTTTGCAGTCTGAAATTGACTGAACATGCAATCTGAATGCATTGATAATTACTGGTGATTGGATTGGGAAAATTGGAAACAAAGAAGAAGGATCAGTAGTTGGAAAATATGGCCTTGGTGATAGAAATAATGTTCAATCTGTGTGCTGAGCAGATAATCCAAGAAGCTGGACTATATGAAGAAGAACAGGGCATGAAGATTGGAGGAAGACTCATCAACTACCTCTGTTATGCAGATGACATAACTTTGCTTGCTGAAAGTGAAGAGGACTTGAAACACTGATGAAGATCAAAGATCACAGTCTTCAGCGTGAATTACACCTCAACATAAAGAAAACAAAAACTCTCACAACTGGACTAATAAGCAAGATCATGATAAACAGAGAAAAGATTGAAGTTGTCAAGGATTTCATTTTACTTGGATCCACAATCAACACCCATGGAAGCAGCAGTCAAGAAATCAAGGGACACATTGTGTTTGGCAAATTTGCTGTGAAAGATCCCTTTAAAGTGTTGAAAAGCAAAAATGTCACCATGAAGACTAAGGTGCACCTGACCTAAGCCATGGTATTTTCAATCACATCATATGCATAGGAAAGCTGGACAATGAGTAAGGATGACCGAAGAATTGATGCCTTTGAATTGTGGTGTTGGAGAAGAACATTGAATATACCATGGACTGCCAAAAGAATGAACAAATCTATCTTGTACAAGTACAGCCAAAGTGTTCCTTAAAAGCAAGGATGGTGAGACTGCATCTTACATACTTTGGACATGTTGTCAGGAGGGATCAGTCCCTGGAGAAGGACGTTATGCTTGGGTAGAGTACAGGGTCAACAAAAAAGAGGAAGACCTTCAAGGAGATGGATTACACGGTGGCTGCAACAACAGGCTTAAGCATAACAACGATTGTGAGCATGACGAAGGACTGGACAGTGTTTCTTTCTGTGTTACACGGGATCACTATGAGTTGAAAGTGACTCGGTGGCACCTAACAACAACAACAACATCATGTATTTATTTATAAACACTTGCAAAGCTTTAAAAATGCTAACTTATTTAATTCATAACAAACCCGTGATATAAGTACTATTATTATTCCTATGATAAAATGTGAAAACTAAGACACGGAGAGGTTAAGCACTTTGCTAGTGGTTGCACAGCTGGTAAGTGGCAAAGCTGGGATTCAAACTCAGGCAGTCCAGGTCTAGAGTTTGCCTTCTTGCATTTAGTCACTATGAGATTCCTTGTGACCATGGTATTAAGCCCTATCTTTGGCATTTCCTTCCCTCTGATATATAAATCAGTATTTCAAAAGGTATCAAAGATGATAAGAAGCAAAATGTTTTTCTAATTCTTTGATACTTTAATTATAACACTTGTAATTAATTGATGTTAAATAAGAACATTGAACATAAATTAAAACATAAAGTCCTCAAATGACTTTCACAGATTTTTGGATTAGTTTGGATGTGAATATAAGTTATCTCTTACAGAAAAGTCTCAGATCTGAACTCCTTCCTTCCTCATTTCCTTTTTTCTGTTTTTTCCAACCTCCTTTCTTGCCATACTTCCTTGTTTCTCTTCTTCAAAGTGATTTATTTCCCAAAGCAGCCACAAATTCACAGCATCCACTCCCAATAAGCCTGACTGTGCTTCCATTTATTTGGAATCGTATGAACTCGTCATGTTTAAGATGTTCCAAGCCCAAATTCAGAGGCATAGAAATTCTAGTCCTATAATTTGCCAATCCACAAGATTTTCCATTAATCATTTGGCATTCTTGTTTAATCAAGCCTTTGCAATTCGATTTGGTCAATATATTACTAATAGTAACATGAGATAACATCATTAGTTTTTTCTCTTCCTCTCTTCTTCCCTCCCTCCATCCTCTCCCCATAGTAGATTATCTCCAGATACTAAATGTATCCTTTTTATTTCCTTCTGCCAGTAGAAGTGTCTTCTTTGTCCCATACCATCTAGTTTTCAGTCTCATCCGTTGCAGAGTTCATCATTTGGTCTTCCCTAGGCAGGCCCTGGTGGCACAGTGGTTAAGTGTTCGGCTGCTAACCAAAAGGTCGGCATGCTTTGGAAACCCTATTGGGCAGTTCTACTCTGTCCTGTAGGGTTACTATGTTTTGGGTAGGTGAGCCCTAGTGGAAAACAGATCACAGGTCCAGTGGATTCTCTCAGTGGTCTATGTTTTCACTAGATAACATCCCATTTTTGTTTCAGTGACTGACAATATGCCTAGTGTGACAGGATGAGTAATCCCCTATTTGGAGATTATTGTAATTACCTAGTGCTGTTGTAACAGAAATTCCAGAATCAGGTGGCTTTAAAGAAAAGAAATTTATTTTCTCATGGTTTTGGATGCCAAAATTCTAAATCAGGTTCTCTGTCGTATAGACTCCTTTCTTGAGTGTTCCTTGGTCCCTAGGCATCCCTTAGCTTGTAGACAATCCTCATATGGTGTCTGCCTTCCCCTGTGTGTATGTCTCTGTGACTATTCTGGTCTTTTTATAACTCAGAAGTGACTGGGTTTAGGATCCACCCTATACTGGCATGACTTCATTAACATAACAGAATAAAAATCCTATTTCTAAACAATATGGATTCACATCAATGTAAAGAAAACAAAAATTCTCACAACTGGACCAATAAGCAACGTCAATGTACACAGAGAAAATATTGAAGTTGCCAAGGATTTCATTTTACTTGGATCCACAATCAATGCCCTTGGAAGCAGCAGTCAAGATATCAAATGATATATTACATTGGACAAATCTGCTGCAAAAGACGTCTTTAAACTGTTAAAAAGCAAAAATGATGCTTTGAGGCCTTAGGTGCATCTGATCCAAACCATGATATTTTCGCTCACCTCGTATGCATGTGAAAGCTGGACAATGAATAAGAAAGACCAAAGAAGAACTGACATCTTTGAATTATGGTGTCGACCAAAAATATTGAATATATCATGGAGTGCCAGAAGAATGAACAAATCTGTCTTGAAAGAATGCTCCTTAGATGCAAGAATGGCGAGACTTCATCTTACGTACTTTGGACAGGCTATCAGGAGGGATCAGTGCCTGGAGAAGGACACCATGCTTGGTAAAGTAGAGGGTTATTGAAAAAGAGGAAGACCCTCAATGAGATGGCTTGACACAGTAGGCTGTAGCAATGAGCTCAAACATAACAACGATTGTGAGGATGTCTCAGGACTGGGCAGTGTTTCCTTATGTTGTACACAGCGTTGTTATGAGTTGGAACAGACTTGACAGCACCTAACAACAACATTTCCAAACAAGATCACATCCACAGGTAAAAGCACCAGGAATTCAACCCATATTTTGGAGGAGACACAATTCAATTCATTATAGAGGTTGAGTACTCCCCAGATTTGGGCTGCTTCCACTTAGGTACAGCCTGAGTGATGCAGCTATTGAGAGAGATCTTCCAGGAAGCTAGAATAATTCAGGACTTCTCCAAAGCACATACCCTTTCTTCTAAAAAAAAAAAAAAAAAATTTTTTTTTTTTTTTTTAGCTCCCCCAAATTAGTCCAGAGTCTCTGGAAATAGTCTGAGCTCAGAGAAGCTTTGGAATATTGAGTGGATAAAACCAACAGTCCTTTTGACCCATCCCATTTATCTCACTATGATAACCAATTTTTTAAAGCTACCTTTCCTCACCATCTGGTTTATCATTATTATTATTATTATTAATAGTGCATGAAGCTTCCATAAAGCATTTTCTTTTATAGAAATATGTACTAAGTGTTACAGGGTGGAAGGAGGAAGAAGACAATGATTTTAAAAATTGAATAATTTTGGCAAAATGTCAGTCCAGACTGTGTTGGAAACTCTTGTCATAAAACAACTAGGGATGCTGATGAAAAGATTATAATGTTAATATCTGTCCAAAGCTTATAAGAAAGATATAGAAATCCCTGTATGCTAGAGGCAGAGGGAGCAGAAAACCAGAAAAAGTGGCTTCTACTTAAGCCATTGCAGGTTGGGACATGAAGTGTGTAGCTCAGGTTTCAATGTGTCCACAGGGATAAGGGACAAGATATCTTATCCAAAGAGGTTCCACAAAAGGTGGGAAATGGGAACTGAAATCCCAGACTAAAGACAGGAATCTTGAAGGGCTCTGTGATGGTTAAAATTGTATGTTACCTTGGCTGGGCCATGATTCTCAGTGTTTATATGTGCTAACTCCCACGATTGAATCCGCTGTGAGTAGCCAGTCAGTTGAAAGGGAGTTTCCTTGGAGGTGTGGCCTGCACCCAAATATAAGCAGAGTTCTGGGTTCTTTGCTCACTCTGGATCCTGTGCTGCCTCCTTTTTGTCTGACCTCTGGCTTTTGGGACTTGAGAGCTTTCAGCTTATCTGCAGATCTTGGAATTAGTCGATCTTCACAGTCCAAGAGCAGGAATCCCATGCTCCGACCTGCCAATCTTGAGTTCGCCAGCCCCTGCAGCTACTTGAATTGAGAGAAGCCTCTATCCTGATACACGGACTTGGGACGTTTCAGCCTCTACAACCACTTGAGCCATTTCCTTGATATCAATCTCTCTCTATATATACGCTTTACTGGTTTTGGTTCTCTAGAGAACCTAGCCTAAGACAGGCTCTATCCCAGGAAAAGCAGGACTGAACATATTCACCACCTGGCCTTGGGAAAAGCACAAGTTATTTATTTATGTTCTGGTTAAAAAAAAAAAAAAAAAGTTTCCCATGTGCCTTCAATATGGTTGGAGCCCAAATTCATCATACTTAAGTAGTACTGCAAAGCTCTAGAGCCCCAGTGGTATAGTGGTTAAGAGCTTGTCTCCTAACCAAAAGGTCAGCAGTTTGAATCCACCAGTCTTGGCTGAGAAATTAACATAAAAACTTTCAAACAAATGGTACCCCTAGGATGAATGGAGTAAGCAAATGCTAAACTCTTTGGGAGCAACATTTTAACAATCCAGACTGTCAAGTTTCTCTTAGGAAAAACAATCCTTGCTTAAAACTACCTCCCAATAAATAGTTCCAAAACACATGAATGACTTACCATGAATATGAGGAAGCAGACACATATAAGGTTGTATAGAGGATTAGCAACCACAAAATTTGAGGTAATAGACAAATAATCTGAAATTCATATATTATATATGTACATGTATATAATTATTATTATTATGTGCCATCGAGTTGGTTCTGACTCATAGCGACTCTATGTACAACAAAATGAAACACTGCCTGGTCCTGTGCCCTTCTCATGATCATTTGTATGTTTGAGCCCATTGTTGCAGCCACTGTGTCAATCCATCTCACTGAGGGTCTTTCACTTTTTCACTGACCCTGTACTTTACCAAGCATGATGTTCTTTTCCAGGGAATGGTCCCTCCTGATAACATGTCCAAAGTATGTGAGATGAATTCTCAACATTTTTGCTTCTGAGGAGCATCTGGCTGTACTTCTTCCAAGACAGATGTGTTTGTTCTCTTGGCAGTACTTTATATTCAGCATTCTTCGCCAACATCATAACTTAAAGCCGTCAATTTTTTTTCAGTCTTCCTTATTCATTCATTGTCCAGCTTTCACACGCATATGAGACGATTGAAGACACCACGGTTTGGGTCAGGTGCAACTTAGTCCTCAAGAGACATCTTTGCTTTTTAACACTTTCAGAGATCTTTTGCATAAGCATATGAAATTCACATAAGTATATCTAAAATTATTAAAGAGAGTAAAATAAAGCTTAAAAACCAAAAGGAAAGAATAAAGCACCATTTAAAAGAACAAGGAAACTATGGGAAAAATAAGAAATAAAACTTCTATACATAGAAGTATTCTGTACTGAATTTAAAAATACAATAGCCTGGGTAAAAAGCAGATTAGACACATCTGATGAAAATAAATGGCCTAGGAAACAGAGCTGAAAAAACTAACCAGATAAGTCATTGAGAGAAAGAGATGGAAATATGAAAGAGAGGCTGAGAGTCACAGAGGAGAGAGTGAGAAAATACAAAATAAAGCTAATAGGATTTCCAAAAGGAGCAAATAAGAGAATAGGGAATGGGAAATATTCAAAGAAATTATGGCTGAAAATTTTCCAAATTTGGTTAACCCCATGAATCACCATAACAACTAAACCTAGTGGTTCCTGAGAAAACCAGAAGAATGGGTCCTGAGTAAGAAAGCAAAAAGCAAAAAAAAAAAACAGGTAAACATATTGTCGTGAAATTGCAAAACAACAAAGAGAAAGGTCTTAATAGCAACCAGAGAAGAAAGATTTGTACGTTACAAAGAATAAGATCAATTAGCATAATTCTCAATAAAATCATTAGTGATCAGAAAAGAGTAGAATAATATCTTAAAAATACTGATACTACTAATAATGTCTATAATTCTACAGTCAGCTAAAATATTACTGAAATGAGGGCACAATAAAAACATTTTCATAAAAACAAAAACCAAGAGAACTGATCACTCAAAGACCCTCATCAAATGTATTACCTTAAAAAGAAGGAAACAGATCCTATAAAGAAGGAATGGGATGCAAGAAATATGGTGAGCATAGAAATTGGTAAATATGGATCTAAATTTAAATTAATGTTAACTGTAGAACTAAATAACTACAATAATAATTTGTGCAGAAGATTAGAAACAAGGTAGAGCTAAAATTCTAATATTCTAACTTACAACAATAACTTGTGAGATGGGAAGGGATAATCAGTTTTCTGATGTTCTTATATTTTTAAGAGGAAGGTAGAGATATTAATGTTAAATTATCAAAATAAGCATGTGTTAAAATTTGAAGGATAATGACTAAAATACAAATAGAATGTACACCTTCCAAGCCAGTAGATGGAAAGAAGGAAATAAAGAAAACGTGGTTAATACAAAAAGAAGGCAGAAAATAATCAAATAAGACACAAAGAAAAAGTATGGCAAATAGAAGGCTCAAGTAGATGGTTAGAATAAATGTAACTTCATTGATACAATAAATATACTCATATTAAGAAGATAAAAAGATTCAAAGTATCCTGCTTTTATGCTCTTAACAAGAGCCATATCTGAGACATGTTGCCGTTGTTAGGTGCCATCTAGTCAATTTTGACTTATAATGACCCTGTTTGACAGAGTAGAATTGACCCACAGGGCTGTCCAGGCTGTAATCTTTATGGAAACTGATCTCCAGGTCTTTCTCCCATGGAAATCCTGGGTAGGTTCAAACCACCAGCCTTTCAAATAGCAGTGAAGCACTTAACCACTGTGCCAACGGGACACCTTATCTAAGACATAAAACCCATTGCCATCGAGTCAATTTCAACTTATAGCGACCCTATAGGACAAAGTAGAACTGACCCATAGGGTTTCCAAGGAGCGCGTGGTGGATTCGAACTGCTGAATTTTTGGTTGGCAGCAGTAGCTCTTAAGCACTATGCCACCAGGTTTTCCATGTGAGACATAAAAATATGAAAAAGTTGAAAGTAAAAGGATGGAAGGGATATGCTAAGTAAAGACAGAAAATTTGTGTAGCTGTAATAACATCACATAAATTAAACTGAAGGTAAAAAGCATTATTGTGAGATAATGATGGTCACTATAAAATAATTAAAAGAACAATCCATCAAGAAGCTCTAACAACCCCAAAGCTGTATACACTCAACAAAACAGCCTGAAAATATACAAAGCAAAAATTGGCTGCATTTCAATAATTCAATCCACAATTGAATAGAGGATTTTTAAGCATAATTCTCATATTATGTGCTAGACAAATCAGTTAAAAATTAATAAGGATATGCCTGAGATTTGACAAGACAATAAACAAACTTCGTATAATAGATATGTAGAATCATGTGCCCAGCATTAAAGGATATTCATTCTTTCAAGCATACATGGAATGTATTTAAAAATTGACTCTATACTAGATCACATAGAAAATCCAACAAATACCAAGTAATAGGTATTGTACACCCTAAATCCCTTATTTACGACATAAAACATTAGAAATAAATAACAAAAAATAAAAGTAGGGAATTAAAAACTTTAAATATTTCCTGGTCAAATAAAAAGTAATGGAGAATAAAAGTAATATCAAAACTTGTGAAAAGAAACCAAACTGATCCTTAGAGTACAAGTCACAGTCTTTTATGTGAAAAAAGAAAAAATGAATTGATGAGTTAACCATCTAACTCAAGAAGTTAGAAAAAGAAAAAAAGGGATTAAACCTAAGTAAAAAGCAGGAAAAAATAATGAGTAGAAACTGATTAAATATAAGTTAGAAAATATAGAGTCAATAAAATCAAGATTTATTTTTTCTAATAAAATAGGCAAACCTCTAGAAAAATTGACCAAGAAAAAAGGAAATATAAAATAAACAATACTGGCAGAGAAGGACATAACTATTAGTGCAATAGAATTTTAAGAGAATTTCATGAACTACTTTATGTCAATAAATTTGAAAAACTATCTTTTAGAAAAATAGAACTTACTGAAAATGAATGGGCCAAATCACTATTAAGCATAGAAAACAAGTATTTAACAATCTATTCTAACTCACAATTACAACTTTTGAACCAGGCTTTGTTCTAAGCAAAATCTACCAAGCCATCAATGAACTTCATATTCACTGTTCCAGAAAAGAGAAAAAAAAAAAAATTAAATAAGTCAAAATCAGGTAGGACTTATGCAAACAATGCAACAGTAGTTTAAACCCATTAGTATAATTTACCACAGTAACAGATTTAAAAAGAAAAAAATATATTTGATCATCTCACATATACAGAAAAGGCATTTGAAAAAAATTCTACCGAACCCATTGCTATCGAGTCAATTCCAACTCAAAGCAATCCTATAGGACAGAGTAGAACCGCCCCATAGACTTTCCAAGGAGTGGCTGGTGGATTCGAACTGCCGACCTTTTGGTTAGTGGCTGAGCTCTTAACCACTGCGCCACCAGGGCTCCTAAAATCCTATATCCACTCATAATTAAAAACAACACTTTTAGCAAACTAAGAAGAGAAATTTCTTAACCTGATAAAGTGCATCTACCAAATACAGAAACCCTGGTGGTTTGGTGGTTAAGAGCTATAGGTGCCAACCAAAAGGTCAGCAGTTCAAATCCTCCAGGTGCTCCTTGAAAACTCTGGGGGGCGCTATGAGTCGGAATTGACTTGACAACAATGGGTTTATCATTGTATTTAACAACGAAAGAGGCTCTTTAATTTTAGAAGCAAGATAAAGATGCTTGCTATCATTACTGCTACCTAGCACTGTGTTGGAGAGCTAGTGGAAAATAAGTAAATAACATACATACTGGAGAGAAAAAATAAAACTGCCATTTTCTTTTCATAGCAAACTATAAGATGCATGGAAATAAATGTATCAAAAGGGCCCTAGGAACTTTATGGATAAAATTATACAACAATCCCAAACAAAATCCCAATAAGTTTTGTCAAAGGACTTAAGTAACATATTCTAAAAATTGTATTACAGTAAAACTCCAAGGTAATTTTGACCAAAAAAGAAAAGAGGAGTAAAGCCCATGCTAGCTAGATATGCAAAGATGAGGTTGGTAAATTTCTCAAGGTTCCAGAACCTAGTAAAAGGAAAAACAAAAAAAAAACCCAGAAACCCATTGCCATCAAGTCAATTCCGACTCCCAGTGACCCTGTAGGACAGAGTAAAACTGCCTTATAGGGTTTCCAGGGAATGGCTGGTGGATTCAAACTGCTGACCTTTTTTGATTAGCAGCCAAGCTCTTAACCACTGTACCACCAGGGCTCCTGTAACAGGAAAACCTAGTGTTAAACCCTGGTTCACATTGCTGCAAAGCCCACATTCTTACCTCTGCCCAGTGTTTCTCAAGGAAGTTTAAGTCTTATTTTAAAGCCATATCCGGGATTGGTAAAACAGAGAATGTGCACGTAAAAAAACAGTCAGGAGTAAGGAAGTTAGATATAGGGAAGAGCAAGCTGATTATTTTTTGACAAGTTTGAATCTGCTCCATGAAAAATCTTTCACAAGTATGGAGTCCTAAAAACCTTTAAACAATAATAAATAATTTGTATTATCTACAAAGACTCAGACAAGGATGAAAAGTACAATAAGCATGTTAAAATGAATACATAAGTAATTCTTAAACCAAGATTGGTACTATTTACATGCATTACAAAAAATATTTTTGGAAGAATCTGCGTTGTTTATACTTTCAATGAGTTCTACTGAGAATTGTAATATATAGAGAGATAGATAAGATAGATGGATAGATAGATAAACAGATAGATGCCATCACATCAAAATTGTGTTATTAATGGGTAAACTAGAACATGAGATCTCACTACTTTGCCTCCTAAGAAAGTTCTTTAGAACACCTCAGTTGAGGTGAATAAGATTTTTTGTTGAAAGCAACTGAAATTAGAATGTACATTTATTTAAATTTTCTATTCATCTGATTTCTACCAGCTAGTTTATTTTAAAGATCTACTAAACACCCAAAAGCTCTGTGGCACAATGGTTAAGCACTCTACTGTTAACCAAAAGGTCTGTGGTTCTAACCTACCAGCCATTCCGTGCGAGAAAAGACCTAGCAATCTGCTCCGGTAAAGATTACAGCCAAGAAAACCAATAAGGCTGTTCTACCCTGTCATATAGGGTCTCTGTGAGTTGTAGTTGACTCAACAACACACAACAGTAACAACCACAACTAAACAATCGACAAGTCCCTGGGTGGATCAAACTATTTGCCCTCAACTATTAACTTAAGGAGACCCTGGTGGCGTAGTGGTTAAAAGCTATGGCTGCTGACCACAAAGGTCAGCAGTTCGAATCCACCATAGAAAACTTATGGTTCAGTTCTACTCTGTACTACAGGGCCAGAATTGACTCCATGACAAAGTTTTGTTTTTTTTTTTTAAATTTAAAGTACAACCAGAATGTTCCTTAGAAGCAAGGATGGTGAGAGAATGTCTCACATACTTTGGGCATGTTGTCAGGAGGGATCAGTCCCTGGAGAAGGGTATCATGCTTGGTAAAGTAGAGGGTCAGCAAAAAAGAGGAAGACCCTCAATGAGATGGATTGACACAGTGACTGCAACAGTGGGCTTAAGCGTAACAATGATTGTAAGGATGGTGCAGGACCAGACAGTGTTTCATTCTGTTGTACATGGGGTCACTATGAGTCGGAACCAACAACAATTAACTTAAAGGTTGGCAGTTCAGACTCACCCAATAATATCACCAAGAAAGGCCTGGTGATCTGCTTCTATAAAGATTACAGCCAAGAAAACACTATACAATAGTTCTACTCTGTAACACATGGGGTCGTCATGAGTCGGAATTGACTGGATGGCAACAGGTTTGGATTTTTGGTAATTAAACATCCAACACTAGGATACTCTACAGACTATTAAAATGAACGGACCCTACAACCCAACCAACCCAATGCTGTTGAGTCAACTCCAACTCATAGTGACCCTACCAACTCTCAAATTCCTTATATTTTAATTAGTGATCCAGACACAATTAAAAAAAAAATGGATTAAGCAATGTTGTTAAAAAAAAAAAAAAGGAACATAAATTTTATAAAAGAGATAGATGAAAAGAAATGTAAGCAAAGAAGAGCTTTACAGACATTGTTTTGGTGTTTGGAGTCATGATATTAAGTATATTTTTCAGTTTTGATATGACTGGAAAATGTCTCTGGGGCTGCAGAGAGCACATTGTTACTGGGGTCTTCTGTTCACTTTAGGAGAGTAGGGGAGTATCAGGGCTCTACTCATGGGCAGAATTCAGTTTAAGGAACACAGGAAAGAGCAGGGAGCAAGTGTCCCAATCTCTGAGTTTAATGGTTTAAAAAGAAAAAAAAAACCATTGCCTTCAAGTAGATTCCGATTTATAGTGACCCTAGAGTATAACTGCCCTGTAGGGTTTCCCAAGGAGTGGTTGGTGTATTCAAACTGCCGACCTTTTGGTTAGCAGCTGACCTCTTTCTTAACCACTGTGCCACCAGGGCCCCAAGAGCTTAATGGATAAAAAAAAAAAAAAAAAATTTTTTTCTTTTTTTTTTTGGTTTTATTAACCATAGCCTCACATAATGAAGTAATCTGGCCACGTGATTGCAGAAAAAAGCTGCCTGAAAGAGTAAGAGTGGTGAAAACAACCAATAATGGACAGACAGTGTAGAGGTGATATGACAAAACCAGGGAGTGGGGGAAAGACTAAAATGAGGAAATAATGTCATTTTGTATCCGTATTGTATGTTCTGCCATATTGTCTGCAATTAACCTGCTGTGCAAAGATAAGTTTTCTCTCTGAGCCTTGGAGCTGCTGCTGCCCCAGAGGAAACAGAGGGAATTGGACTGGTAAGCATGGCAGGTTTGGCAGAAGCCCACCCTGAGAGATGTGGCTCCTTTGTTGATGAGCAAGGGAAGGAGTTTGCTGGCAGGGCACTGACAGTCTAACTTCACTGCATCTTTTCTTGTTACCATTTAAATTCACAAAAGAAAATGTGGTTATCATAATCTTGTGTTATGTGGCATCTGAAATTGCCTGTTTTGGAGGGGTGAGGAACTCTGAACTTGCTCCCAAAAGATCACTGGATTATTGTAGAGCCTAGACTAGGGTTTCCATAGGAATAGCTATATGACTTTAAAGGATCTTTACTACTACTGGCTGAAGAAGAGTCAACCAGACATAACAGAGTCATTTCAAATATGTCTTCTTTAGTGACATTCATGTCTTTTTGTCTGTTTCTTTTTTCATATCCTCTAATTAATGTATATGCAAAAGTTCTTTCTTGTTCTGTGAGTAGGAATTAAGAGGTAAACAGAAAAAAAAAGAATTTTTCTTTGAAAAGTCATAGATGAGATTCTTGATATAGATACAATCATGATCTTTATTTTTATTTATCATTTATACCCACCCATTACAGCAACAAGACAGTTAGCAGAATAATTAAAATAAAATAAATTTAAAAAATAAGTAATTGTGGGAAAGAGTGAAAAAGAATTCCACATGCTTATATCATGGAATTATTTAGTTACTAAAGGAGCTTGCTAAGGAAGCTCAGAGCAAACAAAACCATAGTATAAAGGAAATACCTTTCTGACTGTAATAAGGTGTTGATAGTCAGTTCTTTGGAACTTAAGCTAAGAACTGTGCCGAATGCTTTACTTGTATTATCTCATTTAATTCTCACAACAGCTCAATGAGTGAGGTTGTTCTATATTATACCAATTTAACAGCCAAGGAAATTGAGACACAAAGAGATTAAGTAATTTAATCTGTGTCCCATAGCTAGAAAGTAGTGGAACTGGGTAGTTTAATTTCCGAATCTGTGTCATTGTCTCCAATATGACTTTTGATGTAGAATGACTCAGACAATAGGATTAGATTTTTCTGAGAAACAGTAAGATTCTGCACCATGACCTCTGTGGACAGTCTCGGTTTTTTTTTTGTTTTTTTAATTACTTCATGGTGACATGGAGCAGAAATGCTAACCTTCTCCCGAAACTTAAACTATGTCTTGCCATCATGAAGATTTGCCTGACTTGCCATATGATATATTGTCTTCTATTTGAAAAAAAAATACCCTGTCCTAGGAAATCTCTTAAATCTCTCCCATCTCTTTGATCCCAATATTCCAGAAATTTATTCTAAATAATGAACGCATTGCAGAGGACAAGGATGCTAATTTTTTAGTAATTTTTAAGGTAGACTTTATTCTTTAGAGCAGTTTTAAGTTTATAGAAAAATTGTGCACAATATAGAGAGTTCCCATGTGCCCCTTCTTCCTCCTGTACGTTGTTTCTCCTATTAACGTCTTGCATTCATGTGACACATGGGTTACAGTTGACCAATACTGATACATTATTATTAACTCGAGTCTGTAGTTTACATTACGGTTCTCTCTTTTTGTTGTATGGACCCTACATTTTGTGAGGTCTTTTTTGTTATCAAGAGACCTTGAAATTGCTTAGGGTAGGGAGTTTTGTCTCATTTGGGAGAGATGATGACTGTAAAATCTTAAGCAGAACTGGAAAGGGAGAAGCTATTGCTATTAGCTGCATTCCTCTATTCTCTTCTCTCTGGAAACCTCATCATAGGGCATTTTCTCTCAAAATGATGATTGTCTTTCCCAGAGACAATATATATATCTTCCAACTTTTACATTTCTAGTCTATACAGAGTGAGAAGAAACAAAAACCAAACCAAACCCATTGCATCAATTCAATTCCAACTCATAGCAATCCTATAGACCCTAGCAGAACTGCCCTATAGAGTTTCCAAGGAATGGCTGGTGGATTCAAACTGCGAACCTTTTGGTTAGCACTTAGCTCTTAACCGCTGTGCCACCAGGGCTCCAGAGTGAGAAGAGGCAACTACTAATAACATATGGTAAGACCCATTGTCTCTCAATCAAGAGCTGAGGCCCCATTAAATCCTCCAAGATGATACAACCTTGAACTTTTTATTGCCAGCTTCTCAGCCTTGGCTTTCCTTCTGGTTTTTACTGCTTCCCATTTACAAGGAGACTTCTGTGATGAACAGCGTAACCTTTTGCGGTATAATGGCTCATCATTTCATTGTGAGTCATGAAAAATGGCAAAATATTTTTGAGATCACTTTCTTTCAAAGGTAGGGCAGGTGGTAACCAAATGATTCAATTCAGTGTCACTACGGGATTAACAATTGAGTAGGAGAGTTTATGAGTGAATGTTTTCTATTGGTAGCTGGATAGGAGGTGTGCGGAAGGGGTGTAGCAGGAAGAAGAAAAGTAATCGAGAAACTAGCTGTTACCTCCACTTCAGGAAACCTTGTTGTTGTTGGGTGCTGTCGAGTAGATTTTGAACTCATAGCAACGCGATGTGGCAGTGTAGAAATGTGCCGTAGGGGTATAGGCTGTAACCTTTATGGGAGCAAATCACCAGGTCTTTCTCCTGTGGGGCTACTGGGTAGGTTCAAACCACCAACCTTTCAGTTAGTAGCTGAATGCTTAGCTATTGCTCCACTCGGGCTCCCTAGTCTTGTCTAATTGATACACTTGTAGGCCTTGCAAGTGAGGTTACATATTATTCAGCTTTACGTTTGACTCAGTGTCTAGGATATCACCAGGGACCTGTGAGATATTACACAAAATCTACCAAAAAAAGTTAATATAACTCATATATATATATATGTGTGTGTGTACATATATATATATACATATTTTTTGTCTTCACATTCCAGGTTTGAAAAAGACTTTAAGAACATCCTCCACTGTCTGTCCCTCAGCTTCCACATACACTATACATTACCAGAATTCCTTAGAATTTTCTACCCAAGTACTGCTAATGGCTGTTTATGAACAATAGTCCACAAACAAGGAGTGGATGGGTCTGAGTCTCATAAAAAGTGGTTTGCCACAAGGGACATGTCTTTATTTTTTATCTTAAATGCAAAGGCAAGTCTTGCCCTCTTCTCCCGAGTGTGTATATTTTTAGATGAAAATAATCACTTTCCCTTCCTAATATCAGGTAAAATTGATGTTCTAGAAATATATGTGATGCTTATGCATTTGCTTGCAGAGCACAACTCTGCCATGTACCTCTATGCAGTTTGAAATGAGTATCCGAAACTATCCTGGACACGTTTTTTCCCTAGTAATAAAGAGAATATTACACTCGTTGTCACATTATTTGATGGTGTTTAAGTTCAAGTACCATAATATACCATTTGAATTCTGAAAACCAGTAGTAGGTAATTCCAGCCTGTTAGTAAGTACTGAGATGAACCACGTGAGGGTATTTTCTTTTTAATATCCCATATATTCTAATCTCCAAAACTCTGCTCAGTCTGCTCAGCCAATCTCACACATGCTCCCGGTCAGACCAAACTGTAGGCAAGTTGCCCTGGCTGTGCCTTCCTGGTATCCATGGCTGCCCTCCCCAGGTATTCCTGGCCTCCTCAGAAAGTCCCATCATCACAGGTTTGAACAGTATAGCTCTGTGCCATGGTATGACAGCTTTGTGATGGCAGCACTCTCCTAATTGTCAGGGAAAAGGTTGATAAACTCATTTGCAACAATTAGCTACTAATCAGAAAATAGTTAATATTAATGTGTTATTCTGTTGGAAGATTTTTTTCTTTTCGTCCCTTGGGAATTCTCCAGGGGTTTCTCAAAGGCCTGATTGCCCCCTCCTATTGATCCTCCGGAAACTGTGGTGCATAGTGGTTAAGTGCTATGGCTGCTAACTAAAAGATCAGCAGTTCAAATCTACCAGGTGCTCCTTGGAAACTCTATGGGCAGTTCTACTCTGTTATATAGGGTCACTATGAGTTGGAATCAACTCAACGGCAGTGGCTTTGGTTTTGGTTATTGATACTCCAGTCACTGGCTCTAGTTTCTTTCCTTGCTAGGTAGGACAAGAGGCATGGGAGTGCTTTTTCATGGTCTGACAAACAGCAACCTTGTCATCATTAAGGTTGTGGATCAAGTTGGCTGGGTCATGATTCTCAGTGGGTTGGCAGCTATATAATGATGTAGTTTGGCAGTTATGTAATGATGTAGTTAGCCTCCATTTTGTTATATAATGTAATCACCTCCATGATGTGATATGATATGATCACCCAGTCAATTGTAAAGGGAATTTCCTTGGAGTTATTGGCCTGCATCCAATATATGTCAATGTTCTGGAGAAATTTGGTGACTTTTGCTTGCTCTGAATCCTGCATTTGGCTCAGCATCATCTGACCTCCAGTTCTTGGGACTTGAGCCAGCGGCCTGCCATATTGCCTGCCAATCTTGGCTACGTCAGCCCCTGCAGCTATGTGAGTCAGGAGAAGCCTCCAGCCTAATGCCTGACTCATAGACTTGAGACTTGTCAACCTCTACAACCACATGAGCCATTTCCTTGAGGTAGGTAGATAGTTAGACAGACAGACAGACAGACAGATAGATGATAGATAGATAGATGATAGATAGATGATAGATAGATGGATAGATGGATAGATAGATTAGATAGATAGATAGATTAGATAGATAGATAGATAGATAGATAGATAGATAGATAGATAGATAGATAGATAGATAGATAGATAGATAGATAGATAGATAGATAGATAGATAGATGATGGATGGATGGATGGATGGATGGATGGATGGATGGATGGATGGATGGATGGATGGATGGATGGATGGATGGATGGATGGATAGATAGATGGATAGATAGATAGATAGATGGATAGATGATAGATAAATGCTTCACTGGTTTTGCTTCTCTAGAGAACCACGCCCTCTTTCCCTCTTTTGGTATTGAGACAAGTGTCATCATATGCTTCCAGCTTCCAGTTCTGGGATTAGAAGGGGGAAGCTGACCCAGGAATTCAGCTGGTGCTTCTGAGAAGACATGCTCCACCATTTTATCTACCCAACTGCAAGGGAAAAACTCTTGTGACACAGGCATCAGCAATGAAACCAGGAACTCCAGACAACCATCCTCCAAGATAGTGGCCATGCTAAAGGGTGAAAGTGGGTAATTCCAAAATAGGTAATAATAATTGTCATATGTTCAGAACCCTTCAGTTTACAAAGTGCTATTTCAATATTTCATTTGATTATCACACTGGTCCAGTGAGGTATGTTGTTCTAGGCAGCACCGTTAGTGTTAGCCACAGATGTGAGGAAACGGAAAGAGAGAGGTCTAATAGACACCTACTATAACATCCTGAAATGTCCCCACTATTTTTCTTGTTAAGTCCATGGATGCCCGTGTGCTGGGAATGGTGATTGGTGCTGGGAATGGTGATTGGTCCTGGGAAGTCTTTTGTTCATATTAGATTAATTGCCTTCTCCCTCCTGCTCTCAAGCTTTTCATCCCCATATAAGGTGAATTCCTCCTCTCCTATGTTCTGGGGCTCTGCTGCAGTGGGAGTTTAGGAGAATTGCCTGGATGCCCACAAATAGGTGTGCATCTATTCTTATCTTCTGGAGTTCAGTTCCTCATCTGACTGGGGCAGCAGTCTTAGGTATGGACAAAAGGACGCTGATGGATCTTGAACTTTTTCAACTTGCTGGATCTATTCTGTCATGGAAACATCTTTCTCAGAGTTAACTTTTCAATTCTGAAAACTACAATAAATGTCTCCTTTAAACCAGATCAGACCTGCCTTTGGCTATGGTCCCACACCTCACACAATGTCCGGCCAGCCATATGCTGGACTGTGTCACTGTTTAGCAAAAAAGGATGCTGAGTGAATCTGGTTGTTTGGAACATTCCACTCACTTGGCCCTGAGCACTACACTAGCGTTCCATCTGCTTCTGAGTACAGCTCTTGGACCTGATTCCAATTCTGGAAGTAGGAGATGGCCTGAGACCCACTCTCACTGGGGTCTGACTCAACATTAGGTGCCCACAGCTTCCTTCTTGGTTGGGAGCTTTCATTCAGTTCAGTCAACTCAACTCAATTCATCAGGCATTTTTTGAGCCATATGAGAAGAATCATGTTCCCGTTGACAATGGAATTAGAGTTAGGAGACCTACATTCCAGGTGAAGCTATATGTCCTAGATATTCATCTGTTTTTCCCTCCAGATCACTCCATCCTCTTTCACCTTGCCCTTGGTCTTAGAAGACTGACTGTCATAGAATTCATTAACGGGCTGTGTTCTCAAGCTTACACTTGTGTTTGACCAATGGAGGAGCCCAAGTGGATATAGCATGGAGAGAGGAGAGTAAGTTCAGAACACTGATTCCTCTGGATTCTTCTCTGTGAGGTTGCTTTGAGATGACTGATTTCCTTGACTGAAATTTCTTGTCCCTCTCAATATAACCTTCATTACAGGACTCTTCTTCCAGGTTCTGGTAACATTCCTTATTCTTATCCTTTGGTGCCTAGCAGTGGTAACAGCTCTTCAACTGTTACTAGACATGAGACACTACATTATAACATGTGATTTCCCTAAACCCCATCTACATGGTCCCATTATAAGTAAACTGTCCTTGAATTATCCTAATTGGATTTTGCCATATATTTTTTTGTTGATCCCCTGACAGATACACTGTGTGATTTTGGGCAAGACACTTCATGGGAACAGTTACTTCAGATGTAAACTAAAAGGTTTAGAGCAGACAATTGCTCATATCCCTTCCAGCTCTAAATTTGCTTGGCAGTTTAGGGACTGCAAAACAAATCTCTGCTCTGGGAATTTAAGGTATTTTTGAATAGATAAGCCATGTACCTTTGAAATGCAGAATAGGACCAAGTATCCGAGTGATTAGGACACATAATAAGTGCTCTAAGAATTTAGAAATGGGCAAGATCTATGTAAACTGAATGGTCAGAAGAAGCATACGGATCTGCCAGTAAATTTGGCTCCAACACCAAAGAAACATTTGTTGATGGATTTTATAATCTACATCCAGAATGGCTGTTGTACTCAAGGTTGTACCAAAGCCAATGGTCTGTCTTGGAATATTCAAAGAGCCCACACAGTATTGCTGATCTTAGATAGGGCCTTCTGGAAATGATTTATTCCTGAGACTGGACTGAGCCACATTCCACAATAAAATATAAAACTTCTAGGATTTCTCGTGTTGAAATATTCTTTTTTAAGAAGTATATAGAAAGAACAGAATTAAGAGTTAAGAACCTGGAGTTCTCATCTTACTGTCATTAACTAACTATACTTTAAATGATTGTTAACCTGAAAATAATCTATTTTATCTTATTTTATTTGTTTTAGGCTACTTTTTTTTTCTTGTTGATTCAGAGATATTAAAGGCATTCACAATGATCTAAAGAAAAATACAAGGACCACCCTTATATCTATCATATAGTTTGAGAAAATGTTCCCAATGCAATTGAAGCCCACAGAGTATCCTTTCCCAATTGATTACTTTTCTTTTCCCACAAAAGATAATCCCCAATCCTTCTCTACTCCCACTCACCCCAATCTGGAACCAAAGCCAAGAGAGAAAAATTACTTTGCCAACTCCCTTTATGTTGAGGCAACCTCAATGTCACTGAGGGTATAGGACAATCCTATAGCCTTCCGAGGGTCTTGGCTTTATGGGAATGCTGCTTGCTCAGGCCCAGGCCTTTCTCTTGTACACCTCATAAAACTCAAATGCCTAGGTTTTTGTTTTAGTAATGCCCTCAGAACATCCATGGCTTCAGGGATGGCTCAATCCACTGGATTCCACCTACCCTTGACTTGTTTTTAACCCTTGGAGATTTTCCTTATTTTATTACTAGCTCAGCTATGCATTTTTAATAAAATATATTAAAACACATTTTCCTGCATTTCTCTTAAATCAGGAAACTTTTTAAAAATCAGTCTACTATATATATAGTGGGGGTTTGAGAAAGAATCCATCCAGTCTTCTCTGCTCGTAGACAAGATAATCATTGCATACATTAATCATAAAAAGAGAGGAAAAAAAAAAAAACTTATAGCTAACCTAAATCTGCCACAATTTAAGCACATTGAGTCTCAGAAATGGAAAAATGAAATGATAGCCTCTTTGGCAATCCTCTCCAGAAAATTCTTCATTTAAAACTCCTTAAAGGTAGAGATTGTTCTTTTAAAACATTCATTTGTGTTTATCAGGATCAAAGATTGTCTTATTTACTTTTACATCTTTCATGATGTTTACCATGATGCCTTTCACATTTCAGGTGTTCAATACATATTTGCTGATTATATTGGAATTGATTCTTCCAAGGCCAACGCAAACACGTAATGGCCTTAATATTTCCTATTGCTTTGCCTGTCCTGACACAGAAACTGAGCCAGCTCATGTTCCAAAAAATTTTGTGAAGTTCGTGATCTAATCTTGGGCTCACTCACTTTAAAGTATTGGCTTGTATAAAAATGAATACCTGGTAAGTAGGTAGCTTTTAGTTAATTGCAATCTTGTGTGGTCGTGTCAACTCACAAATTTAACATAAACTTTCACAAGTGTAATACAATAAGCAGAAAGATTTTTTTTGTTGTGTTTTGTTTTGATCTCAACCTGGCATCATTAGAAAATGACTGGCTGTCCTGGAAGATCATTCCACCCCTTACTTCTTCACCCTGAAGAAACCAAAAGTGAATAAGAATATTTGACTTCAGTGTAAACCCAGTCTGAACAGTTTCTACTGAAAGATAATACAAACAGTGTGATATAATAAAAAAGACTTAAAAAAAAAAGAATATTCACAAAATTAAAACTATTGTTTTTTTCTTTTCAAAGAAGTAAAACGATCATTTGAGATGTGTTCATTTCTGTGTATATGCTTTAAATGGTGTGTTCCCAAGTCCTGATATCAAGGCCTTCTGGTGCTAAGGGAATCTCTGAGGGAAGATCGTGAGTAACTAAACATAAGAAATAAGGACAGGCAAAAAAGAATATAAGTAAGTAGAGATAGGAGGCATCAGGGCTGAAACAAGGGGTTGAAATAGAAATGCCTATTGTCTGGGAGGAGCAAACTAAAAAATGGTGAAATGATCAGGAATGCATGGCAAATGAACCCGTTGCCACTGCCATTTTCCTCACTCCCAGCCCCATGGCTTCCACAGGCAGTCTTCCACAGCCTTTTAAGGTAGTTATACAATTCTGAAAGGAGATAGGAAGAAGTAATAGAATAGAGGAGGAGCGAAGAGTATATAAAGTCTTTTTTTCTCAAAACTAGGACTACTCAGTTTCTGAGAATTTATTGTAAAAAAAAAAAAAGAGAGAGGTGAAGATGTTCATTTCAGTATAATTTATATGAGAAGAAACTCAGAAATGCTTATTAATAGAGGAATTGTTAAGCAAAGTATTTACTAACATATGCAGTAGGATCCAATCATTTAAACAGTGTTTGAAGACTGTAATACTATGATATAATCCATTGTGTTTGAATGGATTCTGATTCACGGGGACTCATGTGTTGCAGAGTAGAATTCCACTCCATAGGTTTTCATGGCTGTGTCCTTTTGGATGTAAATGATCAGGCCTTTCTTTTGTGGTACCTCTGGGTGAGTTTGAACTGCCAGCCTTTCAGTTAGTAGCTGTATGCTTAGCCATTTGTGCCACCCAGGGACTTCTACACAGTGATCAAACTATGTAAAATATGAATGCTTATAGATACTTACTGAAAGGAAATATGAGTAAATGGCTGGTTTCATTGAGCATAACTGTCTTAGGGTAAGAAAATTGCATATTTTCTTTATTTTTAAGCTATCGCTAATGTTATCACCGGAAACCTCGGTTTCACGGTGGTTAGAGCTAAGGCTGATAACCAAAATGTTGGCAGTTCAAATCCACCAGGTGCTCCCCGGAAACCCTATGGGGCAGCTCTACTCTGTCCTGTGGGGTCGCTGTGAGTCAGAATCCACTCAACAGCAACAAGTTTGGGGTTTTTTTTTGGGGGGGAGAGTGGTTAATGTTATCACATTTGCTTTTTTGCAGGCAATATAAACTACATATATGTGCTGGAGTTTGGGAGAGGGGGTGGGGAAAAGTTAGTAGAGAGCAGGATCACAAAACCCTGAATGAGATTGTTGGCATCACAGTTTCCAAAGTTTCCTTTGCTATCTTATTTTCATCCTGAGAGACTAAGAAAGATCTTAAATGGAAGAGAAGAGCTCTTTTTTTTTTTTTTTTTTTTAATTAACCTAGTCTACTGTTGGAAACCCTGGTGAAGCAGTGGTTAAGAGCTACAGCTGCTAACCAAAAGGTCAGCAGTTCGAATCCACCAGGCACTCCTTGGAAACCCTGTGAGACAGTTTTCCTCTGTCCTATAGGGTCACTATGAGTTGGAATCAATGCAATGGGTTTGGGTTTTTGTTTGTTTGAGTCCACTGTGAACCTAGTACTGGACACACACCAGGTGCTCATTAAATATTCACTAATAGTATTCAATTAATACATTTGGGATGTCATTGCATGGTTTTTCATTTCACAAACAGCAACATCCATTATTGACTTTAGGTACAATGTAGAGTCTGTTTTTTATTTGAAAGTGAGATGAATATAGTATAGACTCATGGTTCATGCTCTACATTACCAACTCCATTGCAAGAAATAATGCTTAATAACAAATGTGAACTTTAGGATGAGTGGTTTGGGAATGGGTGTGTCACGTAACACGTGTGTGTGTTCTTGGATTTCTGGAAAATATCATGTAGCATTAAGGTAAGACTATTCAGAATCTCTTTATGATAGGTCCAAGAGTGGTACATATGTTCTAGTTTTCAGAAGCCAGTCTGTATGTGTGCACTCATTCTACAGACATTGCTTATTATCCCAGCTTTGCTATGAGGTTGGAAGGCAAGAGGAAGTATGCTGTTCTGTACATATTTGAACTCAAATCCCAAGGCCGGAGGAAAGGAAAGGGAAATTGGGGAAAGACCAAGGGAATAAATAATCCACAAGCCTCAAAATACTTCTTTGATAAAATCCAGCGGTTGGCAAGAAGTGGTGTTTTGTGAGGGCATCATAGAATCAAAGGGTTGTATTTCAAGGAGACGTTCTTTCTGTAGCACACATGTGATTAAGGGTAACGTTGTGTTATTTAAGATTTTCATTATTTATGAAAGGAAAACCAGTAGTGTCAGGCATGCAAGAACAAAGCTAAATAGTTGGGCTTCAGAGGACTTCTTGTCCTCAAATATAAGAGAGTTTAATAATTGGCCTGTTTATTTGCCACGTTTCATATTTGTTTTATGCTTAGAGGAAAAATACAATGGAGTTTTTAGTTCAAAATAGTTGGTTTTAGTGATATGGATTTCGTCTTGCCTAATCTGTCCCCCTTGGCAGTGGGTTTGGTTTTTGGTTTTTTTTTTTTTTTTTTTTATAATAACTTTTATTAAGCTTCAAGTGAACGTTTACAAATCCAATCAGTCTGTCACATATAAGTTTACATACATCTCACTCCCTACTCCCACTTACTCTCCCCGTCTTGAGTCAGCCCTTTCAGTCTCTCCTTTCTTGACAATTTTGCCGGCTTCCCTCTCTCTCTATCCTCCCATCCCCCCTCCAGACAAGAGTTGCCAACACAATCTCAAGTGTACACCTGCTATAATTAGCTCACTCTTCATCAGCGTCTCTCTCCCACCCGCTGACCAGTCCCTTTCATGTCTGATGAGTTGTCTTCAGGGATGGTTCCTGTCCTGTGTCAACAGAAGGTCTGGAGAACATGACCGCCGGGATTCCTCCAGTCTCAGTCAGACCATTAAGTTTGGTCTTCTTATGAGAATTTGGGGTCTGCATCCCACTGCTCTCCTGCTCCCTCAGGGGTCCTCTGCTGAGCTCCCTGTCAGGGCAGTCATCAATTGTGGCCGGGCACCAACTAGTTCCTCTGGTCTCAGGATGATGCAGGTCTCTGGTTCATGTGGCCCTTTCTGTCTCTTGGGCTCTTAGTTGTCATGTGGGCTTGGTGTTCTTCATTTTCCTTTGCTCCAGGTGGGTTGAGACCAATTGCTGCATCTTAGATGGCTGCTTGTTAGCATTTAAGACCCCAGACGCCACATTTCAAAGTGGGATGCAGAATGATTTCATAATAGAATTATTTTGCCAATTGACTTAGAAGTCCCCGCAAACCATGTTCCCCAGACCCCCGCGCTTGCTCCGCTGAGCTTTGAAGCATTCATTTTATCCCGGAAACTTCTTTGCTTTTGGTCCAGTCCAATTGAGCTGACCTTCCATGTATTGAGTGTTGTCTTTCCCTTCACCTAAAGCAGTTCTTATCTACTGATTAATCAATAAAAAAACCCTCTCCCACCCTCCCTCCCTCCCCCCCTCGTAACCACAAAAGTATGTGTTCATCTCAGGTTTACTATTTCTCAAGATCTTATAATAGTGGTCTTATACAATATTTGTCCTTTTGCCTCTGACTCATTTCGCTCAGCATAATGCCTTCCAGGTTCCTCCATGTTATGAAATGTTTCAGAGATTCGTCACTGTTCTTTATCGATGCGTAGTATTCCATTGTGTGAATATACCACAATTTATTTACCCATTCATCCGTTGATGGACACCTTGGTTGCTTCCAACTTTTTGCTATTGTAAACAGAGCTGCAATAAACATGGGTGTGCATATATCTGTTTGTATGAAGGCTCTTGTATCTCTAGGGTATATTCCGAGGAGTGGGATTTCTGGGTTGTATGGTAGTTCTATTTCTAACTGTATAAGATAACGCCAGATAGATTTCCAAAGTGGTTGTACCATTTTACATTCCCACCAGCAGTGTATGAGAGTTCCAATCTCTCCGCAGCCTCTCCAACATTTATTATTTTGTGTTTTTTGGATTAATGCCAGCCTTGCTGGTGTGAGATGGAATCTCATCGTAGTTTTAATTTGCATTTCTCTAATGGCTAATGATCGAGAGCATTTTCTCATGTATCTGTTGGCTGCCTGAATATCTTCTTTAGAGAAATGTGTGTTCATATCCTTTGCCCACTTCTTGATTGGGTTGTTTGTCTTTTTGTGGTTGAGTTTTGACAGAATCATGTAGATTTTAGAGATCAGGCGCTGGTCGGAAATGTCATAGCTGAAAATTCTTTCCCAATCTGTAGGTGGTCTTTTTACTCTTTTGGTGAAGTCTTTAGATGAGCATAGGTGTTTGATTTTTAGGAGCTCCCAGTTATCGGGTTTCTCTTCATCATTTTTGGTAATGTTTTGTATTCTGTTTATACCTTGTATTAGGGCTCCTAGGGTTGTCCCAATTTTTTCTTCCATGATCTTTATCGTTTTAGTCTTTATGTTTAGGTCTTTGATCCACTTGGAGTTAGTTTTTGTGCATGGTGTGAGGTATGGGTCCTGTTTCATTTTTTTGCAAATGGATATCCAGTTATGCCAGCACCATTTGTTAAAAAGGCTGTCTTTTCTCCAGTTAATTGACACTGGTCCTTTGTCAAATATCAGCTGCTCATACGTGGATGGATCTATGTCTGGGTTCTCAATTCTGTTCCATTGGTCTATGTGTCTGTTGTTGTACCAATACCAGGCTGTTTTGACTACTGTGGCTGTATAATAGGTTCTGAAGTCAGGTAAGGTGAGGCCTCCCACTTTCTTCTTCTTTTTCAGTAGTGCTTTGCTTATCCGGGGCTTCTTTCCCTTCCATATGAAGTTGGTGATTTGTTTCTCTATCCCCTTAAAATATGACATTGGAATTTGGATCGGAAGTGCGTTAAATGTATAGATGGCTTTTGGTAGAATAGACATTTTTACTATGTTAAGTCTTCCTATCCATGAGCAAGGTATGTTTTTCCACTTAAGTATGTCCTTTTGAATTTCTTGTAGTAGAGCTTTGTAGTTTTCTTTGTATAGGTCTTTTACATCCTTGGTAAGATTTATTCCTAAGTATCTTATCTTCTTGGGGGCTACCGTGAATGGTATTGATTTGGTTATTTCCTCTTCGGTGTTCTTTTTGTTGATGTAGAGGAATCCAAGTGATTTTTGTATGTTTATTTTATAACCTGAGACTCTGCCAAACTCTTCTATTAGTTTCAGTAGTTTTCTGGAGGATTCCTTAGGGTTTTCTGTGTATATAATCATGTCATCTGCAAATAGTGATAACTTTACTTCTTCCTTGCCAATCCGGATACCTTTTATTTCTTTGTCTAGCCTGATTGCCCTGGCTAAGACTTCCAACACGATGTTGAATAAGAGCGGTGATAAAGGGCATCCTTGTCTGGTTCCCGTTCTCAAGGGAAATGCTTTCAGGTTCTCTCCATTTAGAGTGATATTGGCTGTTGGCTTTGCATAGATGCCCTTTATTATGTTGAGGAATTTTCCTTCAATTCCTATTTTGGTAAGAGTTTTTATCATGAATGGGTGTTGGACTTTGTCAAATGCCTTTTCTGCATCAATTGATAAGATCATGTGGTTTTTGTCTTTTGTTTTATTTATGTGATGGATTACATTAATGGTTTTTCTGATATTAAACCAGCCTTGCATACCTGGTATAAATCCCACTTGATCAGGGTGAATTATTTTTTTGATGTGTTGTTGGATTCTATTGGCTAGAATTTTGTTGAGGATTTTTGCATCAATGTTCATGAGGGATATAGGTCTATAATTTTCTTTTTTTGTAATGTCTTTACCTGGTTTTGGTATCAGGGAGATGGTGGCTTCATAGAATGAGTTGGGTAGTATTCCGTCATTTTCTATGCTTTGGAATACCTTTAGTAGTAGTGGTGTTAACTCTTCTCTGAAAATTTGGTAGAACTCTGCAGTGAAGCCGTCCGGGCCAGGACTTTTTTTTGTTGGGAGTTTTTTGATTACCGTTTCAATCTCTTTTTTTGTTATGGGTCTATTTAGTTGTTCTGCTTCTGAATGTGTTAGTTTAGGTAGGTAGTGTTTTTCAAGGAATTCATCCATTTCTTCTAGGTTTTCAAATTTGTTAGAGTACAATTTTTCATAATAATCTGAAATGATTCTTTTAATTTCATTTGGTTCTGTTGTGATGTGGTCCTTCTCATTTCTTATTCGGGTTATTTGTTTCCTTTCCTGTATTTCTTTAGTCAGTCTAGCCAATGGTTTATCAATTTTGTTAATTTTTTCAAAGAACCAGCTTTTGGCTTTGTTAATTCTTTCAATTGTTTTTCTGTTCTCTAATTCATTTAGTTCAGCTCTAATTTTTATTATTTGTCTTCTTCTGGTGCCTGATGGATTCTTTTGTTGCTCACTTTCTATTTGTTCAAGTTGTAGGGACAGTTCTCTGATTTTGGCTCTTTCTTCTTTTTGTATGTGTGCATTTATTGATATAAATTGACCTCTGAGCACTGCTTTTGCTGTGTCCCAGAGGTTTTGATAGGAAGTATTTTCATTCTCGTTGCTTTCTATGAATTTCCTTATTCCCTCCTTGATGTCTTCTATAACCCAGTCTTTTTTCAGGAGGGTATTGTTCATTTTCCAAGTATTTGATTTCTTTTCCCTCGTTCTTCTGTTATTGATCTCTAGTTTTATTGCCTTGTGGTCTGAGAAGATGCTTTGTAATATTTCGATGTTTTGGACTCTGCAAAGGTTTATTTTATGACCTAATATGTGGTCTATTCTAGAGAATGTTCCATGTGCGCTAGAAAAAAAAGTATATTTTGCAGCAGTTGGGTGGAGAGTTCTGTATAAGTCAATGAGGTCAAGTTGGTTGATTGTTGTAATTAGATCTTCCGTGTCTCTGTTGAGCTTCTTACTGGATGTCCTGTCCTTCTCCGAAAGGGGTGTGTTGAAGTCTCCTACTATAATTGTGGAGGTATCTATCTCGCTTTTCAGTTCTGTTAAAATTTGATTTATATATCTTGCAGCCCTGTCATTGGGTGCGTAAATATTTAATATGGTTATGTCTTCCTGATCAATTGTACCTTTTATCATTATATAGTGTCCTTCTTTATCCTTTGTGGTGGATTTAAGTCTAAAGTCTATTTTGTCAGAAATTAATATTGCTACTCCTCTTCTTTTTTGCTTATTGTTTGCTTGATATACTTTTTTCCATCCTTTGAGTTTTAGTTTGTTTGTGTCTCTAAGTCTAAGGTGTGTCTCTTGTAGGCAGCATATAGATGGATCGTGTTTCTTTATCCAGTCTGTGACTCTCTGTCTCTTTATTGGTGCATTTAGTCCATTTACATTCAGGGTAATTATAGATAAATAAGTTTTTAGTGCTGTCATTTTGATGCCTTTTTATGTGTGTTGTTGACAATTTCATTTTTCCACATACTTTTTTGTGCTGAGGCGTTTTTCTTAGTAAATTGTGAGATCCTCACTTTCATAGTGTTTGACTTTATGTTAGTTGAGTCGTTACGTTTTTCTTGGTTTTTGTCTTGAGTTATAGAGTTGTTATACCTTTTTGTGGTTACCTCATTATATACCCCTATTTTTCTAAGTAAAAACCTAACTTGTATTGTTCTATATCGCCTTGTATCAGTCTCCATATGGCAGTTCAATGCCTCCTGTATTTAGTCCCTCTTTTTGATTATTGTGATCTTTTACCTATTGACTTCCATGATTCCCTGTTATGTGTATTTTTTTTTAATTAATCTTAATTTGTTTGTTTTTGTGATTTCCCTATTTGAGTTGATATCAGGACGTTCTGTTTTGTGACCTTGTGTTGTGCTGTTATCTGATATTATTGGTTCTCTGACCAAACAATATCCTTTAGTATTTCTTGTAGCTTTGGTTTGGTTTTTGCAAATTCTCTAAACTTGTGTTTGTCTGTAAATATCTTAATTTCGCCTTCATATTTCAGAGAGAGTTTTGCTGGATATATGATCCTTGGTTGGCAGTTTTTCTCCTTCAGTGTTCTGTATATGTCGTCCCATTCCCTTCTTGCCTGCATGGTTTCTGCTGAGTAGTCAGAACATATTCTTATTGATTCTCCCTTGAAAGAAACCTTTCTTTTCTCCCTGGCTGCTTTTAAAATTTTCTGTTTATCTTTGGTTTTGGTGAGTTTGATGATAATATGTCTTGGTGTTTTTCTTTTTGGATCAATCTTAAACGGGGTTCGATGAGCATCTTGGATAGATATCCTTTCGTCTTTCATGATGTCAGGGAAGTTTTCTGTCAGAAGTTCTTCAACTATTTTCTCTGTGTTTTCTGTCCCTCCTCCCTGTTCTGGGACTCCAGTCACCCGCAGGTTATCCTTCTTGATAGAGTCCCACATAATTCTTAGGGTTTCTTCATTTTTTTTAATTCTTTTATCTGATTTTTTTTCAGCTATGTTGGTGTTGATTCCCTGGTCCTCCAAATGTCCCAGTCTGCATTCTAATTGCTCGAGTCTGCTCCTCTGACTTCCTAGTGTGTTGTCTAATTCTGTTATTTTATTGTTAATCTTTTGGATTTCTACATGTTGTCTCTCTATGGATTCTTGCAACTTATTAATTTTTCCAGTATGTTCTTGAATAATCTTTTTGAGTTCTTCAACAGTTTTATCAGTGTGTTCCTTGGCTTTTTCTGCAGATATCCTAATTTCATTTGTGATATCATTAAGCATTCTGTAAATTAGTTTTTTATATTCTGTATCTGATAATTCCAAAATTGTATCTTCATTTGGGAAAGATTTTGATTCTTTTGTTTGGGGAGTTGGAGAAGCTGTCACGGTCTGCTTCTTTAAGTGGTTTGATATGGATTGTTGTCTCCGAGCCATCACTGGGAAACTAGTTTTTCCAGAAAATCCGCTAAAAAAAAACTGCAGTCAGATCCCTATCAGAGTTCTCCCTCTGGCTCAGGCTATTCAGATGTTAATGAAGCCGCCTGGGGAGGGTGGGGGAGGGAACAGAGAGATAGGAGAGTAGCACCTCAGAATATAGCCAGAGTTGCTTGTCTTGCTTGGAATGACTATTATATCTGAGATTCCCGCGGGCGCGTCGCCTATGTGTGCTGTCTGTGTGGAGATTGCCCCCGGGGGGTCTGGCCCGGTGGAGTCACGGTCAGATCCTCCGCTTCCAGCCCCACGCCCAGCGTCAAGGCTCCCCTACTGGGACGGTGCACTGTCGACTCCAAAATCAGTCGCTGCCTCCCGGGGACTTCTCGTCCCTCCAGCCGCGTGGCCGTGCCGCCCCCGTGAACCAGGTGGGCCCCCTCCCGGGGTTAGTTCAGATGGGTGGAGTAGCTCCCCGTGCTTGTGCCGCGACCGAGTGTCCCGGCTGGAACGCTGTTCTCCCCGCTCCAATACCAGTCGCTGCCTCCCGGGGACTTCTCCTACCGGCTGCGTCCCACGCCGCCCGCGCGACCCGGATGGTCACCTTCCCGGGGTTAGTTCAGGGGGTGGAGCAACTCTCCGTGTTTATGGCGTACCTGCGTGCAGTCCAAATCCCTGTGGGACGGTTCCCCGGCTCAGATGCTGCTCTTTCTGCTCCAAGATCAGTCACTGCCTCCCGGGGACTTCTCCTAACGGCTGCGTCCCACGCCGCCCGTGGAACCGGCTAGTCCCCCTCCCGGGGTTAGTTCAGGGGGGTGGAGCAGGTCTCTGTGCTTGTGCCGTACCTGACTGGTACGCTGGCTCCAGGCTCTGGAAACAATCGCTGCTTCCCCGTATTAGTTCGTTCTCCGTCTCTAAATCTGTGTTTGTTGTTCAGGGTTCGTAGATTGTTATGTATGTGATCGATTCACTTGTTTTTCCGTGTCTTTGTTGTAAGAGGGATCCGAGGTAGCGTCTGCCTAGTCCGCCATCTTGGCTCCGCCCCTGGTTTTTGGTTTTTTAATCTATCCCCCATCATTCCCCAGGCCGTTCACTCTGACTGCCTCTGGGTGGACTCGAATGTGCAGCCTTTCTTTTAGCAGCCGAGCGTGTTAACCATTTGTACCACCCAGGGACTCCTCTTTCTCATTACCCAACAATTAAGGCTCTCCTAGGGATTTTCCTCTTAAATCTTTGTAATTTGTATGTAAGTTCTTCCTGGATTCAGTGTTTTCCAATTCTGGAAGCTGCTGTCACTGATCCTGTGTTGTTAGGTTAACAGGGTTGTGGTGCTGTTAGTGCTAGAGTGATGCTGTGGTGGAAAGGGAGAGTTCACAGCTGAGCGGCTTCTAGGAAGTAATTTAGGTGTGTTCCATTTCTTAGGGTCTCTTTTAACTATTTTTTTACGCAACTCTGTTGATAATTCTCTAAGAAAGAAATTCCGATTTAAAAAGGAGGCTTAATAGTTTCACTAAGGGTGGCATTTGAGGCAGATTTGCTTTTCTGGCTCTTTGCTGGAATACTGCTGCTCCTCGGTGATTCACTGTCACCTCAGCTCTGGGTTTAAGGCAATGACCCAGCAAGTTTACAGAAATTGTGATGAATATTGAGCTTCTTTACTCCTGAGAGGCAACAATGCATTAGGGCTTCTCAAATTTAACATCTGGGATCCTAGATCAAAAGCCGTAAGAAGCCAACCTCTCTTTACTTCAGCTTACTGTCTCTTAGATAGGCCAAGGAAGCAGGCTTTACACAAACATGAAAGACACAGATTTACCCAAAGAGAAATCACAGCATGACTATTTTGACTTTTTCCCCTCCAAAAGCTGAATCTCAGTATTTCATGAGATATGCCAATTTGATTTAATATTAAAAAATATGATTTCTATACATTTGTTATGTCACATTAAGTATGCATATTAAATTACAACTCTGTGGTTTTTACTTATCCGTTCAATTCTTTCTTGAAGTGCTTTGGTTTGTGATGCATATTGTACATTATCCCCAATGATGTAAGATCCCCTGTTTTGCCCACAAAGATCCTAGTTATGTGCTGGAGGACTGCAGCAAGGTTATTACATGCTAGGCATAAGGAGTGACCTTTTCTGCTCAAAGTTTGCTCTGTGTCTCCAACAAACCCAAATAACTGATCATCTTAATCAATGAAATATGTAAAAATTAATGAGACTAGTTGTAGGTTGCAGATAGTTATAAAACCAAGTGATTAATTTTGATTTTTTTTTTTTCCGTCAGATTGACCATCATGTAGTCACAATTAAAGTGAACTGGTTGTCTTCCAAACCAAGTACAAGTGATTTGTGAATTAATACTGTTTTGATAATCTGTATATTTTCTCTCCTCCATTACAATTAGAAACCGGAAAGGAATTCTAATTTTTATAAATACCATCAGGAATGGGGCAGTACAGATCCATCCACAAAGACAAGCATGTGCTGAGGTCAGTTTAATCCATCAGGCAGGTTTGCAGCCTCTCAAGGCTAGAGTCTACACACAGGGTAATGTGTAGGGATTTAGTACAAAGTAACAGGAAAGGAGCAGGCTAATTAGTGCTCCGGAGAAAGTGGTATCGAAGGAACATGGCACAGACAAACTCAGCAGATAACTAGTCTCTAGATACCGGTCTAGCATTTAGAGATAGGGTTTTAGTCTGTTGGGGGCGGGAGAGGGTTATAAGAGCAAATAGTTCTCTTAACCGGTTGCTGTTAACTTGATTCTGACTCCTAGCGACCCCACAGGACAGGGTAGACTCATTACAGAAGCGCACCTTGCCACATCTTTCTCTGTGGAACCGGTGGTGGGTTTGAACCACCGACCTTTCAGTTAGCAAGAAACCCTTAACCACTGCGCCTACCAGGGCTCCATACTAGATACATTATCAACTCAGAAGTCCTGTTAATGAAAACGGACAAAAAACAAAAAATTACCCCTTAGGAAGTTTACAAATGTAGTGTACATATGTGGGGGCGGGAGGCGGGGAAGTTTTGTATGTGGAGAACAACATAAAAATACAGGTAAAAAGTTGATGAACATGACAAGTGTTAAGTAACAGTATCTAGTAACACTTATTAGTCGATGAAGGGGAGCTGCAGACCAGACAAACTGAATTGAGGGGAAAGAAACACACTCATGAGTGGAAAAAGGCTTTGCCACAGAAGAGAGAGAACATGTGGGCTATAAAAGAAGACTAAGATTTTCGTAAACAGAATACAAGAGGATGAGCTTCACTCTAGACTTCTGTCTCTTCCCAGGGAAAGTAGAGATAGTACCAGCTGCTTACTTTCCATTCTGGAAAAGGGCCTCAAAAAAACAAATCTGCCCTCCCAGCTCCTCACCCAGCAGTATCCTTTAGGTTGACAGATGGAAGGTACACATGCTTCCCCACTCCTGTGGTGTTGGCCCTATTCTAACAAAAGGTATCAAGGTATCAAATATGCAGAAAAACTGTTGCCAGAAAGCAGGAGTCTTGAAACCCCCAGAAATGTGCCAAATGACAAGAATACAACAGGCAAGGAGAGGGAAACGCATTGTGCCACACATAAGCTGTCACAAGCAAGCTCAGTGATCTGAGGCAAGGAGAGAGGCGGTTGTTACTCTATAGGTCAGAACTTAGTTCTAAGAACAGGATATTAGAGATGGGAATGACACATTCCTGAGCATGGGGAGCCTTAACCCAGCAGGTGTTTTTGGCCTGGAGTTCGTGTATGTAATTGACTTGATACATTTTCTTTGATGTTTATTAAATCCATAATTTTGTAGAATTTGAAATGGAATTAGTGGCCAAACTGAGAGACCAACCAAAAGTTCATCTCAAAGAGCTATTTTTTATAAATATTACTTGAATGGAGGAGGGTCAGTACTTAGTGTATATTACAGATCCATTTCCATTGCATGGCAAAACGTACATCTTTAGTCATTGTTTAAAGCAACAAGAAAGGCAGTAATTTTGATTGTTCAACATGTGCAACATCTTAGAAAAATGATGGATAAAAATCTTGTATTTTTATTATATATGTATACCGTATTTTCCGCAAATAATGTATGCCTTCTATGTTTGTTTGCCAACCACTCCCTCCCTGCATGAGAGAGTTTCATAAGCATGCTATGTTAATTTTTTTTTTTTTTCCGCAGCAACACATTAAAAAAAAAACAAATTGGCAGCGGTGCTTCTGACAATACCTCTCAGGGGGAGGAAGTGGTTGTCAAACATAGAAGGCCTGGGTTATTTGTATAAATTATGATAAACCTAAATCCTTCAACTTAAATCATCTCTCTTCCTGCTCAGACACTCCAGTGTGTATCTGTCTATGTGGAGATGTTTTCCTAGCCTCAAGTGGATAGATGTTTGTAACTAATAATACAGTGAAACCTGTGAGAGCCAGAAATTGATAGAACTGCCTTTTTTTTTCCAGGTCTCAAAAGTCTTCTGCCCTTGACAAGGTGCTTCTTACCACTTTTGTGTTGCTGTCTATTAGCGGAAAATATTTGGGTTTTCCTTCTCTGACAGGCTTCCACATTACCCAGGTTCTGGCTTTTGCAGGGTTTACTGTCTCACCATAAGAAAATAACAATAGTTTAAGTTTTATAGCTTTTTATGGGTCTTTCATGCACATGGTTTCATTTGTTCCTTGTAAAAATTCTGACAAGTAGGTGTGGAAAGTATTTTATTTTAATAAATTATAAGGCCCAAGCCAGAATGCTTAATGATCTGATGATCCTCCAGCATGAAACCATGAGTTAGTGACTCAGCTTCGATTTCACTCTAGACTCCTGACGCCTGCTTCAATGCTGCTTTTAATGTACTGCATTGTCCAATGTGCTCTTACCCAAAAAGCCAATTTAAGTGAATCATTTTCTTGGCAGATCAAGCTAGCAAATTAACACACTATGATAGCTGACTGTATGTATCTTTTTTTTTTTTTTAATTCATATGTTGCCCTTTTTTTAAAACAAAAAAGCTAAAAGATAAACATGCCCTATTATTTATATTTACAGAGTAACTGTTTAAAAAATTATTCTCTGGTAACATTGTTCTTGGTTTGAGAAAAACATAAATTGAAATTTAAAATTCACATGGAAATGCATTTTATATTATACCACAAAATAAACTCTTTTTTTTTTTCTAGTAAAGTAAAAAAAGTAGAGGACCTAGCTAATAAGCCATAAGTAGTTATAAGATGGAATATTAAGAATTATTCAACTAATCCAAAAGAAGGAAGGAAAACAGGAATGAAAAACAGATGGGACAAATAGTAAACAAATAATAAAAGTGTAGATTTATCCAACCATACAAATAATTACTTAAATGTTAATAGTCTAACAACCCAATTCAGAAGTAGACATCGTCGACTGGATTAAAAAGCAGCTTTCAACCGCTTACTGCCTACAAGAAACCTGCAAGTAGGTTCCTCAAAAAGCTAGTAATAAAATTACCCTGTGATCCAGCAATCCCACTCTTAAGCATATACCCTAGAGATCTAATAGCAGTGACATAAATAAACATGCACACCTATGTTCATCACAGCATTATTCACAATAGCAAAAGGAGGGATAAAACATAAGTGCCCATCTGCAGAAAAATGGATAAATTGTGGTACGTACATACAATGGAATACTATGTAGCCATAAGGAATAATGATGAGTTCTCAAAATATAATGTAGATGAATCTGGTGGATGCTATGCTGAGTGAAATAAGTCAATCACGAAAGGACAAATATTGTATAATCTCATTATTATAAAAAGACAAGGATAGGTACACATATAGAAAGCAACATTCTTAGGTGGTTACCAGAGATGGGAGGGAGAGAAAGGAAGAATCACTTTCTAGACAGTAGATACGTGTTAGTTTTGGTGACGGGAAAAGCAATACCAAATAAGTGGGAGCACAACTTGACCAAGGTAAATGATGACAATAAGGTGCGCATAAGAATGAGGGACAATTTTATAAATGCTTTAATAAATACAATTTTGCAACAATAGTAATAAGAACTAAAAAATATGTTTGTGGTTACATAAAAAGATACTACCTACTACCTGTTGCCTTCAAGTCGATTCCAACTCATAGCGACTATATAGGATAAAGTAGAACTTCCCTGTAGGCTTTCCAAAGAGCAGCCGGGGGGTTCAAACTGCCAATCTTTTGGTTAGCAGTTGTAGCTCTTAACCACTGTGCCACCAGGGCTCCTCGTAGATAGATATGTATGCATATATGTGTGTAGGAAGGCACATATGAATATACGGATGTGCGTGTATAGGTGCATCAGTAGGCATATGTATAGACATGTTTATGTGTGCTGCATATATATACATTCATGTATAAAATAAAAAACATAGAGGGCACAGTTATGGATACTTCCTAGACATAACCAAATACCTCATAGGATTGATTTACTGGGTTTGAGGGCTTAGGACCATAGTCTCATGGGGCAACTCAGTCAATTGACACAATATAGTTCATAAAGATAATGTTCTACATCCGAGTTTGGTGAGTAGCATCTGGGGTCTTAAAAGCTTGCAAGTGGCCATCTAAGATGCAACTCTCAGTCTTTACTTGTCTGGAGCAAAAGGGAAAGAAGGAAGCCAAAGACTTAAAGAAGAAACTAGCCTGCAGGACTAATAGTCTACATGAACCACAGCCTCAACTACCTTAAAAGCAGACGAACTAGATGGTGCCGGGCTACCATTACTGACCATTTCAACTAGGGGCGCAATAGATGCTCCCAGATAAAATGGGAGAAAACATGGGACAAAACTTAAAAAAAAAAAAAGCCAGACTTAATGGACCAGTAAAGACTAGAAGAACCCCTGAGACTATCACCCTGGGTCACCCTTTAAACTTGGAACTCAAACCACTCCTGGAGGTCAACTTTCAGCCAAAGGACAGATTGGCTGATAAAATAAATAATATCACCCTTAAATAACATGCTTCTCTGAACAATCACCTAAATGAAACCAAATGGTAACCATTTATCCTAGGCCAAAGATGAGAAGGTAAGGGGGCACAGGGAATGTAGATTAATGGAAACAGAACAAGTGGAACAGAAATAATGCTGACATGTTGTGAAAAATGTAACCAATGTCACTGAAAAATATTTATAGAAATTGTTAAATGAGAACCAATTTGCTGTGTAAACTTTCAGCAAAACACAATAAAATATATATTTTTAAATTTTTTAAATATATTTTTGTGGTATCATCAGTTTATCATGAGTTAGTATTTCAAAGGATGATATATACTTGGGGTGAGTTAAAAATAGTAGTGAATCCAAATGTCAGGTAGTTTTCTTGATAATTTCAAAATTTTGGTTGCTCTTTTATTAAATACGATTAGAACACAATAATGTAACTAACGAAGAATTCATAGTAAAATTCATGGTGCCGTCTAGTTTTCTTGTTTGCTTATTTGAATTGTCTTCATCCAAGCTTTTTTTTACCCCCAAAATATTTTAAAGCTACTTGTCTTTTGTGAGCATTTGGCTAATCAAACTATACAAGCCTAAAATCTACGTGACTAATCATGGTTAAGCAAACTATAATACAGTCCAATATGACTATTATGAATTGAATTACACCTCCCAAAAATGCATGTTGACTTGGCAAGGCCATGATTCCCAGCATTGTGTGGTTGTCCACCATTTTGTCATCTGATGTGATTATTCTCACCTTCTATATGGGAAACCCGGGTCTGATTTCCAGCTGATGCACCTTATGCGCAACCACCACCCATCTGTCAGTGAAGGAGGCTTGCGTGTTGCTATGATGCCAACTAGGTTTCAATGGAGCATCCAGACTAAGACAAACTGGGAAGGAAGGTCTGGTGATCTACTTCTGAAATCAGCCAGTTAAAACTCTATGACTGAACAATGATTTTCTCTTCAACCAGTCATGGGATGGTGCAGGACCGGTCAGCCTTTCATTCAGTCACATGTGGGGTTGCCATGAGTCAGGGGCTAACTCGATGGCACTTATCAACAACAGCAATGAAAGAACTAGAAAAAGGGGTGTCTCAAGGAACCTAGATCAGGACTGGAGCAACAGAGTTTGGGAAAGCCTGAGTATAACAGACAGGAAATGATAACACTGGGGCAAGGGCATGAAAGGTGAAAAGATATAGGGGTGAGGTACTTACCTCACCACATTTTCTTACCTTGGTATGTGTCACCTCCACAGTTATTGACAGTTGAGCATTTTGAAAATCAGAATTTGAAGTATATTTTCCCTTTCTAATATGTGAAGCATCCAGGATGTATTAATTTAATTTTAGCTATTCAGCATGTTAGGTTCGAGAATTAAAAGAGGCTTTAAAAAATAAAATTTAAACCTGAAATAATTTTTTTTTATCGGGTCCAAGTATTTTTTAAATGGCTCTCTGTACTTGCAGGCATATCATACACATGCCCATTACTGCATTTCTGCAGTTTTGATATGTATAGCAGCCAACATAAATGGTCCTTGTCCTTCCTGGGAAGGACGTCTTCTACATTTAGAAGCCAACTTCAAAGAAGCTTTCACTGTTGAAAGGAAATACCTGTGAAGAAATATTCTATCAATTAATTTTTAAATGCTGTCGGTTGTGTTAACTTGTAAGAAAAATTCATCGTTTCTTTAATATCTAAAAGCTACTTGACCTCATTTAAGTTTCCAGTTGCCCAAATGCAAAGCCAGGAATGACACCAGATTTATCAATATTGTCCCCCCCCCCATTTCCTTATTTCTACCCTGGTGGCCTAGTGGTTAAGTGCTACAGCTGCTAACCAAAAGGTCAGCAGTTGGAATCTGCCAGGCACTCCTTGGAAACTCTATGGGGCAGTTCTACCCTGCCCTATAGGGTTGCTATGAGCTGGAAACAACTTGATGGCAGCGAGTTTTTTTATATTATTTTTTGGTCTATCCCTTGGACCTCTTTGTACTTTCTAAAGTGTATGCAGAAACAATTTGTACACCGATTGTCTGCCTGCGAAAAGGGCTTCTTTATTCAGATGAGACAAGCCCCTTAGGCTTAAAATCAATCAGAATAAAAGGAAAGGCCAAGACTGAAAGCAAAATATTTCAGAATGAGTGAGTCTGGATAAATTCCACTTTGTAATGGAAAACCATCTATATGGAAAGCCAGAGCCCTAGTATCACAGTGGTTAAGAGCTGAGGCTGCTAACCAAAAGATCAGCAGTTCAAATCTACCAGTGGCTCCTTGGAAACCCTATGGGCAGTTCTACTCTGTCCTATAAGGTCACTATGAGTTGGGATCAACTTAGTGGCAATGGATTATAAGGGTATGGAAAGCCAATCCTATGAGTGCATTAAATTGTTGTTTCACGGAAATAGAAGATGGTAGTTAAAAAAAAAAAAAAAGAGGTTCAAAATATTGGTCAAAAGGAATTTTCCTTATCATTGCACAATCAATTTTGAACTATTGAAGGGATTTGTGTACCATAAACCTAGTTGCCTTCCAGTCAGTAATGATTCATGATGACCCCATGTGTGTCAGAGAAGAGCTGTGCTCCAGAGATTTTTAAAAATAATTAATTAATTAAATTGTGGTAAATATACATGTAACAAAACATTTGCCATTTAAAGAATCTTCAAATCTTCACATATAGAGTTCAGAGACATTCAATATGTCCATGATGTTATTCCACCATCAACATTAACAGTCTCCAATATTTTCTATCACCCTTAACAGAAGCTCAGGGTTCCCTAAGCATTGTGTCTTTCTCCACTCTTCTGCCCCAGAAACCACCAATAAACTTTGCTCTCTATATACTTTCCATTCTAAATATTTCATATAAATGTTGTTGTTAGGTGACTCATAGCGACCCTGCATACAGCACAATGAAACACTGCCCAGTCATGAACCAACTTCAAAATCGTTGCTATATTCAAACCCATTGTTGCAGCCACTGTCTCAATCCATTTCATTAAGGGTTTTTCTCTTTTTCACTAACCCTCTGCTTTACCAAGCATGATGTCCTTCTCCAGGGACTGATCTCTCCTGATAACATGTCCAGAGTACCTAAGATGAAGTCTTGCCATCCTCTTTCCTAAGGAGCATTCTGGCTGTACTTCTTCCAAGACAGATTTGTCATTTTTTGGGCACTCTGTAGTATATTCAATATTCTTCGCCAACACCATAATTCAAAGGCATCAGTTCTTCAGTCTTCCTTAGTCATTGTCCAGCTTTCACATGCATATGAGTCAACTGAAAATACCATGGCTTGGGTCAAGTGTGCCTTAGTCCTCAAAGTGACACTTTAAAGAGGTCTTTTGAAGCAGATTTGCCCAATGAAATATGTCATTTGATTTCTTGACTGCTGCTCCCATGATGTTGATTGTGGATCCAAGTAAAATGAAATCCTTGAGAACTTCAATATTTTCTCTGTTCATCATGACTGCTTATTGGCCCAGCTGTGAGGATTTTGTTTTTTTTTATGTCAAGATACAATCCATACTGAAGGCTGTAGTCTTTGATCTTTATCAGTAAGTGCTTTGAGTCCTCTTTACTTTCAACAAGGAAGGTTGTGTCACTTGGATATCACAGGTTGTTAATGAGTCTTCTTCTGATCCTAATGCAGCATTCATCTTTACATAGTCCCATTTCTCAGATTATTCATTCAGCATGTAGACTGAATAAATATGGTGAAAGGAACAACCTGGAAGCACACCTTTCCTGATTTTAAACCACACAGTATCCCCTTGTTCTGTTCTAATGACTGCCTCTTGCTCTATGTACGGGTCCCTCATGAGCACAATTAAGTGTTCTGGAATTCCCATTCTCCACAATATTATCCATAATTTGTTATGCTCCACACAGGGAATGCCTTTGCAGGTAAACATCTTTCTCGTATTCTCTGCTTTCAGCCCAAATCTATCTGACATCAGAAATGGTATCCCTTGTTCCACGTCTTCTTCTGAACCTGGCTTAAATTTCTGGCAGTTCCCTGTTGACGTACTACTGCTGCCGCTGTTTTTGAATCATCTTCAGCATAGTTTTACTTGTATGTGACATTAATGGTATTGTTTGATAATTTCCACTTTCTGTTGAATCCTTTCTTTGCAATGAATACCGATATGGATCTCTTCCAGTGGGTTGGCCAGGTAGCTGTCTTCCAAATTTCTTTGCATGGATGAGCGAGAGCTTCCAGCATTGAAGCTGTTTGTTGAAACATCTCAAATGGTATTCTGTCAAATCCTAGAACCTTGCTTTTCACCAATGCCTTCAGTGCAACTTGGACTTCTTCCTTTAATATCACTGGTTCTTGATCAGATACTACCTCCTGAAATGGTTAAACATTAACCAGTTCTTTTTGGTACAGTGATTCTGTGTACCCTTCCATCTTCTCTTGATGCTTCCTGCATCATTCAATATTTTCCCCACAGAATCCTTTAAAATTGTCATTTGAGACTTGAAGTTTTTCTTCAGTTCTTTCAGTTTGAGAAGTGCCAAGCATGCTCATCCCTTTTGGTTTTCTAACTCTAAGCCTTTTCACATTTCATTATAATACTTTACTTTGTCTTCTCAAGCTGCCCTTTGAAATCTTGTTTTCAGCTCGTTTACTTCATCATTTTTTTCCTTTTGCTTTAGCTACTCTATGTTCGATAGCAAATTTCAGAGTCTCTTCTGACATCCGTTTTGGTCTTTTCTTTCTTTCCTGACTTTTTAATGACCTCTTGCCTTCTTCATGTATGATGTCCTTGATGTCATCCCACAACTCATCTGTCAATTTGTCCTTCTACGGTGACTTGCGTGTTGCTGTGGTACGGAAGCTATGCTACCAGTATTTCAAATGCCAGCAGAGTGGCATTTGGTGGACAGGTTTCAACAGTGCTTCCAGGCTAAGATAGACTTGGACGAAGGACCTGGCTAACTACTTCTGAAAAAAGTGGCCAGTGAAAACCTTATGAATAGCCTCAGAACACTGATGTAGTGCCAAAAGATAAGGCCCTCAGGTTGGAAGGCACTCAAAACACAAATGGGAAGAACTGCCTCCTCAAAATAGATTTGGCCTTAATGTTGTGGGTGGAGTCAAGCTTTCGGGACTTTCATTTGCTGATGTGGTACAACTCAAAGTGAGAAGAGACGGCTGCAAACATCTGTTAATAATTGGAATGTGTGAATTACTAATCTAGGAAAATTGGAAGTTGTCAAAAGTGAAATGGAAAGTTTGAAGATCAGTATCCTAGGCATTGGTGAGCTGAAATGGTCTGGTATTGGCCATTTTGAACCAGACAATCATATGGTCTACTATGCTGTGAGTGAAAAATTTGAGAGGAATAGTATCGCATTCATTGTCAAAAAGGATATTTCAGGATCTATCCTGAAGTACAACTCTGTCAGTGATAGGATAATATTAATCATATAAATGGGATCATACAATATTTTTCCTTTTGTGACTTATTTGGTCATCATAATGTTTTCGAAGTTCATCCATATTGTAGCAAGTTTCAGGACTTCATGGTTCTTTATGGCTGAGTAATATTCCATTGTATTGTATGTACCACATTTTGTTTATCCATACACCTGTTGATAGACATTTAGACTATTTCTACTTTTTGGGCTATTATGAATAGTGCTGCAAATGAACATGGGTGTGTAAGTATCTGTGTCCCTACTTTTAATTCTTTTGGATATATACGTAGGAGTGGAATTTCTGAATCATATAGTAATTTAATGTTTCACTTTTTGGGGAACCACCAAACTTTCCCACAGTGGCTGAGCCATTTTACATTCCCACCAGCAATGTATAGGGTTCTGATTTCTCCACATTCTTGCAAACACTTGTTCTTTTCTTTTTTTTTTTTCCTGTAGCCAATGATGGATATTTGTGTACTTACTTTTTAGATTTGTTATTGTATACTTATTTTAATTGCGTCTTACAGTAATAGAATATATTGGTTTCATGATTGAATCTTTTCATCTTTTTGCATTTATCAAAATTGCTAATATATTTTGATTCAAGTATGCCAACTTACTATGAACCCCCACTTACCCATATTGTTGTTGTGTGCTGTTAAGTCAACTTCAACTCAAACTCTACGACAGAGTAGAACTGCCACATGGGGTTTCTAATGGCTGACTTTTCAGAAGTAGACCACCAGGCCTTTCTTCCAAGGTGCCTCTGGGTACCTTGAACTCCCAACCTTTTGGTTAGCAGTTGAGCACATTAACCATTTGCACCACCAAGGGACTCCCTATACTAGGCTATAAAAAAGGCTCTTCTATGACATGGGAATTAACTAGGTAAATATTGCTTAGTATTCCCTTTGGTTTCTACGAGGGATTGGTATGGCCACTATAAAAGGGAAAAGAGAAGTTGGGAAGGACAAGGAAATAGTGTGCCTTTAAGGGCTCAAATATAACCATATTATATCTTGTTATTTTTCTAGGGTCTCATGATTCCTTCAGCTTCTACATTGATGAAGCCTCTCCAGTAGGACCTGAACAGCCAGAAACTGTCCAGAATTTTGTCTCTGTGTTTGGAACTGTGGCAAAAAAGCTGATGAGAAAATGGTTAGCCACTCAGACAATGAACTTTACTGGTCAGCTAGGAGCTGGGATTCGTTATTTTGATCTTCGAATTTCTACCAAGCCCAGAGACCCCGACAATGAACTCTACTTTGCTCATGGTTTGTTCAGCGCCAAAGTCAATGAAGGCCTTGAGGAAATCAATGCATTCCTCTCAGACCACCATAAGGAAGTAGTATTCTTAGACTTCAACCACTTCTATGGGATGCAGAAATATCACCATGAAAAACTGGTCCAAATGCTGAAAGACATCTATGGAAATAAAATGTGCCCAGCGATTTTTGCCCAGGAAGTTAGTCTGCAGTACCTGTGGGAGAAGGACTATCAAGTGCTGGTCTTCTACCACAGTCCAGTGGCTCTGGAAGTACCCTTTCTCTGGCCTGGACAGATGATGCCAGCACCCTGGGCCAACACCACAGACCCTGAAAAACTGATCCAGTTTCTTCAGGCATCTATCACTGAGAGAAAAAAGAAGGGCTCGTTTTTTATATCTCAGGTGGTGCTGACTCCCAAAGCTAGCACTGTGGTCAAGGGGGTAGCCAGTGGCCTCAGAGAAACAATCACAGAAAGGTAAGTATTCTTAGGGTATCAGGAAAAACATTCAAGTAATTTGATCCAATTCGTAGGGCTAGTAAGTGACGGAGCTAGAAATACATACCCATGTGTTTTAACTTCCTGTCCATCTCTCTTTTCATAGCATTCCTTTTCACTTTTGTGTAGTGCTTTATAGACTACAAAACCTGCCCTCTACGTTTTTCAGATTCTTTACATACCTAATTCCATTTTATCAGCATAACAACCCTCAAGTAGATACTGGTTTACAGATAACAAAATAAGGTTAAAAGAAGTGACTTGTTTTGCCTAAGGTCAGTTGGGCAGTGAATGATGAAACAGATACTTAAATTCCTTTTTTTTTCAGACCATATTCCATGCCCTGTAGACTACATCATGCTGATTTATAAGCAAAGGTAATCCTGCAGAGTAGACATTCCATTGGTCATGGTGGTTACCTTCAAGGTATAATTTGGGGGGCCACCAAAGGTCCCTGTAGCTCTTCCCCTCCACTGGGACAAAACATGTTGAATTGTACATATCATTTATCCTTTTGAGTTAAAGTATTATACAATGCAAACATTGAAGGGAACACAAATCCTTATCATGCCTTTAATCTTTGTCATTAATTAATATTTTGAGTTGAGGTAAGGAGACAGAGCATAGATGTTTTTCTGGGACTCAAGGTCTTTGTAAGAAAGAGCAAGAAGATGAGGAGCAAGGATTTAGAGGTGAAAATAGGATGAGTGGGCTTATAGCATAGGACATAGGGGAGGGAATGGCAAGAGATAAAGCTTATAGTGGGGGCAGGAATACACTCACAAGAAAGCTTTTAGCCAGGCTACAGGGAACTTCATCCTGTGAGCAACGGAGGGCTAGAAAATGACATTCAACAGTGCAGAGACTTGACCAGATCTGGATTTTGATAGACAATTGGTGTGGCCTAGAAGATAGATGGAGCGGAGGGGTAGAGCTTAAGAGGTCCTTAGAACTGTTTTTAGGTAGGTAATGAAAGCTGAACTGAGGAAGTGAGAAAACATAGAAGGAGATGATATGCAAGCAGTGATAATCAGGACGATTTGGCAACTAGTTACATATGTTGTAAGCAGAAGAGAAAGGAGTCAAGGAAAAAACAAAAAAAAAGCCCAAACCTGTTGCCATCAAGTCGATTCCAATTCATACCCACCCTACACCCTATAGGACAGGGTAGAACTGCTCCATAGGGTTTTCAAAGAGTGGCTGGTGGATTCAAACTGCTGACCTTTTGGTTAGCAGAAAATATGGGTGGTGGAGGCATTCACAGAGGTGGGGAATAAAGACAAAAGAAACACAGTGACCTAGGGAGGAAGTGGGGAAGGCACAATCAGGACTATGCTGGATTTAAAGTGCTAGCAGGACATCCAACTATATGTAGTCAATTGATCATTAGGAATATAGGCCAACTCATGGAGCGGGGGAGGGTATTGGCATTTTTGGTAGTGAAAACCACAGGCCACTGGAATGGAAAGATCCTACATAAAGAATTATACTCACCTTCTGTTTTTTTAGAATTTGACTGTGGCCACCCTATTAAGATTTAAATAAGATTACCAACCCTTCATTGTATACCCTATGTAAGTACAAGGCCCTTCTTATGACTCCTGCAAATGTCAAGATTGCTTATATTCTTGTGGTCTGAGCCCTTGTTGCTGCTGAATTACATCATTATATGGACAGATTACCCATGTGGCCTGTCCTTGTTCCACTCTGTGAAAATTGAGACATGGACTTGCTCCTTGCTCTAGTCTACAGTGGTTTTTAGACTTTACTAAAGAACTGAGGAGACTGGGAAGGTTTTATAATCACAATAATGCAGATAATTTAAAATTGAATTTTAGACTTCTCTGTTATTATAAATCTTCTGGCCCGGGGTGTCACCTCTGTTATTATAAATCTTCTGGCCTGGGGTGTCTCCTCCTGGTGACATCTCTACCACTTCACACCCTGGGCTCACATCCTCTGACTGAATCTTCTCTGCCTCCTTCTCCTCCTTGTCTTCTTTTTCTTTTTCTCGGCTATTTTTTCTGCTCTCCCCATATTGCCTTGGGGTCCCTACTCTAGATCAGTATGCTGAACTGTTTACCTCTCTCCAGCCCCTAAACCAAAACTCAGCTAGTTCCACTGAAGTATTCATCAGAACAAGAAGCCCTTCATCTTTTTATTTTAATTAATTTTTATTGTGCTTTAAGTGAAAGTTTACAAATCAGGTCAGTTTCTCATACAAAAATTTACGTACACCTTGCTATACACTCCTAATTGCTCTCCCTCTGATGAGATAGCACAGTAGTTCCTTCCACTCTCTCTCCTCATGTCCATTTGGGTAGCTTCTGGGCCCCTCTGCCTTCTCATCTCCCCTCCAGACAGAAGATGCCAACATGGTCTCATGTGACCACTTGATCCAAGAAGTTCTTTCTTCGCCAGTATCATTTTCCATCCCCTGTTCCAGTCCAATCCCTGTCTGAAGAGTTGACTTTGGGAATGGTTCGTGCCCTGGACTAACAGAAGGTCCGAGGCCCATGGCCTCCAGGGCCCCTCCAGCCCCAGTCTGACCATTAAGTCTGGTCTTTTTACGAGAATTTGGGGTCTGCATCTCACTGCTCTCATGCTCCCTCAGGGTTTCTCTGTTGAGTTCCCTGTCAGGGCAGTCATCGGTTGTGGCCGGGTACCATCTAGCTGTTTTGGTCTCAGGCTGATGTAATCTCTGGTTTATGTGGTCTTTTCTGTCTCTTAGGCTCATAATTATTTTGTGTCTTTGCTATTCTTCATTTTTCCTTTTTCCAGGTGGGTTGAGATCAATTGATGCATCTTAGAAGGCCGCTTGCTAGTGTTTAAGACCCCAGATGTCAATCCCCAAAGTGGGATGCAGAATGTTTTCTTAATAGATTTTATTATGCCAATTGACTCACATGTCCCCTGAAACCCTGGTCCTGAAACCCCTGCCCCTGCTACACTGGCCTTTGAAGTGTTCAGTTTATTTAGGAAACTTCTTTGTTTTTGGTTTAATCCATTTGTGTTGACCTCTCCTGTATTGTGTATTGTCTTTCCGTTCACCTAAAATGAAATTAGTGAATACCTCTCTCCTTCCCTCCCACCCTCCCGCCTCTCATAACCATCAAAGAGTATTTTCTTCTCTGCTCAACGGTTTCTCCAGTTCTTATAATAGTGGTCTTATACAATATTTGTCCTTTTGCAATTGACTGATTCCACTCAGCATAATGTCTTCCAGATTGCTCCATGTTATGAAATGTTTCGTGGATTCAACATTGTTCTTGATCCCAATGTTGAATCCATGAAACATTTCATAACATGGAGAAATCTGGATTCTTTATAGATGCGTAGTATTCCATTGTGTGAATATACCATAGTTTATTTATCCATTCATCCGCTGGTGGGCACCTTGTTTGCTTCCAAGTTTTTGCTATTGTAAACAGTGCTGCAATGAACATGGGTGTGCATATATTTGTTCGTGTAAAGGCTCTTGTTTCTCTAGGATATATTCCAAGGAGTGGGATTGCTGGATCATATGGTAGTTCTATTTCTAGCTTTTTAAGGAAGCACCAAATCGATTTCCAAAGTGGTTGTACCATTTCCCATTCCCACCAGCAGTGTATAAGTGTTCCAGTCTCTCCACAACCTCTCCAATATTGATTATTTTGTGTTTTTTGGATTAATGCCAGCCTCATTGGAGTGAGATGGAATCTCATTTTAGTTTTGATTTGCATTTCTGTAATGGCTAATGATCGAGAGCATTTCCTCATTTATCTGTTAGCCACCTGAATGTCTTCTTTAGTGAAGTGCCCGTTCATGTCCTTTGCCCATTTTTTAATTGGGTTATTTGTCTTTTTCTAGTTGAGTTTTAGCAGAATCATGTAAATTTTAGAGATCTGGTGCTGGTCGGAAATGTCATAGTTGAAAACTTTTTCCCAGTCTGTATGTAATCTTTTTACTATTTTGGTGAAGTCTTTGGATGAGCATAGGTGTTTGATTTTTAGGAGCTCCCAGTTATCTGGTTTCTCTTCGGAATTTTTAGTAATGTTTTGTATTCTGTTTATGCAATATACTAGGGCTCCTAACGTTGTCCCTATTTTTTTTTCCATGATCTTTATCATTTTAGACTTTATGTTTAGGTCTTTGATCTATTTTTAGTTAGTTTTTGTGCTTGGTGTGAGGTATGGGTCTTGTTTCATTTTTTTTGCAGATGGATATCCAGTTATGCCAGCACCATTTGTTAAAAAGACTATCTTTTCCCCAATTAACTGACACTGGGCCTTTGTCAAATATCAACTGCTCATATGTGGATGGATTTATATCTGGGTTCTCAATTCTGTTCCATTGGTTTATGTGTCTGTTGTTGTACCAGTACCAGGCTGCTTTGACTATTGTGGCATTACAATAGATTCTAAAATCAGGTAGAGCGAGGCCTCCCACTTTGTTCTTCTTTTTCAGTAATGCTTTACTTATCTGGGGCCTCTTTCCCTTCCTTATGAAGTTGGTGATTTGTTTCTCTAACTCATTAAGAAATGTCATTGGAATTTGGATCAGAATTGTATTGTATCTGTAGATGGCTTTTGGTAGAATAGATATTTTTACAATGTTAAGTCTTCCTATCCATGAGCAAGGTATATTTTTCCACTTATGTAAGTCTCTTTTGGTTTCTTGCAGTAGTGCCTTGTAGTTTTCTTTGTATAGGTCTTTTACATCTCTGCTTAGCTTCGTTCCAAAGTATTTTATTTTCTTGGGGGCTACTGTAAATTGTATTGCTTTGGTGGTTTCTTCTTCTATGTTCTTTTTGTTGGTGTAGAGGAATCCAACTGATTTTTGTATGTTTTTCTTGTATCCTGATACTCAAACTCTTCTATTAGTTTCAGTGGTTTTCTTGAGGATTCTTTAGGGTTTTCTGTGTATAAGATCATGTCATCTGTAAATAGAGATACTTTTACTTCTTCCTTACCAATCTGGATGCCCTTTATTTCTTTATCTACCCTAATTGCTCTGGCTAGGACCTTCAGCACAATGTTAAATAAGAGAGGCGATAAGGTGCATTCTTGTCTGGTTTCTGTTCTCATGGGGAATGCTTTCAGAATCTCTCCATTTAGGATGATGTTGACTGTTGGCTTTGTATGAATGCCCTTTATTATGTTGACGAATATTCCTTCTATTCCTATTTTGCTGAGAGTTTTTATCATGAATTGGTGTTGGACTGTGTCAAATGCCTTTTCTGCATCAATTGATAAAATCATGTGGTTCTTGTCTTTTATTTATGTGGTGGATTACATTAATTGTTTTTCTAATGTTGAACCATCCCTTCATACCTGGTATAAATCCCACTTGGTCATGGTGAATTATTTTTTTGATATGTTGTTGAATTCTATTGGCTAGGATTTTGTTGAGGATTTTTGCATCTATGTTCATGAGGGATATATTGTTGTTAGGTGCCATCGAGTCGGTTCCAACTCATAGCGACCCTTTGCACAATAGAATGAAACACTGCCCGGTCCTGCGCCATCCTTACAATCATTGTTATGCTCGAGCTCATTGTTGCAGCCACTGTGTCAATCCACCTTGTTGAGGGTCTTCCTCTTTTCCGTTGACCCTGTACTCTGCCAAGCATGATGTCCTTCTCCAGGGACTGATCCCTCCTGACAACATGTCCAAAGTATGTAAGACGCAGTCTCGCCATCCTTGCCACTAAGGAGCATTCTGGCTGCACTTCTTCCAAGACGGATTTGCTCATTCTTTTGGCAGTCCATGATATATTCAATGTTCTTCACCAACACCACACTTCAAAGGCGTGAACTCTTCTTCAGTCTTCCTTATTCACTGTCCAGCTTTCACATGCATATGATGTGATTGAAAATACCATGGCTTGGGTCAGATGCACCTTAGTCTTCATGGTGACATCTTTGCTCTTCAACAGTTTAAAGAGGTCCTTTGCAGCAGATTTGCCCAATGCAATGCGTCTTTTGATTTCTTGACTGCTGCTTCCATGGGTGTTTATTGTGGATCCAAGTAAAATGAAATCTTTGACAACTTCAATCTTTTCTCCATTTATCATGATGTTGCTCATTGGTCCAGTTGTGAGGATTTTTATTTTCTTTATGTTGAGGTGTAATCCATACTGAAGGCTTTGGTCTTTGATCTTCATTAGTAAGTACTTCATGTCCTCTTCACTTTCAGCAAGCAAGGTTGTGTCATCTGCATAATTCAGGTTGTTAATGAGTCTTCCTCCAATCCTGATGCCCTATTCTTCCTCATATAGTCCAGATTCTCGTATTATTTGTTCAGCATACATTTTGAATAGGTATGGTGAAAGAATACAACCCTGATGCACACCTTTCCTGATATAGGTCTGTAATTTTCTTTTTTTGTGGTGTCCTTAGCTGGTTTTGTATCAGGGATATGGTGGCTTCATAGAATGAATTAGGGAGCATTCCATCCTTTTCTATGCTTTGAAATACCTTTAGCAGTAGTGGTGTTAACTCTTTTCTTTGGTAGAACTCTGCAGTGAAGCGGTCCAGGCCAGAGCTTTTTTTTGTTGGGAATTTTTCGATTACCTTTTCAATCTCTTTTTTTTTTTGTTATGGGTCTATTTAGTTCTTCTACTTCTGTTTGTATTAGTTTAGGTAGGTAGTGTGTTTCTAGGAATTCATCCATTTCTTCTATCTTTTGAAATTTGTTAGAGTACAATTTTTTGTAGTAATCTAATGTGACTCTTTTAATTTTAGTTGGGTCTGTTGTGATATGGTCCATCTCATTTCTTATTCAGGCTATTTATTTCCTTTCCTGTATTTCTATAGTCAGTCTGGCCAATGGTTTATCAATTTTGTTAATTTTTTCAAAGAACCAGCTTTTGGTCTTGTTAACTCTTTCAATTGTTTTTCTGTGCTCTAATTCATTTAATTTTGCTCTAATTTTTATTATTTGTTTTCTTCTGGTGCCTGATGGATTCTTTTGTTGCTCTCTTTCTATTTGTTCAAGTTGTAGGGACAGTTCTTTGATTTTGGCCCTTTTTCTTTTTGTATGTGTGCATTTATTGATATAAAGTAACCCCTGAGCACTGCTTTCGCTGTGTCCCAAAGGTTCTGATAGGAAGTGTTTTCATTCTCATTGGAGTCTATGAATTTCTTTATTCCCTTCTCAATGTTTTTATAACCCAGTCTTTTTTGAGCAGGGTATTGTTCAGTTTCCAAGTATTTGATTTCTTTTCCTTGGTTTTTCTGTTATTGATTTCTACTTTTATGGCCTTATGGTCTGAGAAGATGCTTTGTAATATTTCAGTGTTTTGGATTCTGCAAAGGCAAGAAGCCTTTTATTTAATAGTGCCAACTTCTACAAAAGTTAATTGTTCTGGTAAATAGCAATTTACCCTCTCTTCCAGGCTTGTATAATAAGGGCGTTATATTAGAATATGTTGTTTTCAGCTTTACCCTCCCCCCTTCCGCCCCCACCATTGAGATCCCAGATTTGGGGAAATCTCTCAGGGGTGGTTAGTGGTGCGGAAGACACAGGAGAGGACTAAGGATAAACAGACCCCCTGTCTCTCCATTCTTTCTACACTTGCAATGAAAGAAGCTTCATTTGTAACTTTTACATATTGAACATGACAGGAATCTCCCCATGGCCTTTTCCAGCTTCACTGTAATTCTATGCATAGGAAAATACTCGTCCATATTAAATAACTGCTTTTTTTTTTTTTTTTTTATGTATTTTGGCCACGAACCATCGCCTGAGTTCTCCCATGTAGGGACCAGCCTTTGGGAAGTCATGAATCAAAATCTATTCACGGAATAAATGTCTTTCATTTTTCTTTCTTATGGCTTTTGATACTGTTCAGGACCTTGCAAATTATAAGTTGAATTGCTTTATAGTTATTCATGCTCTAGTACAGTATTATTTAAGTAGAACTTGAGGGAAAAAAATCAAATAAGTAAGGAAAGTGCTGAATACTATATTCTACACAACTCTCCCAAAAGATTTACAATGCACATTAGCATATTAAAGGTACTAACAAATATTTTAGTGAAAAGTTCTGTTTAAATTTAACTAATAACAGTGTTTCCCAAACGCTTAAAAAAAAAATTTTTTTAATGTAATGCTTATTAACAGCCCATGAAATTAATTTTAAAAAACTGTCCTTAGCTAATCTGCTCTAATTCAAAACTTTTCGCTGCCTCTGGCTTGTATATCTGCAATAAAACCCCGTTGCTGTTGAGTCGATTCTGACTCATAGCGACCCTATAGGACAGAGTAGAATTGCCGCATAGAGTTTCCGAGGAGCCAATAGTAGAGGTATATCACTGAAAAAGAGTCCTTGGGTAGTGCAAATGGTTAAGCACTCAACTACTAGCCTAAAGATTGGAGGTTCAAGCCCCCCCCAGAGATGCCTCAGAAGAAAGGCCGGCTAACCTGATTCTGAAAGGTCATAGCTTGAATACCCTATGGAGCACTTCTACTCTGACATGCATAGTGTCCTCCTGAGTCAGAATGTACTCAAAAGGCATCTAACAGCAACAAATCATTGAAAAGAGAATGAGAAGTGGGAGGGGAAAATAAATAAAAAGGAAGAAAGGAAGGTTCTGTAGGTATGATCAACTTTTTCTCTCTAGGATTATGCAAATTACATGCAAATGATTTGCAAATGTACCTGAACCTTGCCATAATATTTGTGCTATCAGCACCCATCTCCAGTGAAGTTTAGTGTCAAAAGTACTAGAAAGACCTCCTTTTTAACTAATTGCTGAGCCTATATTATGAGTATGGTGCTAAGGTGAAGCTCAGAGGTTCTTTTCTTTTGACATATTTCACCTATCTGGGTGAACCCTACAGGAAAAGGTCATTGCAAAGGTAATCTATTTTATCTCCAGAAGAGGAAGTGAAGGAGCACTTAAGTCCCCGAGAACGTATTGCTTCTCTCTTGTCACCAAGTGTTGAAGCCCACGAAGAAGACTAATTCTGCCAATATCCTCTTAGCTTTGGTGCCATAGCCACCTGTTCAGAAAATCCTGTGTTGGCACCAAAAGTCTTAATGAGATTTTTCTTCTGCTACTAAAGAAGAAGTCACCAGGTAATTTTAAGACCTCTCTGGGTCTTAATATTTCCATCTGAAAAATTCAGGGTTTGTACTAGATTATCTCCAAGCTCCCTTCCAGTTCTAAAATCCTACATTTCTAAGATCCTGCATTTGACTAGTTGTATAATTTAGCCTCTCTAATTTTTTTTTTTTTTTTTTTAATATTTGGGTTGGAGTCCCTGGAAGGAGGAAATAATTAAGCACTCGACTACTAATCAAAAAGTTTGTGGTTTGAATCCACCCAGAAAAAAAAAAAAAAGAGGCACTTTAAAAGAAAGGGTTGATGATCTACTTTGAGAGATCACAGTCATTGATAACCCTATGGAGCGCAGTTGTACTCTGACACACATGAGGTCACCATGTGTCGGAATAGACTTAAGGGCAACTTTCTTTTTTTTTTTAATATTTGGGTTAACACAACTCTGAACACATGCATTTAGAAAATAGTGTTTGGAGGTGTGGGTGGCTTTCAGGCAAACTAAATCCTGCTTGGATTTAGGTACTGTAGCTTTCAATCTGGCCATGGGTTCCAAACACTGTATATGTGTTTTCTACATCTTAGCAATGCCAAAAGACACAGATTTTAATTTCTTTAAGATCTATTTTTAATTTCTTTTTCAAACACCAGCTTTTGCACCTCTCCCCCATGGAATTCGCACGTTCTTAAAAAGAAGGTGAGCAACTGAGTCAAGTCTTTCCCTGATTTGTGAAAGTTTATTAAACTATAGATTTTTCTAGTTGAAAGAAAAAAAAAACTACAGTAAGACCACCTGCCAGAATTTTTAAGGAGCAGTACATCTTTGCAAGTAAATTGATGCTGAATTAATTTAGACAATGTTTATATAGGCCAACGATTTAGATGATAATAAGAGTAAACCCAAAAACCCATTGCCATCAAGTCAATTCCAACCCATACTGACCCTATAGGATATAGTAGAACTCCCTCGTAGAGTTTCCAAAGAGCACCTGGTGGAGTTAAACTGCTGACTTTTTGCTTAGCAGCTGAACTCTTAACCACTAAGCCATCAAGGTTTCCAGTAAGAATAAAGGGCTATTTTAAGTGGTCTCTGGTAGGTACTATGTCAACTGCTTTATTTGCATTGTTTTATTAATATTAATAGTCATAAAACTCCCTAAAGTAGTTGTCATCACATCTTACAGATGAAGGAACTGAGCTTTAGAAAAATTAATAACTTAGCTGGATCACACAATTAAGAAAAGGTGGAGTCAGAATTTAAATCCAAGTGCTTCCACCTGTCTGTTTATTCATGAATCAAACATGTTTGAATGCCTACCCTGTTTTAGACACTGTACTTTGATTATGTGACCTAAGATATGGAGTGTTAAAACCATTACACAATGCTATCTCCCTGATAGCTGTGAGGATCTGAAGAAGTGACTGGATTTTTCTGTTTCCATCTCATTATGTGTCAGCATTTAGAGAAATCAATACTATGTTTGGGTGGACTAGATAGTTCAATTTAGTACTAATTTGTTCAGCATTTATAACTAGGGCTTTGTGTTAAGCGTTGTGAGGCATAGTAAAATCAGTAAGATGTCATCGTGCCCGTCAAACATCAGATGGGTTTAAAAAGACAAGAACATACATAAATGCACATGAACATACATGACCTAAATACAACTTGGAGAGAAGTAGAAGAACCACAAACCACACCCTATAGTGACTTAAGGGAGAGAAATTCCAGGAAAGATTTTGGTCAGCTTTGAAGAAAGGATAAGAATATGACAGACAGAAATGGGCAAGGGTGGCTTTCCAGGCTGAAGGAATAGCAAGAGCAAAGCACAGAGGCAGGAGACATTGAGAAATAGGAGAAGTCAAGGTTGGCTGGAACAAAGTGAAGTACACAGGAACATGGGAGATGAGTCTAGGAAAAGTGAAAGGAGGAAGATTATGGAGGATCTTAAATGCTAGTCTAGGGACTCTAGGCTTAATTGTGTATTTGGAAAATATTGAATGGGTCAAATCAGAACTGGACCTCAGAAGATGAAACTGACCCAATTATATAGGTCAAATTAAGAGAAGGAACCTGAAGATGGAGCCACCACTTTCAAGGTAAGAAAAAAAGTAGGATGCCAGTAAATGGTTGGGTGGAAAGATGGTGATTTTAGCCCTGCTTCCCCTTTAGAAAACTGGGGATCCATTCACAGTATCATTCCATGTGAATGACATCCCTTAGGGTTGAACAATGTGCAGCCCTGCCATTTTCTCTCATGATCACAGTCATCTCCTTGAGGCTAAGTCAGTACTTACAGGTTAAATTTATTAATGCGAACAAAAATTAACAAGCTGGGGAAGGGAAGGCAGCTACATTTTATGCCACGTAAGGAGCAGGTTTACTCTATAACACATGGGGTTGCCATGAGCCAGAATCAACTAAACAACATCAGGTTTGGTTTTGGTTTAATGTACTAAATGCTTTACATGAATTGTTTCCATTTAATTCTCACCCCAGCCTTGCAAGGTAGGTATCATTAAATTTACTAGAGAGAGTGTAATTGAGGCTGAGAGATGTCTAGTACCTGGCTCAAAAACCCTATATTAATTTAGCAGAGTTAAGATTATAGTTGTTGTTGTTGTTGTTAGGTGCCATCAAGTCAGTTCCGACACATAGCAATCCCATGCACAACAGAACAAAACACTGCCCAGTCCTGTGCCATCCTTACAATTGTTATGCTTGAGCTCATTGTTGTAGCCACTGTGTCAATCCACCTTGTTGAGGGTTTTCCTCTTTTCTGCCGACCCTGTACTTTGCCAAGCATGATGTCCTTCTCCAGGGACTGATCCCTCCTGACAACACCTCCAAAGTATGTAAGACGCATACTTAGCCATCCTTGCTTCTAAGGAGCATTCTGGTTGCACTTCTTCCAAGACAGATTTGTTCATTCTTTTGGCAGTCCATGGCATATTCAATATTCTTCACCAACACCACAATTCAAAGGCGTCAATTCTTTGGTCTTCCTTACTCATTGTCCAGCTTTCGCATTCTTATAATGCAATTGAAAATACCATGGCTTGGATCAAGCACACCTTAGTCTTCAAGGTGACATCTTTGCTCTTCAACAGTTCGAAGAGGTCCTTTGCAGCAGATTTACCCAATGCAATGCGTCTTTTGATTTCTTGACTGCAGCTTCCATGGCTGTTGATTGTTGGACCGAGTAAAATGAAATCCTTGACAACTTCAATCTTTTCTCCATTTATTATGATGTTGCTTATTGGTCCAGTTGTGAGGATTTTTATTTTCTTTATGTTGAGGTGCAATCCATACTGAAGGCTGTGGTCTCTGATCTTCTTTAGTAAGTGCTTCAAGCCCTCTTTACTTTCAGCAAGCAAGGTTGTATCATGTGCATAATGCAGGTTGTTAATGAGTCTTCCTCCAGTCCTGATGCCCTGTTCTTCTTCACAGAGTCCAGCTTCTTGGATTATTTGCTCAGCATACATATTGAATAGGTATGGTGAAAGGATACAACCCTGGCGCACACCTTTCCTGACTTTAAACCACACACAGTATCCCCTTGTTCTGTCCGAACTACTGTCTCTTAACCTATGTAAATGTTCTTCATGATTATAATTAAGTGTTCTGGAATTCCCATTCTTCTCAGTGTTATCCATAATTTGTTATAATCCACACAGCCGAATGCCTTTGCATAGTCAATAAAACACAGGTAAACATCCTTCTGGTATTCTCTGCTTTCAGCCAGGATTCATCTGACATCAGCAATGATATGCCTGCTTCCACGTCCTCTTCTGAAACCAGCCTGAATTTCTGGCAGTTCCCTTTCACTATACTGCTGCAGCCACTTTTGAATGATCTTCAGCAATATTTTGCTTGTGTGTGATATTAATGATATTGATCTATAACTTCCACATTTGGTTGGATCACCTTTCTTGGAAATAGGCATAAATGTGGATCTCTTCTAATCGGTTGGCCAGGAAGCTGTCTTCCATATTTCTTGGCATAGACAAGTGAGCACTTCCAATACTGCATCCATTAGCTGAAACATTTCAATTGATATTCTGTCAATTACTAGAGCATTGTTTTTCACCAATGCCTTCAGAGCAGCTTGGACTTCTTCCTTTAGTACCATCAGCTCCGGATCATATACTACCTCTTGAAATGGTTGAACATTGACTAATTCTTTTTGGTATAATGACTCTGTGTGTTCCTGCCATCTTCTTTTGATGCTTCCTGAGTCTTTTAATATTGTCCCCATAGAATCCTTCACTGTTGCAACTCAACAGCTTGAGAAATGCTGAGCATGTTCTTCCCTTTTGGTTTTCTATCTCCCGCTCTTTGCACATGTCATTATAATACTTTACTTTGTCTTTTCGAGCTGCCCTTTGAAATCTTCTGTCCAGTTCTCTTACTTCATCATTTCTTCCTTTTGCTTTAGCTGATCGATGTTCATTAGCAAGTTTCAGAGTCTCCTTTGACATCCATTTTGGCCTTTTCTTTCTTTCCTGTCTTTTCAATGACCTCTTGCTTTCTTCATGTATGATGTCCTTGATGTCATTCCACAACTCCTCTGGTCTTCGGTCAGTAGTGTTCAATGCATCAAATCTATCCTTCAGATGGTCTCTAAATTCGGGTGGGATATACTCAAGGTCATATTTTGGCTCTCGTGGACTTGCTCTGATTGTCTTCAGTTTCAGCTTGAACTTGCATATGAGTAATTGATGGTCTGTTCCACAGTCGGCTCCTGGCCTTGTTTTGACTGATGATATTGAGTTTTCCATCGTCTCTTTCCACAGATGTAGTCAATTTGACTCCTGTGTGTTCCCTCTGGTGAGGTCCATGTGTATAGTCACCATTTATGTTGATGAAAGAAGGTATTTGCAATGAAGAAATCATTGGTCTCGCAAAATTCTATCATTCAATCTCCAGCATTGTTTCTACCACCAAGGCCATATTTTCTAACTACTGATCCTTCTTTGTTTCCAACTTTCACATTCCAATCACCAGTGATTATGAATGCATCCTGATTGCATGTTCCATCAATTTCAGACTGCAGCAGCAGATAAATTTCTTCTATTTCTTCATCTTTGGCCTTAATGGTTGGTGCATAAATTCGAATAATAGTCGTATTAACTGGTCTTCCTTGTAGGCGTTTGGATATTATCCTATTACAGACAGTGTTGTACTTCAGGATAGATCTTAAAATGTTCTTTTTTGATGATGAATGCAACACCATTGCTCTTCAAGTTGTCATTCCCAGCATAGTAGACTATATGATTATCTGATTCAAAATGGCCAATACCAGTCCATTTCAGCTCACTAATGCCTAGGATATCGATCTTCATGTGTTCCATTTCATTTTTGATGATTTCCAATTTTCCTAGATTCATACTTCATACATTCCAGGTTCCAATTATTAATGGATGTTTGCAGCTGTTTCTTCTCATTTTGAGTCATGCTACATCACCAAATGAAGGTCCTGAAAGCTTTACTCCATCTACAGCATTGAGGTTGACTCTACTTTGAGAAGGCAGCTCTTCCCCAGTCGTCTTTTGAGTGTCTTCCAAGCTGAAGGGCTCATCTTCTGGCACTCTATTTAGACAATGTCCTGCTGCTTTCATAAGGTTTTCACTGGCTAATGCTTTTCAGAAGTAGACTGCTGGGTCTTTCTTCCTAGTCTGTCTTAGTCTGGAAGCTCACCTGAAACATGTCCTCCATGGGTAACTCCGCTGGTATCCGAATACCAGTGCCATAGCTTCCAGCATCACAGCAACACGCAAGCCCCCAGAATATGGCAAACTGACAGACACGTGGGGGTTTGGATTATTGCTTGAGTGTATTTGACTCCAAATCCCATGCATACTACTGCAAATTATGTACGTACTCACATTTGGTAGATGTAATACAGTACATCATCTGTCCTATTAGAAGGCAGAGTCAGGTCTAGGGGTTTGGGAAGGTAAATTTTGCTGGAAGTGGGGTAGGCAAGGCTATGAAAAGAGAAGGTCTGGTGTGTATGACTTTGCCTCAACAAAGGAAACCCAGGTAGAATGCTGATGTGCACCCCCTAGGAAAGCACTAAATCATAGAATAATAGAACAGGAAGGAGACTTAAAAGTGAACTGGCTCAAAGCTTTTTGCCTTGTGCCTATTTGACCATTTTCCATTTAGTGAGGAAACTGAGGCTTAGAGGAATGCTAAGAAATTGCCGGAGGTCACAGAGCTAACTGGCAGCAGAAACAGAGTTACAATTCACATTCTAGACTCCAAGTTTAGGGTTCTTTCCTTCACACCTCAGGGAGGCATGACTGGACAGAGGCTGGTCAGGAGGACCAGAAAGGGCCAGAGAGCATCAGGCTACAGAACCTTCATGGGAGGGGGCAGGGCAGATTAACCAGTAAACACAGTATGCACTGGCTTGCATTGACAAGGTACGTTAATTGTATTTACTTGCTAATCTGTGGTGAGCAATTTCACACGGGTTTCACCACATCTTTGATGTGGTTGGGGACAGGTGAAATTATGCACTGCAGATTGGTAGGGAAGCACAATTGGGTCCATGTATACCTTGCTTTTTGGGAAATTGGCCCTGGGAGGGGGAGCCTAAATCTCAGCCAACACTGTGCTCAGCACAACACGGTGCCCATGAGTTGGTAGACTTCACCGTGAATCAGAATTTCAAATTTTAGAATTTTGCAGATTTCTAAAATTTGAAATTCTGATTCAGTAGCCTGCAGATCAAAGTTTTTCATTTCCAATAGACTCTAGGTGAGCTCCACTTTGAGTAGCACTGCTCATGCCTGCAGATAAACTGCACCTAAAACATTCCCATCAGCATGTTAATACAGTTTTAGAAAACCTAGAGAGAGAGTCCCCTCTGAGAGTAGTCAGTCTCTCCCTCTGTTGTTGTTTTGTTAGTTGCCATGAAGTCAGCTCCAACGCATGGCAACTTTATGTATAATGGAATGAAACGTTGCCTAGACCTTTGCCATCTTACGATTGTTAGTATGCTCAAGTCCGTTGCTGTGGCCACTGTGTATTTTGACTGCCTTCTAACCGAGAGGGCCATCTTCTAGAGATATTCTGTTGTGATCTGTAAGGTTTTCATTGGTTAATTTTCAGAACTAGATCTCCAGATCTTTCCTTCTAGTCTGTCTTAGTCTGGAAGCTCTGCTGAAACCTGTCTACCATGGTGATCCTGCTGGTATTCGAAATACCAGTGTCATAGATGCCAGCATCATAGCAACACATAAAACCGCCACGGTATGACAAACCGACAGATGGTAGTTCCCACCCTGCCCCGCTCTCCCCCACCTGCCGCAAGCTCAGATATTTTAGGCCCTGCGAAATTTAAGTCCAAACTTGCTTATTCTATCATTAAGATATAGCTACCCATTAGTGTTTTCCAAACAATACCCCTCTGCTTTTGGCTTCTTTCCTAGCTCACACAGCTGGATCCAGGATTACTGTGCTCCATAAACCCACCAAAGGCCCCTGGGAAGGGTGCTTTGTTCCCTGGGCTTAGAAGCACAGTCTCAGTAACTTCTAGAGTCTGTGTCTCCCACCAAAACCACTTACCATTATAGCACTTTATGTCCCAACTGGCTCCCGACCCTGATTTCAAACAGTGAAAAAGAAGATTTTGTAACTTAACTCCCAATTGTGAGGCTGAATGACAGAAGGGAGATTTCAGCCTGGGTCCCGCTGGGCTGCCCTAGCTCTCTGTTTTAGCAACTTTGACTCAATAATTTTTGAAACACGAGTGCACGTAAAAGTTCTGTCTCCCTCTCCTTCATTCTGCTTATGTTGTAAGATTAAAGTATAGGCAAATAGAGGTAGCACATTTCACTAACTGTGTCAGTGGAGCCAAAGACTGGAGATATTTCTAAACTGTTGGGAAGTCAGATATCCATTCAGTACCTGGTGAGTGTGCGAGTGAGTGTGTGTGTGTTTGGGGGGATGAGGGAAGACAGGGGGGAAGGAGGCGGGGGAGAGAGAGAAAGAGCGGGAATACATTTACTTTTCTAAAGAGCATGACATAGCATAGAGGTTCACCCACTTTAGTAAACTTTAGATCTCAGTTTTCTTATGTGCAGTTGCTGGGTGGATTGAGCCTAATGTCTGAAAAGGAGCTAGCCCACTATACAGCTCACACAGAAACCTGCGAGCAGGAAGATCAATGCGGGTGGAGAGAATTTAGAGTGTCCAGGCAGAAGGGATGTTTAGCCAGGCGGGTGGTGGCACAATGGTTTGGGCACTTCAGCAAGTGGCTGGGGTGATAGGGAGATTTGTTTGGGATTTGAAATGAACCACAACGTGAATTGTCCATAGATGAGCAAGTAAGAGATGTCTGGTTCAAGAAGTAAAACCGACCACTTCTGGGTGGCTCAGGCTGTGTTCTGAGGCCACCAGGAGAAAGGCTTTGTTTGGTTCAGGTTTTCCTGTCCCTTGACAGCACGCCCCCCTGCAGGCAGGGCTCCTGAAGTGAGGCTGAAGAACTGTTTCAGGAGGGACAGCCCACTATGGAGAACCTTTTTTTTTAAACTGTGAGGAAGAGGCTCAGAAAGACACAAGTGTTCTGTCGATGCCCTTTAGTCACAGACCACCAGGAACACATGGGTAGTTAAACACTCATTGCAGCAACAGAAAATATACCATGAGATGGACCAGTAAGATGTAGAAGGAACTTACAGGATTTCGGCTTTGAGGTCCAGGGAAGTGGGCATTCTCTCTAGACTGGATGTTGTCAGAAAGAGGAGGCATTTCTATAGTTGGTTATTTCAATCTTATCTATAGGGCTAAAAAAGACTAAACCAGTTGCCATCAAGTTGATTCTGACTCATGGCAACCCCATATGTTAGAGAGTAGAACTGTTCCAAAAGACCTTCTTGGCTACAATGTTTACAGAAGCAGACCATCAGCCCTTTATTCCGTGTTGCCACTAGGTGGGCTCAAACTGCCAACCTTTAGATTAGCAGTTGATTAAAAATTGTTTGCACCACTTAGGGGCCTTCTGTATAGCTAGAGAGAGGATAAGGCTGTGACTGGTAAAGACGTAGCAGTCACCTACTTTAGCCGAGAGGTAGATGTTTGATTATTTGTGGCACTGTGATCCTGGCTTTGTCTGTGCTTAGACAAAATTACGAAGTAGCCTTTTTCGACTCACTTCATTATGTTCTCAGAGTAGCCTTGTCTGATGTCAGTATTCTGTGAGATTATGTCCAACAGGAGAATAACATGGCCTAGCACTGGGTGTCAGGCCCGCTTCTGGATGTCAGGGGCTACTTTGTATTTTCTTAAGTAATTGTTTTCTTAATTTTTCCCTTTCTCAGCACAATGTAAAGAAAGAAGTATCACTTATTTCTGTATGGTTCGAAAGTCCCTGGTGCGTGAGTTAGGCTTTCCATGTGCTTTTTCTTTGTTCTTTTTCTAAATGAAACAATTACGGGTGTGTCTGTGCAGAAGCCCCACCATTTTGATAATGAGTCAAATCAGAGAGTTCATAATACTCTAGCCCCAGAGGTTACCTACTGAAAATGCAAAATCTTCCAATTCAGGCCATTGACAATCAATGACTTTCTTTTCTCTGTGTCCTTAAGGTCCTCCCTACTTTCTGCCTCATTGGGCAGCAATTGGAATTGATAAGTATAGAGAATCCCAACGTGGTAGGAATTGGAGGGGATGGCAGTGGGAAAAAAACATGAGAACACAGTTTTTTGTAAGAGAATTGCTGATTCTTTAATATTTTCAAACGTTCCAACTTGCCAAGGTTTCACAAATCATTCATGGCACAAAAAGAGAAGATGGGATGCGAGACTGTCATAATTTCATTGTTTTCTTGCCTTTTATGGCCATATTTTTATTGGGCTTGTTTGAATGGGTGTCCTGAGGCTTGCCATCCAGATCTCAGTATTGAGCGAACACCCCAGACACAGCTTTAGGTAAGTGATCTACTGATTACCAAGGATGACTCTGACAAGTATAAATGCTTATTTAAGTGAGATGATGTAAGCTAAATCCTCTGTGTAAAAGGATAAAAGGAGGAGTAGTTGCTTTAAGGGAATCCTGGTAGCTCAGTGGTTAAGAGCTCTGCTGCTAACCCAAAGGTTGGGAGTTTGAATCCACCATCCGCTCCTTGGAAACCCTGTGGGGCAGTTCTGCTCTTTCCTGTAGGGTCACTATGAGTTGGAATCCACTTGACAGCACACAATAACAACAGATGTTTTAAGTGTGCCCTACCTAACCAAATTTTTCGGTAAATCTCAAATAACTTCTAAGCACTCGAGGCATTGACATTTCAGCTTTTAACTTACTACTTGCTAAAATATTTTCTTCCATAATACTCTCACTGTTAACAACAATAAAAAGGTAGAAATATGAATTTTCCTCAGAATATCTGACCTTGGAGGATTGTAGAAGAAAAACTACATGCGGAGATGACAGACACTAATATTTCAGTTAGGTGTGTAGAGCAGAAATTTTCCAGCTGTTGCTCTGTATGTCTGAGGTTATAGCCTATTGCTAATGAGCTTATTCTAAGGCACTAAACATAATTAGACAAGAATAGCTAGAGACTTGCTTGTCATAATTGATTTTTTTTTTTTTTGTCGAAATCACAAGTATAGCTTGAATTCTTGCTTTAAAATATTTCCTCCCCTACCCCCTCTTCACTTATTTCCCTGTGGCCTCAGCTGTTAAAAGAAAAAAAGCCTGTTTCTGGAGCTGTGACATTCTATCTTGAAGAAGCAGTTTGAGGCAGTGAGACTGTAACGTGTGATTTTGTTAGTGAATGCTAAAAGCACAGGCTGCCCTTTGGAAATGTGTGTAAGATTTGGCCAATATGAAACCCTGCAAATTCACTGTGTAGCTGCCCCTTCTCTGAATACTAAGCAGAAAAGCTCTTGCCAACACGATTCAGCTCAGGTTAAAAAATGAACTAGTCAAGAAATTAACACCAGAATGCTATAAAAAGTTATTCATGGATGTACATCTTTCAGGTCTCATGGTTCATTTTTGAAGAGTTTAATTCAGGCTGCTTATTTCTGCAAATAAAATATTTGTAATAAATTGCTCATCATAAATAGCTGGTAGGGAAACTTCTGTTCCCTTTCGTTGAGTGTATAGTTTTATCTACATTCGATATGTAAACAGAGACCATATTGTGAATTCACAGGTGACATGATAGATCTCTTGTGAAACAAACAGCCTGGAAACTTAGTTTTGATCCTGTCTCAGCTTTACCTTTACTGGCTAGTGGTTAACTGACCTGTTGCTGTCCAGTCGATCCTGACTCACAGTAACCCTATAGGATAGAGTAGAACTGTCCCATAGGGTTTCCAAGGAGTGGCTGGTGAATTCAAACTCTGACCTTTTGGTTAGCAGCCAAGTTTTTAACCACTGCCCCACCAGGGCTCTGGCTAGTGGTTAAGGGGTTATTCTAATGAGCACCAGGAGAGCAAGCTGCCACAGGAATTTCTGCATTGTCTTATATGGCAGAAGGAGAATTTCACACCCTTGCACACGCACACACCTCACTGCTGTTCTGCTTACATTTCACCCATGTGTTCACAGGCAGAACAGCCCCTAAACAGGATGTGGATGAGGATTCTTGTATCTGACAAATAATGAGAGGATCCTTAATGCCATATGCCATGAGTAGTGCCGTTCCAATGTCTCCGTGGTATGGAGAGTGCATATAAAGGCTGTTTCAATGGTCCACCATTTTCTCCTCTAGTTAGCACTGGGTACCCAGCTCTAGATTGAAAATATTGTTGTTGTTAGTTGCCATTGAGTCCGCTCCATCTCATGGCAACTCTGTGTAGAACAGAACAAAATGTTGCATGGTTCTGTGCTTTCTCATTATCTTTGATATGTTTGAGCCCATTGTGGAGCTATTGTGTCAGTCCATATCATTGAGGATTTTCCTTGTTTTCACTGACCCACTACTTTACCAAATATGATGTCCTTTGCTAGTAACTGAAAATGTACATGTATGTTTTTGTATGTGTGTGTGTGTGCATGTTGGAGAGAGAGAAGAAGTAGATGTATTAGCCTCCTTTCTGTACCTGTGAGAGGATGTTGATTTCCTCCTGCTCAAGAAGAAGCAAAGAGTTTCATATGACTTTATCTTCCAGTTGAGGATGGAGATGATGGTCTCCTGAAAGTGCTCAGGTACCCGATGTGGTACTTTCTCACCCAGGCCCATGATTGTCATGGGACGTGCATTTACAGTCTTTCAGCTTACCCCAGCCTCATATTTGGTATTTTTCTTGAGGGATTTGTTTTGCACTTGTGGTTGTGATTTTTTGTTTTTTCCAACAGTGAATGGTTTATCTCTGTGATATTTGGGGTCTTCTGTCCTTCCATGAATCTTGTCAAGACTTCAGACAGATATGGTGGAGTGGAAAAGGAAAGAAAGTGATTAATTTTAATATAATCCTCTTGGTGACTAAGGTACTATGTATGCTCTGACTTTAGAGAATTATAATTTCTTTTTTTTAAGGGACCAAAGTATTTCCTCTCAGGGTTCCAGAACACTTCAGATTACCCAAGAACAAAGATAAGAATCCATCCATTCATTGATTCAGCCAGTCACTTAACCAGCAAGAAAGTGTTAAGAACCTGCTATGGGCTGGGAATGGGGACAGGAGAGGCTACCATGCATCTTATAAAAATTTGCATCATAATCCTTGTCCTTGGATAACAGGACAATCAACTCGGACTGTGAGATTTATATGAAATACAATTTTAAAATGGTACAAGACATAGCTTGCAACCGAGTACCAAAATTTTGACCTGTAGCTTATGTATGCCATAGGTACTCAAAGGAAGGAAAGATAACAAAAATGACTTCTCTAATATCTCAGGACAATAACATGCTGGCCTTTCCTGCCTTTTACCTCTTCTCAAAACATTGTAATTTTATGTTCAAATATCAGGAATGAATCTATTTCCTGTTCTCAAATGTGATCTACTCTTGTGGTTGTCTGATCACTGGCCATTAAAAATTATAAAAAGCATCTTTTCTATGGTGGAAAATTATGCTTGGTTTTAGGAACATTTCCAGACAATGAAGTTCAGACCCGGTCAATGAGTGAGAATCGACAGAGGTTTGAAAGACCCAGCCATAGACATGCAACATTTTGTGTGTTTATTGGTGTTAGTGACTGCTGTATATGAGAGAGGGAAAGTAAAACCATTACGTGAAAGGTTTCTTGTTTGTCCACAAAATAAAGCCAGCTCACTGAGGAAATTTAATGACTATATGCTATACTATTTTTTTAATAGTTCATTTAAAGTATTTGAGGAGGAAAAATATGCTTTTGGGCTTGGCATTCTGTCCTGTAGTTTGTATACCAAGATAGATTCCTCAATTAGCAAAGAGTACCCATCAAATGAAGTGCATTCCTTCACTTATTGAATTAACATGACGCTAGGGAAGCCACTGTTGGGACTTATGAAGGACAGCTGAGAAGTAATCTTTTGACAAGCGTGGTTGGCCTTTGCGCTGTTTTTTCCTCTCTTGCTTCTCAGTTTTATAGTGAAAAGGGACAATTGTATAGCAACTTGGCAAAACAATAGTGCAGGAGGTCCCAGCTGTTCTTGCCCCAGCTGACTCTGAGGTCTAATAATATAGGGTGGGAATAGCACATCTCCTGAAAGAGCACACACATTTTAAGTGGCTTTAATTTTCCTGACAATTAGACTTTGAAGATGCCAAATGCATCTCCAGGCAACCTCTGTGACAATTTAGTACCCTTTGGTAAAGGAGCCAAGTGGCAAAAGAGCATAGAAAAAATTTACTCTTTCATCAGCAAAGAAAAATACATGTGCACACTTTTGCTTGTGGAAACGTGAGGGCACAGAAGTATTAACACTGATCCTAGCGGAGGCTACTAGAAAGACTAGAAGTCAGATTTCTCAGCCTAGAACAGGGTTTCTCAACCTCAGCTATATTGACATTTTGGACAGGCTTTCTGATGTGGGCTATCGTATGCATTATAGGATGTTTAACAGCATCCCTGACCTCTACTCACTAGACGCCAATAGCAATCCCACTCTCCCAAGTCCTGACAATCAAAAATGCCTCCAGACATTGCCAAATGTTCCCTGGGGATAAAATTGTCCCATGCTGAGTGAGAATCACTGGCCTATAGCAGCCGCTGCACAAAAGATCTTGGGCAAGTTACTTCCCTTTGCTGGAGCTCAATTTCTTTACTTGTTAATCAGATGATACTAATGGCCCCTGGACTAGGGAAATATAAAATATTTTTTTATGGCTTTTTTTTTTTTTGTAAACTAATGTGCCCAAACTTAGACATTTTCAGTGTCTGCTGACACCTTCATATTAGTCACCTTGGGAATTTATTCATCTACCCAAATGATGCTGAAGCAATTTTAAGAATAGCTTTCATGGGGGCGGGGGGAAAGGTGTAAATCTCCTTTCAAGGTGAGCTGGTTTTGGAAACAACATAAGCTCACTCAGAGCCAAGTTTAGTAAATAAGGTGGGTGAGCAAAGCTGATGAATGCTGTTTGGAGTCAAAAATCAAGTGGAAGAATAATGAGATAGCTTTTTCTTGTGTGCCTCATGAACAGGCTCTGACGGCAATTTCAAAAGAGAACTCAGAGAAAAATTTTGAGTCATCCCGTCATAGATGGGATAAGTGAGCAATCATTTCCATGGGTAACAATTCTAAATGATAGCTCACCTCTCAGTGTGTAAGTTTTTGGGTGTTTGTTTTAAAAAAAAAAAAAAAATCTCACCACTTTATAGTCATACCTCAAAGAGTAAGATAATACAACAGAAAACATTTTGGGTTCTTGAAAAGATGTCTTTCTTTAAATAAATTTATTATTATTATGTTATTTGGATAAAACAATAGGTACTTACGGGACATTTCCTGAGTCTGTGCTAAGTGCCTGAGCTTTAATATGACTAAGACACAATCCCTGGTCCTCAAGGTGGAGGAAGCGGAGGAAGACAAATTTATGAACAGTTTATTTCAAGAAAATGTGAAAAGTACTAAGAAAAATCAGAATCAGATGTTAACTACCTGGTTTCTCAACCCAGCACTGCCATTTTCTAACTAATCCTGTAACCCAGAGGAAGTTGCTTAATTTCATTTGCCTCCAGTTTCCTGATCTGCAAAATGAAGGCATGCATGGGCCAGCATTGCTCCCCTCTTATAACACCAATACTCTGATTTTATCATAACAGTAACAATTTCTATGGTCATAAAACTATAATGTTTTATAACAGAAATCTAATCATATGCTATCTAAATACTAACCATTATTTTCATTTGAATTATTGCCTAAACAGAAAGAGATGCCCCATTAGAAGTTAATGAAGACCAACTATTCAGAGATCTGATCTGTTACTGGTAGTTCATTATTGAAGAATGACAATAAACCAAATGAGTTATCCTTACTCTCTTCTTCCTGCACTATGCAGAGCTATAATGAACTACGTGTAGTCTTGGTTGGGTAGGAGTTGCTGATTCCTAAGAAAATGGCAAGTATTGGGAAGTGAAGTAAGATGTCTACATTTAAAACTTAACTCACAAATCCTTTGTCATTTAAATTAATGCATGACTGGAAAGTCTACAGGTGACGTAATAAACTTAGGTTCAAATTTGTATGACTTTTGGGAGGTCAGTTTCTGACCTCAATGTTCTCAACTGTAAGATGAAGGGATTCGAAAAGGAAATAGCATATTTTGAGGGACTATAATAGATGCTTTTTTTATACAGTTGTTCATTTTAATCCTCATAACAGCTGAAGGACGTAGATACTTTCACTCCCATTTTACATATGGAGCAATGAGCCTTAGCAAAGTGAAGCAACTCACCCACTCACACAACATCTGAATGGCTGCGCTGGGTTTCAAACATCAAGTCTGTCTGCTTTCAGAGTGTGTGGCTTTTTTTCCTCCTACACATCACTCTGGCTTTTGAATTCTCCCTGATGAAGCTCTGAAATTACATGATTCTTTTAACAAGTAACCCAAAGCAGTAATATGAAAGTCTCACATATTTACTAACAACTGCCAAATGAAAGAGAAGAAAATGTTTATATCTACTTCCAAATTCAGGGATTTTAAATAACAAACAACTTTAAAGTCCTGACAGATGAATAGCTTTCCCCAACACGTGAAAATGTTTTCCAAGAAGTGTCATTGATTCCTTCCCAGAATATTTTAAAGTTTCTAAGCTTCAGGATATAGGAAAAGGCAATCCAATTTTCAGATTATCTCCTTTGGCCAATGTACTCACTGATGTGCTAATATAATAAGTGTAGTGTTCTGTTCCCCCACTCATCTGTCGGTTTGTTGTACTGTGGGGGCTTGCATGTTGCTGTGATGCTGGAAGCTATGCCACTGATATTCAAATACAAGCAGGGTCACCCACGGCAGACAGGTTTCAGGTGAGCTTCCAGACTAAGACAGACTAGGAAGAAGGACCCGGTGGTCTACTTCTGAAAAGAATTAGCCAGTGAAAACCTTATGAATAGCAGCAGAACGTTGTCTGATATAGTGCCAGAAGATGGGTCCCTTAGGTTGGAAGGCACTCAAAATACTACTAGGGAAGAGCTGCCTCCTTAGAGTTGACCTTAATGACGTGAATGGAGTCAAGCATTCCAGACATTCATTTGCTGATGTGGCATGACTCGAAATGAGAAGAAACAGCTGCAAGCATCCATTAATAATCAGAACTTGAAATGAACTAAGTATGAATCTAGGAAAATTGGAAATTGTCAAAAGTGAAGTAGAACTCATAAACATCGATATCCTAGGCATTAGTGAGCTGAAATGGACTAGTATTGGTTATTTTGAATTGGACAATCATGTGGTCTACTATACTGGCAGTGACAACTTAAGGAGAAATGGCGATGCATTCATCCTCGAAAAGAATATTTCAAGATCTACCCTGAAGTACAATGCTGTCAGTGATAGGATAATATTCATATGTTTACAAGGAAGACCAGTTAATAGGACTATTATGCAAATTTATGCACCAACCACTAGGGCCAAAGCTGAAGAAATTGAAGATTTTTAACAACTTCTGCAGTCTGAAAATATGGCCTTGGTGATAGAAACAATGCTGGAGATTGCATGATTGAATTTTACAAGATCAATGACTTCTTCATTGCAAATATCTTTTTTCACCAACATAATTGGTGACTGTACACATGGACCCCAGCAGATGGAATACACAGGAATCAAATCAACTACATCTGTGAAAAGAGACAATGGAAAAGCTCAATATCATCAGTCAGAATGAGGCCAGGGGCCAACTGTGGATCAGACCATTAATTACTTATATGCAAGTTCAAGTTTAAACTGAAGAAAATTAGAACAAGTCAACAAGAGCCAAAGTATGACCTTGACTATACCACACCTGAATTTAGAGATCATCACAAGAATAGACTCGATGCACTGAACACTAATGACCAAAGACAAGATGAATTATGGAAGAACATCATACATGAAGAAAGCCAGAGGTATTAAAAAGACAGGAGACAAACAAAAGACCTAAATGGATGTCAGAAGAGACTCTGAAACTTGCTCTTGAATGTTGAGTAGCTAAAGCAAAAGGAAGAAATCATGAAGTAAAAGAATTGAACAGAAGATTTCAAAGGGTGGCTCAAGAAGACAAAGTACAGTATTATGATGACGTGCAAAACGCTGGAGATAGAAAACCAAAAGGGAAGAACACGCTCAGCATTTCTCAAGCTGGAAGAACTGACAAAAAAATTCAAACCTCGAGTTGCAATACTGAAGGATTCTACAGAGGAAATATTAAATGACTGAGGAAGCGTCAAAAGAAGATGGAAAGAACACAGAGTCACTATACCAGAAAGAATTGGTCAACGTTCAACCCTTTCAGGAGGTAACATATGATCAGGAACCGATGGTACTGAGGAAGAAGTCCAAGCTGCACTGAAGGCATTGGTGAAAAACAAGGTTCCGGGAATTGATAGAATAACAATTGAGATGTTTCAACAAATGGATGCAGCACTGGAAGTGAGCAGTCATCTATGCCAAGAAATTGGAAGACAGCTACCTGGCCAAACAACTGAAAGAAATCCATATTTATGACTATTCCCAAGAAAGGTGATCCAACCAAATGCGGAAATTATTGAACAATGTCATTAATATCACATGCAGGCAAAATTTTGCTAAAGATCATTAAAAAGTGGGTGCAGCAGTATATTGACAGGGAACCACCAGAAGTTCAAGCTAGATTCAGAAGAGGGCGTGGAACGAGGGATTTCATTGCCGATTTCAGATGGACCCTGGCTGAAAGCAGAGAATACCAGAAAGATGTTTACCTGTGTTTTATTGACTATGCTAAGGTATTGAACTGTGTGGATCATAAGAAATTATGGATAACATTGTGGAGAATGGGCATTCTGGAACACTTAGTTATGCTCATGAGGAATCTGTACGTGGATCAAGAGGCAGTCTTTCAAACAGAACAAGGGGTTACTGCATGGTTTAAAGTCAGGAAAAGTGTGCTTTAGGGTTGTATCCTTTCACCATAACTATACAATATGTATGCTGAACAAATCATCCGAGAAGCTGGACTGTATGAAGAAGAACAGGGCATCAATTGGAGGAAGACTTATTAACAACCTGCATTATACAGATGACACAACCTTGCTTGCTAAAAGTGAAGAGGACTCGAAGCACTTACTGATGAAAATTAAAGACCACAGCCTTTAGTATGGATTACACCTCAAAATAAAGAAAACAAAAATCCTCATGACTGGACCAATAAGCAACATCATGATAAATAGAGAAAAGATTGAGGTTGTCAATGATTTCATTTTACTTGGATCCACGATCAACACCCACAGAAGCAGCAGTCAAGAAATCAAATGAGGAGGTGGGGCTAAGATGGTGGAGTAGTCAGGCACTTCCAGTGATCCTTCTTATGGCAAAGACCCAAAAAAACAAGTGAAATGATTATATATATGACAAACTAGGAGCCCTGAACATCAAAGGCAAGGTTATAAAATGGACTAAGTGGCAGGGAGAGGCAGAGACAGTTCAGAAGTGGTGAGTAGTTGCTGTACCTGAGTAGTTGGAAACCTTCAGGCACCATTCCCTGGAGCGACCATGGCGCAGCTGGTGGTAGCGTTCCAGACACGGTTTCCTCAGGGAGAGACAGTGAGCTGCACAGCCTACTCACACCTTTGGAAGCAGAGAAGAAAAGTGCTCTCAGCAAAAGCTAGTACTTGCATTTATTTTACCATGGCCCCATCCTCCAAGCTGGCTTCAGTGGCTGTCGATTTCCCTGGGCCTGAGATAGGTCCTGCTGCACACTCTGAGCCATTCTCTCAGCCTTGGAGAAAGGAATAAATTAACAACTGGGGGAAAAGATAATCTGCCAGCTCCACTAAGCTGGGAAGCTCAGGACATAATCGGCCCTTGTCCAGGCACAAACAGTCCATGGACTCTGAATACATTTCACCCCTGCATGGACTTATGTGGGCACATTTCAAGAGAATAGGCCCTTTTTGGCAGATTGCAGCTTCCAGCTGTGCAGTGGAGAGGCGGGTGTTTGATGTTTGACACCACTTTGCCTGTTAAACAGGGTCCTCACCTACCCACATGAGGGACCTAAGGACTGGTAGCTCCAACTATGTCACCTAGCCACCTGCAACAGGGATCCAAGGATAAGTGGTACCTCCCAGTCCTTACAACCAAAAGCATTGTGTGCCCATGGTCCGGCTACAGAACCCACCCACCTGTGCGTTCTAGGAAACAGGGACACACTTTCCTCACAGACACTTGGGGAACGGTTGTTAGCCCCCTGCCTTGTTCAGAGCATGACCCACTGCTACAACCAGATATCAATACCTATCCCAATCACCCTGCCCCTCTAAGGCTGTAGGACAGAGCCTGTACCACACACTTGATGACCAACTACCTGGACGCCTTAGCTGAATCCATACAAGAAAAGTGAATGGACTCCTAGGCTTATATACCTGGAACATCTCTAGCCACCCGGTGATAGGACATTAGAGCTTCGAAGGCGAACATAATCAAGCTAGCCCACTCTAGCATCCTATTTGGGCATATCAAAACTAAACAAAGCAAGAAGCTAGGGCACAGTAGGCAAACATAAAATAAACTAATACAATAACTTATAGATGGTTCAGAGACAATAGTCAATATCAAATCACATAGAGAAGCAGACCATGGTCACTTCAACAAAGGTCTCAAAACAAAGAATCAAGGCATCTTCCAGATGAAGGTGTATTCCTAGAATTACCAGATGCAGAATACAAAAGATTTTAATATACAGAACTCTTCAAGACATCAGGAACAAGATCAGGCAAAACACAGAATGAGCCAAAGAGCACACAGAAAAAGCAGTTGGAGAAATTAAAAAGACTATTCAAGAGCATAATGAAAAATTTAACAAGCTGCAAGAATCCATAGAGACACAGCAATCAGAAATTCCAAAGATTAACAGTAAAATTACAGAATTAGACAACTCAATAGAAAGTCAGAGGAGCAGAACTGAGGAAGTGGAAGGCAGAATTAGTGAGAATGAACATAAAACACTTGACACCAATATATTCAAAGAAAAATCAGGTAATAGAATTAAAAAAAATGATGAAACCCTAAGAATATTGTGGGACTCTATCAAGAGATATAATGTGTGAGTGATTGGAGTACAAGAACAGGGAAGGCTAACAGAAAATACAGATAGAATTATTGAAAATTTGTTGGCAGAAAACTTCCCTGATATCATGAAAGAGAAGATATGTATCCAAGATGCTCATCGAACTCCACATAAAGTAGATTTTAAAAGAAAGTCACCAAGACATATTATAATCAAACTCGCCAAAACCAAGGATAAAGAGAGAATTTTAACAGTTGCTAGGGATAAAGGGAAAAGTCACCTACAAAGGAGAGTCAATAAGATTAAGCTCGGACTACTCGGCAGAAACCAAGCAGACAAGAAGGCAATGGAATGGCCTATATAAAGCATTGAAAGAAAAAAATTTCCAGCCAAGAATCATGTATTCAGCAAAGCTGTCTCTCAAATATGAAGGCAAAATTAGGACATTTCCAGATAAACAGAACTTTAGGGAATTTGTAAAAACCCAACTAAAACTACAAAAAATACAAAAAGGAGTTCGCTGGTTAGAAAATCAATGATATCAGCTATCAGCCCAAGACTAGAACACTGGACAGAGGAACCAGATGTCAACCCAGAAAGGGAAATCACAAAAACAAATCAAGATTAAAAAAAAAAAAAAAAAAAGCTCAGAACAGGGAAACAGTGATGTCATTACGTAAATAAGACAACATTAAAACAATACAAAGGGACCAATAAATATAGTCATAGTTCTTTCATATGGATAGGAAGCCAAGGCTATATAAAGAAATAAAAGTTAGGTTTAAACTTAGATAAATAGGGGTAAATATCAAGGTAACCACAAAGGAGACTAACAATCCTACTTATCAAAATAAAATACAAGAAAAATATAAAGACTCAGCAAAAACAAAATCAACAACAATGAATAAAAGAGGAAAGGACAATATATAAAGATAAACTACTCAGCACAAAAAAATTAAGGGGGAAGAAGAAATTCAACAACACACAAAAAAAGACATCAAAATGACAGCACTAAACTCATACCTATCCACAGTTATGCTGAATGTAAATAGACTAAATGCACCAATAAAGAAACAGAGAGTGGCAGAATGGATAAAAAAAGATCCATCTATACGCTGCCTACAAGAGACACACTTTAGACTTAGAGACACAGATAAACTAAAACTCAAAGGATGGAAAAAATATATCAAGCAAAGAACAATCAAAAAAGAGCAGGAGTGGCAATATTAATTTCTGACAAAATAGATTTTAAAGTTAAATCCATCCCAAAGGATAAGAAAGGACACTATATGATGATTAAAGGGACAATATACCAGGAGGATAGAACCATATTAAACAAATATGCACCAATGACAGGGCATCAAAATACATAAAACAAACTCTAACAGCATTGAAAAGTGAGATAGACAGATCCACAATAATAGTAGGAGACTTTAACACACCACTGTCGGTGAAGAACAGAACATCCAGAAAGAAGCTCAGTAAAGACACGGAAGATATAAATTCCACAATCAACCAACTTGACCTCATAGACATATACAGAACACTCCACCCAACAGCCACCAAGTATACTTTCTTTTCCAGCGCACATGGAGCATTCTCTAGAATAGACAACATATTAGCTCATAAAGCAAGCCTTAGCAGAATCCAAAACATTCAACTATTACAAAGCATCTTCTCTGACCATAAGGCCGTAAAAGTAGAAATCAGTTACAGGAAAAGCAGGGGAAAGAAATCAAACACTTAGAAACTGAACAACACCCTGCTCAAAAAAGACTGGGTTATAGCAGACATTAAGGGTGGAATAAAGAAATTCATAGAATTCAACGAGAATGAAAACACTCCCTATCAGAACATTTGGCACACAGCTAAAGCAGTGCTCAGGGGTCAATTTATTTCAATAAATGCACACACCCGAGAAGAAGAAAGGGCCAAAATCAAAGAATTATCCCTGCAACTTCAACAAATAGAGGCAACAAAAGAAACCTATAGGCAGGAGAAGAAAGCAAATAATAAAAATTAGAGCAGAATTAAATGAAATAGAAAACAGAAAAACAATTGAAAGAGTTAACAAGACCAAAAACTGGTTTTTTGAAAAAATTAACAAAATTGATAAACCATTGGGCAAACTGACAAAAGAAAAACAGGGAGAAAGCAAATAACCCGAATAAGAAATGAGATGGGCGATATCACAACAGAACCAACTGAAATTAAAAGAATCATATCAGATTACTATGAAAAATTGTGCTCTAACAAATTTGAAAACCTAGGAGAAATGGATGAATTTCTAGAAACACACTACCTAAACTAACACAAACAAAGATAAAACAACTAAATAAACCAATAACAATAGAAGAGATTGAAAGGTAATCAAAAAGCTCTGAACAAAAAAGAGCACTGGCCCAGACAGCTTCACTGGAGGACAGTCCTACCAAACTTTCAGAGAAGAGTTAAAACAACTACTACTAAAGATATTTCAGAGCATAAAAAAGGATACAATACTCCCAAACTCATTCTATGAAGCCAGCATAGCCCTGATATCAAAACCAGCTAACCAAAAAAAACCAAACCCAATGCCTTCGAGTCGATTCCAACTCACAGCGACCCTATAGGACAGCGTAGAACTGCCCCATAGAGTTTCCAAGGAGCGCCTGGTGGATTCAAACTGCCAACTCTTTGGTTAGCAACCGTGGCACTTAACCACTATGCCACCAGTGTTTCACAAACCAGCTAAAGACACCACACACACACACACACACAAAATTACAGACCTGTATCCCTCATGAACTTAGATGTAAAAATCCTTAACAAAATTCTAGCCAATAGAATTCAACAGCATATCAAAAAATAATTCACCATGACCAAGTGGGATTCATACCCCTTGTTATGTAGGGATGGTTCAACATTAGAAAAACAATGTAACCCATCATATAAATAAAACAAAAGACAAGAACCACATGATCTTATCAATTGTAGCAGAAAAGGCGTTTGGCAAAGTCCAACACCCACTCAGCAAAACAGGAATAGAATGAAAATTCTCAGCATAATGACAGTCATTTATACAACGCCAACAGCCAACATCATCCTAAGTGGAGAGAGTCTGAAAGTATTCTCCTTGAGAACGGTAACCAGACAAAGATGCCTTTTATCACCACTCGTATTCAACATTGTGCTGGAAGTCCTAGCCAGAGCAATTAGGCTAGATAAATAAAGGGCATACAGATTGGTAAGGAAGAGGTAAAAGTATCTCTATTTGCAGATGACATGATCTTATACACAGAAAACTCTAAAGAATCCTGAAGAAAATTACTGAAACTAAGAGTTCAGCAAAGCATCAGGATACAAGATAAACATACAAAAATCAGTTGGATTCCTCTACACCAACAAAAAGAACATTGAAGAAGAAACCACCAAATCAATACCATTTACAGTAGCCCCCAAGAAGATAAAATACTTAAGGAATAAATCTTACCAGAGACATAAAAGACCTATACAAAGAAAACTACAAGGCACTACTGCAAGAAACCAAAAGAGACCTACGTAATTGGAAAAACACACCTTGCTCATGGATAGGAAGACTCAACATTGTAAAAATGTCTATTCTACCAAAAGTGATCTATAGATACGATGCAATTCCGATCCAAATTCCAAGGACATTTTTTAATGAGATGGAGAAACAAATCACCAACTTCATATGGAAACGAAAGAGGCCCCAGATAGGTAAAGCGTTACTGAAAAAGAAGAACAAAGTGGGAGGCCTCACACAGCCTGATTTTAGAACCTATTATACTGCCACAGTAGTCAAAACAGCCTGGTACTGGTACAACAACAGATACAGAGGCCAATGGAACAGAATTGAGGATCCAGGCATAAATCCATCCACATATGACATATTTGACAAAGGCACAAAGTGAGTTAAATGGAGGAAAAGACTGTCTCTTTAACAAACGGTGCAGGCATAACTGGATATCCATCTGCAAAAAAGTGAAACAAGACACGTACCTCACACTATGCACAAAAACAAACTCAAAATGGATCAAAGACCTAAATATAAAATCTAAAACGATAAAAACCATGGAAGATAAAATAGGGACAACGCTGGGAGCCCTAATACATGGCATAAACGGTATACAAAACATTACTAATGATGCACAAACATGAGAGGAGAAACACCTATGCTCATCCAAAGACTTCACCAAAAGAGTGAAAAGATTACCCACAGACTAGGAAAATGTTTTTAGCTATGACATTTCCAATCAGCGCCTGATCTCTAAAATCTACGTGATACTGCAAAAACTCAACTACAAAAAGACAAATAACCCAATTAAAAAATGGGCAAAGGATGTGAACAAGCACTTCACTAAAGAAGACATTCAGGTAGCTGACAGATACGTGGGGAAATGCTCACAGTCATTAGCCATTAGGAAAATGCAGATCAAAACTACAATGAGATTTCATCTCACTCCAACAAGGCTGGCATTAATCCAAAAAACACAAAATAATAAATGTTGGAGAGGTTGTGGAGAGACTGGAACACTTATACACTGCTGATGGGAATGTAAAATGGTATATCCACTTTGGAAATCGATTTGGCGCTTAAGAAGCTAGAAATAGAACTACCATATGATCCAGCAATCCCACTCCTTGGAATATATCCTAGAGAAATAAGAGCCTTTACACAAACAGATATATGTGCACCCATATTCATTTCAGCACTGTTTACAATAGCAAAAAGATGGAAGCAACCAAGGTGCCCATCAATGGATGAATGGATAAATAAATTATGGTATAGTCACACAATGGAATACTATGCATCGATAAAAAAGAATAAGGAATGCATGAAACATTTCATAACATGGAGGAATCTGGAAGGCATTATGCTGCATGAAATTAGTCAGCTGCAAAAGGACAAATATTGTATGAAACCACTATTTTAAGAACTTAAGAAGTAGTTTAAACAGAGAAGAAAATATTCTTTGATGTTTACGAGAGTAGGGACAGAGGGAGAAAGGTACTCACTAATTAGGTAGTAGACAAGAACTATTTTAGGTGAAGGAAAAGACAACACACAATACAGGAGAGGCCAGCACAACTGGACTAAACCAAAAGCAAAGAAGTTTCCGAATAAACCAAACGCTTTGAAGGCCAGTGTAGCAGGGGCGGGGATTTAGGGACCATGGTTTCAGGGGACTTCTAGGTCAACTGGCATAATAAAGTCTATTAAGAAAACATTCTGCATCCCACTTTGGAGAGTGGCATCTCGGGTCTTAAACCCTAGCAAGCGGCCATCTAAGATGCACCAATTGGTTTCAACCCACCTGGAGCAAAGGAGAATGAAGAACACCAAAGACACAAGGTAATTATGAGCCCAAGAGACAGAAAGGGCCACACAGAACAGAGACTACACACCCTGAGGCCAGAAGAACTAGATAGTGCCTGGCCACAGCTGATGACTGCCCTCACAGGGAACACGACAGAGAATCCCTGGAGAAGCAGGAGAGCAGTGGGATGCAAACCTCAAATTCTCTTCAAAAGACCAGACTTAATGGCATGACTGAGACTAGAAGGACCCTGGAGGTCATGGTCCCCAGTCCTTCTGTTATCCCAAAACAGAAACCATTCCCAAATCCAACTCTTCAGAGAAGGATTGGACTGGGCTATAAGACAGAAAATGATACTGGTGAGGAATGAGCTTCTTGGATCATGTAGACACATGAGACTATGTGGGCAGCTCCTGTCCAGAGGGGAGATGAGAAGGCAGAGGAGGACAGAAGCTGGCTGAATGGACTGGGAAATACAAGATGGAGACAATGAGTGCCTGTCTCATTAGCGGGAGAGAGACAAGGAGTATATAGCAAGGTGTTTATAAATTTTTGTATGAGAGACTGACTCGATTTGTAAACTGTCACTTAAAGCACAATAAAAATGAAAAAAAAAATCAAATGAGTGCTCCTTGGAAGCAAGGATGGTACGACTGTGTCTCACATACTTTGGACACATTGTCAGGAGGGATCAGTCCCTGGAGAAGGACATCATGCTTGGTAAAATAGAGGATCAGCGTGAAAAAGAGGAAGACCTTGAAAGAAATGGATTGACATAGTGGCTGCAAGAGTGGGCTCAAGCATAGCAATGATTGTGAGGATGGTGCAGGACCGGGCCATGTTTCATTCTGTTGTATGTGGGGTCACTATGAGCTGGAACAATCTCGATGGCACTTAAGGACAACAACAGTGTTCTGGTTGGTGGCTCGCCCAAAGAGTGGCGACCCCCATCTCAAGTTCTTGACTTTCATCTGTGAGAGTCTTGGTGATTCAATAGTTTGGATATTAAAATTGTGATAATTGAAGGTTAAAACAGTCAATTAAGTGAAATATCCATGTATGCTATATTGCTTTTGTATCACATATTTTAAAAAAGCAAAAGAAAATGCGCACAAAAAAAATTTTAGTGGATTGTAGAGTTATAGATTAGTCCTGAGCTGCAGCTCAGCAGAGACTAGAAAAGCAAGCTACCCATTCATTTCTTCACTCCTTCATTTATACCTCCCTCCTGAAAGTGAGTGAGGTAGCTCTCTTGTTCATTTCATTAGGCACTTAGTTCAGGTCTCCAGTGTAGTTTAAGTAGCTCAGGACATTATCTCTGGGCAGGCAGATCTGGGTTTGTTCTCACTCTGCCACTTACCATTGTGTGATCTTAGGCAAATTCCTTAAACTCTCTAAATCTCAATTTCTCCTTTGTAAAATGAAAATAAAAATATACCTCTCATAGGACTGTTGTCCACAACCCTTCTGTCAGTTTGTCAAATTGTGGTAGCCTACATGTTGCTGTGATGCTGGAAGCTATGCCATTGGCATTTCTAACACTAGCACGATCACCCATGGTAGACAGGTTTCAACAGTGTTTCCGGACTAAGACGACTAGGAAGAAAGACCTGACAATCTACTTCCAAAAATTAGTCAATGAAAACCTTATGGATCACAAAAGGACACTGTTTGACTTGCTTGTTTTGGATAAATCATAAAGAGGGATCAGTTGCTAGAGGATGACATCATGTTTGGAAAAGTGGGGGGACAATGAGAGATTGGAGATCCTCAGTGAGATGCATTGGCACAGTAGCTGAAACAATGGGCTTGAATGTGCTGGCGATTGTGAGAATGACGCAGAACCAGGCAAAGTTTTATTCTGTTATACATAAGGTTGCCATGAGTTGGAGTTGACTCGACAGCAGCTGACAACAACAACGACAGGGGTATTGTGAAGCATAAATGTAATAACGCATGTAAGGTATTTTGCTCAATGCCTGGCACATAGTGAGTGATCAGTAAATATTGGCTTTCATTGATATTATGCATTCTGGTAAGTACATTCAGTGGTGCTCTACTAAATTAAAGAAGTAAATAATCTGCCCTGAGAAGCTCAATTCCTAGGAAGTTATTTAATTATTGAAAATAATTAAGTTTACTTTAAATAGAACCCTATGGTAATATAGCTTATTATTATGATTTAGGTATTTCACTACATGTGGTCACACATAACACTATATACTGTCAGATGTTATACAGCCATTTGGCAACAGATCTTAGAACTTTGTTTTTCTCTAATACCAATATTACAGATTTCTATTATTTCTATCATTTTTATTTTAGGTTATATTATTTTTAGAACTAAGCTTAAATCTGTTACAGTGATTCTATGCATCAGAATTGTCAGTGAGGCTTTACAATCGGCACATGCTCAAGCTACATCCCTGGGGATTCTGCAGTGGACCTGGATTCCAGCATTATTTTGGTGTCAGGTCAAGCTTGAGAACCACTAGTTGACCAAACTGTGAGCTCTTTAAAGATAGGGATCACCATTTCCTCAGTTCTGCATTCCCTGAAAGACACATAACAGCTAATCAGCATTTTCTGAGTAGGCTCTGGAGATTCGATATCATAGAAAATAATGAGAGAGATTGAGTTACATATTCTAATCAAAAACCAAGTCTTGCATGTTTTAAGAAATGAATTATCTGAAGAATTTGTAGTTGGCCATTGCTGCCTTAAGTTATGATAATAACAGTTTTTTAATTGATAACTTTTTTGTATAAAATGCAATTTCTAGTATTTTTCTGACAGCTATAATGCTTTCTACCAAGAGATAAAGACTAGCCACAATTAGCAAATAGTTTTAAATACCTATCCTTCAGGGAACTGTTGACAGGTTAGGCTGGGTGGGTAATGTTGACAAATGCTGAGAAAGACATGTTGTTGTCATTAATCACATTTCCATTATTTAAATACATCAACCAACCTAGTAAATTCTGCAGCAAATGAGCATATGTCCATCTCAGTGTTAGGTCAAGCATATCTGTGTACACATGGTGGTTATAGTAAAACTGAAAATGGTTCATTAAGTTGGTCTGGCTTCTCTGGTGTCTCTGAAGCAACTTGGGTGATGGGTAATTGTGCGGTTAATTCTAGCAGCTAATGGTGGAAACTTGGGCTGTTGAGTTCTCCACACCCCCAAGTGGCCCTCCCTGGTTGCCAGGTGGTTTAAGATAATGTCAGGCAACTCTCCAGATGGCATGAACTAGTGAAACTTACCCACTTTGTCTCCATCAGCCGAGAGATGGGAATGGAGAAAGATACCTCCTCTCTCTGGGTGTTTTAGCAAGAGCTCACGGCATACATTTCAGATAACCATTAAGAGCAGAAAGGTTTTTTTCTCTTTATTGTTGTTGTTGTTGTTGTTTAGACAGAGTATCTTGTCAACAAAGCCCTGATGGCACAGCAGTTAAGAATTCAGCTGCTAACCAAAGGGTCGAAGTTCAAATCCACCAGCTGCTCCTCAGAAACCCTGTGGGGTAGTTCTACTCTGTCCTACAGTGTTGCTATGAGTCAAAATTGACTCGATGGCAATGAATTTATTCTGTAAACTGAATTATATGTAAACTGGATTATTGAGAAGCCATTGTCATTCTATGAAACAGGGATCCACATAGTTTGAAAATTGTCGATTTCTAATAATAAGAAACTTAATATTTTTGTTAATAAGGTACACTTAAAAGCAGTGAGCCAAAAGTCAGTTAATGATAATGGAATTTGACAGTTGATGGTGCATACACAGGAGGAGCCCTGGTGGTGCAGTGGTTAAGCACTTGGTTGCTAACTGAAAGATTATTGGTTCAAATTCACCAGCTGCTCCCTGGGAGAAAGATGTGGCAGTCTGCTTTGGTAAAGATTAGAGACTTGGAAACACTATGGGGCTGTTCTGCTCTGTCCTATAGTGTCACTATGAGTTAGAATCAACTTGACAGCAGTGGGTTTTGTTTTGGTTGGTGCCTACACTCTCTTTTATGGATCACTGGTGGCACAGTGATTAAGTGCTCAACTGCTAACTGCAAGATCGACTGCTAACCAAAAAGTTAGCAGTTGGAACCCACCAGCTGCTCCCTGGGAGAAAGATGTGGCAGTCTGCTTCTATAAAAATTATAGCCTAGGAAACCCTATGGGACAGTTCCATTCTGTCCTATAGGTTGCTGAGTCAGAATCGACCCAACAGCAATGGGTTTTTTTTTTTTTTTCCTTTTTAAATACTGTCTTTTAAAGGTCCCTGGTGGTGTAGTGGTTAAGTACTCAGCTGCTAACCAAAAGATTGGTGGTTCAAATCCACAGGAGAAAGATGTGGCGGTGTGCTTCCATAAAGATTTATAGCCTTGGAAATTCTGTGGGGAAGTTCTACTCTGTCCTATAGGGTCACTATAAGCTGCAATTGACTCAAAGACAATGGGTTTGGTTTTGGTTTAGGTGGCACAAATGGTTTGCACTCAACTTCTAATCTAAGGATTGGTGGCTCTAATCCACTCAGAGGCTTCACGGAAGAAGTCTTGTTGATCTGCTTCTGTTAAGATTGTAGTCAAATAAACCCTATGGAACAGTTCTTCTCTGTAACACATGGGATCACCATAAGTCAAAATTGACTCAACAGCAACTAACAACAACAATATTGTCTTTTACATCTACATACCTAAAATGATTTTCCAAAAGTCACCTTGATAATTTGCATCTACCATCAAAATCTCCTATGATTATGCCCAGTTTTCTCTCCACTAACACCACACTATCTCTGAATAGTAAGATTCACCATTGTAGTAAAAATTTGAGGGACATCAAGATGCTGAGTTTCTTTGGAGGAGAAGTGGTTGTGCAGTATAGATAAATGGCCTGGTTTTGCAAGCAAACATTTCATGTAAGTTAAAATTGAAGCCAAAGGAAACCACTTGATGTCCAAAGAAAAATGATACACCACAGAGTAAATAAATAAGCCATAAGATGTGGTAAGCAGAAGTTACTTTCTCCTTTTCCTAATATTGTCTCAGTCCAAACTTCTGCCTAACCAACACTCCCCTGTGCCCACTCTCCATGAAGGCAGAATTATGTCTTACGTGTAGCCCAGTCTTGTGATTAGAACAGCTTAGATAGGGTGGAAGACATATTTGGTGCATGAAAGCCATGAAAAGATGTTCATTTCCTTTAAATGTATATAAACCAAAAACCCATTGCTGTTGAGTCTATTCTGATAGTGACCCTATAGGACAGAGTAGAGTGGCCCCATAGAGTTTCCAAGGAGCGCCTGGTGGATTTGAAGTGCCAACCTTTTGGTTAGTAATTTTAGCTTTTAACCACTATGCCACCAGGGTTTCCTTAGAACCCATTGCCATTGAGTCAATTCCAACTCATAGCGACCTTATAGGACAGAGTAGAAATGTCCTCATAAGGTTTCCAAGGAGTGACTGGTGGATTCTAATAGCTGACCTTTTGGTTTGCAGCCGTAGCTCTTAACCACTGTGCCATTAAATTTATATAGTCTGTGTCAAAACAAAGAAAAATTCCTAGGCAGATTTTTCCAGCTTTCCTGGATGAAGTTGATGTCCTCTTTAGGAGTGACAGGGAAAGGGTTTATATGGGGCATAAATGGATATTAACGGTCCATGGCAGACTGTTAAGAATTCTCTAAAAGCTGGAGCTCCAGGCTGAAGAGTGTAGAGGTTGGTGTAGAGATGGATTGTGATGTTATTATTTCAGACAAGTGCTTTATTGCCTGAAAAAATAATCATGTAAGCTGAAAAGTGTACTGGAGTGCACCATTCCCATTCTGGTTGGAAAGGAGTTGCTCTAGGTGCTGTGTGGTTCTCTGATCTTCAAAGACAGGAAGAGTCATTTACATCATGTAATCAAGATATCAGGTTAGGAGTTTTGATACCTAGAGCTCTGTGGGTATTTTCTTTTGATCATAGACCTGAGAGACTATCTGCTTCTACCACTCTTAATAGACTCCTGCCTGGTATCAGACTAGTGTTGAGGGAGGGAGGGATGGTGGTGCAATGAAGTTAGTCTTGGAGTAGACATGCGTAATTGGGGTATCAGAAACTGAATGTGTGTGGCTGTGTCCTGATGGAAACATTTTAGACACATAGAACTGCATTACAAACACTTAGGAGTAAGGGAGAGCACACAGTGCGTTAGGGGAACTTCAACGATCTCTGCATACTATAATTTAGCATTTGGGATAAGAGCAAGAGAGGAGTCTATAGGGAGAAAAAGGGTGCAGATCATGAATGACCTTTCTTGTATTTTATCCAAAAAAAAAAAAAAAAAAGTGGGAACTAATTGAAAAATCTTCAGGGAAATGATTTGATTTTAGACAAATCACTCTACTTACCATACAGAGGATGGATTCTAGTGGGACAATGCTATAAACAGGAGACCAGACAGGATCATCAGTGCAAAATCTCAGTGAAGCAGGGACTTTGTCTATTTTTGCTCCCCAAGATCTAGAAACATAATGGGTAGTCAATAAATGTATGTTGTTGAATGAGTCTGTGGTACTAATCTAGATACCATATGATGGTAGATCAAACTAAGGTGGTTCCAGTAAGGATTAAGAGAAGTAGACAGAGATTAAAAATATGTTGGTGAGGTAGAATCTACAGGAAATAGACAATTGGCTTGATATAGGAAGAAGGAAGGGAAGGAGTTGGAAGAGTCAAAATAGAAACAGGTTTCTGACTTGGGACACTTGCGATGGTAGGAAACATTGGAGGTGGAGCAGATTGAGGGAAGGGAAGATGTTGGGTTGCTTCAAACATGTGAATTTTTAGAAGATAATGGGATATCCATGTCCTGGTGACCATAAGGCAACTTGGATAGAAGGATCTAGAGCTCAGAGAGAGATCTGCAGTGCAAAAATATTTTGATTGGTTACCATCATACAGATGGAAATTAAAGCTATGGGAATAATGGGATCACTAAGAAAGGAGTGGACAGAACTCTGAGAATAACCAGTGTTTTAGGTTTGTTGTTGTTGGGTGCCATCACGTCAATTCTGACTCATAGTGACCCCACGTAATACAGTAGAACTTACCCCATAAGGTTTTCTTAGCTGTGATCATTATGGAAGGAGATCACACCAGTTCTTTTTCCTGCAGAGCCACTGGGTGGGCTCAAACTGCCAACCCTTCAATTAGCAGCTGAGAGCACTTAACCATTGCACCACCAGGGCTCCTTTTATTTTAGGTTCAGGCAGAAAAAAAAATGATTGCTTAAACACTAAAATAAGGAAAAAAAGTCAAAAATAGAAAAAAAGTACCTAGAGGAGTATGGCATCCCAGAGGCCAAAGGAGAAGGTTTCAAGAAGAAGGTGTGCATATTTTAGACATGGAAGATAATAAATATAAAAAAGAAACAGTCCTTCTCTGGTGAAGTTCAAATTCTAGTGAGGGAGACAGACAATTAAATAGATAATTGAAAGCCATTAATTGAAGCACCAGTCAAGAAATCAAGTGATGTGTTGCATGGGCAAACCTGCTGCAAAAGACCTCGTTAAGGTGCTAAAAAGTAAAGATGTCACCTTGCAGACTAACGTGCCCCTGACCCAGCTGTGGTATTTTCAATTGCCTCATATGCATGTGGAAGCTAAATAACGAACAGTAAGACCAAAGAGGAATTGATGCCTTTGAATTATGGTGTTGGCAGAGAATATTGACTATACCATGGACTTCCAAGAGAACAAACAGATCTGTCTTGGAAGAAGTACAGCCAGAATGCTTTTTCGAAGTGAGGATGGTGAGACTTCATCTCAAGTACTTTGAACGTGTTATCAGGAGGGACCATGCCTGGAGAAGGACATCACGCTTGGTAAAGTAGAGGGTCAGCGAAAAAGAGGAAGACCCTCAACGAGGTGGATGGACACAGTGGCTGCAACAATGGCCTCAAGCATAGCAATGATTGTGAGGATGGCACAGGACCAGGCAGTGTTTCGTTATGTTGTGCGTAGGGTTGCTATGAGTCAGAGCCGACCCAATGGCACCTAACAACAAGAACAAATATGAAAGTGACCTTGAGCATTTTAAAGCAAGGGAACTCAGCCATTGTGCTGTGAAACTCCATATTAAACTGCCAGATTTTGATCAATGTGTAAAATGTATTTAAATTTTTTGTGAAAATAAAACAGACTGCCCCTGATGTTTACCACTAATCTGCATGAAGAAGAAAAGACAGCAGCTACTCAGCCCAGAGGAGAATGATTTGGCTTTCCAGGCTCCTTGATACCTCGAAGTTAAAAACGTTCTGTGTAGAACTACTTAAAAACTTGAGCAAGCAAGAACTGTGTGGACTGTGGTGTCTCACAGCACAGGGGACAGTGGAAGCTTCTGACATAAGAGGTACGAGTGAGGTCTTCACCATCTTCAGTGGTTGTGGTATCATCCGCAGGCAGATATTAGCTCAGCTGAACAGGTTGGACAAGGCAGCGTAAAGCCAAATATAGCTTCCTTTGGCAAAGAGGTGCAGAGCACTAAAAACAAACAAAAATAGCCATGTTTACTGGGACATTCCAGAACTTTGTCTTCAGAGTTTATGAGTACAGGCAGCACAGTAAGTACAGTAAGCAGAGTACGATGTTGTTGTTATTAGCTGTCACTGTATCGGCCTTGGATTTATGGTGACCCAAGCACACCCAAACGAAATGCTGTGCAGTCTTGCACCATCCTCTTGATCAGTTTTGGATCAGATTATTGTTGTGGTCCATAGGGTTTTCAGTAACTGATAATCAGAAGTAAGTCCCAGACCTTTCTTCCTAGTCAGTCTTAGCCTGGAAGTTCCACTGAAACCAGCTCAGCATCATAACAACAAGCAAGCCTCCACGGACAGATGGATTGTAGCTGCCCATGTAGTGCAGTGACAGGTGACTGAACGCAATCTCCCACGTGGAAGAAGAGAATTCTACCACTAAACCACCCGCTATTGCTTTGAAGTTGAGAATGATTCATAGACACTGTGATACATGTGATTATGTTATAATAATTACTGACTTGTGCTGTTTTTGAGTGTCTCAACCTTCTCAAGTGTGCAGCAAAAATTTCTAGCATTGCGAAGTCTTCTTTACACCTCCAAAGTACAAGGACAACTGCTTTAAACTCTTAGATCATTTAATGTAGGAAAGTTTGGGATGCTTTTGACAAGCCCACACTCACGAGGAAGTGAGATATATTCTATCTCCTGCAGTTAAATGCATTTTGATTTCTCAGGGACATTGTCCTCCAAAAAAAAAATTATTTTGGTGAAAATATACACAACCAAAGGTTTATCATTTCAACAATTTCTACATGTACAGTTCGATGACATTGATTGCGTTATTTGTATTGTGCTATCCTTTTGATATCCTTTTCTAAGTTATTAAGGGATGGTGAGTTTAAGATAATGTTGGGACCATTATCTTAAACTCATTGTTGTCTCCTAAGTTTCCCACCCTTTTAACACAACCTGTGACAGGATATAGTGTAACAAAAGGCTAAGAAACTCCTTACTCTTCCCAAAAAGACCATTTGACTCCTCTGGATTTGGGTGAAGTTATTTCCCTGGGGGTGGCAGCCCTCCTTAGGAGCTTTTTGATTATCAAATGGCATTTTTCATTCTGACATAATATTGAACTTCTTTGCTCCTAAAGCCGTGTTTAGTATCCTAACTTCCTCTAAGAAGTCCAGCATTTAAAAATAAATCTTCTTTTGGAAACGAAGACCAAACATAAGAACAATTTCCTGGTCATTTAAACAACTACTGGGTAGAAATAGGTGTCTTCACCTTGCATATGCAGAACTGATTACATTTGGGCATCTGGTATCTTTCTAATATTTTCGAAAGGTAATATAGTCATTATTTGTTCGTTGATATTGTCGATAAAACATTGAAAAGATTAGTAAATCACATTTTAATCATCTGGGAATTCTGAATTATATATTTTCACTCTGGCTACTGCATTATTAGAGCAAGTACTTGGTTATGTGATTATTATTTTACCTTGTTAAAAAAAAATTGTCATAAAGTTAATTCTGACTCATGGCGACCCCATGGGCAGCAGAGTAGAACTGGACTCCATACGATTTTCAATAGGTGTGATCTTTCAGAAAACTGAGCCAGATCTCACTTCCAAGGCACTTCTGAGTGAATTTGAACTCCAACCTTTCAGTTGGTAACCGAATCCTTAACCATCTGCACCACTTACAGACTCCAGATTCTTTCGATTTTTACTGCCCTTGGCAGACTTTCCAGAGCTCAGTGTTTCTCTGTGTGCTCTGAAGGTGATGACTTGTTCTCGTTCCCAGGCAGTTTAAAAGTCTCTATTCTGGTTTGCCAAGGATTCTTTGATCAGCTGCAGGTCCTTAATCTCTCCCAATGCCTTTGTACTTAATTAGTCTGCATTTTAGAGACTGCCAAGAACCAAATTATTTGGCCTCGTATCTGGATTTGAGACTTATAAGCCTAAAACAAAACAAAAGCGCCAATAATTTCTTCTGTTTGTAAGTCTTTCTTTTATATGATGGTGATAGGATTTCTGAAAAAAGCAAAACAAAACAAACGTTTTCTAACTTGGAAGACATTTTGGCATTATATTATATTTGCAAAAGCCACTTTGTTTTGTCAGTTAACTAGTTAAGCTACTGTTTTAAATACGGACATTGCAAAAGGCTACCAGGAATTGCTAGATTTTTTTTTCCAGCTTCTGACATCAACTCAAAATTCTATTCTCATTCTCATGATATCAGATATGTTATTGTCGTTAGTGCCGTGGAGTGGGTTCTGACTCATGGGAATCCTGTGTACAACAGAATGAAATACTGCCCAGTCCTGTGCCGGCCTCACAATAGTTGCTATGTTTGAGCCCATTGTTGCAGCCACTGTGTCAATCCACCTCACTGAGGGGCTGCTTCTTTTTCGCTGACCATCTACTTTAGCAAGTATGATGTCCTTCCCCAGGGACTGATCCCTTCTGATATCATGTCCAAAGTACCTGAGACAACATCTCGCCATTCTCAATTCTAAGGAGCACTCTGGCTGTATGTCTTCCAAGGCAGATTTATTTGTTCTGGCAGTCCATGGTATATTCAGTATTCTTTGCCAACACCATAATTCAAAGGCATCAATTCTTCTTTGATCTTCCTTATTCATTGTCCAGCTTTGTCATGCATATGAGTTAATTGAAAATATCATGGCTTGGGTCAGGTGCACCTTAGTCCTCAAAATGACACCTTTGCTTTTGAACATGTTAAATAGGTCTTTTGCTGCAGATTTTACTAATACAATGTGTCTTTTGATTTCTTGACTGCTGCTTCCATGGGTGTTGATTGTGGATCCAAGTACAATGAGATCCTTGACGACTTCAGTATTTTTTTTCTCCATTTATCATGATGTCTCTTATTGGTCCAGTTGTAAGGATTTTTGTTTCCTTTATGTTAAGGTGTAATCCATACTGAAGGCTGTAATCTTTGATCTTCATCAGTAAGTGCTTCAAGTTGTCTTTGCTTTCAGCAAGCGAGATTGTGTCATCTGCATATCACAGGTTGTTAATGAGTCTTCTTCCTATCCTGATCCACTTTCTTCTTCATACAGATTGAATAAGTACGATGAAAGGATACAACCCTGATGCACGCTTTTCCTGATTTTAAACCATGCAGTAATCCCTTGTTGTATTTGAGTGATTATATTTTGTTCTATGTACAGTTTCTTCATGAGCACAATGAAGCGTTCTGGAATTTCCATTCTTCACAATGTTATCTATAATTTGTTTTGATCCATACAGTTGAATGCCTTTGCATAGTCAATAAAACACAGGTAAACATCTTTCTGGTATTCTCTGCTTTCAGCCAAGATCCATCTGACATCAGCAATAATATCCCTCATTCCACGTCCTTGTCTGAATCCAGCTTGAATTTTTGGCAGTTTCCTGTCGATGTACTGCTGCAACCACTTTTGAATTATCATCAGCAAAATTTTACTCTTGTATGAAATTGTTTGATATATCTGTTATATACCAGGCATAAAAAATATAAAAAATTAAGTCCTGACAGGAATTCTAAGATATACCTCAGTTACTTCTTCTCATCCCCTTTCACTTTGCCTAGATATTACGTCATCTGTATTTTAAGATGATGGTACATTGGGGGTCTATTTGGAGCCTCTAGTAAAACTACGATACCTCACCAGCAAACATGCCTTTGTTTTGCAAATAGTATCCGGAACAGCCACTCTACTCACTCATTTAGAAAATGGGACTGATACTATTAACTTCTCTCATAAAGTGGGAAGCGCTTCACAATAGAGAGTCCTATGAAGTGTTAAACAATCTTTTGGAAAAAGTATTTTGTTTCTGCAAATACCTGCTAGAGCTGCCTGAGAACATCTCTAAAAAAAATCTCCAGTGAAATGTTTTAGTTAGGGCTTTGGAAGAGTAGTAGTACTGGCAGGATATGGCTTATATGCCCACTGTCATGGATTGAATTGTGTCCCCCAAAAATCTGTGTATCAGTTTGGCTAGGTCATGATTCCCAGTATTGTGTGTCACCCATCTCCTCCACTGATACAATTGAGAACAACGGTGTGGGCTGATGACCACCATGTATAGGTGCTGGACTGGGCACTGGGAAGCAGACCCAGAAAAGTCATGCTCCCTGCCTTTAGGACCTCTAATTTCAGTGAGAATGACAGAACAATAAATTTTTGCAATGTAGTGTGACTAACAGGAGCCCTGGTGGCTCAGTTGTTAAGTGTTCGGCTGCAAACCAAAAGGTCGACGGTTCTAACCCACCAGCCACTCCATGGGAGGAAGATGTGGCAAATCTGCTTCCATAAAGATTACAGCCTTAGAAACCCTATAAGGCAGTTCTACTGTATCCAGTAGGGTTGGTATGGGTCGGAATTCAACTGAACAACAACAGTTTTTTTCTTTTGGTTTTTATATGATTAATATAAGCCTGTACAGGTGCTGCAAGTGTTCAGAAAAGAGATCACTTATTTTGTGTTGAAGAGAGAGGTTGGTAAAGGCCTATGAAACTGATCTAATAAATGTTCAGAGAAGACCTACCCTACTGGGTGACAAGATGTGCCAAAAATGAACCAGAGATCATTTAACAGGTAAAGCTTTTTATTTATTTTTTTTAATTCTTTATGCTGTACTGCCCCATGCATCTGTCAGGGTGTCGTACTATTGTCGCTAGCATGTTGCTGTGATGCTAGAAGCTATGCCACCAGTATTCAAATACAAGCAGGATCACCCATGGTGGACAGGTTTCAGCTGAGCTTCTATACTAAGACAGACTAGGAAGAAGGACCTGGAGGTCAACTTCTGCATAAAATTAGTCAGTGAAAAGCTTATGAATAACAGTGGAACATTGTCTGAAAAAGTACCAGAAGATGGGACCCTCAGCTTGGAAGACACTTAAAAGATGACTGGGAAAGAGTTGCCTCCTAGAAGTACAGTTGACCTTAATGATGTGGATGAAGTCAAGCTTTCAGGAACTTCATTGGCTGATGTGGCACAACTCAAAATGAGAGGAAACAGCTGCAAACATCCATTAATAACCTGAACATGGAATATATGAAATATGAATCTACAAAAATTGGAAATCTTCAAAAATGAAATGGAATACATAAACCTCAGTATCCTAGGTATTAGTGACCTGAAATGGATTGTAATTGGCCCTTTTGAATCAGGCAACCATATGGTCTACTATGCCTGGAATGACAAATTGAAGACAAATGGCACTGCGTTCATTGTCAAAAGGAACATTTCAAAATCTAACCTGTAGCACAGTGCTGTCAGTGATAGGATAATATCTATACACCTGCAAGGAAAACCAGTTAATATGACTATTATTCAAATTTATATACCAACCACTAAGGCCAAAGAGGAAGAAATTGAAGATTTTTACCAACTTCTACAGTCTGAAATTGATTGAACATGCAATCAGGATGCATTGATAATTACTGGTGATTGGAAAGTGAAAGGTGGAAACGAAGAAGTATCAGTAGTTGGAAAATACAGCCTTGGCGATAGATATGATGTTGAATATCTCATGATAGAATTTTTGTAAGACCTGTAACTTGTTCATTGCAAATACCACTTTTCAACAACATAAATGGTGACTATGCATGTGGACCTGGCCTGATGGATTACACAGGAATCAAATCGACTACATCTATGAAAAGAGACAATGGAAAAGCTCAATATCATCAGTGAGGACAAGGCCAGGGCCAATTGTGGAATAGACCATCAATTTCTTATATGCAAGTTCAAGTTGAAGCTAAAGAAAATTAGGACAATTCCACAAAAGCCAAAGTACAAGCTTGAGTATATCCCACCTGAATTGAGACCATCTCAAGAATAGATCTGACACATCGAATACTAATGACCGAAGACTAGATGAGTTGTGTAATAACATCAAGGACATCATACATGAAGAAAGCAAAAGGTCATTAAAAATGCAAGAAAGAAAGAAAAGACCAAAATGGATGTCAGAAGAGACTCTGAAAGATGCTCTTGAATGTCAAATTGCTAAAGTGAAATGAAGAAATGATGACTTAAAGAGCTGAACAGACGATTTCAAAGGGCAACTTGGGAAGACAGAGTATTATAACGACATGTGCAAAGACCTGGAGTTAGAAAACCAAAAGGGAAGCACGCACTTAGACTTTCTCAAGCTGAAAGAACTGAAGAAAAAATTCAAGCCTCAAGTTGTAACTTTGAAGGATTCTATGGGCAAAATATTGAATGGCACAGGAAGCATCAAAAGAAGAGGGAAGGAATACACAGAGTCACTATACCAAAAAGAACTGGTCAACGTACAGTCATTTCAGGAGGTAGCATAAGAACAAGAACCTATGGCACCGAAGCAAGAAGTCCAAGCTGCACTGAAGACTTTGGCAAAAAACAAGGCTCCAGGAATTGACGGAATACCAATTGAAATGCTTCAATAAACAGACGCAGTGCGGAAAGTGCCCACTTGTCTATGCCAAAAAATTTGGAAGACAACTACCTGGCCAAATGACTGGAAGAGATCCATATTTATGTCTATTCCAAAGAAAGGAGATCCAATGGAATGCAGAAAATATCAAACAATATCATTAATATCACGTGTAAGTAAAATTTTGCTAAAAATCATTTAAAAGCAGTTGCAGCAGTACATCAACAGGAAGCTGCCAGAAATTCAAGCTGGATTCAGAAGAGGACATGGAACGTGGGATATCATTGCTGATGTGTGATGGGCCCTGGCTGAAAGCAGCAAATACCAGAAAGATATTTGCCTATGTTTTATTGACAATGCACAGGCATTCGACTGTGTGGATAGTAACAAATTATGGATAACATTGCAAAGAATGGAAATTCCAGACTACTTTATCGTACCCATGAGGAACCTGTACATAGATCAAGAGGCAGTCTTTCAAACAGAACAAGGGTATACTGTGTTTTAAATTCAGAAAAGGCATGCATCAGGGTTGTATCCATTCACCATACTTATTCAATCTGTATGCTGAGCAAATAATCCTAGAAACTGGGCTATATGAAGAAGAACAGGGCATCAGAATTGGAGATTGACTCATTCACAACCTGAAATATGCAGATAACACAACCTTGCTTGCTGAAAATGAACAGGAGTTGAAGCACTTACTGATGAAGATCAAAGACTACATGGCCTACGGTATGGATTACACCTCAACATAAAGAAAGCAAAAATCCTAACAACTGGACCAATAAGCAGCATCATGATAAATGAAAAAAGATTGAAGTTGTCAAAGATTTAATTTGTATCCACAATCAACATCCCTGGAAGTAGCAGTCAAGAAAAGAAATGACAAATGCTAGGTAGACAATAGATAAGTGGCAACTTTGGTGAAGAGTGAGACAGTACACAGTACTGGGGAAGAAGGACAAGTTGTTCAAGGCAAGGTCATGGTAGCTCCATAGACACTTCCAAATTTCCTGAGGGACCAACTTACTGGGCTGAGGGCTGTGGGAACCATGGTCTCAGGGAACATCTACCTCAATTGGCATGATGTAGTTTATAAAGGAAATGTTCTACATTCTACTTTGGTGAGTAGCATCTGGGATCTTAAAAGCTTCTGAGCGGCCATCTAAGATATTCCACTGATCTCACCCTATCTGGAGCAAGGGAGAATGAAGAAAACCAAAGACTGATGAACCACAAGTACTCCAGACTCCACCAGACTGAGTCCAGCATAACTAGATGGTGCCTGGCTACCACCACTGACTGCTCTGACAGGGATCACAATAGAGGGTCCCAAACAGAGCTGGAGAAAAATATGGAACAAAATTCTCACTCACAAAAAAAAAAAACACAGACTTACTGGTCTGACAGAGACTGGAGAAACCCCAGGAGTATGGCCCTCAGACACCTTTTTAGCTCAGTAATGAAGTCATTCCTGAGATTCACCCTTCATCCAAAGATTAGACAGGGTCATAAAACAAAATTGAGACTAAAGGGCCACACCAGCCCAGGGTCAAGAACTAGAAGGCAGGAGGGGTCAGCAAAGCTGGTAATAGGGAACCCAAGGTCAAGAAGAGCAGAGTGCTGACATGTGGTGGGATTGGTAACCAATGTCACAAAACAATATGTGTATTAATTGTTTAATGAGAAGGTAGTTTGTTCTGTAATCTAAAGTATAATAATAAGTAAATAAATAATGCAAAAAGTAAAGGTTAAAAAAGAAAAGAAAAAAAAACGACACATTGCGTTGGGCAAATCTACTGCAAAAGACCACTTTAAAATGTTAAAAAGCAGAGATGTCACCTTGAAGGCTAAGGTGCACCTGGCCTGACCCAAGCCGTGGTTTTTTCAGTAGCCTCATATGCATGGAAAAGTTGGAAAATGAATAGGGAAAATAAAAAAATCGCTGCCTTTGCATTATGGTGTTGGCAAAGAATATTGAATATACCATAGACTACCAGAAGAACAAACAAATCTCAAAAGGAGTATAGCTAGAATGCTCCTTAGAAGCAAGGATGGCAAGACTTTGCCTCACATACTTTGGATATGTTATCAGGAGGGACCATGCCCGGAGAAGGACATCATGCTTGGTAAAGGAGAGGGTCAGCAAAAAAAGGAAGACCTTCAATGAATTGGACTGACACAGTGGCTTCAACAATGGCCTCAAGCATAACTATTGTGAGGATGGAGCAGGATCAGGCAGTGTTTCATTCTGTTGTACATAGGGTCACTATGAGTTGATGCTGACTCAGTGGCACCTGACAACAACAACAAAATATCCATTTGGATAAAGTTAAATAAATGTATAGCAAAAATTAAATGTAGAGTTTGCCAGGAGTTAAATTCAAAAACTGTAAAATTATTTGCTTTATCAACCTAAATATACACAGTTTGGGGTAAAGGATGAAACATGGCAATTGTTTGGAAATATTCCAGGATACTTGGCTGTATGCATAAGCTGTTTATTTTATTAAACAGTGGCTTAAGGTGAATGACAAGCTGTGTTCAGCAAATAATTAGTATCTCATGAATATGCTCATTCTCCATGATCTTTTATTGTATTTCGATTCCAGTTATTGCCTTCCTGTATAAGAGTTGATAACGTTAGGTAAACCAGATCCAGAGGGATATGGATGAAAAGGATGCTTTGGGAAGGCCTTTAGCTTAACAGATCTCAATTTCAATTCAGCCATTGAGTGACAACAGTACAGGGGCAAACTACTCACCCGCCCTCATACTGTTTCCACATCTGTCCAATAAGAGGGTTGGACTAGATGTTCTCTGAACTTCATTCTTGCTCTCAATTTTTTTTTTTTTTTGTCTTGTGTGATTAAAATTAGACTAAGACATAATCTGGAGAATCTTGAAGAAAACTCATGCTGAGATGATTTTATTTTGAGACAAATCTAATGTTTGACCTACTTCATCAATTATTATTTGGACTTTTAAAAAGTCCATATCCTTACTGGGGGAAACCCTGGTGGCAGAGTGGTTGGGTCAAGTTGATATATATTCTTATGGAAACCCTGGTGGCATAGTGGTTAAGAGCTACAGCTACAACTGCTAACCAAGAGGTCGGCCGTTGGAATCCACCAGGCGCTCCTTGGAAACCGTATGGGGCAGTCCTACTCTGTCCTATAGGGTCGCTACGAGTCGGAATCGACTTGACGGCAACAGGTTTTTTCAACAGGTATAGAACCATTTAGCTCCCTTTCCTATCTCTTAGCAATGTTTGTAATCACATTCTTATTTTTCTGATTTCTTTGTCAATATCTGCCCCTTTCCCTCCCACCACAACTAGATTGTGAACTCTATAAGGGCAGGGGATAATCTGATTTTATACACCATTAACTCTGTGGTGCCGAGAGCCCAGAGTAGTGGGCAATGCATAAGTATTGTACCGATAAATAGTTGAATGAATGAATAATTCAATATATTAGCTTAGTGCAACACAAATATAATTTTTAATTACATGAAGTAAATGAGAGTTATGATTTTTAAAAACATAGTTTATTCTGCATGAATTGGGAAACTTTTCCTAGATGATATTTAACTTCAGTTGCAAGTTTGAACTGAAAATTTTCCAACAGGAGTTTAGGAATTTTAATTTTTAATAATCAGTTAATTTCTTGTACATAAGTGATATTCTAATAATTGATGTCACAGGTATCAATTGTATTTATATACTTCTTATCTAAAATAATTTCTAGACAAAATAACAAATTAAAGTTATCAGAGAAAGCTATTGGGGTCTATGGTGACTATGTTTCTGGGTGGTACAAACGGTTAAGCACTCAACTACTAGCCAAGAAGTTGGCAGTTTGAACCCACTCAGAGATACCTCAGTTCTACAGCTGAACTGTCACAACCTTGAAAACCCTGTGGAGCAGTTCTACTCTGCACATGTGGGATTGCCATGAGTCAAAATCAACTCCATAGCAATTAACAACAACAGCATCTGACTATAAAGCTTGTGACAGAAATAAATGTTTAGGTGGCAGAATGGAAATGGATTTTTCCTTTTAGATTCAATTTTTTTTTTTCAGTTAATGACTTAATCATTTGGAGTTCAGAATTTCACTTTGCTATGGAAAAAAAATTTTTTTTATGGAAAAAGAAACTAAATGTGTAAAAAATCCTAACTTTTACTTGAATAAGAACTAAAGAAATCTGAAACCTTAATTATTGAATCTACTTTTTCTAAAATTAAAGTTGTGTTTCTGGATAGGGAACTGGGTGCTTAGTCTTGTGGTCAAATATATCAATAAAATATTGGGCAAACTATCTTTTGTCTTCTACTCTGTGTTATGGAGATGATTCTAAATGCCAGCTTAATGCTTGCCCTTTATGACCAATTTATTATTCATGTTTTATAAGTCCATTTGAAATCATTCCCTTTAAATGTGCCCATTAATTCAGAACATCAGTTTAGAAAGATTATTTCTTTGGTCTAAGATAATGTTTTATGGTGAATGGAGAGTCATAGATGCCATTGAAAATTTTGAGCAAATGCAAGATGGTAAAAAGAGCAATAGAGTTTTTTTGGTTTTTTTTGGTTGCTTATCTGAAGCTGAAGTAAATGACTGAGATGTAAAGAATTTTCTTTTCATACAAATGAGTCATCCATATTTTACGCAAATACAAGCACCCCTTCATTTGTTTGCCAACTGTTCCCTCCCCTCTAGAAGTATTTTTGTAGACTCCCCTACATCAATTTTTTTTTTTTTTTTACGTGTTGCTGTAAGAAAACTAGCATAGCATACTTACGAAAACATCTCATGGGGGGAAGGAACAGCTGGCAAACGAAAGTAGAAGGCATACATTATTTGCATAAAAATACAGTAACACATTTCATGGAATTGTTTGCCTTGTGTATAGTAAATACATACTTAGGCTTTCAGGAAAATGTTTTAATATGACTGTCTTGATATCAAACAACACTTTCACTAAGATCCGAAAAATGTCATACTTCATCACCAGCTAATGCCATTCTTTATTTTCTCTAGATTTAAGCATATTGAATTTTTATTGTGACTAAAAATGCTCTCAGTCTAGACTTTGTGTTATAGTTGTAAATTATTTCAATCCAATGTTCAGGATACAGACACAAACTGAGCCTAGGCATTTTTGTGGCAGTACAATGTGAAAACACCTGCAAGGACTAGAAATTTTGACTTACTTTAGAGCTGAATTGACCGTTTATTTTAGTCAAGAGGAAGGAACTTACTTTGCATATAAACAAACTAATTTTCTTTTTGCCTAAGAATAATTCAGTTTCATAATATTCACTGGATTCTTGGAAATACTTCATTTTGGCTTTGGATTTCTTTTTTTCTCTGTTTATGTAAGAGAGATTTTTGAAACAGAACAACTAGATTTCAAGTAAACATAAAATCTTCAGATTCAGTAAAGATAGTCCCTCCATTTGAAGGAAAAAAGATGCTTTGAATTTTCCCCCCAGTATTTTTATGTTATATAATGCAATCTCCATGTACCCATATGTTAGAATCCCAGTATATGGGTTAGAAACCATGAAAGGAAAAGATGGAACTGCCTGGATTTAGCTCTGAGGATTCTACAGTCTGGTGAAGTTGCAGCTGCTTTGATGGCATAGTTGTGCTGAGGGTAATGAACTAATTATCATTTAACTTTTACATGCTTCTAATGAAGAGAAAATTAATTGCAGATAAATGTATATTTCTGAAGTTGGCAAATTTTCAGTTTTGAGAACACGCAGACTTCTAGACCTATCCATTATTCTTGATTTTGTCCATAAATTGCCCATCTTAGATAAAAAGCAAGAGACAGAAAGGAAGGAAGAAAGAAAGGGAAAGAACACACCATTGCTTATTAGGTTAGGTTAGAGACTTAATCACAGGGCTAAGGTCTTGAGCCTATGATTTGAGTCTAATGAAATAATTAAGTCAATTACAAATTCTTATATATAGTATTTTGAAATGACTCAACTCCTTTTCTATTGATTTGCATTTTTATTTATGCTGCACTTGAGGGTTTTACTTCTATTTTGAAATTTTTTCTATAATATTTGCTGTTGACTATGGATATATTAAACCAAGACAGAGAAGGAAAGTTGTGACTGGTAATATAATATCCACAGTAAGTTTACAAAATATTTTATGTATTTTATTTTAGTGTAGAAGGTATCCAGTGGCATAATTTTGTAGGTGCAAAAAGACATAACTTGGGAATGTTCATCTTAGGCATCAAGCTGTCTTTACAATGAAGCTGATGTGGGGTCCACATTTTCTCTGTCGTCATTGAGGAGTTTCATGGGCACAGTCAGTAACACCTAACTACTGCGCAGATGATGAAAACAATGCTATATCCTGAGTATATGTTCAAGTTTTCTAGCTTAATTAATTTCTCGTTTTTGTATGCTGTTTTGGGCTTGCTTTTCAAGACCTAGAACAGTACCTGCATTGCCTAACAAGTGCCTGGCATGAAATAGCCATTCAATTTAATGTAATTGAATGAAAACTATGGCATCATTAGCCAGAAGAGTCCCAGAGTGAGATACTCTGCCTAAGCTGATGTTATAATAGTTATTCTTAAAACCAAGGCAGGAGTTCACCAGAACTCAGCCCTATGATTAAAAAAGCAAATGAACAAAAAACATTGCTGTCAAGTTGATTTTGACCTATAGCAACCCTATAGGGTAAAGTAGAATTGCTCCATAGCGTTTCCAAGTTTTAGCTGGTAGATTCAAACTGCTGACCTTTTGGTTAGCAACCAAATACTTAACCACTGTGCCACCAGGAAGTCTTATTATTACCACCATTGGAGCAAAGGCTTCTTGTGAACGGTGGAAACTCCAAATTGAGGGAGGGCTGTGTACTAGTATCTAGAGCAAGAAAACATGTCTAAGAGTGGGCTCGTATGCAACCCAGTTGAGTTGTTTGATCCCTAATGTCTTAGTCATCTAGTGCTGCTGTAATAGAAATACCACAAGTGGATGGCTTTAACAAAGAGAAATTTATTCTCTCATGGTCTAGTAAGCTACAGGTCCAAATTCAGGGAGTCACCTTTGGGGAAAGGCTTTCTCTCTCTGTCAGCTCTGGAAGAAGGTCCTTCTCGTCAGTCAACCCTTGGTCTGGGAGCATCTTAGTGCAGGAACCTCGGGTTCAAGGGATGCCCTCTGCTCCTGGCACTGCTTTCTTGGTAGTATGAGGTCCCCAACTTTCTGCTCGCTTCCCTTTCCATTTATCCCTTGAGAGATAAAAGGTGGTACAGACCACGCCCCAGGGAAACTCCCTTTACCTTGGATCAGGGAGGTGACCTGAGTAAGGGTGGTGTTATAATCCCACCCTAATCCTCTAGACATAAAATTACAATCACAAAATGGAGGACAACCACACAATGCCGGGAATCATGGCCTAACCAAGTTAATACACACATTCTGGGGCGGGGGGGGGGGGGCGGGGGCAGACATAATTCAATCCATGACATCTAAATAGCAAACTTGACTCTCAGTTTATAACCTGTATGGAATTGACTCAACGGCACTGGGTTTGGGTATGTACATAATGAATAAAAATGTAAAAAAGAAAGAGTGATAGAAACTCTCTTTTCTACCATGATCTTGACTATTTCCCTACCACCCTTTATGACCTCTTAAAAGGTTAGAGGAAGGATGCATGGTTGTGTCAAATTGGGTGAAAAACATCAAAACCCAATGCCATTCCAACTCATTTACAAATAAAAAGATTACCTGAGAGCCAGAAGGCTTTCTGGTTTGTATAATCCCAAATAACTCTTTTAATTTGAACAATTTAAATTTGTAGGACACTTTGCACTTTTCAAGGGATTTCACAGTCATGATTTTATCTGAGTTTCACAATAGTCCTGAGGTTGTTGTTGGGTGCCACTGAGTCAATTTTTGACTCATAGTGACTCCATGTGACAGAGTAGAACTTCCCCATAGGTATTTATTTCTAGGCTGGCTGTGATTTTTACAGAAGCAAATTGCCAGGTCTTTGTCCCACAGCACTGCTGGGTGGGTTTGAACCACCAACCTTTCAGTTAGCAGCCAAGTACTTAACCATTGCACCATAAGGAATCCTGAAGTAGACATACTGCATAGGGAGGCTCAGTGACTTGCAGTCATGGCTCAAGGAGGGCCACATTCTTTGTTTCAAGAATGACCTTTTATAGTCAGGAAGGAAACTGTCCATTCTGGACATTGACATGGCAGGAGAGAGATGTTAATATGGACGGTGCTGTCTTCTATGACAGCCTGTTAGTGGCCGATCCAGATCTAGAATCAAGGACTTAAATTCGTAAGTCAATTTTCTCTCTTACTGATTTTGTTTTCCACTAAATTCCACTAGATGCAATGGCTTGATGTATCTAAGAAAAGTAAATCAGCACTGTGATTGTGATCTTTTCTTTGTCATCAGAAATAGTAAGAGCAGCTTTCAAAAATGTCAATTATTTTACCAGCAACACCTTTTGAATGCATTCAGAATACCTTATTTTGGTAGGATATTAACAAAAGTTTCTTTTTTTTTTTAATATCAAAACCTTTTTATCTCCTGCAATGGAATTGAATACCAAGAATAATACCTGTGTAAAATATATAGAAACCCTGTTGGCGTGGGAGTTGCTAAGAAAGCCACACATTTGAAGATATTTTCAAATGCTTTCTACTTAATGACTTCCTATGGGACATGAATTCCTGATAAAATTAGCAGCAAAATTCTTCAGGTTTTTTCCTGCTGATTTCAAGTTTTAGTTGAAAAGTACTCAGTCATTTGTTCTCTTGAAGATCGTTCTGTGCCTCTAAAATGGTTTCCTGGCAGAGACTTAACACCTTGAGAGAAGATTCTTCTCAGGCTTGCACTCCTTGGGTGCAGGGCTGATCAAACTGAGTAGCTTCTGGAACACAGAGTCAGAGACAGTGTTCATCACTTAATGCTCCCATCTAGATTACCACTGACTTCCTGATATAGATTCCTTTTCAAAATTGAACTCAAGTTATTTGAAAGAAAAATTTTCAGTCTAGAGTGGTGAAAAACACAGCGGGTTTACAAAATATTCCGTCTCATCTATAGCAGAGAACCTGAGAACACACAGCATTTAAGTTATTTTTACAATTTTCAGTTAATTGATGAAACCAATATATTTTGTTACCACGAAGGTAATTTTTTTCCTTTCTTTTTTTATTGTACTTTAAGTGAAAGTTTACAGCTCAAGTTAGTTTCTCATAGAAAAATGTATACATACATTGTTATGTGACCCTAATTGGTCTCTCTATAATGTGAAAGCCCACTCCTCCTTTCCACCCTGAATTTCCCATGTCCATTCAACCCGTTCGTGTCCCTTTGTGCCTTCTCATCTCGCCTCCAGACAGGAGCTGCCCATTTAGCCTCATGTATCTACTTGAATTAAGAAGCACACTCTTCATGAGTATCATTTTATGTCTTATAGTCCAGTCTAATCTTTGTCTGAAGAGTTGGCTTTGGGAATGCTTTTAGTTCTGGGTTAACAGAGAGTCTAGGGGCCATGTCTTCTGGAGTTCCTCCTGTCTTAGTCAGACCATTAAGTCTGGTCTTTTTACAAGAATTTAAGTTCTGTACCCACTTTTCTTCTGCTCCATCAAGGACTCTGCATTGTGTTCCCTATCAGGGCAGTCGTTGGTGATAGCTGGGTACCAGCTAGTTCTTCTGGTCTCAGGGTGATGGAGTCTACCACGAGGGTAATTTTGATATTTCAGTACATTAGTTATTTAATTAGTCATTTCACAATATCATGTTATCAATTTTCAGGGACACTCAGTACTAGCAACATACTTCTGAAAAATCAGTCATTGAAAACCCTATGGAGCATAGTTCTACTCTGACACATATGGGGTTGCCATGAGTCAGAATCAACTCAAAGGCAACTGGTTTTTTCTTTTAAGTACAGTCAGATTCAAAATTCAGTTGTAGGCAAATGCACTGAAGTAAGGACGACTTTGGTGAACGCTGGTCAACTCGTTCTCTGAAATTACCACTTAATTATCTCACAAAGATTTGTGCACACAGAAGGTTTATTCTGGAGTTCCCTTGGGAGCAACACCTTTGGGAGAGTGCAGGAAATAGAATTGGATAGATAGTTAGCTTGTGATACAATCCTAACAAAGACTTCAGCCAATCCTATAGGGAACTTCTCACTGAGAGAAGGACCCAGAAGAACAGCATCTATGTAAAAACAGGCAATGACTTTATAGAATTATGGGAATTGAGATCCCAGAAAAAAAAAATCTTCTGAATTTTCAACTGTTCTTCCTTGTGCCCAGCAGAAGTTTCCTCTGGCCCTCTCAATGGCCAGTGTCTTTTCTTCTATTCCAGCCAGAACTAATCCTATAAAAAACTAATCCTATAGCAACTTTTAAAGGCCTATTCCTGCAAGCCTCATTTAAATAAACTAGGACTGGGTATGGTCTGGAGCCCTGGTAGCACAGTGGTTAAGAGCTCAGCTGCTAACTAAAAGGTCAACAGTTCAACTCCACCAGCCACTCCTTGAAAACCCTATGGGGCAGTGCTACTCTGTCCTATAGTGTCACTATGAGTCGAAATTGACTCGACAGCTATGGTTTTGGTTTTAAGAGTATGGCCTGCTATGAGGAATCGTTTTATTTCACCTTTTTGGGGTCATTTGTATAGCATCAACATTAATGTGAAAGAAGATTTTAATTAAGAAGAAAGTATAACGAGTGTTCTTTCAGGACATTTTCAAACACTTCCCTAAAATATAACCAGGCGCAGTTGCTAGTAGTGCTTCTCTTTCATACAGCGCATTCTATGTTCACCGACTCAGAATCAATAGCTAGCTAATTAATGGCTTAATTAAAGCTAAGTGAGCACCAGCCTTGAGGAAGGGCAGCATTACTGTCATCATGTTACCTTGCAAACCCTGCTTCTGTATTTGCTAAGTGCAGATGGAATCAGGGAGCAGATGATTTACAGGACCAGCTATCCACATGCATACGTGCATCCACATTTTGAAAACAAATAAATTTACTTATGTAATTCCTTCATATCCTTTTGACACCTTTACTCTAAAATAATCCAGAGGGTACCTACCTGAATGGCTAACAACCCCTGATAATTCTATTGCTACTGCCAGCTCCCAACCCATTGTTTTTGCCTTCTAGTTGATTCTGACTCACAGCAACACTATCGGACAGAGTAGAACTGCCCCCATAGGATTTCCTAGGCTGTAATCTTCAGCAGATCTCCAGGTCTTTTTTTCCCCCAAGGAGTGGCTGGTGTGTTCAAACTGCTGACCTTTTGGCTAGCATCTAAGGGCTTAACTATTGTGCCTCCAGAGCTCCTGGGAGCTATCAGCTAGAGGATCCAAACTCCATACTTCCCATATGCCCCCACCATTTAGTCTCCAGCCTCTATGCAGATTCTTGAGGGCTTTTCTTATCGTTCTCATGGGATGTCAGTTCCTACATGCTTTACAGCTTCTTTGGAAGTAGAGAGGAGATTCCCAGAGCTAAAGAGGGAGAAAAATGAGTAAAGCAGAAAGCATGTCTTGACTCTTTTGAAAGTGGCACTGCTTCCCCTCTATCATTTTTCCAGTACTACCTAATACTTACCTTCTGCCTTCAGAAGGACGTGTTAAAGAATCCCAAGAAAAGAATGATTATAGAATGACTAATAAGTGTTAATAAAGAAATAGCCAAAATAATCTTTGACTGTAATAAAAGAACAATAGTACTCAGGATGAGGGTGGAGATACTTTGCTATACTCTACACACCAGTTATAGAATTGCATTTTTTTTCCAGTTTCCTCTTTTAGAGGATGTATAGAAAAAGTGGAGCCCTAGTGGTAGAGTGGTTAAGAGCTACAGCTGCTAACCAAAAGGCCGGCAGTTCAAATCCACCAGCCGTTCTTTGGAAACCCTATGGGGCAGTTCTACTCTGTCCTATGTGGTCACTATGAGTTGGAATCAATTCGATGGCAACAGGTTATAGAAAAAGTGGGGTATTCAGAAGAGTGTGACAAGGACAGTTAAGAAGATTCCAAACTGAATTATCTAAGGAAAGGAAATGAAGATGTTTAAGATAAAGAAGGGAAGATATAGATGGTAGGGATAAAGGAATATTAATGATTTTTAAATATTTAAAGGAATAGAATATTGGAGAGAAATAGACTTGTTCTGGATGAACCTAAGTAGGACTAGTGGGGGTCAGAAAAAACCTTCTAATTAGTGGGAGCAGCCCCAAAATGGGAAGGTCTGACTCAACAGGTTGTGAGAATTCCAAGTCCCTGAAGCATGTGGCAGAGTGGAGCCCTTGGCAAGGATGCTGTAGCATGATATTTCCAGAACTGTGTTCTGTAGAACATCAGGTCCACTAGATGTCCACTGGTGGTTTGTAAGAAGAAATAAAAGGTGTGTGTGTGAGTGTTTGTGTGTGTGTGTGTGTATGTGTGTGCTGGCAGCGGCAGGGGTGTTCTCAAGTCAAATAAGTTTGGGAAACACCAGTTTAAAAACAGGGAAATAAGTTCTTTAACTTTAGGATATCTCAATATCCTTAATATGCTGATATTCATAATTTGCTAATATGTGTATTGTGAACATCTAAGAGGCTTTATCATTCCCCAAACTTATTTGGCCAAGGAAACCTTTTGTCTTAGGAATGCCTCTTAATATGTCATGAAGCACAGTTCCATAGAACTTAGTTTAGGAAACATTTTTATAGAGAAGGGGATCTGTTTAATAAATGTTTATAGATGTTTTATAAACTGTTTACAAATGTCTTAAAATCATTTTTGGACCTGATATTCTCTGAAACGTTTTTTAAATGTGGCAAAGTGGAAATATACAAGGAAGGGGAAGGTGTATGAAGTCACATATATGGCATCTATATGGTTTAGCAGAGTTTATTGTACTTTAAATTCCTAGGAATTTTCCTTGTTGCCAAAATAAGCTAAAGTGGTGAAATAATTTTAAGTGTCAGGTAACATAACTTCCCAAAGATACAACCAACATATAACACAACGGAGAGCAGCCTTCTAACCCAGGCTAATTGGCTTAAATTTTTGCACTCTTTTGGTACTCTGAAAAGACTCTGGCTTTGTAAAGCCTCTGTTAGAAGAAAATTACAGAATTAACAGCATAATGAATATTATTCTCTTGTGGAACAGATGACATATTCCTCTACCCTTTGCACCTGCAGTTGTCACTGATTAAAGGGGAAAAGGTCAAAGAAATCACCCTCATAATTGCGCATGATTACATGGGTCCACAGACACACGAACACACTAGCACCTGGGACATTATGTTTGAATTAAATTCAGTTTGTGTTCATTCTGCCTGTTAACGTTTTCTCTAAGGAATGTGAAATGTCTGAATTTGGCTTTTTTTAACTGAACATCTGATGTGGATGTTATAACCACATTCATCTTTGAAAGGACATGCCAGTTATATGGAGTTATACAAAATACTGTGCGTAAGAGCCCATGATGTTGTAATAAATACCCTCCAGCTTCTGCCGGGCACTTTGAAGTAGAAAAGTTGCCCTTAAGAATGAATATGACCAACATTTTCTTTACAGTCAGGTTTAGATTTTCTGAACCTCTCATATTTAATGGTATCCACAGGGAAATCCAAGCAAAAGACTGTGATAAGACTATGTGGTCACTGTTTATAAACAGTCTAATAGTCTAATTTTGGTGGGTTTTCTGCTTTTCCAGGGAAGCAGAAGTACCCACCTGAGTCTGCCCAGTAAAAAAAAAAAAAGCCCAGTACACTACAATAAATATAAAAAGGGGTCTTTCTTAGATGACCCCAAAAAAGTTGTCCTTAAAGCAGCCTAAGACCTATGCAGGTTGCATTTGGGAAATGGAAATGTGGTTTTAATTTCTGTATCTCATTAAGATTGCCAAAGACCAGTCTTGATTCTTATGGGATAAAGGAAAGATTCTACTGATCACTCAATTTCATGTCATGTAAATTGGAGACTTGTAGGTTAGATTTCCTGGGAAACATACTCTGAAACACTGAGATTTGTGCACACAAGGTTTATTCTGCAATTCCCTTGAGATGAAAATAAATGGAAGATTGAAGGAAATAGGATTGGATAGATAAAGAAAGTTGGGCTTTGATACAGTCTTAACTAAGGCCTCAGCCAACCCTATAGATCCCTGGAGCTGGGATGGGCCTTCAGAGTTGTCCCACCCTGAGGCAAGTGCTTTGACACATCCCTCGGTAGATATCAGCCATTCATTTCAGGCTGCCCCAGGGAAGGTGTGTGACCTTGAGCGAAGTGGCTTTCTGGATGAGAGCAATTTTTGGATAGAAACTAAGCTGAGAGCTGACAGCCAACAACACACTTAGCAGCTGGGAGAATAAGTACCTCGATTCTTATGGGAGGGTCTGGGCAGCTCATCATAGCATGCACTACAAATCTGAATAATAAAGAGTAACTTTTTCAATCATTTACCTTAGAATAACCTCAAACTTGGAAAAAGGAAGTTATCTAACATTATTACTGTCCGACGGCACTGGGTTTTTTTTGTATGTGCTTATATTTAATCCTATTTCAAAGAAAGCTGATCTAAAAGAATGTGGAAATTATCAATTTTGTTAATATCACACATAAGTAAAATTTTTCTGAAGATAATTCAAAAGCAGTGGCAGCAGTACATCAACGAGGAACTGCCGTAAATTCAAGCCAGATTCAGAAGAGGACGTGGAACCAGGAATATCATTGCTGATGTCAGATGGATCCTGGCTGAAAGTAGAGAATACCAGCAAGATATTTACCTTTGTCTTATCCACTATGCAAAGGCATTTGAGTGTGTGGCTCATAACAGATTATGGATAGCATTAACACATAATTGTACTCATGAGAAACCTGTACATAGATTAAGAGGCAGTCATTCCAACAGAACAAAGGGATACTGCGTGGTTTAAAGTCGGGAAAGAAGTGTGTCAGGGTTGTAAACTTTCACCATACTTATAAGGTCACTGTGAATCAAAATTGACTCGATGGCAATGGGTTTGGTTTTTGGGTATTCAATCTGTATGCTGAGCAAATAATCTGTGAAGCTGAACTATATGAAGAACAATGGGCAATCAGTATCGGGGGAAAACTCATTAACAATCTGTATTATGCAGATAGCACAACCTTGCTTGCTGAAAGTGAAGAGAACTTGAGGCATTTACTAATGAAGATCAGAGACTACAGCCTTCAGTATGGATTACACCTAACATAAAGAAAACAAAAATCCTTACAACTGAACCAATAAACAGTATCATGATAAACAGAGAAAAGATTGAAGTTATCAAGGCTTTCATTTTACTTGGATCCACAATTAATACCTATGGGAACAGCAGTCAAGAAATCAAACAACATATTGCATTGGGCAAATCTGCTGCAAAAGACTTCTTTAAAGCATTAAAAAGCAAAGATGTCACCTTGAAGACTAAGGTATGCCTGACCTAAGCCATGGTGTTTTCCTTTTTTTTTTTTTTGGTGAGAGCTTACAGCTCAAGTTAATTTCTCATACAAAATTTATATACATATTATTTTGTCATTAGTTGCAATCCCTCCAATGTGACAGCACACTCCCCTTTCCACCCTGTGTTTTTTTGCATCTATTCAACCAGTTCCTGTCCCCTCCTGCCTTTTCATCCTGCCTACAGGTAGGACTGGCCCATTTGGTCTTGTGTATATGATTGAATTAAGAAGCACACTCCTCACGAGTATTGTTTTTTGTTTTATAATCTAGTCTGATCTTTATCTGAAAACCATGGAGTTTTCAATCACCTCATATGCATGTGAAAGCTGGGCAATGAGAAGAAGATTGAAGAAGAACTAATGCCTTTGAGTTATGGTGTTGCCAAAATTATTGAATATACCATGGACAACCAAGAGAACAAACAAATCTGTCTTGGAAGAAGTACAGCCAGAATGCTGTTTAGAAGCAAGGATGGGAAGACTGTCTCACATACTTTGGACATGTTATCAGGAGAGATCAGTCCTGGAGAAAGACATCATGCTTGGTAAAGTAGTGGGTCAGTGAAAAAGAGGAAGAACCCTCAATAAGACGGATTGACACAGTGGCTGCAACAATGAGTTCAAGCATAGCAACAATTGTGAGGATGGTGCAAGACCAGGCAGTGTTTCATTCTGTTGTACATAAGGTCGCTATGGGTCAGAACTGACTCGATGGCACCTAATAACAAATTATGTGCTCGGCAATTAAAGCATTAACACCATAGAGCTAACATTTATTGAATTATTTTGATCTCTCAGGTATTCTGCTAAATTTTGCATGCATGTTATTTCACTTAACTTTCATAATCCATTAATTATATACTTTTATTATTCTCTTCCCCCATGCATCTGTCAGTTTGTTATACTGTGGGGGCTTGTGTGTTGCTGTGATGCTGGAAGCTATGCCACTGATATTCAAATACCAGCAGGGTCACCCATGGTGGACAGATTTCACCTGAGCTTCCAGACTAAGACAGACCAGGAAGAAGGATCAGTGGTCTACTTAGGAAAAAAATTAGTCAGTGAAAATCTTATAAATAGCAGAGGAACAATGTCTGATACAGTGCCTCAGGTTGGAAGGCACTCAAAATACAACTGTGGAAGAGCTGCCTCTTCAAAGTAGAGTTGAACTTAATGATGTGAATGGTATCAAGCTTTCAGGACCTTCGTTTGCTGATGTGGCACGACTCAAAATGAGAAGAAACAGCTGCAAACATCCATTAATAATCAGAACCTGGAATGTAAGAAGTATGAACCTAGGAAAATTGGAAGTTGTCAAAAATGAAATGGAACTCATAAAGATAGATATCTTAGGCATTAGTGAGCTGAAATGGACTGGTATTGGCCATTTTGAATCAGACAATCATATCGTCTACTATGCCGGCAATGACAACTTGAAGAGGAACAGCTTTGCGTTCAATGTCAAAAAGAACATTTCAAGATCTATCCTGAAGTACAATGCTGTCAGTGATAGGATAATATCCATACACCTAAGGAAAACCAGTTAATACGACTATTATTCAAATTTACCCACCAACCACTAAGGCCCAAGATGAAGAAATTGAAGATTTTTACCAATATCTGCAGTCTGAAATTGATGGAACATGCAATCAGTATGCATGTATAATTACTGGTGATTGGAATGCAAAAGCTGGAAACGAAGATGGATCAGTAGTTGGAAAATATGGTCTTGGTTATAGAAACAATGCCACAGATTACATAACTGAATTTTGCAAGGCCAATGGCTTCTTCATTGCAAATACCTTTTTTCACCAACATAGACCAAGACTATACACATGGACCTCACCAGATTGGAGTTAAATTCACACAGGAATTTAACTTGGAATTTAATTCACACAGGTATTAAACCGACTACATCTGTGGAAAGAGACAATGGAAAAGCTTAATATCATCAGTCAGAACAAGGCCAGGGGCCAACTGCGGATCAGACCATCAGTAATTCATACGCAAGTTCAAGTTTAAACTGAAAAAAATTAGAACAAGTCAATGAAAGCCAAAGTACGAACTTGAGTATATCCCATCTGAATTTAGAGACATCTCGAGAATAGATTTGACACGTTGAACACTAATAACCGAAGACCAGAAGAATTGTGGAATGACATCAGGGACATCATAGATGCAGAAATCAAGAGGTTATTGAAAAGACAAGAGAGAAAGAAAAGACCTAAATGGATGTCAGGAGAGACTCTGAAAATAGCTCTTGAATGTCGAGTAGCTAAAGCAAAAGGAAAAAATGATAAAGTAAAAGAGCTGAACAGAAGATTTTAAGGGCAGCTGGAGAAGACAAAGTAAAGAGTTATGATGACATGTGCAAAGACCTGGAGCTAGAATACCAAAAGGGAAGAACATGCTCAACATTTCTTAGTCTGAAAGAACTGAGGAAAACATTCAAGCTTTGAGTTGCAACATTGAAGGATTCTATGGGGAAAATATTAAATGATGCAGGAAGCATCAAAAGAAGATGGAAGGAGTACACAGAGTCACTACACCAAAAAGAATTGGTCGATGTTCAACCATATCAGGAGGTAACATATGATCAGGAACCAGTGGTACTGAAGGAAGAAGTCCAAGCTGCACTGAAGGCATTGGTGAAAAATAAGGCCCCAGGAATTGACAGGATACCAAATGAGATGTTTCAACAAATGGATGCAGCACTGGAAGTGCTCATTCATCTATGCCAAGAAATTTGGAAGACAGCTACCTGGCCAACCAACTGGAAGAGATCCATATTTATGCCTATTCCCAAGACAGGTGATCCAACAGAATGCAGAAATTATCAAACAATATCATTAATATCACATGCAAGTAAAATTTTGCTGAAGATCATTCAAAAGCGGCTGCAGCAGTATATCAACAAGAAAATGCAGATATTCAAGCTAGATTCAGAAGAGGATGTGAAACCAGGAACATCATTGCTGATGTCAGATGGACTCTGGCTGAAAGCAGAAAATACCAGAAAGATGCTTATCTGTGTTTTATTGACTACGCAAAGCCATTCAACTGTGTGGATCATAACAAATTATGGATAACATTACAAAGAATGGGAATTCCAGAACACTTATTGTGCTCATGAGGAATCTGTTCACGGATCAAGAGGCAGTCATTTGAACAGAAAGAACAAAGGGATACTGCACGGTTTAAAGTCAGGAAAGGTGTGCGCCAGCGTTGTATCTTTTCACCATAGCTATTCAGTCTGTATGCTGAGCAAATAATCCGAGAAGCTGGACTATATGAAGAACAGGGTATGAGGATTGGAGGAAGACTCGTTAACAACATGTGTTATGCAGATGACACAACCTTGCTTGCTGAAAATGAAGAGCACTTGAAGCACTTACTGATGAAGATCAGAGACCACAGCCTTCAGTATGGATTACACCTCAACAAAAAGAAAACAAAAACTCTCACAACTGGACCAATAAACAACATCATGATAAATGGAGAAAAGATTGAGGTTGTCAAGGATTTCATTTTACTTGGGTCCACAATCAACAACCCTAGAACCAGCAGTCAAGAAATCAAAACATGCATTGCATTGGGCAAATCTGCTGCAAAAGACCTCTTTAAAGTGTTGATAAGCAAAGACATCATCTTAAGGACTAAGGTGTGCCTGACCCAAGCCATGGTGTTTTCAGTCCTCATCTGCATGGGAAAGCTGTACAATGAATAAGGAAGACCGAAGAAGAATTGACACCTTTGAATTATGGTGTTGGAGAAGAATATTGAATATACCATGGTGTTGCCAAAAGAATGAACAAATCTGTCTTGGAAGAAGTGCAACCAGAAAGCTCCTTGGAAGCAAGGATGGCATGACTTTGTCTCATGTACTTTAGACACGTTTATCAGAAGGACTCAGTCCCTGGAGAAGGACATCATTCTTGGTAAAGTAGAGGGTCAGTGAAAAAGACAAAAACCCTCAACGATATGGATTGACACAGTGGCTGCAACAATGGGCTCAAGCATAGAAACAATTGTGGGAATGGCACAGACTGGGCAGTGTTTTGTTCTGTTGTGCATAGGGTGGCTATGAGTCGGAACTGACTCCACGGCACCTAGCAACAACAACAACAACATTATTCTTTGAGGGCAGTAGTGGTTCATTGGTAGAAGTCTCAACTTCCATCCTGGAGACCTGAGTTTGATTCCTGGCCAATGCACCTCATGTGTAGCTACTACTTATTTGTCAGTGGTAGCTTGCATGTTGCTATGATGCTGAACCGGTTTCAGGTGAGCTTCCAGACTAAAACAGACTAGGAAGAAAGACCTGTTGATCTACTTCCAAAAATCAGACAATGAAAACCCTACAGATCACAACAGTCCTATCTGCAACTTGTTCTGTGGTACATGGGATGGTCATGAATTATGGGCTGACTTGATACATGGGATGGTCATGAATTATGGGCTGACTTGATAGCAGCTAATAATAACAACAACAACATTATTCTCCTACACAAGTGAGGAAATTAAAGCTGGAAAGATTAACTTGCCTAAAATAACACAAGTATAAATGAGAGTGCCAAGATTTGAATTCAAAAGTTTGCTCCAAGGTCCTCAATCTTAACCTCTAACCACCTATAAATATTGTATTGTTTTACTCTTACAAAAACACTGTGAGGAAAGTAGCCATTATTATCCCAATTTTATAATGAGGAAAATGAGTCCCAGGGAGACTGAGTCATCTTCTCGGGGTCACCTGTTATTAGCAACTCAAATAGGACTCTCTCTGATTCCACAGCTCTTGCTCTTCCTACTTCCCCTTGTATTGATTGTAGGCAATCCATTAAAGCTCGATAAATACTCATTTCACTTGTGAGTCCATGGAGAGTAGTTTTTATTTAGCCTCATAAATCCTTGAGAATATATGTAATATTTTCACTGGAATTGTAATATGTGCTAATAAAGAGACCAAAATCTAGTTCGCGAGGCCAAAGGAGGCTTCATGGATGTCTCGTTTTCCAGTGATTCCGTGCAAGGGTATTCAGAGCAATTCCTATTTGTTGCCATTCAGATAAATCAGGAGTTAGTCCTATAGTAAAAGCAGGGATCATGTCTGATTCATCCCTGCATTTACTCCAAACTGCCACGTGGTAGGAACTCAACAAATCAATCAATAAATTTATAAATATCATGGAGACTGTAGTTCCCATAGTTTCACCATCAAGGACTTCTTTTACTATATTTCCTCACAGAGCCCTCTCCTCTTAATAAATGTATATGTTGTAACAATTTTTTTCCTCATTGTTTACATTAAAGGCATACAGAATTCAGTATTATGTCCAATAAGCAATACTCATTGTTATAGAGTTGATTCTGACTCATAGAGTGTCCCATAGGGTTTCCAAAGAGCGGCTGGTGGATTTGAACTGCTGACCTTTTGGGTAGCAGCCAAGCTCTTAACCAGTGCACAGTAGGTACCAAAAACCCATTTCATTGAGTTGATTCCAACTCGTGGTGACCCCGTGTATTATGGAGCAGAGTTGCTCCGTACGTTTTTTTCGGCTGTAATCTTTATGGAAGCAGGTAGCCTGGCTTTTCTTCCTTGTTGACCCTGGCTGGGTTCACATCACCAACCTTTCGATTAGTAGTCAAACAAACAGTTTGTACCACCTAGGAACCTACAAGCAATAGATGTCGTTGTTAGGTGGTATCAAGTTGGTTCTGACTCATAGCAACCCCATGTTCAACAGAACGAGACACCGCCTGTTCCTGCACCATCCTCACAATTGTTGCTATGTTTGAGCCCATAAGCAATAGATAGACAATTCTGAAACTGAATTGATAAGATTATCCTGCCAACAGTAAAGAAAAATGTCATTTTAGTTAACTTTCGTCACCACAGAGTGTAACTAAATGACCTCTGTTGTGGCTTTCACCATTACTATCTCTGGTATCCCTAAGTCCAGAAGATCCAAGCTAGGATCCATTGAATGCCAAGGGATAAACCTAGATAGTCCTTGAGATGCTTGTTCCAAGAAAGAACAGAAATGTAAAACCTTCCTTCAGGACAAGCTCAGCAGCACCTCTTTCCTTCCAGAGAGGAGAAAAGAAGGTCAAGTCAGGTACCAGCAGATAGAAACGGTATGCTCTGAATAAAGTAAACTGCTTCTGAGCTTTGAGTACCCACATTCCCCAAGCATTTGTGCAGAGTGAGGAACTCCTTAGTGCTGAGGAAGAGACTGCGAAGTGAGAACACTTGATCCCACACAGAAGTGTTCATTTTAGTGAGACTCTACTCTTGAACGAAAACCCATTGTCTGCTTCCTGGCAATCTAATTCCTATTAATAGACTGAAGGGTCCCTTAGTTTTGAATTTACAAAGCTTTCTCTCTCCCTTCATTCCTTTGGTAAATTAGCAGAAAGAATGGTCCCTGCACACCAGGTGGCCCCACTGCAGGGCTGACTGTGCTCACATTCTGTCTCCTAGCAGGGTTCCTGACTCATTTCCAAACACTGGTTTGGAGCTAACGACAAGCCTGAGGACATGGGACATTTTATGAACTCTTAACATCATTTTTCTTGTAGTTTATTTTAATTGAAAATGGATTTTTTAAGAGTTTTCTTCCTAGCCACAGCAAAAAGGGCTACTGTTGCTTTCATCAAAGGAAACGGATGGTGTCACTTGCTTTGATTTGACTGCATTGCTTTTTATCAAACGACAAAAAGCTCAAGTAAACTAACAACCTGCCAACATGGGGATGAGGTGAAATATCTCTCACTGTACTTCTGAGAACATGGAATTCTGTCTTTAGGGTGAGGATGAGGCTTGGTCAGTCCCTGTGCCCTGATATTCTTAGCGTGACAGAAGCTCTTGTGTCATCCTGCAGCTTCCAGAGGATGTCTAAACACATGGCCGGTGTTGTTGGTTAAGAACAACCCTGGACCTTTTTGTTGTTAGATGTCATCGAGACGGTCCTGACTTATAGTGACCCTGTCTGGGTACAACAGAATGTAACACTGCCCGGTCCTGTGCCATCCTCACAATTGTTGTTATGCTTAAGCCCATTGTTGCAGACACTGTGTCAATCCATCTCATTGAGGGTCTTCCTCTTTTTCGCTGACCCCTCTACTTTACCAAGCATGATGTCCTTCTTTAGGGACTGATCCCTCCTGACAACATGTCCAAAGTATACGGGACATAGTTTCACCATCCTTGCTTCTAAGGAGCATTCTAGCTATACTTCTTCTAAGACAGATTTGTTTTTCTTTCAGTTTTTCTTTAGTTTCAAATTGAACTTACATATGAGCAATTGATGGTCTGTTCCACAGTCAGCCCCTAGGCATTAGTGAGCTGAAAGGGACTAGTATTGGCCATTTTGAATTGGACGGTTATATGGTCTACTATGCCAAGAATGACAACTTGAAGAGGAATGACATTGCATTCATCACCAAAAAGAACATTTCAAGATCTGTCCTGAAATACGGCGCTGTCAGTGATAGGATAATATGCATACGCCTACAAGGAAAACCAATTAATACGAGTATTATTCCAATTTACGCGCCAATCACTAAGGCCAAAAATAAAGAAATTGAAGATTTCACTAACTTCTACAATCTGAAATTGATAGAACATGCCATCAGGAAGAGACGATGGAAAAGCTCAAACCCTGGACCTTACATAGTACTTTAGCAGATAATAGCGTGTGTGAATGTGTGTGTGCACACGTGTGTGATCCTCATAGTAACTCCCAAAGTACTATTATTCCTAATTTTATCATTAGGGAACACTGAGACTACTCAGATAGTTTCTGTACTTTAAGCAAGGTTATAAATAAAAAACATCACTAGAGTCAGGACCAGAACTCAAATCTCTCTCCTAATATCAATCCAGTTGATGTGATAATTTTATTTTATAACTCCATCTTTCCCCTACTGGAAACCCTGGTGATGTAGTGGTTAAGAGGTAAGGCTGCTAACTAAAAGGTTGGCAGTTCAAATTCACCAGGAACTCCTTAGAAACTCTATGGGGCATCTCTACTCTGTCCTCCAGTGTTGCTATGAGTCAGAATCAAATCGAAGGCAATGGGTTTTGGTTTTTTCTTCCCCTACTAGACTGTATTTACCAGGAGAGCAAGGACTATATCTGCTTCTGACCTTCATAGTGTCCTCAGCACACAGAATAATATTTAGCACACATCAAAAAAAAAACCCAGTGGCTGTTGAGTCAATTACCACTTACAGCAACCCCATGTGTGACAGGGTAGAACTGTACTCCAGAGGGTTTTCAATGGCTGATTTTTCAGAAGCTGATCACCAAGCCTTTCTTCTGAGGTGCCTCTGGGTGGATCTGAACAGCCTTTCTTTCAGTTAGTAACTGAGTTCTTAACCTAGGGACTTTAGCACATAGGAGGTGCTTTATAAATATGTGTTGAATGAACGTCTTTATCAAACCACAAATGGTGTTTGGTTTTGATTGGAACAGAGACTCTGGAAAGCCAAGGAGAGAGGGCTTTCTTCCTTTTGAAAACACAGGGAGAAAAATTCAAATAAACTGTACATTTAGTTGTGCCTTTAATTAATTTATATTTTGCACCTATATAGACACAGTAATTTACTTGTGGAAATATATAGCACGGGATGTAGGAATACGCAGGGCAACTTTCATCTCATATCCAGGAGAGCCTAAGACATCTAATATGTACCGAATTGTGTGTTAGGGCATTGTTTCACAGATAATTCATGTGGCTCAATTCTTCCTATGACTGAAATTTTGGGAGAAAAAAGATGTTAAAAATATGAACTGTTTTCATCAGACGTTCATCAGATATGATGCTTCCTGAAGAGAAACAGGTTTGGCATAAAATAATAAGTCTTGTGTTTATGGAAGTTATGTGATACACCCATCTACCTGAGGTTATTTTAAAACCCCTGACATTGCTCAGGAAACTCTGGTGGCATAGTGGCTAAGAGCTACAGTTGCTAACTAAAAGGTTGGCAGTTTGAATCCACCAGGCTCTCCTTGGAAACCCTACAGGACAGTTCTACTCTTTCCTTTAGGGTTGCTATGAGTTGGAATCAACTCATTGGCAATGGGTTCTTTGAACATTGTTCAAACCTGTGGATGAAAAGGCCCTGCCTATTATCCCTATATGTGTCGGTACCTGAAATGCCAATCTTTTGATCAAGAGTTTCTTTTTGTTTTATTTACATTTTCAAGTGAAATTTCTAAGCTTTCAGAAATGGCCAGATTGACTGGAAACTGTGTTTTAAAATGCTAGGCTTAATTTTAATAAGCTGGTCTTGGGTGAATTACTTGCTCAGGGGAAGAAAGGCTTATGATCATTATTCTAAACTCTGCAGATTAACCAAGCTTCCATTTCCCAGGACAGGCTGGGTATGGGACAGGCGGTAAAGAGGCACTTACATTTTCCTAATAGTCTTTATCCCCAAGTGCATCACAGAGTTCTGTAAAAATGAACACATTGATGTTGGAAACTTTATTCCATTCCATAAAAGAAACACTTCATTGAAGATTAAATGCATTCAAATACAATTCACTGAAAGACAGAACTCTTTTGTTATCTATAATTGTTCATAATTGCAAAATACAAGTTTAGAGAAGTTAAGATGTAACACATATAAAATACATTTGGTGTTAGGTATTACATATACATTTATGTATATACACTTGAATATGAATTTGACATAGATTCATAATAAATTTAATTCTAATTAACTAAATAAAAATTATTATCAACTATAACTATATATGTATATACTACTATAACTAGTTGATAGTAAATAGGTAGATTAAAGAAACCTGATCAGTTAAATAAATGTTATTGTTACAAAGACGCTGATGATTACTGGTATCATTAGCATTGACGCTAAATCCCATGGCACTTTATGTAAAATTCAGCGAACGTCATTTTGCAAATTTTCAGGTTGACCTGTTGATTTGCAGGTGTGCCCTGCCAACTGCAGAAAAGTTTGGTTAATTTAGAGCTTAAAATCCTTCAGGTTAATTTAAAAAATACTTTTATTCAACTGAGTAGTGGCGAGTTCACAAACTAAAATCTGTGGCAATAGCCATAGTGAGAAAGGCTGAGTTAGCGTTTTCATGAATTATGTTATTGCATCTACTTCCGTACTTGGACCTATGAAACATATTTTATTTCTGAAAATAAAACTCATTTATTTATTCAATGGATATTTATTGAGTGCTTGCTATATCTTGGTGCTCCTTGGAAACTCTATGGGGCAGTTCTACTCTGTCCTATAGGGTCACTATGAGTTGGAATAGACTTGATGGCACTGGGGTTTGGTTTTATTTTACTATATCTTAGGCACTGTGCTCACTACTGAGAATACAACATGAGAAAACAAAGTGTAGTTGTCCTCAAAGAGCTTGCAGTCTAGCTGGAGAGACAGGCATTAATCAAACTCGTAAGTATAATTAAAATTCAGATTAGTGTTTTGAAGAAGTGACTTTAAACCATCACCTGAAAGATGAATGAGCTGACCAGGTAAAGGGGCAGGAGGGCAAGGCATTCTTGCGAAGTATTGGCAAAGTTTCCTGAGGAAACATAGGTTGTTCAAGATGAGCTAGACAGATGGTGTGACTAGAATTCAGGAAGAGGAAGAGTGACAGGCGATGAAATTCAAGAGCAGCTAGTGGCCAATGTTCAGGGTCCTATAGGCCAGCCAAGGATCTTTATCTTCAAAGCACAAGGAAGTAATTGAAGCTCAGACCCTGCAGGGTGTCAAGGAGGCCAAAACACCCTTCTGCTCCTGTCCATCTCCAGTCAGGACCCCAACTGGCCCCCACACTTCCATGGCCCCTACTAGCTGGTCACCTTGTCTTTCCTAATCACATCATCTCTTTCATGCCCATATGCTTTTTTTTTTTTGCATGTGCTGTTCTCTCTTCTTGGAATACCTTACCTCTCCTTCTTTATCTAAAGAGCACCCACCAAAACCAAGCTCAGATGACCCCTATTTTGTGAAATATTCCTTAAATCCCTCCTTAGTTTCTCCAAAGTAAAATTACTTCATCTTCCGTGTTCCCATCTTATCCTATACCCTCCTCTTGTTGTGACTGATTCACCTCTATTTTGCTCATTTGACTTTGAGACTTCCCAGACCAGGATTCCTAGCTCACCATTTGAGTTGAACAAATATGTTGCTTTCCTTTTAGGTTTCAGAGATTATGGTAGGTACAAGGGACATTTTTACATCTATAATATGGCTTCTGATTTTTCAAAAGCATGCAGGCACTGATAGGAACAGGCATAAAAAAAAAAAAACAGGCATGGAAATGGATAAAGGGCAGTTATGTATTAAGGGCAGTCCTAGAGTTATGTTTAAGATTTACAAAGCATAAAGAAAAGGGTTCTTCACCTAGATTTGGGTGGGAGGGATTGAGATGATGGCTAGGCCAAATCTTGAAGAATAAGCAGAATTTAGTGAAGCCAAGAAAGATATGGGAGGGTAGAATGGATTTTTATGTAACAAAAAAAGCCTGCAAAATGCACAGAGGTATGAAACCAAAAGGTGTGTCTGGGAGAAAATACAAGCATTTCAGCATTATTGGAGAACAAATAGCAGGTAAAGAGTAGCAGTGAATGAGGCTGAAGAGATGTGAATAGAGTGGGGAAGGCATGAAGAGACTTCGACAAGATAAATACTGTATACTAAAATATATAGTATTTACTTACTATGCTAGTAAGTAAATAGAATACTATAGTATTTACTAATATATAGTATTTATATTATGTAAACATATAATAAAACAGGTTTTTTGTTTTCAATATAGTATTTAGTACCACTGTTGTTGTTGTTAGTTGCCATCAAGTTGATGATTCTAACTCATGGTGGCCCATGCCTACTGAGTAGAACTGCTCCATAGGATTTTCAAGGCTGTGACCTTTCAGAAGTAGATGGCCAGCCCTTTCTTTCAGGGCATTCTGAGTGGATTCAAACAGTCAACCTTTCAGCTAGTAGTCAAGCACTTAGTCATTTGCACTACTCAGGGGCCTTTGGTAATACTAAATACTGTACACTAAATTGCTGGAACTTTATCCCTTAGGTGAGAGAAGGCTTTGCCGTGGTTCATGTGGAGGAATGATGCTCTCAGATGCATTTGAGAGAAAGTGTTCTGACTGTAGTGTGGATAAAGCCCAAACACAACTATGGTAAAATCTCTCCAAGAGAGATATGAAGAAGTTCTGAATGAGGGAATTACTTTAGGGAGATACCAACTAGCACACTCTCTTCTATAGAGCAGGCATACAATACATGTTTGTTGAATGAATGAATGATTACAAAAGCTAAAATTCAACCAGTTTGTCTTATACCATGAAATTTTTTAAGTTGAGCCCAAATTTTATTACCACTAGAGCAGGTTTTTCAATTCACTGTAGTTATCTGCCAAGTATTAAATAAAATCAGGGGATTGTAGTTAAAATCATGAATTCTCCACAACTACATTGCCCCTAAAGAGGCAAAAATTGCTTTTTGGGAATGGGGAGAGAATGAAAACAATTATTATTTTTAAGTAAAAAAGATACACAAATCAGACATAGACAATTACAGTCTATGTGTAGTATTTGGAAACCCTGGTGGCGTAGTGGTTAAGTGCTATGGTACTAACCAAAAAGTTGGCAATTCAAACCCACCTGGCCCTCCTTAGAAACTGTGGGGCAGTTCTGTTCTGTCCTATAGGGCTGCTATGAGTCAGAATCAACTCAATGGCAATGGGTTTTTTGTTTTGTTTTGTTTTTTTGTAGTATTACAATTTCATCAAGGAGGAGGCAGGTTAGGGAAAGAAGTGTCTAAAAAGGCTCCTTAGGGGAGCAATAATACAAAAGGTTAAGAAATCCTACTGTAAATAATTACTGCACTTCCAGTAACATTTGCTAGTCTTAATCCAATAGATTGAGTGCTTCTGTTTAACATAATTCTACTTAAAACTCTGAGCATTTGAGATTTGAGTTTATTGCTTGTTTTGCCTTTGGTATCATATTGACTTTAGGAAGTATGTCTGAGCAGAAAAGAAGAGCTATTCCCTTGGCTCCAAAAAATGGTATTTTAAATGTAAAACTCCTATTTCATCTGAGGACCACAACCTATTCTAAAAGGATGTTTCATGAATCCTCAGAGCAATCCCTTTTACAGAGAAACAGAAGAGGACTCTTGTGCTTTTCTTCCAGCCTCTTTCCATTGGATTAACAATTAGTTTGTCTGAATCCAGACCCAGGAATTTTAATCTTAGAGTAGTAGTGACATAAATGGTTAAGCACTCAGTTACTAACTGAAAGGCTGGAGGTTTGAATCCACCCAGAATTTCATCAGAAGAAACACCTGGCCATCTACTTCTGAGAGATCACAACCATTGAAAACCCTTCGCAGTAGACTGACTGAAACACATGGGGTCACCACGAGTTGGAATCGACGCCATGGTCACTGGTTTGATTTTGGTTTAGAGGGCATTTTAGGGGCTGTTTTTGTGACAGTTATGGCTTTAAGATGGGAATTTGGTTGCCTTGGAACCTCCCACAATGTAGTACTCCCAGAATCTGGTGAACTAGCTACTCAAGGTCAATACAGAATCCCACACTGGCCTCAGCATCGCTCTGACCCACGCCACTCCACCCCTCACCTCTCAAAGTGAATGTATCTGTTGAATAACAAGTCTTCCCAAGAAGTGCACTGGTTGTTCTGCCCTTTCCAAAGAGTGTTTTCCTTTTCTAAAATGAAGAAGTACTGTTGCATCACAGCAGAGCTATTTCATCTGCTCTAGCAAGTCCAGAAGAGAAAGTAATGAGATTCAGACCCGAGTCACTGCGCACATATTGCCACAGCACCTGTCTTTCTAATGAACTTGAATATACTTGTATTGTCCTCCAGGGACATTTTAAGATAGAATTCTCTTCTGAAACAGTTTCTGTGAGGACCAAATTTCCTCATCTGGGCCTTTTTTATCCATGTCATGCTCTTTTAGAAGCGACTGGATCCTCCTCTGTTTGTGTCTTAATACGAAAATGTACATGCAGAAAAATAAGAACCAGGGATTTTTAAAGTAATCCCAGAGGATGAGTGTAGACCAAGTTAGCTGACCCAAATTGCTGGACATGATACACTTGTTTAAATTAGGTATATTTTCTGAGATCTGGAGAAATGCACATGTGTGGCACTCCATGTTTCAACTTCCCTCAACCCTTCTAAGTTTCCAAAAGGATGCGTGGCTTCCTACTTTCCTTGATTTTCATGACACAATGTCTCCTGATTTTCCTCCTACTTCTATGCTTATTCCTCTTCCTGCCCATCCCTTAAATGCTGCTGATCTACAAAGTTTCTCTTCTCTTCCCTCTCAACAAATCGTGTCCAGGTGATCTTATCTACTCTTATAGCGACCTTATGTACAACAGAACTAAACATTGCCCAGTCCTGTGCCATCCTCACAATTGTTATGTTTGAGCCCTTTGTTGCAGCCACTGTGTCAGTCCATCCCAATGAGGGCCTTACCCTTTTTCAATGATCCTTTACTTTACCAAGCATGGTGTCTTTCTCCAGGGACTTGTCCCTCCTTATAACATGTCCTAAGTACATGAGAAGAAGCCTCACCATCCTCACTTCCAAGGAGAACTCTGGATATATTTCTTCCAAGAATGATTTCTTCAATCTTCTGGCAGTCCACGGTAATACTCTTTGCCAACACCATAATTTAAAAAGGCATCAATTATTCTTCGGTCTTCCTTATTCACTGTCCAGCTTTTGCATGTGCATGAGGCGATTGAAAGTATCATGGCTTCTCTCAAAATGACATCTTTGCTTTTTAACACTTTAAAGATGTCTTTTGCAGCAGATTTGCCCAGTGCAATATGTCATTTGATTTTCTGACTGCTGCTTCCATGGACGTGGATTGTGGATCCAAGTAAAAATGAAATCCTTGACAACATCAGTCTTGCTCTGTTTATCGTGATTTTGCTTATTGGTCCAGTTGTGAGGATTTTTGTTTTCTTTATATTGAGGTGTACCCCATATGGAAGGCTGTAGTCTTTGATCTTCATCATTAAGTGCTTCAAGTCCTCTTCAGTTTTAGCAGACAGGGTTGTGTCATCTGCTCATCACAGGTTGTTAATGAGTCTTCCACCGGCCCTACTGCCATAGTCTTCTTCATGGTCCAGCTTCTGGGATTACTTGCTCAGCATACAGATTGAATGTTGTTGTTGTTAAGTGCCATGGAGTCGGTTCCAACTCATAGAGACCCTATGTACAACAGAATGAAACTCTGCCCGGTCCTGCGCCATCCTCACAATCGTTGCTATGCTTAAGTCCATTGTTGCAGCCACTGTGTCCATCCATCTCACTGAAGATCTTCCTCTTTTTTGCTGATCCTCTACTTTACCAAACATGATGTCCTTCTCCAGGGACGGATCCCTCCTGACAACATGTTCAAAGTATGTGAGACATAGTCTTTCCATCCTTGCTTCTAAGGAGCATTCTGGTTGTACTTCTCCCAAAACATGTTTGTTCGTTCTTTTGGCAGTCCATGGTATATTCAATATTCTTCTTCAACACCACAAATACAAAACATCAATTCTTCAGTCTTCCTTATTCATTGTCCAACTTTCACATGCATACCAGGTGATTGAAAACACCATGGCTTGGGTTGTGCTCACCTTAGTCTTCAAGGTGACGTCTTTGCTTTTCAACACTTTAAAGCGGTCTTTTGCAGCAAATTTGCCCAATGCAATGTGTCTTTTGATTTCTTGACTTCTGCTTCCATGGGTGTTGATTGCGTTTCCAAGTAAAATCAAATCCTTGACAACTTCAATCTTTTCTCCATTTGTCATGATGTTGCTTATAGGTCCAGTTGTAAGAATTTTTGTTTCCTTTATGTTGAGGTATAATCCATATTGAAGGCTGTGGTCTTTGATCTTCATTAGTAAGTGCTTCACGTTTTCTTCACTTTCAGCAAGCAAGGTTGTGTCATCTGCATAATGCAGGTTGTTAATGATTCTTCCTCCAATCCTGATGCCCTGTTCTTCTTCATATCGTCCAGCTTCTCAGATTATTTGCTCAGCATACACATTGAATAGGTATGGTGAAAGGATACAGCCCTGAGGCACACCTTTCCTGACTTTAAACCATACAGTATCTCCTGGTTCTGTTCAAACCACTGCCTCTTGATCTATGTACAGGCTCCTTATGAGCACAATTAAGTGTTCTGGAATTCCCATTCTTTACAATGTTATCCATAATTTGTTATGATCCACACAGTGGAATGCATTTGCATAGTCAAAAAAACACAGGTAAACATCTTTCTGGTATTCCCTGCATTCAGCCAGGATCCATATGACATCAGCAATTTCTGGCAGTTTTCTGTGGATACACTGCTGCAGCCACTTTTGAATGATCTTCAGCAAAATTTTACTTGAGTGTGGTATTAATGGTATTGTTGGATAATTTATGCATTTGGTGGGCTCACCATTCTTGGGAATAGGCATAAATATGGATCTTTGCGAGTCAGTTGGCCAGGTAGCTGTCTCCCAAATCTCTTGGTGTAGATGAGTGAGTACTTCAATGCTGCATCTGTTTGTTGAAACATCTCAATAGGCGTTCCATCGATTTCTGGATCCTTGTTTTTCACCAATGCCTACAGTGCAGCTTGGACTCCTTCCTTCAGTACCATTGGTTTCTGCTCCTATGATACCTCCTGAAATTGTTGAACATTGACTAATTCTTTTTGTTATACTGACTCTGTGTGTTCCTTCCATCTTCTTTTGATGCTCCCTGAGTCATTTAGCATTTTTCCTATTGAATCCTTCACTATTGCAACTCGAGGCTTGAATTTTTTCCTGAGTTCTTTCAGCTTGAGAAATGCTGAGTGTGTTCTTCCCTTTTGGTTTTCCATCTCCAGATCTTTGCACATGTCCTTATAACACTTTGTCTTCTCAAGCCACCCTTTGAAATCTGTTCAGCTCTTTTACTTCATCATTTCTTCCTTTTGTTTTAGCTATTTGAAGTTCAAGATCAAGTTCCAGAGTCTCTTCTGATATCCATTTTGGTTTTTCTTTCTTTCCTGTCTTTTTAATGACCTCTTGCTTTCTTCATGTGTGATGTCCTTGATGTCATTCCACAACTAGTGTGGTCTTTAGTCATTAGTATTCAACACGTCAAATCTGTTCTTGAGATGGTCTCTAAATTCAGGTGGGATATACTCAAGGTTGTGTTTTGGCTCTTGTCGACTTGTTCTAATTTTCTTTAGTTTCAACTTGAACTTGCAAATGAGCAATTGATGGTCTGTCCTGCAGACCATATGGACTGAATAAGTAAGTATTGTGAAAGCATGCAACCCTGACGCACACCTTTCTTGATTTTAAATCACGCAGTATCCCCTTGCTCTGTTTGAAGGACTACCTCGTAGTCTATGTACAGGCTTTGCATGAGCACAATTCAGTGTTCTGGAATTTCCACTCTTCGCAATGTTCTCTATAATTTGTTATGATCCACACAGTCGATTACTTTTGTATAGTCAATAAAACACAGGTAAACATCTTTCTGGTATTCTCTGCTTTCAGCCAAGATCCATCTGGCATTAGAAATAATATTCCTCATTCCAGGTGCTCTTCAAATCTGGCTCAAATTTCTGGAGGTTCCCTGCAAATGCACTGCTGCAACCATTTTTGAATGATCTCCAGCAAAGTGTTACCTGAGTGTGATATTAATGATATTGTTTGATAACTTTCTAATTCTGTTGGATCACCTTTCTTTGGAATGGCACAAATATGGATCTCTTCCAATTGGTTGTCCAGGTAGCTATCTTCTAAATTTCTTGGCATAGATGAATGAGAACCTGAAGTGGTGCATCTGTTTCTTTGAAACGACTCAATTCGTACTCCATCAATTCCTGGAGCCTTGTTTTTCACCAATGCTTTCAGTGCAGTTTGGCCCTCTTCCTTCAGTACCATCAGTTCTTGGACATATGCTACTTCCTGAAATAGTTGTACATCGACCAATTCTTTTTGGTATAGTGACTCTGTGTATTCTTCCATCTTCTTTTGACACTTCCTGCATCATTCAATATTTTGCCAATAACCAAAAAAACCCATTCCCATTGAGCCGATTCCAACTCACAGAGACCATACAGGGCAGAGTACAACTGCCCCATAGGGTTTCCAAGGAGTGCCTGGTGGATTCAAACTGCTGACTTTCTGGTGAGCAGCCTTAGCACTTAACCACTACACCACCAGGGTTTCCATTTTGCCTATAGAACCCTTCAAAATTGCAGCTGAAGCCTTGAATTTTTTCTTCAGTTCTTTCAGCTTGAGAAATGCCAAGCACGTTCTTCCCTTTTGGTTTTCTAACTCCGGATCTTTGCAAATGTCATTATAATGCTTTACTTTGTCTTCTCAAGCCTCCCTTAGAAATATTCTGTTTAGCTCTTTTATTTCAACATTTCTTCCTTTTACTTTAGCTACTCAACATTCAAGAGCAATTTTCAGAGTCTCTTCTGACATCCATTTTGGTTTTTCTTTCTTTCCTGTCTTTTTAATGACCTCTTGCTTTCTTCATGTATGATGTCCTTGATGTCTTTCCACAACTTGTCTGGTGTTCAGTCATTAGTGCTCAATGTGTCAAAACCACTCTTGAGATAGTCTCTAAATTCAGGTGGAATATATTCAAGGTCAAAAATTGGCTCTCGTGGACTTGTTCTAATTTTCTTCACCTTCAATTTGAACTTGCATATGAGCAATTGATGGTCTGTTCCACAGTCAGCCCCTGGCCTTGTTCTGACTGATGATATTGAGGTTTTTAATCATCTCTTTCCACGGGTGTAGTAAATGTGATTCCTGTGTTTTCCATCTGGTGATACAACGTGTATAGTCACCATTTATTTTGTTGAAAAAGGTATTTACAATGAAGAAATCGCTGGTCTTCCAAAATTTTATCATGCAATCCCCAGCATCATTTCTGTCACTGAGGCCATATTTTTCAACTATCAATCCTTCTTCATTTTCAACTTTCACATTCCAATCACCAGTAATTATCAGTGCACCTTTATTGCATGTTTGATCAATTTCAGACTGCAGAAGGTGGTAAAAATCTTCAACTTTCTTATCTTTGGCATTAGTGGTTCTTGTGTAAATTCGAATAGTCATAGTAACTGGTCTTCCTTGTAGGTGTATGGATATTATCCTAACACTGACAGCACTGTACTTCAAGATAGATCTTGAAATGTTCTTTTTGATGATGGACACAAGGCCATTCTTCTTCAATTTGTCATTCCTGGCATAGTAGACCATATGATTTGCTGACTCAAATGGCCAATACTAGTCCATTTCTGTTCACTAATGCCCAGGATATCGATGTTTATGAGTTCCATTTCATTTTCAACAGTTTCCAGTTTTCCTAGATTCTTACTTTGTACATTCCACTTTCTGATTATTAATGGATGTTTGCAGCTGTTTCTTCTCATTTCAAGTCATGCTACATCAGCAAGTGAAGGTCTCAAAAGCTTGACTCCATCCTGGTCATTAAGGTCAATTCTACTTTGAGGAGACAGGTCTTCCCCTGTTGTATTTTCAGTGCCTTCCAACCTGAGGGGCTCGTCTTCCATCACTATATATCAAACAATATTCTGCTATTATTCATAAGGTTTTTACTGGCCAGTTTTTTCAGCAGTAGACTGCTAAATCCTTCTTCCTAGCCTTAGTCTGGAAGCTTAGCTGAAATCTGTCCATCAAGGACGACCTTGATGGTATTTGAAATACTGGTGGCAAAACTTCCAGTATCACAGCCACTCGCCAGCCACCACATTATGACTGACAGATGTGTGGAAGAACCCCACTAGATGGCATCATTTTTTCTCAGTTTCTTTCAACAGTGTACACTGTGGTCACTGCAATTCCAGCTACCACAATTTCTGGCCTAGACTACTTCAACAGCCCCTAATCGTTACTCCTGCCCCTAGTCTTGCTATCTGCTATTCATTTGTCTACATCGAAGGCGAACTAATTTCTCTAAATTGTGAATCTAATCATAGCATTCCCCAGGTTAACAGCTTTCATTTGTTCTCCATTTTTCTAATCCCTCTGTCATCTGGTTTGTTTCTACCTCTCCAATGTCTTTAAGGCTTCCTTAGATTTTTATTATATAACCTCTGATATTCTTAAACTCATCATTCTCTCTTTTATTCTCTGTCTCTCTTTTGTCCCTTTCTTTCCTTCTTCTCTCTTCCTTTCCCACTCCTTCCATCTCATCCACTTGTGGTTCTCTCACTCTTTTTTTTTTTTTTTTGCTCATGCACTGTCATCCTTTTGACTTCAGCTTACTTATTGCTTTCTCATGAAAATCTCCCCTTCCTACCCCTCTCCAGTAATGGTAGATTTTACTCCAATTGCTGTCATAGGAAACTGCACAACCTTATTGACAACGCCTGTATCTCTCTGCATCACCCCTTTACTCCTGCTTCAAAGTAAGCACCGTGTCTCTGTCAATGAATAAAGACATGATCTTCCCTCTGCCTCAAATTTCATTACATCATCCTTTAGCCCTCTTATCATCTTTACTTAGCTAACTCCTAATCCTTCGACACTCAGTTTAAGGAAAGACTTTTCTGAAAATTTTCTCTGCCTTCTCAGGCTAGGCTAGGTGACTCTCCTTTATACTCTCATAGTAATGAGTCATCTTTTATAATGTAAGTCAGAACACACCATTCCTTGGTTCCAGATCTTCCAAAGGCTCCCCAGTTCACTCAGAGATCCTTAAACTTATCTCAAAGTCATTATAATGGCCTACAGATGGCCGTCCTGCCTTTCCTCCTTATCCCTCTGACCTCACCTTTCATTACGCTCCCCTTCCTTTTTTCAAGCATAAGCATGCTATCCCCTTAGGGCTATGGCACTAGCTGGAATGCATTTCCCCAGATATCCACATAATTAACTCCTTTATCTCCTTTGCTCAAATGCCTCAGTGAAGCCTACCAAACCACCCTATTTTAATTGGCGGTCAGCACCACTCATCACCACCTGTACACTCATAATCCACCTTTCTATGCTCCATTTTTATAGCACTTTTCCCTCCTATCAAGCTATATAATTTATTTATGATTGTTATTTATAGTCTGTGTCTCTTTATTAGAAAGTAAAGTCCATAAGGCAGATTATTTTTTGTCTATCTGGTTAAGTGAAGTTTTCCAAGTGCCCCTAATGGTGACTGATGCATAGTAGGTGCTTAGTAAATGTATCTATAATGGGGACATTGTACAGCTTGAAAAATGATACCTTTTCCTCTGTGACTTCTCTTTTTCTTTCCCTTCTCAGAGCTCTTCCCGCCATGATGCAGTGGGTCCGCACGCAGAAGCCAGGAGAGAGTGGCATCAATATTGTCACTGCCGATTTTGTAGAACTTGGTGATTTTATCAGCACTGTCATAAAGCTCAACTATGTCTTCGATGAAGGAGAAGCCAACACTTGATAGTACCATTAGGAGTGTTCATGAATAAGATAGAGAAGACTCGTTGTATTAGACATATTATCTATAAACATGCTGATCTTCCTATTCCACTGAGTCTCTGAGGAATTTGGGGCTGGTAGTGGGTGGGAAAAGGGGGAAATCATTTTTTTCCCCCAGTGGCTATAATCATAACCTGCATTATTATAAATATTTGATTTTCCATTTGGTGAACAAAATCTACTTCTTGTGTTAGGGATTAAAAAAGATCAGTGAATTTTGTTTTTCAAAATTAGTCTTTGTGTAATGTATAACTCACGAGTGTTTACTTGATTGTATTTTCTAGTTTCAGTGTAGGGCTCCTATGCTGTCTATATTCTCTAAGTGCACCTTTCCACTCCCTCTTTTGCTCGCTCTTTTTAATCACACGTTGTATGGGACTCAAAACAATAGAATGCCTGCCATAAAGTGTACTATGTTGTTGTACTTAAGTTCATTTGCTTTGTGGGACTTAGTATAATCTGCAGTCATCTGTAATTGGGCAATCATAGCCTCACTTTTGGTCATAGGAAATATGCATTGAATTAGTTTCCCTGCATCGGTAATATTGGAGGCCATAATCGTTGATTTTTGTGTTACATGAAAAGAATAGTGTTTCACAGAATTTCTATTTAAGGCAGCTATAAATACTGGGTAAAAACTATTTTGGATGAACTATTAGTGCCAACTCCATAGTGAAGGAAAAACAAATGGTGGCAGAAGGGAGATGGGCACCCATTTCAATTCAGGAATCTCTTAAACAATGTCGCCCTGCAAATGCAAAATGCATTTGAGAAATCATGGCAAGTGAGTTAAAATCAGAAAGCTTGGAAGGGAACTCTTGCAAAAGCTGTCCTAATAATTGTCTTGATTAAAAACAAGAAAGAAAAGAGAAAGCAGCAACAAAAGATAAAATGAAAGAATGTGCAATCTCTCCTACCAAATTGGGATTTCCAAATACGTAATTTTCAAAATCATCAAATTTTGAGGAACATTTTCCAAGAAGCTTCAAGTTTTTGACTTGAAGGGAGAAAGGGGAAAGGGCGGAAAAAAAGAAATTAGAGCAATGTTTTTGCAAATACATGTATGAAATTTCGAGGATCCATGGCGCATTTCTAGGGGCTTCTAGAAATACATGTGATCTGGCTGGCCTTGTTGACAATTGGCAATTACTCATTACTTCTGGGTTCCCTCCCACCTTAGGAGAGGGAGTGATTAATGCAGAGGCAAAAGTTTGGCAGAAAGTTTCTGTGGTCCAACATTTGATAGTCCAGGTGTACAGGGGAAAACATTGATAAAGCAATTTCGAGCATGGCTTCCTCCTTGGTGTCTTTGTGAATTTGACAACTCTAAAAATAATCTATAAAAAAGCACAATAACCCTTGCTGATGTGCCTCATAGGAATATTGTGAGGAGTTTGGTGAAAATCTATACAATCTTCTGAAAATTTTACACTCATCTATTATCTTCATGTTTAGAAATCAACCCACCTCAATAGTTTCCCTGGAAAATATAGTCCACGCAAAACGGGACCATAGAGAAATAAAAGCATGCCATCAGCTTTTAATTCATTTAAGTGTAAAACATAGGTTTGAATCTCTTATCACTAAATTAGGGAATTGATTTCAAGATTATAAATACTTATTATCAGAAAATAACATTTACTGGCAACTACAAGGAGGGAATTGAATTTTTTTTTTATATCGAAGAGAATATTTTATGACCAGAAGTGTACAAGTACATATGGTAGAGCAAGTAACAAGCCTGTGAACATTATCAGCTGTGTGTATATATCTCTTCATACACAATATACCAAAATACACCCAATTCTGTGCAGGCAGAGATATACAAATAGACAGACAGACTCAGTCATGATTCTTCTTTTTAAATGAATACATTGATGACATTAGTTAAATTTTACATTGAAACCCTTAAAAGTGTGTGTAAAAGAGTGATAAGACTTTTGAAAGTGGAGTAGCAGATTGTATTCAAATATTTTTGTAAAAATATTCTAGCTTGTAGCTTGATTTACAAACTATGGTTTTTTCGTTCTTCCCTCCCTTGCAGTTTTACTGCCTTTCCATCTCTTTCACCTCTCTATGTGCAATTGAATATGTGTCTTTTTTAAAGAATTATAGAGATTATTGAAATTTATGTCGTGTAAACCTGCTTTGGGGGCAGATTTTCTCTCTAACATGCTATTCATTATGCATCCCTCAGGAGGATCTTTAGCCAAGCACACTTGTAATGACACAAGGATTTAGCTTATAAATATGACAGAAAACACATCTTTCAATGTATTAATGAAAAATGAATAAAATATAGAGGTAACTATGTTGTATTTTCTTCACCTTAGATGCTTTCTTATGATGTTTGCTTAGAATTAACTTTATCCTGTCATTTGGGTGCTGGAAAAACAAACATGCAGAAGCATTAGACTAATTGTATGGCCTCTTAGCTGGGGGAAAGCTTTTTGTTGTTATTAAGGATATGCACACAGAAACCTTGTTAGACAAAGGTATTTTCAAACCAATGCTATGGTTTCCATGTGGGTGTACAGTAACTATGTGGCAGGCAATGAGAGTCAATGGCTTTGCCTTAATTTCTAAAGGAAAAAGAGGTAGAGGTGAACCATGGGTCCTGAAGCGAGTATGAAAGAGTTCACTAGAAGGAACTTCTTAAGAAGGAAAATGGAGAGAAGGTGCTGTTGGCTGTCCTCTGTCCATTGGCGCTGCCCTAGAGAACACTTAGGGAGGCTAGTGGAGCTTAAATAAAGGGAGAGTGAAGGGGATAGGCAATCAGAACATACCCTCAGCCTGTGTTCCCTTGATCTTAACTAAACATTATCTTTCTGGAGAGCTTGGAACACAAGGGCTACTAACAGGCCCCAAGATAATAGGAGATACATTTTGGTGCACTTCTTATTTTGCTTGTTTCTTAAGACTTTATGTCATGAGTCCTGCAAAGCAAAAAACCGGAATTCAATTTTTACTCAGTCTACAGCAGGAAATCAAAGGATTGGGTGGGAGGAGGGAAAATACGCAAAGAGCATCACTTTTAGCTTCACTTTTCTGTCTATAATTTTGAAAGACCCATGTCATAAATACTTTTCCTGCTGTGATCATTTATGTCTCCCTATCACTGCACACTCATGTGAATGCAAAGAATGAGGAGGCATCTTTTAAAAGCCTTAGGATATTCTATATAATGACCTCAATATTCACTTTCAGCCATACTGGGAAAACTCGCTTTTCGTAGAGCACCGCCTAACAGTGAATGTATTAAAGCATAAAGTGTTCGGCGTGTATGTACATACACACACACAAACACATGTACACACATAGCGTGCACATCACACACACACACACACGCAGACATATTATCCAAGCTGAAACTTCAATCACTCAACCTGATACCACCACCATCTAACTCTTAAAATCTATATGTCCTGCATTGGTAGGCATAAAGATACTTCGAGTACTTAAATATTTAAGATAAAAAAAAACAAACCTCAGAAACTAATGAAAAACAAGGCCCTCAGAAATCATAAACGCCTCACAGTAATAGTCCAACTAGTTTGTCAATTTTCCTTAAAGTTGGAGAATCTAAAATGGATGTGATATAAATTACAAACGGGCATCTTCACTTAAAGTTGTTTTATGTTCTTTAAGGCTCTGACATATTTTAGCCAGGGTTACCTATTCAGGTTCTCCCCTTCTGTTAGGATTCCAGACTGGGAAGTTGGAAGTCTCAGGAAATGCATGTTTTCATGAGTTTTTCAGTTCTATTTTATAGATCCAGTAGCATCATCTTCTAACTTTTGTTTGCTCATCCAAATGGGAGCTCCGTGGGTGGAGAGCTTTCATCCTGAATTGCTAATAGAAAATAATGCACAGTGTCCCTCAGGATATGCTAAACAAGGTTTTAAAGAGAATTTTATTTTACAGCACTTTAGTCTTTTCAGCCAGATTTCGGTGACACTATGGTGTAGATGTTGTATTTGCCATAGCTTATTGGTGGCTCCTGTGCTACATACAGTTTTAAATAATGCTCTTAATTGTTTGTTTTCCCAATGACAATGCTAAAATGTTCTGTAGAATTTGTAAAACGTGTTGATTGAGTCTGTTGAAAATAGTGTAATTTTTATTTCATTTGTGATACTATTTTGTAGGTATTAGTTCTAAATGTATATATGTATGAGTCAAAAGTATGTGCTTGTATGTGGTATGTGTGTGTAAGTATATTGTATCTTAATCAAACTTATCCTAAAGAAAAAGGGCACATTATGACCAGCCTTAATTCATTGCATTTTTTGTTGTTGTTGCAATTTGTGTTTAAAATTTAAAGCGATATTATGTTTCAGTTGAAGATTTTCTTTTTAATTTTGTGAGGTATGTGTTTAAAACATTCCTGAGTTCCCACAAGCAAGTGATCTAGCTTGTGAGCACCCCGTGGTTCTCAAAATTAGTATCAAACTTCAATAAATTAATTAACTTTGTTATCATATAGACTAAATTCACATTTGTTTCCGTCAGCAACAGAATCAATGCACCTCTAAATTCTTATTCCAAACAAAGAACCCATTTCTCTTGCAGTGATGTTTTCCATGAAAATTGTATTTCCCCAAAACATGACATTTTTAAAGTGATTTTTCTCAAATATAATAAATTGCCTTGTCTCTGTGAGAGTCACTAAAGGCCCATCAGTATTGGGTAGCTCCAGCATGGTTCCCTTCTCAAAAACAAGTATGCAACCCTCTTCCACACCTTTTGCTGTCTGCCTACATGTAGTCTAGCAAAACAGAACACATGACTAATCTGAACATCTGCATAGAGACACGTTTGAAGCAAAATCTCTGTAATCTTCTTTGAGCCTGGGACCTGGGCATGAAATATGAATTGACCTTCTCATATCCTCTCTTTCCCCATTATTATTTCCTTTCCATACTTAGGGTTGCCAGATAAAATACAAGACCACAGGTTAAATTTGAACTTCAGATAAACAATGACTTTTTTTAAATTATAAGTATATCCCAAATATTGCATGAGATACACTTTTAAAAAAGTCATTGTTTTATCTAAAATTCTAATTTAACTGGGTGACCCATTTTATTTATTATGTATTATTCTAAATCTGGCAATCCTGTGCATACTGCCTTTCTTCCTTTTGCAATGAGATCCTCCCTCCCTTCATACCTCTATGTTAAGATACCTCATGAAAACCTGTAGCCCCAATATTCCTTATGAAGGAAAATGTTAGTCCATGCCAGGTCCCACAAATGCTTTATGAAGGACCAACTCAGATAATTAGGAAAGTACCTTTATAAGGTTAATGCCAGCGTGTTCAAAATTTCCCTTCACTTGCCCCTCATGAGCCCCGAAGTCCCCTCATTAATCCTGTCAGTAGCACTCCCCAGTAACTGGGATGATGCAGCACATATCTACACATTTACAATGTCCCTGCAAAGTGGTAGCGCCTTCTAACCCAGGAACACTACTTCTTTTAAATTCAATATTTTTTCTTTCAGAGGGGTAACAAATCAATCCATGACATCCCCGTTAACACCTTAACACAAATTATTTTTTATCAAGTTAGAACTGGTCATCTATGGGATTGTGGAAACAGACATAGAAAGAAACTCTCTTGACTGTCAGAGAAGAGATAGGAAGAGTGGGAGGTAACAACCTGCCCTGTCGGTGCCTCCTCAGGAGACTGTGTGGGAGTTGGGCAACAGGTGGGGCAGCATGTGAACCCTGACAGTGAGCCCAGCACCTGACAGACTTGCCAAAGGAAATTGCAATGACTAGCGTTCTTTCTGAGGAACTGGAAACCCAAGAAGGCCTAGGGTGAGAACAGTGAGATCTAAGGCCAGTTCCTAAGACAATTTGCAAAGACCAGGGCCATATTGTATGTCCTTAAACTAACCCATTGCCTTTCAAATACTGTTGTTTCCAACAGTGACTCCTTGATGTGGTTTGAATGTGGATGGAGTTTTAGAACATTTTTGGTAGCATCTTTTCTCATGAAATTCTTTAATATAGCATTTCCATCTCATGGCACCTGCTTACTCACATTTGTGTTGATTTGTCTCATTTCTGGAGGAGTGGGAATACGCAGAGCTGGTGACATTTTCTTCATTAGACCCTAGAAATTCACCAGAGGGAGACACATCTGTGCCTTCTCTTTTTAGGATATGGTCATTGATATTTTAATAAATGTAGTATAATGAAAATACATGCCTACAGTTCTATATAGCAAATGTGAATTTTTTTGATAAGATTGTGTTCTTACTGTAAAAGAGTTTCTTTGTATTCAGTGAAATGCCTAATAAAGTTCTGGTACCAATTATCCTTTTTTTATTCTTCTTAATTTCATATTCTTTCAATGCTTCATTATAAGAAAAAAAATTGATCACTTAAATAGGACATGACTCAACATCAGAAAATATAATTCTTTTTTAAAAATATGAATCATTATGTTAGAATTTCCTTTGTGAAAAGAATATATTTTCCACCAATAGAGACGTGAGTGCTTCCATTATATCAAAGTTAACTACCTTCAAAGTCTGATACTCTGAGCTTCTGAGATTACCACAAAGACGGACCATTATCAACATACCAAAACTGTATTTATAAAGTATGTTAATATTATAAAACACCATATTGAGGTTAAAAACTTAGAGTGAGGGAAATCTACATTTGCTGACCCTATGCTACACCCAATGCACAGAACAGTGTTTCAGAAGTAAAATTTCCTTTTCATTTCACCAAATAAACCCTATTTCCTGGGGTTCAGATCGTGTCTTAAAACAAAATTTACTACACATAATACTATTACGGAGACAATTCAGGAAATAACTGTGGGCTAAGATTATCTTTAAGATTGAATTTGGACATAGGTCTACCAAAAGGCCTTGCTTGTTAGATACACGAGTAAGTTCATGACTTTAGAACGTTTCTATTTATAAGGCTGCAATGATGTCTACATTCAGGAAGTCGTGTAAGTTTGCAAATCACACTACACATAATCCTCTCTGTGTCCCTAATGTAACCCTGCTTTAGCTTCATCAGAATTATCAGTCATTTATGGAAACACTTGTCAAGCACCTACTGCCTGTTAAGCACTACAAACCCGAAACAAACTCATTGCAATCAAGTTGATTCTGACTCATAGTGACCCTATAGGACAGAGTAGAACTGCCCCAGAGAGTTTCCAAGGAGCACCTGGTGAATTCGAACTGCTGACCTTTAACTACTGTCACCAGGGTTTCCAAGCACTGCAAGATATTTCTAAAAAGTTCCTTAGGAAAATGGGAGAAGTACGTTTTCTGTGGTAGTCTACCACTAGAGCTGACAAGTGTCACCATTTTGTCCCTAAACGAACAAAAAAAATTCAATATCATTTTCAAAGTAATACCCCCTGTTGGAACAACAGTTATTCCTGAGTGCCTGAGAAGAAAAGAACAATGTCTAAAATAAGTATAATCAGAAGTTAGTTGGTCACAGCCACATATAAGGAAGAGTGGGTCCCCCCCTTTCCCTACCACAGTCCCCTCTCACTACTGTACAGCACATGACAGACCAAGAGTTCCCCCACAAGCCTGGGTGCCACACTCTATCTTCAGCTCTAAAGCTGCAAAAAGAAGAATTTACATTCCTTCTCCTTTCTCCCCTATGCCCAGAGCTTCAGATGAAACTGCCTTTGCTCGATAAGAGAGGCTGATCTCACCACTGAGATATTAAGAAGAGAATTTCTACATTTAAGGCAAGCAGACCCCATAAAGTGAAGTCTCTCTTCCACATAGGGTAGAAATTTTGATGCTTCCTAGACCAAAGAGGTAAAAGAAGCATCTGGAATTGGAGGAAATATTTCCTTGTAAGTGGAAAATAATGCTGTGGCATGATAGAAAGTTTCCATGTTGGCTCTCAATAAGTGACTCAATATATGTCCTTAGTAAGGAGTCCGAATAATGGTCACACTGAAATTAGATAGCAAGAAGTGAACCTAAAGGTAACCAGGCACTTGCCACCATATTCAGTCCTGTGGCTTGAAATATTCCTGGAACCATGTGGAACTATTAGACAAGGTCACCCTGGCCATCCCAATCATGAACTGTTGTCTTACAATGTGAAAAGTTCATTCACAATGAAGTATTAATATGGTTTGAAGAAATGTTTTTCAAATGTTTCTTATTTTAAAGAAACATTTCCAGAAAACTGTAACTCATAAAGCAAAACATTATAGGGAGTCTTACTCAAAGAAAGGCTATGTGTCCCCCAACCCCGCCTCTGGGTATTCCTGAGACCCTGTGGGAACGTCAAAGGCTCTACAGAGCAGTGATTCTCAAACGTTATTGTATATACAACCTCCTGACGATAAAATCCACAATAAATTCTAGAAAGTAGGGTTTAGTGCCCTAAGCGACAGTGAGAGAAAGAGGGTAGTAGAAAACTCCATGGCTGGCAGCTTCTGAAGCACGTTTATTCTCCACACACACTTGGTTTTCATAGGAACTTGAGTGTGACCTCCTGAGGTTTTACTGAGAAATAATCAAGAAAAAGTTTTTTGTCTCAACATAACTGCTCAACTATTATTAAATACTGCTCTTTCATTTTGAGAGGTAAAAAAAGTACGTGCAGGCTGGTTCCTCTATTGGCAGGGGAATAAGGCAGAGAATATTAATTCAGAATCAATACTCCTTGTCTCACAGGACTATGAGAATAACAATCCTTAATTTAAGCCTGGGAGGTAAGAGGCACATCTTAGCTACTTTTGTATACTCAGGACGTGGGAGGTATTAAAAAATATTTGGAAATAAATGAAATGAAATTGTGGCTGGTTGTGACCCAATCAAATGGTAGACAAGTGTTTGATAAGCACCATGCACATGCTGAATACTGTTAGGTGGCGATGAGGGTACAGAAAATTATAAGGCTGTATCCCTCCTCTCTTGCATTCCTTGCAGAGGTACCGATGAGACATTAGGAGAATTTAGGGGAAAGTGCACTACATGGTGTTCTCTCTAACGACAGAAAGGCCCTGTCTCTTAGCTGTAAAGTCAACTCTCTGTCTTTGGGAGCAATATCTCTCCAGAATAATCTGGTTTAAGATGCATCTACTTCAAAGGACTCATAGCGACCCTATAGAACCGAGTAGAACTGCCCCACAGATTTTCCAAGGATTCAAACTGCTGACCTTTTGATTAGCAGCAGTAGTACTTAACCACTATACCACCAGAGTTTCCTATAGGATCACTATGAGTCAGAATCGACTTGATGGCAACAGGGTTAACTTCAAAGGAGCTGAGAAATGGAGGGTGGGGAGTAGGGGAAGGCTATACTTTGAGCTGCAACAAAATATTTTGTTAAGTTTCTTCATCCTTCATCCACTTATAGTTATAAATGAGGTTGCATGAATATGTTGAACAAAATTTTATAGACTCCTACTTCCACACAAGACCATTACGCAAACACCCTTTTGGAAAACTGTCCCCATTCCCCCACTTTTCTGAGCCCCCAGAAGATGTTTCCTATGTACTGAATAGAAAAACCCATGGCCTCTGGCTACTCGCTGCCGCTACTTCCTCATTTCGCTGCCCACTGCAGCCTCTGGTCTGCCCCTTCTCCACTAGACCTAGCAGTCTGCCCGGCACTGCTTTCTAACACTGATTTCTCCCCAGGTGGGCATCACCTGATACCTCAGGCGCAAAGAGTGTGTTGTCTGCAGCCAAGCGAAGATATGCGAGATGTGTCGTCTTCTTTTCTATCAAATTGACTAAACGAAAACCAAAGCAGTTACTGTGCAGTCGATTCGACCATGGCAACGTCAAGTGTTTCAGATTAGAGCTGCTTCATAGGATTTTCAAAGGCTGTGACATTTCAGAAGTAGATTGCCTTTCTTCCAAGGTGCCGCTGGGTGGATTCAAACAGACAACCTTTTGATTAATAAGGGAGCACTTAATGGGACTCTTTACATATAATCCTAAACATGTTGCCATCAAGTTGATTCCAACTCATAGCAACCTATAGGGCTTCCGATGCTATAATCTTTATAGAAGGAGACTGTCACATCTTTCTCCTGTGGAAACTATTGACCTTTTGGTTAGCAGCTGAATGCTTATCCACACTGTGCCACCAAGGCTTCTTACATCTAGTACCCATTGCTGTCAAGTTGATTCCCACTCATTGCAACCCTATAGGACAGTATACAAACCTCTTGGTTAGCAGTCAAATGCTTAACCACTGCACCACCAGGGCTCCTATATATAATGTTATTATTGTTGTTAGGTACCGTCGAGTCAGTTCTGACTCATAGCTATCCTATGTACAACAGAATGAAACACTGCTCTGTCCTGTGGCACCCTCACAATTGTTGTTGTACTTGAGCCCATTGTTGAAGCCACTGTGTCAGCCACCTAATTGAAAGTCTTCCTCTTTTTCCTGACCCTCAGCCTTACCAAGCATGATGTCCTTCTCCAGGGACTGATCCCTTCGGATAACATGTCCAAAGTATGTGAGACGTAGTATTCCCCCCCCCTTGCTTCTAAAGAGCTTTCTGGTTGTACTTCTTCTGAAACAGACTCGTTCGTTCTTTGGGCAGTCATGATATATTCGATATTCTTCTCCAACACCACAATTCAAAGGCATCAATTCTTCTTCAGTCTTCCTTATTCATTGTCCAGCTTTCACATGCATATGAGATGAAAACATCATGGCTTGGGTCAGGCACACCTTAGTCTTCAAGGTGACATCTTTGCTTATTAACACTTTAAAGAGGTCTTTTGCAGCAGATTTACCCAACGCAATGCATGCCTTGATTTCTTGAGTGCTGCTTCCATGGGTGTTGATTATGGATTCGAGTAAAATGAAATCCTTGACAACTTCAATCTTTCCTCCTTTTATCATTATGTTGCTCATTGGTCCAGTTGTGAGGATTTTTGTTTTCTTTATGTTGAGGTGTAATCCATACTGAAGGCTTCAGTGTTTGATCTTCATCAGTAAGTGCTTCAAGTCCTCTTTACTTTCAGAAAGCAAGGTTGTGTCATCTGCATAACATCTAATATCTAATCCAAACCAAACCAAACCCACTGCCGTCGAGTCGATTCCTACTCATAGTGACCCTATAGGACAGAGTAGAACTGCCCCATAGAGTTTCCAAGGAGCGCCTGACGGATTTGAACTGCCGACCTCTTGGTTAGCAGCCGTAGCACTTAACCACTATGCCACCAGAGTTTCCCTAATATCTAATAACCAAAACCAAATAGAGGGGCTCAAAATATAGGGCTCTTATGTTCCAATAATTACCTGAGGTTAGGAGAAAAGATTCATTAGTTTTGAGATATAGTTCCCTCTCAGTCTCTGTCTCTATCTCTCTGCCTCCCTCTCTGTCAACTTCTCAAAACAAAGGCGCACCATCTATGGAGCTGGGAACTGAAATTGATTCCCACGATAACCACCATACTTTTTCAAAGTTACTACTCCCCTCTGAGGACCAAGGTCTTTCTTCTGATCAAATTTATCTTCCTGGCTTCTCCTTTTCTCAAGAAGTTATCCTAGGAGATTCCTTTGTTCTTATAGGCTTCTGATAGGTCTACCCTCCCAAATGTGTTATTTGGATTCATTCTATGACCCTAATAAGCAAATCTTAAAACTGGGGCTTCCTGACATGATCGAAATGGTTAATCCCAGACCTAAATTTAAGTTCTATTTTAAATTAAGCTCCAACTAGGTGTGAAGACTGCCTCTGCCTTCTACAAAAGACAAGTTGGCTTTCTGTGAAAGTTTTGTGTGTGTGTGTGATTTAGGTGAAAGTTTACAGAGCAAAGTAATTTCTTATTAAGCACTTAATACATGATTGTTTTGTAACATTGGTTACCAACCCTGCGATGTATCAACACTTTCCCCGTCTCCACCCTGGGTTCCCTGTTTCCATTCACCCAGTTTACCTCTCCCTTCCTGCATTCTAGTCTTTGCTTTTGGTCTGGTGTGCCCATTAGTCTCATATACATGATTGAATCATGAAGCATGTCCTTCATGTGTGTTATTGTTATCCCTATAGACCTGTCTAATCTTTGGTCAAAGGGTGAACCTCAGGAATGACTCCCATACTGAGTTGAAAAGGTGTCTGGGGGACATGCTCTCAGGATTTCTAAAGTCTCTGTCAGACCAACAAGCCTAGTCTTTTGTGTGTGTGTGTGTGTGAATTTGAGTTTTGTTCTCTTTTCTCCCACTTTGTCCGTGACCCTCTGTTGTGATCCCAGCCAGAGCATTCTGAAAGTTTTAGTTGCTTGTGACACAAAGAGTGTAGAGATCCATGCCTTAGCTTATGTAAATAATCTTGCTATCTTAACTGCTCTCAGGCAATTCATCCAGTGAATACCTAGGACCTAACTCACTCCCTCCTAGCCAGATGGTCTGTGTTCACATTTGAAAAGATTTCAAGTTAGTGCTGATTCAATCTCTTTCCTAACCAAATGGTCAAATTTTACTTTTCATGGACTCCCACTAATATTGAGCTGGCCTTCAATCAATCGCTAAACCCGCACATCAGGAATGTTTACATGGTTTGCCTTAGAAACATTGCTGTAGCCAGTTTGTATCTGGAAATAAGATTGATGGTAGGCTAGAAATTGATGTTAGAAAAGTTTGCAGTTTGACAACACCTTGTAGATTTTTCTGTCCTTCTCCTTCACCCCCTTGTTGTGAAACCATTTTGCCTTTGTTTGCTCTGCCTGAAAAATACCTCACTGCTCTCCCTGCAAGCCAGGAGACTGCCTCTTTTTTGAGTTCCCTGTGATTCTCTGTTTTGCAAAATGACCTTGTTTTTTCCCCTAAATAAAATTCTCTGTTATCAATTCTAGTGGAGAGTTAGTCTAGTGTTTTCACTAGGACAGAGCCCAGATGCATGTAGCCTAAAAGAACCAGCAGGCCCTGCTAGCAGCCATCACCACACTGAGGGGCAAATTACAACATTGGGTAGGGGACATGTGTTTGGATTCCCAGCTTCCCCTTAGTAGAATTCTTCCTTGCCTGGATACTCAAGCAAAGCCTATTCTTTACAAACCATTTGAAAAGCTCATATACAATGAAGTATTAATATGGTTTAAAGAAGTGGTTTTCAATTATTTCTTATTTTAAAGGAACATTTGCAGAAATGTATAACTCACAAAGAAAAATATCACAGGTGGTTAATTCTGGGAATTCCTGGGAGGTAGGAGCTATGGAAACTCCTAAGGCTCTACAGGGCAGTACTTCTTTATTGTACATACAATCACCCAGTGAGCTTGCTAACATACAGATTCTGATTTACTAAGTCACAGATGGGGCCCCAGGCACTGCCTTTCTAACTAGTTCCCAAATGACGCTGATGTTCCTGCTGTAGATATCACACTTTGAGAAGTTAGACTGTGGAGCCCAATTTCCAAACAATTCTTTAAAGTCTTGACTTTTCCATAAGATGTGCTACTGGAGAAAAATAAACAAGCAAACAAAGGAAGAGAGCTTTAATTATAAAACCAGTTGAAGTGAAGGAATTATTATAGGAAAGACGACTACTATAATTAAAACCCTTTTGCTATCCAGTAAGCAAGTCCTTGTGGTGTAGTGGTTAGAGCATTCAGCTGCTAACAGAAAGATCATTGGTTGGAACCAGCCATAAAGATTTACAGCCTTGGAAACCTATGGGGTAGTTGTACTCTGTCCTATAGTGTTGCTATTAGTCAGAATCAACTCGACAGCAGTGGGGTTTGGTTTGGTTTTGTGTTGCCCAGTAAACCTAAAACCACCAGTAACCACTTACAATCTGATAAAATGGATCAATATACATTGCAATGAGAAAGACTACACATATGATGAAATATGAGTCATCTTACCAAAGGAAAAGTTGCTATAGACTCTATGGAAACATGGAATGTGGATGCAATTTAAATAAAATAGTATTTTGATAGGCTCAAAACAAAATACTAGTTACCAATTGCCATCAAGTCTATTCCACCTCATGGTGACTCCTTGTGTGTCAGAGTAGAGCTGTGCTCCATGATTTTTTGGAAGTGGACCATCAAGCCTTACTTCTGAGGTGCCTTTGCATAGATTCAAACCTCCAACCTTTTGGTTAGCAGCCAACCATGTTAACCCAGCTGGCTAAGGGGGTCAGTACTGTAAAGTGGACCCGGAGTCCTGCTTCCTTTGACACTACAAAGTTGGGATAGTTGTGTCCAGAAACTTCTAATCTGAAGCTCTGTTTCTGGGTTGTAAATTGAAGCTGTTTCTCCGTGTCAAAGTGACTTAGATTCTCTGTGCAAGAGTGGGATGTTTCATTCTTCCTCATATAGTTTCAAACAGCCATGGTCACTCAAAGAAGGGGTTATTATGACAATTTAAAACTACAGTGTGTCCTTGGGAGAAATATTGTTTCCTTTTAATTTTTTCAGAGCTAGATTTATTTATATCTGTGTTCCCGTCTGATGAATGACCAGTCAGACTTTATTTTCTCAGTGTCAGCTAATTTTACTTTTTCAGTTTGTAATCAACAGAAATCCAGTGCAAATTAATTTAAGCAAAAAATGGGTTTTTCAGATGAACTGGAACTCAAAAAGAAGTAGCTTTGTAGGTAACTGGATCTGGGACCTCAAACAACATCATCAGAACTTGATTTTTCTCCATATCTCAGTTTTATTTTCCTCTGTTTTGTCTTTATTTAGGTAGGACCTTTTCACAGTGGGTTAAGATAACCAAAGAGCATTTCTTTCTCCTAATGGTTTCAACCAAGAAACAGAATTGAGTTTCATTGGTCTGACTTGGGTCTGAAGCCCATTTCCTAATCAAGCACTGCACATATGAAAGTAAAATATACCAATTCCCCTGTCCTGGGTAAACCCTACCATTATCAGTGGGCTGAGAGTAGAGAAATGGTGAATTACAAGGAAAATCAAATCTCTGCTGCTGGAAGATGTAAGAAGGTGTTGTAGTCAAAATAAAAACAAACAAAGAAAAATACCATTGCCATCAAGTCAATTCCGACTCATAGTGATCCTGTAAGACAGAGTAGAACTGCCCCATAGGGTTTCCAAGGAGTGCCAATATTTTGGTTATCAGCCAAACTCTTTACCACTGCACCACCAGAGCTCTGTAGTCAAAATAATTGTAGCAAAAATAGCAGATTCCTCTACAAAGGCTTTCCCAACAACACTGAAACCGTGTCATGTAGGCAGATTTTTTAGTTACCTAGCACTATTAACAAGCTCCCAAATAATGCCAAAAATACCACAAATGGGTAACTTTAAAGAAAAGAAATTTATTTTCCCACAATTCTGGGGACCAAAAGTCTAAATCAGAGTCATGATCATGTCAATTGCTTCCTTGTCAATTCCTCAGTTCCTTGGCTTGTATTTTGGCTTGACCTTCACGTGACATCTTTCTCCCACCCCTCACCCCTATGTGTGCATGCATATCTCTGTGTCTAATCTGCTTTTTCTCTAACTCAGAAGTGACTATATTTAGAACTCACCCTACTTAGGTATGATCTAAATGACAAAGGAAACCTTATTTCCAAACATCCACAAGTGTAGGGGTTAGGATTCCAATATATATTTCCATAGGGGGGCACAATTTAATCCATAACAGTAGAAAAAAAAAAAATAGAAGTTGTCTTTATTTGCTTATTTAGTCGGCCATGATGACTTTTTTTTGTATGTCTGTGGAAAGAGATGGTGGAAAAGCTCAATATCATCAGTCAGAACAAGGCCAGGGGCTGACTGTGGAACAGACCATCAATTGCTCATATGCAAGTTCAAGCTGAAACTGAAGACAATCAGAGCAAGTCCACGAGAGCCAAAATATGACCTTGAGTATATCCCACCTGAATTTAGAGACCATCTCAAGAATAGATTTGATGCATTGAACACTAGTGACCGAAGACCAGATGAGTTGTGGAATGACATCAAGGACATCATCCATGAAGAAAGAAAGAGGTCACTGAAAAGACAGGAAAGAAAGAAAAGACCAAGATGGATGTCAGAGGAGACTCTGAAACTTGTTCTTGAGCATCAAGCAGCTAAAGCAAAAGGAGGAATTGATGAAGTAAAAGAACTAAACAGAAGATTTCAAAGGGCCTCTGGAGAAGACAAAATAAAGTATTATAATGACGTGTGCAAAGAGCTGGCGATGGAAAACCAAAAGGGAAGAACATGCTCGGCATTTCTCAAGCTGAAAGAATTGAAGAAAAAATTCAAGCCTCGAGTTGCAATACTGAAGGATTCCATGGGGGAAAATATTAAATGATGCAGGAAGCATCAAAACAAGATGGAAGGAATACACAGAGTCATTATACCAAAAAAAAATTAGTCGATATTCAACCATTTCAAAAGGTGGCATATGATCAGGAACCGATGGTACTGAAGGAAGAAGTCCAAGCTGCTCTGAAGGCATTGGCAAAAAACAAGGCTCCAGGAATTGATGGAATATCAATTAAGATGTTTCAACAAACAGATGCAGCACTGGAGGTGCTCACTCGTCTATGCCAAGAAATATGGAAGACAGCTTCCTGGCCAACTGGCTGGAAGAGACCCACATTTATGCCTATTCCCAAGAAAGGTGATAAAAGCAAGTGTGGAAATTATAGAACAATATCATTAATATCACACACAAGCATAATTCTGCTGAAGAGCATTCAAAAACGGCTATAGCAATATATCACCAGGGAACTGCCAGAAATTCAGGCCGGTTTCAGAAGAGAATGCAGAACCAGGGATATCATTGCTGATGTCAGATGGATCCTGGCTGAAAGCAGAAGATACCAGAAGGATGTTTACCTGTGTTTTATTGATTATGCAAAGGCTTTTGACTGTGTGGATCATAACAAGCTGTGGGTAACACTGCGAAGATTGGGAATTCCAGAACACTTAATTGTGCTCATGAGGAACCTTTACATACATCAAGAGGCAGTCGTTCATACAGAACAAGGGAATACTGATTGGTTTAAAGTCAGGAAAGGTGTGTGTCAGGGTTGTATTCTTTCACCATACCTATTTAATCTGTATGCTGAACAAATAATCCAAGAAGCTGGACTATATGAAGAAGAACGGGGCATCAAGATTGGAGGAAGACTCATTAACAACCTGCGTTATGCAGATGACACAACCTTGCTTGCTGAAAGTGAAGAGGACTTGAAGCACTTACTAATGAAGATCAAAGACCAAAGCCTTCAGTGTGGATTACACCTCAACATACAGAAAACAAAAATCCTCACAAATGGACCAATGAGCAACATCATGATAAATGGAGAAAAGATTGAAGTTGTCAAGGATTTCATTTTACTTGTATCCACAATCAACAGCCATGGAAGCAGCAGTCATAAAATCAAAAGACTCATTGCATTGGGCAAATCTGCTGCAGGGGACCTCTTCAAAGTTTTGAAGAGCAAAGATGTCACCCTGAAGACTAAGGTGCGCCTGACCCAAGCCATGGTATTTTCAATCACATCATACGCACGTGAAAGCTGGACATTGAATAAGGAAGACCGAAGAAGAGTTGATGCCTTTGAATTGTGGTGTTGGCAAAGAATATTGACTATATCATGGACTGCCAAAAGAATGAACAAATCTGTCTTGGAAGAAGTACAACCAGAATGCTCCTTGGAAACAAGGATGGTGATACTGCATCTTACACACTTTGGACATGTTGTCAGGAGGGATCAGTCCCTGGAGAAGGACATCATGCTTGGCAGAGTACAGGTCAGTGGAAAAGAGGAAGACCCTCAACGAGGTGGATTGACACAGTGGCTGCAACAATGACCTCAAGCATAATGATTGTAAGGATGGCACAGGACCGGGCAGTGTTTCATTCTGTTGTGCATAGGGTCGCTATGAGTTGGAACCGTTTCGATGGCACCTAGGAACAACAACATGATGACTTTACTTCAGTTCTCAATTCCAGGAGAGATGAGAAAGTAGAAACTAACATTAAGTAGATTTTTAACCTTCATATTTTGGGGCCATTTATAATTTTTTGAAATTTTTAAATAATTTCAAATTTACAGAAAAAGTTGCAAAAATATTATAGAAAATTCCCATTTATACTTTCCTTGGTGTCATTTTTTAATTAATAATTTTTCAGTCCTAAATTCTTATCGTCTGTGAAATCGTGTGTTTTAAAGGTATTATTCACATTCCACAATCACATTTTCTTACTTAGACATCAGAATGCAAAACTTTAAAAATCTAAGTCTCTGCAATTACTCACAATAAAGTAGATCTTCATTCAAAATAAACAATATATTGAAGTACCCCAAAGAATGAAAGAATAAAGCCAATAGTTCATAAAAATAGGGGGAAGGAAGATCCCTAAAATGTAGGGATTACACATGAGAGGATGTTAGGTGTGCTGTTTGGTCTAAAAAAGATGTGGGCTAGAATTTTAATTGTAGAAAAAGTAATAGATTATTCTTCTGAGAAACCTTTTCCAGAAGAAAGTGTTAATATTTTTTTTATAACCAAACCAAACCCACTGCCATCGAGTTGATTCTGACTAAATTCCAGCCTTAGTAGCACCAACTCATTTCTCCCCAACTAAATCTAATCACAAGAGATCCAGAGTCATCAGCTCAGTTCTTGGGGGTCACTATTGAAATCACTGGCTGAACCAAATCTACCTGGTACCTGAGGTAAGGTATTTCTGAATTAGGGAAATGGATGTGTGTGTGTGTGAGAGAGAGAGAGAGAGAGAGAGAACGCTTAGAAGCTCCACTGGATTTTCTGCATGATTTCCTCTTAAAAACTATTCTGTCTAATAAGATGCCCCACAAGGCCATATTTCCAAATTTGGCTGCCGTTTCAGCAGCTACAATTTCTGATGAAGCTGCAAGAAGGGAAAGATCTTCCAGAGCAAAAATATATCGTGTAAAAATGTTTTAACACTGAAAATACCAGAAGATAATTTATGAGGGCAAGGATTTTAGTCCAAGGAATTCCCAATATCTAAAGGAAAGATGTGCATCAGAGTTGTATCCTTTCACTATCCTTATTCAATCTGTATGCTAAGCAAATAATCCAAGAGGGTGGACTATATGGAGAAGAATGGGGCATCAGGATTGGAGAAAGCCTCGTTAACAACCTGCAATATACGGATGACACAACCTTGCTTGCTGGAAGTGAAGACAACTTGAAGCACTTACTGAAGAAGATCAAAGACTACAGCCTATGGATTACTTCTCTACATAAAGGAAACAAAAATCCTCACAACTGGACCAATAAGCAACATCATGATAAATAGAGAAAAGACTGAAGTTGTCAAGGATTTCATTTCACTTAGATCCACAATCAACACTCATGGAAGCAGCATTCAAGAAATCCAAAGACGCATTGCACTGAGCGAATCTGCTGCAAAAGACCTCTTTAAGGTGTGCAAAGCAAAGGTGCTACTTTGAGGACTAAGGAGCTCCTGACCCAAGTCATGGTGCTTTCAATCACTTCATATGCATGCAAAAGCTGAACAATGAATAAAGAAGACCACAGAAGAATTGACACCATTGAATTATGGTGTTGGCGAAAAGTATTGACTATACCACAAACTGCCAGAAGCATGAACAAATCTGTCTTGGAAGAGGTACAGCCAGAATGCTTCTTGGAAGCAAGTATGGCAAAACTTCATCTCACATACTTCGGACATGTTATTGGGAGGGACGTCATGCTTGATAAAGTAGAAGGTCAGCAAAGAAGAGGTAGACCCTCAAAGAGTTGAATTAACAAAGTGACTGCAACAACAGGCTCAAGCGTAACAAGGTGGTGCAGGTCTATTATCCCATGATCCCCTATAGATAATAAACCACTTTGGTGTATCAATCAGAGTCAAACAAGGGGAGAGAAACCACACAATAATTTAAAGAGGTAAAGTTTATTATAAATAATTATTAACTATAACAAGGGATTGAAGTGGGCTACTGGCTAGCATGAAGTATGGAGAACTCTATAGAACATAGGAAGAGCAGAAATAAGGACAGCCCTTACTTCTAGAGCTGAAATAAAGCACCCAAAGAAGAGGACCTCCCAGGACTGAGATCCAGACCACGTTAGAAAGGATTCAGCTGTGGATCACTGAATGACAGAAAAGTTGCTGAGATGTGGTGTCAGAGAAACTTGCTGGAAATCTGCTTTTTGGAGGAAGCCATCCAGGGACAGGTACACACTGCAATGTCACACAAGCTGGTGCAGGAGCTGTCCACGGCGTGTGTCCTCCCAGTGGCCGTCCACTGCAGAGTCACTCAAAGGGGCACCGGGGAATTTTCTGGGCGACAGCCACTACTAGTTGCCATGCACTGAAGGATCTGGGCACTGGAGAAGCTGTGCACTGCAGGAACCCAGAGCTGGTGAAACCTCGCTGCAAGAACCTGGCAAAAGGAACAAATGGGGAGCAGGAAGGGAATAGCTCTTTCCACCTTTAATTTCCCTTCAACATCCTCTACTGGCAAAGCTTAACATTGTGCTAGCTGACAAATAAAATCCATTTAAAGAGCCCCTGTGTTTTCTCAGGGATGTTGGTGATTCAGTGGTAGGATTCTTGCCAACCAAGAGGTGAAAACCTGAAATCTGTTGCCGTCGAGTCGATTCCAACTCATAGTGACCCTATAAGACAGAGTAGAACTGCCCCCTATCTTTTAATATTTAAAATATTTGATTATTTCACACAGTAAACATATGATCCATGAATTAGAATGTTATATATATTTAATTCAAAGTATACTGTGAACACTCACAGTCCCAATTTCAAGGATTTCTGTATATAATTTATTGACCAAATATTTATTGATTCTCTATTATGTGCCCGGAGTGGAGATACAACAATGAAAATAAATTAAAAAAAAAAAAATCTCGGTTCTCCTGGAGCTTAAAGTTCTAGTGAGAACAACTGACAGTACACAAAATAAGTAAGTAAATTTAATGTAAATGAGAAGGTGTATGGGGAAAAAATAAAGCAGGGAAGTGGGATAAGTAGTATATAAATGGCTACAATTTTAAGTGGTAGATTGAGGAAAGGTCTCACTGAGAAGATGGCATTTGAGCAAAGACTACCTTTGCTCAAAGGTGGAGTGAGCCACATGAACATCTGGGAAAGGACATTCTAGGTAGACTATCAGACATCTATTATACATGTGTATCAGACATCTATTATACACCTCTGAGATCCCCTTAGCCTCACCTGTGCCTTGTTCCAATTCTATGTTGGTACTGATTGATTTTGCTTCTTCATTCTGCCCTAGGTATTCTCTGTTGATTCTGTGGAGTGGGTTTAAGAGAAAGAACTAGAGATAGTATAGACCACACTTTTAAGGAGTTTTACTGTACAGGAAAGCAAATAAATGGAGTGATAGCTAAAGGGAAATGTGAGTTTGTTAAAATAATAGGTTATAAGTAGGTGAGCAAGAATAATTCAGTAGGAGGAAAAACTGATGAAGGAGGAGGTTGCAGTCTATTGCTGGGTCAATATCTCTGAAGACTTGAGGAGGGTGGAATCAGATGGACAATTGAAGAGGTTTTCCTTACTAAAAACACAGACATTTCATCTACAGAAGCAAGAGGGAAGGCAGAAGATAAGGGTGCAGATGCTGGTAAGTGGGTAGATATGGTGTGTGAACTTGTAGACCTACCTTCTTCTTTGATTGCCACACTTTTCTCTGTGAAATTGAAAGTGAATCCATCAGTTGAGAGTGAGGGTAAGGAAGCAGGTGTTGAGGTAAGAAAAAAGAAGAGAGGACATGAAATAGTCATTTATGATCCTTTATGTCAAAGAATTCTAGGCTTCTTTCATTCTAAACCTTTCCTGCCATCTCACCTACACAAACTACCAGTGTTGTATGGTAACTAGAATAGATGGATTCAGGGAATGTCATGATAGTGGGCAGAACCTACTGAGATAAACAATGACTCATCCCAGCCCAAGTCCACTGTGTTTCATGGGACCACTTGGATTGGGGCTGAGAGTGGGTTCTATTCCTATCACTTAAAATCTTCAAAGCACCAACTTATCCATTTTCAGGCCCAACCCCGGTGGCCCAATAAACACCAGCTCAGTTCTAGGGGCTGGGAACTGGGGCATGGGGCACAGACTCTTTTCTTGTTTGGAATACCTGTCTGAGAAGAAGCTGAACGAACTGGCATCCAGGAGATTCTGGAAATTGCAATGACTCAGGATCAATCCAAAGTTACCTTCATTCTCTCCAGGGCATCTACCAGAGAAGCACAGAACTTCTGTGGCCAAGAAATCCTAAGAACTGAAGAAATATTGCTCCACTTCCTCTCCCCTGCTTCCATTTGACTATCCTTCATTATATGCTTTCCCCAAATACATAGCCAATCCCTCTCTTGCACGTGCAAACAAAAGCCTTCTGAATCGGGAGCTACAGTTTACCTGCCCCTATGAAAATAATAAATTACAATATTTAGAATCCTTTACTGCTTAGAAGAAATTTTATCCATGCATTATCTTATTTAATACTCACAAAAACCCTACCAGAAAGGCATTCACTTTTACAGATAAGGGGACTTATCTCACAGTGGTTAAGTGCTCAGCTGCTAACCAAAAGGTCAATGGTTTGAACCCACCAGGGGCTCCACAGAAGAAAGATGAGGGAGTCTGCTTCCTAAAAGATTACAGCCTTGGAAACCCTATGGGGCAGTTCTACTCTGTTCTTTAGGGTTGCTACAAGTGAGAATCAACTTGATGGCAACGGTGTTATCTATAATTTTATAAATAAGAGGTTTAAGGACTTTAAAATGACTATCCAAGTTCATTCCAACCCCCCCCCCCAAAAAAAGTTGCCTTCCAGTCAATTCTGTCTCATGGCAACCCCTTGTGTTACAAAGTAGAACTGAGCTCCATGGGGATTTCTTGGCTGTAATCTTTACAGAAGCAGAACACCACATTTTGTTTTGCAGACTTGCTGGGTGGGTTCGAACTGCCAACCTTTCAGTTAGTAGCTGAGAGTAAATTGTGCCACCCAGGAACTTATTCACACCGTTCACAAAGTTCACACAGCTAGTAAGTAATAGATAATTCTTTCCAAGTTATCTGATTACAGATCCCATGATCTTTTCACTAGGCTACACTCTAATTACCCATCATTCTCTCTGCCATTTGCCTCCCTTCCCCACCATAATTACACCACGACTCTGCTGACCCAATAAGATTCTAGATGAACTCAGCTGGTCTAAACTCATAATTTCCACCTAGAAATTGATCAACAGTGGACATGTGGCATATTGAAGAATTCTAAACGCTTAAGTCAATAGAAATACTCTTCATCAGTAAAAATGGAGAGGACAAATTTTCCAGTAGTTACCTATGTGCTTAATGAAGGTTTAAATTTCCCTAAGTTACCGAGTCTTGGGGATTGTGCAAGCCAATATTCCAGCCAGCCAACATTCTGAAAATTAAAGGAAGTCACCAAGGGTTTCACAGACCAAGAATACCAAGAGAAAGGAGTTGGGGTAATGAAAAAGAAAAAAAAGGGTAAATCAAGGGATGGTGTATGAGGAGAGAAATCAACATTTATCCAGATTCTGTTATCTGCCAGGTACTTTATACATGTTATTTATTTCAACCTGGACAACCATAAAGTAAGAAAGAAGAAGTAGGACATCTCAAAGGATAATGTTCTCAGCATCAGAAAATTTGTAAGTAGGATTCAAACCCAGGAACCCCTGACTCCAAAGCTCATGCTCTTTGCACTAAAACAGAAGGTATAAGGAAGAAAGTGGAAAGGGTATTTTATTCCAAGAATCCTGAAATATTTACTGGTATCAACATGGTTACAATAAATATATTTATGCCAAAAGCACATTCAAAGTGGCCTGAAAGAGATCAGACAATACAAAGCCTAACTATATCACCTATTACCTCTTCCTGCAATTGCTTTTAGCCATCCTTATTGATTTGATTTGAATGCTCTGCATTTTCCATTGACAAGTGCTTAACGGTGGCTCTCAGTGATTAACTACGACATGTGTCTGCCCAACAAGATATAAACACATATTTATCTCAGCACTTAAACAAAAGAACAAGGCTCAACTTCCCTATGGATATGCCATCCTAGGCAATTATCAAACACAAGTTCAGAGTCTCAAGACCTTCTCTTGTTTTGAGAAGCCCTCAATAGAGTTTGCTGTCTTCCTGATCCTGCTGTTCTTGAGTGTAAAGAGCTTCTTACCAATGCAGGTGAAAGGCAGGCAACTTTACCAAAAAGGATACTGTGCAGTTCATTATTTCACTTGTTTTCATCAGCTGAACCATAGAAGTATCAATTGCACACTCATGCTTAAATTAAAAATTCAGAATCTTCTCAACAAATGGCCTGAACCCTCACAGAGAAGAGATATTCATTCATTCATTGAATTATCATTTTAATTTAGCATCCCTATCTGCTAGGTGCACTGTTATATTCTAGAGATACAGAGGTAAACAAAATGTAAACATAACTTGTCCTCCTGGAAGAAACTTACATTATAGCAGGGAAAACTAAAACCAATTGCTATACAAATAATTATATAATCTCAGATGTGATAAGACATACAAAGTGAAAGCAAAGGGTTGTCAGTGAATTACATACAAAAGAAGGACCTAGCTTAATCTAGGGTCATGAGAAGTTCCTAGAAGAGGGAATGCTTTGGTTAAATTCTAAAGGATAAGTAGGTGCTGACCACATGAAGAGAGAGGAAAGTTCAAGGGAGAAGATGGGAAGCAGCATAAGTGGGAGCATAGAACGCTAAGAAATTTCAGTGGAGCTTATGAAGAATGACAAAGGAGGACCTTGAGATGGAGCTAAAGAGGTTGTGCAAGGTCTTGTGGACTATGAGAAGTATTGTGGCCTTTATTTTAAAGGCAATCAGATGCCATTGAAGGATTTTAAGCAAGAGAGGGAAGTAATGATACTTGTTTGTTAAAGGATTTCCCTAGATGTTGTGTGAAGAATAAATTGCAAGAAATAAATAAAAGGATTTTGCAAGAACTTAGAAGAAAGATGACGGTTTGAACCAGAATGATTGTGAAAGAGGTGGAGAAAAATGGATGGACGTGAAACACAAGATTTAGTGTTTGACTCTACATAGGAGTAAGAAAGAATGAGGGTCTGAGATTACTTTCACGTTTCTTAATTGAGCAAATTTAGAAATTGTGCTCTTCACTGAAATAGAAGAGATTTTAAGATGAGTGCATTTGGAGATATGGATCAATAGTTCAACTTTGGACATAATGGATTTTAGATACCTGTGTGATTGGGGAGCTCGTGAATAGGAAGCTAGGTGGACCAGCTAAAGATATGAATTAAAGAACAAGGTGAAAATTTCTGGATCTATTTAGGAACAGAGCCTGGATTGAAACAAAACTACTTCTCAAATATTAAAGTTATACCGAATGATGACAGCAGGACACAAACATGACCAAAGGAGAGACCATTAATGGATCTCCATTGTTACAAACATTCTCCTCCCAAGTAGCCCTCAGATTAATTGGCCTTACCAACCTTAACCCTCCATCGTTTAAATGGCTTTCCTTGTGTTTTGGCCCTATTGTAATGGGAGTTGGGCAATCCACAAATGGACATAAAGTTGGAAAAGCAATATTGCCAAGAATGTATTACCCTAGGAGATGGCTAGGAGCCCTGGTGGTGCAGTGACTTAAGCATCTGACTGCTAACCAAAAGGTTGGCAGTTCAAATCTACCAGCCACTCCTCAGAAACCCTGTCGGGCAGTTCTACTCTGTTCTATTGGGTTGCTATGAGTCGGAATCAACTCTACATCAGTGGGAACTGGGTACTAGGACATGGCTAAGACTAAAATTTTAAGTATAAAAGATACATTCAGAGGTAAAATTTTATAATATAGATTAAGCAGAAACTAGAGGCTAATATCAAAAAAGAGAACATAACTCATCGAGTATAAATTCTCAACACTGATTAGGCAGGACATAGGACATTAAAAAAATACCTGCTGTACATCATGCTTATGGTTAATTATGGGTAATGATACATAAATTAAAGATGAATTTAAAAATTAGCTTGTTTTTCACTGTAGAAAACCAGTTTTAAGGAAGAAAACAGATGAGCATAAAACAGGTACAAAGGAAAAGTGCTAGAGATAAATATGCATTGCCACGGGAAAACGTAGATAGGATCAATTAAGTTGGTTGAGAGTGATGGCATTTGTGTTTAATATTAAAGGATGAATGTCCCAAATGGAGGATGGCAGAAGGGTTTTCCAAGTATAAGGAATACCACTAACCCACTGCCATCGAGTCGATTCCGACTCAGCGAATAGCATGGAAAAAGAATGAGAGAATGAGAAGATTGTGATGGGGCTCATTGGCTGATGCACAGATGTATGGTGGGAATTGGCAGAAGAAGGGTCTGAAATGGTGGGTTGGTGTCTTGTATACTGTGCCATAGATTTTATCCTGCAGGTAATGGGGGAGTATCTCATCTCTTCCCAAGAGGGAGATGAACCCTGCCCAGCATAAGACCTAAGAATAGAAATCTATTGAGTAGGGTGATTACTCAAATAATCACAGGACTATTGCAAACCATCTTCAAAAGAGAACACACTACTCAACATTAAGTAGTCAAATCTGTCAAGTGGTAATCACTGTAGATGAAGCCTGGCGTATCACAAGGCAAGTGAATGCAGAAATGATTTGGATAACAAAAAGCAAGGGTGCAGTGAAATAAATAAAGGGTTTCACGGTTTGGAGAACCCAATACTTGTTTTATTGGCTTCTGGCTAGGAGCTGGCCTGGCTAAAACTATGAAGGTGGGGGAGCTGTAACACAGTGAGACATTAGTGGTTGTTAAGCAAAGGGTTAACATAATCATGTTGGTATTTTAGAACGATCCCACTGGGGTCTGCTAAAAGATGGAGTGGAAATGTATAAAATAGGGATCAGAAGAGCATTCTTTTGTGAAAATGCAAGAAAGAGAGAGAATAAGGACCCGAACTCGGGCAGTATCCACAGGGCTGGAGTAGTTCGATCAGGAAGAGGAAAGATAATATGATATCAGACTGGTTGGGCAAGACTTCTTCAGGGCCATTTGCAGAAATGGGTAGAATTTAGCTTAATAATGAGGAACTGGGGAGGAACAACATATTGTAGATAAAGACAGCAGAACTTTTTATAGGATAGTAGATTTGGCCAATCCCCAGGCCTGACGCCATATGGCGTTCTTACATTTGTATCTGGTTCCTGGCATGAGCTCCATCTCTTGGAATGAATCTGTGAGTCTCAGCACCATAGTGTCTCTGTTACAGTCTAGTGTGCCAGTCACCTCTAGAAGTTTCAACACAAAAGCCTGTGGATGGAAACCAATACGGCAAGAGCTAATCTATGAGCAAGTGGTTTAGGAGTCTACGGCAAAATTTCCAGAGGTCCTGAAAAGTCCATTCCTGCCATCACCAATGAATATGAACCCTTCTCAAATGAGGCTGACCTTTTACACAGGATTATATACCATTCCGCAGTGGAAAGAACTTGAGCTTTGACCACATTTTAACTAAATGATTGATGAAAGTTACCTTACATTAGGAAAAGATGGCTGTTTGACAAAAGAAAAATGGTATTGCCTAAGTATCTGCACACTGAGCTGCGATAGCTTCAACCGAGACATTCTGCAGACTGGTCACCGCTTTTTAATGATTCCACTGACGTCAGATGGTGTCTAGTGCAGCCAGCTATTTTTATACATCAGTCGAAAATGCAGCAGCTATCTCTCCTCTGAATTAGATCACAGAGTAGCAGTGAAATGCGTGCCTTGGCCATAAGGTAGATGAACAGACACTTCTGGGTTATGTTAAACAGAATGTGAGTTTTCCTCAATCTGCCCTGGAGCAATAGTCCTTGTTGTCGATTGTACAAATCACTGGGTATTTTTTCTTGCAGTGTTTGTAAATAGAGAAGAAAGGAAATATTTTGCTTTGCTGACCTGAGAGGAGCCACAAGAAAGCTGAGAACAGTACACGGAGCAAGACAATCTTCTTTAGGAAAGCAGCAGGATTGCCAGTGCCAGACAAGGAAAGGAGTGAGCATAAGATCATTGATGCCATTTCTCAATCTTAATGCTGATGTCCTTGATAAAAAAGAAGGTAGATGTTCAAGTTCAGGGCCAAGAGATCATCTAGGCCTCAGAGCTCTGAGAGGAATCTTTTGTGACTTTTGAGGCTTATAGGTCCTAAAGATTTCCTCCAATTGGACATATTCTGATGCGATTATTACTGAAAATGCCTCCCAATGCTACCAGGTAGGAATCTCTGGCCAGGAACACTTACTCATAAGCACACAGCAGCATCACGTGTAATGTTATAATTCTCAGTAGAATCGCTAGAGTAGCGTTGAACATGTTTTCATGCACCTTCATATTTTGATTAGAAATAAAGCAAACAAATGATCAACAATTATCATGACATGACCCACGTTCAAGAAAAGTCTGTTCCTCATGATGACAAGAAGACACAATGGTTAAAAGCTCAGCAGCTAACCAAAAGGTTGGCAGTTCCAATCCACCAGCAGCTCTTTGGAAACCCTATGGGGCAGTTCTACTCTATCCTATAGAGTCACTAGAAGTCGGAATCAACTCGATGGCAATGGGTTTGGAGTTTTTTTGGTATATAAAATCAGTTTCTAGGGCATATAATCTTGTTTGTTGCAGAAGGTAGAAATTCATTATTTTGTAAAAACTGGGGGTGAGATGGGGAGGAATAAACATCCAAATTCAAAACCATCAACTTTCTGTGATTCCAGATTGCTTTTCTCAGATAAGTACATACATTTCAGCAAGACCCTTTGTTTGCTGGACTGTATTATATGACTGTACTTTATCAATTCTGAATGTTAAATTGTAGATGATAATATCAGCTCCCAAATGTCAGACATCATGATGAATTGGCTTTTCAACTTTTCAAACCATTTGCTTTCCTTGCTTCTGAAATGTCAAACGTAAAGGTTCCTGATAACAAAGCTGTGCAAAGCATGGTAGTATTTTTTTTTTTTCCCAGCAATCATAATACTTAACAGGCAACTCTTCCAAAGCTTGTTTCATATGCAAAAGTCTGTGTTTTTGGTTGATATTCTAATTGTACAGGCTGAGTCAGCTTTTAAGTAAATTAATCAATACAATCTAATCCCCCTAACATAGCACATTTGAAATTATTGATTGCACCACCTCTATAATGCTAAAATTTGCGTTTAAAATGTCAATTACGTGCTTAATTAATCTCTTGCTTTTAATTTGTCTTTTGTTCCAGACACCGCAGATGTGCACTTGCCCTTTTGGAAAGTGAAGTTACAGCAGCTGAAAAAAGAATTTCAAGGCTCATGAATTTTTCTTCATTAACATCTTAATCTAGCAAAACTGACATCAGAATTGCCACCCTGTATTTCATGGCATGTTGCCATGGAGCAGTACTGGAAACTGGACTGTTTGTTATGCCTTTTTTTTTTTCTTTTGATCAAAGCTCAAATGATGATACTCATTGTTGAAAAGTATGGATGTTAAACCATAAATTATTTAATGGGTTGGTTGACTTATTTATCCATTTGTTCATTACTTATTCATTCATTCAACAAATATTTATAGAGTATCTACTATGTCCCAAGCACTTGGCTAGGTAGGAAATACAAAGATAAATAATGCTCAGGTTCTGGCTTCCAGGGGCTACAACTTAAGGGAGAAACAGATTATGTCATAGCCATAGAAAACAAGAACTCAGTAAATCAACGATTATTCATTTCTGCTTTCTGGACACACCTTTGAATTAAGTTCCTGAAGTGATGAGAACGAATATTATATAATAATTCTTTAAAAACATACCTAACCCTAATCTAACATGGCCCTAAATGATGCTCCTTCTTTGCTTAGGCCACATTTTCATTCAGCTTTCACCATCTTAGTCACAGTTATGCCTTCTCTATTTTAATACATCCCTAATAACATAAAAAATAACATAAACCTACCCATAAAAAAAGTGGGGTATAAAAAACCATTGCCATGGAGTTGATTCCAACCCATAGCAACCCTATAGGACAGAGTAGAACTGCGCCATAGGGTTTCCAAGGAACACCTGGTGGATTCAAACTGTCGACGTTTTGGTTAGCGGCTGAACTCTTAACCACTACACCACCAGGGATTCCAGTGCAGGGTATAATGGTCTTATATATTCCATAAGGCAAACAAATATGGATCTCTAACAGTGATTTTATCCAAACAATCGTATGCATTGATCTCTTTTCAGCAGATTATTTCTCTATTTTCTTTTTTTTTCTCTCTCAGGAAAGTGAGTTGGCATTCTAGCGAATTCTGATGGCCTAGAGATTGTCTCTTTAGTACAGAAGCACATATCTTTTAGATGGTTTGATTGATAAACAAAAATGTCAATACAGATGACTCAAAAACACTTCAATCATATTGGCAAAGGAAGAAATAAATATAGTCCTATTATATATGAATAAAATATCTCTGGATGGATATACAAGAAGAGGATAACATCATTCCCCTATGAGATTGGGATCTGGTGGCTTAGAAGCAGTGGTATGAGAAACATTTTCATTGTATCTCTTTGTGCACCTCTTAAATATTGGAAATGTGTACACGTATTACCTAGTTAAGCCCCTTATACTCCCTCCCACATATATACACATATACACGAGTGCTTACCCTCTCGAGGTTAGAAACTTCTTGTTGTTGTTAGTTGCCCTTGAGTTGACTTTGATTTATGGTGATCTTATGTATGTAACAGAACAAAATGTTGCCTGGTCCTGCACCATTTTCATGATTATTGGTATGTTTGAGTCTTAACTTCTTAGGCCCACTAAACATGTCCACACTTAGTTTCAGGCCCTTCCATTTGTCTATCTCTCATCTAACCAAAAAAACCAAAAGCTGAACCTGTTGCCATCGAGTGGATTCTAACTCACAGTGACCCAATAGGACAGAGTAGAACTGCTTCATATGGTTCCCAAACAGTGGCTGGTGGATTCGAACTGCTGGCCATTTGGCTAGCAGCCAAATGCTTAACCACTGTGCCACGAGGGCTCCTCTTCTAACAAAGGGGTCCTAAAATTCTCAGCTTTTCCTCCCCTGGATCAAGCCAATAATCTCTTCCTCATTCTGTTTCCTTCTTCTGTGCCATTTTTCTCAACATCTCAAATACCTGCAATCTCCAGCTTTCCATTTGGCCTGCCCTCCAATGTGCCACCGCTCTCCTTAAGCCCTGTTGGTGTCGTTAGCTGCCATTGAGGTGATCTCCAGCTCGTGGTGACCCCAAGCACAAGGGAATCAGATGGTTGAGATTCTCAGGGTTTTCAGTGGCTGATTTTCAGAAGTATATCGTGAGACCTTTCTTCTTAGTCCGTCTTAGTCCAGAAGCTTTGCTGAAAGCTATTCAGCATCATAGCAACAGTCATGCCTCCAGCGACAGATGGGTAATTGTTGCACATGAGGTGCATTGGCTGGGAATCAAACCCAGGCCTCCTGAATGGGAGGTGAAAATTCTACCTCTGAACCACCACTGTCCTCTCCTCATACTCTGTTGTTAGCTACCATCGAGTTGCTTCTCACACTAGGTAGTTCAAAGTATCTGGGAACCTTCCTTTGTTAACTATATCAGGGGAACAATATTTTTGAGAAGCGATGGGCAGCATAGGGACACTGGTTTCTCCTTCCCTGCCCCTGCCCTGCATATAGAAATAAATTATTCTCATAGGATAAATTAAAATCCAAGTGGCTGTAAGAAAGATGTGAAACTTTGTTAATTCTCACCTGGATTTCGCCACACTGACCTCTGATCCCAGGTGAAGCCATGGATTCTCTGTGTTTCTCGTGTGTAAAAATGATTTAGAAACACACTTCATCTTGGGGGTGAAGGTGGTCAGCCTCTCTCCTGCCCCTAGGATGCCAGTAAGGAAGGATGCTCTCGCCTTCCCAGTTAAGAACTTCTTGATGTCATATAATTTATTTCCTGTTCCAGACAACCTGTGAGTAACCTAAGAAAGTATTTTCTCCTCCTTCTTACATTAAAAGAAAGAAAAAAGCAGCTACTTTTTTCTGCCTTCAAGTTCCTTTAATAGAGAATCCTGTTATATTTTTCTGATTTATGCAAGAGACTTGACTATTACATTTAAAATGACATTTTAAATATTAATCACATTTTTCAGGGAAGAAGTGCCTTTCTCTTAAGTGATACTCTGTTTTGAGTGAGTGCCAGAGATACTGAATCTAGAATATGGGGCAAAATCTACCGTGAAATTCCTCAAAAAGAGAAAATGTTGCTGCTTAACAGAATTCATGGACATATCGCCTTTACAGATCTCATTCTAAAAGAAAACTAATCTACTTGTTGGCTTCCTTTAAAAGAGAAGTGGGAGGTGCTTTTCAGTAGAATTTAGTCTGCTGCTAGGAAATTAAGAACGGGATAATTGTATCACTAAGCTGGGTCTGGTGTATTTGGCTTTTAAACCTCTTAACAGGATATATAATAAGCAGTGCATATGTAACATTTTGAATTGTTATTTAAATGGTGTATTGTGTATTTTATGTCGTGCCACCCCAAATATACTACATGCTCCTTGTAGAAGGAAGCCAAATCGTATTTAATCCACAGCATCTGTCTCAGTGTCTGACAGAGAATAAGTCTTCAAGAAATGGTTGTTAAATAAACTTAGGAAGGTAGCAATATACAGCCTGGAGGGGAAACATTTAGGCCAGTATGAGTAAGTTACTTTCCACTAAAGGCCTGTTGCCGTTGAGTCAATTCTGACTCACAGCAACCGCACAGGACAGAGTAGAACTCTCCCATAGGGTTGCCAAAGAGCACCTGGTGGATTCGAACTACCAACCTTTTGGTTAGCAGCCAAGCTCTTAATCACTGTGTCACCAGTGCCACTATGAGTCGGAATCAACTCCCTGGTGTTTTGTTTTGGTTTGTTTTGTTTCGCTACTCTTAAAGGAAAATCAATTGAGTGTAAAAAATAACTTAAGAAGTTTTGCTTTGTTTACAGAAGAAAATATAAAATACCTATTCTATGTGCTTTTGAAAGTGAAAATGACCGTTTATTAAATACCAAAACCAGACCGGTTACCATCAGGTTGATTCTGACTCATGGCAGCCCCGTGTGTGTCAGTGGAATTGACCTCTGTAAGGATTGCAATGGCAGACTTTTCAAAGTAGATCACCAGGTCTTTCTTATAAGGTATCTTTGGGTAGACTCAAACTGCCAACTTTTTGTCAGCAGCCAAGGGTAGCTGCACCATCCAGGGACTTCATTTATTAAATATTCATTACAAAAAAAAAGAAAACTACTATAGTTTTCAAATCATGATCATTAAAGCAAGGGGCCTATGGAGGCAGAAGAATAAAAGAAGTGGAAGGTAAGGGAAAAAAATGAAAGGTATGTTAAGGAGGAAAATTAATGAAAGGAGTAAAGAGGTAGGGGTGTGCAGGGCAGAATTGAAGATGTAAAAGAATAGAAAATTTCAAGATGCTGATTGGTAGTACATTTTTATTGCTCATTTTGGTTGTGAAGTCAGGGTAAGTTATCATCCATCAGCTTAGTCAGTTAACTGATATTTTAAAGGCAGTTTTCACTTTTCCTTATTGATGAATTAGTTGATTGACTACTGTTCAGTACTCATCTACTTGACTCTCAAATTGTTAGCTGCCGCATTCCACCACTGAATTATTATAACAGAGCACTACCACCTGATGTCATGGATTGAATTGTGTCCCCCCAAAAATATATGTCAGCTTGGTTAGGTCATGATTCCCAGTACTGTGTGGTTATCCTCCATTTTGTGATTGTAATTTTATGTTAAGAGGATTAGGGTGGGATTGTAACACCACCCTTACTCAGGTCACCTCCCTGATCCAGTGTAAAGAGAGCTTCTCTGGAATGTGGCCTGAACCACCTTTTATCTCTCAAGAGATAAAAGGAAAGGGAAGCAGGTGGAGAGTTGGGGACCTCATACCACCAAGAAAGCAGCACCAGGAGCAGAGCGTGTCCTTTGGACATGGGGTCCCTGTGCCTGAGAAGCTGCTCAACCAGGGGAAGATTGAGAACAAGGACCTTCCTCCAGAGCCTAGAGATACAGAAAACCTTTCCCTGGAGCCGACACCCTGAATTTAGACTTGTAACCTCCTAGACTGTGAGCAAATAAATTTCTCTTTGTTAAAGCCATCCACTTGTGGTATTTCTGTTATAGCAGCACTAGATGACTAAGACACCCAGTAACCTACAAAATCAACCCAAGAACCAACCTCCAACCTTTCTGGTGAACTAGGTGCCTGTCACCCTTTATTTAGACTTATTCTCTAAATTCAGATTCTAGAGGTCTTTATATTTGAATGAAAACCATTCTGCATGAGAATGATAGAAAGATTCAACATTGTTCTCAACAAGAAGAGCAATATCAATTGAACATTCTTACTCTAATAATAGGAGCTAAATAAATATATACCATGTCCTTACTTGCAGATACTGTAATTCACCTTCTGCATTTATCGTCTCATTTAAACCTCACAAGGACCCTCATTTTCATTGCTATAATCCTTAAAGCAGATCATGGGACAAAGGAAGCCCAATACAGGTATAACCAGTAACCAGTTGACGTCAAGTTGAGTCTAACTCATGGCAACCCGCTTGTATCAGAGTAGAACTGTGTTCCACCAGGTTTTCAGTGACTGATATTTCCGGAGTAGATCACTAGGCCTTTCTTTTGAGGTGCCTCTGAATGGACTCGAACCTTCGACCTATCAGTTAGCAGCCTAGCATGTTAAACTTTTGCACCTCCCAGGATTCTGGGATGCAAGTATAACATCCACAAAGTCTGCTACATGCAATTACAGCTGCAATCCATTTCTTCAACTCAATGGAATTTGAATATTCAAAGGCAATTTTAATGGTAAGGGCCAAAAGGAGCTTTATTACTCTGGATTTAGAAGTAGAGAAGCCAGCAAAGTTGTAAGGGGCTGAGAAAAGATTGTTGGTAAGTGTTACTGAGTTGATTTCAACTCATAGTGACCCCATGTGACAGGAGAGTACTGCCCGATAGAGTTTTCTAGGCTGCAATCTTTACAGGAGTGAATCACCAGGTCATTCTGCTGTGGAGCCATTGTGTGGGTTCGAACTGCCAACATTTTGGTCATCACCCAAGCACTTAACCATTGCACCACCAGGGCTCCTGAGAAGGAATTAGGAGTTGAAATGGGAATCAAGTGTTCAAAGAAATGTCCTCTGTAGTGGGGTGACTAAAGAATTTTTTACCCAAAGATGTCTAATGTTAATTTCAATTTGTTTGTGTGAATGTGATATGTACACCTCTACTCTGATACACCATCAGAAAGTCTTTTACCTTCACAAAATTAACTTGTATGGAAATATGTTTGTTTTGTTAGTTATTTTATTTTATTTTTTAGTTTGCAATTTCTGTGAGTGTAGAAAATAAGGAAAATAGCCAAGTCCTACCTCAGGGTCAACACAGTGTGGAAAAGGAAAAACATGAGCAAGATAACAAGTCAATCCATAAACAGAGCCAAATGGCAGAAGCAGTTGCCAAAAGTTAGAGGTGACCATGAGAATTCAAGTCCCCCTTGAGCTCCTAGCAACTGTGGATAGGGGTCTGGTCTTCCACAGTACATCAGAAAATGAAGCCTAATTATTCCCATCTAGACCTGAAAGTAGAGGGTCAGCGAAAAAAAGGAAGACAGCAACAATGGGCTTAAGCATAACAAGGACTGTGAGGATGGTCCAGGACCAGGCAGTGTTTCATTCTGTTGTGTTACAAGTCGCTATGAGTCGGAATCAACTTAACGGCACCTAACAACAATAATAACAGACCTGAAAGGTTCTGGAGAACTCCTGACATCCAAATTACGTAAGTATTTGCTTTCAACAAAGCACTTTCACCACAATTAAGTTCTTATAGAAACCACAGGCAAATGTTTTGCGTAACTATTGCCTGTTAGAAGGCCAAAAGAATATAAGACTTGCATCAATTAAATCTCCTGAGTAAGAACTGTTCTTGTCATTATTGTTAGTTTCTTTCAAGTCTATTCCAACTCACGGCAAAGAATGGAACTGCACTCCATAGAATTTTTAAAGCTATGACTTTTTCAAAGATCACGAGGCCTTACTTCCAAGGAGCCTCTGGATGGGTTTGAACCTCCAAACTTTCTGTTAGTAATCCAGCATTTAAAAACTGGATTTATGTTTTCCCTAATTAAACTTCATTTAAAAACAGTAAGTCGGTCTGCAGAGAAGTGATTGCTTAAACTAGAGCCAATGTGTTAATTATGTAACCAATTCTTTGCAGCTTCAGCATTTATTTCTCTTGGAGATACCCCCAAGACCTGGGCCAGGTGATGTAGATGCATCAATATTTTTTGATCATAGGACTTTGTTCCCTTGTATCTGATAACACATTTCCATAAAAACCATATTTGAATTTTCTGCAAAATGGTTGTTTAAGACATTGTCTGTTTTGTCACTCCCTGTTTATAGCAGAGAGCACCACCTGTCTAAGACATATTTTTAGTCATGCACATTATTATCCAAAATAAGACTACATTCCCCAGCCATCCCTACACCCTTAGATGATATGTCCATGTGACTAAATTCTAGCCAAGAAAATAGATGCAGAAGTGTCTGATGAGACTTCTGGAAATTTTTATTAAATAGAAAGGGACAACGGGTTTAGAAAGGGACAAATATCTTTGATCTTCCTCCTTCTTGCTGACAGCCTGAAACTCAAATGTGATTACTGGTGCTTCAGCAGCCATCTTGAACCCTAGATACTTTAAGGATGTTGCTGTTGTCATTAGGTCCCGTCAAGTCGGTTCTGACTCATAGTGGCTCTATGCACAACAGAACGAGGATGGATACCATAAATATTGAGAGAATAGGTCAGAAAATGGGAACCTGAGTCCTTGATGACACCATGAAGAGTCCCAAAACATGTCTTGGACTCCCTTCATCTGGCCTTCTTTCACAAGAAAGAGAAGTAACTACTAACGTGTTTAAACAATTTTTACTTGAGGTTTTCTTATTGCATGAACAGACATATCTATTTCTTATATAATGATTCATGTTATTAATTTCTTGTGTAGTTTAGTACCAGAAAAGAGTGTTTCTTTACTAATAAGTTTACTTCATATCTCACTGGCTTTGCTTTTTGGCCTTGTCTACCAGAAAGACAAGTGAAATTTAATGGTTATTTGCAGTAATAACACTTGGGAAGTCTTCTGGTATAATGATTTCTACCCCTTCCCTTCAAAAACTACATTGGCCTATAGAGAAATGATTGCTTAAACTAGAGCCAAGCCTGGTATTTCATTCTAGTGGGTTGATAGTTTATGTCTATTTGAATACTCCAGCTGTATATATTTATAAGCTGCCTAGAAAGTGCTGCAATATACAGTATATCTAGGCAGCTTATAAAGATATAGCTACATATCTATATATATACCAAAAAGAATTAGTCTACTTTCAAACATTTCAGGAGATAGCATATGATCAAGATGGAAGAGGTCCAAGCTGCACTGAAGGCATTGATGAAAAACAAGGCTCCATCAAGGAATTGATGGACTACCAATTGAGATGTTTCAAAAAACAGATGCAGCACTGGAAGTGCTCGCGCACCTATGCCAAGGAATTTGGAAGACAGCTACCTGGCTGACTGACTGGAAGAGATGCATAGTTGTGCCTATTCCAAAGAAAGATGATCCAACTGAATGCCAAAATTATTAAGCAATATCATTAATATCACATTCAAGTAAAGTTTTGCTGAAGATCATCAAAAGTAGTTGCAGCAGTACATTGGCAGGGAATTGCCAGAAATTCAAGCTGGATTCAGAAGGAGACACGGAACCAGGGATATCATTGCTGATGTCAGACAGATCCTGGGTGAAAGCAGAGAAGACCAGAAAGATGTTTACCTGTGTTTTATTGACTACGCAAAGGCAGTCAACTTCGTGGATCACAAAAAATTATGGATAACATTGCGAAGGATGGGAATTCCAGAACACTTAATTGTGCTCATGAGGAACCTGTACATAAATCAAGAAGCAGTCCTTCTAACAGAACAGGGGGTTACTTCATGGATTAAAGTCAGAAAAGGTGTGCATCAGGGTTGTAACTTTTCACTATACTTATTCAAGGAAAGGTGTGCATCAGGGTTGTATCCTTTCATCGTACTTATTCAATCTGTATGCTGAGCATATAATCTGAGAAGCTGGATTACGTGAAGAAGAATGGGGCATCAGGATTGAAGGAAGACTTGTTAACACCCTGCAATACGCAGATGGCATAGTCTTGCTAGCTGAAAGTGAAGAGGAATTGAAGCACTTAATGATGAAGATCAAAGACTACATCCTTCATTACAGATTACTCCTCAAAGTAAAGAAAACAAAAATTCTCAAAAATGAACCAATAAACAATATCATGATAAACAGAAAAAAGGCAGATGTTGTCAAGAATTTCATTTCCATTGGATCCACAACTAACGCCCATGGAAGCAGCGGTCAAGAAATAAAAAAAGATATTGCATTGGAAAAATCTGTTACAAAAGACCTCTTTAAAGTGTTAAAGAGCAAAGACGTCACCTTGAAGACTAAGGTGGGCCTGACCCAAGCCATGGTGTTTTCAGTGGCCTCATATGCATGCGAAAACCAGACAATGAATAAGGAAGACTGAAGAAGAATTGATGCCTTTGAATTACAGTGCTGGTGAAGAATATTAAATATACCATGCACAGCAAAAAGAATGAACAAACCTGTCTTGGAGGAAGTACAGCTAGAATGCTCCTTAGAAGCAAATATGGCAAGACTACATCTCACGTACTTTGTACATGTTATCCAGGAGGGGTCAGTCCCTGGATAAGGATATCATACTTGTAAAGTAGAGAGTCAGCAAAAAAAGTGGAAGACTCTTAACAAGATGAATTGACACAGTGGCTGCAACAATAGGCTAAAACATAACAAAAATTGTGAGGGTGGCACAGGAACTGGCAATGCTTGGTTCTGTTGTACATAGGTTCACTATGAGTGGGAACTGATTTGACAGCAAGTAACAACAACAACATACATTAATTACCCCCACACATCTGTCAGTTTGTCGTACTGGGAGAGGAGGAGGGGCTTGCATGTTGCTACGATGCAGGAAGCTATGACACCGGTATTCAAATAACAATGATGTCACACATGGTGGGCTGGTTTCAGTTGAGCTTTCAGGCTAAGACAAACTAGGGAGAAGGCCCTAACAGTCTATTTCTGAAAAAAACTTAACCAGTGAAAACCTTATGAATAGCAGTAGAACATTGTCTGATACAGTGCTGGAAGATGAGCCTCTCAGGTTGGAAGGCACTCAAAAGATGACTAGAAAAGAGTTGCCTCCTTAAAGAAGAGCCAATCTTAATGACATGGATGGAGTCAAGCTTTCAGGATGTTCATTTGCTTGTGTGGCATGACTAAAAACAAAAGAAAGAGCTGCAAACATGCACTAATAATTGGTAAATGGAATGCATGAAGTAGGAATCTAGAAAAACTGAAAATCATCAAATATGAAATAGAATGCATAAAATCAATATCCTAGGCATTAGAGAGCTGAAATGGTTTGGTATTTCCCTTTTTTTCATCAGAAGATCATATGGTTTTCTATGCCATGAATGACGAAGATAAATGGTGTTGCATTTATCGTCAAAAAACATTTCAAGATCTATCCTGAAGTACAATGCTATCAGAAATAGAATCATACCCATACAACTACAAGGAAGATCTGTTAACACAAACATTATTTAAATCTACTCCCCAACCACTAAGGCCAAAGATGAAGAAATTGAAGATTATTACCAACTTCTGCAGTCTGAAATTGATTGAACATGCAATCAGGATGCATTGACAATTAGTGGTGATTGGAATGCTAAAGTTGGAAACAAAGAAGAAGGGTCAGTAGTTGGAAAATATGGCCTTGGTGATAGAAACAATGCTGGAGAGTGCATGATAGAATTTTGTAAGACCACCAACTTCTTCACTGCAAATACCTTTTTTCAACAATATAAATGGCAACTATACACATGGGCCTCATTGGATGGAATACACAGGAATCAAATCGACTATATCTGTGGAAAGAGACTATAGAAAAACTCAACATCATCAGTCAGAACAAGTCCAGAAGATGACTGTGTAACAGACAATCAATGGCTTCTATGCAAGTTCAATTTGAAACTGAAAAAATTAGAACAAGTGCACTAAAGCCAAAGTATGACTTTGAGTACATTCCACCTGAGTTTAGAGAACACCTCAAGAATAGATTGGATGCATTGAACACTAATGACTGAAGACCAGGCAAGTTGTGGAATGACATCAAGGATATCACACATGAAGAAAGCAAGAGGTTATTAAAAAGACAGGAAAGAAAGACCAAAATGAATGTCAGAAGAGACTCTGAAACTTGCTCTTGACCATCAAGTAACTAAAGTGAATGGAAGAAATGATGAAGCAAAAGACCTGAACAGAAGATTTCAAAAGGCAGCTCCAGAAGACAAAGTAAAGTATTATGATGGCATGTGCAAAGACCTGGAATTAGAAAACCAAAAGGGAAGAACACAGCACTTCTGAAGCTGAAAGAACTGAAGAAAAAATTCAAGCCTCAAGTTCTGATTTTGAAGGATTCTATGGGAAAAATAATGAACAACACAGAAAGCATCAAAAGAAGACGGAAGAATACACAGTCACTGTACCAAAAGGAATTGGTTGATGGTCAATCATATCAAGAGGTAGCACATGATCAAGAAATGGCAGTACTGAGAGAAGTCCAAGCTGCACTGAAGACATTGGCAAAAACAAGGCTCCAGGAATTGATGGAATATAAATTGAAATGTTTCAACAAATGGCTGCAGCACTGGAAGTGCTCACTTATCTATGCCAGGAAATTTGGAAGACATTTACCTGGCTAACCAACTAGAAGAGGTCCATATTTATGCCTATTCCAAAGAAAGATGATCCAACCAAATGCAGAAATTATCAAACAATATCATTACTATCACATGCAAGTAAAATTTTGCTGAAGATCATTAAAAAGCAGTTGCAGCCGTATATCAACAGGGAACTGCCAGAAATTCAGGCTTGTTTCAGAAGAGGATGTGGAACCAGGGATATAATTGCTGATGTCAGATGGACCCTGCTGAAAGCAGAGAATACCAAAAAGATATTTACCCATGTTTTATTGACTATGCAAAGGCATTTGACTCCATGGATCACAACAAATTATGGATAGCATTGAGAAAAATGGGAATTCCAGAACACTAAATTGTATTCATGAGGAGCCTGTACATAAATCAAGAAGCAGTCCTTCTAACAGAACAAGTGGATACTTCATGGTTTAAAGTCAGAAAAGGTGTGCATCAGGGTTGTATTCTTTCACCATACTTATCCAATCTGTATGCACATAATCTGAGAAGCTTGATTACATAAAGAAGAACAGGGCATCAGGATTGGAGGAAGACTCATTAACCACCTGCAATATGCAGATGACATAATCTTGCTTGCTGAAAGTGAAGAGGACTTGAAGCACTTACTGATGAAGATCAAAGACTGTTGCCTTCAGTGTAGATTACTCCTCAACATAAAGAAAACAAAAACCCTCACAGTTGAACCAATAAATAATATTATAAACAGAGAAAAGATTGAAGTTGTCAAGGATTTCATTTTACTTGGATCCACAATCAACACCTGTGGGAGCAGCAGTCAAGAAATCAAAAGCGGCATTGCATTAGGCAAATCTGCTGCAAAAGAACTATTTAAAGTGTTACAAAGGAAATATGTCACTTTAAGGACTAAGGTGTGCCTTACGTAAGCCATGGTGTTTTCAGTGGCCTCATATGCTTGTGAAAACTAGGCAATGAATAAGGAAGACCAAAGAAGAATCGATGCCTTCGAATTATTGTGCTGATGAAGAATACTGAGTACACCATGGACAGCAAAAAGAACAAACAAATCTGTCTTGGAAGAAGTACAGCCAGAATGCTCCTTAGAAGTGAGGGTAGCAAGACTTCGTCTCACATACTTTAGACATGTTATCAGGAGGGACCAATCCCTGAAGAAGAACACCAAATTTGGTAAAGTGAAAAAGAGAAAGGCCCTCAACTAGATGGACTGACACAGTGGCTGCAACAATGGACTCAAGCATAACAATGATTGTGAGGATGGCACAGGACCGGACTATGTTTCCTTCGGTTGTACACAGGGTCACTATGAGTTGGAACCAACTCAATGGCACCTAACAACAACATATATGATCACAAGTTCTAGTGTGATCACTGACTAGGTAATCTATTGCTTTTCAACCAAGAATAATACAAGAAAAAGGAACTGTGGTATAAATCCCTGACATTTCAATCCTAAAACTACTTAGTGTCCTGTAGTTGAAGGATATTCTTTCTCTATCCACTAAGAAATCAAAGGCAAGCGAGACCTACACATGCAAAAAAAAAAAAAAAAAATCCAGATCATAAATAAATAAATATAGTTCTTATGCTGATGCTTCCTTTCTATACACAGAACTCAGGAAGCTGCGAGATGGCTATTTACAAATACTAAACTCAATAATGTTTGATAATGAATTTCTAGGATAACAAAAAATTATATTAAAAATTCATATATTTCCCAATAATCTAGGATCTTAATTTTCAAGAAAAGTTTTATCCATTGTAAATTCCAACTTGTTACACTCTAAGACTGAAAGAACTAACAATAACTTTCACCAGTTTGTCAAAAGTAACCAAAAGCATGGAATATTTCAAGAACATTTAAGGGTTATCTTGCAATTAAATCATTATATCTGTGTATTGTCGTTATTAGTTGTGCTGATTTTACACATTTCATTTAGAGGATTGACTGAGGAACACTACTTTAATACTTAAGGTCTCAAAATTTGCTTAGATACTGAACATAGTTCTGGCAATCAGATCTCCTCTCCCTCCCTCCCATCCACTGGGAACCAAGTATGGAATTGAAGTAACACATTTAGGTCTTCCTATTATAATCATCCTTAATTTGTTATGATCCACACAGTCGAATGCCTTTGCACAGTCAATAAAACACAGGTAAACATCCTTCTGGTATTCTCTGCTTTCAGCCAGGATCCACTGACATCCGCAATGATATCCCTGGTTCCAAGTCCTCTTCTGAAACCAGCCTGAATTTCTGGCACCTCTCTGTCGAAATACTGCTGCAGCCGTTTTTGAATGATCTTCAGCAAAATTTTGCTTGAATGTGATATTGATATTGTCCTATAATTTCCACATTTGGTTGGATCACCTTTTTTGGGAATAGGTGTAAATATGGATCTCTTCCAGTCAGTTGACCAGGAAGCTGTCTTCCATATTTCTTGGCATAGACGAGTGTGCACCTCCAGTGCTGCATCTGTTTGTTGAAACATCTCAATTGATATTCCATTAATTCCTGGAGCCTTGTTTTTTGCCAATGCCTTCAGAGCAGCTTGGACTTCTTCCTTCAGTACCAGCGGTTCTTGATCATATGCCACCTTTTGAAATGGTTGAACATCGACTAATTCTTTTTGAAGAACAGGGCATGAGGATTGGAGGAAGACTCATTAACAACCTGCATTATGCAGATGACACAACCTTGCTTGCTGAAAGTGAAAAGGACTTGAAGCACTTACTAATGAAGATCAATGGCCACAGCCTTCAGTATGGATTACACCTCAGCATAAAGAAACCAAAAATCCTCACAGCTGGACCAATGAGCAACATCATGATAAACGAAGAAAAGATTGAAGTTGTCATGGATTTCATTTTACTTGGAACCACAATCAACAGCCGTGGGAGGAGCAGTCAAGAAATCAAAAAACGTATTGCATTGGGCAAATCTGCTGCAAAGGACCTCTTTAAAGTGTTGAAGAGCAAAGATGTCACCTTGAAGACTAAGGTGCTCCTGACCCAAGCCATGGTATTTTCAATCACATCATATGCATGTGAAAGCTGGACAATGAATAAGGAAGACTGAAGAAGGATTGATGCCTTTGAATTGTGGTGCTGGCGAAGAATATTGAATATACCACGGACTGCCAAAAGAATGAACAAATCTGTTTTAGAAGAAGTACAACCAGAATGCTCCTTAGAAGCAAGGATGGTGAGGCTGTGCCTTACATACTTTGGACATGTTATCAGGAGGGATCAGTCCCTGGAGAAGGACATCATGCTTGGCAAAGTACAGGGTCAGCGGAAAAGAGGAAGACCCTTAACGAGGTGGATTGACACAGTGGCTGCAGCAATGACCTCAAGCATAACAACAATTGTAAGGATGGTGCAAGACCGGGCAGTGTTCCGCTCTGTTCTGTATAGGGTCGCTATGAGTCAGAACTGACTCGACGGCACCTAACAACAACGACGACAACATTATAATCATGGAGGATTCCTGGTGGCACAGTGGTTAAGAGCTCGGCTACTAACCAAATGGTTGACAGTTTGAATCCAACAGGCGTTCCTTGGAAACAGTATGGTCAGTTACACTCTGTCTTATAGGGTCGCTGAGTCAGAATCAACTTGATGGCAATGGGTTTGGTTTGTTGTCTACTATAATCATTGTCGTTACCATGGACTCAAGCATACCAATGATCGTGAAGATGGAACAAGAATGGGCAACATTTTGTTCTCTTATACATGAGGTCCGTATGAGTCAGAGCCAACTCAACAGCAGCTAATAACAACGTTACAGTCGTTTACCCCTGGATAGAAATAGCTAATTTTTCATGAAATGTGAACCAATTGTTTTAAGCCCTATAAACAGACTGTTTCTTTTTATCCTCATCTTTGTGGACCCTTATTTTAGAGTTGTTAAACTAAAACTTATTGAATCCACAATGTTCAACAGGTCCACAACATCTTACTTCACTTATATCATAGATGTAATTGTAGGCAACAAAGATGTAAATGGTGATACCATAAAGTGTTTGGACCAAGGTATCTACAAAGGCCTTGCAGGGTGTTGTTAGTGCTCTAAATTTACCATGATCTGGCCCAGAGTCTGGCTTTCAGCCATGTTAAGCTCCCAGAGCTAAACAGACTAATACTAAAATATTCATAAGACTGAAGCAAATATGTTGGACATCAATTTATGAATTTTCATTGAAGTAGATTCTTTTCTATTGATCATCATGCTAACGATCCTTGACCATTCCTTCCCAATATCAAGGTGCCTGGAAACTAAGTGAGTCAAGATCCTGCTTTGTGACATGGGATCAGAACTGAGGGAAGCAGGAATCTTGAGCCATTATTTTGTGCAGCCTATAGAGAGGAAACCCTGGTGATGTAGTGGTTAAGAGCTATGGCTGCTAACCAAAAGGTTGGCAGTTTGAATACACCAATCACTCCTTGAATACTCTATGGGGCAGTTCTATTTTGTCCTGTAGGGTCACTATGAGTTGGAATCCACTTTATGGCAATTTTTTTTTTTTTTTTTAGAGATAGGTATGATTAATCATGTCACTTCATATCAGAAAATATATCTATCTAGAGTCTTAAAGGAGGCCCTGTGTAGCACAAACAGTTAAGGCACCCAGCCACTAACTTAAAAGCTGGAGGTTTGAGTCTACCCAGAGGAGCTTCAGAAGAAAGACCTGATGACCTACTTCTAAAAAAAAACAGCCATTGAAAACCTTGTGGAGCACAGTTCTACTCTGATACACAAGGGGTTGTCAAGAGTCGGAATTGACTTGATGGCAACTGATTTAAAATCTCTAAAGATCATGAAATAGAAATTTGTTTATTTATTCAAACAAACAAACAAAAAAGTTGCTATAAAGCTCCTACTAAATGCCAGGCACTATTACAATAGCTAGAAATAGAATAGTGAACAAAACAGAGAAAGAAATCCCTCATCTCCTGGCGCTTGCACTCTAGTGAGTTTACAAACGATAGCAAGAAATAAACAATATGGTAAAGTGCTATTAAGGAAAAGTAAACAGAGTAAGGGGATATTGGATATGGAAGGGAGTGGCTCCTTTAGATGGGGAGGTCAGGGAAGGCCTCTTTGAGGAGGCGCCACTTGAGAGGACCTGAATGAAATAAAGGAGCCAGTCATAAAAAGACTAGCTGGAGAAAGAGTGTTCCCATTCATGGTGACCCTATGTGTGCAGAATAGAGCTGCTCCTTAGGGTTTTCAAGGCTGTGACCTTCCAGAGGAGATTGCCAGGCCTGTCTTCTGATGGTCCCCTGGATGAGTTCAAACTGCCAAGTGCTTAACTACTTGCACCACCCAGGGACTCCTCTTAGTCACCTAGTACTGCTGTAATAGAAATATCACAAGTGGGTTGTTTTAAAGAACAGAAAGTTATTGTCTCAAAGTTCAGTAGTCCAGAAGTCCAAATTCAGGGTCTGGCTCAAGGGAGAGGTCTTTCTTTGTCTATTTCAGCTTCTAGTGGCCAGCAATCCTTGGAGTTCCTGGGCTTGTAAACTCATCTGCCTTGGTTATCATCAGATAACATCTGTTTTCCCCCATTTGTGCTCACTTGGTTCTGTTTCTATGTTGCTCCTTATAACTCAGGAGTGGTTAGATTTAGGATGCATCCTACACTGATACGGCCTCATTAACAAAATGAAGAAAGCCCTATCCCCAAATGGTATTACATCCACAAGTACAGGGGTTAGGATTCCAACACATATTTTGGTGGAACACAATTCAATCCCTAACAGCCCTAAAACAGAAGCATGTTTAAGGAATCACAAGACCAGCATATATGGTAAGAGTAAGAAATTAAAGAGGGCTAGAATCCAAGTTGCAAGTGCTAGATCATGTGGTGCCTTGTATATACCATGGCTCTCCCCCATGGCCAGTGCTGAGTTAACACTTCCCACTAATGGTGCCCTGGTCTTCACTGTGCTGTGTCCTAGATTCACCCACCCCTTCATTTCCACAGTCTTTCCTCAAATAAGGAAACCCTGGTGGTGTAGCGTTTAAGTGCTATGGCTGCTAACCAAAGGGTTGGCAGTTCGAATCTGCCAGGCACTCCTTGGAAACTCTATGGGGCAGTTTTACTCTGTCCTATAGGGTTGCTATGAGTCAGAATTGACTTGACGGCACTGGGTTTGTTGTTTTTTTTTTTGGTTTTGGTTTTCTTAAAATAAAACTGATTAAGCCTCTGCTTTCTCAGTTACAGTTACCCTTCAATACTTTGTCCCCAATATTATACCCAGATCGCTTTGTGGTTTTAGATGTCCCTAAACTTTTCAATTGCATATTCTTATTCTAATCCAACTTCTTATGTTGATTTTTTGTTTCTCTAAATAACCCTAAGAGGATGTCTCCTTATTTTCCAGTTTGTTAGGTGTATCCAACAGAATATTAGAAGAAACATCCACTTTGAAATCAAACTCTGTTCAAACCTCCTCTTCCTTACTTACCACCTAGCTGGCCTTCAGCAAATCATATAACCACACAGAGGTTGCTTGCTCATAGGGACAATAATGTCTACTTTTAAGGTTGTTTTGTGAAAAGTCACTGAACTGATACTTGCATAACATCTGATACAAAACGCAGCACAAGCAAATGCTTCTCAAACGATAGTTGTTCCTCTTTGTGTAGAAATAGCACCAGGAACCAGCCTCATCCAGGCACCATCTGAATAAGAAGGGAGCTTCATGGCCATTAGGGGTAAGAAGTAAGCATGGGTAGAAGTGACACTCTCTTCCCTCAGAGCACCTACTGCCTAACTTACCATAGCCTGTGCACTCTTACAGACTCATTCCTTGAAATGTTAGAAGATTTTGAGGTTTCCAGGCTCCCCTATAAGAATCATTAAAATTCTAATTTTTCTCACAGTGTTAGCCAAATATTGGCTAAAAACAGACCCCTTGGGAAACAGAATGGGTACCTGTGGTAGACACTGCTGATACCCCAATCAGACCCCCTTTACCGACTGTTGTACCCATCCCCCAGCTGCTGTAAATCCTGTGGCTAATGGTTTACACCTGCAACTTTTTCTGGTGATCTATCCTTTGTGGATGGGAGGCAGCTAGATAGGAGACAACCAGGAGATCCATCTACCCGTCTCCCTACTCTCTTGGCAGCCAATGACTAACTAATATGAGAGATCAAAATCCCAGCCCCCTCACTTCAGGCTTTGTTTCTAGGAAACTTGACCTAAGACAGCCTGACATCACCTAAATTTGGATGTTAGAGAATATTAATAATGGATTTCACCTAGGGCTTTCCAATGGCCAGCCAAATAGCTCAGTAGCACCCTGATTCTTATTTCAATTTGAGACCCATGTGCTGTCACCTGCTGTCATGGAATTGAATTGTGTACCCCCAAAAACATGTGTCAACTTGGTTAGGTCATGATTCCCAGTATTGTGTGGTTGTCCTCCATTTTGTGACTGTAATTTTATGCTAAAAAGGATTAAGGTGGGATTGTAACACCACACGTACTCAGGTCACCTCCCTGATCCAAGGTAAAGGGAGTTTCCCTGGGGTGTGGCCTGCACCACCTTTTATCTCTCAAGAGATAAAAGGAAAGGGAAGCAAGCAGAGAGTTGGGGGCCTCATACCACCAAGAAAGCAGCACCAGGAGCACAGTGCACCCTTTGGACACAGGATCCCTGTGCCTGAGAAGCTCCTCAACCAAGGGAATATTGAGGACAAGGACCTTCCTCCAGAGCCAACAGAGAGGGAAAGCCTTCCCCTAGAGCCGACACCCTGAATTTGGACTTGTAACCTACTAGACTGTGAGAAAATAAATTTGTCTTTGGTAAAGCCATCCATCTGTGGTGTTTCTGTTATAGCAGCACTAGATGACTAAGACACTCAATGCTGCACAGAGTTATAGCTGTGGCTGAGAAGGAGGCTCCAGCCTCATTTTCAGAGAACTGAGGTGACCCTGGGCAGCCAAGCCTATATTTTGCACATGAATGTTTCTCTAATAGCTATAAATGTTATCAAGTTGCTCAAGAACTAATGACTTCCAGTTTTCTTGTAAGCAATACAGAGGTGTTACTGTCCTTTTTTGGAAGAGAAAGCCCAGGTTGTGAGGATTTGCTATTAATGATTCACAGTTTGAAACAACAGGCCTCCTGCTGGGAAATTACCCAATTGCATTTTTTCTTGGCCTTCTGCAGACAAGCTACTGCGATAAATGTTTTAAAGTATCTCACCAAGGTTAATACTCACAGGCAGCCAAGGAGTCACAACATGGAGAGCTGGACACAAGGAAGCTCCAAAGCAGCCCAGAAGGCTCAAGTTTGCAAAGCACCAACAAAAGCCTGCATCTGACTGAGTCAAACTTCTGGAAGCAAAGGCAAATTTCAACGACTCAGGGGCTTCAGATTAAAGGATATTTTACATCTTGTAATAATAATTAAAAAAAAAAAAAACTTACTGCCCTCGAGCTGCTTCTGACTCACAGCAGCCCTATAGGACAGAGTAGAACTGCCCCTTAGGGTTTCTAAGGAGTGACTGGTGGATTTGAACTGCTGACGTTTTGGTTAGTAGCTGAATGCTTAACCTCTGTGCCACCAGGGCTCTTACATTTTGTAATATTCCAGTGAATAAAATATCTAAAAACCAAATCCTCTTGCAATTACTTGTAGGAGTCCTATGGCAAAGAAAACACTGTTTGTTAAACAATTAACTCTTTAATTGATTCTCAATTTATTCAGCAATTTACTGTCAACCAGTTGGACTCAATTATAATTGCCTTAGCTTTGGCTTCCTCCTCTGCCTCCTTCAGTTTATTTTGGATGCAGACTCCATGTAATCCTTTCAAATCATTTGCAGAGATTCTGATTCATGGGGATCCCAGGTGTGTCAGAGTAGAACTGTGTTCCCAAGGGTTTTCAGTGGTTGAATTTTCATAAGTAGATCAGCAGGTCTTTCTTCTAAGGCACCCTTGGGTGGACTTGAACTTCCAACTTTTGGTTAGCAGCCAAGTTCATTAACCATTTGAACTATCCAGGGATTCCAATCCTGTTAAAACTTGAGTTAAATCATGTCATTCCTCTGTTCAGAGCCCTCCAAAGTCTTCTCATTCCATTTGTAGTAAAAGCTGAAGTCCTTAGCATAATCCACAGGACCCTATGTGATCTGCCTTCCCTAACCACCCACCACTCTCACCTCCAGACACACTGGCCTCCTCCCCGCTCTTTAAACATGTCAGGAATGATGCTTTCCAAAAGCCTAGTAGCCTAGCCCCTTGATGTTCCCTTTAACTAGAACTCTTTCCCAGACACCAACCTACCTAACTCCCTTGGCTCCTTTGAGTCTTTGCCCAAATGCTACCTTCTCAATCACACCTCCCCTGGCTTCCCTATCTAAAAAACCCTTCCCAACACATCCTGCACCTCTTCCTTGCATTATTTTCTTCTCTAGCACTTACTCTAACACCTGAGAAGCTAAGAATGATGTTTTAGAACCTTTGTTGTTGTTAGCTGCCTTTAAGTTGCTCCCAACTCATAGCGGCCTTATTTATGTATAACAAAAAGAAATGTCAGGTCCTTCGCAATCCTCAAAATAATAAGTATGCTTAAGCCCATTGTTGCAGCCACTGTGTCAATCTGTCTCACTGAGGGTCTTCCTCTTTTTCACTGGCCCTCTATTTTACCAAGTGTGATGTCCTTCTCCAGGGATTGGTCCCTCCTGATAACATGTTCAAAGCAAGTGAGATGAAGTCTTACCATCTTCGCTTCTAAGGAGCATTCTGGCCATACTTCTTCCAAGACAGATTTGCTCCTTCTTCTGGCGGTCCATGGTATATTCAATATATTTCACCAATACTGTAATTCAAATACATCGATTCTTCTTCAGTCTTCCTTATTCACTGTCCAGCTTTCACACGCATATGATGCGTTTGAAAATGCCATGGCTTGGGACAGGTGCACCTTAGTCCGAAAAACAACATCTTTGCTTTTTAACACTTTAAAGAAATCTTTTGCAGCAGGTTTGCCCAAAGCAATGCATCATTTGGTTTCTCGATTGCTGCTTCCATGGGTGTTGGTTGTGGATTCAAGTAAAATGAAATCCCTGACAACTTCAATTTTTTCTCCATTTTTCATGATGCTCCTTAGTGATTATAAAAAATAATTTAAGAAATCATAAATAAAATATAAACCAATAAAGTACAGCCACAAATTATTCTTACATCTATGATTTTATCATCTCATTTTTAATCAGTTCTTTCTGTATTTTGAGTTCTGAAATAGCATATTGCAAATGCCTGAGGCATGAGGTAGTGGAGTGTGTCCTGGCCTTGTGGTCAAGGTCTTAGGTTTCAGACAGTTAATTGCTCCAGGCTTAAAGTTACTTAGATACAATATGTGAGAGCTGGACCATCATTGCTAAGATCTGTTTAGACTGATAGTTTTTAAAAACATTTTTTATTAGTGTTGAGTGCTATATATGCAAGGAAAGCAGCTTCTCACAGCCTGGATTCTTGGTAAACTGTGGCCTTTATGAATGACAAGATTCTCCATCCATCATCCCTTCTAAAGACCTCTGGAAATCTGACAAATTGTCACCTCCACATCATAGTCCAAGCCCTCAGCAATCCCTGCCATCCTTTGGAATTTTACATTTGGGTGATAGAGTCATCACTGTAATGTGGGGTGTGCCTACCAGCTACTGTGGACTTCTAATCCATATCAATCTTCTAGGTACCATGCCTAATATTTACTCTTGGAGGGTCCACTGAGCTCTCCACATAATATTTAAATCAAAATCAACCTTAGAACTAGGCAAAGGGACCAGCTGCCATGTGGAGTGATTTAGAAAGATGGTGCCTGAAAAGATTTTCTCTGCCTCTTCACAATGTCTGAATTCCATTCCTTTGGATCCTTCAGGTTTTTCCTTATTTCAGTTCCCTATAAAAATTTAAATTTCTTTAGGCAAACATAAACCCTCTGAAATTCTATTTAACATTTTGTGAGTTTGTCCTATGTGTCTTCTCTTTTTTTTTTTTTTTCTCGAGAAGGTGCATAGCTTTTATCTAATACATAAAGAAGTCCATGACCATAAAAAATTGAGAACCCAAGGTCAGTTTTCCCTATGTCCCCCCTCCATAATCCAAAACAAGAAGGGTAAAAGCAAGAAAGGAGGAGGGAAAGAGAGAGAAACCACACACCCCTAAATGGCTTAATCTCTGGTTTGGGGGCACACAGGGGACTTTGAGTTGAGGTATATGTTTAGATATGAACAGGACGGACTTGGTAACACAAGTGAAGGGACAGCATGGAACAAACAGTTCTTTCAGGGAGTCTACTGCCTAGCTGGGAACAAGGGCTCCAGCAGAGCACAGCTGGTAGAAGGCATTAGAAAAAAATAAAACCGTTCACTTAATAACCTAGTTACCTGAGCCTGCTAAACAGTTTGATTTACGAAGGCCCATCTAGGACTTTTTTTTTTTTTTATGTTTTAAATTCTGAACTATTTTTATGCTCATTAGAGCCATTTTTGAGATGGAAAAGTTGAGGTTTAGCTTAAATAACTTGCACAAATCACAGCTAGAAAGTGGCAGAGGCAGAATCCAAACCCATGTCCATGTGCATACAGCCTCCATTCCCTGTCCCCCACTGACAGGTGGAAAAGAATGATTTATTTTGTATCATACTATCCCAAAAAGAAAACAAAAACTAATGTGCTAGCAGTCACTATTTCCACCCTTCTTCGAAACGTTGTTTTTTTCTTTTTTTAATTAGAAAGAACAAACAACAGAAAATGAACCTATGCAAATCCCACAGTTGCCCCTCTGCCTCTGATCTGGAGTGAGGGGCTCTTGCAATCCCTGACTTCATGTTGGCACACAGGAGTGTATTGAGCAGTAAGCAAGTACACATGGGCTTACAGTAAGCAAAGCATGCACAGTATATATTAAAGTAAGTAAGTAAGCATAAATGCTTACTTACTTTAATATATAGCACACAATTTCACATGGGCTTCACCATATCTTTGTAAGCCCATGTGTACCTTACTTATAGAGTATGGCACACTTTCTCTCCTCCTGTTCTCATGCCTGAAGCTGTGGAAACTTCTCAGATCTGCAGGAACTTACTACAGGTATCAAATACATTGGAGAGAATTGTGGGGTGATTTTCATCACATTATAAAAAGAAATGCAGAAAATGGAAGCCTTGTTTTCAATAGAACATAGTTATGACTCCAGCCTCTTCTGTAAGTGGATACGGTTGTGCTCATGGTAGATGACTTTGGTAAATCTTCTGTCAGTAGGAGAATAAAGTTATATTTCCTTCTGGCAATCTCCTACTTAAGCATGAATGTTTTCTTACAAATATTATTTGGAAATCATAACTTAATAGAACAATACATGGACTTTTTTTGTCCTAAGAAATATCCTGAAATAACCTTTTAAAATTCCAGAAAGAGAAAAACAGATTAATTCTCCATGGTTCCAAAATTTTACTGTCCCTCTGCTGTACACTTTTCTGTTTGGATTCGCCATAGGGCAATGGTGTCATTTTCGTATAAAATTTCTATCCACTGTGGACTGTTCTAGGGCAGGAACCATATCACAGTTCCAGGAGTGCAGATAGCAGGGACTCCCTACATGCTGAAATGAAATGAGTTTCTACTTAAGTCCCTCTTGCCGTTGCCCTAGTCTTCAAAGAGAGACCTGCTCATACCACACTTAATCTATTCTTTCATTTACTCAAAAAATTTACAATCTCTCTCTACATTCTCCTTCCCAAGTCACTCAAGTGCATTTAATTATTTCATCATTTTTAGTTTAATGTGCTCCACGCATCTGATAGTTTGTTGTAGTGTGGTGGAATGTGTGTTGCTGTGATGCTGGAAGTTATGCAACTGGTATTTCAAATACTAGCAGGGTCACTCACAGTGGACAGGTTTCAGTGGAGCTTACATGCTAAGACAGACTAGGAAGAAGGATCTGGTGGTCTACTTCTGAAAAAATTGGCCAATGAAAACCTTATAAATAGCACGGGAACATTGTCTGGTATAGTGCCAGAAGATGAGCCCCTCAAGTTGGAAGGCACCCAAAAGACAACTGGGGAAGAGCTACCTCCTCAAAGTAGAGTCAACCTTAATAACTTGAATGGAGTCAAGCTTTTGGAACCTTCATTTGCTCAAGTGGCACACTCAAAATGAGAAGAAACAGCTGCAAATATTCATTAATAATCAGAACATGGAATGTATGAAGTATGAATCTAGGAAAATTGGAATTCTTCAAAAATAAAATGGACCACATAAAGATCAATATCCTAGGCATTAGTGAGCTGAAACGGACTGCTGTTAGTCATTTCGAATAGGACAAACATATAGTCTACTATGCTGGGACTGACAAATTGAAGGGGAATGGCATCACGTTCATTGTCAAAAAGAACATTTCAAGATCTATCCTAAAGTATAAGGTTGCCAGTGATAGGATAATATCCATACGTTTAAAAGGAAGATCAGTTATTACAATGTTATTCAAATTTATGCACCAACTACTAATGCCAAAGACAAGGAAATTAAAGATTTCTACCAACTTCTGCAGTCTGAAATTGATCTCACATGCAATCAAGATACATTGATAATTACTGGTAATCGGAAGGCAAAAGTTGGAAATGAAGAATTGGTAGTTGGGAAATATGTCCTTGGTGATAGAAACAACTCTGGAGGTCACATGATAGAATTTTGCAAGACCAACGACTTCTTCATTGTAAATGTCTTTTTTCAACAACATAAATGGTGACTATACACATGAACCTCACCAGAAGGAATACACGGGAATCAAAACGACTACGTCTGTGGAAAGAGATGATGGAGAAGTTCAATATGATCAGGCAGAACAAGGCTAGGGGCCAACTATGGAACAGATCATCAATTTCTCATATGCAAGTTGAGGTTGAAGAAAATTAAAACAAGTCCAGGAGAGCCAAAGTATGATCTTGAGTATATCACACCTGAATTTAGAGGCCATCTCAAGAATAGATTTGACAACTTGAGCACTGATGACTGACCACCAGGCAAGTTGTGGAATGACATCAAGGACATCATACATGAAGAAAGCAAGAGGTCATTAAAAAGATAGGAAAGAAAGAAAAGACCAAAATGGATGTCAGAAGAAACTCTGAAATTTGCTCTTGAACATCAAGTAGCTAAAGGGAATGGAAGAAATGATGATATAAAAGAGGTGAACAGAAGATTTCAAAGGGCAGTTTGAGAAGACAAAGTAAAGTATTATAACAACATGTGCAAACACCTGGCGTTAAAAAACCAAAAGGGAAGAACATGCTCGGCATTTCTCAAGCTGAAAGAACTGAAGAAAAAATTCAAGCCTCATGTTGCAATAATGAAGAATTCTACAGGGAAAATTTGAATAATGCACAAAGCATCAAAAGAAGATGGAAGGAATATACAGCCACTGTACAAAAAAGGGAAACCCTGGGTGCATAGTGGTTTGAGCTACGGCTGCTAACCAAAAGGTCGGCAGTTCATATCCACCAGGTGTTCTTGGGAAACCCAATGGGGCAGTTCTACTCTGTCCTTCATGGTCGCTATGAGTCCGAATCAACTCGACAGCAATGTTTTACAGGTACCGAAAACAACGGATTGACCTTTAACCATTTCAGAAAGTAGCGTATGATCAAGAACAGATGGTACAAAAGGAAGAAGTCCAAGCTTCACTGAAATGAATGACAAAAATCAAGGCTCCAGGAGTTGACGGAATACCTATTTACATGTTTCTATAAACAGATGTAGCACTGGAGGTCTCACTCATCTATGGCAAGAAATTTGGAAGACAGCTTCCTGGCCAACCAACTGGAAGAGATCCATTTATATGCCCATTCCAAAGAAAGGTGATCCAACAGGATGTGGAAATTATCAAACAATATCTTCAAAATCACACACACGTAAAATTTAGCTGAAGATCATTCAAAAGAGGTTGCAACAGTACATCGAAAGGGAACTGCCAGAAATTCAAGCTAGATTCAGAAGAGGACTTGGAATGAGGAATATCATTGCTGATGACGGATGGATCTTGCCTGAAAGCATAGAATACCAGAAAGATGTTTACCTGTGTTTTATTGACTATGCATAGGCATTCAACCGTGTGGATCATAACAAATTATGGATAATATTGCAAAGAATAGGAATTCCAGAACACTTTAATTGTGCTCATGAGGAACCTGTACATAGACCAAGAAGCGGAACAAGGGTTTAAAGTTAGGAAAGGTGTGTGTCAGGGTTATATCTTTTTACCATACTTATTCCATCCGTATGCTGAGCAATTAATCTGAGAAGCTTGAGTATATGATGAAGGATGCAGCGTCAGGACTGGAAGAAGCCTCATTAACAACCTGCAATATGTAGATAACACGGCCTTCCTTGCTGAAAGCGAAGAGGATTTGAAGAACTTACTGATGAAAATCAAAGACTACGGACTTCAGTGTGTATTGCATCTCAACAAAAAGAAAACAAAAATCCTCTCAACTGAACCAATAAGCAACATTATGATAAAGAAAGAAAAGATTGAAGTTGTCAAGGATTTCATTTTACTTGGATCCACAATCAACACCCATGGAAGCAGCAGTCAAGAAATTAAATGACATATTGCATTGGGCAAATCTGCTGCACCAGATCTCTTTAAAATGTTAAAAAACAAAGATGTCACTTTGAGGACTAAGGTGCACCTGACTCGAGCCTCATATGCATAGAAAGTTGGACAATGAATAGGGAAGACCAGAGAAGAATTGATGCCTTTGAATTATGGTGTTCTTGAAGAATATTGAATATACCATGGACTGCCAGAAGAACAAGCAAATCTGTCTTGGAAGAAGTACAACCAGAATGCTCCTTAGAAGCAAGGATGGCGAGACTTCGTCTCACATACTTTGGAAATGTTACCCAGAGGGACCAGTCCCTGGAGAAGGACATCATGCTTGGTAAAGTGGAGGGTCAGGAAAAAAGTGGAGGATACTCTATGAGATGGATTGACACAGTGGCTGAAACAATGGGCTCAAACATAGCTACAATTGTTAGATTGGTGCATGACCAGGCAGTGTTTCCTTCTGTTGTATATTGGGTCTTTATGAGTCAGAACCAACTCAATGGCATCTAATAATAACAACAGTTTGATGTGGTTCTTGGTCCTTCGAGCATAGGTATGAAATGGACTTGCTCCGCTAATAAAGTGAAAACAGTTCTAACAGCAACGAAAAGATAGCACACTAATTAAAATGTCAAGGAAGTGTCAGCAGGCTGGCATGAGCTGCCATCTCACACAAGGCCCAATCTCATCGCAGAGCACACTGAGGTCTGAACACCAACTTCACAAAGCACTTGACTCTTGCTACATGGTGAGTATAAGGCATGAGTTGTAATTGTTAATCAATTATTCTAACTAAGGAGATATACTTTAGCCCCTAAGTAGATTCCCAATTTCCAGAGAATATAAACACAATATAATAAGCAGAAAAAAGTACATCATGCAGATATTTTTTCAAAATCCAGAAACTATTTTTCATGATTTCAGGTAGGGGCATTTAGCACAGCTCCTGAAACATACTAAGTTCTCAACAGTCAATGCAATCATTGTCTATATATATTGGTGACCATTACGTTCAGACATGTCAGTAAACAAAGAGTTGTCTATATTAGAGAACTTATTATATTAAATCAGGCTAAAAAAATGGTTTTGATGACATATTACAATCAGACTGGATGCAAAAAAGAAAAAAACAAAAAAGGTACAAAATGGAAGGGCCAAGTAGAAGAATAGACTTACTAAGGAATGACTAGGTAGATGTCTATTTTCAAATTTTGTTCGTATTATTTTGATGTTCAAGATACTGACCTAGAGACTTCACAGGAATAAAAAAAAAATCCCAAAAATATTTGGGCGATGAGCTACTTACAAAAGAACAATGAACTAGTAGGATAAGGTAAAATATGTAGGCAAAATTATAGGAATAGCTGCAAAGCTCTTATTGGTCAGAGGCAGGAGAGGTTTCTTCACACAGCAAAATCCACAGGTCACCTCCCAAAACCAGTTGCCATAGAGTCAATTTCGACTTATAACAACCATATAGGGCAGAGTAGAACTGCGCCATAGGGTTTCCAAGGCTTTAAAACTTTATGGAAGCTGACCGTCACATCTTTCTCCCATAGAGTGGCTGGTAGGTTCAAACCACTGACCTTTTTTGTCAGCAGCAGAGCAATTTACCACTGCACCACAGGACTCCTATAGGTAGCCCAGGAAGGTTAAATAAGTCTATGTAACTGTCGACAGCACTGGGGGTATTTTTCAACTGAGACCAAAGCTTCATTTTCCAGATCCCACCTCTATCCCAAGGTACAACCTTACTCCCTTGCCCCTCTTTCTTCACAAACCACCTTTAATCTCCCAAGTATGCCATCCAGAACTCAGAGGATACCAGAGTAAACAAGTTGGTGTCTGAGACCAAATTTTCAGCCTAATCTATGGGATTGTGACACAGACTCTGAAACAGGGATCAACACGCAGGAGTTTTTAATAAGTGTTAGGAGTGCTTTTGGATCAACCCTTGTGGAGAGAGAGAAAGAAACAGTGTTGGACAGTGGGAGAATCTGGACTGTGGTACATTCAAATCAAGGCTTCAGCCAACTCCACTGGCTCTAAATTCAGCCGAGAGTGTCCTTAAAAGTTGTCCTGAGTTGGGACAATGGCCCAGGTTATTACCTCCCCAAGTCAAACAGCCACTGGCACAGGCTGCCCTGGAAAAGCAGTATGACCTTGGGTGAAGTTGAATGTCTTCAGCCAAGGTAATCCCAAAAGAGGCAGACAGCTTTCCACAGCTGAGTATATATATCTTTCAGTCCTGGAAGGAACAAGCAGGGCACAGGCCAGCATCCACACAGGTTACATAATTTCCATCTATGTTTGCCAAAGAAAATTGGTAGTTTTAGAGTTGTCTCCATTCACTTTATGCATGTACTCAATATACTGATGTCTCCTGATTAGGAGTATAATTACCAGTTGTAAGTAATAAAAGTGCTATAGCTTTGTAGATGATAAAACTTGAAAGCATTGAGTTGGTTGTCAAGCTTCCACCTCCTTTATTCAAATAGAACTGCTTTCCTTTCCCTCTTGCCCAGATGTTGCCAAGTAATTTACAGTTCAAGAAAGGGTAATGGAAGTATAAACAATACACAGATGTCTCTCTGATTTCCTTTATTGTGTTCCTCCAGGAAGCGCTATGGAAATCACTCCCTGGCTTTGCCAGAGTTTTTTGAGGGGGTCATTCACGATGGAAAGGAACAAATGTGAGGAACAAAGAGCAGCCCTGTTCTTCCCATCAGAGAAGATCTTCAGAGGTGCTATATCAAGATGCTGATCAGGAGCTGGACTTCTGGAAATTTTTTATAGACAATTTGTGAGGCAATTTGTGACACATATGTAACCATATGCGTCACAGAAGCAGAAATATGATAGTAGCTGGTAGATTCCCTCACTTAATACCTATTTATTTACCAACACATGTCTGCATTTCTGCCAAGAACGCTGGAGACGTAGCAATTGTTATAGATTGATTGTATTCCCCCAAAATATGTATAGAAATCCTGGCCCCTGTACTTATGGATGTGATTCTGTTTGGAAATAGGGTTTTTCTTTCGTTATGTTTTTGGGTCATACCAGAGTAGGTTGGGTCCTAAATCTAATCATTCAGGGTTAAAAAAATCACAGAGTAGATACAGAGATACAGGGAGAAGACAGATGCCATGCGAGGGCCCATCTACAAGCAAGGAATGCCACAGATTGCCAGAAACTAAGAGAGAGGCCCACAAAAAGATTTAACGTGGACCAGACCCTGACTTAGGCTCTTAGCCTCCAGAACTATAAAAAGTAAGCTTCTATTCTTTAAAGCCTCCTGCCTGTGATATTTGTTACAGCAGCACTGCCTGCAGCTGTCGAGCCAACTCTGACTCTTAGCAACCCTACAGGACAAAGTAGAACTGCCCCTTAGGATTTCTAAGGAGCAGCTGGTGGATTCAAACTGCCGACATTTTGGTTAGCAGCTGAGCTCTTAGCCATTGTGCCACCAGGGCTCCCACAGCACTAGGTAACTAAAACAGCAGTGAACATGACAGACACAGATTCTGCCTTTTTGAAGATTGCAGATTAGTGAGGTAAATAAACATTTTAAACAAGAAAATACAATGCAATGCAAGGCATCATGAAAGAATAAGCATGGCTTCTAATGTAAACCAAGGACTTCTTAGTTCCAAAAGGAAGTGATACTTAAGCTGAGACCTAAAAAAACAAATTACATTTAGAATTTTCAAAAAGATCAGGGAAAATATGTTCTAAGCAAAGGTAACAGCATGTGCAAATGTCCAGAAGAATAAGAAAGAATGATATAGTTGAGAAAATAACCAAAATAACTTTGTATGTTCAAGAGAAATAGTGAAGGGAAAGGCGTTAGAGGCTGAAAGCGAAAGGAGGGGCCAAATCTTGAAGGACACTATAAATCACGTTAAAGAACTTGGACTTTATTGAATGACATAGGGAAGCCGTTGCAAGATTTAAGCAGAGAAAAGATCTGATCATAATTTCAATATAAAAATGACTTTAGTGGCAGCATGGAGAGCCAATTAGGAGGGAGTAAGACTGTTGGCAGAAAGCCAGGCAGGAGGCAAGAGATAATGATAGGCTCTACTAGGATATCACAATGGAGATGGAGAAAAATGATTAGATTTAGGAGATATTTGGCAGCTAGAATCAACAGGGTTTAATGATTGATTGGATAGTGAGGATGAGAAACCAGAGAGCACTCCTGTATATCTGGTTTGGAAAGTTTGGTGACATTGATGCTGTGCAATATGGCAGGGAAGCCTGGAAGGACAGAAAATTCTGGATGGAGCTGACAACTTTAGTTTTGAGTGTCACATTTGAGTTGAGGAAACTTTGAAAATTGAGGAATAGTACTTCAGCAGCAATTCGACTTTGGTTTGGGGGCTCAGGGAAGCATCTAGGCTAGAGATGTAAATTAAAGCCATGATGAAACAATGCAATCGCCCAAGGAAAGTTTGGAGAGCTAAAGAGTAGCATATACAGGAGAGAGCCATGAGGAAAAACAATGGTCTAGGGTTGGGTACAGGACAACGAGCCACAACGCACCTGAGAAAAAGCATGCAAAGAAGTTTGAAGAAAAAGAGAAGAGTTTATTTGGCAGAGACGTTAGCTAAGAACCTACCTACTTCCTCTTCTTTCTAGATTACGTTTCCCAGCCTCCCAGGCAGTTAGGTATTGTCACGTGATTGATTTCTAGCCAATGGAATGTATCCAAAAGTGGTGAAAGCCACTTTCAGAGCTAATGCATAAAAACTTCCCGTAAAGATTGGACTTTGCATGAGTGAAAAATAAACTTTTGTATTAAGGCACCAAGATTTGGGGGTTTAGCTACTGCAGCAGAAACATTGTGCACACCTTCATTTATACAGTGTGGAATAACAGGAGTTCAGGGAACAGACTGTTTCAAAAAAGGACAGCGTATTCAACAGTGTCAAACAGTACTGAGAGATCAAGCAAGTATTAAAAAGTGTTTCTTTAATTTACCAACATATAGATCCTGAATAACCCACATGTATCAACATTTAATTCACAAGCTTCCTTTTCTGTAACTGAAGATTTTAGGATAAACCTAAACATATCTATGATTTTAAGGTGATGTTTGCTTTATAAGACTGTTCTGCAACTCGAAAATCAATTTAACTCTTTGGATTAACTCTGTATGTTGCTGTGTGCAGTCGAGTTGATTCCAACTCATACTGACCCTATAGGACAGAGTGGAACTGCCCCATAGGGTTTTCTAGGCAGTAATCTTTATGGAAGCAGATTTACCAGGTTTTTTTCTCCTGCAGAGTCACTGGTGGGTTTGAACCACCAACCTTTTGGTTATCAGCCAAGCACTTAACCATTGCTCCATGAACTCTGTGTATAAAAATAGGTTGTTTTAAATGGTATCTTTCAGTCAAAAAAGACTTCTTAGATGGGTTGCACAGTTGTAATTTTATTTACTTACTTGGCTTTGTGTTTTTGACTGAATGAGTACATTATTTGGCTCTCTTAACTCAATCTGGATGAAGAAACAAAGCCTGTCCAATGTGCTATATAAAAACCTGGGATCCGTAGTAATCGAGAAATCAACCAAAAATGAATCAAGAGCTTTTTCACCAAAGATACAACAACTACACTTATTGTTTATTCTCTGAATTCTCTAAACCAGTCATTCTTAAGCCTTAGTGGATGTAAATGTTATAGGGACCTTCTTAAAAATATAGAGATCTAGACCTCACATCGAAATATTCGAATTCATTAAATAGATCTGGGATCCTTGAATTCACATTTTTAGTAAGTACCCAAGGTGATTCAGATAGACATGGTCCTTAGCATACACTTTCCTGAATATTGATCTTGGATCTACTGGAATGCTTTAAAATCCAAATTTGATCCCCCCAAAAGGAGCCATAACAACCCTCAGGTACTTTGCACCAAAAAAGAAACTTTGAAAAAAAATCAGAAAAGCAATTTTGTTACAAAAGAATAGAAGGGGAAATTATAAAAGGCAATGTCACATTTTTCTTCCTTATAAACTTGCAAGCATTATTTTCTCTATTTTTTATACAATCTTTCCTCATTGTGAAATTTCAAGCAAAATGATAATTCAATGATGAAATTTTCTCCCTCCAGAGCCTCAGAATACAATCAGAAGGAGATGTGGCAAGCTATCATCCTTGGAGCTAGCAAAATTGCTTGTACTGCTTTGTTGCATTATGAACTCATTATGAAAACAAGAATGGTTGTCACTAATCTTCAGATTCACAGAAAGACAGCTGAGGATAATATCATATACTACATTCTGCTGGTGCCTGAAGCCGATGCTTAGATAATTCATACAGTGCCTGTTTACCATTAAAATTGCATTTAGTACCATTAAATCAATTTCTGAAAGGATTTCTCTATAGGCAACAATTTCATATGTAGAGAAGTAAGCAAATGAGTCTTTTAGAAGCTTGTATACAAGAGGTTTGCGGGTCTCCCATATTCCATCCCCAGCTCAGTGGCTAATCCAGGCTGGAAATGAAGGAAAGAAGGAAAGGAGGGAGGGAGGGGAAAAAATGAGAGTTACAGTTAAAATCAACTCCCAGTGACCACAATAAGCAATTTTAGCAATATGAGCCTGAAGAAAAACTATATTCCTTCATAAATAATATTACTTCATATGGAATATCTATTGAAAATGCATTAGGGAGTTCATAATTGAGGTACTTGGTTAAACCTGAAATGGCTGACTTGAAATCTGGGTTCAACTCCCTTTTGTTAGATCTGTTTTCACCCTAGCAATAGTCATGTTCTGTGCAGACTTAATCATGTAGCTAAGGAAATGTTCTTTCTCTGTGATAAAATTAAGGATGTAAAAACAATGTCTTGGAGAAGAGACCTTGGAGCTGACCCTTATCTAAATCTCCCATGCAGGCTGTTTCTAAGGAAGGACTCTCTGGTAATTATGACGTAACTACCCAGTGACTCTCCTTCTTGTCATATACCCTTGTCATTATCATGCTGTTACCAATCTAACAAAGACACGTATGTACTTTAAACCAATTGCCTTACAAGCTCCTGCTATGAGCTCCCACTTCCTGAAGTTCCTCCCTTGCAATAATCTAAATTTGTAACTACCACTCAAGTAATGCATTTCAAATTCTTTGTTCTCACCCTATAAAAATATTCCTGAAGCTTTGCCATTTCGAAGTGCTTGCTTTCACTGTGCAGAATTCAGTCTCTTCCTGACTCAAGCTATCGCTTTACTTTCAATAAATCTCTTGATTTTAATTTAAACAGAGCATGGTTTGTTACTTTATGACATTTCTTTGATGTCGTTGACAGGATCCAAAGGTGCCTTGCCAGCAGGGCCCCAGGGAGTCAGGAACTTGGAGCTTCAGGGCCACCTCGAGCCCTTTGAGCTCATCTGTCTTCACGGACTCCATAGCTTTGGCGCAGGCAAACCCTCTTGGATAAAACTTCACTCTCTTCCTGTAGAGTTCTCATGAGAGATTTATTGACTGTCTTTTCTCCTTACTTTCTTTTTCCACTCCTCTTTTCCAAGCAGTTTGATGAGTTCATTGTAAGTTAGATGTGACGGTTAAGATCGTGTGTCAACTTGGCTAGGCTATGATTCTGTGTTTTGGCAGTCATATAATGTGATCAGTTCCCTGTTGAGATTTGATATGTGATCACCCCCATGATGGGATCTGATGTGAGTAGCCAGTCAGGTGAAAGGGAGTTTACTTGGGCGTGTGGCCTGCATTGAATGTTGGCAGACATTCTGGCAAGGCTCGGGGGCTTTGCGTTCACACCGGATCCTAAAAGTGGCTCCTGCTCTCCTGACCTCTGGTCTTGAGACTTGAGTTAGCACCTTACCTGCTATCCTGCCTGCTGATCTTGGGATTCTTTGGTCTTCACAGCCTGTGAGCAAAAGCCCTACTCTCTGATCTGCTGATCTTGGGTTTGCCAGCACCTGTGGGTATGTGAATCAGGAGAGGTCTCTATCCTGACCCATGGACTTGGGACATTCCAGCCTTTACAATCATGTAAGCCATTTCCTTGATATAAATATATCTTTGTACATATGTTTATACATCTTACTGGTTCTACTTCTCTAGTGAACCTAGACCAAGACATTTGGTACTAAGAGTGGCTCTACAGACACAAAACTGTAAGAATGAGTATTCTAAATTAGTTCTCAAGTCTGGTTAGTCTTAAAAATGCTGATGACTCTACTTCCAGTAGTAAAGAGGGCATTGCTAATCCATGGTGCGAGGTGGCAATACAAATAGGCAAAATATTATCACCAATATATCAGGTATTGGTGAAAGGCGAGGTTCTGGGTGATTGCATGTGTGTTACCTTTCTAGAATTTTGTCATAATGAGAAGTATAATGAAGCTGGTTGGTTGGTCCTACTTTTGTTAGACAAACTGGTGAAAGAAAGAGATGTGCTCAGGGCTTCAGAGTCATAGCTCGAGTGCTTCATAAAGGACCTCAAAGTTTCTACTTGTACTTTGAAAGAAAGCCTTATTTCTTGTAGTAACAGAGCTGATATTGTTAAAAACCAAACCCAGAGTCTTATTGTAAGAGCGGCTGAATTACAATGTTAACTTAAGAGTGGCTGAATTACAATGTTAACTCAATTGCCAACCTTGAAACGTGTCTTAAGTTAAAGTGAAGGCATTGATTGAGAAGAAATGGGATCCTGAAACTTGGAATGGGGACATATGGGCAGATAATCAGTAAGCTGGAGACACTGAGCTCCTAAGTTCCATTGAATCACTCCTGCCAACAGAACCAGCCCTCTCACTCCCATCTGAGAGATTATGCCATGTTTGTCTGCTAAGCCACCCTCCTCAGTAAAACCATTAGCCCCACCACTCCCATCTAATGAGATTTAGCCCCATGGCATCTAAAGAGCCCTTGTCTGAGTCATTGCCTGGGGCATCACTTGGAGCAGATGCATTACAAGACAATTCTGAACATTCTCAAAACACTTCTCCATTACCAATTTTGGCTTCTAGACCTATAACTAGACAAGTCCCAGCAAGCCCCAAAAGGTACAAAGGGTGACCCAGGAAGAGGTATGCTACACTTCAAAAGTACTGCTTGTCTTTTCTAATATGTACAATCAAGAACCTGGGGAATATGTGTGGAAATGGTTATTAAGGATGTGGGATAATGGTACAAGGAACATAAAGATGGATCAGTCTGAGTTTATTGAATGGGCCCACTAAGCATAGATTCTTCATTCATTGTTTCAGCTCGAAAGTTAGGAAAGGATCTAATAGTTTATTTGTTTGGGTTGCTGAAGCAAGAATTATGAGGTGGCCTACACTAAATCAAGTTGAAGTACCAGACTTGCCTTGGTACCCTGTAGAAGAAGGTCTTCAATCGCTTTGGGAAATTGGCATGTTAGAGTGGATTTGTCAGGTTAGACCCACAGACCCACACATGGAGTGCCCAGAGGGCACACCTTTTACCATACCATGACTGTGAGGAACAAATTTGTGAAAGGAGCCCCAGCATCCTTGAGAACTGCTGTGATTCATATTTTATGTGTTAGATTTGACAGTGGGAGCTGCCCTAACTGAATTAAGACACCTAATTACAATGGGGCTGATTGGACCCCATGGTGGTAGGGACCAAGTGGGGGCACTCAACTGTCAAACTCAAGGTAGGCGTAGTTACCATAGTGGACAACAGAGTCAAAGCAGTAATCAGAATAGTCTGACTCATATGGACTTATGGTGTTGGCTACTTAGTCATGGTGTCATTAGGAGTGAAATAGATAGATAATCTACTAAATATTTACTTGATCTGTACAAGTGGAAGAATTCTAGGTCAAGTGAGCAGCAGTCTAACTCAATTCACCAGAAGAGAGACTCATGGCCCCTCAATCAATTCCCAGACTTCAGCAAGTTTAAAGACCCACAATCCCTTGAATGAATGGGGAGCTGGGTCCCCTTGAGGAAGGACCTCACCACTTTGCCAAAAATTTATACTGAACTAAAAAGGAATCACATTGCTTAGTGGGCCTCTTTGGATTTTGGAGGCAACACATCCCTCAATTGGGTGTGCTACTCCAACCTATTTATCAAGTGACTAGAAAAGCTGCTAGTTTTGAGTGGGGGTCCAGAACAAGAAAAGGCTCTGCAACAGGTTCAGGCTGCTATGCAAGCAACTTTCCCACTTGGGCCATGTGATCTGGCTGATCCAATGGTGCTTGAACTGTCACTGGCACATACAGATGCTATTTGCAGTCTTCGGCAGGCCCCTATTTGTGAATTGAAGCACAAACCCTTAGGATTTTGGAGTAAAGCCCTACCGTCTTAATTCAGTTAGGGCAGCTCCCACTTTCAAATCTGACTTACATAAAATAGGAATCACAGCCATACAGAAGAAACCCTAATAATTATGTGGGACTCTATCAAGCGAAATAACCTACAAGTGATTGGAGTACCAGAACAGGGAGGGATAACAGAAAACACAGAGAGAGTTATTGAAGATTTGTTGAAAGAAATCTCCCCTGATATTGTAAAAGATGAGAAGATATCTATCCAAGATACTCATTGAACTCCACATAAGATAGATCTCAAAAGAAAGTCACCAAGACATAATCAAACTTGCCAAAACCAAAGATAATTTTAAGAGCCCAGAAAGTATTCTTATCGACTCTCCTTTTAGGTGACTTTTCATTTATTTTAAGAGCAGCTAGGGATAAATGAAAAGTCACCTAAAAGGAGAGTCAATAAGAATAAGCTCAGACTACTCAGCAGAAACCATGCAGGCAAGAAGGCAGTGGGACAACTTATATAAAGCATTGAAGGAAAAAGTTGCTAGCCAAGAATCATATATCCAGCAAAACTGTATCTCAAATATGAAGGCAAAATTAGGACATTTCCAGATAAACAGAAGTTTAGGGAAACCAAAACTACAAGAAATACTAAAAGGAGTTCACTGGTTAGAAAATCGATAATAACAGGTATCAACCCAAGACTAGAACACAGAACAGAGCAACAAGATGTCAGCCCAGATAGGGAAATCACAAAAATAAATCAAGATAAAAAAAAAATTCAAAACAGGGAAACAGTGATGTCATTATGTAAAAGAAGACAACATTAAAACAATAAAGAGGGACTAAAAAATGTAGTCATAGATCTTTCATATGGAAAGGAAGTCAAAACAATATAAAGAAATAAAAGTTAGGTTTAAACTTAGAAAAATAGTGGTAGATATTAAGGTAACCACAAAGGAGGCTAAAAATCCTACTCATCAAAATAAAATACAACCAAAAAATCAATTCCCAAACTTGAACGAGTTTGAAGACCCACAACCCCTTGAATGAAGGGGAGGCCAGGTCTGCATGAGGAAGGACTCCAATACACTGCCAAAAATTTATACTGTTAATCTTTCTCCCAGTCTTCCCCAAAGGGACCTCTAGCCTTTTACAAGAGTGACTGTTCATTGGGATAAAGGAAATAATCAAACTTTTCAGGGATTACTGGATACTGGCTCTGAACTGACACTAATTCCAGGAGACCCAAAACATCACTGTGGCCCACCAGTCAGAGTGGGGGCATATGGAAGTCAGGTTATTAATGGGATCTAATCTCATGTCCACCTCACTGTAGGTCCTCATGTCCACCTCACAGTAGGTCCAGCTTTTGGCTTATTACAGGGCCTTAGAGACTGAGTGCTTAACCAAGGGGCACCAAGTTACCATGTGGCCCAAATGCCCATGGTCTCCACTCCTGTCACATTACCTTCTATCTCCCAGTCTGCACTTATGGCCTCATGGGGAGTTCCTTATGATCAGTTGACTGAAGAAGAGAAAACTTGTGCCTGGTTTACAGCTGGTTCTGTTCAATATGCAGGCACCACTTGAAAGTGGAGAGTGGCAACACTACAGCCCCTTTCTGGGACTTCCCGGAAAGATGATGGTAAAGGAAAACCCTCCCAATGGGCAGAACTTCGAGTGTTCACTTTGCCTGGAAGGAGAAACGGTTAAATGTGTGATTGTATACTGATTCATGCATTGTGGTCAGTGGCTTCGCTGGATGATCAGGGACTAGGGCGGAACATGACTGCAAAATTGGAGACAAGGATTTATGAAGAAGAGGTACGTGAACAGACCTCTTTGGATGGGACAAAGAACTGAGGATATTTGCATCTTGTGTGAATGCTCACCAAAGGATGACCTCAGTAGATTAGGATTTTAGCAATCATGTGGATAGAATGACACTTTCTGTGGTAACCAGTCATCCTCTCCCCAGCTACTCTCGTCATTGCTCAATGGGCTCATGAACAAAGAGGCCATGTTGGCAGGGATGGAGTTATGCATGGGCTCAGCAACATGGACTTCAACTCACCAAGGCTGCCTTGGCTACAGCCATTGCTAAGCATTGAATCTGCCAGCAGCAAAGACCAACACTGAATGTGGGCAGACATTCTGGTGAGGCTCGGTGGCTTTTTGTTTGAGTGGCAGCTGGCTCCTGTTCATGTGACCTCTGGTCTTGGGATTTGAGTTAGCAGCTTACCCGCATTCTTGCCTGCCTATCTTGGGATTCATCGTTCTTCACAGCCTGTAAGCAAGACCCCCTGCTCTCTGACCTGCTGATCTTGGGTTCACCAGCCCCTGTAGCTACATGAATCAGAAGAAGTCTCTATCCTGACCCACTAACTCAGGCCGTTTCAAACTCTACAACTACGTGAGCCATTTTGTTGATATAAATCTCTCTATTTTTTTTTTATGTATATTTATTTACACACTTTACTGATTTTGCTTCTCTAGAGAACTCAGACTAAGACATTAGGTGACACTTACCTCCAGTGGTCAACCTATTTATTAAGCTCTCTTTCTCTTTCCTGCACCCATTAATTAGGGCAGGGATTCCTGCATACAAAGTTCAACATGCATTAGTGCAGGGTTTCTTGTATTTGCATTAGGGCATGGTTTCCTGAATTTGAATCAGGGTAGGGTTTCCTCCATGTGTATCGGGCATTACTTGCAAGCAGTACATAATGCAGGTGTGCCACATCTAAGACTGAGGCAGGATCTCCTTCACAGACTCCCATGTTTATCACGTTTAAAAAAATATGGCCCCAGCACAGTCTTGTATCTTAATTTTGAGCATGTGCTCATTAAAGGAAAATTTAGAAAATCAATGTCTATTGTGGGGATTATTTGAACTAAACAAATTAATCTTTCTATGCACTAAATTAGGACACAAAATCTTCCACAATAGACAGATAAGAGAAGTAGTTCTTCAAAGCCAAATGGCCTTCCCTTATGTTGCTAATACCAATTCTAATATTATTAAATATTGTCAACCTTTAATTCAGTACTGTAAGGAATGTTTTCACAATTTAAAGAAGCCTTTGATGACTGAAAACCAAAATCACAAAATCTTCCTCATACCGTTCCAGGGGACCATATATATTAGGAAACACATCAGTTAAAAGATTCCATGGAACATCATTAGAAAGGACCATATGTAGTTCTCCTTACTAATCCTTATGCCACTAAATTACAGGGAGTTAAGATTTGGATTCATCTCCCCCATTTAAAGAAGGCAGTAACTTCTACCTGACTGTTCAGCCAACTGAAGGACTTAGATTTAAATTCAGCCACTCAGATGGCCAGAAGCACGTGATTGTGAGAGTAGACAGCTCACCACAAGACCACAGAACAAGACCTCATGAAAATTCAGGCAGTTGAAATTATTGGACTGCATTTTCTACTATGGGTTTTTTTCTTTTTTTCCTATTTTCCACAAAGTAGGTCTTATTACTTGATACTTTTGGTAATACTAACTGTAGAACTCATTATCTTTGACTTAATATTCATTGCATTTTAAACAGCTTTGCTTTACCAGCTTAGATGTATTTCTTGTTAAATTAGTCTCTTATAATATCTGAAGAAGGAGCTTATTTCATTACTCTATTACTCTATTGGTGGTCTGGTTTTAGCATTGTTGAATAATTTTTCTCCTTTATGAAATTTGCCTTCAATGCTAATTTTTACTCCAGTTAACTTTTGGAATGACAACACATTTGTTATAATAGCCCAGTCAGTAGCTAGTACCAGTAACCTGTATGACTGCTGAATTTGCTATCAAATTTCAAAATCTATGCTTGCAAATTGAGATCCATTAGCTTCTCCCATACTGAACTGTAGTTTTATTCCACCTGCTACTGTTAACTTTCACATCACTTTTAGGAAAGCTTTATGTGTTATACCATGGTATTTCCCTGAGTTATTAACTCAACCCAGGTCCCATGTTTCAATCTAACGAAGATTAGAATTAAGAATTGCTCTGAAGTGGCCCTTCAGACCGTAAAAATGATATTTTTAACTGGCTAGTCTCAAGATTAGATCATGGATCATGGATATTGTTAACTAGATTAATGATATTAATTATTGTTATAAAAATTGTATGAACTATTAAATGCTGTATGAAATTTTTGACAAATGGCATTACCTAAAGGACCAATCTAATGCCTATAAGAAGAATGATATACATTGAAAGTACTTATTTTTCAGACAGGCTGGAGCCCACTCCTGGAATATGCCATCTGATGCCAGATTATTCCTCTAATGTGGCTTGCCCTGCACTAACTCTCACATAATGAGACCACAGAAGTAAGAAGCTAAAATTATGGCATGGTGCCCAGCTACATCTCACATGTGTAGCATCTGATGTCTTAAAGGCTTATTAATGAGCAGCCATCCAAAATAATCACCTACTCTAAGTCCATGCAGAAGAAAGCCTTCTTTCAGAATAATGGTCAATGAACTGACCAAAGAATTTCTCTCAAAATTCTTGATAAAGGAGAGAATGTGTAAGAGAATTTAAAATTGAGGTACCTGGCAAAATCTGAAATGACTGGTTTGAGGTCTGGGTTTGACTTCTTTTTGTTAGTTCTGTTTTCATCTTAGCACTAGCCATCTTCTTTGCAGACTTAATCATGTAGCTAAGGAAATGTTTTTCCTCTGTGATAAAATTAAGGATGTAAAAACAATGTCTTGGACAAGAGACCTCGGTGCCAACCCTTATTTAAATCTCCCATGCAAATACTCATATGAAAATTTCTTTTTGAACAGGCTGTTTCTAAGGAATGCCCAGTAATTATGACATAAATACCCATCGACTCCACATCTTGTCACGTACTCTTGTCATTACCATGCTGTAACCAATCTAAGAAAGACACATATGTACTTTAAGCCAATTGTCTTATAAGTTTCTGCTACAGGAAGTCCTGCCTTACTAGCTCCCACTACTGGAAGGCAGTAATGTACTTAAGTTCTTCTCTCCTTATAAAAATGTCCCCACAGCTTCACCATTTTGAAGCACTGACTTTCACTCTGTGGAATTCAGTCTCTTCGTGGCTCAAGCTATCTCTATTTTAATAAATCTCTTGATTTTATTTTAAACAGTATGGGATGTTACTATACAACAATAATTTGATAGATAGCATGAAAAGGGTAATATGTGCCTCATTGAGTTAAAAAGTAAATTGGTTATATATTTAACCATATGTGACAAAGTTTGAAACCCCGTTTTTATCAAGTAAGGTTTTATTCTACGCCCAGTGGTGTAGTGGTGAAGAGCTGCAAAACAAAATGTTGGCAGTTCAAATCCACCAGCCGGTCCTTGGAAACCCTATGGTGTAGTTCTACTCTGTCCTATAGGGTCACTATGAGTCGGAGTTGACTCAACAGCAATAGGTTTTCTACGTGGTAGCCTCATTCTAACAGATTTCATTTCCTAGCAAATTTGCCTTTTAAAATAGCTTTCCTATGGGCATAACTTAAAAGATAGCACCTCTCTGTGGGGCTAACTTCACTCAAAGAATTTGATCTTTACCTTGATTCTTGAGAGATAACCTCAATAACCTTGGAATTTCCCAAGTGGTTAAAGGATCTTTGATGAGGCCTCTAGACCACACCTGAGGGTTTATGCTAATAACATAAATCAGGTGGGGGCTAACTAGACCAGAAAGCCTACGAGAATAATATAAGCTGACTTCGGTAGAGGAAGCATGATTCAAGCAATTATGCCTATGCAGTGGGGCCCCAGTAGAGTCTCTGGACATAGATATCAGTACATCTGGGATGGTGTAGAGTCTTTTGGGACATGAAAGTTCTGCCCTTTGGGGACTCTCCCAAACCTCACCCTACATATCTCTTCATTTCTATTCTTCTTCCTAAAATTAATCAGTATTAGTAACTTCCAGACTTTCTGTGAGTTCTGTGAGTCATTCTAGTAAATTATCAAACCCAAGGGACTAGTGGGAGCCAGCAGGTCAGATATGAAGAGAGCTAGGGACCCTTAAGCTTATGGGTGGTATCCTGCTGTGAGGTAAAGCAAATCCCCAAATTTGCAGCTAGCAGATCAGAAGTGAGGGTGTTGTGGAGGTCTCAAGATTGTGGCTGCCACTTGAGGCCTTGGGTAGACTTGGTAGTCTGGAAGACTGTGCTCTTTGCTCTGGAGCCCAGACCCAGCTCCAGGTGGTTAGGGTCAGAGGACGAAGTGCTGCAAGTGCAGCTGGTGTCAGAACAGAAGTAGAACAGAGAGGAACAAAACTGAGAGAGTTGAATTGATTTTCACACTCCCTTTCCCACTTTATCTAGATGCACATCCACTTAAAACAATTATTTTTTCTCTAGGGCCCAGTTTCTTCATTTGTACAAAAGGGAATTCTAAGAGATATAATCAAATTGAGTTGTTGTGAGGCTGACATGAGTTAATATATGTAAAATATCAGAAAAATATCTGGCATTTAGTATGTGTATACAAACATTATTAAAGAAAAATCCTAGGCACAGGTGTTTCTGTATATAGGCATTACTGAAAAAACTCACATTTTGCAAAAATCAGACATTAAACATAACAGGGCTTATGAGAAAAATAGGTTTCAGAGCAGATTACACAACACCTTTGGCACTTTTTAACCAAGACACTAACAGAAGCAATAAGAATCCTCCTAAATAGCATAGTTAAATCTCCACTGCTGTTTGCCCTAAAAATATGAGCGAGTCCACCTTTGATGCTTCCTCCTTTGAGACATTTTTATTGTTAACTACTGTAGAGTCGGCCTTCAATTTACGGCAGTCCCATGAACAATGGAACAAGATGCTGCTCAGTTCTACACCATATTCATGATCGATTACAGATCAGACCTTTGGAATCCATAGCGTTTTCTTTGCCTGATTTTTTAAAGTACTGCATTTTTATGCAAATAACTCTGTGCCTTCTATATCTGTTTGCCAGCCACTCCTTCCCCCTAGCAAGGTATTTTCATAAGTGCCACTAAGCCAATTCTTCCTAGTCTTTCTTAATCTGGAAGCTCTACTGAAGCCTGTTCAGCATCATAGCTACATGTAAGCCTCCACGGAGAGACAGGTGGTGGCTAGGAATTAAACTGTGGTCTCCACATAGAAGGCAAGAATTTTACCAATGAACCATCGTTTTCCCCACAAATAGTACATTCAAGTTAAATGCAAATCCAGGACTTCAATTTTTTCTGTCATTGTTCTGTTTTAACACAGGCAAATGCCTTCTTGGCTTTTCAATCTGCATTTACAGTTTCCTCAGATAGTTTAACATAATAGACAGTGTGGCAGGTCTGGTGGCCTCTATGTAAGTCTATCACTTTTCTGCACTAAAGGAAGACTTTTTAGCCTTTTTTTTTTTTTTTTTAAACAATCTTTAAATCATTAAAGTTTTGTTTTCTTTAACTGTGAGAAAGCCTACCCTTGATTGATTCAAACCATTAACACACTGGGCAAGATAATTTTTTATCCAGTTTGTCTTCTGTGTTATGCTGACATTGTTCTCCTAATTACCAATTGCATATGAGCTGATTTGCTTTAAAAATGCTTGCTGTAGCAGAAGAGACTGTAGATATAATAATAATAAAACAGGATTTGAGAAGTGTACTATAATAGGCAACATACTAAGTGTTCAAAACCAAAAACCTGTTGCCATCAAGTTGATTCCAACTCATAGCTATCCTACATGACAGAGTAGAACTGCCCCATAGGGTTTCCGAGGAGTACCTGGTGGATTAGAACTGCTGGCCTTTTTGTTAGTAGCTGAGCTCTTAACCACTGCACCACCAGGACTCCTTATGGGTTCAACACCCACAACATTCTTTTCAAAAATGACTTGAGCCCAACTATTTAGGGCTAACAAAAAACTGAGCTTGTTAGAAGTTTGAAATAGTATGTGTGCTGGTGCACCCTGGTGGTGAGCAAAGGACTGTCAGACACTATGTATTTGGTTAATATATTAACCAGGGAAGGCAGCTGTATTGTTTTAACTTCCTTTATATCACAGACAGTAATAAATATACAAATAAAACTCAACTTTTGAGCTTTCTCAGAGGAAATTCTTTTGTTTTTTGCTTCCTTTATTTATTGTTCATTGCTTGTTCTTTCCTTTCCTCATTTCTCCCTCAAAACTGATGGAAAATAAGTAAAGATTTCTAATGTTGTTCTAAAATAAGTAAGACTTTCTGTTGTTCTAAAATAAGTAAGACTTTCTGTTGTTCTAAACGTAAGAACTGTTTTTTGAAAGATTGTAGGTCCTTGATCCTTTGAAAGAAACTAACGGAAATGTGATATTAAGGACCGCTTTAAAGATAAATGATGCTCCTATAGGCTACCTGTCTTACCCACTCTTTCTGCTCTTTGTTGGGAAACAGTATCACCAGATGAATAAGAAACCAAGGGCATCTATGGATAAGACATAAGTTGTTCCAGAAATAATAAAATAAGTCTTGTTTTATTGTAGGCATTTATTCTGCTGGACATGTGGCCACAGCCCACACGGAGCACCCTTAATGGACCACAGTGTGCGGATCCCAATGGTAGGAAAATTACAATGTAACTCCTGACTTATTTCTCTCCATCTTTCCACAGCTCCAGGATATACTAGTTTCTTTGAAATGTAAAATTATGTGAGGTCCTGTGTCCAATATGTCAATATATGAACAGACGTCAGACTAAATTGAGGACTTGCTGAGTTTTAAAGGGGTAGATTTGATGGCATGTTGTCAACATTAGTTGTGGCCATTAATAAAAGAGAAGGCAACAGATCTCAGAAGAAAGTAGTGCTGGACTCATCACCAAAATACAGAAAGCTTGAGCGGAGGAAAGAGAAAACCATCCCTCCATAATACAGTTATAATACATAATACAGTTCAACGTGTTTTGGATTCTGTCATCCTTGTAGCCATCACCTTACCAGTCAATAGGAAGTCCTATGAGCAGTATGATCAGTATCCATCATACTTCATTTGCCTTATTTCACAGACACTCCATGTAGACTCAGAATGCGTAGTAATAGAGTACCTGGACTCTGTTTCTGGCCCTACTTCTCCCCTGAAACTACATTCTCTCTGAAGTCAGTAATAATTGTCAAATCCAATTAACAAATCCAAATCCCTCTATAGTTTGATGTGTCTATTTCATTTGGCCTAATTGTCTAATCCCACACAAATGATCTTCTTTCCTATATTCTGCAACATGGCTCTATCCAGGGGCCTCTGTCTCCCTGTCTCTCTCACCCTTACTGTGACTGCTTGGTCTTTTATTTTGGCCCCTTTCAGCATGTCAGCTCCATTTTCCTATCCACAGACTCTAAAGCCTTTTTACTTTCTGCTGTCCTGCAGCAGTACCTTGCTTGTGACTTCTGTTTGCCATGAAGCTAGAACTGACTTCCTGTTTATGTGAACATACATATGTAATGTTGTATGATCAGCCGCTGTCACTGACAATATCTCTTAAGGGAAATATCTGAGATAGAGAATGTGCTTGGTCACAATCAAGTCGAAGAATACACAGGCTTTGAGCCAGGTACCCACCTCTGGTTTAATCAGTTGTGCACAGGGGAGGGATGGAGGTATGCTACCCACTCCGTAGTCCCTGTAAGCTACCACAGGGTCACTGATAAAAGAGAATTGGGGAAGGTCTATTATCTGTGTGTTCACAACATAGAAGTTCTTCGCTCAGTGCGCCACCCCATCTCCTCTACCATTATCCATTATTTATCCCTTGTTATTCTTATTTCCTCCTCCATCAATCTTTTACTGTATCCGTGATGGAATTCTTATCATTTTTGCATTGCTTTTTCATGGCTCCCAAGCTTTGCAGATATCATTCTTTCTGCCTGAAATTTCTTCTCCTCTTTCCTTTTCTGCAAAATTTGTTTTTTAAGACCCAACTCCACCTTCCCCGGGAAAATTTTCCCTATTTTTGTAGGAACTACTCTTTGCCTCTAAGTTCTCATTTCCCTTTGTACTTACTTCCATTTTAGTACTTATTTAACTCTGTGGATCTTGTTTACTAACGTATTTGTCTTCCCCAATAGAATGCATGCTCCTTGAGGTGTCTGTCTATCTTTTAGTCATCAGAGTCTCTTCACCAGTGCCTAGGACTATGTCAGGAATGCAATAGGGGTTCAGTAAAGGTTTTCTGAAAGAATATATACATTAATCAATGAGGTGTTTGAAGTGAAAATGGAAACAGTAAACCAGGGATGAGGGTGAGGGGAAGAAAGAGAATGTAACATTTAGTCTACATATTCTCTCAGGGTGCTTCTTACCAAACAAATATCTGTGCTAGGCAAATTTTTATTGACCTGATTGATTTCTCTGTAAAATGAAAAGTGACACTTATGAGGAAAGAAATAGCTTATGTACCATGAACCTTTTTAAAATTAACCTCCCTTCCACAAAATGAAGAAGTTAAATGTAGCTTTTCTTAACATTGACATTCTGAGCAAACTCTTAACATAACGAAGCTTGAAATTGTTCAGCACTATTAAATCTTTGTAACTGGGTTAAGGAGCTTAGCTGTATAGTTCTTTTGCTCCACATGGCATCGACTGAGTTCATTTTTTGGTATTCATCTTGATGCTGAGTTGTTCTGGAGGTTTCAAGATGGCTTCATTCATTCATCTGGTGCCTGGGTGGTGATGAATAGAAGGCTGGACTTAGCTGGTCTCTTCTTCTTCTCTATGTAGTCTCAAGATCTTTTCAGCAGTGAAATTATGCTTCTTACTTGGCAGCTCAGGGCTCCAGGAGACCAGGACAAAAGCTGCTAGTGCTCCTAAGATTAGGGCCAGCACTGTTGTAGCATTACTTCTGCTGTACCCTATTGGCCAAAGCTATGATTGACTGGGCTAGATTCAAGGGTGTGGAGGAATAGGCCTCACCTCTTGACTGGAGAGTGGCATGAGCAACAGGTAGAGAAAACACAAAGGCAGTCGTCTTGGAGACAGCTACCATAAAAACGTAATTTTATTATTCGTAAGAAGATAGAGTATTTTAGTTCAGGTTTAAATCAGCCAATTAATATTTATTGGATACGTATTGTCTACCTTAGTCACTGCATGGTTTTATTTGGCCTGCATTAAAGAACTATTTTCATAAGTAGATGCCATTGCTGGTGATGCTTTTGTGGAAAAATTATCTCAAATTGGCCTTAAAAAAGAGCCAACCCTCCCTGGGTTTGATCTCAGGAAAAACAAAAGCTCCATTTCGTCCCTAGGTACCTGTGTGACTTTAGGCAGCTTAGCAGACCTCTCAGGGCTTCAATTTCTTTATCTGCAAATTTATTTGTTTTTTATTTAAAATAAATTCATACACATATATGTGCACACACATATACGTATTAATGCCATTGAACTGTAGGCTTAAAATTATTATGATGGAATTTTTTTGTTTTTTATATATATGTGTATATATCCTATATATAAATACATGCAGATATATGTATATACACATGTAGGGTTGCTATGAGTCAGAACTGACTTGACAGCACCTACCAAAAACAACAATAATAAGCAACATCATGACAAACAGAGAAAATAATGAAGTTGTCAAGGATTTCATTTTACTTGAATCCACAATCAACCCCCATGGAAGCAGCAGTCATGAAATCAAGCAATGTATTGCACTGGGCAAATCTGCTGCAAAAGACCTCTCAAGTGTTGAAAAGCGAAGATGTCACTTTGACGACTAAGGTGTGCCTGACCCAAGCCATGGTATTTTCAATCATCTCATATGCATGCAAAAGCTGGACAATGAATAAGGAAGGCTGGAAAAGGAGTTGATGCCTTTGAATTATGGTGTTGGAGGAGAATACTGAATATACCATGGATTGCCAGAGAAGCAAATAAATCTGTCTTGGAAGAAGTACAACCAGAATGCTCCTTAGAAACAAGGATGGCAACACTTTCAAGTACTTTGGACCAATCCCTGGAGAAGGACATCATGCTTGGTAAAGTAGAGGATCATCCAAAAAGAGGAAGACCCTCAACAAGATGGATTGACACAGTGGCTGCACCAATAGGCTCGAACACAGCAAAGACCGTGAGGATGGTGCAGAACGAGGCAGTGTTTCCTTCTGTTGTACATAGGGTCACTATGAGCCAGAACCAACTCGATGGCACCTAACAACAACAAGTTGATTCAATACCTACTCTATGTCTGTATGGAACAAATGGTTCGGTACTCAGATACTAAACAAAAGGTTGGAGGTTTAAATCCACCCAGAGGTTCCTCAGAAAAAAGGCCTGGAGATCTATTTCTGAAAGATCACAGCCACTGAAAACCCTATGGAGCACAGTTCTACTCTGCAACACATGGGGTTGCCACGAGTTGCAATCAACTTGATGGCAAATGGTTCTATGTCTGTATTGGCCCAAACACTGACGATACAAAAAAACCCAAGGCTGCATTTATGCCCTCAAAGAACTCGCAGGAAAAGGGACACATTCACAAATAATTATGATGCAGAGCAGTGCAACGTTTGTATACTGGTCACTAAGGTCTCTTCCATGTCTAAAGCTATGTGATTCCATGAGTTTTATTTAGCTTCTAAGCCATTTATATGTAAATGAATGCCTTTGAAGAGTTTGTCTTCTTAAAGATTTAAAATATGCATCTGTGCAATTTTGTTTACATTATTATTTTATAATTGAGTGGATTTTAATCTGTTCTTACAGAGTCATGAGACTCTAGCACTGAAAGCAGCTAGACACCATTCACTGTATTCCCTTCTTGTAGACAAAGAAACAGGGACACAGAGAGGCTAAAGGACTTGTCTTGCCTCACACGGCTGGTTAGTGGCAAAGGCAGGCCAGGCCAGCATGTTCTACACTTCATGGACCTGTTTGCCTATAAAGATATTTCAGTCCAGTATCTCATACCTACTGAGGTGCTAAAACCAGAGCCTCGTCAGTTTACTGAATTTTGTTTTACTTTCTCCAGATGTTTGATGAAGAGAACTTTAATCTCTCTACTTCACAACTGTTGGAAATGATTTAGTGATATAGTGACACATACTTCTTTGACAATGGGAGGAAGATACGTGACACATACAGCCACAAATTCTATTCCCACTTGCTCTGTAATTCCTAATTGGGGATTAGTTTAGAAAACACACTTGTTCAAAACACAAAAATCCCTTCATTACTAAACCACAATATTACCCTTTTTTTATCACCCATAACTGATTGTGAGGATGGTGCAGGACCGGGCAGTGTTTTGTTCTGTGGTCCATACGGTAGCTATGAGTTGAACTGACTCAGTGGCATCTAACAACATAATCAATAGGACAGGTACTTGAGAAATGTTTGTATAGCCCTCTTTTCTTCCTCTTAGCTAACGAGGAGAAGCATTGATTTCCAGAATGTTGGAACTAGAGGGAATCTGACAATACCTGTAATTCAATCCCCATGTTTTACAGGTGTAAAAGCTAAAGCCAAGGGTTAAGCATTCTTTTCTGAGGTCCCACAGTCATCAGAGCTTATAGTCCAGCTTTCTGCTCCCAAAGCAGGGCCAATATCTAAATGATAGAGCTTTGCTAGAGCATCCTCAGAAAATTGTATTCTCATTTTGAATGAGTACAAAAATGCAATTAAAGTTATTGTCCTCTGGATAAGAAGAGGTGCTAATATGTCCTATATATCAGAAAAAAAGCTTTTGAAGTCACTCCTGCTCTTGCATTCATGAAGACATTTTCTTCTCAGGTGCTTCAAAGTGGTCTACATAAATATGCCCTGGATAATAAGTAAACTTTCCATTTTTCTTCAGGAAATTAAGGCAAAAGGGATAAGAGTTCTAGGTTTGCCTCAATGATGTATTGCTGATATCCAAATGATTTGCCCTAAAATTCCTTAAGCCATTATTTTCTGCCCATAGAAGTTTTCTTCAAGCTTTTTCAAATGAAGGAATTGGTAAAATTATGTTCTAAGGAATAATATTTGTCCAAACTTGATCCTCATCTAGCTTCAGCCAAGACTAGTACAGTTCTACTATAAACCAGACCAGAAAGTATTGAGAAATGACCACTCCCACAGCAGATGTGAGTATATTTGTGCTCAAGAGTGATGTATTAGGTCTTTTTTCCTATTTCTCTTCATTTAGCCTCAAAAGACCATCAAATAGTCTCATCTAAAAATTCTTCATCTTTTGTTTACTCTTCTGTAAACATGTACTACACCTTATCTTACCATGATCTTTCTCATATTTTCTTGCAGTTATCAGTACAAACCTATTCAAGGAGGGATAATGTTCAGGCACCACAAGTGGGGTCTGCTTTGTTTTACATCAAATAAATCATCAGGGAGAAAGAGTGAATGTTTCACCTTTATTCTCTATGTGTCAATGCCATAGAGACATAGCCAGACTCTACGTGTATTTTGAGTTGGATAAGAAGCCTTCATTTATTCAAAAAAATAGGCTACAAGTGAGAAGAACTTATCTCTGTGGACTTAATTATGAAGAAAACACATAGATCTTTCAAAAATATCCTAATTCTGACTTCCAGACAGAAATGCTATTGGATTGGATCTGACCTTTTGTACATAATACCCTGAGGCTATTCACTTAACTCTTCTCAATGGTATTTGCTGCTACTTCAGTCTGTTTCTAAAGTAGCCTAAAGTTATGCCTTTAAGACAGTTTTTTTTTTTTTTTTTTTAATTAGAGCATGAAAGCAAAAAGTAAGCCTGAAGAATATAGGCAATCAGAGTCCAGACTCATCCCTTTGGCAGGCTGAGTAATCTCCATTTGGCTATGGCAGTAGGCCTAATGAGAAGAAAGCTATTAATTAAGTAAACAAAACATCGTAGTTTGATCAGAAGAAGCAATAGAAGCAGCACATTATCCAATTTCCAGACCTATCTAGGAGAGAGCTACATATGCTCTAAGGAGTTGATATGTTTCAACCAACTACTGCTCACTTGCTGAGAAAAAACTTCATGATACATATTCCTGAATTATCAAGATCATCTGAACTTTGGGTTTATCTTAAAGGCTAAAGTTCACTGTAAAATCTTGCTTACATCCTATTCTTCCATAATAACAAGAGAAGTTTCTGTTGTTGGGTGCCGTCGAGTGGGTTCTGACTCATAATAGCTCTGTGTGCAACAGAACGTAACACTGCCCAATCCTGCACCATCCTCACAATCATTGTTATGCTTGAGCGCATTGTTGCAGCCAGTGTGTCAATCCACCCCGTTCAGGGTCTTCCTCTTTTTCACTGACCCTCTACTTTACCAAGCACGATGTCCTTCTCCAGGGACTGATCCCTCCTGGTAACATGTCCAAAGTATGCGAGACACAGTCTTATCATTCTTCCTTCTAAGGAGCATTCTGGCTGTACTTCTTCCAAGACAGATTTGTTCATTCTTCTGGTAGTCCGTGGTATAGTCAATATTCTTCATCAACACCACAGTTCAGAGGAACAAGAGAAGAGAGATTGAAAAACAGGACTATACCAATCTCTAGCATTTATGAGATACCTAACCTAAATAGATTCTCTTGACCCTTGTCTTAGATTACTTCTTTTGCTAGCTCCCATCCCCTCTGGTGTCTCGTGGCATAACCAGGGCAGTTGGAACCACTCTACTTTGGGTCCTGTCTTCTCTCTACTGCACTTTTCATGGTGGAGATGGATGACATGAAAATCCTGAATGCTGTTCTTTCTGTACTATCTGGCCCCCAGCACAGTTGCAGTATCTCGATGGACTCTGGCCTAATGGTTTCATGCAGTCAGGTAATTTTTCACAGAACTTATCTTCATTGAGCACATGCTGGGCAGAAAAATTATAGCAGGATACAGGAAACATTATCTGCCTCTAATTCAAAATTGGCTTCCAACTACTTGATTCTGGTTCATGTTATTATAAAAGGGAAATGAATAGTCTGCATTTCGTTGCTGTGAATGCTTTTGCTAACCCCCCATCCCATAACTTCATCACCATCTATTATAAAAAGGCAGATGTTTCACACTGTTTTCCATAGGTGAGGATAGATTATTGGACAACTGATATTGCCTCTGTTGGCCTTTGTTGTGACCAATGGCATGTATTTGTGCTATGATATTGGGGGAGTGGAGTTCAGTCTGTATTTGAGCTTAAGTTTTATGACTCAGGTAGCCTCTGTTAAAACATAGAAATGTTACCTGGCAGAGGAACACACTGATGCATTGGATCAGCAAGAATTGTTTAGCAGACTTGGTTAAGATTTGGAGACTTGAAAGCAAAGCTATAAAGAGAGGCAAGTTTTTATGATAGAGCAGGATACTAGGAAGGTTCCTTAGAACATCAAGTCTCAGTAGGGTGTAAAAATAAGAATGTAATGCACCAATGGACTGTTGTATAGGCTCTGCTGTTGTTGTTAGGTGTCATCAAGTCGGTTCCAACTCATAGTGACCGTATGTACAACAGAATGAAACACTACCTGGTCCTGCTCCATCCTCATAATCATTGCTATGTTTACTTAAATTCACTCTAGCTACTCTATATTCAAAAGCAAGTTTCAGATTCTCTTCTGACATCCATTATGGTCTTTTCTTTCTTTCCTATCTTTTTAATGGTCTTTTGTTTTCTTGTATGATGCCCTTAATGTCATCCTACAACTTGTCTGGTCTTTGGTCATTTGTGATCAATGCGACAAATGTGTTCTTGAGACAGTCTTTAAATTCAGAGTCCTACTTTGGCTCTCATGAACTTGTTTTAATTTTCTTCAGCTTTAACTTGAACTTGCATATAAGCAGTTGATGATCTGTTCTGCAGTCAGCCCCTGGCCTTGTTCTGATTGAGCATCATCTCTTTTTCCATCGTCTCTTTCCACAGATATAGTCAGTTTGACTCCTGTGTTTTCCATCAAGCCAGGTCCATGTGCATAGTAGCCGTTTATGTTGCTGATAAAAGGTATTTGCAATTAATAAGTTTTTGGTCTTGCAAAATTCTATTATTTTATCTCTAACATCGTTTCTATCACCAAGACCACATTTTCCAAGTACCAATCCTTCTTCTTTGTTTCCAATTATCACATGCCAATCAGCAATAATTATCAATGCATCTTGATTGCATGATTAATTTCAAACTGCAGAAGTTGGGAAATATCTTCAATTTCTTCATCTTTGGCCTTGGTGGTTGGTGAGTAAATTTGAATAATAGTCATATTAACTGGTTTTCCTTGTAGTCATATGGATATCATACTATTACTGACCACATTGTACTTCAGGATAGGTCTTGAAATGTTCTTTTTGACAATGACTACAATGCCATTCCACTTAAATCTGTCATTCCCAGCATAGTAGATCATATGATTGTCTGATTCAAAATGGCCAATTCCAGTCCATTTTAGCTCACTAATGCCTAGGATATTGATGTTTATGCTTTTCGTTTCATCTTTTGATGACTTCCAATTTTTCTTGATTTATATTTTGTACATTCCATGTTCAATTACTAATGGATATTTGCAGCTTTTTCTTCTCATTTTAATTCATGCCACATCAGCAGATGAAAGTCTTGAAAGCTTTACTCCATCTACATCATTAAGGTTGATGCTACTTTGAGGAGATAGCTCTTCCCCAGTTGTATTTTGAGTGTCTTCCAACGTGAGGGGCTCATCTTCTGGCACTACATCAGACGATGTTCTGCTGCTATCCATAAGTTTTCACTAGCCAATTTTTTTCAGAAATAGATTACCAGGTCCTTCTTCCTAGTCTGTCTTAGTCTGGAAGCTCTGCTGAAAACTGTCCACCATGGGTGATCCTGATGGTATTTGAAATGGCATAAGTTCCAGCATGGCAGCAACAACCAAGCCACCACAGTACAACAAATTAATCCTAGATTTTAAAAATTGTTTGCTACAATTTTATGCCCCTTTATTTTGTGTTTGTACTCTTCCTTCTCTTCTCCAACCATCTTTGTTCTCCAATTCCAGTTTTGTGGAACAAACTTTAGGAAAAGTGAATTATTTAAGAAAGGGAAGAAGGAAAAATAAGAAGAAGGGAAGGGAGGGAGAAAAGCATTGAGAGAGGGGACAAAAGCAGAGACAGACACAGAGAGAGAATTTGTTTACTTAACATAGAATTTTTGTTCAGCAGTTTTTTGTCCCCTTCAAAGGAATACAACTTGTTTTTTACAGTATTTAATATATTTCATTCAATGGGCAGTTTCTTATTCCTGTGTATTTCAAAAGCTTGTCAGAAACATAGAATTTGAAAACTATCTTGAAAGCAGAAAAACAACCACCTTCTAGGGCAGTGACATTTATTTAAAATAAATAAAAAAAGACAATCTCATTAGAAATTAAATAAAAGATGTCAATAACTTTTTCTGGGTTGGTAAGTTTAGACTGATAAAATAATTTTTTAACTATTATTTTTACCATTTGAATTCTTTGAGATACATTTCAAATATTTAGATGCAACTCTGATATTTTTTCCTTAATTCATAATTTTTTAAAACTGAAGTAGAATTTTTTTTTCATGTTTAAGTGTATTTGTAAAAATATAGAAGTTTTTTTAATAAACAGGAGGTAAAATGGGGAAAGGAACAAAACAACACAGTTGTGCCTCTGTTTGCTTCAATAATTTGTTTTAAAAAGAAAACTTAAATATGTAGACATTTTTAAAAATCAGGTTTACAGTGTGTAGGGATTTTTCTATTAAATGTATCCTAGAGTCTCTCTTAATTTTATATATCTTCAACTTCACATTTATTAAATTCTATTCTGAAACTGAGTCTTAAAAACTAAAATGTTTTTTGAAGAGAAATGTTTCTATTAGAGTCTCATAACCTAATTGTACTGTACCATACGCATTGCCATTGAGTTGATTCTGACTCATAGCAATCCTATAGAACAGAGTAGAACTACCCCATATGGTTTCCAAGGAGCACCTGGTGGACTTGAACTGCTGCACTTTTGATCAGCAGCAGTAGGTCTTAATCACTACACCTAAACATTTCAGTATATAATGGGACTCCTGGTGAAAGCCCATAATAATGAATATGGAACTGGTTACTCTGGGCTTGTCTGTTTCTGTGCTGAAGTATTTTCTGGTATTTCTTCAAGTCATAGCTAGATTGCGGTTTTTCTACATTTATATTACCTTCTTTTCTCAGTGGATGTGTATATGGGGCTTGTATTTATCGGGATAACAGGTTTTTTAAAAAGATCAAAAGGTGAGAAATATGGATGGAAACTTCAAATTCTCACAGAATCCAGATTTTCTGGAGCCATTGAGATTGGATGAACCCCTGAAACTACTGCCCTGAGATAATGTTTAAACCTTGAACCAAAAATGTCCCCTAAAGCCTCCTTCAAACCAAACAATAAAAAAAAAAAAGAAAAAAACTAAACCAAACAATAGTTTAGCTTAATTAGTAAAGAATGTCTGCCTTGAACATTGTGCTTGTTTAAAGAACTGGCTATATGGGATGAAATTGACAATAGCAACTCAAAAGATTAGATAGGGAACTTAGGAGGTAGTGAGTTTATATCAGTAAAATAGGGGAGGAAAATTCAGAACAGAACAGTTGCACAGTTTAGAGTTTAATCAAAGTCACTGAAGTGTACTTGTAGAAATTGTTGAATTGGTGTATGTTCTGCTGTGTATATTTTCAACAATCACATAAAAAAATAATTTATCACAAAAATGATTTCTAGATGAAAGTTGATGGAGGAAGTAGTTTAGTGTCCTAGAACATGTTTTCTGGTACCCTGGTACATGGTGTGTTTTATAATATGTGATTGCTATGTCTATGTGAGGTAAATGCAGATTTTCTTTATACATTTATGAAGCAAACTTGTCATTACTAATTGAAGTGCTATCTTGTCAAATGTAACTTGTTCTTACGTATTTATTCATTCTGTTTCTCTGAAAGCACTGATAAAAAGGCTTGATATTATGCATTTTAAACTCGCTGCCTCAAATATTTAGAGTGTATTCTTTTCCTAAAGAAAATTAGGTAACTGAGTTAGAAAGCTGTTTCTCTGCATTTGTGTGCCAGTGCAGGCAGCCATTTCAACACTGCTTCATTTTTCCAGTCAAATGAGTATTTCAAAGGTAGTAAACTTGTGTTTGTGCCTTATACTAAGCTTGTAGTAGAAGGGGAAAAAATGTTAGTCTGAGTTTGCTTTTGAAAAAACGAAGTACAGGAAATATTAGCTGAAACTTGTGAATAACCTAGAAATCATTATCCAAAAGTAGATGATAAACAGATACATTAAAAAAATTAGTTCTTCCTCCTCAGGGATTAGGTCTCTAGCTGGGGGTGCTTTGCTCCCTAGAGGACATTTGGAAACATGTGGAGGAGGTTTTTGATTGTCAAATGACTGGGGACAGCCCCGGGCATTTAGTGGGTTCAGGCCGGAGATGCCAAATAACCCTGGATGCATGGCAGATAATCTGACTTAATGAAGAACTGTCATATTCTAGTGCCAATAACACCTCTGTTGAGAAGTGATGTGCCTATTCTTAATAGGTATGACATATGGAAAATAATAGAAAACGAGAATAATAAGCCTTTTTTCTCTTTTTTTAAGTGCAGCCTCAGGTCAATAAAAAGAACTAATTAGGAAACTGAAACCTCCTCTTCCTGAAATTATAGTTAACACACACTGCAAGCAACTGGTAATTTAAATTCTCGAGATTGGTGCCAAGGGATTTGCTGGATTTATGTAAGGTGGTAATGTGTTGGAAACTGCTTAGATCCTGTTGTAGGAAAACACCGTTTTTATGTCTGAAAACAAAAAAGGTTTCCTGTGATTTCAAGTGCTCAACATTGGGACAGCTCTTGAGCTTTTAATGACATTGGACCTGAGAAAAAGGATTTAGAATTGTGGTCGACCCTGTTAAGAGTCCAGGGATCATTTGTTAAATTGATGGTAGAGTTAAACACAAGAGGCTCTACCCAGACCCCAAGGCTCTAGAAACCCATATGTATACCCCAAAACAGAAGGTAAAGTAAGTCATTTACTGAGTTCATTCTTGCCAGTTAAACATTTTTACCCTTTTTTCTTCATTAAGAGGAACTAAGGTTCAATTCAAATATTTTCTTTTTTATTTCATCAAATGCTTTTTTTTTTAATAGGCAGCACCAATTTATTACATTCTTTTTTTTAACCTTTCAAAATACAATTCCTCATCTATAATAGTGACCCAGAACCCTGTTCTTAATTATTGAAAACCCTTGAACGTGTTAATTGATCTCATTATGTTTTATAGCTATAATTAACTTTCATTTGATAGGTCTCCTGCTTTAAGATCTTTCAGAAATATTTTTGGCATCTTTTATGGTGAGGTTGGGCTTTAGTTGTGTGTTTTTTTCTCAACTTTTTGAGTTATTACTGTGAAGTAGGGTGGATCATTCAAAAATAATTATTTGGCTTTGGACTGAGTTTAAGTTATTACTTTGCAGTTAGTTGAAGTGCACATTAGTTTCATGTTAGAAAACTCTTTGATATTTTCTTAATTAAGTCTCACAACAATCTCTGAATTAGGTGGTTTTATCCCCAAACTACATATATGGAAACAGCATCAGAGCACTTGCATGCGTGGGTGCCAAGTTCCGCCATTTAGAAAGGGACAGAGCAGCCTTCCGGTTTGGTGGTTTCCCTGTGATACATGCAGCCTTTCTGTTTTCATTGGAATGTAGCCTCATATTTTAGCTTATTAAAGCATCAAACTACTACTATGCAGAGACCTGAGCCTAAAAAAAAAAAAAGTATCAGAATCTTTCTTCTTCACTCTACATAAAGAAGTTTATAATATTTGACTCTACAGGTCTCCTTTGAGTCTTTAGGCTCTACGTAGTAATATAATAATAATAATTTAAGTTTTTATTTCATCTTTCTTTTATCATAATAAGATCTTTAAATCAAGATTTGGATGGTACCAAAAAGATATTATACAGTAATCAAGAGGGTTAAAGCAATTTAGGTTTTGCTTGGGAGGGCCATCCCTTGATGTTTTCTTCATCTTCTTTTGAAAGTCATATCAAATTTTGTGATTTAGTGTAAACATATTTATGGAAAAAAATATCAGCATTTATGTGAAAATATTTTCCTATATTAAATTTTCATTTAGATTATAAACTTTTATGCTGACAGTTACCTTATTTTTTTTTTAGTAAATCATTGCATTTGTCGAAAAAAAAAAGAAGTTAAACAACGATAGAAAAGTTGGAGTCAAAATAGGTGACTCCAAGTTTTACTGAGAAGGAAAGCAGAGAAATGGGCTGGTAGCTGAAGGCTGAAATGGGAGTAAGGAAAGCTTTTTGTTTAGTTTTTCAGATAAGAGAAATGTAGCATGCATATATGTTAATGAGAATAATCCAAGAGAGAGGAAGAATTTAATAACTAAAAAAATAGTTTTCTTGCGGAACTATTCAGCGGAAAGATCCAGCAGAGTAGCAGGATACAAGACAAACATACAAAAATCAGATGGATTGTTATACCGACAAAGTAAACTGCAAAAGGAAATCAGGAAAACAATGCCATTCATAACAGCCCCTAAAAGAAAGATAAAATACTTAAGAATCAGAGTTCTGGTGGTGCAGTGGTTAAGAGCTTGGGTGCTAACCAAAACTGCAGCAGTTCAAATCCACCAGCCATTCCTGGGAAAACCTATGGGGTGGTTCTACTCTGTCTTATAGGATCACTATGAGTCAGAATCAACTAGATATTTATTTCAGTTGGATCTGTTGTAATATTCTCCATCTCATTTCTTATTTTGGTTAATTGCTTCCTTTCCCGATATTCTTTTGTTGGTTTGGCCAGTCATTTTTCTGTTTTGTAAATCTTTTCAAAGAACCAAATTTTGGTCTTGTTGATTCTTTCTGTGATGGTTAAGACTGTGTGTCAACTTGGATGGGCCATGACAAAGCCATGATTCTCAGTGTTTATATGTGATGATCCCCATGATGGGGTCTGCTGTGAGTAGCTTTGTCTCCATTTTCCTTGATCTCTTTCCTAATCTTTTGGAGAGCCCTAAATATTATTAGTTTGAAGTCCATATCAAGTTTCACTGCCTTTCCTTCTTCTGGAAGGTCATCTGATTCTTTATTTTGGTGACCTGAGTGAGGGTGGTGTTACAATCCCACCCTAATCCTCTCAGCATAAAATTACAATCCAAAATGGAGGACAACCATACAATACTGGGAATCATGGCCTAACCAAATTGATGCATAAATTTTGGGGGGGACACAATTCAATCCATGACAGCATGTCTCTTCTAGACAGCATATTGATGCATCATGCCTTTTTATTCTTTCTGTCACTCTCTGTCTCTTTATAGGCACATTTCAGCCATTTATATTCAGTGTGATTATTGATAGTTATGAGTTTACTGCTGTCATATTGTTGCGCTTTTTTGTGGTGCTGACATTTTCTTTGTTCCTCTTACTTTCTTGGAAACCCTGGTGGCGTAGTGGTTAAGTACTACGGCTGCTAATCAAAGGTCGCCAGTTTGAATCTGCCAGACGCTCCTTGGAAACTCTATGGGGCAGATCTACTCTGTCCTATAGGGTCACTCTGAGTCAGAATCAACTCGACGGCACTGGGTTTGATTTGGTTTGGTCTTACTTTCTTGTGCTGGGTGCCTTCTGTTTGTGGATTTTCTTGTCTTTTCTTTCATTATTATAGTTTTTTTGTATACTGAGACTTTATTTTTTTTCTTTTTTATTCTAATGAGTAAGTTTGTTAACTTTCTTTGTGGTGACTTTGAAATTTACCCTTATCTTCCTAAGTTTGAACCAGTCTTTTATCATTTGTTATAGCCTTGACTTCCTCTCCTTTTGAAACTTTTATACCTATAGCACTTAGTTCTGCTTTTATTGCTTTGACACTGTCATCATTTACAGATTAACATTCCTGTTTTCCTGTGTTAAGTCTTTGTGTGTGTGTGTGTGCATGTGTGCACATGCACGTGAGCATGGTTTAGGTGAAAGTTCACAGCTCAAGTTAATTTCTCATTCAAAAATTTATACATATATTGTTTGTGACATTGGCTGTAATCCCTACAATACAACAGCATGCTCCCCACTTCCACCCCAGGCCCCTGGTGTCCCTTCGTCCAATTCCTGTCCCTTCTTGTCCTTTCATCCTGCTTTTGGACAGGAGCTGCCCATTTGGTATCATATATTTGATTGAACTAAGAAGAACGTTCCTCATGTGTGTTATATTTTGTTTTATAGGCATGTCAAATCTTTGTCTGAAAAGTGGGCTTTAGGGGTGGTTTCTGTTCTGGGTTTGTAGAATGTCAGGTGGCCCATAATTTCAGGGGTTCCTCCAGCCTCTGTCAGACCAGTAAGTCTTTTTTTTTTTTTTTTTACATAAATTTGAATATTGAGAGTTCTTTACCTAAGTTGGCATCTGGCTGATGCTGTCCTGTGTCCTAGACTCTGGTTGTTGTCTGATGTTGCTACTCTAAGAGAAGCACTTCCTATAATATTTCTTATAAATTTGTTTTGGTTTTTACAAATTCTCCTATTTCTGTTAATCTAGAAATTTCCTGATTTTGCCGTCATACTTGAGAGAGAATTTTGCAGGATATATTATTCTTGGTTGGCAGTTTTTTCTTTCAAGTTTTTATGTATGTCGTATATGTGTGTGTGTGTGTTTGTGTGATCCCACTGCCTTCTTGCCTACATAGTTTCTGCCAAGTAATCAGAGCTTATTGTTTCCCCTTTGTAAGTGACTGTCCACTTTTCTCAAGTTGCTATCAGGATCCTTTCTTTGTCTTTGGTTTTGTCAAGTATGATTATGTTACGTCTTGGTGACTTTCTTTTGGGTTCTGTCCTATACAGGGTTTGTTGAGTTTCTTGGATTGTCAGCTTTTCATCTTTTGTGATATTTGGAAAGTTTTCTGCCAGCAAATCTTCAACAATTTTTCCTGTCTTTTCTATTTTCTCCCCCTGTTCTGGAACTCCAATCATGTTAAAAATTTTCTTCTAAATTGTGTCCAACATAATTCTTCAGTTTTCTTCATTCTTTTCTCTGAATTTTCCTCAAAGTAGCATCCATGGATTTGTCTTCCGTCTTACTAATTCTTCCTCCCCTTATTTCAAATTTGCTCCTAAAACCTTCTATTGAGTTGTCCATTTCAGAAATTTTGTTGTTTATATTTTGGATTTCTACTTGCTGTTTTTGTATGATTTCTAATTATTTATTTTGACATTTTCTTCTTGTATTATTTTCCTGAATTCTTCTATTTCTTTGCCTGTATTTTCCTTGATTTTGGCTTTGTTTCATTCTTTTTGTCTGTGTTTTCCATGATTTTGTCTATTTTTCCCTTAGCATTGTCTCCATTTTCCTTGATCTCTTTCCTAATCTTTTGGAAAGCCCTAAATATTAGTAGTTTGAAGTCCATATCAAGTTTCACAGCCATTCCTTCTTCTGGAAGGTCATCTGATTCTTCATTTTGGTCACTCACTGGAGCCATCTTGTCCTGTTTTGTTATATGTTTTGATATTGTCTTCTGTCTCTGAGACACTAAAGTATTACTTTCTTATTTGTTGATTGTTTGTTTGTTTAATCCTGCTTCTTTGTTTTATTTTGGTATGCCAGAGTGGGCAGGCCAGGTGTGCTTTTCTGCTTGCTCATCTATTGGCACAATAGTTCCCACCAGCTTGTCCAGCAACGGGCAGGTTTGGCAAGGTGGTTGAAAGCAGACTAGGCAGACACTACCTCCTGATGTTGGTCCAGCAGTGTGGGAGCATTCACAGCCCCTCACCAGATAGGCAGGGGTGCCAGATGGGGAGTGGTGTGAGCTCACTTCCCACTGCTCAGCAGCTGGTTGAGTGGCATGAGGGGAGGGGCAGTGCAGGCCTGGTGCTGCAGCAAACCTGAGCTGGGGATGCTCTAGCTGCGGTGGCAAGGTGAAGGCTAGTAAGAAGACATAGGTGGCATACAAAGCTAGATGGGGGGAAGGAATAAATAAAAGAGAGAGAAAAGAAAAAGGTAACTAGTGGGTAGGTGCAGGGCAGACCTGGGGGCCAATGGGAAGAGGGGGAGATGGTATACAGGGCTAGGTGGGAGGTAGAAAGTAGTGAGCTGGTAGCTCTCTAGCTGCAGCAGTGCTGTGTGGCCTGGTAGGAAGGGGTGGAGGTGACTAATGATGCTGAGGGGAGGGAGAAAGAAAAGTAAGAAAGGGGGGAAATAGCATGGCAGGAGCTGTTGGCTAAGGTGGAGCAGACCCAGGGTGACAGTGAGCCAGTAGCTCTCAAGCCAAGTGAGGTGGTTTGGTCTGTCGGGAAGGGGTGTGGTTGGTATATGGGGCCGAAAAATGAGGGATGGGTATCATGGTTTGAATTGTGTCTCAAAAAAATATGTGTATCAGTTTGGCTAGGCCATGATTCCCAGTATTCTGTGATTGTCCACTCTTTTACCATCTGGTGTGATTTTTCTATCCATTGTGTGTGTATATATATATATATATGTTGTAAATCCTATCTCTATGATCTTAATGAGGTGGGATAGGCAGCAGTTATGTTAATTAGGCAGAACTCAATCCACAAGATTGGATTGTGTCCTGAGCCAATCTCTTTTGAGGTATTAAAGAGAGAACAGAGCAGAGAGACAAGGGGACCTCATGCCACCAAGAAAGCACCACTGGGAACAGAGCGTGTCTTTTGGACCTGAGGTTCCTGTGCAGGGGAGCTCCTTGACTAGGGAAGAATGATGACAAGGACCTTCCTCCAGGGCCTATAAAGAGAGAAAGCCTTTTCCTGGAGCTGATTCCCTGAATTTGAACTTCTAGCCTACTAGACTCTGAGAGAATAAATTTTCTCTATTAAAACCATCCACTTGTGGTATTTCTGTTATAGTAGCACTAGGTAACTAAGACAGTGGGAAAGTATGTTTCTCTGGTTACCAGGTGCTCTGTCTCCTGTTGGGAGCTCCAGGAAATTGCCTTCTTATATTCCCTGTCCAGGGTCATTGCTGGCCGTGCTCCAAGATGGGTACATTGTGCCATGTTAGTTGGCAGGGGACCTCCACTCCATTTCTCTTCTCGTTCTGTAATTTCCTTCAGTTTCTTCTTGCAATTGGCGTTTGATCTAGTTCTGTGTCCCTTCCTTTGATACTTAGGGTTCCAGGACTGATATTTGTATCTGTTTTACTTAGTTTTTAGGGTCTTTGCCACAGAAGGATGGCATGATGCACCTGTCTAGGGCCACGTTGGCTCCACCTCTCAGAAACTTTCTTTATACCCAAAGCATCCCTAGAAACACATGATAAAGCCAACTGTGTGAAATTTTCCCATATTTGCAACTTTTGAGGGTGAGAGGGGTTTCTATTTATACTGCTAAAAATGTTATAAAACCCTAAATTACACATTGCCTTTTCAGCATAGTCATCAATTTTATATTTTCATTGCTGTATACAATGTATTTTCTCAACTCTAAAATGCATCAAGAAGCACTATCAAATTAATTGTAGCTTTGGGGAAACAAACAAACAAAAACAAAAGAACATATTAAATATACTTTTTTAAAAAATTATTGTTGCTAAAGACAATAGCAGAGATTAGTTGTATAGTTACAATTACACTGTGTTTGGCACCTAGAAAAACCAGATTTATGCTCCAGTCAAAACAATTTTTTAAAAGATAAAATAAATGGCTTTTCAGTCTTTGGAAAACAGGCAGCATGAGCAGTGATCCCTGTGAGAGGAGAAACAAGTGGGAGGGAGCTTTTAATTGCCCAGCTTACAGGCTTGTTTAAAGTTGCTAAAACTCAGCATAAGAAGGAAAACCTAGGTGGAGTCTGGCCGTCTCCCTGAGCTGAGGAAACAGAGTTAGGCTTTCAGGGACTCCAAGCCAACTAGTTCATAGAGAAGCTCACTAAAGAGGAGAGACCTGCAGACAGAAAGAAGAGAGAGAGAGAGAGGTCTGCAGAGCTCCCCCACTCCCTACCCCAACTCCAGCCTTCAGCTGAGTATTATCAGAGAATGTGTGTGTGAGGAAAATACCTAAAGCCAGGCAAACAACCATGTAAAAGGTTTACAGGGTTGTCTAATTTTGTTAGTGCTGCTCAGTTCATATTCCATTGGCCAGGCCCAACATAAATGAGACAGGAAAGCATCCTTCTTGAATAAGGTGGGTGAAGAGGAGAGTGGACAAATCACTTCCCAGTGTGCCATCCTCACAACTGTTGCTATGTTTGAGCCCGTTGTTGCAGCCACTGTGTCAGTCCTTCTTGTTGAGGGCCTTCCTCTTTTTCCATGACCCCCTACTTTACCAAGCATGATGTCCTTCTCCAGGGACTCCAGGTCCCTCCTGATAACATATCCAAAGTATGTGAGATGAAGTTTAGCACAAGTTAATTGTTAAAAAAAATTCTAGGGCCATGGATGGATAGACTATAGCTTTAAAAGAGTACTTAGAAATCACCCAATCCTTACAGCTTATTTTAAAGAAGGGGAACTTGAAATCTATAAAGTTATGTGATACCTGAAAGTTCTTAATCAGCTTAATGTCTGTGTTGGTGGACTTTCTATCAGGTAATATTACATTAACTTCTCACCAAGCCTGGGATATGGATGGGAGTGGAAATCTTCCTTCCTGAATGTACTGTCAACTCTGTTAAATAGGGCATGGTGCTGGAGAAGCCAGAGCTATATACCAAATCCTTCTGCTACCATTGCTGTTGTCATTGGGTGCCATCAAGTTGATTCTGACTCATAGCAGTGCCATGTGACAAAGTAGAATTGCTCCATAGGGTTTTCTTGGCTTTAATTTTTATGGAAGCAGATCATCAGGTCTTTCTCCTGCAGAGCCACCAAGTGGGTTCAAACCACCAACCTTCTGGTTAGCAGCTGAGCACTTAACCATTGGGCCACCACTAACTATGGATAATTATCTGCTTGTTGAAAGCCATTGGCCACAAGTTCAGAGTGTGATCAGTTGGTTCTGCATGTGTAGCTGAAAAAGTGCAAATTCATCCCCATTTAAAGAATTAGGAGCATAAAATCTTCTCCATTTAAGAGGGTAATACATGATTAGTGGAAGCTGTCAATCCATTTTATTCTTTCCTTTTTTTTTTTTTTAACATGCTTCTTTAAGACACATTTTTGTCAATTTTCTTAAGAGCATTCTATATCAGTTAATTAGTTAATCTATCTATACTGTGGGTTGAATCTCAGATGAATCCATTTGCTTAAGAATTCAAACTTATCCAGAAAAGAGCAACATGTGTGACCCTCTTCAAGTTCTGACTACTGGCTCTCAGACAAGATGTACTTTTTCTTCACATGCAAAACCTTAGCCCATCAGCAAGAGAGAGCTCAAGGCAGGGGGTATGATAGAGCGAGCTACAAAAACAATTTAGCTGGGATGCAAAACACATCTGGATAATCCCTAATACAAATTTCTCTTATGCTTTGCTGGAGGTTATAGTAGGAAGATTTTGGATGAAGAAAATTCCTCTTGTGTGATTTTCAAAATCAGAATTTTAAAATGCAAGGAAGTTTATTATAGCAAAGTAGAGGGTAGATGTATATAAGAATAAAAAGTCTCTTTTTAGTATTAACAAGCATTTGATTTTGTTATAACTAGTGAATAAATAAGGCAGAGAATACTCAGATATAGTTCTTTTAACTGTTAAGGAAACTTAAACTGACTTATTTAGAGCAGAATAATTAGCCTAATAAATCCAACCCATAGCCCAGCCAACCTTGTATTTTTTACGGCATGTGAGCACAAATGGAAGGACAGAGTTACTCATAGTTGATCTAAATAAAGATTAGGATGCAATATCTAATCAACTTTATTTTATTAATCTTTACCTGATATTAGTCATTACTGCAAATATTTATACTCTTTCTGAATCGGGTGATAAATTTATTGTTTTACTCTAAAGGTAAATTGTCTCATTGATTTACTGTCCAAATTGTAAAGATATATTGCTTTTATTTATCCCAAATTTACTTTTATAAGCTCAGAGACATAGCTACCATCCTTGTCTTCACTGAATAGTTTGTTCCAGCCTCTGCTGAATCAAATAGGAATTGCTTTTAGCTGCAGTACTGGTAATAGAGGGCCAATCACAGTGGCTTAAACATTTAGGGGTTTCTTTTTCTTGCAGAGCAGCATCCTTGAGTTAGAGTGTTGATTTAGGGACTCCCCAGTGTGTCCAGGCTTTACTGAAAACTCTTGGATAGATGCAGCCGAACCCAACGAGTCATCTATGACTCACTTGCCAATCCGATATAGCTGCTGCTGCTGCTGCTTTAAGTGGTATGACTAAGTTGTTTGCATCTGACATTGACTTGGGACACACTCTGCTCACACATATGGCAGAAAGTCTTTACCCAGATAATGCTCCCGCCAAGAATAATTAGAGTAGCCAATTGAATTTCTAAAAACATCTATGCGAAGGGATCAGTGAGGATGTGAAAAACCAAGATACCAGAGGGAAGTAAGGTGCAGAAATGAGCTCAGCTTTTGGCCCAGGTTTTTAGCCTTGAGGCATTTGTTGATTTCTAACAGTGGCCTAGAAACCAAGAGACACAACAGCAAAGAAGCCAAGAGGCACAGAAGCCACGAGAAAAGAAGCACGAAGAGGCTGAAAAGATCAGTAAATTTTTAGACTGGGGAGCAAAATTTGAACTTCGTGACTTGCCAAGAAGGTCCATGGTAAACACCCCAAGAGTCAGGTCTAGCCTTGTTGAAGACTAAAGTTTCAAATCAACTCTACCTCTCAGAAGATTATCTACCTCTACTCTGAGGAGCCCTGATATCCCAATGGTTAAGCACTTGGCTGCTAATCAAAAGGTCTGTGGAAGAAAGAACTGGAGGTCTGCTTCTGTAAAGATTACAGCCTAGGAGGCAGTTCTATCCGTCCTGTATGGTTGTAGTGAGTCAGAATCAACTTGATGGCACACAACAACCCCTACTCTAACTGACTTTAGCAAAAGTAAATCCTCATCAGAAGAAATATTTCCTCACTCATTTTAGAAGCCCAGCAAACCCTTGACACCCAAATAACAGTGGAGCCATTACAAAACAGGAGAATTATAAACCACTTTCTCATTAACACAAATGTAAAGCTCCTAAGCAAAATATCATAAATCAAGGATCTACAATAGTTAAAAAGGATAATATATGAAAACCAGATTGGGTTTATTCTGGGTTTCCAAGTTTGGTTTAATATTTACAAATCAATCAATCTAATTTGCCACTTTAAGAGAATAAAGAAGAAAGTATATGACCATCTCAGTTGAAGAAGAAAAGGTATTTAACAAAATTCAATAACTAATCATGATATAAAAAAGAAAAAAAAAACTCTTTGCAAATTAACTTCTTCATAAATTAAAAAAAAAGTTGTTACAGAATTTATTCTGTCTCATGGCGACCCCATGTGTGTCAGAATAGAACTCTGCTCCACAGATTTTTTAGAGGCTGATTTTTTGGAAGTAGATGGCGAGGCCTTTTTTCCAAGGAGCCCGCCAACCTTTCAGTTAGCAACTGAGCACGTTAACAGTTTGCACCACCCAGGAACTCCTCTTTATAAATTAAGCTACAAATACCAAATCCATAGCTAAAAACCTACCCACAGAAAAAACCTCAAGGTCCAGATATCGTCACCGGTGAATTTTATTAAATTTTTAAGAAAAAAAATAACGCCAATATTACAATAACTCAGAAAATAAAGGGAGGGCAACACTTCCAACTAATCTTATGAATTCAGCATTACTGTGATACCAAAACCAGAAAAGATGTTACAATAAAAGGAAACTATAGACCCTAATGAAAATAGTTATATGAATAGAAGCTAATAACTTCAATTTCTCTTGTGCACCGAATGAATGTTAATAATATTAACTGAAGTTGAGTATGTAGAAGAGAATTAGATTTGGAAGGGAAAATCATGAGTTTAACTTTGAATACCTTGGATTTGAAGTACCCTGGTTATGGGAACATCTAAGAAGAGATGCTAAGAAGATAGCTGGTAGGCAGTTGTGGAGTTTAACAAGGTACGGACTGGAATTATAAATTTAAAAGTCGTGGCTGTGCAGGTAGTTATTAAAGCGATAGTGGCACAGAAGCTGCATGACATGGTGTTTATGAATATGGGCTTTGGAATCCCATTGCTTGAGTGATGCCCAACCTTTAACATTTATTGGTTATGATCCTGGGACAGGAAATTTGACTTCTCACTATTCCTCTTTAAAGCTATGTGCAAAATGTTTAAAAGATGACCTGGCACTACGTATTTGATAGATTTTAATTTTTCCTGTTGTTATTGTTATTTTTAGATAGAGAGAATAGGATGAAAAAAGAGGAGAGGACCTGGTATCAAGTTCTTTGATTTAGAACTTGCGTGTTTACAACATTTTTTTTATATATTTATTATAAAACTCCATTTATTTTTGGTACATTGACTTAAAAACTACAGAAAATTGTTCTGACTTGAGAACTATAGAAAATAACTTTGACTTCAAAACTAGAAAACACAGTTTTGACTCCTTTTTTTTTTTTTTTTTTAAACATTATATTGTGCTTTAGGTGGAGGTTTATATAGCAAATTAATTTTCCATTCAATGACTGTTACACAGATTGTTTCATGATCTTGGTTGCAATCACTGCAATGTGTCAGGACTCTCCTCATTTCTTCCCTGGGTTCCCTGTTTCCATTAGTCCAGTTTCCCTGTCTCTCCTTGTCTTCTCATCTTTGGTTTTAGGCAAATGTTGCCCTTTTGGTCTCATACAGTTGATTGCTCTAAGGAGCACATTCTTCACAAATGTTATTGTTGATTTTATTGCACCATCTATTATTTGGCTTAAAGGTAGCCTCTGAAGTGTCTATAGTTTCGAGTTAGAAGGTTGTCTTAGGCAATAGTCTTGGGGGTTCCTCCAGTCTCTTTCACATCTTTCACATCAGTAAGTCTGTTTTTTTTTTTAACTTGAATTTTGTTCTACATTTTTTACCCATTCTAACTGGGACCTTCTATTGTGATCCTGGCCAGAGTGTTCAATAGTGGTAGCCAGGCACCATCTGGTTCTTCTGGTCACAGGTTAGAGGAAGCTGTGTCTCATGTGGGCCATTAGTCCTTCAGGTTAATTGCTTCATTGGGTGTTCAGTTTTCTTCAATCTCCTTTGTTCCTGGCAGGAAGAGACCAATCTAAGAAGCATATATTGACTCCTCAACTGTTTTAAAATGTGTGTGCTCAGAAGCAGATCCTGAGACAAGAAGGCAAGTGCATGTCATTTATTTGGAAAGTGATCCCAAGAAGCATTGGTTGCAAGGGGAGAATGAGACAGGGAAAGGAAGGAAATCAGTATACTGTATGTTACCATCCAGGTTATCAGTGAGGACAAATGTGACTTAATTCCACTGAAGATCTCTGGGAGACAACATAGAACACATCTCAGAGTTATTCCAACTGAGGGACAGGAAAGCGAGAATATTTTTCCCATCAGCTGTCCAATTGTCCAAGTTTGAGGACTCCTTCCAGCAATATTAACTCTCTGGTGTTTCTGGCTTGCCCTTCACATGGGCTAAGAGTTGTCCCAGGGCCATTAAAGGGCCCTCAGGAAGAGAGAAACAGAGATTTCATTAAGCAGAATTTGGTGTATTCACGGGACAGCAAATGGGAATATGACAGATCAACCATAGCTGTTGTTACACACACACTCTAGATAGGAGATATACTAAGTAATAACATTTGTGTCTAGTCTATTAGCTAGTTACATTATTCCCAAAGGAGCTTTATGAATAAAAAGAAAATGTTTGAAAATATTTTTTAAGCAGCTAAATTCAAGGAATTCTACTCAAAGACCCTATACAAACTTAAAAAGCACTATACAAACTTAAAAAGGTCAAGTACAAGAATTTTTAACATAATGAATCACTAAATAGTTATTTGCAATGCCTACAATTCTACAAAATAAGAGAAAAATAATGCATCTGTAAATTATTAGATATAAATGTCAATATAGAAATCTTCCGATCTAGATTTTTTTAAGAATGAAAATTGGTCTAGTTGTTTTCCTGAAGTTGGAGCAACTTTCTACTCCGTCATTCATTGACACATTGTTGTTAAGGTTTGTCTTTCAGGTGTTATAGCTATTTTCTGGTTTAAACAAGTCTTCTTATGGCCTCAACACTCTCTTCATGTTCTTCTCTTAAGAAAACGAGACTGTCCCCTGAATTTTCCCCAAAGTAGCTGTTCATCGTCCTTTGTCAAGTTTAGCAGAAGGCCTGGAAAAGGCGGTTGGTGTTCACCTCCCTCCCCCTGATCTCCTGACCTCCTTCCTCCTCCTTCCAGATCATAGCCTTCTTCTTGTAGAAGCTCATCTTGCTTTGTGGTTTACCTCAACTTACTCTTCCAGCATTAAGTTCTTACCCATTCTTTTTCCCATTCCTTAAGGGAAACCATCACTATTCCAGACCCTCTTCCCCTGCACTGCCAAATGGTTGTTGTTGTTGTTGTTAGGTGCCATTGAGTTGGTTCCAACTCATAGTGACCCTACATACAGCAGAACAAAAGATTGCCAGGTCCTGCATCATCCTCACAATCATTGCTGTGTTTGACCCCATTGTTGCAGCCACTGTGTCAGTCTGTCTCATTGAGGGTCTTCGTCTTTTTCACTGACCCTCTGTTTTACCAAGCATGAAGTCTTTCTCTAGGGACTGATCCCTCCTGATAATATGTCCAAAGTACGTGAGCCAAAGTCTTACCTTCCTTCCTTTCAAAGGGCACTCTGGCTATACTTCTTCCAAGACAGATTTGTTCATTCTTCTAGCAGTCCAGGGTATATTCAATATTCTCCATCAGCACAATAATTCAAAGGCATCAATTCTTCTTCAGTCTTCCTTATTCATTGTCCATCTTTCACATGCAGATGAGGTGACCAAAAATAGCATGACTTGGGTCAGATGCATCTTAGTCTGAAAGTGACATCTTTTTAACACTTTAAAAGGGTCTTTTGCAGATTTGCCCAATACACTAAGTCATTTGATTTCTTGACTGCTGCTTCCATGGGAGTTAATTCTGGACCCAAGTAAAATGAAATTCTTGACCACTTCAATATTTTCTCCATTTATCATGATGTTGCTTGTTGGTACAGTTGTGAGGATTTTTATTTTCTTTATGTTGAAGTGTAATCTGTACTGAAGGCTGTAGTCTTTAATCTTTATCAGTAAGTACTTCAAGTCCCCTCAGCTTTCAGCAAGCAAGGTTGTGTCATCCACATATCACAGGTTGTCAATGAGTCTTCCTCCAATCCTGATGCCCTGTTCTTCTTCATATAGTCCAGCTTCTCCAATCATTTGCTCAGCATACACATTGAATAGGTATGGTGAAAAGATATGACCCTGATACACACCTTTCTGACTATAAACCACGCAGTATCCTCTTGCTCCGTTTGAACGACTGCCTCTTGATCTATGTACAGTTTCCATATGAGCACAATTAAGCTTTCTGGAATTTCCATTATTCGCAATGTTATCCATAATTTGTTATGATCTACACAGTCAAATGCCTTTGTGTAGTCAATAAAACACAGGTAAACATCTTTCTGGTATTGTCTGTTTTCATACAAGATCCATCTTATATCAGCAATGATATCCTTTGTTCTAAGTCCTCTTCTAAATCTGGCTTGACTTTCTAGCAGTTCCTTGTCGATGTACAGCTGTAACCATTTTTGAATCATCTTCAGCAAAATTTTACTTACTTCTAATATTAATAATATTTAATAATTTCCCCATTCTGTTGGATCACCTTTCTTTGGAATGGGCACATATATGGATCTCTTCCAGTCAGTTGGCCAGGTAGATGTCTTCCAAATTTCTTGACCTAGATGAGTGAGCACCTCCAGCACTGCGTCTGTTTGTTGAAGCATCTCAGTTGGTATTACATCAATTCCTACAGCCTCGTTTTTGTTTTTTTTTTTTGTATATGCCTTCAGTGCAGCTCAGACTTCTTCCTTCACTACCAGTGGTTCTTGATCATATGCTACCTCCTGAAATGGTTGAACATCAACCAATTCTTTTTGGTACAGAGGCTGTGTGTACTCCTTCCATTTTCTTTTGATGCTTCCTGCATCGTTCAATATTTTGCCCACAGAATCCTTCAAAATTGCAACTCAAGGATTGAATTTTTTTTTTTTTCAGTTCTTTCTGTTTGAGAAATGCTGAACCTTTTCTTCTCTTTTGGTTTTCTAACCACAGGTCTTTGCACATTTCATTATAGTACTTTGTCTTCTTCAGCCATCCTTTGAAATCTTCTGTTCATCATTTTACTTCATCATTTCTTCCATTCGCCTTAGATACTCTGTGTTCAAGATCAAGTTTCGGAGTCTCTTTTGGCATCCACTGTGGTTTTTCTTTCTTTCTTGTTTTTTTTTTTTTTTTATAATGGCCTTTTGCTTTCTTCATGTGTGATGTCCTTGATGTCATCCTGCAACTTATTTGATCTTCAGTCGTTAGTGTTCAATGCATCAAATCTCTTCTTGCAATGGTCTCCAAATTAAGGTGGGATATAGTCAAGGTCATATTTTGGCTCTCACAGACTTGTTTTAATTTTCTTCAGCTTCAACTTGAACTTGCATGTAAGCAATTGATGGTCTGTCTCACAGTTGGTCCCTGGCCTTGTTCTGATGATATTGAGCTTTTCCATCATCTGTTTCCACAGATGTAGTTAATTTGATTTGTTTTCCAGTTGATGAGATCCACGAGTATAGCTGCCATTTATGTTGTTGAAAAAATGTATTTGTAATGAATAAGTCCTTGGTCTTGAAAAATTCTATTATGTGATCTCCAGTGTCATTTCTATCACCAAGGCCATATTTTCTAATTACCAATCCTTCTTCTTTGTTACCAACTTTTGTATTCCAATCACCAAAAATTATCAAGGCAGCTTGAGTGCACGTTTGATCAATTTCAGACTGTAGAAGTTGGTAAAATATTCAGTTTCTTCATCTTTGGCATGAGTGATTGGTACGTAAATTTGAATAATAGTTCTATTAACTGTTCTTCATTGTAGGTGTACGGATGCTATCCTATTACTGACAGCATTGTACTTCAGGATAAAACCTGTTGACCTGTTGCTGTTGAGTCAATTTTGACTCATAGCAACCCTATAGGACAGAGTAGAACTGCCCCACGTGGTTTCCAAGGAGCGTCAAGTGGATTTGAACTGCCAACCTTTTGGTTAGCATCCGAACTCTTAACCACTATGCCACCAGGGTTTCTGTACTTCAGGATAGATCTTGAAATTTTTTTTTTTTTTTTTTTACAATGAATGCAACGCCATTCCTCTTCAATTTGTCATTCCTGGCATAGTAGACCATATGATTATTTCATTCAAAATGGCCAGTACCAGTCCATTTCAACTTACCTATGCCTAGGATATCAATCTTCATGCCTCCTCAAAGTGGAGTCAAACTTAATGATGTGAATGGAGTAAAGCTTTTGGGACCTTCATTTGCTGATGTGGCTCATGGGTCAAAATGAGAAGAAACACTGCAAACATTTGTTAATATTCAAAATGTGCAATGTATGAAGTATGAATTTAGGAAAATTGGACGTCATCAAAAATGAAATGGAACAAATGAAAATGAAATGATCGATGCCAACTGGATTTCTCCCTAATTACACTATTATTATTACTATAAGAAAGTTCTAGATTCATCTATATCAACTGCAAATATTTTATATGATGCTGTAAATTCAATCCATTTACTTATTTTTTCATCTAATTCTCATCATAACTAAATTTATTCTAAGTTTTATATATGAAGAAATTGAGGCTTGATAAATTTAAGAATCTTGCCCAAGGTCACAGTTAGAAAGACTTGAACCTAGATAAACCAAGTTGTCTGACTACACAATGCTCTACTGCCCCCATAATAATTTTAATTAGTTCTATCATTATTGTTTACCATCTTCTTGAAAGATTCTAAAGTTTATGAGAGAAGGGACAAAATATACATTATTCATTGCCATATATCCAGAACCTAGACCTATGCTTGGCACAAAATCAGGCTTTGAACAGGTTCAATCTGGTTGGAAGCCTTGCTGAGAACTTGCAAGGTGATGCTAATGTGGTTAGTTAAGGACCAATTCTGAGAACCACTAGTACAGCAAAGGCTCTCAAAATTTATCATACGTAAGAATCACCTGGGGATCTTGTTAAACTGTAGATTGTGATTCACTATATTTGAGGTGGAAATGCAAATTCTCAGCAGAGGTTCAAACCAGAATGAACTGGTCCAAAGCCCCACACAAAACAGGTGTCTGATTTACATTTGCAGAATAAATGAATTAGCCATTCAATAACCAATCCTGCACTGCAAAATAACTGAAAAGGGATGGTCAGTTGGTTGATGATGGGCCAGTAGCTTTGTTTTCCTGTGATAAATACAAGACTATTTATTGGAACAGAATCATAAAATAAACTACTTAGCACTAATCCAGAGCATATTATGCTTTCATATTTTTCCTCTTAAAAATTTCACTTTCCGGTTACATGTAAACTTCCGAATTCAAACTGATTGAAAGAAGGCTGGTTTCGATTAATGAAATAGCCTTAAAGAAATAAAATGTTATTGCTCAAATGTATAAGCAAAAATATTTCCTTAACTGATCTGCTGCATGAATGTTTATAATTAGCATTTCAAATAAGTTTTTTTAAAAAATATAAACACATATTCCCAAGACTATGCTCAGTGTTGTGGAGAATATAAAAGAAGTAGAAGATCTAAACCTTGTTCTCAAGTACTTCATAATCTGGCTTTGTAAGTGAGTCAGATAAAAGAACAAGAAAATCTCTAATTAAATGACATCTGTATATGATGCAGGTTATAATGTTACAGGTATTCTGAGCTGGAAATTCTTCCTGTGGGCTAAGGTGGTTGGGAGGTTTAGGGGATGACAGCGATCTTCAGGTGAGAAATCATAGAATTTCCATGAGTGGAGATGGGAGAAATCTGAAAGAAGGAAATGTAGAGAAATGAGCTCACAAATGGAGTTGATGAACAGGAACAGAACAGTTAGTCACTTAACATAAACAGTGTTTGTGGAACTAAGAGGAGCATTACAATGCTCTGTTTAGGAAAAAAAACAGGGAGCTGATTGATGGAGGTCTCTGAACATTTTGACTCAGTAAGAGCAGAGTATCAATATGATGAACAGGAGTTGCTAGGAAGATAAAACCAACATTATTTTTAGAAGGATGAAGGAAGAAAGAGAGCTGGAGGTAGAGAGATCAGCTAGGAAGCTACCACAGTTATTTAAAAGAGATAAAGAGAACATGGATTATAGTTAAGACAGGAGAAAATCAGAAGGAATGAAGAGCTATAAGAGACAACATGAAGGAAGACTGGACACGGCCTGTTGACTAATGATAGGGCATATGGATCTAAGGAAAGGAAGAAATCAAAGTTGTAAGACAGAAGAACTGGAACGGTTGTGGTGGCACTATTAGATACTGAGGAATTGGGTATGGAATCAGTTAATGGGGCAAAGGAGGGAAAGGAGAAGTCCAGATTTAGACACATTGCTCTGGAGGTGACCAGAAGGCATAAACATGAGATTTGTGAGGCACTTGCAAATATGAGACAGAAATTTAAAGAAAAAGCTTGGTTAGAAATTTATTTGGGAATGAAACACAGTTTACAAATTATTATTTTTCAAAATAATAAATCTATACAGAGATTTTTGCAAAAATTTCTCCTCTTAAGTAAGAAAACATTCTCCTTACAAATGTACTCTAAGGAATTGAAGTTTACATACTAGAAATCAGATGTAATTCAAAAATGTAACTATTTTCTGTGATTTTTTTCTTGCCTTTCTGCGCATATTACAATTTGGGAGGGAAAAAAAACCTCTAACTTTCCATTTAACAATATTTTAAAAATAAAATATTCAAAATTTAAACTCTCTGCCAGAACTATGTGTGTCCTTTCATAGGATTTCTCTTCTCCTAAAAAAAAAAAAAAAAAATTTTTTTTTTTTTTTCTATCCAAGATTCATCCAAATACTCATGGAGGTTATGGGGTAAAACCTTTCATCTACAAATCATCATTTGCACATCATGTGTTCTGTCCTACCTAGTCACTAAAGAGCACAAGTGGGTAAAAGTTGATTAAAAACTAAGGTGTGCCTGACCCAAGCCATGGTATTTTCCATCGTCTCACATGCATGTGAAAGCTGAAAAATGAATAAAGAAGAGGGAAGAAGAACTGATGCTTCTGAATTATGGTGTTGGCAAAGAATATTGAATATACCATGGACTACCAGAAGAATCCAGCACGTGTCTGTCAGTTTGTCATACTGTGTTGGCTTGCATGTTGCTATAAGGCTAGAAGTTATGCCACTGCTGTTTCAAATGCCAGCATGGTCACCCTTGGTGGACAGGTTTCAGTGGAGCTTACAGACTAAGACTAGGAGAAAGGACCTGGCAGTCTACTTCTGAAAAAAATTGGCCAGTGAAAACCTATTAATAGAAGCTGAACATTGTCTGATATAGTGCTGGAAGATGAGTCCCTCAGGTTGGAAGGCTCACAAAATACTACTGGGGAAGGACCGCCTCCTCAAAGTAGAGTCAACCTTAATGACATGGATGGAATCAAGCTTTCAGGACCTTTATATGATAATGTGGCATGACTCAAAATAAGAAACAGCTGCAAACATCCATTAATAATTGAAACCTGGAATGTATGAAGTATGAATCTAGGAAAATTGGAAGTCATGAAAAATGAAATGGAACATACAAAGTTCAGCATTCTAGGCATTAGTGAGCTGAAAATGATTGGTACTGTTCATTTTTAATTAGACAATCATACGATCTTTGATGCTGGGAATGACAAATTGAAGAGGAAAGGCTTCAAATTCATTGTCAAAAAGAACATTTCAAGATCTATCCTGAACTACAACACTGTCAGTGACAGTATATTAACCATATATCTATAAGGAAGAACAGTTAATATGACTATTATTCAAATTTATGCACCAACCACTAATGCCAAAGATGCAGAAATGGAAGATTTTACCAACTTCTGCAATTTGAAATTGATCAAACATGCAATCAGGATGCATTGATAATTTCTGGTGATTGGAATGCAAAACTGGAAACAAAGAAGCATCTATAGTTGGAAAACAAGGCCTTGGTGATAGAAATGACACCTGAGGTTTCATGATAGAATTTTGCAAGACCAACAACTTATTCATTGCAAATACTTTTTTTCAACAACATAAATGGCAACCGTATAAGTGTATCTCACCTGATGGAATACACAGGATGCAAACCAACTATATCTGTGGAAAGAGAGGATGGAAAAGCTCGATATCATCAGTCAGAGCAAGGCCAGGGCTGACTGCAGAACAGACCATCAATTGCTTACATGCAAGTTCAAGTTGAAGCTGAAGGAAATTAAAACATGTACATGAGAGAGCTAAAGTAGGACCTTAAGTATATCTCAAGTGAATTTGGAGATCATCTCAAGAACAGATTTGATACATTGAACTGAAGACCAAATGAGCTGTAGGATGATATCAAGGATATCATACATGAAGAAGGCAAAAGGTCATTAAAAAGTCAAGAAAGAAAAGACCAAAATGGATGTCAGAAGAGATGCTGAAACTTGCTCTTGAATGTAGAGTAGCTAAAGAAAATGGAAGAAATGAAAAAGTAAAAAAGCTGAACCGAAGATTTGAAAGTCTGGCTCAAGAAGAGAAAGTATTGTAATGAAATGTACAAATACTTAGAGTTAGAAAACCAAAAGGGAAGAACAAGCTCTGCATTCCTCAAGCTGAAAGAACTGAACAAAAAATTCAAGCCTTGAATTGTAATTTTGAAGAATTCTATGGGCAAAATATTGAAAGACGCAAGGAGTCATCAAAAGAAGATGGAAGGAATACACAGGGTCAAGTACCAAAAAGAATTGATCGACGTTTAACCATTTCAGGAGGTAGTATATGATCAAAACCCAAAAATATTAAAGGAAGAAGTCCTAGCTGCACTGAAGGCATAGGGGATAAACAAGGCTCCAGGAATTGACACAATACCAACTGAAATGTTTCAACAAATGGATAAAGGGCTGGAGGCGCTCACTAGTCTCTGCCAAGAAATTTGGAAGACATCTACCTGGAAGGAGATCAAAGAGAATGGGGAAATTACCAAACAACAGCATTATTAATATCATATAAAGTAAAATTTTGCTGAAGATAATTCAAAAATGGATGCAGTTATATGTCAACAGGGCACTGCCAGAAATTCAAGCCAGATTCAGAAGGATATAATGGATATCATTACTGATGTCAGATGGATCTTGGCTGAAAGCAGGGAACACCAGAAAGATGTTTACCAGTGTTTTATTGATTATGCAAAGGCATTCGACTGTGTGGATCATAGCAAATTGTGGATAACATTGCAAAGAGTTGGAATTCCAGAACACTTAATTGTGCCCATGGAGAACCTGTACATAGACCAAGAGGAAGTCCCTCGAACAGAACAGGGAGACACTGTGTAGTTTAAAATCAGAAAACGTGTGCCTCAGGGTTGTATCCTTTCCCCATACTTATTTGATCTGTATGCTGAGCAAATAATCCATGAAGCTAGACTATATAAAGAAGAATGGGGCATTAGGATTGGACGAAGACTCATTAACAACCTGCAGTATGTAGATAACACAACCTTGCTTGCTGAAAGTGAAGAGGACTTGAAACACTGATGAAGATCAAAGACTGCAGCCTTCAGGATGGATTATACCTCAAAAAAGAAAAAGATCCTTACGAGTTGTCTAATAAGCAATGATAAATAGAGAAAATATTGAAGTTGTCAAGAATTTCATTTTACTTGGATCCACAATTAATGCTCATGGAAGCAGCAGTCAAAAAATCAAATCACTTATTGAGTTGGGCAAATCTGCTGCAAAAGACCTCTTTAAAGTGTTGAAAAACAAAGGTGTCACTTTGAGGACTCAGGTAAGCCTGACCCAAGCCATGGTATTTTCAATTGCCTCATATGTATTTTAAAGTTAGACAATGAATAAATAAGACTGAAGAAGATGCTTTTGAATTATGGTGTTGGTGCCAAAACCAAAGCCAAACCCACTGCCGTCGAGTCCATTGCAACTCACAGCAACCCTATAGGACAGAGTAGAACTGCCTGATAGAGTTTCCAAGGAGCACATGGCAGATTCGAACTGCCGACCTCTTGGTTAGCGGCCATAGCACTTAACCACTACTTCACCAGGGTTTCCTAGTGTTGGTGCAGATTATGGAATATACCATGGACTTCCAGAAGAACAAACAAATCTGTCTTGCAAGAAGTACAGCCAGAATGCTTCTTAGAAGAGAGGATAGCGAGACTTCATCTTATACTTTGACATGTTATCAGGAGGGACCAGTACCTGGGAAAGGACATCGTGCTTAGTAAAGAAGAGGGTTAGGGAAAAAGAGGAAGACCCTTAAAGAGATGGACTGACACAGTGGCTGCAACGATAGGCTCAAGCATAGCAACAATTGTCAGAATATCATAGGACTGGGCAGTGTTTCGTTCAGTTGTACATAGGGTCGCTATGAGTCAAAACGGACTCGATGGCACCTAACAGCAACAACAAGTTAGTAAATATCCTTAACTTTTACTAGCTTTACTGTCTTGTTTTTTTAGGCTTCATGCTAATGTTGTCGTTAAGTGCCTTTTGTTATGCTCTGACTCGTGGTGATCTTATGAATAATAGAACAAAACGTTGCCCAGTCCTGTGCCATCTTAATGATCATTGGTATGTTTGATATCCTTTTCTAAGGATTGCTCTTTTCATATGTCGTATACAAAGTAAACAAGCTGAAGTCTCACCATCCTCACCTCTAAGGAATATTCTGATTGTATATCTTCTAAGATTGATTTTATGCTAATACCCACTATGAAGACCATTGTTCCCTGTCATAGCATCTAGTTAAAATATTTTCTGTCACACCAGTTTTCTCAACATTTTCTTGTCACCCCATCTGTTCACACCAGATTTTCTAGATGCCACACATATGTTTCATGCAATTGGCAAAATCCTCTCAGGCCCATTCACTTCCTACACCACTGTTGCTTTCCTCTTACCTAAACACGTTGTCAGGTGATGGGGATAATATTTTTTGAAATCCTAGGTCTTGGTGTTAGTGATGAAATTCTGAATTTGGGTTTTTTTTCTTGGTCTACATCCAGCTACATCCAGGGAATCAGAGTTTAAGGACAAATATTTTTGCATTCCCCCAAATTTATTTGCAGGTGTTATGCTCCCTCCAAGGGTTTTAATTCTAAGAGAGAGTAGATCAAATGTCCAATGATATGCTTTTCTATTTAATGATATGCTAGAGCCAGCTTATACCAGATCATGAGAACTAACTGTTAAATTTTCATGAATGTTGCTAACCAGTTGTTAAACACAGACAATGCTTAAAATTAAATTATATAAATTTATAATTAATTTATATTAAAAAATAAAGGTAATAAATACAACTCACAACTTCCTAGTAATCTCACTACATTTTACTAATATGTAGTATTTACTAGTATGTCTTTCAGGTTTTTTGGTTTCTTTCAGGTTATTTATGTGCATTTTTAACTATATAGTATTCTACTGTACCTATCTTCCCAACTCTCCATTCAGTTTGAAATTAGAATAGAACTATTTACACCATGGAAATTGGCAAATGCCACAATTGTTAAACATTTACTGCTACACCATTTCTCATGCCTCACCTCTTGCCTATCACTTCTTTAAATTCTTCATCTCTCCTTCTTCTCTTCTTTTCAGAGCTCTAAAGATTTTATCTTCTCTGCTTCATGTGTGACAAGACCAAACTCTATACCCTCCACTTTTTTTTTTTTTTTCTGGGTTAGAAAAAGGCAATAATGGCTGAAGGGCAGAAGAGAAAAAACCACATTACTGAAAAGAGAAAACACACCAAGACCTGGGATCTCAAAAAAGGTTATACCCATCACCTGACTACTAACTTCTTCATAGTTAATAGAAAGGTAAATTTCATCCCAGATTCCAAATCATCCCAAATTTCAAATTAATAAGATTCTATTAATAAGAACTTGTCATAGCAACAAGGAGCAATACATTGTCCATCTTGAGCTCTGAATAATTCCAAATTTCAAATGCATCTCCATATTTCACCACCTTGGTATTCTTAGTTCTTCATAACTTTCTTAATTTTTCATGGTAATAAACCCGATTTTATTAAGCTAGTTAGTAGCGAACATGAACAATTTCGTTCCCTCAGCATCTTTAACAGAACCAACTTAGTATAGCAATCTGCAGGCAGAGAGTTTTCTGCTCCTATATTTCCACAAGTGGTACAGAAGACATAGATGATTACTTCATTAGCCACTAATAATCATTTACAAAATTTGAGAAACTTCGGACTAATGAATGTTTCTGCTTTTTCCAACTCTTATCAGCCCTGCTTCAATTAAGCTCTAAACTAAATCTCTAATTTTCCCACTCTATTGCATTGTATTGGGTAAATCTGCTGCAAAGGACCTCTTTAAAGTGTTGAAGAACAAAGATATCGCCTTGAAGACTAAGGTGCGCCTGACCCAAGCCATGGTATTTTCAATCGCATCATATGCATGTGAAAGCTGGACAACGAATAAGGAAGACCGAAGAAGAATTGATGCCTTTGAATTGTGGTGTTGCCAAAGAATATTGAGTATACCATGGACTGCCAAAAGAACGAACAAATCTGTCTTGGAAGAAGTACATCCAGAGTACTCCTTGGAAGCAAGGATGGTGAGGCCGCGTCTTACATACTTTGGACATGTTTTCAGGAGGGATCAGTCCCTGGAGAAGGACATCATGCTTAGCAGAGTACAGGGTCAGTGGAAAAGAGGAAGACCCTCAACGAGGTGGATTGACACAGTGGCTGCAACAGTGAGCTCAAGCATGACAACAATTGTGAGGATGGCTCAGGACTGGGCAGTGTTTCATTCTGTTGTGCATAGATAGGGGCACTATGAATTGGAACCGACTCGATGGCACCTAACAACAACAACATTGATGACATGGCCACTATACCAAATAAAATTTAAAGAAGCATTTAGGAAATATATTTATTGCCAATTTTTCTGATGAATCAATTCCGGTTCCCTAAGTTAAGTAGCATTTTCTGAGCAAAAGAAATCTTAACAGGATTTTTCCCCCTGAATACTATGGGAAAGTGCAATTTCTATTATGGAGACAAGAAATCTAGTTACTGTGGAGGGTATCAATTTTGATTTCTCATAATGATATATGTCACGGATTGAATTGTGTACCCAAAAAATATGTGTATTAATTTGGCTAGGCTATGATTCCCACTATTGTGTGATTGTCCACCATTTTGTCATCTGATGTGATTTTCCTGTATGTTGTAAATCCTACCTCTATGATGTTAATGACGTGGGATAGGTCACAGTTATGTTAATGAGGCAGGGATCAATCTACAAGATTGGATTTTGTCTCGAGTTAATCTCTTTTGCGATGTAAAAGAAAGAAGTGGGCAGAGAGACAGGGGGACCTCCTACCACCAAAAAAGCAGCTGTAGGAGCAGAGCCAGTCCTTTGGACCTGGAGTTTCTGTACTGAGAAACTCTTAATCCAGGGGAAAATTGATAAAAAGAAACTTCCTCCAGAGCCAAAAGACAGAGAAAGCCTTCCCCTGGAGCTGACACCCTACTTTGGACTTCTAGCCTACTGTTGTTGTTGTTGTTAGGTACCGTGAAGTTGGTTCCAACTGTAGCAACCTATGCACAACAGAATGAAACACTGCCTGGTCCTACACCATCTTCACAATTGTTGCTATGTTTGAGCCAATTGTTGTAGCCGCTGTGTCAATCCATCACGTTGAGGGTCTTCCTCTTTTTTGCTAACCCTCTACTTTACCAAGCATAATGTCCTTCTCCAGGGACTAATCCCCCCTGATAACACATCCAAAGTATCCGAGACACCTCCATCCTTGCTTCTAAGTAGCATTCTGGCTGTATTTCTTCCAAGACAGGTTTGTTCATTCTTGTGGCTGTCCATGGCATATTCAATATTCATTGCCAACACCACAATTCAAAGGCGTCAATTCTTTTTCGTTCTTCCTTAATCATTGTCCAGCTTTCAACGAATGAGGCAATTGAAAACAACGTGGCTTGAGTCAGGCCCACCTTAGTCCCTAAGGTGACATCTTTGCTTTTTAACACTTCAGAGAGCTCTCTTGCAACCGATTTGCCAAATGCAATGCGTCTTTTGATTTCTTGACTGCTTCCATGGGTGTTGATTGTGGATCCAAGTAAAATGAAATCCATGACAACCTCAATCTTTTCTCCATTCATCATGATTTTGCTTATTGGTCCATTTGTGACGATTTTTGCTTTCTTTATGTTGAGGTATAATCCATACTGAAGGCTGCGGTCTTTGATCTTCATCCGTAAGTGCTTCAATCTTCTTCACTTTCAGCAAGCAAAGTTGTGTCACCTGTATAATGCAGGTTGTTAATGAGTTTTCCTCCAATCCTGATGCCCCGTTCTGTTTCACATAGCCCAGCTTCTCAGATTATCTCTTCAGCATACAGATTGAACAGGTATGGTGAAAGAATACAACCCTGACACACACCTTTCCTGACTTTAAACCATGCAGTATCCCCTTGTTCTGTTCAAACGACTGTCTCTTGATCCATGTACAGATTCCTCATGTGCACAACTAAGTGTTCCAGAATTCCCATTCTTTGCAATGTTATACATAATTTGTTAATGATCCACACAGTCAAATGTTTTTGCATAGCCAATAAAACATAGGTAAACATCTTTCTGGTATTCTCTGCTTTCAGCCAGGATCCATCTGACACCAGTAATGATATCCCTGGTTCCATATCCTCTTCCGAATCCGGCCTGGATTTCTGGCAGTTCCCTGTCGATATACTGCTGCCGTTGTTTTTGAATGATCTTCAGCAAAATTTTGCTTGCATATGATATTGTTTGATAATCTCCACATTTGGTTGGATCACCTTTCTTGGAAATAGGCATAAATATGGATCTCTTCCAGTCAGTTGGCCAGGTAGCTATCATCCAAATGTCTTGATATAGGTGAGTGAGCACTTCCAGTGCTGCACCCGTTTGTTGGAACATCTCGGTTGGTAGTCTGTTGATTCCCTGAGGCTTGTTTTTTTTGCCAAAGCCTTCAGTGCAGCTTGGACTTCTTCCTTCAGTACCATCTGTTCCTGCTCATATGGTACCTCCTGAAATGGTTGAATGTCAACCAATTCTTTTTGGTACAGTGGCTCTGTATATTCTTCCATCTTCTTTTGATGCTCCCTGCATCGTTTAATACTTTCCCCTAGAACCCTTCACTATTGCAACTCGAGGCTTGAATTTTTTCTTCAGTTCTTTCAGCTTGAGAATGTTGAGTATATTCTTCCCTTTGGTGTTCTATCTTCAGCTCTTTGCACATGTCTTCATAATACTTTATCTTCTCAAGTCGCCCTTTGAAGCCTTCTGTTGAGTTCTTTTACTTCATCATTTCTTCCTTTCCCTCTAGCTATTTTATGTTCAAGGTCAATTTTAAAGTCTTCCTGACATCCATTTTGGTATTTTCTCTCTCTCCTGTCTTTCAATCACTTTTTGCTTTCTTCATGTATGATGTCTTGATGTCATCCCACACCTCTCCTGGTCTTTGGTCATTAATGATCAATGCATTAAATCTATTCTTGAGATGGTCTCTATCATACACTTAAGGCAGTACTATGGTTCTTGTGAACTTGTTTTCTACTTATTCAGCTTCAACTTGAACTTGCATATGAGCAATTGATGATCTGAGACAACTGATACGAAAAACTTGAGCCATGAACGATATTAAACACAGAATAGTTAAATAATGATGACTTAGGCTGTTGCCGCCATTGCTGCCTAATGGTGGTCTGTAAATATATAACTTGGCTATTTGATGTGAGAACCATATTCACCTCATATCTCTAAACAGGCTGTAGTTCTTTCCATTGCCACCGTAGATCGAGAAGTTTTTAACGCATCTAATATTTACATCAAATATTTACGTCAAGGCAGAGGAAGGACTGTGATAGAGCACTTGGGTAAAAAACAATACAGAGCTAAAGCAAGGAGCAGCTATTTTTATTTCAGTACAGCATGCAGTTAGCTTTTTAAAGGACACCTTGGAAGGAGGCAAAGAAAGCTGCAGAAATATAATACTCAGTTATTTCATTTATATGAGCAAAAAGAAATAGTTGCAGTTATTAATAAGGTTGTGAAGAAAAAGGGGCTACCCTAACTCAGAAGATTTGAAAGATCACCCACGGTAAGACCTTCAGAGAAGAATCCAGATGAGACTGGATCTTTTCTTCTAATTATTCTTGGTTATCACCAGCAGATATGAGAACCCTTTTGTGTATACATTTACAATTAATTTAGCTATTTTATTATGCCCTTTTAGGCATAATAAGCACATTGCAGCATTATCATTATTAAATATTAATTCAATCATTTCTATGAATGTTCTGGTTCCTTTGTTAAGGTTTTGAGATTAAAATTAAAACTCTCAAGTATTGTTATACAGTCTATCTGTATGGGTGAACTTCGCATTAGACTTTGCATTGAATTCAATATTTTGGTACATACAGTTTGCAAAACTAGAGAAATGGGGGGAAAAAATCAACAGTTGCCATTAAGTCGATTTCAAAAAGATACCCCCTACAAAATGTTCTCCCATAGGGATCATTTCTCCTAAAGTGAACTTCACATGTATTTTCTTAGTTATCTAGTGCTGCTATAACAGAAATACCACAAGTGGATGGCTTTAACACAGAGAAATTTATTTGCTCACAATCTGGTAGGCTCCCACATGTCTGTTTGTCATACTGTGGGGGCCTGTGTGTTGCTGTGATGTTAGAAGCTATGCCACTGGTATTCAAATACCAGCAGGGCCACCCATGGCAGAAAGGTTTCACCTGAGCATCCAGACTAAGACAGACTAGGAAGAAGGACCCGGCAGTCTACTTCTGAAAAGGATTGGCCGGTGAAAGCCTCATGAGTAGCAGAACATTGTCTGATATAGTGCTAAATGAGTCCTCCAGGTTGGAAAGCACTCAAAAGAAGACTGGAGAAGAGCTGCCTCCTCAAAGTAGAGTTGACTTTAATGATGTGGATAGAGTCAAGCTTTTGGGACCTTCATTTGCTGATGTGTCACGACTCAAAATGAGAAGAAACAGCTGTAAATATCCATTAATAATTGGAACCTGTAATGTACAAAGTATGAATCTAGGAAAATTTGAAATTGTCAAAAATGAAATGGAACATGTAAACATCGATATCCTAGGCATTAGTGAGCTGAAATGGACTGGTATTAGCCATTTTGAATGAGACAATCATATGGTTTACTATGCCAGGTTGAAGACGAATGGCATTGCATTCATCATCAAAAAGAACATTTCAAGATCTATCCTGAAATAGAAAGCTGTCAGTGATAGGATAACATCCATTCGCCTGCAAGGAAGACCAGTTAATAGGACTATTCAAATTTATGCATCAACCACTAAGGCCGAAGATGAAGAAATTGAAAATTTGTACCAACTTCTGCAGTCTGAAATTGATGAAATGTGCAATCAGGCTGCACTGATAATTACTGGTGATTGGAATGTGAAAGTTGGAAACAAAGAAGGATTGGTAGTTGGAAAATATGGCCTTGGTGATAGAAACAATGTCAGAGATCGCATGATTGAATTTTGTAAGAACAATGACTCCTTCATTGCAAATACCTTTTTTCAGCAACATAAATGGCAACTATACACATGGACCTCTCCAAATGTAATGCACAGGAATCAATTCAACTACATCTGTGAAAAGAGACAATGTAAAATCTCAATATTATCAATCAGAATAAGGCCAGGGGCCGACTGCAGCTAAGACCATCAATTACTCACCTACAAGTTTAAGATGAAACTGAAGAAAATTAGAACAAGTCCACAAGAGCCAAAGTATGATTGTGAGTATATCTCACTGGAATTCAGAGGCCATTTTCAGAATAGATTTGATGTGTTGAACACTAATGACCAAAGACCAGGTGAGTTGTGGAATGACATCAAGGACATCATACAAGAAGAAAGCAAGGGGTCATTAAAATGACAGGAGAGAAAGAAAAGACCTAAATGGATGTCAGAAAAGAGTCTGAAATTTGGTCTTGAACATTGAGTAGCTAAAGCAAAAGGAAAAAATATGAAGTAAAAGAGCTGAACAGAAGATTTCAAAAGATAAAACATAGGGCAGCTGGAGAAGACAAAGTAAAGTATTATAATGAAATGCACAAAGAACAGGAGTTATGAAACCAAAAAGGAAGAAGACGCTTGCCATTTCCCAAACTGAAAGAACTGAAGAAAAAATTCAAGGCTTGAGTTGCAATTTTGAATGATTCTATGGGCAAGAAATTGAATGACACAGGAAGCATCAAGAGAAGATGAAAGAAATACACAGCCACTGTACCAAAAAAATTGGTCAACATTCAACCATTTCAGCGGTAGCATATAATTACAAACCAAAGGTACCAAAGGGAGAAGTCCAAGCTTCACTGAAGACATTGGCAAAAAACAAAGCTCCAGAAATTGGTAGAACACCAATTGAAATGTTCAACAAACGGGTACAATTCATTTGTCTATCCCAAGAAATTTGGAAGACCTCTACCTGCCAACCAATAGGAAGAGACCCATATTCATGCCCAATGCAAAGAAAGGTGATCCAAAGGAATGCAGAAATTATTGAACAATACCATTATTATCATATGCAAGCAAAAATTTTGCTGGAAATAGTTCAAAGACAGCTACAGCTATACATTGACAAGGAACTGCCAGAAGTTCAAGCCAGATTCAGAAGAGGATGTGGGAAGAGGGATATCATTGCTGATGTCAGGTAGACCCTGGCTGAAAGCAGAGAATACCAGAAAGATGTTTCTTATTGACTATGCAAAGGCATTCAACAAATTATGGATAACATTACAAAGAATGGGAATTGCAGAACACTCAATTGTGCCCCTGTGAAACCTGTACATAGACCAAAGGGAGTCATGCAAACAGAACAAGGGAATACTGAGTAGTTTAAAATCTGAAAAGTTTTGTGTGAGTGTTGTATCATTTTACCATACTTATGCAACCTGTATGGTAGGCAAATAATCTGAGAAGCTGGATTATATGAAAAAGAATGTGGCTTGAGTTTTGGGGGAAGACTCACTGACAACCTGTGATATGCAGATGACACAACTTGCTTGCTGAAAGTGAAGAGGACTTGAAGCAATTACTGATAAAGATCAAAGATTACACTCTTCAGTATAGATTACACCTCAACATAAAGAAAACAAAAATTCTCACAACTGGACCAGTAAGTAATGCCATGATAAATAAGGAAAACACTGAAGTTGTCAAGGAGTCCATTCTACTTGAATCCACAAGCAATGCCTGTGGAAGCAGCAGTCAAGAAATCAAACAACCTGTTGCATTGGGCAAATCTGCTGCAAAAGACCTTGTTAAAGCATTGAAAAGCAGAGATGTCACTTTGAGGACTAAGGTGCAACTGACCCAATTGCCTCTTATGCATGCAAAACTGATGTATTTGAATTGTAGCATTGGCAAAGAATATTAAATATACCATGGACTGCCAGAAGAATGAACAAGTCTGTCTTGAAAAAAAGTACAGCCAGAGTGCTGTACTTAGAAGTCAGGATGGCGAGACATCGTCTCACGTACTATGGACATGTTATCAGAAGGGACCAATCCCTGGAGAACAGCATCACCCATGGTAAAGTAGAGGGTCATCAAAAAAGAGGAAGACCTTCAATAAAATGGTCTGACACAGTGACTGCAACAATGAGCTGAAGCATAGTAACGATTGTGGAGAAAGGCAGGACCGGTAAATTCCATTCTGCTGAGCATGGGATCACTGTGAATCAGAACCAACTCAAAGGCACCTAACAACAACATGACTCACTTTTCTCATATTAGTTGTCTCATTTAATTTTTGCAATTATCAGAGTAAGTAGTTAGAGCTGTTACCATTTCCCTGTTTTGCGGATGAGGAAACTGAGTCTTAAAATGTTTATTGACATTCCCAGGGTTAAATATTTGGTGACTGAGCTGGTATTAGAAGCAATGCTTCATATAGATAAATGCTTATGCTGTGTTGTCAAATGGATAAAAATTATTAAAAAAGTAAAAATATAGATGAAGACTAGACAATAGAATATTAATTTTTAAAATATATATGTATACATACAAAGAAGAAATCCTGTAGAAAATACTAAAATGTTTGTTCATTTTATACACATCAAATATTTGCTATTATTCTAGGCTTTGATAAATACAATGAGCATATATGGTCCTCGTCACACTGGTAATAATAATCTAGTGAGATTATTAGCAAGAAAGACAAATGCTAATCAAAGAACCACAAATATAAGTATATAATAGTACACTGAGAAAAGTGTTTAAAAGAAAAACAACAAACCAAGGTCCTTAAGAACAGTATCCAATTTAATATTAATGGGGACTGAATAAACTCTGAAGAAGTTTGATTGAAGCAAAGAATAGAAAGATGACTAGGAGCTAACCCGGTGATGACTGTGAAGAAAAAGATTTTGGGAAATTTTAACTTTCTGACTTTCCAAATTTGTACAAAACACATGCAGTACTTTAAGAGTCAGAAACAATGCATAACAGCTACTTTTTTTTTAAACAATCTAGTTTGACTTTTTTTTTTTTTGTACGTTAGGTGAAGGTTTACAGAACAAACTAGCTTCTCATTAAACAGTACACATATTGCTTCTTGACATTAGTTACCAAACCCACGACATGTCAACACCCTCCTTTCTTAACTTTGAGTTCCCTATTACCAGCTTTCCTATCCCCTCCTGCCTTCTAGTCCTTGCCCCTGGGCTGGTGTGCCCCTTCAGTCTTGTTTTGTTTTACAGGCCTGTCTAATCTTTGGCTGACATCAGGAGTGAGTTTATTACTGAGCTAAAATGGTATCCAGGGCCCATACTCTCAGGATTTCTCCAGTCTCTGTCTGGCCAGTATGCCTGGCCTTTTTTTATGAGTTAGAATTTTGTTCTACACTTTCCTTCAGCTCTGTCCGGGATCCTCTACCATGATCCCTGTCAGAGCAGTCGGCAGTGGTAGCTGGGCACCATCCAGCTGTACTGGACTCAGTCTGGTGGACACTGTGGCAGTTAGGGTCCATTAGTCCTTTGGACAAATCCTTCCTTTGTGTCTTTAGTTTTCTTCATTTCTAATTTGACTTCTGATTCTATGACAGAATATTTTCTATCAGATCAAACATCCTAGAAAAAAAACTCTAAAAAATGAATTAAAAAGAGTACAAATAAAGCAAAAAAACAACCAGGAAATCTGAGAAAATTAATTACGGTAAGACTGAAATTCTTTGCCACTTTTCCTTTTAATAGATTTGCCAATCTATATATGAGGTGGGGCCATGTTATTGTTGTCTGTTGTTGAGTCACCCCAAGTCATGGCAACCCCATGCCCAACAGAAATGATGGCCCATCTTGTGTAACCTCCATGATCAGTTGCAGATCTGATAATACTCTACTACGTTATGTAAGGTTTTCATTGACTGATTTTTGGAAGTAGGTTGCCAGGCCATTCTTCCTACTTCATCCTAGTCTGGAAGCTGCTCAACATGATAGCAACATGCAAACTTCCACTGACAGATGGATGATGACTGTGGATGACGTGTGTTGGCCAGATATCAAACACAGGTCCCCTGCAAGGGAGGCAAGAATCCACCATTGAACCCCCTATGTCTCATTAAGTGAGGCCATAAGATCCAGCAAAATGCAGTAACTCTCACCTTGCCACTATTTCACAGTTTTGGGAAGACAAAGGGAATATGAGCTACTGGGATAGCCATAACACCAGGGAGCTAGGTGTCAGAGAAAAAGAAACCAAACAGAAAAAAAGAGAACTGACATTTGGTTCAGCTCTTCAGGTATTTACTCATTCCTCATGATAAGTTTGTGATAAGAGGTGTAGAAGACAACCCACCAAACCAAACCCACTGCTGTTGAGTCGATTCCGACTCATAGCGAACCTATAGGATAGAGTAGAACTGCCCCATAGAGCTTCTAAGGTGCACCTGGTGGATTCGAACTGCTGACCTTTTGGTTAGCAGCTGTAGCTCTTAGCCATTATGCCACCAGGGTTTCCACATGCAGAAGCTAAATTATCTAAAAGATTTTTTTTTTTTTTTTAACAATTGGAAGTCCTATAGTGCTGGGGATACAAAATTTAGAGTTTAAGGTGTGCTAAAGATTGCTATTGTGTTGTTAGGTGTCCTCGAGTTGGTTTCAACTCATAGTGACCCTATGTACTACAGAAGGAAACTGCCTGGTCCTGCATCATCCTCACAATTGTTATGCTTGAGCCCATTGCTGCACCCACTGTGTCAGTTCATCTCATTGAGGGTCTTCCTCTTTTTCCTTGACACTCTACTTTACCAAGCACGATGTCCTTTTCCAGGGACTTCTTCCTCCTGATAATAGGCTCAAAGTATGAGACAAAGGCCCTCCATCCTTGGTTCTAAGGAGCATTCTGGCTGCACTTTTTCCAAGACAGATTCGTTCTTTCTTCTGGCACTCCATAGTATATTCAATATTCTTCACCGATACCAAAATTCAAAGACAACAACAATTCTTTTTCTGTCTTCCTTATTCATTGTCCAACTTTCAAGTGCATATGAGGCTATGCATGGCTTGGGTGAGACACACCTTACTCCTTAACTGGGCATCTTTGTTTTTTAACAGTTTAAGGAAGTCTTTTGCAGCAGATTTGCCCCATGCAACGAAGTCTTTTGATTTCTTGACTGTGGCTTCCACAGGCATTGAATATGGATCCAAATAAAATGAAATCCTTGACAGCTTCAATATTTTCTCCATTTATCATGGTGTTGCTTATTGGTCCAGTTGTGAGGGTTTTTGTTTTCTTTATGTTGAGGTGTAATCCAAAGTGAAGACTTTGATCTTCATCAGTGAGTACTTTAAGTACCCTTCACTTTCAGCAAGCAAAGTTGTGTCATTTGTGTATCACAAGTTATTGATGGATCTTCCTCCAATTCTGATGCTGCATTCTTCTTCATATAGTCCAGATTACTTTTTGGATTATTTGCTCAGCATACAGATTGAATAAGTATGATGAAAGGATACGATCCTGACGCAAACCTTTCTTAATTTTAAACCACTCCGTAAGTATCGACTTACGACTGCCTCTTGGTCCATTTGTTCTTTTAAGGTATACTTGCAATTAATCATCAGAGTTTGGTTGTTTTAAAAATTGGCCTCCACAAACTCTTTTCCATTTATTCCTTTTCTTTCATTTTCTTCTGCACTTTGGCCACAGTTGGCTTAATATCTTAATATGTACAAGGAAGATTGGGACTTCAGTCTTCCACTGCCTGGTTAAATACCCTGCTGTTAATGGGATTGGTAAGCTTCCAAGTGTTTGACTAAGAGAATCTCCCTTCTTGAAAAAATTGAAAAAAATTTGATAATTTTTTGTGTTATCCAAATCTCAAATACAGGATATGTTCTATTTCTCTCTTTCCTCTAACACTGTTGTTTAAACTTGGAGTTTTTTGCATGCCCCAACACAGCGCCTCTCCCTTTGCCTTGCAGCCACAAACTTAGCATAGATCCTGATTATCTCTGACCTAGACTTATTTTTTTTTCCTCCCATACTTCAGGGATTGCCCTATGCCCAGAGGATCACAATGCTGATTAGCCTTTTCAGTAGTTTTCCACACCAACAGAATTCAGAATAAAAATTTTGCCTCAGAGTGCTGCATGAGAACTATCTACAGGACCTTACATCTCCCTTCATTGCTTTGTCTTGTTTATTAACTACTTACAACACAGAAGATAAATAGTACTCAATACAGTCTACCAAAACTTTCCAAATAGCCATTCCTGAACTTGGAATGGTCTTCCTTTCTCAGCCTCCTCCCTTCCATCCTATAGACTGATAATGGATGTTCTTACAATACCCATCTGTCAGTTTGTCATTCCGTGGTGGCTTGTGTTTTGCTCTAATGCTGGAAACTGTGCCACTGGAATTTCAAGTAGCAGCAGGGTCACCCATAATGTACAGGTTTCAGCAGAACTTCCAGATTAAGACAGACTAGGAAGAAAGGTCCAGTGATCTACTTTTGAAAATTGGCCAATGAAAACCTTATGGGTAACAACAGAATATTGTCTGATAAGGAGCCCTGGTGGCACAGTGGTTAAAATGTCTGGCTGTTAACAGAAAGATCAGCAGTTCGATACCACCAGTGGCTCTGCAGGAGAAAGATGTGGCAGTCTACTTTCATAAAGATTAACATCCTTGGGAACCCTATGGGGTTGCTATGAGTGAGAATCGACTCAATGGCAGTGAGTTTTTTTGGTTTATAGTGATAGAAGACGGCACAGGATTAGTGAACATTTCATTCTGTTATATATAAGGTTGCTGTCTTAGTCATCTAGTGCTGCTATAACAGAAGCACCACAAGTGGATGGCTTTAACCAAGAGAAATTTATTCTCTCACTGTCTAGTAGGCTACAAGTCCAAATTCAGGACATCTGCTCCAGAGGAAGGCTTTTTCCCTCTGCCGGCTCTGGAGGAAAGTCCTTAACATCAGTCTTCCCTTGGTCTGGGAACATCTCAGCAGCAGGAACCTCAAGTCCAAAGGACACGTTCTGCTCCCAGCGCTGCTTTCTTGGTGGTATGAAGTCTCCATGTCTCTCTGCTCACTTCTCTCTTTTACATCTGAAAAGAGGTTGGCTTAAAACACTATCTAATCTTGTAGATCTCATAAATATAACGGCCACTAATCCATTTTATTACATCATAGTGATAGGATTTACAACACATAGGGAAATCACATCAAATGATAAAATGGTAAACAATCATACAATCATACAAGGGAATCATGACCTAGCCAAGTTGACAGATATTTTGGGGGGACACAATTCAATCCATGACAGTTGCCATAGGTCAGAGCCAACTTGATGGCAGCTAACATACCAGATGTCACTATCTCAAGGAAGCTGTCTTAATTTGGAAGCACAATTTCTTTTGCTCCCTCTTCCCACACCACACTATTGTAGGAGACAGAGTAAACCATTTGGTAAGTTACACGAAGACAGAATTTTTTTCTCTCTTTTTTTCACTGGTCAAGTGCCTAGAACAGTGTCTTGCACTAATAGCTACTCAGTAAATCTTTTCCAAGTGAGTAAATAAGGGACTTTGGATGATGACAATCATGGTAGTTATCATGACTTCAACCTAAAGACAAGAGACTAAGAGACCACATGCACAGAGACCTTATAATTTCTGTGATAGATTTCTTATAATTATCAATACTTCTCACATTCATTTTTTTCTACCCAGCTAACAATATTTTTGAACTAAATTTCTTGAAAGAACTAGCCAAGTCTTACTCATCTTTTTATCTTTAAGTCACGGCATAATGGGTGCTAGGTGAATATTTATGAATTGAGTGGAATGGGTAAATCATCAAGATGTTCTTGCTCCTATCACACTTGAAAAGCACTTCTCAAGCCATAAAATGCTACCCAAATATTATTTTGTTATTTTCACCATCGTAGAGCTTTAGGAAAATTACTCAAGTAACAGTGTTCAAGATGCATAGAAACAACTGAAGATCAAGAAACAAGCTGGGAAGCTGATCCAAAAGTCTAGGAAAGACCCACTTCACCACAATCAGCTTTTTTTGTTACCTTTTCTCAGAAGAACTAGAGTCTAATCCAGGTTTCTTGATAACTCTAGAAGGGGCAAAAATTCCAGAGAGAGGTTTAACTTGTTTTATCTCAAACTAGATTTCTATTATGGTCTAAATTAAACCAGTTTTAAATTAGGAGCCTAAGTAACAGTTCATTTTGTTCTAGAGAATCATCAAAGGGCTTATTCAACCTACATTACCATTATGCATTGCTCAACATATAGCAAATATGTGAATAAAAACAATTCTTAGACCACTTTGCTGCAGGAAAGGTCATCGCCTCTTATGCCAAGTGTAGTGAGACCCTACATAGTGGAATTCAGCTAAGGACACATGTATATAGGCATACATAGACTCCAGCAGTTATCTGGCAAATTAATCGAGTATAGACAACTCAGTTCACTCAAATTAATTTAACTTCTATGTTAATCAAATATAAAGATGAGTATTATCCAGGCTCCATCATTAAGGAAATTCGAATCTATCTGGTGGAGTAAGAGAGAGTGGTTGATAGGACAGTACACAAATCATCATAATACCTGGCAATATCAGGTAGCTTTCATGAGAGATAAAAGGAGTCATGTAACCTTACAGGATGGATAAATCATGTAGTATCTGATTTTTGGGTAAAAAGATACACAGAAAATGTTTAGGAAGGAAATACACTTAGCATGGCCGTTGAAGAACACATATGGTATACACTAATATTTTAAAATTCAGAATTGGGAAGGAAAGAATTTCAAGAAAGAGATACAATGGCAGAAGAAACTATAGCCCATTTTGAGAAACAATAATTGTTCCATTTGGCTGGATCATGGAGTATGCAAAAGTAAGGAGAGAAAAAACGTAAGCCTAAAGAGGTAATGTGAGATCATATTCCTCAGGGTTTCAAATATTGGGGACTGGGATTCTGTTCCTAATTCAGTGGTTTTTTTTTGTTTTTTTTGTTTTTTTTTCAAAAAAACCACACTGAGATTTGGAATAGGGCTGTGACATTGAGAGGTGAGCTCCTGAGTGCCTAACCTGGCAGAGCAGCTGAGGAGGATTTTCATGAGGGGAAGTCTTGAGGCTTAGAGGCCAGTTAAGCCACTGTTGCCAACTTCAAGGTTTGAGTTTATAAGGGCTGAAAATAGACCAGTATGTAGACATAGTGGTAGGTGAGGAAATGGGAAGTGTACAGAGGCAAAAATAACAGTATTTAGCATCTAGAAGAAGAGGAGGAGCGAGGATGCCATCATCATTGATGTCTTGCTTTTGTGTTCCATTTGGATACTGTTAGTGAATATTAGAATACAGAGACTGGTGGATGAGGAGGCCATTAACACAGAGAGGGCAGATGAAATCTCTGATGAAGGAAAAAAGGCTGAGAATAGCACCCCAGATGAGAATAGGAAGACGATCAGAGAGGCAAACAAGAGAGGAATTGTCAGAGTTCAGAGAAGAACCTGAATTGTACTGTTTCCAGGAAGTGAAAAGTGGACTGAGAGGAAGTCATTTAGTTTGCAATTAGGAGTTTCCTGGTGACCACTGAGAGAATAATTCTTGTACCCTGGTTATATTTATAAGCCAAATTATGAAGAGTGAAGTTAATGAGAAGTAAATAGTAAGAAAGCAAATGCAGTCAATTTAGACTACCTTTTTAATTATTTTGGAAACCTTGGTGGCATAGTGGTTAAGAGCTAAGGCTGCTAGCCAAAAGGTTGGCAGTTTGAATCCACCAGGCACTCCTTGGAAACCCTGTGGGGTAGTTCTACTCTGTCCTATACGGTCTTTATGAGTTGGAATTGACTCGACGGCGATGAGTCTGGGTTCTAATCATTTTAATAAAAGAGAAGAATGATGGCCTGAGATCCAAAGTAAACCTCTATTTCCTCTGTATTTGAGACTTTTGATCTACGTTTCCCTAAGTGAAATAGTTCCATTTGCCTCTTCGCTTAATCTACTCACACTTTGTCTGACGAAGTACACTCTGAAGGCTTGTGTAATAGACAGGGTCAGTAGACTTGGTTTGATGAGAAATTATAGTATTTTTGCTGTAATGATAAGTTGGCATGTGAATACTTAGCATGTGAAAAAGGCTTCAGATAGTAAGAAGTTTCGCTGTTCATTGTCTTATGTTTGGGGCTATTTTCTTGGTAGAAAACACCATTTGGCTATGAATCTATCATTATTAGGAGAGGAAATAAAGATTTTTTATAACAAGTTACATATCCTCCTTCTAGAAAAACACTAATTGTCCTAACTTTCCAAGTCCTAGCTCTCATTTCCTCCTACACCCTTCTGTTCCTTTACAATTAAAGACTTTTTCTACTGGTCAGTATAAACTTAAGCTCACTAGCAACTTTCTGTGTTATGAAAACACAGAGCATTTTTCCTGAAAAGGTGTTCCCTGTCACCAGCCAACCTTCTAAAGCTTGCATCAGCTGGTGAACTTCATAGCATGCTCTGTTTTTCAGAAGCACACATCCAAATGCTGTTTAGAGAGTAGCCATATTCTTAGCATGCCCAGAAGCAGACCTGAGGACAATTGCACACAAGTATTTAATTCCTAAGTACCCCAAGTGGCGCCAACTGTTAAGCACTCAGCTGCTAACCAAAAGGTTGGCACTTTGAACCCACCCAGAGGCATCTTGGAAGAAAGGCCTAGCAATCTGCTTCCAAAAGGTCACAGCTTTGAAAACCCTATGGACTGCCATCCTGTTCAGCACATACGGGGTCACAATGAGTTGGAATCAACTGGCTGGCAACTGATTTGGTTATTCACTTCCTAGATATGGAACAATCACTCAGTCATCAATCCCAAGTAGAACTACTCCTACTTCCCAAAGCCAAATGGACACGCTTAGGTAATATTGATAGGATCAGAATCTCCATCTGTGGGTTGCAAGATTCAGAAAATTTTTTCTGCAAAGGTTCAGACAGTAAAGATTTTAGGCTTGAAGATTATACAGCCTCTGTCGCAACTAGTCTATTGTTGTAGTGCCAAGGCAGCCATAGAAAATGACTAATGAGTGTGACTTTATTCCAGTAAAACTTTATTTACAAAAACAGTCAACAGGCTAGATTTGTCTCACTGGCTTGACAATCTCTACTCTAGAAAAGAAGGTTTGAATGGGATTTGTCATTTAACCATCCATGAGGTTCCAAGGAAGAGAACCCAATACAGGCAGTCCCCAGGTAATGAACAAGACTAGTTCCTGTATCTTTAAGTCAAATATATAGGTAAGTCAGAACAGGTGCATACAGTTTTATTTAGTCTTACTTTAGTGCAAGAACCCTGGTGGCACAGTGGTTAAGCATTCAGCTGCTAACGAAAAAGTTGGCAATTTGAATCTACCAGCCTCTCCTTGGAAACCATATGGGGCAGTTCTACTCTGTCCTATAGGGTCTCTATAGATCGAAATTGACTTGACAGCAAGGAGTCTGGGTCCTAATCATTTTAATTGGGTTTTTAGCACAAGAAAAGGCTCAAAGCCTTTTCAATAATTTAAAAGTGTCACATGCAATAAATGAATGTGATTGTGGTGAAAAATTTTTTACGAGTAGAGCTTGGTTCAATTGTTTCATAGTGAGGGTGAATTTATATAACATTAAAGGGCAAGTATGAGTTGTCCATATGTTGGACTTTGTCACCAGGAAATTATTATATATCATCGAGAAGGTGCTGAATTCTCAGTTGATACCAGGTCATTCTATTATTTGGATCAAAAACATTTGCAGTCTATCTCAGAAATTCCTCCACACCACCTCCAACTTTGTCCACCTGTGCTTTTCCTGTGCCATGCTACATACCCTTCTCATTTCTCCACCCTCCTAGGAGCCCACATTACTTAACAATCCTATTTAAAAAATATTTAGGCTCCTTTTATTAGACCTTGATTTTGTGTTTCACTATTATGACTTCTAGCATTTGCTCTTAGCTCCAAACAGCATGACCTCAGGAAAGATGTTTTTTTGTTTGTTTGTTTTTTAATTCTAGGCCCACAATCAGCCACAAAAAGATGTGTACATACAAGTTCTATATTTCGTTGCCTAGTCACCCAATATTTCCTCCCTTATGTATATTCTCAGGCACTCAGAGGTGAAACTGCTATGTTGTGATTGTTAGATGCTACAGAGTTGATCGCAGTGACCTCGTGTGATAGTGTCAAACCGCCCCATAGGGTTTCCTAGGGTGTAGTCATTACAGAAGCAGATCATCAATTCTTTCTTCCTCAGAGCCACTGGGTGGGTTGGAACTGCCAACCTTCCAGTTAGCAGCTGAGAGTATAACCATTGCTTCACCAGGGCTCTACTTGCCCCCAAATATCCTCAGTACTGATCTGCAGCACATGACTCTGCTTTCCTCCTTAGCCTGAAATTTCAAACTTTAAAGTCTCCAGACAGTATGGGAAAGAAAATAGCACTGTAAATCAGATACATATATCTCATATGACTTACCCTATCTTTGGGCAGATTATTATCATGCATGTTACGGCATGTTGTCTGTGAGTGGTGGTTTCCCAACTATGTTTCAAAGCCTCTTTAGTCCTGCTAAGATAATCATTTCCCACCGCACAGTAAAATTTTAAGTCGTTTGAGGAATATTTGTTTTAGCTGTTTTCTATACTGAAAATATAATAAATATTGCATTTTAAAGAAATTTCCTACTGCTTTGAAAAAAGTTGAAAAACACTCATTTTTCAAATGAGGAAACAGAACTTCAGTGAGGTAAAGTGATTTGTTGAAGATTCTGCACCTAGTGTAGAATCAAGGCCAGAATATGATTCTCTACATTTTCAACCTCTATTGTTTCCTTTTTCTCTATTGCATTGTTTGGTCTGCTTTGCCTTAGCATAATATCTACATTACACAATCTCAAGCAATACTGTGATCCATTCAGAGAACCGTAATCATCATTGGATATAAAAAGCCCAATTGACCATTGCTACTTTAAATGTTCCTAAATTATCTATTTGGTTTTGCTGGCATATAGAAATCAACTACTAAATTCCATAATTAATTCTAATTAATGACTTGTTTTTAGATTCTTTTGGATTTTTTACACACACAATTATGTTGTCTACAACATACAGCATTTTCATTACTTTATTTTCAATGTTATGCCTTTTCTTTCTTTTTCTCTCTGTATTGCACTGGCTAGACTTTCCAGTACAGTGTTGAACAGAAGTGGTGATAGCAGGCAACCTTGTCTATTCTCTGATGTTAGGAAGAAAGAATTCAGTATTTCTCCATTAACTATGATGTTAGCTCTAGGTGTTTTGTAGATACTCTTTCTTGTATTAAGAAAGTTCTCCTCTATTCCTAGTTTGGAAAAGTTTTTTTCAGGAATTAATGTTGAGTTTTAATAAATGCTTTTCTGCAACTATTGAGATGATTACGGTTTTTTGGGGGGGGAGTATTTGTTTTTTGTCTGTTTGTTTTTACTTTATTCCTATCACACCATTTATAAAAATGCTATAGAGGGATTAAAGAACTCTTTATTAAATATACAACTCTAAGACTAACTAAAGAAAATGTAGCTGCATCTGTGACTTCAATTTCTTAAGCAAAATAATTTGTTAAGCCAAAGAGAAAATATCAGGGGGAAAATAGATGGATTCACCAAAACCAAACCCACCGTCATCGAGTCCATTCTGATTCATAGCAACCCTGTAAGACAGAGTAGAACTTCCCCCACAGGGTTTCCAAGGCTTTAAATCATTACAGAAGCAGGCTTCCACATCCTTCTCCTGCAGAGTGGCTGGTGGGTTCGAACCATTGACCTGTTGGTTAGCAACCAAGCGCTTAACCACTGCACCACCAAGACTCCTACAGATGGATTAGTTACATGAGAATTTGTTCTTTGACCGAAGACACAGTAGCTAAAGCTAAATACATAGGTGACAAACTGGAAGAAGAGATCTCCAACATCCAAAACCTACAAGGCATTAAATCTAGAATACATGGGGCCCACCTGAAAATCGGGTAAGAAAAGGAAAGAAACACAATAGAAAAATTATCAGAGAATATGAATTGCTGATTCACAGAAAGGAAGCCAGGATGTCTGGTGACATGCTGAAGTTCACTGTAAATCAGACACCTGCTCCTTAAGCAACCCTGAGACACTACTTTACATATGTCAGAAGTAAACACCAGTGGTTGATGAATAAATCCTGGTGAGGACGTGGAGAAATGAAACCCTTCATGTGCTGCTTGTAAGAGTGTGAACTTGTGTAGTCTTGAAAGGGCAATCTGGCAGTCTTTAGGGAAATTACTTTCTACCTAAAAGTCCAGTTATTTCACTCTCAGGTAGCTGCCCCAGAGAATTTCCCTCACAAGATCACAAGAAAAAAGTACGCTTTCTCTATAGTTGCTGCAAGTTGGAGGCAACAAGTAGGTGCACAACACTAAGGGAACGGACAAGCACAATGTGGTTGGTACTCCAAGTGGATGTCTCTGCCACCGTAGATGTACATATGAATAAAGCTTGGGAACAGAATGTTGAACGAACACAGTAAGAAATCAAATGAAATTTGTAGCAAAACACTGTTCCTTTGAAAATTATGAAAATACACATGGGAAATGACATTTATTTTTAAGTTATACACACATACATAAATAATCATATGGAAAACTCATTGTCTTCAAGTCAATTCTGACTCAGTGGCCCTATAGGTCAGAGAGAACAGCCCCACAGGGTTTTCAAGGAGCATCTGGTAGATTTGAACTCTCGACCTTTTGGTCAGCAGCCTAGCTCTTAACCACTACACCACCAGGGCTTCCATTATATGGAAGGGCAAACTAATTAAATACATTAACATGTACCTACTATCAGAATCTGGACCCCTGGTTGCACAGTGGTTAAGCATTTGGCTGCTAACCAAAAGGTAGTCTAAATCCACCAGGTGCTCCTTGAAAACCCTCTGGGGCATTTCTACTCTGCCCTATAGGGGCGCTATGAGTAGGAATCTACTTGAGGGCAATGCTTGCTTTTTTGGTACTATCAGAATCTCCTTGAAAGCAATGGGTACTATGGGAGAAAAAATGAAACCAGATGGTGGGGGAAAATAATGAAACAAAATAAAACAAAAGAAGATCTTGCACAGACTAGTGATGCTATTATTCTATAAATTTTGTAATGTGATCAATTCTGTTCCTTTAAATCACACACAAAAAAAAATGTGCTACCACTTTTAAAAATTATACATGTGTATGCTTGTGTGTGTATATTTACGGATGTACAGAGACACATACACATTATATGACTGGAAGTATTTACTCCAAATGTTAAGCTTGGTTTTCTCTGGTTATGAGAAACGTTTCCTTTTTAAAAATGCAATTTTCTTTTTCTTTTTATTTAATATTAAGCTTTATTTTATGTTATTATATAATTCAATTTTAATTTTCACACTTTCCATATTTTCTAAATCTTTCTCAATAAATATTCCACACTCAAAATAAATCAGAACCTCTACATATTTTCATTAAATTAACACATTCCTAAAGTGGAAGGCAACTTTGTTTCATTCTTAAGCAATCTATAGTGAAAAGTTTTTAAATGGAGTCAGAGATTTCTTTTCCCTACTGTAGAAATAACTATTAAACTATCAGTCCCCTTGAATGGGAAAATCATTGAAAATTCAGGACCTTATGTAAAATCTCACTCTTAGAGTTTCAGAGCTGCTGAATTGGAGTAATCATTTGGGAAGTCCAAAGTTTCTATTGAATGTTTATTAACACTCTTGGGTGTTGTTTGGTCTCTGTGATGTGAAAGCATTACCTGTGTTAGCTAGCAATGGGGGAAAAGGCTTGTTTGGCTTGACATACTAACCCTGTTTATGGTGAATTTCTATGCTTTCCTCAGCCATTTGCAGCCATTTGCCTGGACACCATAACTCTGATTAAAGGTAAGTGATATAATGATTTCATTTTCATTCTTAATATTTCAACTTATAAATTGTGTTTCCAATAAACTTTTCCTTTCATACATGAACATTTATACCGAACTATAGCCATTTCTTTCTTTCTTTTAGTATAAGAAATAACTGCTTTGCTTAAATCTCAAAAGAACCAAAGATTCAGGTTTCTTAAGAAAATGTCCTTCTAGAGAGCAATTTTGTTGAGGTTAAGTTTTTCTATGAGTTAAACTACAGTTTAAAAGTAAACAAACCCTTTAGCCAAAGGGTCAGGCATGCACCTGGACACCTTAGCCTACTCCAGCATGGTAAACATCATCTCCTGAGCCTCTGGGGAATGCAGAGCAGACACAAAAAAGAAGAAGAAGAAAAAGAAATAGACTTGAGAATTTTGAAAGGAGAGGGAAAGGAAGAACCTATAGTCAGGGGTAAACTGGTGCGCCCTCTGAAATAGGGTAAGACATTGTGCTGAACTACTTTGCGGACAAGTTATTCACATTCATGGAAGATGGTGCATTGGAAGGTGACCGGTCAGAATAAGACAGACTTCACTTTTAACCAGAATTCTATAAATGCCCACAAAGCCATCTTCAATGGTTCAATGGGATCTCTGATTTTTAGAGAGTTCAGGAAGAGTTGTCAATTATGAGAAACCTGCAGAATTGTTGCTCTTTTACCTTGGCACTGTGGGGGGAAGTTTTTCGTGATGATCAGAGAAAGATGTGTATTCACCAAACATTCTTTTGCCTTATGTTTATACGAAAGTTTTATGATAGCAGGTAAGATGCCTGTTAGTCATTTTAGATAACTCTAGAATACCTAGAGATACAGGAAATTAATAAGTGAAACAATTTGATATTATATGCTAGGCCATGGTAACAAAAAAAAAAAAATCAGAGAATTAGCTTTATTTGAATGAAAATGATCTATTTACAATAAAACTATTGTTGTTCATAACAATGAAATGTTATAAAAGGAGACAATACTAATTAGCTCTTATTAGCATCTCATCAAATAAGAAATAAGATGATATTACCATCTTAATTTATAGCAGGGTCGCTGTGAGTCCAAATCAACTGGACAGCAGTGGCTTTGGGGTTTTTTTGTTTTTTTTTTTTTTGGTTTTCCAATTTGTCTCAGGGCAATCATAGCCAAAGAAGAGATGACAGTACTTTATAAAGGGTCTGTTCTTGCAGTTTTTGGTGATAAATGGGATGAATCCACCTACAGTTTTCAAGCTTTTGAGAGTTAAAGCAGATGGTGTCTACTGAGAACTGATTACTAGTAATCTCTTATAATGCAACCTCTCCCAATCATTTATTTACATGCTGATTCCTCAAGATACTTTAAGAATTTGTTTTTCTTATAATTGAGAGGAATAGTCTGAAGGTTTCTGTCTCTTCCTGTGCCAAAATCTAAATCAAAAAACAGCCCCATTTATGTTTCCTTGCTGTCCATGGCATCAGAATGCAAAGCAGTCCGTATATGAGAAGATCCCATCTGGGGAAAGGAGAGTCTGTGTAGTGGATAACAGAGATTTTTCTCATTGTTTTGGAGCCTCAGCTCTCAATGGCCCCGAAGCCAATGAAACATCACCCTATCTGTTATGCCTTATTATTCATTATTAAAATATTTATATGTCCTTTGTGGGAAGATCCTGTGGCATAGATTGGAAACCCAAAGAGTTCTCCAAATACCATAGGATAGAAAAGGATATACATGAGGGAAGGTATCACTGCCAAACATTCATCAACTGGGTCATTTTCTAAATAAAAAATATGCTTCAGGAATTGCCAAACTGAAATGGGTTCTTGCCTCATGAAATTGGGAGCGGGAAAAGCTGCACAGAAAAGATTTCATACAGCTCCTCTTCTTTCTCCTCCCGCTCCTGTTCCTCCCCATCTTTCTTTTCTGCTTCTGTCTTCTCCCAAAATACTGAGAGACAGACTTACGCACTTCTTTTCTGTGCTCAGGTAACACCTTGATAACACCTCTATTCGTAAAAAAAAAAAAGAAAAAACCTTGCCATCGAGTAGATTCCAACTCATAGTGACCCTATATAACAAAGTAGAACTGCCCCACAGGGTTTCCATTGAGCACCTGGTGGATTCAAACTGCTGATCTTTTCCATATTTGTAATATATAATATTAATATAATCATAATTTATCATAACATTACATTTCTCCCTCACTGGTCTTATGATCTTGAAGGCAATGAGGCATGCTTTACTCACCTTTTTGTTCTCATAGTTTAATGTAGAACCTAGCACAAAATAGGCACTCAATTCATGTTCTTTAAATTATGGCAATAATACCATAACTCAAAAAAAAAAGGAGTACTTGCCAAGTGTATTAAAACTTAAAAATAACCATAATGTTAAACAATGTTAAGCATTTTCTAAGGTTAAAAGACAACAGCAGAATGGGAAAATCCCATTAGAGTAATATTTCTACTATTTTTGCTCATCTTCTTTGTTAATGGTAAATAATATAAAAGATTAAAAAAAGAAGAAGAAAAATCACCCTATCTGGAGATTGGGTCTGCTATTTAGGGCTCATCAGTCTGACTTGTCACTGCCTAAGTTCTGCCTAAAAGGAGCCCTGTAGCACAGTGGCTAAGTGCTTGGCTGCTAAAGGAAAGGTCAGTCGTTGGAACCCACTAGCTGCTCTGCTGGAGAAAGATGTGGCAGTCTGCTTCCTTAAAGATTACAGCCTTGGGAGGCAAAGCCAAGATGGCAGAATAGACAAAGACACTTCCGGCAAGCCCTGTTTATAACAAAGAACCAAAGAAACAAGTGAAATGAGTATATTTGTGACAAGCTGGGAGCCCTGAGCTTCAAAGACAAGCTTACAAAACAAACTGAGGGGCAGGGACAGGGGCTGGAAGACACCATTCAGAAGAGGAGAGGAGCTACCAGACCTGAATCGGGGGGAGCCCTCAGGCACCATTCCCAGAGCAGTAGCGGCACCGGGCTGGTACTAATGTTTGGCCACAGTTTCCTAGGGAAGAAGCAGCCAGCCACACAGCCTACTCACACTTCCGGAACCAGAGAACAATGGCGCTCTTGGCAAAAGCTAAGTACTTGCGTATATTTTACCATTTCTCCCCACCCCCAAGCCAGCTTCAGTGGCTGAATTCCCTGGGCCTGAGATAGGCCCTGTTGAGCACCTAGAGCCATCCTCCCGGCCTTGGGGAAGAAAAAAAAATTTGCAATTGGGGGAAACAATAATTTGCTAGCTCTCCTAACTGGGGGAGCTCAGGACACAAGCAGCTCCTGTCCAGGCATAAACCATCTGTGGATTTTGAGCACTTTTCCCTTCCTCATGGACCTGTGTGGGCCTATTTCGGGAGAATAGGCCCTTGTTGGCTAACTCCAACCATTTCAGCTGTGCGGTGGAGAGGTGGGTGTTTGATGTTTGACATTGCTTTGCCTATTAAACAAGGTCCTCACCTACCCACAACAGGGATCTAAGGACTGGTAGCTACCCTCAGGTCACCCAGCCACCTGAGACAGGGGTTCAAAGATAACTTATACCTCCCAGTCCTTACAACCAAAAATTTTGGATGCCCAAGGTCCGTCTGCAGAACTCACCCACCTGCAAGCTCTAGGGAACAGGGATGCATTTTCTTCAGGGATAGTCAGGGGTTGGTTCTCAGCCCCCTGCCTTGTTCAGAGCATGATCCCCTGCTGCAATCAGATACGGGTATATACTCCAATCACCCCTGCCCCTCTAAGACTGTAGGGCACAGCCTGTACTACACATTTGATGATAAACTACCCAGAAACCTGAGCTCAATTCATAGAAGAAAACTGAATGGACTCCTAGACTGATATACCTGATAACAGCTCTAGCCAGCTGGGGACAGGACGTCAGAGCTCCAAAGGCAAAAATAATCAAGCTAGCTCACTCAAGCAACCCATAGGGGTATACCAAAACAAAACAAAGCAAGAAGCTACGAAACAGTAAGCAAGCATAAATTAATACAATAACTTATAGAGGGCTCAGAGAAAACAGTCAGTATCAAGTCACATAAAGAAACAGACCATGACCACCTCAACAGGCTCTCAAAAGAAAGAATCCAGGGGTCTTCTAGGTGAAAGTGCATTCCTGGAATTACCAGAGGCAGAATACAAAAGTTTAATATACAGAACCCTTCAAGATATCAGGAAGGAAATGAGGCAATACACAGAACAAGCCAAGGAACACACAGATAAGACAATTGAAGAAATTAGAAAGATTATTCAGGGACATAATGAAAAGTTTAATAAGCTGGAAATATCCATAGACAGACAGCAATCAGAAATTCAGAAGATTAAGAATAAAATTACAGAATTAGACAACTAAATAGAAAGTCAGAGGAGCAGAACTGAGCAAGTAGAAGCTAGAATTTCTGAACTCAAAGATAAATCACTTGGCACTAATATATTTGAAGAAAAATCAGTTAAAAGAATTAAAAGAAATGAAGAAACCTTAGAATCATGTGGGACTCTATCAAGAGAAATAATCTACACACTCGTTGGAGTACAAGAACAGGGAGGGATAACAGAAAATACAGAGAGAAGTGTTGAAGATTTGTTGGCAGAAAATGTCCCTGATATTGTGAAAGATGAGAAGATATCTATCCAAGATGCTCATCAAACTCCACAAAAGGTAGATGTTAAAAGAAAGTCACCAAAACACATTATAATCAAACTTGCAAAAACCAAAAATAAAGAGACAATTATAAGAGCAGCGAGGGATAAATGAAAAGTCACCTACAAGGGAGAGCCAATAAGAATAAGCTCAGACTACACGGCAGAAACCATGCTGTCAAGAAGGCAATGGGATGACATATTTAAAAAATTGAAGGAAAAAAATTGCCTGCCAAGAATCATATATCCAGCAAAACTGTCTCTTAAATATGAAGGTGAAATTAAGGCATTTCCAGAAAAACACAAGTTTAGGGAATTCATAAAAATCAAACCAAAACTACAAGAAATACTAAAGGGAGTTCTTTGGTTAGAAAATCAATAATATCAGGTATCAACCCAAGACTAGAACACTGGGTAGAGCAACCAGAAGCCAACCAAGACAAGGAAATCCAAAAAAAAAGCAAGATTATAAAAAAAAACTCAAAACAGGGAAAGAGCGATGTTATTGTATAAAAGAAGACATCATTAAACCAATAAAGAGGGACTAAGAAATATAATCATACACCTTCCACATGGAGGGGAAGATACGGCAATACAAAGAAATAAAAGTTAGTTTTAAATTTAGAAAAATAGGGGTAAATAATAAGGTAACCACAAAGGTGTTAAAGTATCCTAGTCATCAAAATACAATAGAAGAAAAAAATAGAGACTCAGCAGAAACAAAATCAACAACAACAAATATGAGGAAAGGACAATACATAAAGAAAATCTACTCAGCACGTAAAATTTAGCGGGAAAAAGAAACTGCCAACAACACACAAAAAAAGACATCAAAGTGATAGCATTAAATTCATACCTATCCATAATTACCCTGAATGTAAATGGACTAAATGCACCCATAAAGAGACAGAGAGTGGCAGAATGGACTAAAAAACACTATCTGTTTATATGCTGCCTACAAGAGACACGTCTTAGACTTAGAGACACAAACAAACTAAAAGTCAAAGCCCAAGTCCAAGCCCACTGCCATCAAGTCAATTCCAACTCATAGCAACCGTATAGGACAGAGTAGAACTGCCCGATAGAGTTTCCAAGGAGCGCCTGGTGGATTCAAACTGCCAACCTCTCGGTTAACAGCTGTAGCACTTAACCACTACATCACCAAAACTCAAAGGATTGAAAAAAATATTTCAAGCAAATGACAATCAAAAAAGAGCAGGAGTGGTAGTATTAATTTCAGACAAAATAGATTTTAAAGTTAAATCCATCATAAAGGATAAGAAAGGACACTATATAATGATTAAAGGGGCAATAGAATAAGGAGATATAACCATATTATATATTTATACACCCAATGACAGGGCTGTAAGATACATAAAACAAACTCTATCAGCATTAAAAGTGAGGTAGACAGTTCCACAATAATAGGAGACTTCAACACACCACTTTCAGTGAAGGACAAGACATCCAGAAAGAAGCTCAATAAAGACACGGAAGATCTAAATGCCACAATCAACCAACTTGACCTCGTAGACATATACAGAACACTCCACCCAACAGCAAACAAGTATACTTCCTTTTCTAGCGCACATAGAACATTCTCTAGAATAGACCACATATTAGGTCATAAAGCAAACCTTAGCAGAATCCAAAATGCCGAAATATTACAAAACATCTTCTCTGACCATAAGGCCATAAAAGTGGAAATCGATAACAGGAAAAGCAGGGAAAAGAAATCAAACACTTGGAAACTGAACAATACCCTGCTTGAAAAAGGCTGGATTATAGAAGGCATTAAGGATGGAATACAGAAATTCAGAGAATACAATGAGAATGAAAACAGTTCCTATCAGAACCTTTGGGACCCAACAAAAGCGGTGCTCAGAGGCCAACTTATATGAATAAATACACACATACAAAAAGAAGAAAATGCCAAAATCAAAGAATTATCTCTACAACTTGAACAAATAGAAAGAGCAACAAAAGAAACCCACAGGCACCAGAAGAAAACGAATAATAAAAATTAAAGCTGAACAAAATGAAATAGAAAACAGAAAAATAATTGAAAGAATTAACAAGACCAAAAGCTGGTTTTTTGAAAAACTCAACAAAATTGATAAACCACTGGCCAAAATGACAAAAGTAAAATAGGAGAGGAAGCAAATAACTGGAATAAGAAATGAGATGGGCGATATTACAAAAGATCCAACTGAAATTAAAAGAATCATATCAGATTACTATGAAAAACTATACTCAAACAAATTTGAAAACCTAGAAGAAATGGATGAATTCCTAGAAACACACTGCCTACCTAAACTAACACAAACAGAGGTAGAACAACTAAATAGACCCATAACAAAAGAAGAAATTGAAAAGGTAATCAAAAAACTCCCAACAAAAAAAAAGCCCTGGACTGGACAGCTTCACTGCAGAGTTCCATCAAACTTTCAAAGAAGAGTTAACACCACTGCTACTGAAGGTATTTCAGACCATAGAAAAGGATGGGATACTACCAAACTCATCCTATGAAGCCACCATATGCCTGATACCAAAACCAGGTAAAGACACCACAAGAAAAGAAAATTATAGACCTATATCCCTCACGAAGTTAGATGCAAAAATCCTCAGCAAAATTCTAGCCAATAGAATTCATTAACATATCAAAAAAATAATTCACCATGACCAAGTGGGATTCATACCGGGTATGCAGAGATGGTTCAACATTAGAAAAAAAATTAATGTAATCCACCACATAAATAAAGCAAAAGACAAGAATCACATGATTTTATCAATTGATGTAGAAAAGGCATTTGACAAAGTTCAACACCCATTCATGATAAAAACTCTTAGCAAAATAGGAATAGAAGGAAAATTCCTCAACATAATAAAGGGCATCTATACAAAGCCAAAAGCCAAAATCACCCTAAATGGAGAGAACCTAAAAGCATTCCCACTGAGATTGGGAACCAGACAAGGATGCCCTTTATCACTGCTCTTATTCAACACTTTGTTGGAGGTCCTAGCCAGAGCAATTAGGCTAGCTAGATAAAGAAATAAAGGGCATCCAGATTGGCAAGGAAAAAGTAAAAGGATCACTATTTGCAGATGACATGATCTTATACACACAAAACCCTAAAGAATCCTCAAGAAAACTACTGAAACTAATACAGGAGTTCAGCAGAGTATCAGGATACAAGATAAACATACAAAAATCAGTTGGATTCCTCTACATCAACAAAAAGAACATAGAAGGGGAAATCACCAAATCAATGCCATTTACAGTAGCCCCCAAGAGATAAAATACTTAGGAATAAATCTTACCAGAGATGTAAAAGACTTATACAAAGAAAGCTACAGTACACTTCTGCAAGAAACCAAAAGAGACTTACATAAGTAGAAAAATATACTTGCTCATGGATAGGAAGACTTAACATTATAAAAATGTCTATTCTACCCAAAGCAATCTATACATTTTAATGCAATTCCAATCCAAATCCCAAAGGCATTCTTTACTGAGATTGAGAAACAAATCACCAACTTCATATGGAAGGGATACAGGCCCCACATAAATAAGACACTACTGAAAAAGAAGAACAAAGTGGGAGGCCTTACTTTATCTGATTTTAGAACCTATTATACCACCACAGTAGTCAAAATAGCCTGGTACTGGTACAAAACAGATACATAAACCAATGGAACAGAATTGAGAATCCAGACATAAATCCATCCACACATAAGCAGTTGATATTTGACAAAGGCCCCGAAACAGTTAAATGGGGGAAAAGACAGTCTTTTTAACAAGTGGTGCTGGCGTAACTGGATATCCATCTGCAAAAAAAAAGAAGACCCATACCTCACTCCATGCACAAAAACTAGCTCAAAATGGATCAAAGACCTAAATATAAAATCTAAAACAATAAAGATCATGGAAGAAAAAATAGGGACAAGTTAGGAGCCCTAATACATGACATAAACAGTATATAAAACATTAATAAGAATGCAGAAGAAAAATTAGATAACTGGGAGCTCCTAAAAATCAAACACCTATGCTCATCCAAAGACTTCACCAAAAGAGTAAAAAGGGTACCTACAGACTGGGAAAAAGTTTTTAGCTATGACATTTCAGATCAGCACCTGATATCTAAAATCTACATAATACTGCAAAAACTCAACTACAAAAAAGACAAATAACCCAATTAAAAAATGGCTAAAAGATATGAATAGACACTTCACTAAAGAAGACATTCAGGTAGCCAACAGATACATGAGAAAATGTTCACAATCATTAGCCATTAAAGAGATGCTGATCAAAACTACAATGAGATTTCATCTCATTCCAACAAGGTTGTCATTAATCCAAAAGACACAAAATAAAAACTGTTGGAGAGGATAGCTATGGAGAGATTGGAACACTTATACACTGCTGGTGGGAACGTAAAATGGTACAACCACTTTGGAAATCGATTTGGCACTTCCTTAAAAAGCTAGAAATAGAACTACCATAAAAACATCCAGCAATCCCACTCCTCGGAATATATCCTAGAGAAATAAGAGCCTTTACACGAACAGATACATATTCACACCCATGTTTATTGCAGCACTGTTTACAACCACAAAAAGATGCAAGCAACCAAGGTGTCCATTAACACATGAATGAACAAATAAATTATGGTATATTCACACAATGGAATAATACACATCGATAAAGAACAGTGAGGAATCTGTGAAACATTTCATAATATGGAGGAACCTGGAAGGCATTATGTTGAGTGAGGAGCATGGGCTGGACACTCAGTTGCAGGACGTGGGGCAGAGCTAGCAGGAAGAGAATGGCACGGCAGGGGTGCTCTGCTGTGGGGCAGCAGATTGGAGCTAGCAGTGGAGAGGGAGAATGGGCAAGGTCATCTGGCTGCAGTGAAGTGGTGCAAAGCCAGCTGGGAGTGAGGGGCATGGGCAATCCTATGCAAACAGAATGAAACACTGTCCAGTCCTGCACCATCTTCACAGTCTTTGCTATGGTGAGCTCATTGTTGCAGCCACTGTGTCAATCCATCTCATCGAAGGTCTTCCTCTTTTTTGCTGACCCTTTACTTTACCAAGCATGATGTCCTTCTCCAGAGACTGGTCCCTCCTGATAACATGTCCAAACTTCATGAGACAAAGTCTTGCCATCCTCACTTCTATGGAGCATTCTGGTTGTATTTCTTCCCAGACAGATTAGTTCGTTCTTCTTGCAGTCCATGGTATATACAACATCCTTCACCAACACCATAATTCAAATAATTCAAATTGAAACACATCAATTCTTCTTCAGTCTTCCTTATTCACTGTCCAGTTTTCACATGCATGTGAGGCGATTGAAAATACCATGGCTTGGGTAGGCCACACATTAGTCCTCTCTATATATCTACAGATGTATAGAGAGAGAGGGAGAGAAAGATAAAACCGAAACCAAACCCATTGCCGTTGAGTCATTTCTGACGAGTAGCAGAATAGAACTGTCCCCTAGGGTTTCCAAGGAGCACCTGGTGGATTTGAACCACCAACCCTTTGGTTACCAGCCAAACTCTTTCTTAACCACTATACCACCATGGTTTCTAGCTAGATAGATAGACAGGTAGACAGATAGATATCATGTTGCCTGTTTTGTTAGAGACAGAGATATTAAAATGGTAGTATTGAAGGTAGAAGTAGATACGGCTTCCCAAATTCCTGTCAATAATTCAGGGATCCTCAAGGCTCTACAGCACATGGTGGGGAACCACCAGTCAAAGGATTCTCTGGCATCTAGCCATGGCTGAATAAAACATCTCATGGCCTGGGCAATCGACCTCCAAGTATGCAGTAAGTATCATAAAAAACCTGGTGAGGACATACATTTCATCCAAGAACCAGGAATCTTGGGCTCTTAGCTGTCATGCAGCCTCTACATTATTTTACCTCCTCGAGCCACAGTTTCATCACATGTAAAATGAGGAAGTTTGACCTGGAAGTTTCAAAGATCCTTCCTGCTCTAACTTCCAAGACTCTACACTTAGTTTGTCGGCTGCACTCTCTTTCTTTAGCAGGTCAAGCAGAGTCTCAGTGTGCTAAAAAACTAAATAAAACCTCCAGAAGAGAAGGCCTAAACTCCTTCCCTGGCACCCAAAAGTGTGAAAAACTGAAATGTACCTAAGTATTGTCCATGGAAAATGAGCTGTTTTCTTGAGAAGTATAATACAATAATACATAGAAACCACATGTGATAGAGTAGAATTGCCTCCATAGGGTTTTCCAGGCTGTAATCTTTACGGGAGCAGATTGCTAGGTCTTTTCTCTCATAGAAAAAATGAGGGAGTTTGAACTGCCAACCTTTCAGTTAGTAGCTCAGTGCATAATCGTTGTGCCACCAGGGCTCCTTTTATAACACTATATAAGATGCATCAGACACTTTTTTTGGAATGGAATGGGTTATAAGCATATACTACATACCTTGTCTTGTAGCCTTTCACTAACAGTCAGGAGACCCAGCTCCTGGTAAAGAGATTATTCATTAAACTAAAAACCTAGGGGTAGGGCATGCTGCAACTTAACTAATAAAAAACTAATAAAGGGATTTATAATTTTGATAATCTTCTACCCTAAAAAGTATTAGAAATGGGACTTGTACACACTTGAATTTGTAGGTTGACTTGCCTTAAGGAAGACATGGAGATGGAAAAGGTGTTTTCTAGGATCACATTTGAGTCAGTGACTCAGTATGACTTGGAAAATTCTAGCCCCAAAAAGTGTTTGATATGCATTCCATCTTTCCATTTTAGGGCCTGGAAGCTCTCAAGGCATGGCCAGACTCTCCATCTTGCGCTTCATCCTGCTGGCTGCTTTGGTTGACAAGACCCAAGCCTGCTTCTGTGATCGTTACCCATGGACTCAGTGGTCCAGCTGCTCAAAAACCTGCAATTCTGGAACCCAGAGTAGACAGAGGTGAGTGTGAGCTATGTAGCTTTTCTTTGTGTCCTGGGAGACCTCAAGGACTGGGTTAATAACATGAGAAGTGCCATCTAGGCAATGGGGAAGAATATATCTCAAAGTAAGAATTCATGAATTTGGATGGAATTTGAGTCTACTTTGTCCTTTCCATAAAAGTGATGGGTTTCAAAAAGTATTATTAAGAATCTGTGCAAGATTTGCTGTTGACTATTTAACTTACTTAGAATCACTACTCAAGCTTTTTTTTCGATCAACACACAGCTCTGCTTGCATACACTTAGTGAGTTAAATATAGAGAATTTTCTACTCATTAAAACAGGTCTAACAGGACCTCAATTGAGCAGCACTGTTAGCTATTAGCTTGATTGTTGGCATGTACAAGAAGGCAAGCAAACTGCGTTTACTTGATAATAGTTAATAATTCAGTCTTTTCACAAATTCAGACTACTCATTCCCCATAGTTTCTTCTATAACCATGGAGATGCTCACATGACATAGGGGAGAAAGGCCTATATTTTATGTGTTTTGAATATTATAACACTATTTGGACACTTATTTTAGAAAATAATTTTTAAATACCCTATGCATTTGTCAGTTTGTTATACTGTGGTGCCTTGCGTGTTGCTGTGATGCTGGAAGCTATGCCATTAGTATTTCAAATACCAGTAGGGTCACCTAGGGTGGACAGGTAGACAGCTGACATTCCAGACTAAAACAGACTAGGAAGAAGGACCTGGCTGTCTACTTCAGAAAAAAATTAGCCAGTGAAAACCTTATGAAAAGCGGCAAAACATCATCTGATATAGTGCCTGAAGATTAGCTCCTCAAGTTGGAAGGCATTCAAAATACAACTGGGGAAGAGCTGTCTGCTCAAAGTAAAGTTGACCTTAATGATGTGAATGGAGTCAAGCTTTCATGACCCTCATTTGCTGATGTGGCATGACTTAAAATGAGAAGAAACAGCTGCACATATCCACTAATAATAGAAGTGTGGATTGTATGAAGTATGAATCTAGGAAAATTGGAAATAGTCAAAAATGAAATGGAATGTATAAAGATCAATATCTTGGCATCAGTGAGCTGAAATGAACTGGTATTGGCCATTTTAAATCAGAAAATCCTATGGTCTACTATGCTGGAATGACAAATTGAAGAGGAATGGCATTGCATTCACTGTCAAAAAGAACATTTCAAGATCTATTGTGAACCACAATGCTGTCAGTGATAGGATAATATACATACACCTACAGGGAGGACCAATTAATACGGCTATTATTTATATTTGTGGAAACACTGGTGGCGTAGTGGTTAAGTGCTATGGCTGCTAACCAAAGGGTAGGTAGTTCGAATCTGCCAGGCACTCCTTGGAAACTCTATGGGGCAGTTCCACTCTGTCGTATAGGGTTGCTATGAGTCAGAATTGACTCTACGGCACAGGGTTTTTTTTATTATTTATATTTACACACCAATCACTAAGGCCAAAGATGAAGCAATTGAAGATTTTTACCATCTTCTATAATCTGAAATTGATCAAAGATGCATTGATAATTACTGGTGATTGGAATGCAAAAATTGGAAACAAAGAAGAAGCAATAGTATTTGGAAAATATGGCCTTGGTGATAGAAACAATACCAGAGATTGTGTGACAGAATTTTGCAAGATCAATGGCTTCTTCATTGCAAATGCCTTTTTTTCAACAACATAAATGATAACTGTACACACGGATCTCACGAGATGGAACACACAGAAATAAAATTGACTTCATCTGTGGAAAGAGATGATAGAAATGCTCTATATCAGCAGTTAGAACAAGGCCAGGGGCCAAACTGTGGACAGAATTGCTCATATGCAAGTTCAAGTTGAAGCTGAAGAAAATTAGAACAATTCCATTAGAGTTAAAGTATAATCTTGAATATATCCCACCTGAATTTAGAGACCATCTCAAGAATATATTTGATGAATTGAACACTAATGACCAAAGATCAGATGAGTTGTAGAATGACATAAAAGACATCATACATGCAGAAAGCAGGAGGTCATTAAAAATACAGGAAGAAAGAAAACATCAAAATAGATGTCCGAAGAGACTCTGAAACTTGCTCTTGAACACAGAGCAGCTAAAGTGAAAGGAAGAAATGATGAAGTAAAAGAGCTGAACAGAAGATTTCAAAGGGCAGCTCAAGAAGACAAAGTAAAGCATTATAATGACATGTGCAAAGACCTGGAGATAGAAAACCAAAAGGGAAGAACACGCTCAACATTTCTCAAGCTGAAAGAACCGAAGCAAAGATTCAAGCCTCAAGTTGAAATTTTGAAGAATTCTACCGGGAAAATATTAAATGACACGGAAGCATCAAAAGAAGATGGACGGGATAAACTGAATGCTTCAAAGGTCAGCGGAACAAGGGCGGGGGTTTGGGGACTATGGCTTAAGCGGACTTCTAAGTCAATTGGCAAAATAAATTCTATTAAGAAAACATTCTGCATCCCACTTTGAAGTGTGGCATCTGGGGTCTTAAATGCTAACAAGCGGCCATCTAAGATGCATCAATTGGTCTCAACCCACCTGGATCAAAGGAAAATGAAGAACACCAAGGTCACACGATAACTATGAGCCCAAGAGACAGAAAGGGCCACATGAACTAGAGACTTACATCATCCTGAGACCAGAAGAACTAGATGGTGCCCAGCCACAACCGATGACTGCCTTGACAGGGAGCACAATAGAGAACCCCTGAGGGAGCAGGAGAACAGTGGGATGCAGACCCTAAATTCTCACAAAAAGACCAGACTTAATGGTCTGACTGAGACTAGAAGAATCCCGGCGGTCATGGTCCCCAAACCTTCTGTTGGCCCAGGACAGGAACCATTCCCGAAGAGAACTCATCAGACATGGAAGGGACTGGACAATGGGTTGGAGAGAGATGCTGATGAAGAGTGAGCTACTTGTATCAGGTGGACACTTGAGACTGTGTTGGCATCTCCTGTCTGGAGGGGAGATGGGAGGGTAGAGAGGGTAAGAAACTGACAAAACGGTCATGAAAGGAGAGACTGGAAGGAGGGAGCAGACTGACTCATTAGGAGGAGAGTAAATGGGAGTATGTAATAAGATGTATATAAGTTTATATGTGACAGACTGACTAGATTTGTAAACTTTCACTTAAGGCACAATAAAAATTATTTAAAAAAAAAAAGATGGACGGAATACACAGGGTCACTGTACTAAAAAGAATTGGTTGACATTCAACCATTTCAGGAGGTAGCATATGAACAAGAACCAATGGTCCTGAAGGAAGAAGTCCAAGCAGCACTGAAGGTATTAGTGAAAATCAAGGCTCCAGGAATTGACAGAATTCCAATTGAGATGTTTCAACAAATGGATGCAACACTGAAAGCTCTCACTAGTCTATGCCAAGAAATTTGGAAGAGAGATACCTGGCCAACTGACTGGAAAAGATCCATATTTTCACCCATTCCAAAGAAAGGTGATCCAACAGAATGTGTAAATTATCAAACAATATCATTAATACCACACACAAATAAAATTTTGCTGAAGATCATTCAAAAGTGGTTGCAGCAGTACATTGACAGAGAACATCCAGAACTTCAAGCTGAATTCAGAAGAGGACATAGAATGGGGCATACCATTGCTGATGTCAGATGGATCTTGGCTAAAAGCAGAGAAAACCAGAAAGATGTTTGCCTGTGTTTTACTGACTATGCATGTGGATCATAACAAATCATGGATAACATTGTGAAGAATGGGAATTCCAGAACACTTGTGCTCATGGGGAACTTGTACATAGACCAAGAGACAGTTGTTCAAACAGAACAAGGGGATATTGCGTAGTTTAAAATCAGAAAAAGTTTGCATCGAGGTTGTATCCTTTCACTATACTTATTCAATCTGTATACTGAGCAAATAATCTGAGAATTTGGACTATATGAAGAAGAACAGGGCATCAGAAGTAGAGGAAGACTCATTAACAACCTGCGCTATGTTAGATGACTCAGCCTTGCTTGCTGAAAGTGAAGACGACTTGAAGCACTTACTGATGAAGCTCAAAGACTACAACCTTCAGTATGGATTGCACCTCAACATAAAATAAATAAAAATCCTCACAAGTAGACCAATAAGCAACATCACGATAAATGGAGAAATTCTGCTGTGAAAGACCTCTTTAAAGTGTTCAAAAGCAAAGACGTCATTTTGAGGACTAAGGTACGCCTGACCCATGCCATGGTGTTTTCAATCGCCTCATATGCATGTGAAAGCTGGACAATGAATAAGGAAGACTGAAGAAGAATTGGTGCCTTTGAATTGTGGTGTTGGCGAAGAATATGAAATATACTATGGACTGCCAGAAGAATGAACAAATCTGTCTTGCAACAAGTACAGCCAGAATGCTCCTTAGAAGCTAAGATGGCAAGACTTCATCTCCCATACTTAAGACATGTTATAAGGAGGGACCTGTCCCTGGATAAGGGCATCAATCTTGGTAAAGTAGATGGTCTAAAGAGTTAGACCCTCAAGGAGATGGATTAACACAGTGGCTGCAACAATGAGCTCAAGCGTAACGAAGTTGTAAGGCTAGAGCATGACCGAGTAATGTTTCATTCTGTTGTACAAAGGGTCTTTATGAGTCAGAACCAACTTCACAGCACATAACGACAACACATTTTTACATGTATAGTGTGAGCCTCATTAAAATTTCCAATTGACTTCCCCAATAAGCAATGCACTAAGCATGTGAAAACAGATTTGTTTATAAACCTCCCTACTTCAGAAACCTTCAGTAGTGCTCTTATTGCTATTGACTCATATCCATGATGATCCCTTGCAGAATGAAATGAAACACTGCCCTGTCCTGCATCATCCCCATGATGGGTTAGGAATCGGACAATTTTCAGTTGTAATCCATAGGTTTCCATCAGCTGATTTTCAGAAGTAAATCACCAGGTGTTTCTTTGTAGCCCATCATAGTCTTGAAGCTCTGATGAAACCTTTTCAGCATCATAGCAACACACAAGCCGCCACTGACAGACAGCCACTTGGAAGGCAAGAATTCTACTGCTGAACCACCAGTGCCGTCTACTAGCTACCAAATGTAATACAACATATCCTGCCTTCTCAATCATGCATTTGGCAGGCCCGTCCCACAAGCTGTAACCTGGACATGTCATGCCGTCTTCTACCTCTAATCTTTGCACATGCTGTTCCCTCTGGACATCTTTCCCTTTGTTACCTGGAGAATTGGCACTAATTTTTCCAGATGTAGCTCTCATGTTACTTTCTCTTTGAATCTGGCCCCATAGCTCCCTGGGCCTCCCTCAATCATTGCACTTAACACATTATGTTATTTTTTTAAGCAATCCACAGTAACTTTCTTTTATTCCTTCCTTCTTGTCTTTCACTTCAAGTCCCTCCAGGAGTTCTATTACTGTCATCTCCATGAACATGTGACTCGTGGAGGTCACTTAAAAGAGTTCTACGCCTGACTTGATGTTTAATAATGCTGTACCATTGCTGTCTTGAAATCTTAATTTTTTAACAAGGGGGCTCTGCACTTTAACTTTGTACTGAGCCCCACAAATTATGTAGTCATTCCTGAGTTCCAGTAAATCACAAGAACAGCGCATATGCCAACCTGCCTAACTTTTCATAAAACCTTCTTTCCTTTTATTCACGGTTGTTAATGTTCAATGATGTCTTTCTTATCAGGCTACAGCCACAGTGAATGCACTCTTCCTAAGCAGTTTTTTTCTCACTATTGCAGACAAATAGTAGTGGACCAGTACTATCTGGATAACTTCTGTGACCAGCTTTGCAAGCAGGAGACCAGAGACTGTAACTGGCAAACATGTCCTATCAACTGCCTCCTGGGTGATTACGGGCCGTGGTCAGAATGTGACCCTTGTGTTGAAAAACGGGTAGGTGGGTGATAGGCATAGCTAAGAAATCTGAATCAAGACCCTGATTCCCTGATAGGCTCAGCAATCACAGAAACATTGAATTCCTTTAATTTCTGAAAATAAACTTCCCCACTGCTCAGAGAGCAAAAGCAGGAGCTAGAAAATGAAAATTTCAGTCCAAGAACACCAAAGACATATGGTAAAGATGAACCCAAGAGACAAAAAGGGCCACGTAAACCAGAGACTCCAACAGCCTGAGACTGGAAGAACTAGATGGTGCCCAGCTACCACTGATCACTGCCCTGACAGGGAACATAATAGAAAATCCCTGATGGAGCAGGAGAACAGTGGGATGCAGATCTCAAGTTCTCGTAAAAAGACCAGGCTTAATGGTCTGATTGAGGCTGGAGGAACCCTAATGGTCATGGTCCCCGGACCCTTCGTTAGCCCAAGATTGGAACCATTCTCAAAGCCAACTCTATAGGCAGGGAATGGACTGGACTGTAAGATAGACAGTGATACTGGTGAGGAGTGAGCTTCTTGCCTCAAGTAGACACTTAAGACTATGTGGGCAACTCCTGTCTGGAGGCAACATAAGAAGGAAGAGGGGGACAGGAGCTGGTTGAATGCACACGGCGAATACAGGTGGAGAGGAGGAATGCGCTGTCTCGTTAGGAGGAGAGCAGCTAGGAGTACATAAAGGTGTGTATCAGTTTTTGAATGAGAGAGTGACTTGATTTGTAAATTTTAACCTAAAGCACAATAAGTAAATAATTTTTTTTTAAGAAATTCCAGTCCAAGATTTAAAATCAGGCAGAAATTAGGGAAGTGAATTAAAAGCCTGAACTCCCCCCTCCCTGTGAGAAAGTCCATCAATTTGTTTACTGTTCTTAGCTGCAATATTTACCCACCTCGAGCTCATTCCTGTAAGGATCTTGGCCCATGTGAACCCTGGCCAGGTCACGCTGAGCATTCACGCATTACGTAAGAAAAAGAAATTCATTTTTTGAGAATTCATTCTATGTGAGAAACTGTTTTAGGCCCCTTACATGTTGTTGTTGTTGTTGTTGTTATTAGCTGCCATTGAGTTTGTCCCTGACTCATGAGGACCCCATTCACGACAGAATGAAACCGTGCCTGTCCCACTTCATTCCCATGATTGGTTGTGGATCAAACCATGCTGATCCATAGAGTTTTCATTGGTTGATTTTCAGAAGTAGATCTCCAGGCCTGTCTTCCTAGTCTGTCTTAGTCTGGAAGCTCTGCTGAAACTTGTTCAGCATCATAGCAACACATGAGCCTCCACCGACAGACAGGTGGTGGCTCTGCATGTGGTGCACTGGCCAAGAATTGAACCCAGGTCTCCTGCATGGAAGACGACAATTCTACCACTGAACAACCACTACTCCCATAGGCCCCTTACTTACATCACCTTACTTAATCTTCTTTTCAAACTGTGCTTTTCTACTCATTTTATAGATAAGGAAGTTACAGCTCACAGGTGGGTAAGCAATTTGCCCAAGTATACACCACTAATTAATGGAGGAGCCACATTTCGATCTTGGGATTTTCTGACTTCGAAGTCATTACTCTTCAGCCCTTCAGAGTTCTAGCCTTTATTCACTCTTAATTTGACTATTTGCCATTCGAAATTTTTTTAAAATGTGGAGAATATGTTAACCTTGGTTTCCATGGTTACCTCCTTGTGCAAAAGGACCTCAAAAATCCTTTCACATTTATCATTCCACACTATCTTTGACATGCAGAGGGGCTATTATTATTGCCTAGAAAAATTTACTGCACTCAGGAGACTCTCAGTAAATATTTGTGCATTCGATTTAATTTAGGATCGTGTAATTTCAGAATTAGAAGAGATTTTAGAAATCTTTTTGCCCTACTTCCTCATCTTACAGGTTGGGAAACTGCGGCCGAGAGAGGTAGTGACTTCCCTAAGGATGAACAATAATTGAATTGGAAGAACTGTTAGTAAAATTTATGTCACAACAACATTGGAATTAAGAAGCCCAGTTTTGATCAAAAAGGAGAAAATGCAGAACATAATTTCAAATTCCCATGGAATTCATATTTTTGGAGCCATAGTGACTGGAAAAATTTTTTTTTTCTTTAGTGACTGGATGAACCCCCAAAACTATTGCCCTGAGATAATCTTTAAATCTTAAACCAAAAATATCCCCCTGAAGTCTCCTTAAAATCAAACAATAATTCAGCTCAACTTGTACAGAGTGTCTGCCCTGAGCATTGTGCTCTTTTAAGATCTAACTATAGGGGATCAAACTGACAACCAAAACCAAACCCAGTGCCGTCAAATCGATTCCAACTCATAGCGACCCTATAGGACAGAGTAGAACTCCCCCCATAGAGTTTCCAAGGAGCACCTGGCGGATTCTAACTGTTGACCCTTGGGTTAGCAGCCATAGCACTTAACCACTACACCACCAGGACAACAGCGACTAAAAAAATTAGATGGGAAACTTAGGGGGCAGTGAGCTTATGTTAACGGGGGAGGAATAATTTGGAAAAGGAGAGTGAGAATGTTTGCACAACTCAGATAATGCAATCAATGTCACTGAAGTCTACATATAGAAATTGTTACATTTGTGTATGCTGTGCTGTGTATATTCCCAACAGTAACAACAAAAAATAAATTATAAGAAAAAAAAATGCCCAGTTTTCTTAAGTATATTCTGGCATAGACCCAACCTCAGAGTTACATTTCTCTCTTTTCCTTTCAGTTTAAGTCTAGGTCTATCTTGCGCCCCAGTCAATTTGGGGGACAGCCATGTACTGAACCCCTGGTGACCTTTCAACCATGCGTTCCATCCAAGCTCTGCAAAATTGAAGAGGTCGACTGCAAGAATAAATTCCGCTGTGACAGTGGTAATGTACTTTTATAAAATGTTCAGTCTCGACCGAAAATAACTTGACTAAACCAAAGTTATTCCAACTGTCAGTAAAAGCCATGACAGAGAAGCCCTGTTACATTTTAAAGCATGGAGGTGGGTAGAAGGGTTATGCTACCAAACCCCAAGCTAAACATGTAATTATATGTGTGAAATTGCAGCTTTCAAGTTATAATCATCTTGACCATTTGCTCATCAAGTAGTGGTGCCCAGGTCCCTATCCTGTTATAAAGGAAGAAGAGAGAAGAGGAGGAGTAAAAACAGTAGTAGGTAGATATTTTTAAAAATTGGCTGTTAATAAGCACAAATGTCAATAGTCGGAATAAGCAAATGAAAAGAAGTAATACATTTAAAAGATCTTCAATATAGTTTATTAATATAAAAATATTAGTAGTATGCTAATTTTTTTATTATGTCAGGGGATGACTAGAGAGGACATGACAAATTTTTGTGGTTGGTCCCTGAACTAGCTACAAAGTTAACTCCAAAAGAGGAATCCAAAAATGATTTAAAGGGTGGCAGCACCACCTTCAAGTCTTATACCCACCCGATGCATAAATTCTGGTATCCAAATTTCGTTGCATCGTAATCAAGTCTTGAATATACTGCTTAATCATGTGTATTCTCTTGCTAATTTATAGTTCCCAAATGTTCACCATTTTGAACAGTCTAGGCCAGATTTCAGCAAACTTTTTCTATAAAGGTCCAGAGAGCAAATCTGCAAAGGTTTTGCAGGTCATATGGCCTCTGTGGCAGCTATTCGACTCTGGTAGTGTAGTTCTAAATCAGCCATAGATGATATATAAACAAACAAGCAAGCCTGTGTTCCAATAAAATTGTATTTAGAAAATCAGGCAGCAGGTAGTCTCAGACCCACAAGCTAGAATTCTCTGACCTCTAAATAATCACTTTGAATTTAAAACAAGATTAGAGTTCAGATGAATAAAACCCACTTCATTGCCATGTGATCTGAAACACGCTGAAAAGTAAAGTGCTTCTAACTAGATAATAGCAGATTTCAAATCCCATAGATAACTGACCCAAGAATTTGGATCTAAATTTTTTCTCTCTTTCTTCCTTGCTTCCTGACTTCAGCTTTGCCAACCTTTTCTGAATGTCAGACAGGAATCCTGGTGTCACGGTTGTCCCCCTATACCTCTCAAACCTGGGATAAGTGTCGGTAGGAAGACATACATCATGTCTGTATGAATAAGATCATGTTACACATTGAAAGAAGAGGAAATATGAGCAAAATCCTTGTTGGGAATGAACTAGAGGAATCCAGACCTGAGCATTACATCCAAACTATTAAAATCAATGTTTAGAAACTGGTGTGAATATTCGAAGCTTGAGAAATGGTTTTTAGAACAAATAACCAGGAAGGACTCCTCTATTCAACAGATTATAAACTGATGAACTTTATTATCAAGACAGCCTTGTTTAGGCGAAAAATATTCACAAATATGAAAAGACTTTAGTTAAATCCATGGGTCACCAATCCATAATAAGCTATTTCAGGAAAGTTATGTGTCAGCACAGATGATTTCCAGTTCATTAGCAGCATGTCCATAAAAAAAAAAAAAAGTTGCTATCTAGTCAATTCCAACTCATGGTAACCCCTTGTGTGTCAGAGTAGAACTGTGCTCCATGGCCTTTTTAATAGATGATTTTTCAGAAGTAGATTGCCAGGCCTTTCTTCTGAGGTATCTGTGGGTGAACTTGAACTGACAACTTTTGGGTTAGCAGTTGAGCACATTTACTTTTTTTACCACCCAGGGATTCCAATATGTCCCTAGCTGTTGCTAAAACACTGAACTATTGAAATTCATCTGTAATGGTTGGTAAACAACTGCTGTCCTGAGCTTTCTGAGTAACCCCTGCCCTGCTGCCTAGACTCCTTCACCAGGAACATAGAGATTTTCCCATGATCCAGCCACTAGTGGGTTAATTCCCCACACAGCCATGGTTGGCAATCATTCTGATTAGGTGGTATCATGGAAAATTGGTTGTTAAATATTCCATTAAAGATAACATACTACTTTCCTCCCTAAAAACATCCACTAATACCACTCTCAAAGGGAATAGGAGGTTGCCTGGACCACTACTGTCTGACTTAGGTAGAAATTTGGCCTTCAATTAACAGAGAACTGTCTATCCTAAAGAAGCCCTCGTGGCACAGTGGTGAAAGTGCTTTGCTGCTACACAAAAGGTCGGCTGCGGTTCAAACCCACCAGCTGCTCTACAGGAGAAAGATGTGGCAGTCTTCTCCCGTAAAGATTACAGCCTTGGAAACCCTATGGGACAGTTCTACTCTATCCTATAGGACCACTCTGAAGTGGAATCAACTTGACTGGAATGGGTTTGGTTTGGGTCTATCCTAAACAGATTTACCCTTTCCCCTTACCTCGCTCATGATTGCTGTTCAGAATCCCCCATGAGTCCCCAAGACTTAATATATTATTTTAATGTACCCATGGATCTTTGAGAATTAACCCTGAGTAATCCCCCCCCAAAAAAAAATTTTTTTTTTTTTAATCCCCAGGCACTGTGTTAACACCTCTCTCAAAGTCCTAATTTTAAGTATAGAAGACTGCAGAATTTGCAAGTGGTTATAAAAATAGTATGGTCTTTACAGTAACACAAATTAGTTTAAGTTGATAGGAAAAACTTGTGCAATTTCTAATTGATTACATAGCTCTAGGTCCAAGTGTGTGTGTGCACGTGCTGGGTAAAGCATGCTGACTTCTGCAAATTCTGCACCATCCAAACTGCCCCTTACCTTTCACATCCCTTCTTTGGTGTAGGATATACTCATGGCTTACACTGTTTCTCCCCATGAGCTTCCTATTTCATTGAGCCTCCGTGGCCTGGAATATTCTCAGCTGTGTCATTTTTGAAATCCATTGCTATATATCACTCAAGAGGTGTCCTCTTCTCTTTATCCCTACTCTTGCTAGTAGACCCTCTCCAAAATCCCTAGAAGTATTAAATGGGTAGACTTTCTCATTCTAACATATTGTATACCCTGCTCACAGAGCTGTGCTGTGCATGTGTATCTCCTACTCTGTCTCATAAAATGTGATGGTTTTCTTTTATTTTCAAATGCAACCATATCAAAAATTAGCTTTTGTATCAATTTTCAAGTGTCACATTTAAAACCTTTTAAAAGTGTACAATATGTTCATGTATTCAGAAAAAAAATTCTCTATTTCAAACTAAATTACTGTCTTAGTTATCTAGTTCTGCTATAACAAGAAATACCACAAGCAGATGGCTTTAACAAACAAAACTATTTTCTCATAGTTTAGGAGGCTAGAATTCTGAATTCAGGGTGTTAGCTCTAGGGGAAGGCTTTTTGCCTCTGTTGGCTCTGGGGAAATTCCTCATCTCCCTTCAACATCTGTGGGCCCAGCATTCCTTGGTGATCTCCATGTGTCTTGGGATCAATCTTCCCCTGGGTCTAGGAGCTTCTCAGTGCAGGGACCCTGGGTCCGAAGAATGTGCTCTGCTCTGCTTCTTCCTGATGGTAGTGAAGGCCCTTTTCTCTCTGCTTGCTTCTCTCTCCTTTTATTTCTTGTGAGACAAAAGTGAAGCTGTGACTTAAGTAAGGTGGTGTGACTCAAGATACACCACACCCTAATACCATCTAATAGAGGTTTTCGGATTTACAACACATAAAATGGAGGATAGTTACATAATATCACAAAATGGAGGATGATTACATCAGATCAAAATTATGGAAGACAGTTAAGTAATACTGGGAATCATGGTCTAGCCAAGTTGACACATATTTTAGGGGGACACAATTCAATCCATGACAATTACTCACCCTATTCTGCCCTAAAATAAACAAACAAAAAACTACAGAGATGTACTGTTCGAAAAACAGAGCATCCTTCAAGTTATATCTTCGGATTGACAGAAATTCAATTCCATCTGTATTTTCAGTCTTGTATAATAATGGTGCTCATAATTATAATTCTTTATAATAATGATTCAGAAGCAATGTAAGGTTTTGAATAATCAAAAGAAGACATAATTATATTCATTATGTTCTACTTTCTTAGTAAAGAGTGCTATCCAAAACAGTTGAAGCTACGTGCTTTCTGAGGAACACTCTATTAATCAAAAATTTTAATTAATCAGAACATTCAATTTCCCCAAGCATTTGAGTTAGTCAAAATAGTTTTACATAGCTATAGTGAGATGCTTGTCACAACTTAAAAGTAGTCAAGTGGATGGTCTACAGTAAAACATTTAATCATTGTCATGTGATACCCATACATACTGTTACAGATACCAGGATCCCTGGTTACAGGCAAGAGGATTAGGAGCAGGGGAGGGGAAATCTCTTATTGTATACAGAGCATTTCAATTTCTGTAATATATATTTGCACTCTGATCTCTGGGAGTCTTATAAAATTTAATAAATCAAAAAGGGAAGGGAAATATCTGAGTACATGTGGTTTTTACCACTTTCTATATTCTCTCACTCAATTTACTACCGAATACTGTAGTGTCTAGGCACTTACCTTGTCCAAAAAATAACTATATATAATAAAACTATTATATATATTAATAGTTTATACTGGATATATATATTAAAATATTTAGTAGTTATGTATGTTAAAATAATTATATATAGTAAAATAAATGTACCGTTTGATTTTGGCAAATGTATGTACCCATATAAACAACCCCCAATCAAGATATAGGATATTTCCATAAACTCATAAAGTTCCTTCCTTCACCTTTTCAGTCAATCCCATCCTCGTCCTTGAACTTCATGTAAAGAAATCATACGTCATGACTCTTACGTGTCTGACTTCTTTTGTTCAACTGTAAAATTATAGTTTCTTAAATGAAAACAGTGACCTTGAGTCTGCCATCCTGGATCAAAACAAATTCTGAACCTACCGTTAATTTGCTCACATACAACATGATCTTGAAATCTGCAGTAAGTTTACTGTAATGGGAATGGGATTCTGGAATCAATTCTCTATATCGAAACAATCAGCCCAATAGTGAACTAAATAATTTTGTGGTGACTCTTATAATCCTAAAAAAAAGAAAGAAAATATCACCTTATCACTTCATTTCCATATGTTCCTAAATTTTTATCAAAAATAATGAAAACTTTCCTTCAAGTTTACCTGGAAATTTAAAGCATCTGTATTGCAAGTGTATAAATCCTTTGTTAAGTGATAATTTGTTGTCGATGTTGTTTGCTTTTCTTGACTAGGCCGCTGCATTGCTAGCAAGTTGGAATGCAATGGAGAGAATGACTGTGGAGACAATTCAGATGAAAGGGACTGTGGGAGAACAAAGGCAGTATGCCCGCGGAATTATTACCCCATCCCTAGTGTGCAGCTAATGGGTACGGGGTAGGTAACTTTCATTTATCATTTTGGGGTGGAAAGGCATCTCGGAACTAATGGGTTGGATGCTGAGAGCAATGAAGCAATGACACAAGTCATTGTCCACCTTCCTAGCCAGCTCTGTCTGTGATAATGGCTACCATACGCAGGTGGCCTATGGCCATGATCCTCATGCCTGGGAAATACAAGGATTAATATGTGCATGTTTACTTTGTGCCAGGCAATGTTGTGGGCCTTCCATAAACATGGCCTTCTTTACATCTCATCACATCGCTATTTCAGATGTTCCTGAAATAGGAGGATTAGAATTTCTAATTCTGACAGGAATTCTAATTCTGACAGCTCTGGAGAGGATCAGAGCAGACTGGTAATGGCAGGTGCCAGGATGGATTCCCAGGACTAGGTCTTAAATGGGTAAGTAAGACCCATAAATACCAGGAGCAAATGGAGAAAGTGGATATCAGGGAAGCATGCCTATGAGAGTGTAGAAAGTCAAAACAATAAAGAAGCAACACCAGTCCTCCAGTGTGAGAGGCAAGCCCAGGATAATAATGGGAGACAGAGTCAGAAGAAAAGTTAGGCCCAGATAGAAAAGAGAGTGTGAGAAAAAATGGTGTGGAGAGAGGTAAGGTGAACATGACCAGGGTGCCCAAAACTTCCTCTTACACAGACCATGTGGGGCATAAAAAAAAAAAAAAAAAAAAAAAAAAATTTTTTTTTTTTTTTCGGTCAATATAATTTAAAGTCAGAAGGTCAGACCTGCATTGCCATCTAATGCTACATGCTCAACTCACAAATCAAGATACTGAGCCTCAGAAGGGTTAAATAGCGGTTCAAGTCCACCAACTAGTAAATGGTGGGACCAGGATTCAAATCCAGACTTTAAAATTCAAGTTATTTCCACTATTTCATGCTGACTCAGAAAAATATTTACATTAGAGGTGTGAACATACTGGATGATGCATCAAGAGACCATTCAACCCTCCTCTCTATCTCTGAATAGTGCTCAGAAATTCTAATGCACCTATTTCAGGACTATCTCCTCATGAGAGCATTGGGAGTTTGGCAAGGGATTCTAAATTCATTACGCTGGGCCAGTGTCTTGGAAAACTTTAGGAAATAAAAGGTAAGTCATTGAAACAAAAGAAGTAAGCCCTAGTTGAAAGCATAAGAAAAATTAACAAAGATAGCCTCTTGTGCCTTCCTCTTCCTATAATAAAGACATTTCCCTTAAATTTTTAGCCAGAAGGCAGATATTTTGCTATTGGTTTTTATTGCTTCATATTGGACTCTTTTTTTATTTAAGTATTTACTTATGCTGCCAGAGTTGCATAATATGAAACCTTGAAGCACCGAAGACAAACGGCAACAATTGAAAGTACGGCCTCACTTGATTTAGAATAAAAACCAGAAGATTGGGCCAAATTCAGGAACACCAATAAAGTGGAACAACCGTTAGTCTGGAAGTAAGAAGAGCTGGTTCTAGGGCTAGTTCTGCATTGACTCACTACATCACAGCCAAGTTATTTAACATCTCTGAGCCTCAGTTTTCTCATCTGTATGTTGAACAATTACAAACTGATTTGAGGTTCTGTACTAAGAAATCCCAATTAGGGCTGATTCCAATGAGAGTACTTGAACATCACCTTCTTATCAATGTGCAGAAATAGTTTCCTTCTTTCCCTTTTCCTTTCCCTGGAAGAAAAACTCAGCTCCAAATCAGCCAAAAACTCTGTTGATAATCCTATCTTCTAATGTTCTGATTGATGGGGGCTGACATTACAATCTCACCTCTTGCTCAGCTGGTCTGGATTCTCGAGTTACAGACGGGGAGGACCACATGCTATGTGTACTTTGGCAGAAGAAGCATGTGGGCCTCTGCCAAGCAGAGTTGTTGCCCCAGTGATTCTCAGAAATGAGCAAAACCTGCTGGCTCAGGGACAGCCAGTCCTCTCCTCGCCTCCACAGGGACTAAGGTTTGAGAGCTGCTTACTGGAATCTCTTTACCAATCTTCTGACTTTAAAATTTCTACCCACAAGAACACATTTCCACTCACAAAAGGTGGCTTCCTGAATGACTGCCTCCTCTTTTAAATTGCGTCTCTCCAAGACAGAACTTGAAATTTAGAAATACAAGAGTCTCAGAATAGTCAAAACAATCTTGAGAAATAAGAACAAAGTTGGAGGACTCACACTGCCTGATTTAAAAATATTTCAAAGCTATAATAAGTAAGACAATGTGGTCCTAGCATAAGGATAGACTTTTGGATCAATGGAACAGAATTAAAAGTTCAGAAATGAACTGCTACATCTATGGACATTTGATTTTGACAAGAGTGCCAAGACTATTCAATGGGGAAAGAATAATAATAAAACGGAATAAAGTACTGACACATACTGCAACATGGAAGACTCTTGAAAACATTATGCTAAGTGAAAGAAGCCAGACACAAAAGGCCACATACTGTATGATTCCATTTGTATGAAATATCCAATGTAGGCAAATTCATGGAGACAGAAAGAAGATGCCTACAACTGGGGCAGGGTAGAGGTGAAGACAACAGGGAATGTCTGCAAATGGGAACAGGGTTTATTTTTGAAGTGTTTAAAATGTTCTAAAATTAGATTGTAGTGATGGTTGTATAAGTCTGTGAATATACTAAAAACCATTGACTTGTAGGCTTTACATGGGTGAATTTATGGTATGTGAATTATATTTCAATAATACTGTTAAAATAGTGATTACCAGGTTCTCTCAGATGCATCTGATACTCAGATAGCTGTATCAATAGGTATTTGAGAAGAAAGGAAGAAGAGCTGGTCTGGGAAGAAGCTCACAAGCTGCTTAACTTTACAAACACAAGTGTTAAATTCTCTTTCGTTTGTCTGTGTTTTCTAAGTTAAGATGTGGGATCAATGAGAAAAAAAGAATTATTGATTTATGAATTGTGTATTAGCATCTTGGTTAACTATTTTATCTACCACAAAACTACTTAACTACATGATTCAGGTCAAGCTAATTAATTTCTTTGTGCCTCAATATCTTCATTTGTAAAATGGGTATCATAATTGTATCTGTATCATTTCATTATTATAAATGTTAAATAGTATTTGTTAAGTGCTTAAAACAGTGTTCACCCTATAGTAAGTAGTATGTAAGCATTTCTTAAATAAAGTATATTTTAAATATTATTATTACAGTTATTAGTAAAAGCAATAATAATATGATTAGAGCAGTCTTAAAATATTACTATTAGTATTTCATTTCTAACTATCAGAATTCCTTTACTATATCACATTGAAGGAGGTGGACCCTGAATGGCATTTATTTCATAATAATTTATTTCATAATTTGTTTCCAAAGCCCGTACTGGCTTTGTAAGTCATGAAATAATTATAAACCTAAATTTTTATCTCATATTGAAAGCCTAGAACAATTAAGTGAGAGGAATAGGAAAACCTAAACAGAGCCAGCCCTGGTGGCACAATGGTTAAGCGCTCAGCTGCTAACTGAAAGGTTGGCAGTTCAAACCCACCCAGTGGCTCCACAGGAGACAAGAAGACAAGACTGGCTATCTGCTTCCATATCTGCCACAGGAAATCCTATGGGGCAGTTCTACTCTGTCTTATAGGGTCTTGATTGACTTGATGGCACACAACAACAAACAGAGCCAGAGGGGCTGAGCCCGGGCTTTCAAACCTCTTTGGATGCCTCACCATGAGCTAGAAAAAAGGGTTTTCCTTCCAGTCATTTGTCATGAGTCAAAGCTGTCTAGGAGAGGAATTTCTTTCATATAACTAAAGTAAATTTTAAAGATTTCTCTACATCTATTGAACTCTTGAAAATTACTTTGTTTCTAGATTTCATTTTCTGGCAGGAGAGCCCAGAGGAGAAGTCCTTGATAACTCTTTCACTGGAGGAATGTGTAAAACTGTCAAAAGCAGTAGAGCAAGTAATCCATACCGTGTCCCGGCCAATCTGGAAACTGTCAACTTCGAGGTATGACAGCTTATCATGGTGGTACTCCAGGGCCAATGGTGATTATAAGCTAAGTTTCTGGTGAAAAATTAGTGACGAATGAAGGGACAGCACGCAAAGGTAATGAACGTCTGTAATCCCCTGTTACGTGTTGCTATTAATCCTTCTACAACTCAGTGAGGTCAGTATTATTATCACCGATTTACGGATGAAGAAAACTGATGTAGCTAATTTGCCCAAAGTCAAACAGTAAATAAGGGATTAGAGATTCAAGCCAAGGCCTCTCTGACTCCAGAGCCCATGCTTTCTCAAGTGAGCACACGGCTATTTCAGACTTGCCCCTACAAAGATAAATGGTTTGATTTATTCAGAATTTTTTCCTTCCATAGCTGGTTCTCTTAAGTAATTGTGAAATTTAAACATAAAAACGTACCTGGTTCCTAAGAAAAATCAGGATGAGTCTAAGGATAATGGGGGAGTTCTGCATCCTTTCTTTTCTGTTTTATTCGTTGGTTTGTTTGTTTTCATAAATGATCATGAGCAGCGTACTTCATACTTACCAGTGCCCTATACATGATAAGTGCTCTTGTTGAACTAAAGTGAACAATCTACTTCTTTTAATTTGTGATAAGGGAGACAGGAAGGACATGTTTGTAATGGTGACATCCATTAATACTAATTTGACATCAGAGAGCATTTCAGAAGGTCTAATGATTTCTCAGAACCACTTTATGGATAGTCGGAGTTCAGCAAGAAGTCATTTAACCCTTTCTTGAAAAAGCCCTTTATATCCATACAAATACAGGCATTCTACAATTTGCTAAATTCAATTTAAAACCATCTAACATACATTTGGAGTCCTTGGGTGGCACAAATGGTTAAGCACTTGACTACTAGATGAAAGGTTGGCAGTTCAGATCCACCCACAGGTACCTCAGAAGACAGGCCTGGTTCTGAAAGGTCACAGCCTTGAAAACCCATGGAGCAGTTCTACTCTGCACACATGGGGGCTCCATGAATCAGAATCTACTCAGTGGCAACTAACAACAATATACGTATAATATAGATCAGTGGGTGAGGGGAATGTCCAACTGCCAAATTTATATAATCTCAGGGAAGACTTACCTAGAGAAGTCTCATCTCTGCCTGGAGGAAGAGATGAAAGAGCAACAAATGACTTCTGAGCAGGTAAAGAAACTACTGTCTATCACCGCACAGATCCAGAAGACACTAATCCAAGAAGGGCCACCACCAACAAAGGTGGTGAAAGGAGTCTTACTGGTGTCCTGAATAGGAACTTAGGTGACGTATTTTTCAAGGAAATAACATCAAAAATTCTATCAATGATGGTATTACTCTTAACATTTATCCAGTAGGTTGTGTGGACAGATCTAGAATACAAATATTTCTCATACAATAATGCTCTGTGAGAGGATGCTTACTAGTTTCTAAAAAATCAATCCACAAACTTACTTCAAGATGCAATAACTTCCCAAGAAACATACTGCGTATATACTCAGCAATTATCTATGTTAAACTACAAGCAACAAATGTTAAATTCAGCACGTGAGACTAGGGCAAATTTGGGCTTAGAAAATACTTCACACTTAGGTTAACACTCGAGATTTTAAAACATGCTTCCATATATTGCCTTATTGAATTCCCATAGCAAGCCCCCAGGAAGGCAGAAAATGATTTTTATTTATTTTACAAATAAGGAAACATATGTTCATTAAGGTTAAATGACTTTCTCAGTTATGCAGCAAGTAAAAGGCAAAACAGAACTCCTATATCCTGGCTCTTAGTCTAACCTGTGCTACACCAGGCCTTGGTAGTAATCTCCAGGAAGATGGTAACAATGGGTTCAAGGTGTGAGTACCTTTCATAAACTCTGATTCAAAAGAAATCACCCATGAGGTCACACAGTGTTTTGCGGGAGCCAGCTCGTCCCAGCTCTCAAGAGCTAATTGTTAAATTTTCAGAAATTTTGCAAGCTGATTGTTAAACATTAAAATTTAAATATGTAATTTTACAATTGAGTAAGTTAGTTAAAAACAAGGGTAATCATTACTCAAAATTTATCACTTCTGCGGTACCATTTTTGTGTGGTCTTTCTCACCATGGTCTTGTAACTCCCACCCAAGAGACTGTGCAAATAGGGTAATTGTACCCCACAAAGGGCATTGGAAAGTTTTATCATCTCGCTGGGCTTGAAATAAGCCATCCCAGAAGCTGGCAAAAGAGGATCCCACCACCACCAAGGAAAAATAGCTAGGAGTGAAGAGCATGTCCTTTGGACCCAGGATCCCTGCACTGGAACCAGGAAACACAGGAGAGAACGCTTTCAAGAAGCAGTGGCAGAGAAACGACTTTAGGAGACTTTGAGGTGGACTTCCCAGCCCACGGAGCAAGAAAGCTGAGTGCCTTTGGGCAGGAGGCTTTCTGGCAGAATAGGGTGCCCCTAGGCACTTATCAGCAGAGCTAAAAGAGCTTTGTAACACTTGCCCCAGAGGGGGAGAGGCTGAGGGCCAGAGAGGTGTGCCTGTGAGTACAGCTGAGAACAGGTTTTCCTGATGGAAGAACTGTATACTGAGTGTTCCTGAACCTGAGTTGTAACCTGTTACCCCTTGCCATGGAGTTGATCCCGGCTCATAGCAACCCTATAGGACTCATAGTAACCATAGCGTTTCCAAGGAGTGGCTGGTGGATTCGAACCGCCAACATTTTGGTTAGCAGCCAAGCTCTTGACCACTGTGCCACCATAAACCCCATAATCATGAGTATTGTCTGTGAGTTCTGTGTGGCCATTGCAATGCATTATGGAACTAGCAAAGAAGGAGAGTGCCATGGAAGAGACCGTTGGTGTCAGAATTGGTAAAGATGACGGAGAAAGAAGGCATGTCTGACCTCTGCTTCACAGGAATCAACTGTTGATCTTGATTCTCCTTCCCCCTTGTGAAGTTAAAGGAAGTCAGATACCATACCCACGCCATTTTTACAACTTCTTAATTATTTTCCTACATTTTACCATTATCTGGGTTCTGAAAATCATTTACATCTATTTTATCTGTGTGTGGGACTATTATATAATAATTTACTCTTGCATCACATAGGTTGAAATCTGCCATGCTGTGGGAAAAGGCAAATACTACAGTCAGGTCTCCCTCCTCCTTCCCCCCACCCCTTCCATCATAGAACAGCAGACCACTGTGTCCACTCACATAATTTGGAAATAAGAGCCTCACTGGCAAGTTACATCAGGAAATACAACCTGCAAGTTTTCGTTCAGATTAAAGTAGACTTATTTCATTATTAATGTGGTTCTAAAACTTGTCCAATCTTGAGATGCTGCCCATGCTGGTCTCTAACTATATGTTACTGAGGTTTTAGCTAATATTCAACTACTGAGGAAGGCCATGGTGACACTTATTCAAACAAAGACCTGAAAATGACCAAGCCCAAGGTCATAAGCCACTGGTTTACTTTTCAGTGACCTCTATATTTCTTTTCATGCCTTTAGCAGGCAGCTGTGCAAATCTATACTGTATCTTATTGAAAACAATAGAGGAGAAGAAATTTAGCAGGCATCTGACTTCCCTTCTCCTTTAGTATTGGACTGGCTGTCACACAAAGACTAGAGGAGCCCATGAACGAAGGAGTAGGAAAGACAATTGAAAAGGAAGTCAGAATAGAAGATCATAGGAAGACCACAGGACAGGTGGTGGAACACAGAGCCAACACCAGGTAGAACATTTTATCAGTCAACATAGATTAGGTTTATGCTACAGTAGCAATTCCAAAGTGTCAGTGTCTTAACCCAACAAAAGTTTATTTCTCACTTTTACTACTTGGACAGTGCAAGTTAATGGAGGGGGTTGGGGAGCTTTGCTCATAGCACTCACTCAGAAACCCAGAGACTCAGAGCTTATGCGGCTCTATCTTGACACATCTTTCCAGGATCAGTTTACAAAAAAAGGGAAAGCGGTAAATTGCCCACTGAATGTTAAAGTTTTTACCGAGAAGTGACAGATAACACACATTCAATTAACCAAAGGGATTTACAGGTTTAAAGGGAGTAGGGAAGTACAAACTTACCATGTTCCCAGAAGAGGAGGCTGGAGTGTTTGTGGACAGACTAATGGCTAGCACAGGGGCCAGCCATAAGATGGACAACATCTAAGGCTTTTGTAGCAGACAATGGAGACCCAATCACAGCAACTATGATCCTGAGGTCAGGGTCCAGCCTCTCGAGAAAGTATAAAACAGTCTTAATGCAAGAAAACAAGATGGAACTTGATTATAAGAACAAGCCCAGTTACTATAATTATGGTATCACATGTAGGGGTGCATTTGAACTGTATTCTGCCCAAAGCTCAGGGTCTTCTGGGAGTTGGGACTCTGACTGAATCTCTATATGGAGATGAAAGAAGAGAAGCTGGGGAGGAAGTCAAGAAGTCCGTTAAGTCAATAATCAAGTCCTTAGCCATTACTCTATCTCTGTAACCCAAGTATTGAATATGACTGATGCCTGTTGCATACTCGTTTTTAATCTCCTCAATGTTTTGCGTTTTGAGTGAGGACTTTTAAATGAGGTCACATTAGCAATAACACCAGAATTCTGACCATTAGGGACCTCCCAACAGCTAAATGCAGAACTCAGTTACCATAAGATTCCTGCACTGTTCCCATAGCTGTATAACTTACTCAGGGATCCTCCTGTCTTCCATGGTGCCACTGGTTTGCTACAGAGTACCTGCTAAACATTTGCTGTCACCAGCAAACCACAGAGCATGGTTATTATTAGACTTCAACACACTTACGAATATACTGACCCACACTAGGTACCTCCTCTTGCTGCCTCCCAGAGCTTAAAAATCCTCAAGGCATCTTAATAGACCTGCATTCCCTCAAGCCTTCCCTTAATACCTCGTGATTTACAGGTTCTTTCTCTAATACTCACACCATAGAAAACCAGATACTACCATGTCCACTGCATTCCCCATGTCTCTCCTGCCTCTCCCTACAAAACTACCTCCTTCTTCTTCAAACACAAAAGTAAAAATATCAGTGCATATCAAGGTTACCAGCCTACCAGTTCCACAAATAGCAGGCTCTGAATCCCAGGATGGACTCAACTGAGACGTCAGCAAAAGTATGTAAAATTAGACATTAAAACCTTTTCCCAACCTTTTCCCTGGGGTGTAGTCAACATCTCTTAGTGGGAAAAAAAAAAAAGAGTTTTTTTAGAGTCAAGCTCTTGTTCCTTACACTGGACCACTAAAAGAACTCACCTTTCTCCTTTCAAAAGTTTCCTCAGTTTTCTATATTCCCTCTCCTGGAATAGCATTCTTGTCTTTCTCTCCCTCTTTCTCTCTTTCTTGCTCTCTATGTCTCTTCCCCGCCACATACCCACCCTGCCCCCATCTATTTGGTCAACAACTTCTATTGATCTGCTGTCTAAATATCTTTCAGATCCACTGGTTTCTCTCCACCCTGACCATCACTTCTCTAGACCATGCCATCATCATGTCTCACTTGGCTTATTGCAACACTTTACTTAAACTGCTCTCCTTGGACTCGACTGTACTGGGCTCAGTTTTTTGGTTTGGCCTTAGATCTACTTCAGTTAACTACAGTTCATAGGATCTTTGCAAAACAAATATGTGATGGTGACAGTCCCCATTTTTCATTCATTCAATTAGCATTTATTAAGAATTTACTAGATGCAAACGCTTGCCTTAAAAATTCAATCCAAATACTTTAGCAAAGCATACAAGACTCCTCATGATCTGGCCCCTGTTGCCCAGTTCAATCTAATTCTCACCACTGCCTACCTGTGAACTTGCCCTCCTGCCACGCTAATATTGGTGGTGGTGGTGGTGGTGGTGGTGGTTGCCAATGAGTCAATTCTAACTCATGGTGTGATTCCAAGTGTGCAGAGTAGAACTACTCCACAGGATTTTCAAGGCTGTGACTTTTTGGAAGCAGATCACAAGTCCTGTCTTTCAAGCACCTCTGGGTGGGTTTGAACAGCCAGTCTTTCAGTTAATAGTCCAGTGCTTAACCATTTGCACCTCCCAGGAACCACACAAAATCCTATTTTTTCTGAGATTCTGCCCAGGCTGCCTAACCTCCTTCTGTACATGCTAACATCTTTTTCTTTAATATGACACATGCTTTCTTATGTGAGGGCTAATTTATAAAGCATAAAATATTTGTAATCTGAACTTTTTAAAGAAATGTCTGCAATTTTATTTAAAACTGGTATATGACCACTATTTCTGAAGAGCTTCATTTTCTGGACATTTCAAATGCTAACTAGTATGTACCACAATATCAAAACAACGCTGTTGACTGTATTTTGCTATTGAGCAAGACTCCTTTGACACTGGATTATTTTGTCCCTCCTTGACTAAATTCTGTAGGCTATTTAATTTTGACATGTGATTTGTCCCATATATCCATTTTTATTTATCCATTGCCATCCAGTCAATTCCTACTCCTAGCGACCCTATAGGACAGAGTAGGACTGCCCAATAAGGTTTCCAAAGTTGTCATCTTTATGGGAGCAGACTGCCACCACTTTCCTCTGCAGAGTAGCTGAGAGGTGTGAACTGCCAACCTCTTGGTTAGCAGGCAAGCACTTAACCACTGCGCCACCAGAACGTCTTGTCTCATAGTGCACTTCAATATTGAATACTTCAAAACAAGAAAAGATATTATTTTCCATTTTAAACTAGACAAGCATCTTTAACATAAGGATGTGCTCTTCAGTCAACTTACTTGAAACTTTTTCTAATTCATCCACTGTTATTTCTTACTAGCATAACTGTAACAGAGGCTTCACTTGTATTTGGAAGATACCCTGCCGGATTCATAACTCATAACACCAGTCAAATCCCACTGGCTGTATTTTTCCCTTCTTCCCAGACCCAGTCAATGAAGACTTACAACCACTCACCAGGAAGACTCAGTTGATTGTCCTCTGTCTCCACACAGACGTGGGCTGAAGCCCAAGATCTGAATAAGGCCAAGGATATGGGGATGGAACCAGAGCAGGCCTCAGTTTTCTGAAAAAACAAACCAGTTACTGTTGAGTTGACTCTGACTCATGGCAACTCCACGTGTGTCAGAACAGAACTGCGCTCCATGGGGTTTTCAATGGCTGTGACCTTTCGGAAGTAGGTTGCTAGGACTTTGTTCTGAGGCACCTCTTCATGGATTTGAATTGTCCACCTTTTGATTAGTAACCAAGCATTTAACCAATTGTGTCACCAATTAAATTAAAAACTGCATTGAAAACATGGGCAGACTAAACATAGCCCCCATGGCTATCCTTCCTTTAAGTCTCAGCTTTGGTCTTATTCCCTTGAGGAAGACTTCACTGATATTGTGTCTCTGGGTTTTATGGTTATCCATGATATCCTACTGGCAGCACACTACTTACCATATTAAATTGACTGTCTGTGGTCTCTTTCCTTAAATAAACTATTAACTCCTTGACAGCAGGGGCAAATGTTATTCCTCATTCTCTAGTAAAATGGATCCTCAAAAAATATTGGTTGAATACAAAAATGAATGAATGGTTGTTATGTTAGATATCCCCAAGTAGCTCTAGTGTTTCCTAAGTTATGTTTTATTTCTTATGGATTTTTCTTCAGGTAAGTACCGAAGAGGATGATTTGGAAACGGAATTCTACAAGGACTTAATTTCACAAGAAAGGGATAAAAATCAACAAGAGGCATTTTCAAATCAACACAAGGGCTCTTTTTCTGTACCAATTTTCTATTCCTCAAAAAAAAGTCAAAGCGTCAACCATATGTCTGCCTTCAAACAAGCCATTCAAGCCTCCCACAAAAAGGTAATAAAAATAATTACTGATATGTCTATTCCTTCTTGAAAATTAACGCCAATTCCAGCAATGATGTGACGAGAAGGGGAAATTTTTCGTATCGAATCAATAGGATTTCTAACATAGATCTAAATAGTTTTACATTTTTTTTGTTATAGTCCACTTCAAAAATTATAGAGGTAATATGTATAACAATGCTTCCTCTTCATGTACATTAGGCTGTGTTGATATTTGTATTCTCTTTATTTTCAGTTTTCTTCGTTATTGCTTTAGGTATGTTTCTTACAAACTACGTATAGCAGGGTTTTTTTTAATATAATCTGACAGTCTCAGGTTTTAACTAATTTACATTTACTATACTCAGTGAAATAGATGATCTTATTCTTTCCATGTTATTTTCTTTTTCTTGCTCATTTCACGTTGTTGCTATTTCCTTACTTCTCTATTCTGCTGTCTTTCTTACCTTTCTATTTACTCCATTTTGTCCTTTTAGTCATTTTGGAAGTTCTATTATACTTTTATATTGTGCTTGTGGTTCTCTTTCTCTAAGATCTCTGGGTGGCACAAACACTCAACCACTAACCTAAAAGTCAGTGATTCGAACCCACCCAGCTGTGCTGTGGAAGAAAGGCCTGGCAACCTGCTTCTATAAAGATTACAGTCAAGAAAACTCTACAGAGTAGTTACAAGCCCTATATTTTTCTTTTATTATATCAACATGAAATAATACCTGTAGTCCCCCCACACACACAAAAAGGTGTTACTTACCTATTCCCCACATCCCATCCCCACTACCTCCTTGAAAATACATTTGCTTCCCTATCCCACCCCTCTCCCACCACTATATCCTCACAGGCTTCCCAACCCCTCAGTGTTAGTGAGATAGTTAAAAACCTTTGCATTCTGAGATATTGCTAGGGATTGTTTTGTGTTGGTTTTTATCATATGAGTCGAAATTGACTCGACAGAAACATGCTAATTTATATTTTTATTCTGGCTCTTGTCTTCTTTATTTAATGGTTCACTACATAACACTTATAAATTCCAAGTTCATAGTCTATATTTTATATTTGTATCATAGTTTATATATGTATAAACCGAAAAACCAAACTAGTTGCTGGATTCAGACTCATGGCGGCACCATGTGTGCAAAGTGAAACAGCTCCATAGGGTTTTCAAGGGTATGATATGTCAAAGGCAGACTGCCAGGCCTTTCTCCCAAGGAACTTCTGGTTGGGTTCGAACTGCCAAACTTTCGTTTAGTAGTTGAGCCCTTGACTGTTTGCACCAGCCAGGGACTCATTTATACATGTATATGTATGTATATATACATATATGTATACACACATATGTAGATATATATGTATGCATACATATATATATTTATATTTACTCATTATCATTTCCTCCACTCTCATATTCCCTTTCTTGAGATCCTGTTCTTATTCAATTGTCTTTTTTTTAAGTACTTTCCTCAACTAGGGTACATGCAAGGTATCTCTTAAATCCTTATATATCTTAAAATGCCTGCGTTTTTCCAGAACAATGAAGATAAAGAAAATTTTGCTGAATATAAGAATCTCGGATCATAGTCCTTTCCTCAATTAAAAAAAAAAAGTCAGTATATATTATTCTACTGTCTTCTAATTTCCATTTTTGCATATAAAAAATCATATATACAGCTAATTTTCTTTCTTTTATTCTCTGTCTGAAAACTTACAAGATTTTTTTTTCTTTACTCTTAGAATTCAGGATATGTGTAAATGTACTTTTCCCATTCATCTTGTCAGGAGCTCGTGAAGTCTATTCATTATGTAAAGATACAGTTCCATCTTTTCATCTTCCTTCATCTATTCCTTTTTCTCCTGCTAGTATTTGTATTTAAACCTCTTGGATATGTCTTTGAATTCTTAAATGATTTAGGGGATGGATTTATATTTGACACATTTAGACTTTTACCAAACGTCTTTTAAAATAGTATCTGCCTCCCTGCAGCCATCATTCTAAATAGTATTTGTTCTTTCCAAAGACATGAAGGGCGAGAATGAGGCCTGAATCATGCAACCTGAAAGGTGGGAGGTGAGAGGAGGAGGCAGAGGCTTTGACACTGGCCAATGGGAGCAGCACATGGAGAACACCATTTTATAGTTCCTCCTGCAATTACCATCGTGCCTTTCATATATTTATTTATTCACCTGTTCGTACATTTACATAAATATGAGATCTTTCAGCACTTTATAATTTTTCCGAGCATCTCATTTATCTGCAAAAGAACTGTAAGAGGTAACCTGAGTAGATATTTTTAACACCATTTTGCAGATGAGCAAACTGAAGTCCAAACATTTTTTAAGTCAACAAATATTTATCAAATTCATACCATGTGGCAGGTACTAACTACACAACATCCAAGAGGCTAAGTGACTTTTCCACGATCTTACAGTGAGTAAATGCCACAGTCGAGAAGTGAAATCAGTCCTTCTGATTTTTATCCAGTATTCTTATCCGCCACATTACACTTCAAGCCATTTGCTCATTCATTTATTAATAATTACAACAAACTGTGGAAAGAGCCCGGATCTGGCGATATGGGCATGCAAAAATATATAAATAAATAAGAATACAAAGATTCTTTCTATAATATAACTTGTCACTTCAGTTTTGAATTGTGTTCCAGATATACCACATGAGATTATTCATACAAGTTATTACCAGAATTACTAGGAAGTAATAATACACATCTCCAAGCCCTTCCTCTACTGATTCAGAATATCTGGGGGTTGGACATGTGAATCTTCATTTGTTAAAATGTCCCCAGCTCACTCCGACGCAACATCCCAGACTGGAAAAAACTGCTTAAAAATATAGTCAAAAGTGGGGATGGAGATTATGTTGAAAGAAATGTTGATAGAGATATCAGTCCTGACTTAAGACTTACAGAAGGATTTATAAATGTTTCCAACATGCTAGAGAACATTTGTGAAACTCTATCTGTAGATAAACAAACCAAAAAAAAAAAAAAAAACAAGCCCACTGCCTTCGAGTCGATTCCAACTCAAACAGTTGTCATTTAATCCTCTAATATTTAGTCTGCCCCAAAGTGGAAACATTTAGGGCCATTTCATGGACCACATGAAACTGCTGACATTCAACCATTTTTGACCTACAAATAGTCAACATCATATGGTTCAGCTGAAGATCGCAACTATTACCCTTGATTAGATCTGAACAGAATCAGGGAATCTCAGGCTTCATAGAAAATGATACCCCAATTTTCTTATTCTTCAAGCAGTGAAGACAAGGTATTCCAAACTTGAAAATAATCTAAGCCGTTAAGTAGAGCTTAATGTTTTATTTATTTTTCTTTTCTTTGGCCCATCACACATCTGACTAGACATTTGTGGGGCAGATAATCTGTTTCAAAGTCAAAATATCAGTTAACCTCACTAAGCTTCTGTGCTTTTCTGGTTTACTTTAAAAAATCAAAATCATAAAAAAAATTAAAATTAAGCAAGAATTCACAAATTGTTGAAATAGATTATATATGGCTTAATCATCTACAGTAACCTAATTTTTTAATCTAAAATCACCATTTCCAGCCATTGAGCACTGACAAGTTGAGCTTGTACTACATTGAGTTACTAAAGTTTAATTTGTGTTTTTCCATGACTTCATTTTTAAAGCAACCTGGCAAGTTTGAACCTCCCATAATAAGCATTTCATGTACTTAAGGAGTGTGCTTTTTACTAAAAGCACAAGGTCCTCCAGCTTTTAAAAGCTATGGTTCTATGGCAGGATTCAAGTATTAAACCTAAAAATAGAAATAACGGGCACTTACTCAAATGTAAGCTCCATAAAGGCACAAACTTTCTCTTGAGTATTAAATGTGTTGAAGGCAAGAAAGAAGGGGGAGGGAGAAAAGGAGGGAAGGGGATGGATGAGGATTCTTTCAATCCTTATGATTATTTTTTCTTCCTTTTGTGCTAGCAGTCTTTTTGTGCCATAATTACAGCATACAGCAAGATGGCTGTTCAATAATTTATAGCTACACTGAAGCTCTTTTGCTAAAATATGTTCCTCACTGTATTACTGTTACTCAAATGCTACAATTTGCTAAACTGGAGAGATCAAATAAAGTATATAATTTTTTCTTAAACTTAGTGCACATGGATGCACTCAAAAAACTCAGTGGCTATGGAAAAGGACAATCAAATAGAATGAGATTTTGAACAGAATACAGACCACTGAAAACCCTATGGAACAGCCCTACTCTGCACACATGGGGTTGCCATGAGCCGGCATCAACTCAACAGCAACTAACAACAACAATAATAATCTTAAATTAACCTGATATAACAAGAAATTATCAAAAAGCATATTCAATTATTTTTGCATCTCGGTGGAAGAGAAAAAATAAGTTTAATTTTACCCCAAAGAAATTTAGAATCACAGCCATTTTGTAGTGGAAAACGGTGTGAAACATTACCTGGTGTGCAGCCTTCATCTTATCATGTGAAAACTGAGGTCTAAAAAAATTAAATGTTTTTTTCCAGTTAGAGACAAAGAACCTCAGCTGCGTACCTCCCAGCTGAAAATTTCCACAATCCTTTCTCAGTTATTTGCATTAGCAAGGTCTTCTAAATAAAAACTCAGCAGGATGCAGCCATGATCTGCAATCAAGAGAGAAAGATTTACTTTTCTGATAATTGCTTTCTTCTGTGGTTGAAAACATTTGTTCTTCTCTGTGGCACAGTCTACATTATTAAGACAATCTTATCTGTTGAGACTTTGAACGTCTCAGGGAAAGGTACTGAAAAGTAAAGTAGAATTATAATTTTATGTGTAAGAACAGGCAATAGAGAGTTGAAATTGTTGTAATAACACTGTGGTAGGAACGAAGATAATGATAAATCGACATTTAAATGTTTGATTCCTCCAGGGTTTATTGCCTTTAATCACCATTTTTTCCTCTTTTCCTCTCTTCCATTTAGGATTCTAGGTTTATTAGGGTCCATAAAGCGATAAAAGTCTTAAACTTTACAATGAAGAGTAAAGATCTACAGCTTTCTGACGTCTTTTTGAAAGCACTTAGCCATCTGCCACTGGAATACAATTTTGCTTTGTACAGCCGGATATTTGACGACTTCGGGACTCACTATTTCACCTCTGGCTCCCTGGGTGGTGTGTATGACCTCCTGTATCAGTTTAGCAGTGAGGAGCTAAAGAACTCAGGTATGCTTTCTGCAGCCTCACTTTTATGACCAATGTGATAACATGTAATACATTTTTCTGCCTATCTTGTTCTATCATTTTTATTTACTGATCTTATTTTTAAAAACTCTGTTACTATTAAATCAACTTTGACTCAGGGCGAACCCACGTGTATCAGAGTGGAACTGTGCTCACAGGGTTTTCAACGACTGAATTTTCAGAAGTAGATGACCAGCCCTTTCTTCTGAGCCATCTCTGGGTGGACTTGAACCTCCAACCTTTCAGGTAGCAGCCAAGCACATTAACCGCTCATACCATCCAGGGCCTCCATTTACCTTATTTTGACCCTGTTCTATTTCCAAAATGAAGTGAAAAACAATCAACCACATACACACTCGAGTAAGTGAAATAAAAATAGAAAATTAGGACCAAAAAGCAGGAAAAACAAGTATCCTGAACTTCTGTGATGGAGCGTCAGATTTGCTTCTGACTTGCTTGGCATCTGGGAACATCATAAGCTACGTACCACTAGTTACCTAGAATGGGAGAAGCATGCCATACCTAAGGGGGACAAAGTTTGTCCTGGAACTAAATTCTAAAAGATAATTTACTTATAACATTTCTGTAAGAGATAATACTTATATAAACCCAGTGCCGTCTATAGCAAACACAATAGCAGTTTGTTTGTTTTTTTAGTAATTTAACTAAAAGCCAAGGGCATACGATGAAAGAGCAAGTGAGGACTTGACAAGGACGAAATTAATATGAGCCAGATATTTAAAAAAAAAAATGCTGCCATTGAGTCGATTCCAACTCATAGCGACCCTATAGGACAGAGTAGAACTGCCCCATAGAGTTTCCAAGGAGTACCTGGTAGATTCGAACTGCCGACCTTTTGGTTAGCAGCCATAGCTCTTACCAACTACACCACCAGGGTTTCCGAGCCAGATATGTACCAAGCAAAAAACTAGTTGTCATCAAGTCATTTCTGCCTCATGGCAGCCCCGGGTGTGTCAGAGTAGAATTGTGCTTCACAGGATCTTCAGTGGCTGGTCTTTTGGAAGCAGACCACCAGATCTTTCTTCTGGGGAAGAAACTTAAAACTTAAAACCACATGGGAAGTACTTTCATTTGAGGAAAAGTTATATCTCGAGATATAATCAGAGGTATTTTCTGCTTACATGTAAAATAACAATATGAACCTGACATCTTGGGCTCTAAAGTATTATCTAAAATCACCAATATCAATTATTATTACAGCTTAAGCACCTTTGGATATAGTTGCTCTCAGGCTTCCGTGTCAAAGAACTCAGGGTCTTTGTGATGATCTTATCATGTGTCTCGTGAGAGAGAACAAGGTTAGGAAATTATATAGTCACCAGAAGCCAACTCACTAATTCCCCCAATAAACCAGAATTATTGTCCATTCAAATTTTATGCAAAAGGAACCATGAATTTATTTTAAAAGGCAACATCAGGCCAGCACTGGAAGCAATAGAGTTTCAACTCCTCTTTTCAATCTATTACATCTTAATATGGTAAATTCCTAACACCTAATAAGGACACCTGAGTTCTTAAGTCACCAGGTGTTCCCCCATGATCTCCTTGCTATGAGAAAAGATGGGATAAATAACCTTTGAGAAGGATTTTTTGGAAAGAAGTTTTTACTTTTTTTTGCTTGATGTGTTTACTAAAATCCAAAAGGTTTTGCTGGGAAGGGCTTTCCATGTGGCCTGCCCTTATGTTTCATTTCAGTTGTGGTCCTTTCCCCTGGTGCAATGGTTGCATGATGAAGCTGATGTCTTCTGCCACCAAGAATAGCATTGACATCAATGCCAAGCAAACATGTTTGGGGGAAACCTCTGGCTCCTGGCTTGCTTTCATCTGACCCTTGGGAGGAAATTATTCTGGTCACTGCTGCTATAACCTAGAGAGTAATTTCCCACTTGATAAGCTATACTCATCAGACATTCAGAGTAAAGACTCTAAAGCCTTAAAGATCAAGTCAGTTAAAGAAGTATGTGAATCTATAATCAACCATTCAACCTTTCAATGGTTGAAACCTCATAACCAAAATAAAGAGTGATGAGCTACTCTCTCCTACTGAACTTTCTCACTTTCCATCTTCTTCTCTATAAATAGAAGTACAAACTGACAGACCGACAGAAACACATAAAGAGGTAAAGAAAGGGAGTTTGAAAAGTGATAGGAAACTGGAAACATAAATATACACACACAAATATACATACTATATATACATAATTATACATGCATGCACAAAGTATTTATAGTGTGTATATGTATTTGTATGTTTACGTATATGAGTGTGTATGTGTGTAAATATATATATATATATTCATGGCATCAGGGTCGTATCCTTTCACCATACTTATTCAATCTGTATGCTGAGCAAATAATCTGAGAAGCTGGACTGTATAAAGAAGAATTCGGCCCCAGGATTGGAAGGAGACTCATTAACGAAAGTGAAGAGGACTTACTGATGAAGATCAAAGACTATAGCCTTTAGTATGGGTTACACTTCAACATAAAACAAAAATCCTCACAACTGGACCAATAAGCAACATCGTGATAAATGAAGAAAATACTGAAGTTGTCAAGGATTTCATTTTACTTGAATCCACAATCAGTGCCTGGAAGCAGCAGTCAAGAAATCAAACAACACATTGCATTGTGTAAATCTGCTTCAAAATACGTCTTTAAAGTGTTAAAAAGCAAAGATGTCACTTTGAAGACTAAGGTGCTCCTGATCCAAACCATGGTGTTTTCAATCACCTCATATGCATGCAAAAGCTGGACAATGAATAAGGAAGACTGAAGAAGAATTCATGCCTTTGAATTATGGTGTTGGCAAAGAATATTGAATATACCATGTACTGCCAGAAGAACGAACAAATCTGTCTTGGAAGAAGTATAGCCAGAATGCTCCTTAAAAGCAAAGATGGCAAGACTTCATCTCACATACTTTGAACATGTTATCAGAAGGGACCAGTCCCTGGAGAAGGACATCGTGCTTGGTAAAGTAGAAGGTCAGTGAAAAAGAGGAAGACACTCAACAAGATGGATTGACACAGTGGCTAACAATGGGTTCGAGCATAATAAAAATTGTGAGAATGGCGCAGGACCAGGCAATGTTTCATTCTGTTGTACATAGGGTCACTGTAAGTTGGAACCAACTCACCAGTACCTAACAACAACATATATTCATATATATGTGTAGCATAAGTGGTTAAGAGTTTGGCTGTTAACCAAAAGGTCGGCAGTTCAAATCCACCAGCTGCTCCTTGGAAACCCTATGGAGCAGTTCTACCCTGTTCCATAGGGTCACTACGAGGCAGAATTGACTAAACAGCAATGGGTTTGGTATGTGTATATGTGTGATCACAATAATAATATTGGTGCACATTTTTAATTGTTAAGATGAAGCACACCCAAAGAGAAACACATCTCAATAGAATGGAATTCTCAAATGGGTATGCTTACCTGTTTTTGCCCACTTTCTAGATAAATACATATTCTGCCCTCCTTGTTTTTATCCTTGTTATCTTTTTTGGCTTTACTTAGCTATAACATGGAGTTACAGTATAGTTTTAGTTTTTGCTATTCTTTATTCAATAAGAATTATATCCCTCACAATTAATTTTCAAAATAATGCCTTGAATTTTTCATATTACTTTCTCTCTCTCAAGAAGAAGAAAACAAAATTAAATTCCTTTTTATTTGCATCCCTTGATTTATTCCTCTATTGTTCAGTGCCCCATAGTCAATTTAAAACCTTGAGTGAAAGTTGACATTGCTTCAGTCTGCAAGGTGAAAAGAATTTAAATGAAAATATTAAACAATTAAAATATCAAAATATACAAATGGTAATTTTAAATTTCTTTTTTGGGTAAGTCATTAACTGCTCGAAATTGGAGATGAAAAATTTTTCTCTCCATTACTTATCAGTATGCCATTTTCAGTTGATTTTTGCTCAGTTCAAGTAGCTTGAGGGCATTACTGAAATACCCATCCATGTGCCACAGCAGAGGGAACACGCCCATCTGAGAGGCCAAGGGCTACAGCATCAAGCAACTACTTAGTTAATGTGGCTCAGGGTCAGGCAGCAATCTATGGGGCAGACTGCAGAGAAGAAAAGTCTTGTGTAGAAATTCATTGATAAAGACCTGACATTTTAGTCACTACATGATCAGTGCCACTGGCTCATAGGCTAGATTCATCATTCCAATCTTCAAAGATTCTCCTATAACCCTCAGAAAATGAAATAAATTAAGTTTATAGTTAGACTTGGACATATCAAATTTATCTCTCACTTATACATAATAAAAACCTAATAAAATAATAGGAAAAAGATGGAAGTCTTGCATAATAGATTGCATTAAATTCTTAACATGACCTAAACATTCAACCAATTCTCTTATAAGAGCAATACTACCAGAAGAAAAATGAACCATATTTATTCAGCCTGACTGAAACAGACATCTTTTTTGTTAGTGTTGAAGATGCAAGGTAAACATGAGGGCATCAAACCAAGAACTTTTTAATTTAAATTTAATTTTCCGTGATAATGCCTCTCTTCGAATGTGTCCGACGGTTGAAAAAAAATGTGAACTAGGCAGACCTGGTCTCCATCTGCCAAGCCTCACTCACCAGCCACCAATACCTTCACATTTCACCTTCACCATCTTACCCAATCAGTGCCTCAAGCTCTGAAAACACTCTTCCCTGCCTAGAGTAACCTCCAACCCTTAATAGCAGTATTTCAAAAACTACTTCACTCTAAGGTACCTAAGAGCTAATAATAACAGCTCCATCCCTCATATGCTTGTGTTTTGCAAGACAATTATTTTACTAAAGACCAAAAGAACTGGATTTTCATTTTGATGATTTAGGCGATGTGTCAGGTGGCCTGGGAAACTGTTCAGGAAGAGGGAGTATTGATTCTTTTAAATTTCCCAGTTAGGCAGTGCCAACTCAGCCTACAGGTATGCTAGACCTGTTTCCCTGCTCTGTGTTTCACTTAATCACTAACATCAAAGAGAACAAATGGGGCCACCTCTGAGACATTTTGAGTAGCTTTTGGCAAATTTTAATTCACTGACTAATTGACCACAAATTCAGACTTCCCTCATTTGTCAGGAGATGAAAGTTATTTATCTGGAGTTGTGAATTCAACTGCCTGCCATTAAGATCTGTGGGTGGCATTCTTAGATTTTACTTTAGCAGGTATTGATCTCCAAGGATATCCCGCCTAGTTGAAATGTAGTCAAAGGAGGTTCTAGACAGCAGGCATTACTCAATGTCAAGCAAGTGGTCATGAAGTGGTAGTATGACACCTTTCAAAATGGAACCCCAGGTAGTAGTCAAGAACTTATCACAGCACTTGGCACATAGTGAGTTCTCAATAGCTAATAGCTTTTGTCATGGTCTTTAAGAACAAAGACTAGTGTCACAGAGCACATAGAACATCAATATGCCAATTAACAGGTCCAAGTTTCAGAATAAAGCTCAAAGTCTAAGTGAAAATTCTAGCTTTATGTAGAAAATGCAGTTATAAATCTCAAAAGTAGGGAGAAGGGAAGACAGTGACTAATGAATACCTAGGATGGTTTAACAACAGTGAGGGACAAGAAGATAAAGGAAGCTATAGGTAAGTTTGCAGTTTGGGAGTTAAATGTTACAGAGGTTTGCACAGTGTAAAAAAATGTTTGAAATTGTTGTTACTTAGAGTAGGCAAGCAAATTCTCTTGAGAAACACATTAGAGACCAGGTATTTGTAGGGGTACCAATCTGCATGGTGATACAATTTCTCCAGCAGTTTCTGAGCAGGCACAGAGAAGGAAGATGGTTAGAATCAGTCAAGATCATGGTTTTTCTAGGTTAACAAGAAGAAAAGATAAAAGAGTAGGGTGTTTAGGATATTTGCAAGAGATTGGTTGAAATGAAGGATCATGAAATACAAGTAGGATAACCTAAAGTGAAGGGAGAAAGAGGATGAAGAATTAAGAGAAAATACAAGGGTATGGAGTTTCTAACTGGTCAACAGAGTAGTGGACAAGCAGGAAGGGTAAGACATTACTGTCTGACAGGGGTTTCTAAATTAGAGATGTCAGAGGTGGAGCAATTTCTGTGGTGACAGTAAGTACTCTCATGCTATCAGTATGCTTTGAAGTTAATGGACTGAAAGACAGAAGAACATTCTCATGCTGCCGTTAGCTCCCATCCTGAACTTTCAAAATGTCTCAATGTTTTAATTTAGATTCTGAGTGGCACTGTCTCCATATAATAGCGTAAATTTCTAACCTTCAATAAACCACTGTTTTTCATGTTATGTATCTCCAGCATTAGGAGTCCCTGGGTGGCGCAAAGCGTTAAGATGTCACTACTAACCAAAAGGCGGGTGACTGGAACCCACCCAGAGGTTCCTTGGAAGGCAGGCCTAGACATCTGCTTCTGAAAAATCGCAGCCTTGACCTATGAAGCAGTTCTACTCTGCATGCATGGGGTCGCCATGAGTCAAAATCATCTTGATGGCAACCAACAACACAACAACATCTCCATCTTTATTTACTAGACTGTGTGAATGTTTTTAGTAGATGATGCCTTTATTTATTTATTTATTTATTTATTTATTTTTACCATCTTTTAATTTTCTTTCATGCCATCTCCATCTCCAAGTCTTTTACCATAAGCTTCAATAGGGCAAGAACCATTTTAATTCGTTACTTTTTTAGCTTCATGTGTTAGCATAATACTGGACATAATGCGTATATAACAAATCCTTGTTGAAAAACAGAATAAGTGACACGTCCCAGATTATGACCGAGGGTGAGATGATTGAGAAGGAGTAAAAGATAAGGTCATTGTAGAGAGGTGAAGGAAGTAAGGGACAGAGATTTGGATGGGATAGCCACATGGATTTCAAAGTCATCGAGAATGATGGCAAGTAGAAAAGGAGGCTTAAATGTCAAGACCTTCAACAAGTGAATGTTTGAGAATTTAGTGTGAGAGTTAGAGGTGTTGTAACTGGATGGCCTGAGCCTTAGAGGATCGGGCTTTTATGTGACTTACAAGACTGTAAACAGTCATCATCTCGAAGCACCCCTAAGAAACCAGGACGATGTCAATCTAAGCTCTTAAACCTGAAGGGAGAGGGGATGAGCCAGTATCAACCTCCCCTGGAGACAATGGCAGAAACAGTAGCAAGTACAGGCTTGAATTAAAGCAAGGGAGTAGAACATCCAGTGAGGCAATTGAAAAGAGGGGTTCATAGGTCAGGAAGTCAGAATTTTTGAGAGTTGAATAAAAGGGCTTTGGAAGGAGGAAAGAAGTGGGCAGTTGGGTAAGGGAGAGGAAGCCCAGAGAAGTATGAAAATGAGTGGACAGGAGAACAGAAGAAGACCAATAAGATTTACATTTTAAGGGAAAAAGCAAAGTGGACATGATGGATTTAGTTTCTTGAAGGACCTTGGGACTTCAAGTTTCTTGGAATCATGAAGTAGGGCCATTAAGTAGACCTGGCAGTGGAGTGGGGAACAGAACACGCCTTAATCTCTTGATCTGCAGGCCACACAGTGGCACTGTCCAATAGGAAGTGCAAGTTTAGTGGTCTATCATGTGGCAGTGGCAGCAAGGGATAAGCAACAGAGAGAGGTAAACAGCATCCGGAAGGGATGGGCCATAGTGACCCCATGCATCATCTTAGGGCCAGTTTTAAAGGAGGAAATGGCAGAGACTCACAGGAACCTCTCCTGTTCAGGATCATCTCAGGACCTGTGGGGACTGCATCCGTAGGTCAAAGCTATTAATCATGTGAGTTTATGGGGATTGGGCAAGATGGGGGACGACATGTAGTACTTGAAGGAGATAAAAATTAACTCCGAAGGTGACCAGCACCTCAGGCTCCTCTTCTCTGAATTCTCAATAGTACATTCTCAGTATTTTCTCTTTCTGCTCCATTTCCTAGGTTTAACAGAGGAAGAATCCCAAAACTGTGTCCGGATTGAAACAAAAAAACGCTTTGGTTTCTTTAAGAAAAAAACAGTGGAACACCGGTGTACAAAAAACAAGCTGTCAGAGAAATATGAAGGTAACGGGACTCTCTCTTAGCAGGTCATTGAACATGTCCTGCAGCAGGTCGTAACTTAAGTATCACAGTATTACATGACTGTGCTATTTTTAACTTTTCATTTATTTCACGATAGAGCTGCCTGTGTGGGGCAGGAGTAGGGGAAGGAGCACAAATAAAATATCATTAACACTATTTGAAAAGGGAAATCATTAAGGTTTTCTTTATCTTATACCTATGTTGTTCAATTTAATGAACATTTATTTATGATCGGCACTCCATAACTCAATTGCAAAATAAATATGGGTGTGAACCAGGCCTTATTGTTGAGGAGCTTACAAAATAAGCATGCTTATAAATAACCATTAAAAATATAGGCTGATAAGAGTTCAACTGAAGTATTTTTTTTAAAAGCCACAAACTAGGAAGTGCTACAGCAGAAGATATTTCTTGAGATCAGTGTACATCAGGTCTCATGAAGAAAATTATTTTGGGACTATGCATTGAAAATTGCAGGAGACTTTGGCAAATGGAGAGTGAGGGGGAAAATCCAGGCAAAGTAACTGGAGTAAGAAGATATAAGTCAGGTTTTAAAGAATGATCTTATCCCTTTCCAGAGTTTCAGCCACTTTCTATGGGCTTTCACTCCTATATACTAATCTCCAACTCAGACATCCCTTTGAGCTCTAGACATCTACTATCCACTGGATATCTCACCTGGACGTCTACAAGCACCAAAACACAAACCCAAGCCCACTGCCATTGAGTCAATTCCTGCTCATAGTGACTCCATAGGGTTTCCAAGGCTGTAAATTCCTACGGACTTAGACTGCCACATTTTTCTCCCCCAGAGCCACTAGTGGTTTCAAATTGTCTACCTTACCGTTAGCAGTCAATTGCTTTAATCTCTGTGTTACCAGGGCTTCTATCATGAGCACCAATACTTCATATATTCTGTCTGCCTCAGATATAGTTCTCGTTACTATACAGTCAACTAATAAGATTGTTGTGAAGATTAAGTGATGATTATAAGGAGCCTGTCATAGTGACCAGCAGCTGTTGGCTACTTTCCCCTTCCCCTTTCCCTTTTCTTCTCCTACAGAAGTCCCAACCTGATGCATGGCACTGCCATCAACTCAAGCAACGAAGTCAGAAACCTGGGTGTTTTCATCGATTCCTCCCTCTTTCTCCCCTCCACATCCACTAAGTAACCCTGTATAAGTCATTGTGTGCCATCCTTAATATCTTTGCAAATTGTTGCCATCTCTCTATTTCTCTGGGCATGCCCTCCATGCAAGTCCTCATTATTCCAACCTTTATTACCACAGAAGCCTCATAACTGGTCTTAATGCCTCTAGTCTAGCCTTTCTCCAACCTATTCTACACGCTTCTGTGACAGTAATGTTCTCCAGGACAGAACTTACCATAAAATACTCATGCTTCAAACATAGGATGGTTTCTTACAGCCTTCAGGGTATAGTCCTACTTCTCTCTCTACTTTGCTACTTTATGCCATGTCCTAAAGAAGTTATGCTCTCTTGTATGTCTCGCCATTACAAGTAACTGCTTCCTCTATGCAAAATTCCCTTATTCCCTGACTTTGCTTCATTGACTGCTACTCAATCTACATAGAAAAAGGGGGAAAAAATCACAGAAACTTCTAAAATATGGAAGTTATATTCTAATGGGGAAGACAGACAAGGAACAAATAAAAATGTAATTTTTACTATAATAATAAATAGATAAAGTTAAATATAATATCAGAGCACAGAGATGGTCTACATATAAAGGCCCATGTTAAGCATAAGCAAGATGGGAAGAATTGGCTTGACAAATATGCATTCATATTATAGTAAGAAAGGAAAAAGAGGGGAAAGAGAAACATAGTATGCAAAAACAGATAAATAACATAAACCGAAGAATGGATGAAAATTGTTTACCAATTTATCACAAAACATAATAATAAAAGCAATATAAATTCAATAAATCAAGAGCTCAGAGACAAAAGTATTCACTATCAGAATGAATTTAAAAAAAGGGCTGTTTCAGAGCTAAGAGACAAAAACAAGCAAACTGTAAATCTTTGTGGAAGCAGACTGCCACATCTTTCTCCCGCAAATTGGCTGGTAGTTTCAAACTACTGACCTTTCAGCTAGCAGCCAAGTGCTTAACCACTATGCTGCCAGGGTTCCTTATATGGGAATTAAACCAAACCAAACCAAACCCAGAGCCGTCGAGTCGATTCCGACTCACAGCGACCCTATAGGGCAGAGTAGAACCACCCCCTAGAGTTTCCAAGGAGCACCTGGTGGATTCAAACCGCCGACCTTTTGGTTAGCAGCCATAGCTCTTAACCACTATCCCACCAGGGCTTCCCATATGGGAATTAGTGTTCCTGAAATAGAGATCCCAAAAAATAAAACAGAAAGACTTTTTTTTTTTTTTTAATGCTGTATGAGAACATGACCTGAAATGAAGGGAAAAGAAGTTTTCCTTGATTATGTGTATCAGGAATATTAGTTCCAAATATGCAACTTCAAGACAAATTCTGGTTAATTTACAAAATGTAAAGTTTTTTAAATGAAATTTTCAAGTGTCTGGGCTGAAAAAACAAGGCTCTTACAGAACAAGAACAACAAAATCTGAATGGGCTCAGACTTCTCCATAAAAAGTCCAATGCTAGAAGACACTAGAAGAATGCTCACGAATTTCTGAAAGAGGGGAAAAAATATATTCATGTGTAAAGAAAACAGAAAGCCATTCTCAAAACATAAAAGAATTCTAGAAGACTCATTCTTGAGTTGTTGTTGTTGTCAGGTACCACTGAGTCATTTCCACCTCAGAGCGACCCTGTGTAAAACAAAGCAAAACATTGTTTGGTCCTGTGCCATCCTCATAATCCTTGCTATGTTTGAACCCATTGTTGCAGCCACTGTGTCAATCCATCTCATTGAAGGTCTTCGCCTTTTTCACTGACCCTCCACTTTACCAAGCGTGATGACCTTCTCCAGGGAATTGTCCCTCCTGATAACATGTCCAAAGTACAGAGACGAAGTCTCGACATCTCTCTTCTAAGGAGCACTCTGGCTGAACTTCTTCCAAGACATATTTGTTCATTCTTCTGGCAGTCCATGGTATATCCAATATTCTTCACCAACACCATAATTCAAAGGCATTGATTCTTCTTCAGTCTTCCTTATTCATTTTCCAGCTTTCACATGCTTGAAAATACCATGTCAGGTGCACCTTAGTCCTCAAAGGGACATCTTTGCTTTTTTAACACTTTATAGAGATCTTTTGGAGCCCTGGTGGAGCCATGGTTAAGAGCTACTGCTGCTAACCAAAAAGTCAGCAGTTGAAATCTACCAGCCACTCCTTGGAAACCATATGGGGCAATTCTCTGTCCTATACGGTGGTTGTGAGTCCGAATCGACTTGACAGCAACAGAGAAGGAGGAGAGGTCTTTTGCAGCAGATTTGCCCAGTACAATACATTGTTTGATTTCTCGACTGCTGCTTCTATGGGGGTTAAATGTGAATCCAAGTAAAATGAAATCCTAGACAACTTCAATATTTTCTCTGTTTATCATTATGTTGCTTATTGGTCCAATTGTGAGGATTTTTGTTTTCTTTTTTGTTGAGGTGTAATCCATACTGAAGGCTGTAGTTTTTGATCTTCATCAGTAAGTGCTTCAAGTTCTCTTCATTTTCAGCAAGCAAGGTTTTGTCATCCACATATCGCAGGTTGTTAATGGCTCTTCCTCCAATCATGATGCCAAGTTCTTCTTCATATAGTCCAGCTTTTCAGATTATAGGCTCAACATACAGATTGAATAAGTATGGTGAAAGGATACAACACTGACACACACGTATTTGATTTTGAACCACACGGTATCCCCTTGTTCTGTTCAAATGGCTACCTCTTGGTCTCTGTACAAGTTCCACATGAGCATAGTTAAGTGTTCTGGAATTCCCATTCTTTGCAGTGTTATCCATAATTTGTTATGACCCACACAGTCAAATGTCTTTGCATAATCAATAAAATACAAGTAAATATCTTTCTGGTATTCTCTGCTTTCAGCCAAGTTCCCTTTCACATCAGCAGTGATATCCCTCATTCCACATCCTCTTCTGAACTGCCAATGTACTGCTACAACTGTTTTTGAATGATCCTCAGCAAAACTATACTTGTGTGTGATATTATGATATTGTTTGAGAATTTCCACCTTCTGGTGGATCATGTATTGAAAAAAAAACTACTCCACTATAAAATCTGTAGAATAAAGAGATTAATGAAACAAATATTTCTAATAATTGTTATAGAAAGATTTTTTTTTCCTAAAATGGACTGCAACATATCTCTCAAATTCCCATTTCTTCTAAGTGGCAATAAGAAATAAAATTGCCAAGGTAATGTAACCCAGATATTCTGAATTTTATTTCTTGATCAAACTCAGGATCCCTCTCACCCTTCTCCATTCTTGCTTTCCAGGGGTGAACAGAGCGTGTGTGTGTGTGTGTGTGTGTGTGTGTGTGTGTGTGAGTGAGAGAGAGAGAGACACCCTGGGGTCAGAAGAAGAATAAGACCTTTGTCAACATGTTTCCTTCTGCCTTTGCTTGCCTCAGGTGTCACTTGCCTCTTCTGGTTCTCATCTGTACGCACTAGTACTCACTCTTGATGTCCATAATTCTGTCTTGGCCTTTGGTTATTAGGTTTGTACCCTTTGACTCTTCCTCATACCAAACCCTGGAACTTTTGTGTCTGTAGCCCTCTTTAAGGTCTAGGGAACTCCTTCCAGCTTTCTGCACATCATAGTAAAGTGTAAGCAGCTTTGAGGCTGCCCTAATGGCCACCTGCCTGGGTGCCATGTTGGATGTAGGGGTTCTCTACAATGCTTCTCATTCTCACCCTGCTACTGGAGAAGCCAAGTGAATGTTCTTCCTCCTTTAGATACAAATGTATCTGTATTTTATCCAGTTTCTCTTCTGCCACCATCCTTCCCAAGACTCTACCCAAAATGGTAGAATCCTAGACTGGTGCTGAGGAATCTACCAACATCTAAATCCTAGTCTCATGTCGAATATTCTCTGTTCTCCCCACGGCTCAAAGTATTTCCTCCTTTTTGGAAAGGATAATGACTCTTATGTTGCTGTGTATTATCTACCATTCTATGATTAATGTTATAAATTCTGTGTTCTGAGTCCTAGCACATTTTGTTCTCAATATTTAAATTAATGCATTAAAAATTCAAGAATTGTTCTTTTTCTCTCAAGAGCCTGGCTCTTGACATGGTCTTCATCTCTATCATTTTGCTGTATATTTACAGAAGTGTACTTGGGAGCTCAAAAGATAAAGCTAGACTCTTTTTCTCTCTGGGTCCTCTCGAACATAAGACTGTACATGTAGAAAGTCCATGAGGCAACTTGATTTGGGGAAGTGAGACAGATAAATGCAGTTAAGAGACACACGCAAAAATTAATAACAAGATATTACTCTAATAGATAAATATAGAACTCAGGAATAATGAGGCAATGAGATCTGAATCCATTTAACATATAAAACTAAGACTACACAACAAGGGGAATAATGATTTATGTTTCTCTATTTTTTCAGCTTTTATTATAATAAAGATGCTAAACCAATCAAATCAAATCCTGAAATTGTAATTTTTAGCCAAAAGCTTAGATAGTATCTTGTCTAAGAAGTCTTTCCTAGTTACCACCTCTATCCTTGCTCGTAATGAAGGCTAGATGCTCTTCTATTTGCTCTCACTGCCACCTGTATTTACAAAACCATGGCACTCATCAGACTCTATCATGCTTACTTTCTTTTTCCTCCACTGAGCTGTAAGCAAATTTAGGATAGTGGTGTGGGTTTTATGTCCTCCCTGACTGTGCCTGTAACATTGTCAATGATTAATAGATGTGTCTCAATGAGCAAAGGAGTGAAGCAAAGAAAGAATAATGAAAGCTGAATAAACGATCAACCTTTATTAAGCTCTTAGTATATGACAGGCACTGTTCTAAGTGTTTTGTGTGTGTTAACTTTGTAATCCTCACAACAACCGCATGACAGCGTTACTATTATTACCTCCATTTTACAAATGAGGCAATTGAGGCACAGACAGGTAAAGAACGAATAAATAAAGGGCCTATTTGGTTTGAGCATAAGGTAAGTAAAAGAAAGTTTTGTAAAACAAAGCTGGGAAGCTGGGTTTGATTCATGTTAAGTGAGACTTACATACCGTGCTAAGGAATTTGGACATAATTAATTTTGGACTCTCATTACCCTAAAGTGTTATGTATGAAAAGTTCTATTTTTAGGTTGGAAAACTTTGAGTGTAACAGAGTTAAGCAGAACATCTCAGAGTTTTTAAAATTATAAAGAACACTATGATTTTCAAGAGACTGATGTGGTATGCAGTTTCCAAAAAAAAAAAATACTTTACCAAGAAACACACAGAAATGATATTGGGTAAAACACTGCTGGATTCAGTAGGAAGCACCAAAGATTATTAAGTAAAACCAAACTAAACAAACCCGTTGCAATCAAGTTGATTCCAACTCAGAGCAATCCTGTAGGACAGAGTAGAGCTGCCCCATAGGGTTTCCAAGGAGCGGCTAGTGGATTCAAACTGCCAACAATTTGGTTAGCACCCATAGCTCTTAACCACTGCACCACTAGGGCTCCACCAATATTATTAAGTAGGATAATAAAATGTTCTTCTAGCTGTAGTGCATTGAATACTTTGCAATTGATTAAACTTGCAGGTTAGATTGTCTGTATTAAAATCTTGACTCCAGTTTTTATTGACCGTGTGGCCAAGACCAAGTAACTTAATCTTTTTGTGCTTTATATCTCATATGTAAAATGAAAATAATAATAATAGTATTTAATTCATAAGCTTATTGAGAGAGTTAAAATAATCTATCTAAAGTGATAAGAACAAAGCCTGACACATTAAAACTCAGTTCATATCAGCTATTATAATTTTGTAGTTGTCCAAGTGATATAATAAAACATAAGGTAAATGGAAGTGGAAATTTAAAGAATACAGATACAAGAAAAAATGAAGACTGACACAGGACTTATATCCCAAATATATAAAGAATTCCTACAAATCAGAAAGAAAAAGGCAGTCAATCAATTTAAAAGATAGCCAAAAAGTGTTGAATAAGCACTTCGTAAAAGAGGATATTGAAATAGCCAATAAGCGTATCAAAAGATGATCAACAGCACTAGGAATGGAGGAAATACTATTAAAACCATAAAATACTACTTCATGTCCTTAAAAACCAAAAACCAGACTTGATTTCTTCAGTCAAGACCCCATGTTTAACAGACTAGAACTGCCCCATAGGCTTTCCAAGGCTGTAATCTTTAGGGGAGCAAACTGACATATTTTTCTCCTGCAGAGCTGCTAGTGGTTTCCAGTTGCCCACATTTTGGTTAGCAGCTGAGTGCTTTACCATTACACAACCATGGTCAAAAGTATTTAATTGACAGCTGTTGGCACTGTGTGGAGCCGCTAAACATGCCATACACTGCTGTTGAACTATGAATTGATAAAACCATTTGTGGAAACTGGTTAGTAGTATCTACTAAAGCTGAACATATGAATTCCACTGCTAGGTATAAATGCGACAGAAATATGCACGAACATGGGTGTTCAAAGCATCATTATTCATAAACTTGACACAACTCAAATATATATCCTGTTGTTATACATTGTCACAATGGAATACTTTACAGCAATGAGATGAATTAAGTGCTGCTGCACTTAATTGCGCTCATGAGGAACCTTTAGATAGATCAAGAGGCAGTTGTTCAGACAGAACAAGGGGATGCTGATTGGTTTAAAGTCAGGAAAGGTGTGCGCCAGGGTTGTATTCTTTCACCGTATCTATTCAATCTGTATGCTGAGCAAATAATCCAAGAAGCTGGACTATATGAAGAAAAGTGGGGCATCAGGATTGGAGGAAGACTCATTAACAACCTGCGTTATGCAGATGACACAACCTTGGCTTGCTGAAAGTGAAGAGGACTTGAAGCACTTACTAATGAAGATCAAAGACCACAGCCTTCAGTATGGATTGCCCCTCAACATAAAGAAAAAAAAAATCCTCACAACTGGACCAATGAGCAACATCATGATAAATGGAGAAAAGATTGACGTTGTCAAGGATTTCATTTTACTTGGATCCACAATCAACAGCCATGGGAGCAGCAGTCAAGAAATCAAAAGATGCATTGCATTGGGTAAATCTGCTGCACAGGACCTCTTTAAAGTGTTGAAGAGCAAAGACGTCACCTTGAAGATTAAGGTGCGCCTGACCCAAGCCATGGTATTTTCAATCACGTCATATGCATGTGAAAGCTGGACAATGAATAAGGAAGACCGAGGAAGAATTTATGCCTTTGAATTGTGGTGTTGGGGGAAAATATTGAATATACCATGGACTGCCAGAAGAGTGAATAAATCTGTCTTGGAGGAAGTACAACCAGAATGCTCCTTAGAAGCAATGATGGTGAGACTGTGTCTTACATACTTTGGACATGTTGTCAGGAGGGATCAGTCCCTGGAGAAAGACATCATGCTTGGCAAAGTACAGGGTCAGTGGAAAAGAGGAAGATCCTCAATGAGGTGGATTGACACAGTGGCTGCAACAATGGGCTCAAGTATAACAATGATTGTAAGGATGGCGCAGGACCAGGCAGTGTTTTGTTTTGTTGTACATAGGGTCGCTATGATTCAGAACTGACTTAATGGCACCTAACAACAACAACAATACACACCATAACCACCCACACATCTGTCAGCTTGTTGTACTGTGCGGGCTTATGCTGGGCTGTACTGCTGGAAGCTATGCCACCAGTATTCAAATACCAGCAGGGTCACCTGTGTCGGACAGATTTCAGCTGAGCTTCCAAACTAAGACAGACTAGGAAAAAGGACCCGACAGTCTACTTCTGAAAAGAATTAGCCAGTGAAAACCTTATGAATAGTACTGGAACATTGTCTGATATAGTGCCGGAAGATGAACCCCTCAGGGTGGAAGGCACTCAAAAGATGGCTGGGGAAGAGCTGCCTCCTCAAAGTAGAGTAGACCTTAATAATGTAGTTGGAGTCAAGCTTTCAAGACCTTCATTTGCTAATGTGGCACCACTCAAAATGAGAAGAAACAGCTACAAACATCCATTAGTAATAGGAACCTGGATTGTATGAAGTATAAATCTAGGAAAATTGGAAATCATCAGAAATGAAATGGAATGCATAAATATTGATATCCTAGGTATTAGTGAGCTGAAATGGACTGGTATTGGTCATTTTGAATCAGGCTATCATATGGTCTACTGTGCCGGCAACGACAACTTAAAGAGGAATGGCATTGGACTTATAGTCAAAAAGAACATTTTAAGACCTATCCTGAAGTACAATGCTGTCAGTGATAGGATAATATCCATACATCTACAAGGAAGATCAATTAATATGGCTATTATTAAAATTTACACACCAACAAATAAGGCCAAAGTTGAAGAAACTGAAGATTTTTACCAACTTCTGCAGTCCGAAATTGGTCAAATATGTAATTGTGATGCACTGCTAATTAATGGTGATTAGAATGTGAAAGTTGAAAACAAAGAATCGGTAGTAGGAAAATATGGCCTTAGCCATAGAAATGATGCCAGAGATCACATGATCAAATTTTGCAAGACCAACACTTCTTCATTGCAAGTACTTTTTTTCACCAACATAAACAGTGGCTATACACATGGACCTTACCAGATGGAATACACAGAAATCAAATCAACTACATCTGTGGAAAGACATGATGGAAAAGTTCGATATCATCAGTCAAAACAAGGCCAGGGGCTGACCGTGGAATAGGCCATCAATTACTCATATGCAAGTTCAAGTTGAAACTGAAAAAAATTAGAACAAGTCCACGAGAGCCAAAGTACAACCGTAAGTATAACCCACCTGAATTTAGAGACCGTCTCAAGAATAGAGCTGATGCATTGAACACTAATGACTGAAGACCAGATGAGTTGTGGAGTGACATCAAGGACATCATATATGAAGAAAGCAAGAGGTCATTGAAAACAGGAGAGAAATAAATGATCAAAACAGATGTCTGAAGAGACTCTGAAACTTGGATGTTGAGTAGCTAAAGAAAAAGGGAAAAATGATGAAGCAAAAGAGCTGAACAGAAGATTTCTAAGAGTGACTTGAGAAGACAAAGTATTGTAATCACATGTGCAAAGACCTGGAGATAGAAAACCAAAAGGAAAGAACACACTCAGCATTTCTCAAGCTGAAAGAACTGAAGAAAAAATTCAAGACTTGGGTTGCAATATTGAAGGATTCTATGGGCAAAATATTGAACAACCCGGAAAACATCCAAAGAAGATGGAAGGAACATGACGTTCAATCATTTCAGGAAGTAACATATGATCAGGAACCGCTGCTACCGAAAGAAGTCCAAGCTGCTCTGAAGGCATTGGCAAAAAACAAGGCTCTGGGAATTGACTGAATACCAATTCAGACGTTTCAGCAGATATGTGTAGCGCTGGAAGTGCTCACTCTTCTCTGCCAAGAAATTCAGGAGACAGCTACCTGGCCAACCAATGACTGGAAGAGATCCATATTTATGCCTATTCCCAAGAAAGGTGATCCAATCAAATGTGGAAATCATCGAACAATATCATTAATATCACATGCAAGCAAAATTTTGCGAAGATCATTCAAAAGCGACTGCAGCAGTATATCAACAGGGAACTGCCAGAAATTCAAGCCAGATTTAGAAGAGGACGTGGAGCCAGGAATACCACTGCTGATGTCAGATGGATTCTTATGTTGAGGGAACAATCCCTGGAGGAGGACAATATGCTTGGTAAAGTAGAGGGACAGCAAAAAGGAGAAAGATGGCAATAAAGATGAGCTCAAACACAGCAAGGATTGTGAGGATGGCACAGGACCAGGCAGTGTTTTGTTCTAATATACTTAGGGTCACTATGAATTGGAACGAAGTCGATGGGACCTAACAACGACAATAACAACAATCCAAATATGAAATAGTTCATCAAAACCACTGTCAATTCGTATATATCAGCAAAAACTAATTTCTCTGCTATTTTTATATGAAAAGTGAATGTAAAATTGTCTAAAAGTTTCTTCTTGTACTCCTCTACATTTTCTTATGTACCTTACTTTTGAACAATCAGATGGCTTTCTTCATAGGGAGAATATTGTTCTAATTATTCTAGACTATCTTGCCTGAGGATTCCTGAACAGTAGGGGCACAACCAATCCTTCCTGGGACCCCAGAATAAATACTAAATTAATATCCTTAACTAGCATCCATTTCATTTGCTTTTATTTCTCACTACAATATAACGTTATTCAGTTTCTATCCATATTAGTCATGCCACATTAGCAGATGAAGGCCCCAGAACTTGACTCGATCTGTATCACTAAGGTCAACCCTACTCTGAGGAGGCAGCTCTTCCTCAGTCATATTTTGAGCGCCTTCCAACCTGAGGGTCTCGTCTTCCAGCACTATGTCAATGTTCTGTTGCTATTCATAAGGTTTTCACTGGCTAATTTTTTCAGATGTACACCGCCAGTTCCTTCTTCTTCATCTCTCTTGATCTGGAAGCTCAGCTGAAACCTGTCGACCATGGGTGACCCTGCTGGTATTAGAATACTGATGGCATAGCTTCCACCATCATAGCAACACGCAACCCACCCCAGTACGACAAACTGACAGGTACATGGGGAGCCAGGGGTGCTCACTGTTTATGCCAATAAATTTGGAAGACAGCCACCTGGCGAACCAGCTGAAACAGATCCATATTTATGCCCATTCCAAAGAAAGATGATCCAACAGAATGCAGAAATTATCGAACAGTATCATTAATATCACACACAAGTAAAATTTTGCTGAAGATCATTCAAAAGCAGTTGCAGCAGTAGATCAACAGGGAACTGCCAGAAATTCAGGCCAAATTTGGAAGAGGATGTAGAACCAGGGATATCATTACTGATATCAGATGGATCTTGGCTGAAAGCAGAAAATACAGGAAAGATGTTTACCTGTGTTTTACTGACTATGCAAAGGCATCTGACTGTGTGGATCATAACAAATTATGGATAACATTGCGAAGAATGGGAATTTCAGAACACTTAATTGTGCTCATGAGGAGACTGTGCGTAAATCAAGAGGCAGTCGTTCAAGCACAGCAAGAGGATGCTGCATGGTTTAAAGTTGAGAAAGGTGTGGGTCTGTAAATCTGCTGCAATAAAAAAAAAAATTTTTTTTTATAGACCTTCCTTTTTAAGTGTTAAAAAGCAAATATGTCACTTTAAGGACTAACATGTGCCTGACCCAAGCCATGGTTTTTTTAATAGCCTCATATGCATGCAAAAGCTGAACAGTCGATAAGGAAGACTGAAGAAAATTAATGCCTTTGAATTATGGTGTTGGTGAAGAATATTGAATATATTGTGAACTGCCAGAAGAAAGAACAAATCTTTCCTGAAAGAAGTACAGCCAGAATGCTCCTTAGAAGCAAGGATGACAAGACTTCATCTCAACATATTTCGGACATGTTATTACGAGGGACCAGTTCCTGGAGAAGGACATCATGCTTGGTAACTAACGTACAGGGTCGCAAAAAAGAGAAAGACCTCCAGTGAGATGGATTGACGCAGTGGCTGCAACAATGGGCTCAAGCATAACAATTGTGAGGTTGGCTTAGGATCAGGCAGTGTTATGTTCTGTTGTACATAGGGTCGCTGAGTCAGAGCTGACTCTACTACACCTATCAACAATGGCAACAACAACATCCATATTAGTTAAAGTTACCATTAGTCAATAGGAATTATTTTGAAAATATGTATATAAAAATATTGTGCCAAATCTTACCCTGAAGGTTTTCCCCTTTTGTTTAGTTGTACTTTTACCCCTTTCTCTAAGTTTAAAGGCATTTTATCAATTTTTTTCTTTTTGTTTTGTAATTGGGAGTCTCCAGCTTTGCAGTCAGTTGATTGGATATCAGAATCCATGTGGTTTATATTACTTCCGTGACAGAAGACATAAGCTAATGTAAACCAAAAGCCTATTTTGTCATCAAAGAGTAGGGGTCAGAGTAGTCAAGACTTGCATTGCTTTTGTATCCCAGCCTAGCCTTAATGACTCATGTCCGATTAATTTTAGCTTCAATGTCTACTTTTATAATAATACCTACCTTTCAGAGTTGTTGTGAGAATTTCATAAGAGAATGTGTGTAAAGTGCCAGCCATATACAAGATGTTAAATAAATGGCAGTTCTTAGCAGTGCTATTAGCATTTCTGTTATTAAGCTCCCTAAAGGGATAAGAAGTATTTTCTTGCTTTTCACTTAGCTTACTTCATGGAGCTACATGACTGTACTCTGTGGTGCAAAGACACCTTTCTTTAAAGTATGAATTTGCAATAAAATTAAATGGGTAATTTTCTTGCAACGCCTTGCAGGTTCATTTTTGCAGGGAGCAGAGAAATCCATATCCCTTGTTCGAGGAGGGAGGAGTGAGTACACAGCAGCTTTGGCGTGGGAGAAGGGGAGCTCTGGGCCAGAGGAAAAGGTCTTTTCTGAGTGGTTAGAATCAGTGAAGGAAAATCCTGCTGTGATTAACTTCGAGGTAAGATTACAACATATACGGGTAAAAGCTTAAGTAGTTCTCTAGCAGCCCAAATTGTACCTCATACAATCCCTTTTCCATTTTCCTCTCAGATGATAAAAGACATGTCTGTCTTTACCATACATACACAATCTACTCTTTTTTCTTCCAATGCTAAATTGCTCATCTATTGCTTTGCTATGGAAACAAACATTCTGCAGTACAGTAGTTATAATTCCTAGCATGCATGAAAAACCAAGAAAGAGAACTTAGTGAATATAAGTGCTCGGACTTGCCTTGAGTATTCGCATTCTTCATCTCTCAGTGTATACAGTAAATCTGATTTCTGTGGTTTTCAAGCCGCTTTATCTGATAAGCACTCCTAAATCTTCGTTGATGGCTCTGTGAGATAAATGGATTTTTAGAGTCATTTGGCTTCCTGCTTTTATCACCATTGAATGACATGACCAGTAGAGTGTTTTTCATAATTAGTAAAGAGGTCATTTTTATTATTTATGGAATACTTTGCCCACGTATCAGTCATATGCCATTTAGAACCAGTTTGGCCTAAAACATAACCACATAAAAAAGGCCCCCAAAGAAGCTATTATGTTCATTCCATGTAAATGAAGAAAGGAGAGTTCAGTCATTGTGAAAGTGGAATCATTCACGTGAGGCACTAAGTACATTGATTGAGATCTACAGATTATGGTAGGAAGACGAGATCTAATCACCCAGCTGGGTACTTGTGAGTCATGCCTTGGGCTGAATACTTATTGTTGGGAATTGAAAATGTTAGTAAAATGAGCCCTGAATTGTTGGTTAGCTCTCTTTTTTTTTTTTTTTTTTGGTTACTGTAATTCTTCCATTCATCCTACTGGCAAGTTGATTTCTTCATTATTCCCCACTCCATAGCTTCTCATCTGGTTTCACCAAAAGCCAATATTGTCCCTGGAAAACCATAAAACACCGAAAGCCTTTCTTCCTCATCCGCTCTAGATTTTTCTGCTTGAGCTAAACTTAATGAGCTTCAGCAGAGAATTAATGAGCTGACTAACCTTTGGTCACCTATCTCAGTACTTTAATCAAATATTTAAAGTTTAATGAATTCATGATGTAAGTCCAAGCAAGTGATACCTCATATAATACTTCCTACACAGTAGGATTCTAGGGTGGGTAAATTCCAGATACATCAGACCTGCCTTAGTTTAAGAACAGCAAAAAACAAACCAAACCCACTGTTTTCAAGTCAATTCTGACTCATGGTAATGCTGTGTGTTACAGAGTAGAACTGAGCACCATGTTTTTTTTGGCTGGGTTCATTGTGGAAGCAGATCACCAGCCCTTTCTTCCACGTTGCTGCTGGATGGGTTGGAACTGCCAAACCTTCCCATTAGTAGCCAAGAGCCAACCGTTTGCACCACCCTGGGACCTCTTAGGAACAGCAGAAGCTGGCTAATTTTGCACATGGCTATTTCTTCTTATTGTACCCATTCTAAAGGGGAAAGAAATCCTCCTGCCTTTTGTAGAGGACTTTTCTCCACTGGGCTCAACAGATATACTAGGTTCTGCCATAATTCCTTTGAAGTGTGGAATTTTCCAGGCCTTGCCTTTCATTCTATGAGATTCAGGCAGTGGGATGTGACGATACCTCCTCTTTACCTTTTACCCTTAGCTTGCTCCCATCATGGACTTGCTAAGAAATATCCCCTGTGCAGTGACAAAACGGAACAACCTCAGGAAAGCTTTTCAAGAATATGCAGCCAAGTTCGACCCTTGCAAGTGTGCTCCATGTCCTAATAATGGCCGGCCCACGCTCTCAGGGACTGAATGTCTGTGTGTTTGCCAGAGCGGCACCTATGGCGAGAACTGTGAGAAGCGGTCTCCAGATTTTCAATCTAGTAAGTACCGGTAACTTTTTCTGAGTAACCATCTGCCCTGCCAAAAACTATCCTAGGTTGGTCAATTAAACACACACACACAAAAAATCCCTTCTGTTAGCAACATCCACTGTGTGCAAGCTCACAAGGAAAATAAGCCTGTAAAAAGTAGACTCTAAGGTCAATCAAGCATGGTATAGGTCTCAGCTGTAACCTACCAGTTATGTGATCTTGGAAAAGTTACCTAACCTTTCTATGCTTCATTTTGTTCATCCATAAATTGGGGATAATAGTAGTATCTACCTGAATATTAAAAAAACAAAACAAAAAAGTACAACCCTTATCACAAAAAATAAATAAAAGAGCATGCTATAAAATAAATGATACTATTATTATCTTTATTAGCGTTATTATTAGAAATCATTTTAAATTAGTTTTAAGCCTTTTAGGTATTATAATGTAGAATGAGGGTGGTCTTGTAATAAGGAATAAATCAGAACCAAGGATTTCATACAGGACTAAGTAATGGTCATGGTTACCTCAAATCTTCCTTAGAAAGGGGGTGAGAAGTAGGAATATATCTACTGTCTTTGAAAATGTGATTTGATATTCTATTTGAAGATATTTATATATAAACATATATATATGTTTATTAATAGTTGAAAATGCTTCATAATTCTTGCCATTTTGTTCTGATATTCCGCAAAGGAGGTCACACAGCTAAAAAGTGAGGAAGTCAGTTTGGTCCAGGTCTAAAGCCCAAACTCTCTGAGATGCACCATGCTCCATGGGTGGGTCTTCCTCTGTTCCAGAGGCTGTAAATGGGAACTGGGGCTGCTGGTCTTTCTGGAGCAGATGTGATGCTACTTATAAGAGATCAAGAACCCGACAATGCAATCACCCTGCACCCCAACAAGGGGGCAAACCCTGTGACGGGGAGCAGCGGCAAGAAGAGGACTGTACATTTTCAATAATGGAAAACAAGTAAGGATGGGTAAGGGGAAAGAATGGGGCATCCCCTCACCCCGCCACCAACTAACAAAGAGAGTCAAGATATTTATTAACCTACTGCTGAGAAAGGAATAATTAGAATTTACCTATTCCAACACAGCATACTAGTGGGGCATTGGATCTGCTGCTACTTCTTTCTATGTGATGTTTCCTCTCTGTTTAAATACACACACACAAGTATGTATACCTATATATATATGTATTTATACATATGTGCTTCTACATATATACATATACATACATAAATATGTCTCTAGATACACACACACACTTATTTTTCCCTTTTAGTGGACAACCATGTATCAGTGATGATGAAGAAATGAAAGAGGTAGATCTACCTGAGATAGAAGCAGATTCAGGGTGTCCTCGGCCTGTTCCTCCAGAAAATGGATTTATCCGGGTAAGTGTCCTGACTTTCACTTCAGGTATTTTTATTGTTGTTATTGTTATTGTTAGGTGCCATCGGCTTGATTTTGACTCATCGAGACCCTGTGTGACAGAGCAGAACTTCTCCACAGGGTTTTTTAGGCTGTAATCTTTATGGGAGAAGATCACCAGGTCTTTCTCCTATGAAGCTGCTGGGTGGGTTCAAACTGCCAGCATTTCAGCTGACTGTGTCACCAGGGCCTCCTTTAGGTTCAGAGTTCAAAAAACAGAATTTGAGAAGTATGGTTTTTTTTTAAGGAGAATTATCATTTTCCTATTTAATAATATATCAACTCAAAATGTAAAAAAAAAAATTTAGAAATGCTTTGCCACTATTCCTTCTTGAAATACCCTGGAGATACCTTCAGACCTGGTTGTTTGGCCAAAGGATAACAGGCCCCTTGCCACTATTAAGTTCATATGATAATGACATGTTTATATGAATGGAGACTGGAAGCCGAACACAATGTAGGTTTGGATGACTTGAAAGAATATGCACCTAAGAGCTGGCTGCTTATTTCTGAGTCTGAGCAAACTAGCTCCTGTCCGAGGATTGTTGTGAGAATGAGAAGCTAGTCCTTTCTATAGTCATAGTAGGTGTTGAGTCTGTAATGTCTCATTGGGTTAGAAACCAGTAGCGCTGTTTAGCAATCAAAACAATTTTAATGTACTTTTTAAATTAACTTTATCTCTTTCAATTAAGCCACAATAAGTTTCTATGATTTAAAAAGAGAAAGAAAAAAAAAACTGAATAGTTAAAATCATCAGACAGGCTGGTAGCTTTAGATATAAATGTCCCAGGAGATGTATCATATTTTAAATTGATCACAGAAGGTATGCTCCTGGATCAATTTTACCTTTCTTAACCTTGGCAAAGGCATTAAATTAATCTTTTTTCAACTGCATCATGTCCATGATCAGAAAGCAATAAGCTTTGATTCTCTAAGGCCAGCAAATAAATAGCAACATCATGATAAACAGAGAAAAGATTGAAGTTATCAAGGATTTCATTTTACTTGGATCCACAATCAACACCCATGGATGCAGCAGTCATGAAATCAAAAGACACATTGCATTGGGCAAATCTGCTACAAAAGGCCTCTTAAAGTGTGGAAAAGGAAAGATGTCACCTTGAGGACTAAGGTGTGCCTGAACCAACCCATGGTGTTTTCAATCACCTCATATGCATGCAAAAGCTGGACAATGGATAAGGAAAACCAAAGAAGAATTGACACCTTTGAATTATGGTGTTGAAGAAGAATATTGAATATGCCACAGACTGCTAGAAGAATGAACAAGCCTGTCTTGGAAAAAGTACAGCCAGAACGCTCCTTAGAAGCGAGAATGTTGACACTCCGTCTCACATACTTTGGACATGTTATCAGGAGGGACCAGTCCCTGGAGAATGACATCATGCTTGGTAAAGTAGAGAGTCAGCAAAAAAGAGGAAGACCCTCGAGATGGCTACAACAATGGGCTCAAGTATAGCAACAATTGTGTGGTTGGCACAAGTTCGGGCACTGTTTCCCACTATTGTACACAGGGTCTCTATGCGTAATCAACTCAATAGCACCTAACAACAACAACAGCTAATAAATATCCATGGAGCATAGTTGGCTAATGTATCTTCCATGATTGTTTGTCTTCTGCCCTTGTATAAGGTACCATGTTTAAAAGTTTTAAGGAGAGGAAGTATTTTGGCGGGAAATGTGCTCAAACTCTAGAATGCAAAAGAATCAACTGCAGGGATTGTTAAAACACAGATGACTGGGTCCTGCTTCCAGACTTTCTGATTCAATAAGCCTTAGGTGGGCCCCAGAAATTTCTATATCTAATAAGTTCCTAGGTGATGCTGATGCCGCTGGTTCAGGACCCACATTTGGGAAATCAATCTTTAGGAACAAGGGTAAGCAACTGTGACTCATGGGCCAAATCCAGTCATTACCTATTGTTTTTTTTCTTAAGTAAACTTTTGTTGGAACACAGCCACGCTTATCTGTTTACATATTGTCTATTATTGCTGCTTTCATGCAACAGGAGGTAAGTAGTTGTGACAGAGATGGTATGGCCTGCAAAGCCTAAAATAGTGCACATCTGACCTTTATAGAAACAGTTTGCCAATCTTTTCCCTGGAACATTAACCTCAGAAGTAAGTTATATATTGTCAGATCCAGAGACCTAAACAACTTTTAACCTCTCTATTTACACCAGCTGCTTCCAAAAACTGTTAAAATTATAGACATTCTAGTTTTAATGGCACATAAAAGGTTGAAATAGTGATTCATTATTCTTATGACTCCTTTTATAAAATTAGATTATGTTTCCATTTCAAGAACAAATTCACACTTCGTTTTATTTTGCTCCTTATTAAAAATCTGATCTCTGTCTGACAGTAGTTTTTACTCAAAAGTAATATAATTTTAATTCCTCCTAATGAGAACTTTCTGGAATTTCTAATAACAACATGCCCTTTTATGTAATCAAGCAGAGGAAGGTATGCCTAATTCCAGGCTAGAACAATCATGTGATAATACCCCTGTAGGTAAGTGACAGTGACGTTAGGTAAATTTTCCTTGTTTAGTCAGTCCAGCAGAATGTGTTGTTCTAAACTCGACAGTTGCAACATATCCTTAGAGGCTAGCTTCATAAGAGAAATGGAAATAGATGATTGAGGCAATACTTAATTTCATGGGTAGTATAAGAAAAAATATACATGCAGCCTTTGAATAAAACATCATAATCATTAACACTACTCATCGCTCCATTTTCTCTTGGAAACAAAGCCACACCAATAATAACCAATAATAGGATTTTTTTTTTTTTAGTCTTTATATATTCAGGAAATTAAGAATCTTCTAGGAGACAAGTTGAATTATGTGGCCAAATAATAGCACAAGTTGATGACTGAATTTTCACCTGTCCTAAAATTGCCAACTTCATTTTCTAGTCAATTCTTTGCACTCTTCTTTCTCTCAGTAAAGGAAAAGAGCTTTGTGCTACTATCTCCCTAAGAATAATAGTGTCTTTCATCCTTTCAGCAGACAGTTACTAAGCAAAGACTTGTGAGACAGAGACCTGTACTTGAGTTGCCATTCAAGTGTCAAGGATGGGACCGATAAATGCAATGAACACTATAAAAAATAGGGCTTTGCACAAGTTGCCACCAAAGTTGAAAGGTTGATTCGCCTCATGAAACTGGAGAAGTCAAGGTGGTTTTCACAGAAGAAGTTATATTTGAGTTAAATCTTGCAGAATGACTTTGTCAGGCCAGGAAAAGAGAAAGTGTTGAGGATAGAGGGAATAGCCAGATAAATACACAGAAGCATGAAAGAGAATAATATGCTCAAAAAGTCAAGTGGGTTTATTTTTCATTTTTTGCCAGAATATAGGTTTTATAGGAGGAAGGGCAGGAGGTGAGGATGGTAAAGCAGAATAAAGCTAATATTCCAAGCTAGGTAAAATCCACTTTATCTTGAAATTTGTAAGTGAACCCCCAAATGACAGTAGTTTTACTTTAATTATCCATTAATTGAGAAAATACCTGATCTTCAATAGGTTACTAGGAATTGAGTAACATTTTTCAGTGATTTAGTCGATTAGCCACGATAGTAACTATATATAATTGCTGCATGTATTGATACATTAGGAGCTCTGATGGTATAGTAGTTAAGCACTTGGCTGCTACCCAAAAGGTTGACAGTTCAAACCACCAGCCACTCCACAGGAGAAAGATGTGGCAGCCTGTTTCCATAAAGATTACAGCCTTGGATACTGTAGGGGGCAGTTCTAGTCTGTCTTATAGGGTCACTGTGAATCAGAATAGACTCAATGGCAATGGGTTTGTTTTTATTTTGGTGGGATGCATTATTTATTCCATTTATAACCACCACTTACTGAGTATATAGTGTTTCTGTTCTTGAAATAGTAGGCCACAGGTTAAGAAGCATAGGTTAAGACCACCCTGTACGCAGTAATATATTTATTTACTAGGTTTGCAGTAATAAAATACCACAAATGAGGTAGCTACAAGAACAGTAATGTTTTGTCTTATATTTCTGGAGCCCAAAATTAGGGTATTAGTCATGTTGATTCCTTCTGAGTTCTCTGAGAAAGACTCTGTCCCATGCCTCTTTCTTAGCTTCCGGTAATGACCAGCAATCCTTAACATTCCTTGGCTTATAGATGTATCTTCACATGGCCATCATCTCTCTGTCTCTGTGTATCTGTTCTCCCCTTTTATAAGAACACCAGTTGTATAAGATTAGGACCCACCCTATTCCGGGATGACTGCATGCTAACCTAACTAATAACCTCTTCAAAAACTGTATTTCCAAACAAGTCCACATTCACAGGTACAGTGTTCAAGACTTCAGCATATCTTTTAAAAAATAATAATAATAATAATTCAATTCAAAGCAGGTGGAAAGCAAGTAAAAAAATCTTAATCAATTTATAGCAGCAGTATGTAAGTTGGATTAGAAGAGGAAGATTCTAACAATAAGAGAGACCAGGTAGAAAGTTGTCCTGGCACGAGACAGTAAATTCCCTGAACAAAGGCAGTGATGATGGCACAGGAAAGAAGAAGAGAACTTGAGAGATATTTAGAAGTAGAATTTGAGAGGACTCTGTGACTAAGCAGACACAGGAGTGAACGAATACAAAGAATCCAGGATGACCCTGAGGTGTTTTGAGTTCTTTATTCATAGCATTAATAGTTTCCTGTTTTTTGTTTTAATTCTAGAATGAAAAGAAACTATACTCAGTTGGGGAAGAAGTTGAAATTTTCTGCTTTACTGGATTCAAAGCTGTTGGGTACCAGTACTTCAGATGCTTACCAGACCAGACCTGGAGGCAAGGAGACGTGCAATGCCAACGTGAGAACCCAGGCAGACATTTGGTGTGACTACTCTAAAGAATGAATGTGCCCAATATAAATACAGCATAGTCATACACTTAAATCAGTGTATTTTACTACTTTTTCAGTAACTCTGGTAAAAAGATTTAGTGAAGCAGAAAATAGGACTCCTTTGCTAAAATTAGATTTCAAAATATCATCATGTTTCAGTTCTACTGTCCCTGTCTTTTAGCTTCATACTCACAGGGATGTGAAATATGCACTTGAGAAGAAATTCAGGAAGTCTGCATACCACATATAACCACAGACATCTGCCTTGCCTGCTGCACAAATTGGTACGAGTTGATGAGTCCCAGAAAGATGATACTTACACTCTTTATGTATCATAAATGGAGTTTTTCATGTGATGCAGCTTTCTCCAAGGCACCCCTCCTTGGAGCATAGTCACATCGTTTGCTGAGGAAGAGTAAAGAAAACTCTCAAGAGCTTGTAAACTTTGCACATATCCATGTAACAGTAAAATCAAAAACAAGATTCAAAGCTCAAATGGGGACCCAAAAAAGCTATTATGGTACACCACGAAGCAGAGTTGTGAATGTCAATTAGAATATCCTCCCTCTCTGTTACCCACAATGTAGTGACTTGCTTTTGAGGAAACCCACTAGAGAGAAGAGGCAAGACATTAATTTCTTGAAAAGTAAAGATCCTACTAATGTAACAAAAGTTGATTGTGTCAGAGGCAGTGCCTGAGAAAGGGAACCTCAGGTAATGGAACTAAAGGGAGTTTCTTCGTGGAAGAACCTCAGAGGAAAGTCCTGCGATCCTTTTGTTGTTGTTACTTGCCACAGAGTCAATTTCAACTCATGGCAACCCCAAGTGTGCAGAGTAGAACTGCTCCACAGGGTATTCAAGGCGGTGACTCTTGGGAAGCAAATAGCCAGGCCTGTGATCCCAGGAGCCTCTGGACATGATACAACTGTCAACCATCTGGCTAGTAGTGAAGCACTGAACTATTTTCACCACCCAGGAACTCCCTGGGATCCTTAACTCCCAGGTTTTCTGATTAAAAGGAGGCACTATAGCTTAATGAATGCAGTAAATCTCACTAAAATCACCTCTTTGGTTGTATAAAATCTAACTTCATTTGCTTGAGTATTCTGCTCCACATCTGAAATGTTTTTCTCCTTGCAGGGATAGGGTGCCTCAAGCCAGTTCTGCCGGAAGTCCTCACACTGTCACCCTTCGAAAGAGTATATAAAATTGGCAACTCCATTGAGCTAAGCTGCCCCAAAGGCCTTGTAGTAGCTGGGCCATCAAAGTATACATGCAGTGGGGATTCCTGGACACCACCCATTTCAGACTCACTCACCTGTGAGAAAGGTGAGTAGTAGCTCAGGATTCTGCTGTCTGCTAAGGTGGTGCACCCCAAGATTGGTAGTATATTACCTACAGCAATGCTATCCCTTAAGTGTGTTTTGAGGGAGAAGCCAGAAGATTCTACTGAAGGGCTAGGTTATATTTCATCTTAAGTAAGTAACGAGGTCAGGCAGCAAATGGGGAGTTATTGCTGTAGTTCAAGCTTTCAAATCTTGTCTTTAGAGGGTGAGTTCAACTTTCCTTCCCAATACAAAACTTCAATATTTTGAGGAATACAAGGGCTCTCTTCTAGAAAGAACAGAATTGATAGTTAACTACAAATTTTGAATAAAGGGCCATTAAAAAAGTGTTATGGTTGCTAGGTGCAGTTGAGTTGGTTCTGACGCAGAGCAACCCTATGAACAACAGAACAAAATGGTGCCCAGTCCGGCATCATCGTAACAACCATCGTTATGTTTGAGTCCATTGTTGCAGCCACTGTGTCAAGCCATCTCATTGAAGGTCTTCCTCTTTTTCACTGACCCTTTACCAAGCATAATTTCCTTCTTCAGGAACTGGTCCCTCTTAATAACATGTCCAAATTACGTGAGATGAAGCCTTGCCATCCTTGTTTCTAAGGAGCATTCTAGTTATACTTCTTCCAAGACAGATTTGTTTGTTCTTCTGGTAGTCCATGGTATAGTCAATATTCTTCACCAACACCATAATTCAAAGGCATCAATTCTTCTTCAGTTTTCCTTATTCGTTGTCTAGCTTTCGCATGCATATGAAGTGATTGAAAATACCATGACTTGGGTCAGACTCACCTTAGTCCTCAAAGTGACATGTTTGCTTTTTAACACTTTAAAGAGGTCTTTTGAAGCAAAATTGCCGAATGCAATGCATCTTTTGATTTCTTGACTCCTGCTTCCATGGGTGTTGATTGTGGATTCAAGTAAAATAAAATCTGAGTCAAATGACAACTTCAATCTTTTTCTTGTTTATCATTATGTTGCTTATTGGTCCACTTGTGAGGATTTGTGTTTTCTTTACACAGAGATGTAATCCATACCAAAGGTTGTAGTCTGTGATCTTCGTCCGTAAGTACCTCAAGACCTCTTCACTTTCAGCAAGGAAGGATGTGTCATCTGCATATCACAGGTCGTTTATGAATTTTCCTCCAATCCTGATGCTGTGTTCTTCTTCATATAGTCCAGCTTCTTGAGTAATTCTCTCAACATACAAATTGAATAAGTATGGTAAAAGGATGCAACCTTGATACAACCTGATTTTAAACCACGCAGTGTCCCCTTGTTCTGTTTGAACAACTGCCTCTTGGTCTATGTACAGGTTCTGCATGAGCACAATTAAGCGTTCTGCAATTCCCATTCTTCAAAATGTTATCCATAACTTGTTATGATCCACAGAGTCAAATGCCTTTGCTTAGTCAATGAAACATAGGTAAACATCTTTCTGGTATTCTCTGCTTTTAGCCAAGATCCATCTGACATCATCAGTGTTATCCCTTGTTCCATGTCTTCTTCTGAATATGGCTTGAATTTCTGGCAATTCCCTTTGGATGTACTGTTGCAGCCTCTTTTGAATTTTCTTCAGCAAAATTTTACTTGCCTGTTGTGATATTAATGATAATGTTTGATAATTTCTGCATTCTGTTGGATCACCTTTCTTTGGAATGGGCAAAAATATGAATCTCTCCCACCCAGTCAGCCGGGTAGCTGTCTTTCAAATTTCTTGGCATAGACAAGTGAGCACCTTCAGCACTGCATCCATTTGTTGAAATATCTCAACTGATATTTCATCAGTCCCTGAAGGCTTGTTTTTCACCAATGCTTTCAGTGCAGCTTGGACTTCTTCCTTCAGTACCATCAGTTCTTGTTCATATGCTACCTCCCAAAATGGTTGAAAATCAACCAATTCTTTTTGGTACAGTGACTCTGAGTATCTGGGTATTAAAAAAAGGAGTACACACATAATGAAGCATTTGATTTTAATGTAAAACATAAAAATGGCATTCATCAATTTTCCAGTGTAGGACAAAGGGATTTTATTTCCTGTGTGGTCTCCTGACTTGAGTTTCAAAGCATCTTCCTCAAATAAAGCACACTCATAACTCTTCACCTATGTTATCTCATATCAGTGTCTCTAAAACAATGATTTTTAACTCCACGAGGGACACTTTTCCAGAAAATACCTATGGCCAGGCTGCCATCCCCAACATACTGATTTCACTGAACTGGGGGAGGGCCCAGCATTTGTTTAAAAGCTCTTCTAGCTAATCCAAATGTGCACCCAGAGTAAAGAACCGTTGTTTTGAAGAGAGCTGAAGCATATTGAAGAAAACTGACTAGAAAATACTTTTAGATTAAATGTGGTTTTTTTTCCTTGATTTTTTACAGAAGTCCCATCCACAACTAATTTAAAACAAATTTTTTGCTGATCACCTTTATTAAATTGTTCAATGTTTTTGACCTAGTTGTCATAAGAATACTCCTTTCTCTTCCTTTATTGTGTCAGTTTATTTAATATTTAATCACCTTGCACAATTACAATAACAAGTATAAGCCAAAAACCAAACCCATTGCTGTTGAGTTGATTCCAACTCATCGCGACCCTGTAGGACAGAGTAGAACTGCCTCATAGGGTTTCTAAGGAACGGCTGGTGAATTCGAACTCCTGACCTTTTGGTTAGCAGCTAAACTTTTAACCACTGGGCCACCAGCTATAACAACTATAAAAAAAAAAAAGCTGGCATAAATAGATTTGCAAATAAAGAAGATTGTTAGTATACATATAGCTCAACAGGTGGCTGGTACAAGGGCACTGGAGAACAGTAGTTAATTTGGCAAGACAGTTAATTGGAGGACAGTTATGAGAGCTTCTGTTAAAATTCATATCTTCCAAAGTTCTCAATATACTTGCTGAAATAATTCCTCTTTTGTAATCAGAGAATTCTTGTGGAGGTAGCTGAGATCAGATATGATTTGGCCTGTTTTACTTATGGAAAAGCCAGAGGCACAGAGAGGCTAAATTAAACATAAGGTTACACGGTCTGGGTCAAACAGAGACTAGACACCAGCTCCGCTAATTCCTCCAAGCTCTTTGCCATGTTGCCTTCTTTATTCTCTTCTCAGCATTTATAAAATATTTAGGGAAGGAGGAAATTAATATATTGAGTAACATTAAATAACATTATTGGTATGGAGACCTCTTGAGAATCTTTCAGGTTAATATTGTATCTTGCTTTCACTTGAAGCCTGATGTTGTCAGAGGGATGGGCAACTGCTGGCTTTAGAGAGTTAAAATCCCGGGGTACCTTAGGGAGGATCCTCCTCCCTATATACATAATGGTGCATGTGTGTGAGCTCAGATGCACAATACAACTCTGTGATTAGAAAAGAAATTTAAATCATAATCTAAACTAAGATACGTTTTATATCTAGATAAAGGAGATAAATATCCTACGTTATATGCTTCCTCTCCTACAATACTGAAAGAACTAAAGATCAGTGAAGGGAGTCATAGAAGGAGAAACAAAATAATCAATAAATCAGAACGCTCTTTCCTCTCAATGTGTGGAGAACAGTAAGGTAAAGAGAATTTTAGGCTGTCACTTGGCCGGGGAAAGACTCTTACTTCTTTCTATGTGAAAGAGGGTGTCACTTCCTGCAGGAGTGAGTTGCTGTATGCCTTCACAGTTCCTTCTTTCTTCTGAGGAATTGACACCTCCTACCTCACTTCAGAAGATCCCCTTGCCCTCAGCACTTTGAAGACTGAGTAGTGTTTTCATCCACATGTAGCTCGCAAATCCCCGGGAGTGTGGGGCAGCTGAGCACCAGCTCAGGCTTCTACGCTTAGTGGGGAAACAAAGGCTCCTTCCATGTGATCACTGAAAATTTCTAAACACTAGTGACAGAGCAGTGCTGTGTGCTACGTGAAAGCTGATTCTCTTTGGAAACAATCTATAGCTTGGACTCTCTGCCGGAACTAAGTGTGGATTTATTTACAAAGGGCAAAGATGCATAGCTACACACACACAAAAAAAGAAAATCAATCCCAAGTCAGTGTAAATCTTAGTACCTGAGGCCTTACAGGCTGCACATCTCCATGTTCATGGAGGTTCTGGGCTGAATTTCATCATATGGAATGAGGGTCCTAATAGTCAGTAATAGTAGGAAATGAAGAAAACCAACCAAATTTTAAAAATCTTTATTTTTACGTCTAGCATAAACCTCCTTCCCCTATCAAACCTTCTAGCTGGTAGGTTAAGAGAAGAAACTATGAGCTGAATAACCTGCTCTGCCATCTAATGTAGCAGACTATCTAGATAAAGCCTGCCTACTGCTTCTTCCTGACAATTACTTTCTTACCAAGGCCATTTTGGTTCTGTGAATGTCAGATCCAGACCAGGGAGTTCTACTGTCATCCAACAGGCTTGGGAGGTCAGCACCAGCTCCAACTCAGCCAGTTAAGGTTCTCTGGGTGGGCCTCAACAGCAAACAAAGAAACCCAAAGTTTCTCCTTTCATATAATATACCCCAAGTGTTATTGTTGTTGTTGGGCTTTAGTCCAAATTACCATCGTCTTTCACCTGAACTACTATAATATCCTCATAGATTGTCTACCCATGGCCCTCTTGTCCACCATGACTCTCCAAATCACCATGCCTTCTCCATGGTGAAGCCAGCATGAATTTCTTTTTCAAAATCCAGATCTGATTTTGTCATACAACCATCTGCATAAAACCCATCAAAGACTTCCCCCTGTTTATAAAATAAAGACAAATATCTTTCAAATGTCCTATAAGATGCTGCACAGCCTGGAAACCATCTACTCTCTGGCTGCTTCTTGCTCCATGGTCTTCTTTCTCTCTACTTCAATCACACTGGCCTCCTTACAGTTCCAGGAAAGTCACAGGCTGCCTCTCTTTTGAGCACATTTTATCTAATACTTTCTTTCCTTTGAACACTCTCCATTCTCCCCATTTTACCATTCCCAACCTTTCTGGCTACATCAATTTTCTTGATTATATGCTTTCTCTTTAACAGCACTAATAGCAGCAGCAATTCTATCTGTATTACTGTGTTTGATTACTGTCTATCTGCCCCAAAAGACTGTAAGCTCTATGAGCAGAAGGTCTGGATCAGATTTTACTCTATCCACTATGCCCAGAACCTAGCACAGTGCCAGAAACACTTTAGGTGCTCAATACATATTTGAAAAACAAATGAACATAAATATCGCTAATTCTATTTTCTTTAGTTCTCTGAATTTAATGGCAATTTGAGGTTGAAAAATGACAGCTCGTGAGAACTGGAAAGAACTTTTCCAATAGAATATTTCATGACAACGTATTTGGAAAATCCAAAATGAGTGCTGTAACTCCAGGAGATAAATGAGAATCTTTCACCACTGCCTCCTTGCCCTGAATTCAAGCTTCCCATGTAGAGTCCTGTGGTGCACTTTTCTTTTATCTCTTTTTGTTTCAGATATTCTGACAAAATTACAGGGCCATTGTCAGCTGGGACAAAAACAGTCAGGATCTGAATGCATTTGTATGTCTCCAGCAGAAGACTGTAGGTAAGAGAGACCCTATGGACTGTGTCTGGAAATTGGAAAAGCCAATCTAGGGTAACCAACTTGGTGGAGGAGTTGAGCTTATTGATGCACAAACATGGAACATATTAATTTTTCACATGACTTATACCCCTGTGCTCCGTTGAATGCTTCTTTCTCCACTTGGTAGCAAGCTTTCTTAATTATCGTTCAGCTTGCATCCCTAAGTTTGCTTGGCTTTTGTTTTTTAAAACAGTCCTATTTGGGCTATAAGGATTTATTCCTGTCCATTTTAAAACTCCAGACCCAATTATCTCAAAGCTCTTCCCCTTTCCCTTAAATATAGGAAAAAATTGTGATTCTAAAAGCTTGAAACGGAAAAAATGTTATGACCATGGACTTCACACACACACACACACACAGCTTTACCAATTTATTCCTTCATGCTGCGGCAGAGAGCATGGAGAAGAAAAATGGCAGGTCCGCATGTGACTGCCACTACTGCCTCCTCTGTGTTCGTGTAACTGCCTTTTCTTTACATGAACCAACCCAGAAGTGGCAAGGTTGCTTAAGAGCTAGTTTCAGCTAAGTTTAACAGACAAATCCAAAATATCATTAGCTTAAAATAAAATTTTGCTTCTCTATTGCACAAAATAAATGCAGAGGTAGGAAGCTGAAGGCTAGTAAGGTGACTTTGTCATTTCATGTGGGGCTGAGTGTCTTTCCAGCTCTCTACTCTAACATCTTTAAAGTTATTTCTTGATCCAAGATTGCTCTGCCAGAGCAGGGAAGAAGAAAAACTAAAAATGGGCACATCTCCTCTTTTTAAGGAGATTTCCTGGAAAACCCATCACCTGATTCCTCCTTACTAACCTTCACTTACTCACATGGTGTATTGGGTTGAATAGTTTCCCCCAAAGTGCGTCTCCTTCCTGGAGCCTCAGAATGTGACCTTATTGGGAAACAGGGTCACTGCAGATATAATTAGTTAAGTTTACATGAGGTCATACTGATGTAGGGTGGGCCCTAACCTAATACGACTGGTCCCCTTTTTATGAGAGACAGACACAGAGAGGCACAGAGGGAAGATCACCATGTAATGAAGAGGCAGAGATTGGAGTGACCCCTCTACAAGCCAAGGAATGTCTCGGGCTACCAGAAATTAGAAAAGGCAAGGAATTATTCCTCCCATAGAATCTTCAGAGAGAGCACGGTCCTGCAAACATCTTGATTTCAGACTTGTAGCCTCAATAACTGTGAGAGAATGAATTTCTGTTGTTTTAAGCCACCCAGTTTGTGGTACTTTGTTCAGGCAGCCCTAAGAGACTAATAACGCATGGCTACACCTACCTGCACAGTGGCTGCGACAATGGGTTTAAGCATAACCGTGATTGTGAGTATGGTGCAGGACCAGGCAGTGTTTCATTCTATTACATATAGGGTCGCTAAGAGTCCACACAGACTCAACAGCACCTAACAACAGTAACACCTGCCTGCAAGGCACGCAGTAAAATGCAATCTTTTGGCAAGATGCACAGCCACTCTGAACAAAACTAGAGTTAAATTACTAAGGAGGAAAGAATTACTCAGCCATAAAGAAAAACGAAGTCCTAATACATGCTACAACATGAATGAACCTTGAAAACGTTATGCTGAGTAAAACAAGTCAATCATGAAAGGAAAAATATTTTGTATCTCACTTACACGAAATATCTAGAATAGGCAAGTGTGCTGAGACCACAGTTTATTCATGGTTAACAGGGGTGGTGCCGTTGTTGTTGCTAGGTGCCGTCGAGTTGATTCCGACTCATAACAACCCCATGTAAGGGAGTAGACCTGCCCCATAAGGTTTTCTAGGATACAGTCTCTACGGGAAGGAGTCCTGGCGGTGCAGTGGTTAAGTTATCAGCCAAAAGTTCAGCAATTCGAACCCACCAGCTGCTCTGCAGGAGAAAAATGTGGCAGTCTGCTTCTGTAAAAGTTACAGTTCAGAAACCCTGTGGGGCAGTTCTGCTCTGTCCTATAGGGTCACCATGAGTCGGAATCGCCTTAGTAGCCATGGGTTATATTTAAGAAAGCAGATCGCCTGATCTTTCCTCCTCAGAGCCACTGAGCGGATTCAAACGACCAAACATTCAGTTAGTAGCCAAGTGCTTAACCGTTGTGCCATGAGTGCTTCTTACCAGGGGCAGCAGGGAGGCAGAAAGGGAGGAGTCATTGTTTTGTAAGCAATGAGTTTCTGTTTATGGTGATGGGAAATTTGGCAATGATTATGGGTGATGATAGCACAACATAATTAAAGTAGTTGATATCACTAAATTGTACACCTAAAAAATGTTGGAGAAAAGAATAGAGAATGATGGGGTTGGAAGCCAAAAGACTTGGTCACAGTTACGATGTTTCACTTTTAACACTGATTATGTTAAAGTCATGTTCTCATGTTCTTCTGTGCTGTAGGTGACCAGATGCTTATAAAAACACATTTATTGGTTTTTGTTTTTTAGAGGGGTCTTTTTCTGATAATTCCACTGACAGGGGAAAGATTCCACTCAAAGGCGGTTCTATTCAGCACAAGCAGCCCACCTCATAACTTCTTGTTGCTGGAGTCCCTCACTCAGCAAAAAGCCCTCTTGGGAATACCTACACTTTTTACATTGTCCACTTAATCCAGAGGAAATTGCTTTCTTAATCTTTGTCCTACCAAATGGTAGAAATACAGACTACCCCCTGGAACTCCTCTCTCAGTTTGTCCATAACTCAATAGCCTCTTTCTGTACAACTCGGGCCTCTTATATTTGGAGTTGGAGGAGCTTGTGTAGTGGCTGGACCCACAGCTTAGATTCTCTGCATTTAGAAAGCCATCTTTTGTTCTCAGCTGTGGGTTCTAGAGGCCAGTTCCTGGAAACAATCTTACACACTGGTGCACTGATTGTTGACTCTAAAGTTGTCTTCAGAGAGGATACACAAGTTGGAGCAACCGCCATCATGTCCTCTCAGCAGGAGAAAGACTGTGACTACTTGTTACATCTTGGTGGTAGGACCTACTTAGATTAAGCAGGTTACCCAGGGAATGACTTCAAAGCTTATACTCTTAGTCAGAATAAGGTCACACTTCAAAAGCTACTTAATGGTATAAAACTGTATATGACAAGTTCTAAATTAATGTTGCAATCAGTGAGTGTTAGAGAATTGAGAGGAAGTACAGACTATCATGGGCTAGGCTGGTAAAAGAAACTTCAAAATGTAGCCAAGAATCGAACTGAACACAGAGGAGAAAGAATGTATTGTCGACTGAGCAGCGCATGAGATGGCAGCAAAAGGAGAATAGTGTTTTCATGCTAAAAAAGCAAAAAAAAAAACAGTGGCTGTCGAGTCAGTTTCAATACATGGTAACTCCATTTGTGTCAGAGTAGAAATGCTCTTCATAGAGTTTCCAATGGCTGTGACGTTTTCGGAAGTAGACCACTAGGTTTCTCTTTTGTGGCACCTCTGGGTGAATTTGGAAACCCCGGTGGCATAGTGGTTAAGAGCTACCTATGCTAACCAAAAGGTCAGTAGTTCAAATCCACTAGGTGCTCCTTGGAAACTTTATGGGACAGTTCTACTCCATCCTATAGGGCCGCTGTGAATAAGAATCGACTCAACAGCAATGGATTTGGTTTTTATTTTTGGTTTGAGTGAATTTGAACCATCAACCTTTACCATTTGTCTCATCCAGGGACTCCTTTTCTTCAGGTTAGTAGATAATAAATACAATTGGCAGGTGATGAGGCGGAATTTTTGAGGATAGGAAATAACACTAGAAGAGAAGTCAGCTGCAGCCAATTTATGAAAGATCTTGATTATCAGAGTTTAAGAATTCAGACTTTAATTTGTGGAAAATTGGGAGTTAAAGGTTAAAATGAAATTTTAGAAAAATTAATCCCAGGCAGCATGAAGGATAAAATGGAGGGATTAAAAAGAGAGAGATTGTAAGTGGTAAGTTAACATAATTAACTGGTTATACACCCTTTCTTTTTTTTCTGATCTTCACATGTAAACACTTGCTTTCCTTTCTTGGACAGCTCTTATTCAGAAGAACTCTGTGTGCTTGATACAGCCTCCAGCCATCACTTTACTTCATCTGCTTGTGAGTTGTCGGCTGAGAAATGTTTGAATAACCAACAACTGCATTTTCTACATGTTGGTTCCTGCCAAGATGGTCCACAGTTAGAATGGGGCCTTGAAAGGGTAAAACTTTCATCGGATAGCACAAAGAGAGAATCCTGTGGCTATGACACCTGCTATGACTGGGAAAAATGTTTAGGTAAGCTCCAGGCCTGGCTACACACTGTAATAGAAAAGCTCTTCCTTAACCTTCACCCCAGCTAGTGTATCTTATTTGCATATATACGTGATCTTCCTTAATAATTCCTTTTCATTAATCAAAAATAATTCCTTTTCATTGTAAAAAAATTTTTTATATAAAATGATTTAAACAGAAGGAAAAATACATGACCTGCCCGCAATTAGAAGTAACTACCTTAATAATATTGAGGTGACTTAAATTGTTTATATAAACAGAAGCCCATAAAAAACTTGGCCCAGGGACCTCACACACCTCGGGAGTGGCCGTGTATATAATACAGATTCTTAAAAAATAAGATGGGACCACACACTACCTGCTATTTTATATATGGCCTTTTTGTACCTAATGTATCATGAAACTATTTCAATGTCATTGTGTATTATTCTGTCACATCATTTTTGATGTCTGCGAGAAGTCCATATGGATTTTTGTGATTTATTTAACTAATACTGTTAGGCATTTGGATTTTTTCCCACTGTTTCGCTATTATAATCAGTGTTTTGATAGATAAATCCATCACAGAAAAATTTATAATCTAAGATTTCCTTAGGATATACCCTAGAAACTGGAATTGAAGATAGAAGTTATTTTAGAACATATTTATTTTTGTATTTTAAAATATATGAATATATATTTTAAAAATATAGCAAACCCAGTGCCATTGAGTTGATTTAGACTCATTAGCAACCCTATAGGACAGAGTAGAACTGTTTAAAAACGTATTTAAAAACAAATTTTGTTGATACAATGTATCAACTTGCTTTGCAGAAATGTTTTTACCATATTATATTCCTACCTACAATGTACTATAGTGACCTGCCCTCTTACATGTTCACCAAACCTGGAAGTTATCACTCTTTTATATCCCTGCCAACTTGATGATTAAAAGTGGCACTGCATTTCTATTTTCCATAATTTATTGGCTATTGGAATTTCATTTGTGAATTGTTTTGGAAGCAGGAACATCACAGAAGTACATTCACTCTAAAATGAAATATGACTCTGAAGTAGCCTAAATAAGCTTCATATAATACGCAAAGGTGAGTTAGAAATTAGGATGTAACAGAACCCAGATAGGCAGCTAGATTTCTCTTGTGACACATTTTGAGAAATTATCTTAAATCAGGGCAGAAAGTATGCAATGGGAACTTAACTGAATTGTTATTCTAAATTTTGCTAAAACCATCTTGCTTTTGCAAAAAAAAAAAAAAAAAGACAAAAGCGTTATTGTTCCACTTGACTCTGCTTTCACATTCCAGCCCAGTGTTCTTGAGCGTAGTACTGGAAAAGAGAGAGGTCTTACCTCCCAAGTCCAGTTCCTTCCTGATACACTGAAAGTCGATCATCAGGCCCCATTTCCCTTGAGCAGGCACAGAATTGAACTCATGACAGAGGGTGGACACGGGAGGCATAGTCAGCAGGCCACACCTGCTGGCAACAAACCAGGAGATCAACATCTGAAGCTTCCAACCTTGGTACCACACAGGGCCCAGTGTATACATTGCTTAATTGTAATCAGTGCTACCTTGTAGATAAAAACTACTATGCCTTTTTATTATTATTATTTTAATGATGCTTGACCAACATTATTACCCTACTGGCATCTGTCCCAGAAACAATAATTTGTGGTAGAAAATAGCTGAAAATGTACAGCATTTTGTACTCAAAATATCACTCTGGGAATTGCTACTGTGAGAATGCTATTTTCAAAAATACGTACAGAAAATAATGGGATTTTGGACAGCAGGGAGGATAAAAATGATCCCTAAATATACTACAATAGGTAGGTCAAGTATTTGGGGATGTGTTTAGTGAGTTGCTTCTGTTTTTTCTCATTTATTGTGGATAAAAGGTCTTCATGGAACTCTTCTATTCCAAGACATTTTTTTCTGCTGTTTTCCCCATAAATTATTCTTTTCAAATCTGACAGAAAAATAATATGTAGTTTACAATTTCATCAAAATATCTGCCTTTACTATTACCCCTTTGCTGTACATATATCTAAATCCCTGCAGACTCCAGGACTCTAAGTTTGTCTAAAAAAAGAATAATAAAAAGTTTGAACACTTAATCAATATGGCTTAAATTAGCATAATGTCTTGGGGTAATCAATTGAAACTTGGATATTTATTAAGAAGGGTTTTATTTAAATAATTTAAAATATGTTTTTGGTTTTCTCACAACCAGAAACTCATGTGAAATTGGTCACTACAGATTGTAAGCGCAAGTAAGCTCGTGCTTACCTTCCTTACCAGGTAATCCGTCCTGGCCAGAGACTGTAAATTTGAAAAGAGGCTTTGATTCTGTAGGAAAGTGCTGTGGGGTTGGGAGAGAGATAGATGCCAGACATACTTAGAAGCAGAACCTTTGATGTGGTGAAAATGTGAAATCGTTCACTACAGATGATCTGGTAAGCAAGACAAGCACTGTGTTTACCTTGCTATTGGATAATCTGCCCCGTGCTAGGTAAACAATAACTACAAACATACTAAAACAAGGCCAATGAGAAAAGATAGAAAAGAACAGGTTTAAGACATTGTGGAAACAAAGCTGACAGGAGACGGTAATTGATCGGTTTATTAGTGCATTCTGCTTTCATATCCAGATCACCCCATTCAACCTCAGCTGGGATTTGGGGGCTTTTGCCTTTGTTTAAGCTTTTTCATTCATTGCCATCAAGGAGCTCATCACTCTGGGAAGGAGTTAGGTGAAACCAAACCCTAAGGTATTGTGATGAGTCATACTATCTCCTCTTCCATTGCAGCCTCCACTTCCAAATGTATCTGCCTGTTGCCCCCTCAGTGCTTCAAAGGTGGAAACCAACTCTACTGCGTCACAACAGGATTGTCAACAAGGGAGAAAACATTGAACATCTGTGAAGTGGGAGCTATAAAATGTGCCGGGAGGAAGCTGGAAATACTGCATCCTGGGAGGTGTTTGACCTAACACAATTACTGATAAACAGATTTACTATCCAACTATAATCCCTACGGTCAGGCATTCTTGTTGAAACAGCAAACTGGCACGTCCAGGAGTTGCTGACAGAACTCTTCTGTGTTGGTTTCGTATAGTTAAGCTCCCCTTACGCCCGTCATAGACGTCCCTGTCCAGTTCCAGCCCACCCCTCCCTGAAGCACAATAACTTGCACATCAGCCTAGTAAATTCTCTAGCTCACTGATTCAGTTACATTGTACTAAAATGATGGGACTTTTGAGGACCTTATGAAGCCTATGATATTAAGCATTCTCACAAACAGAAATAAGAACAAAAACCATACGTTTTCTTTAATTATTCAATAAATGTAGAAATCTACAACAGCTTGTAAAACAACCTCCATGCATTCATTCAACAAATAATTCCTGAGTGTCTACACTGTGCCAAGTCCTGTTCAGGTGCTGGGGAATCAGCAGTGAATAAAACAGACAAAAACCCTTTCCTTCAGGAAGCTCACATTTATGTAGGGGAAGATATCAGTAAATAAAATAAGTATGTAAAATATATGGTCTGTTTGGTGGTAGTAAGTGCTATGGGAAAAAAATGACGTAGGGAAGGGAAAGCTCCACTTTGAGGTGTTATTGCCTGCAAGGGAATACCTGTAATAACACCCATCACTGTGAGGATAACCAGATTCAAGCGGAAACTACTTTGTTTAAAGTAGTTAAGAATAAACTTCAGGAGTTCCGTCCTCTCAGGAAGGAGAAAAGAGATTTTCTTTGCCTTGGCTAAAGTGCATCACAAAGCTTTTAAGCTGAAGTATGTGATGGAAGAAATATGGTCAGAGAATTGTGAAGGAATAATTTTTAGAGTAAATCACATCGTTCTTATTTAGGCCATACCAGGTAGACACCCATTTCTTAGAGAGGCCAGGATATCATTTTGAATTGGGGAAGAGGAGGGTCTTGAGAACAGTGGTTCCAAATATTAGCTTGCATCTGAATCACCTGGAGGGCTTGTTAGATACAGACTAATCATACAAATGGCTGGGACTTAGCCCAGTTTCTGATTCAGTAGGTCCAAGGTGGGGCCTGAGAATTTATAGTTCTAACAATTTCCCGGGTGATGCTGCTACTGCTGATCAGGGGACCACACTTTGAGAACTCCTAGTTTAGAGAAAAAAAAACAACCAAACCAAACCTGCTGCCATTGAGTCGATTCCGACTCATAGTCGGACCCTATAGGACAGAGTAGAACTAACTGCCCCATAGAGTTTCCAAGGAGTGCCTGGTGGATTTGAACTGTTGACCTCTTGGTTAGCAGCTGTAGCACTTAACCACTACACCACCAGGGTTTCGTGGTTTACTGAAGGAGTTGCCAAACAGATATCCTGAATTAAACCAACCAGCCAAACTCAGTGCCGTGGAGTCGATTCCAACCCATAGCGACTCTATAGGACAGAGTAGAGCTGCCCCATAGAGTTTCCAATGAGCGCCTGGCGGTTTCGAACTCCCAAGCCTTTGGTTAGCAGCCCTAGCATTTAACCACCACAACTCCAGGGTTCCCCTCCTGAATTAGCGATCGAATTTTCAAATGAAACCTACCCAGCCAATCTCCAAGCAGGCAAATGGAAGCCAACTCACTTCCTCTAAAACTCATTAGAACTCCCCCCAAGTTGCGGGGCCAGGGGGTATGCACCACAGACACCTAGCAGCACATTAAATGTGTTAACCGTTCCTCCTCCATCTTGGTAATCATTGGCATGTTGGCAAAATCGAATATCTTGCAATATCAAAAGAGAAGAATGAGGATGGAAAAAACCCAGAAACAGAAAATGAATGTTTCTGGTGTAACAACAGTTGAATGGAACTTTTTATTTCCCGGAATTCAGTAAATGAGACTCCAAACTAAGGGCAAAGAGGCATTAAATACTCCCACGCCGTAAGGAGCTCCATTAATAACTGGGTCAAGAAAATTTCCTCAGGATTGAATTGGTTCTGCTCTACTCAACTCTCATACCAGCCCCACAACTTTCCAGTTTGTGAAACAGGACTAGAGGAGGGAGGGAGCCCTGGGAATCTCCAGCAGCTGCATAAATGTCTACAGTGAGAGTGAGTCCTTTTCCTCCCGTGGTGAAGAGCAGGATCCTGAAAGTATCCACTAAAACTAGGCCACCAAAACCCCAAAAGAATTATTGGTAGGTTGCGGGGGTTCCTGCAACCAGGATGTAAAAACACCACCCTCACCAGCTGGGTGCTGCGGAATCTTAGAGCTGCCGTTGGAGAGGGGAATCCTGGAGGGGTTGCTCCATCCGGGGGGGAGGGAAGGAGTTCTCCCTTGCATCAGCGTGAGACCACTTCCTGCCTAGGGAATGCTGAAGGCACGATGCTTCCAGCAGTGGCCTGCGGTGCTCTGCCTGTGAGAGGGGATTGGAGTGGTATGACTGGGAAAAAGAGGTTGCAGCCCTTTCTCCATTTGAGTCCCAAGGTCCTGCAAAGGAATGGAGAAATTAGGTGGTGCTGTGCCTCTGCACGAAGTTATACAGAATGGAAGAAAGGCAGCAGCTCTGAGGCTCTCCCCAGTCCGGGACATGAGCCTCTGGAAACCATAGAAAAGAAGTACCCCACACGGGGAGGTCTTGGATTAGGAGTAAACCAAATAACCACCCTCAGGCAACTGACAGAAAATATGGGACTGGTCCCAGATTTAATTAAGAGGAGAGAAAAATGGAATTTGACAGAGAGCTGTGATTAGGAAAAAAAAAAGTCTTTCTCTTTACAACCCATAGTATAATAAATGGGTTATACAAACTATTACATTCATATTGTTTGATTAATATCAGTCATTCTTGCTTTAAATTATTTTACATTCTTTTACTTGCAATCTTCCCTTTTAATGGTGATTAACGGGTCTTTTTACCACTTCAGCTACCTTTGTTTTAAAGATTTTTTTTGAGTGCACTAGTCCATTAAAGTTTGCGTTAGGTAAATTTGCATACCATTTACCAGTTAAATTTTCACTCTCATGTTAATATTAATGTAGCAATTTGGTACAAGTGTTAAGAGCTAGTGGTAAAATTATCATCATGAACCAGAGAACAGAACTGAAATGTATTAAATATCTGTAATTTGGACCTAGAATTGCCAACTCAGTCCTAGAAGATTAAATAAATTCCAGATCAAAGGTAAAAAGCTTTATCCTCTTAGGTTACTGGAGATGAAAACTAAGTACTTATGCTTGTAGTTTAAGTAACTAGAAACCAACTCAGATCTTTTTTAAAATATGTATTTTAATTTTTGTTGGTTCCACAGGCAAGATACTGCCGAAATAAATGATACCCCCAGTTTAATGAATTTTATGACTAAAAAAAAAAAAAAAAGACATGTTAAATATCCTAGATGGCCTAGAGGCAGAGACACAGCACAGCTCTATGATCATAATTTTAGATTCCTGTCCTCTGGTGAGGTGACATTCAAGCTTAACTAAAGGTTTTCTCTTTCTGTGTAGTCTTCAGTAAAGCTCTCTAAATTCTAGAATCTGTTCTTGTTTTGTTCTTTTTCCGTAAAAACCTTCAACTCCCACAACCAACATTTCTTAATTTTAAATATTGAGCTTTTATGTTATTCCCAAAAGAGCACTCATAAACTAAATCCAATCCACATGTCCCTCTCTAAGTCCTGATGGTAATGAAAATCTGACAGATCATGATGTTTCTGGTTGGTGTAGGGCACCAGAGTACCCTGGAGCTTGATTAATTGGGTTCTAAATGTCTGGCTGTCTCTAAGGTCACCTTTGTTTTTGTTTTGGGGTTTTTTGTTTTTGTTTTTTAAAATGCATCATGTGTGAAATCAATGAGGCATCAAGTTTCTAACCAAACAATTGGCCTGCAAAATTATATTTGTATCCCACCTGGTTATGAATGTGAGACAGACCACTGCTACCCTATTTATCTTCTTGACAAGTTCTAGCTGCACAGCCTCAGTTCCCCATGTCAACTGTCAGTTATTACAGGCATTCGTTACCAATCAAGGGGCTCCAAGGGACAGATGGTACATTGAAAATCATGCTCACAAATATTTTTATAGAAAGATGTTCATTACATTATTTATAGTAGCAAAAATGACAGACATTAAATGTCCAATAATAAATTATGGTCTCCCCCTATGATGGAACAGTATGAGGCCACTAGCAAGCATGTTTTTAAAAAGATTTTAAGGCACAAAATAAAAAGTAAAAAAGTCAGACTACAGAATATATGTGATTATATCTATGAAATGTGTGTATACAAATATAAATACTTTTAAAAACATTTTGCATCTATCTCTAGATGCAAAAATGGCGCAGTGGCATCCAACCTAGTTTAATTTCAGGGGGTGGAGAGAGAATCAAGAATAGCATCAGCCCAAGGCTGATTTCTACGAGGTGGAGGTCAGACATACTTCCTATCTCCAACCTGTTTACCGGTACTGACACCAGCCATCCCTTTCACGGCACTCTCTACTTCTCTACTGTGTTCAATAATTCCTTGCAATGGCCACAGAACTCATATACCATACTCACAGTTGTGGGATTTATTAAGGAAGTAACAAATTACAATTCGAAATTTCGAATGACTCAGGATACAGTATTTTGATCGGGACAACTTCTCTTGGCTCTCGGCTCTTGGCCCCTCGGCCCCTCACCCTGGCCTCTGCCCTACTTGGGCAAGTTTTTCTTTAACTCTGCTAGTAAGTGCCTGGAGGCATCCCACAGTGCCAACAAGCCTCCTGCCTGAAGCTGCTCAGCTCTCTTGCTCTGTGGTTTGGCATGCCCACTGTAGCCTCCTTAATCCATGGGCCAGGAAGCCCACCGTGCAGTCTTGCACTGGTCTTCTGGTTCTGCTGCTACCGTTTCTCTGCTGCTGGACTCCTGCCATCTCACACCATCTCTGGTATTACAACTTACTCTGGCTTCTGGGTCTCGGAGGTTCTCAGTGCAGGGACTCTGGGTTCAAAAGACACGATCTGCTCCCAGCTATTCTTGATGGTAGTGAGATCCCCTTCCTAGCCTCTGGAATTGACTCCTATTATTAATTGAATTGTATCTCCCAAAAATATGTATTGTAAATCCTAACCTCTATGCCTGGGGTTATAATCCCATTTAGGAATGAGTTGTTATGTTATGAGACAGGATTAGTATACAGTGCATCTTCAGTCAATCTCTTATAAGATATAATACGAGCAGATTATGTAAGCAGGGATGGGGGAAGATTGATGCCAAGCCACATGGAGACCTCCAAAGAACCAGGAAACAGAAGCTGAAGAGATAAGGATCTTCCTCCAGAGCCCAAAGAGAAAGAAAGCCTTCCCATAGAGCTGGTGCCCTGAATTCACACTTACAGCCTCCTAAACTGTGAAAAATAAATTTCTATTTGTTGAAGCCATCCACTTGCGGTATTTCTGTAATAGCAGCACTAGATAACTAAGACAGCTCCCTTTAAAACTAGCAGAGTGGCAAAACTGACTAATCCCCTTGTTAGGGTTCCACATACCTTATTTGTATGGTCCTGGTCCCACAAACATTCCATGCATGTTATTTACATTATTAGCAACCTGCCCATTCCCCTTGGTGGGCCACAAGCACCTTATTTGCACAGTCCCACCTAATCATTTTGTAGGAGTCAGAAGTCCCTGTCTAGAAAACCCCTTCCAAACCAAACCCATTGCTGTCGAGTTGATTCCTATTCATAGTGACTCTATAGCACGGAAAAGAACTGCCACATAGAGTTTCCAAGAAGCGTCTGGTGGATTTGAACTGCTGACCTTTTGGTTAGCAGCCGTAGCTCTTAACCACTACGCCACCAGGGTTTCTACCCCTGGCTAGAAAAAGGGCCTATTAATTCACTGTACTGTGCTGGAATTTGGAGTGATTTTTCTGGGATTTATATTTTCTACACTTTCTAAGTTTTCTGCTTTATGCTTTTCTGTATTTTAAAAATTTTTTACAATCAGCGTGAATTTTTTTATAATTGGGCATGAAAAGTAGTTTAATTTTTTTCTCTTCTGCTTAGATGAGCAGAGCAGATAATTAATTCTGCCTGTATTGACACATTGATAATCAATTGATCATAGAATTCAAATCAGCCCCTTTGGTTTTTGAGTTAAGTGAGGGAAGTGGCAGCTTTCAGCCAGACATGTGAGCTTCACATTCATCCATTCATTCATTCACAAGTATTTACTGACCATCTGCTAAGTCACAGGAATTAGTACTATAATCATTCATAGACTCCTGAGGCACTTACACTATAGTGGGGAGATTTTAAAAGTATGCTTTTAAAAGCGTTATATAGAGTAGAAAGAAGTAAGCCACTAATTACAGGTACAGATAATATCTCAAGGGGAATTTTAAAAAGATGACAGTTCTTATAATAAATCAAGCCTAAATCTTCAAAGTTTGATAACGGTTGGAGACACCAAGTAGCTGTTTTAGACAAACCTTTCTGAGACTCAGTTTCCTTAGGTGAAAAATGGGGAAATACCAGCTACCTCACTAAGTTTTTTCTAGGGACTGGCTGGAGTAAAATACACAGAAACGTCCACACACCCCTACCAGAGAGCCTAGAATGAAATGCACATTCACTGCTTGGCTATTATTATTATTAAACACCAATGGAGAGAGTTGGCTGGACGTCACGTGTTGTTTCCTATCACCTGAGACACTTCCTCCAGTGCCAATCTTGCCATTGAAGCCTGATTTATTGGGGAGTTCATGAGCTAACTAAGAGTATTCAGAGGAGAAAAATGGCTGGAATATTCAGAATTCAAAATAATTAAGCTGATAAAATGTGCTTCTTCATTCTGATCAACATCAGCAATAAAGGTTTTAAGTTCTCTTTAGAATGGATCACCATTCCCTTCCAAGTACATAGTGATAGCCTGAGGTGTACAATTGAAAACCTAAATCTATGATGCCATAGCAATACACACAGAAGACCCATCCGTAGACAATGAAGAAGAAATTAGATCACTTAGTTGCAAACACGCTCCAGGGTTTACTTACTTTGGAAAAGGCTAAGTTTTGCCTAAACTATGAGGGCAAAGACACATCACATGTCAAAGCCCACAAGACCGGAAGTTTGTGCCCCTTATAAAGCTGCAGTAGTCATACTGTTGGTTCCAGAGCACTGCCCTGACTGAAGCATTGCCGTGTAAACACAACCAAAAACACATTGTTTCTTTGGGACACGTCTCAGAGGTAGTAATGCACGCTGGTACATTTGTGTGGCTGTCAAAAAATACTGCTCACCAATTTTGCTGGCTCTCCACTTCCCCTGGAAACAGTAGGATTGCCCTTCCTGGCTCCCATGGGTTACAGTGCCATACAATTTGTTCTGATCAGTGAGATGTGAACGGAAGTACATATGTGGCTTCTGTGCCAAACATTTAATTGCTGGCATGAACATCGTCCAGAGCTTCCCTTCCCCTGTAGCACATTTGAGACACTAGCTGCTCCATCAACTTGAGTCCTTGCCTGAAAAACATGAACAGAATCTCTACCCTCTGCAGACCTTCTATGCATATGTGGCATGAGTAAAAATAACGCTTTCTTGTTTTAAACACAGATATTTGGTGATGGTTTATTTGTTACTTCAGAATCTAACTTACCATGCCCGATATTAGCTCTATGTGTAAAAACTAAAACTGCACCCACTGCCATCTAGTCAATTTCAACTCATAGCAACCCTATAGGACAGAGTAGAACTGCCCCATAGGGTTTCCAAGGAGCAGCTGGTGGATTCAAACTGCCAACCTTTTGGTTGGCAGCTGTAGCTCTTAACCACTGTGCCATCTGGGCTCCTTTCTATGGGCGTTACTGAGTAAATGGGTATTACTATTGCTTTGAACATGGCCTATAATCACTAGTAAGCATGGGGGAAAAATACAGAAACAAATTAAGATTGGAGAAGCGGAGTGATTATGCTTAGTTCTTGAATACATTCTTAATTGCATTCATGATTATAGAGAAATTGATTAGTGGAAAATTAAACTTACAAAGGAAAAATAAATCCTGTGTATAGAGTTTACCTGCTAGGACTAAAAATAAAAATAAGTGCAAAAATGGGAAATACTCTCCTAAGAGACTCTCATTATGTTTAAGTAATTCTATAGAATTCTAGAAGCACTTATTTAAAAGAGCACTTCAAAGTAAGTGAAGCCCCTTGATATTTCTTGATTACCAAATCATTTCCATTATTTTTCACACCAATTGCTTGTCAACGTTGCATTCTAAAGAATTCCAGGCATTTACTTATGATGCAAATGTACAAAAATGGATTTTTTCAACCATCTAATGCTTGGAGGGACTAGTCCTCAAAGTAGAGGGTCGGCAAAAAAGAGGAAGACCCTCAGCAAGATGGATTGACACTGTGGCTGCAACAATGGACTGAAACATAGCAACGACTGTAAGGATGGCGAAGGACCGGATGGTGTTTCATTCTGTTGTACATAAGGTCACTAGGAGTCAGAACTGACTCAATGGTACCTAACAACAACAACAAATGCTTGGCTATAACTTCAAATCTAATTAGTCTACTGTAAACCAAAACAAAAGCAATTTTTTTTTTTTTTTTTACTGTAGCAGATACTATTTATTTTTCCACTACTCCCCAGGAAAAGATTCCATTTAGCCCCCTCCCAGTGGACCATATTTCAGGAAAGACTGGCCCCAGTTCCAACACGAGACACAAGAAGTGAATCCTAGTTGGTTTAACTCAATCCATGAGGTCCCATTTTCCTTGCCCATGTGGTTTAGACACGTGAATGTGATACAATTCTGCTGAGTGGAAGGTGAAGTTCATCTTCTGGAGGACTCCTGAGAAGGATTTTCCCACTCTTCACATCCCAATTGTTCAAAGCCTCTAGCTATGAAGGCTGAGCTTACAGAGGTTAACAGTAGATTTAAATGTTGAATTTTCCTTTGTGGATGGCTGTCTTCTTCATTGAACAACATGCCCATTTTACTCAAGACTAGAAATCTCATTTTTCAGATCATTGTGACTTTTTGCTCTCAGTTCCAAACGATGCCTTCAGCCTTTGGAAGACTTTATTGCCCGCCTCCATTCCCAAAGAGAGTTACTGAGTAGGAATAAAGAAGGAAAACTGCATCTAATCTCAAGGCCCTGTCTGTCAATGCAAGGCACCATAGGAGTTGCTTTCAGAGAACATTGGATAAGCTGAACCGAGGATAATGAAGGACTGTAACCTCTGGGTCCTCAGCCTCTGGAAATCATGCTCTTAGCACCACAAGACTGACCACTGACTAACACTAAGAACTTTCTAATGTGTCTTTACTTTCACCTGGCGTATTAATTTCTTATATTTGCACCATACTGGGACCTTCTATAGGGTCGCTATGAGTCGGAATCAACTCGACAGCAACAGGCTTGGCTAGGCAGGCTTGGGACCTTCTTGTGACAAAGTACCACAACCTTAGTAGCTTAAAACAACACAAATTTGCCACCTTACACTTTTGGAGGTCTGAAGTCCAAAATATGTTTCATTGGGCTAAAATCAAGGGTTGAATTCTCTCTGGAGGCTCTAGGGGTGAATGTGTTTCCTTGCCACTTCCAGATTTTAGGGACTGTCTACATTCCTTGACTCATGACCCCTCCCTCCATCTTCAAAGTCCAGCAAGAGCATCACTCTGACCTCTCTATCATCACATCTCCTCTTTCTCTCCTGCTTCCCGTTTTCTCTTATAAGAACACTTCTAGTTACATTAGGCCCACCCAGATAATCCAGGATAATCTGCCCATCTCAAAATCCTTACCCTTATCCATCCTTTGTGCTGTGTAAAGTAACATAGTCACAATTTTGGAGATTAGGATGTGGATATCTTGGGGAGGAGGGTATTATTCCACCTGCCACACGTGGCACAGTTCAGATATCATTAGCCACGATAGATTTAGGATTCTCCACGAACACGGAAGTTTGTTTTGTTTTTAATGAAAGAGAAATAAATTTAAAAAGTCCAAGATTATCTTTACTAATAGAAAGGGTATCTTGACCTCTTTGCTCCTGACCCCATAAAATAGGACCCAGATCTTCCAGAATATTCCAAAATACTTGGACTATTTCTCAAAATATGGTACCAAAACCACCTCAGGTCATGTTACACAAAATGCCTGTCTGTTGACTGTTTATTACGGTCTTCAACAAAATAATGAGCTAGAGCCAGAATGTAAATCAACAGACTGTTTTCTTCATCTACAAAGTGTTACCACAACAAAAAAATCAACTAAACAGTGTGATTAGTGATGAAGTTGATTCGCATCCTGTCACTGGCTCTTTATCTCATGAAGAACAGCAAAAATCATTTCTCAGACACGCATTTAAAAACAGTTGGCCCTTAACATAAGAAAAAATTCATTCATTCAAGTAATGGCCTTTTGAAAATGGCATAATGTACTGGCCAGGTGGGAGACAGCCCCCTTTTTTTAGATGAACTAGTGTTGCCAATCAGAGATGACAATTTGGGAGACCTATGCCTGCAGACCTCAAAACCACTAGAGCATTGGATCCACTGAGAAAGGGAGGTAAAATGAGGCTAAGACTGGCCATAATTTTACCCCTGGCTCTCTCTTACTAGTTGAGAAGTTCTTTTGAGGCCAATGGATGATGAGGAAAGTAGAGAACAGAGGCCTCCTGACTACCCTCATCAGAACATCTAGAACTGGCTGATTTCTTAGATGTAAAACCTGTTACAGGATTGCTGTGAGTTGGAATTGACTTGATGGCACAAAATAACAACAACAATAAAACCCATTATTATTCAGTATACCCATCAAAATATTTTTGGGAACAAAAGCTATGGATTGAAACATGACAATATACTGGATTTACTCCAAGATCAGGTAGCTGTCTTCCAAATTTCTTGACATAGATGACAGAATGCTTCCAATGTTGCATTCATTTGTTGAAGCATCACATTTGGTATTCTGTCAATTCCTGGAGCCTTGTTTTTCACCAATGCCTTCAGTGCAACTTGGACTTCTTCCTTCAATACCAACAGTTCTTGATCATATACTATCTCCTGAAATGGTTGAATATGGACAAATTCTTTTTGTTACAGTGACTCTGTGTACTCCTTCTACCTTCTTTTGATGCTTCCTGGGTTGTTCAATATTTTGCCCATAGAATCCTTCAATATTGCAACTTGAGGCTTGAAGTTTTTCTTCCATTCAGCTTGAGAAATGCTGACTGTGTTCTTCCCTTCTGGTTTTCTAACTCCATGTCTTTGCACATTCCAAAACCCTTAATGGTGCTTATGAGGAACCTGTACATAGACCAAGTGGTAGTCTTTTGAATAGAACAAGGGGATACTGTTTGGTTTAAAATCAGAAAAGGTGTGAGTCAGGGTTGTATCCTTTCACCATACTTATTCAACCTGTATGCTGAGCAAATAATCCGAGAACCTGGACTATATGAAGAAGAATGCGGCATCAGGATTGGAGGAAGACTCATTAACAACCTGTGATATGCAGATGACTCAACCTTGCTTACTGAAAGCCAAGAGGACTTGAAGCACTTAGTGATGAATATCAAAGAATACAGCCTTCAGGATGGATTATACCTCAGTATAAAGAAAACAAAAATCCTCATAACTAGATCAATAAGCAACATCATGATAAATGGAGAAAATATTGAAGTTGATAAATATTTCATTTTACTTGGATCCACAATCCACACTCATAGAAGCAGCAGTCAAGAAATCAAACAATGTATTGCATTGGGCAAATCTGCTTCAGAAGACCTCTTTCAAGTGTTAAAAAGCAAAGATATCACCTTGAGGACTAAGATGTTCCTGTCCCAAGCCGTGGTATTTTCAATTGCCTAATGTGCATACGAAAGTTGAACAATGAATAAGGAAGGCTGAAGAAGAATTGATGTCTTTGAATTATGGTGCTTGTGAAGAATATTGAATGTACCATGGACTGCCAGAAAAAAAAAAAACAAATCTGCCTTGGAGGAAGTCAAGCTTGAATGTTCCTTAGAAGTGAGGACGTCAAGACTTTGTCTCACATACTTTGGACATGTTATCGGGAGGGACCAGTCCCTGGAGAAGGACATCATGTTTGGTTAATGTAAAGGGTCAGAGAAAAAGAGGAAGACCTTCAATGAGATGGACTGACACAGTGGCAGCAAAAACTGGCTCAAACATTGTGAGGATGGTGTAGGACTGGGTAGTGTTTCATTTTGTTGTACATAGAGTCAGAACCAAATGGACAGCACCTAACACAACACTCAAAGACCAAAATCAGCAAGAAGAGAAATCTTGAGAAGCTTAAATCATTCATCCTGGTTTGTAGGCACAAAAATGTGCTGCCCAGATGTCCCTCCATGCAAGGACTAGCAGCTCAGTTACTGGCAGTCAGTATCAGAGAGACTCTAGCTATCAGCTCCTTCAGGGTTTGTCTCAGGTGCAGAGAACCATATCATCCAAAGTCACACCTTTCCAGAGACAGCCTACATCCAATAATTAAACAAGACAGAGGGAGAATGTCCAGGGCAGTTCATCCCAACACAGGATAACTCTGATACACAATACTCACTCAAGAACTCCGCCCAGCTGGCTGCGGCTTTTCTGGGCCTCTGTTATCACTGTTCAATATCTTCCATTCCCAACCCTGCCTCATCACCCTTCTTTTCACAGGTAGTGATCCTTAATTAACAACTTACACACCAAACTCCTTCTCAGCTACGGCTGCCAAATTTAGCAAAGAAAAATACAGGACTCCCAGTTAAATTTGAATTTCAAATAAACATTTTTTAGTAAAAGTATGTCCCGTGCAATCTCAGACTTATACTTAAAAAGTAATCATTGTTTATCAGAAATTCAAATTCACCAGAAAGTCCTGTATTTTATCTGGCAGTCCTCAACATCTTCTTCCAAAGGACCCAACCTAGGACATTTATTTACACTTTGAAGGGGGTATGTCTGCAGTGCTAACCAAAGGCAAAAAGGTGAGCAATTTGGGACTAAACACATAACCCTGTTTGTAGAATGAATTGTCAAATCTCAAAACTGGCGAGTGATCCCTCCCTCCATCTTGAGCTGAATGCTGGGAAATTAGATTCCCATACCTAAGTAGAGATAAGACTTCTCTAAAACCTTAAACGGGAAATGAAATACCCTTTGCAAATTAGTAGCTGCTTTGATAAAATAGCTTGTCATTTTATTGAGGTTGTATGAGAATCCTTAACAACGGAACTCCTGACAATTTGCCTTTAATTCAGAAATTGCGGCATGAGCTCATATGGGTAGGTCTTTCCAAATGAAGAATCTCCCTGTCTTTAATCCTGGAGGGGAGAAGCTAGTATTGTAAGGAATGGATAGTATTTGGGACCAATGCGTGTCGTCTTTATGAGGTCTTAATGGTAAAGATGGAAGCAAAGGGCCCTGAAGGTAAGCCGGGTGTCTACCTAGGACATTAACAAGGAGTTAGAAAGAAAAAGAGAGTTGAAACAATATTATAGGAAGATGTGATCAGCAAGTTGGGCACTGACTAAGACTGCCTTCTGACTCTTGATAAAAGGGATAAAGATGATATAGATTCATTGCCAGTTCTTAAGACAGTGTTGATGGACCAATATTTAAGCCTAAATCACCTAAGGAGATTTTAAGGAGAGAACAAACAGATCAAGGATAGACACCTTATGGTAAAACTATCAAAATATTATTGGAAGAAAGAGAGTTCTGGTGGACATGTTTCTCTGTAGAGATCAAGGCCATTCATCCTCACCATCCGCCCCACAATAGTCCTTGCCTTGGAGATGAAGGGCTCAGAGGAGGAACAGAAGGGCATTAGCCTTCCCTTATTTGTCACCCTAAAATGAGAATCTCAATAAGATGCCTCCCTGCTCCCCGCCCCCCCCCCCCCCCCCCCCCCGCTTTCAGTGCACTTTGTGAGGCTGATTTCAGTCAAGGAAATAAAAGTTTGTTCTACTGGATTGCAGCCAGTTCAAAACAAGCATGGACAGGAGTTGGAGCACAATTCCTACCAAGCAACAATAGTCATAACCCGTTTGCTTCACCTTCTACAATCATGCTCCTGCCTTTCCACGTTTATGAAGGCAATGCAAAATGGGTGCAGAGGTCAACTTCAACAAACCTGGATGGCTCCAGATCAGTTTTTCTGAGTGCTAGAGAGCCCTTCCTCTGCATTTTCCTTGCTCACAATCTGGCTTCAATCGGAGCCTTGGAAAATTTTTTTTTATAGCTTAGCATGGATTCCACAACTCAGTGGTAGTACGGGACTCCACAGGTATTCATGCTTGGCCTCTTCTGTCATTTTCAACAAAAGCTGAATATGTCTTTCATTTTCAGGTGAAGTTTTCATTAAAAATTCAATTGATTTCTGTCCCCAATTGGGTGAGGGGAGAATATTATGAAAACAAAACAAAGACAGTCTAGAGAATGATCCCAGAAGCTCAGGTTCCCTGGTAATGGGCTGATCAAGGCAGGACAAACTTAGCTTCCCACTGGAATTCAATTTAACTTCTCTCAAGGTTGACAGATGTCAGTAGATGTTGTTCTCAGACATGTTGTCATATACTATTGGGACACCTAGCCCAGATAGTAAATTACCTGCATACAGGGTTGTTCTCATAAAAGTGTAGAGGGCGAGGTTGGGGGAGTAAAAGGAGGCCAGGAAAAACCCCTCTTCTAGATCATGAACCCACTAGCCCCTTTGCCCTACCATCATCGTGCTTCCTCTGCTGGCATTTTGCTATTAAGTTTGCCAGTAAAACCTATATATTAACCCAATCATGAGAGACACTATATATTTGCCTTTATCAATCTTGCCACACCCTGGAAAAATACTTTTTCATCTATTCTATATTTTATATGAACTATATAATTAACATTATGAAGAGGATTTTAATAGCCCCGTCTTACAGATAAAGTTCTAAGGAGATCAAGTTCCCAATCACACGATTGGCCTAGATGGGATTCTAACAAAGGTCTGCTTAGGCTTTGGAGAGTAAGAAGAAAAAGCTGAGGATGATTTTGAAGTGTCTGACTTCAGTGTTTAGAACAAAGACAATGATTTAAGTAACCATATTGAACACAGGAGAAGAATGTTATGGAGAGAAAAACGAATTTAGTTTGAGACATCTTACGTGTCAGGTGTAAAGAGACATGGTAAGCTTTACTAATTGTGTCTCCTAAAACTGATCACAATATACATGAGGAAAAAAACTATGTTAAGATTGTCTTGATATTCGTCAAAACAGCTACCACAGAACTATTTACACAGCGTATTATCAGGATATTTTTGACTTAAGTAAAAGTGTAGAGAAATAACAAAAAGATAGGCTAAACTACAAACTTGGAAGTCTTCTACCAGTGACAGAAGAAAGGATCTGAGTAAATAATCTCCCTGAGAGAATAAAGCCCAGTTTTCTTTTTTGAATTATTCATTCACTAATTCATTTCAGCACTTATTTATTCATTTAACTGGGAGCTTCCTAACAAGTGCTGTTTTAGGGACAAACATAATCTCTGTTCTTATGGAGCATAAACTGTCACAGGGAGACAAAAAATAAATTATTAATTATAAATAATTATTACAAACGTGCTGAGTGTTATGAAGGAAGTAAAAAGAAAACCATGTGATAGAGAATCAGGGGAAGGAATAATAAGAGAACACCTTCTTTAAATAGGATGGTCAGGAAGCACATCTTTGATAAGGGAATATTCGAGTCACGAACGGAAAATCTGGAAGAAGCCAGATACATGAAGTCTTGAGGTAAGGGTGGCAGGCAGTGTGAACAGCATCTGTAAGGACCCTGAGAAAGAGTTGGGGCTTTTATAAGAAATGAAGCTCATTTGACTTCTGCTTCTAAATAGGATGGAGGCCAATGTGCTGCTAAAAATAGGAAAACCAGTCCAGTTGCCGTCGAGTCGATTCTGACTAATAGCGACCTATAGGACAGAGTAGAACTGCCCTATAGAGTTTCCAAGGAGCACCTGGTGGATTCGAACTGCCGACCTTTTGGTCAGCAGCTGTAACTCTTAACCACTGTACCACCAGGGTTTCCAAAAGCCATACAAATTAAAAATAAAATATTTAAGGCCTAAAAAGACTGCAGAAGCAGCAAGGACTAAAGGGAATCAAATTTTAGAGAAAGACACTTTGGGGGGTAAGCTGAGGAACTGCCTCTATCCTGGAGGCAGATGCTAATCCTGGCCATGAACCAGAGGCTAAGCATCAGGGTAGGCATTGGCAGTGGGACAGTACTTGGGGACAGAGAAACCAGTAGGAACTTTTGGTTGTGCAAGGCCAGAGTGATAACTTCAGAGACATGTTATCAGGAGGGACTAGTTCCTCGAGGAAGACAGCATGCTTGATAAGGTAGAGAGCGGAAAAACAGGAAGACCTTCAAAAAGATGGACTGACACAGTGGCTGCAACAATGGGTTCAAGTGTAGCGACAATTATAAGGATGGTGCAGGACCAGGCAGCGTTTCATTCTGTTGTTCATGGGGTCACTATGAGTAGAACCGACCGGACTACACCTAAAAACAACAACAACATGGCTACTTTTCTTCCTCAAATACTGGCTGAATTCTAAAGGTACACAGAGTAAGAAGATAAAATTAAAGATGAAGCCTCAGAAAAGCTGACAGATTTCCTGCAGTGTCTCAGTGCTTAGGAGAAAAAACCTGGGAGGCGAAAAGCAACAAGTAAGAGCTGAGAGCTCTTGAGAAAGTGATAAAACGACAATATACAGATACATTTTTCTTAGGGGGATTTCACAATATGAGAGCATTAGCACATCTAGGGGCTGAGACTCCAGGCAGTGCTGCCTTTATTAGAAAGTTATTTGTGGGGAATTTAAAAAAAAAAAAGGCAGAGCTTCTGGCAGTTCTCCAGGGTAGGTGTGCAAATAAATAAATAAATACTTATGGAGCACCAATATAATCTCTCTTTCACAGTATTCTCCCATTTCTGAAGCTATATGGGGTAGGAGGCTTAAAAGCTAGGTCAAAAAGCTCTGGAAATATTATAAAATTAGATTGTGGTGATGACTGTACAACTCTGTAAATATACTAAAATTCACTGAATTGTATGATATGTAAATTATATCTCAATAAAAGCTGGTTAAAAGAAAAGAAAAGAAACTCTCAGAATTAGAGTGGAAATTCCTGCCATGTCTCACACAGAGGAGATAAAGTCTTGCAAACTTTCAAAGAAAAGCCCTAGAGGACCAAGCCCTGAGAACAGGGTGACCCAGAGACAAACTACAACCTAGACTCAACTCAACTCAGTTCATGAGTGGACTGAGGCAATCAGTTCCATACACTTTATTTGCCTAGCAGAGGAAAGAATGAAACTTTCATGGTGGGAGATACCATCAACTGGGGCCTTTACAGTTTTTCATACATAATATCTCATATTTAATCAAAAATTACTGGCACGTGAACACACAGGACTATATCATGGTTATATAACCAATAACCAAGAGCCAATAAAAGCAGACCTATAGGTGACCCAGATATTGGAGATAAGAGATTAAAATAACTATGATTATCATGTTCAAGAATATAGAAAAAAAAGAAGGAAATATGGCCAATATAGCTGGACCATATAAGAGAAAGGGAGATTAGATTGAAGAGATAGGCAGGAGCTAATCATGCAGGGTTTTCTAGGCCAAGGTAAAAGTATTTAATTTATTTTAAGTGCAATAGAATGGTTTTTCATGGTACAGGTAGTCCCCGATTTATGACATATTCAGTTACAATGAACCGCAGTTAAGACCATCTGGGTTTTTTTGGGGGAGGAGGGGTTATACATCTTATTATTGGTCATATGTACTACATACAATGTTGCAGCACGTAACTTGCTGATGTTACCATTCTCAGATGTTCACTTGCCAATGTTCAATTTTATGATTTACTATTCAAAACACTGCCATATAGATTTAGTTTTCTGAACTAAATCAAAAGCTTCAGTTGCTTGAAAACATGGACCCAAATACCGATCACTTTGCTAAAGTTGATAGGTATATTCAGGAATCAGTGAGATGTTACCACGAAGAATACGAAGAAGAAAAGGACCAGATAGATAACTCTTACTAATTTTCTGACTAGAAACGCCATCCCCATCCACAATATCTAGAACCTTCCACAAGTGGAGTTATTACCACAACTGACAAAATTCTAATGTTGTCCAAATTTTTGTGATTTGTGTATTTTTGTGTATACATATATTAAAATATACCTGTAAGTTTATATGTAATGTTTCTAATCCCCAAAGACAAATAAAGATCAGACTGATAAAGGTATTGATAACAAAAGGCAATAATAATGAAAACTAAAAAAATAAAAAAAGAGGTATATGACTCACATAAGAACTGACTTACAGTGGAGTTATTTGAATAGAACCACGTTGTAAGTAGGGGACTACCTGTATTATGCTGTTGTTGTTAGGTGCCGTTGAGTCAGTTCCAACTCATAGTGACCCTATGCACAGCAGAAAAAAACATTGCCCGGTCCTGCGCCATCCTTACAATCGTTGTTATGCTTGAGCTCATTGTTGCAGCCACTGGGTCAATCCACCTCGTTGAGGGTCTTCCTCTTTTCCGCTGACCCTGTACTCTGCCAAGCATGATGTCCTTCTCCAGGGACTGATCCCTCCTGACAACATGTCCAAAGTATGTAAGATGCAGTTTCACCATCCTTGCCTCTAAGGAGCATTCTGGTCGCACTTCTTCCAAGACATTTGTTCCTTCTTTTGGCAGTCCATGGTATATTCAATATTCTTCGCCAACACCACAATTCAAAAGCATCAACTCTTCTTCAGCCTTCCTTATTCATTTTTCAGCTTTCACATGCATATGATGTGATTGAAAATACCATGGCTTGGGTCAGGCACACCTTAGTGTTCAGGGTGATATCTTTGCTCTTCAACACTTTGAAGAGGTCCTTTGCAGCAGATTTGCCCAATGCAATGCATCTTTTGATTTCTTGACTGCTGCTTCCATGGCTGTTGATTGTGGATCCAAGTAAAATATATTATGTAGGGAAGTACAATAACTCAATTTTCATTTTAGAAGGAGAATCAAGGAAACCAGCTCTATAACTCTAATTGAGCTGAGAAATGATAGTAACTTGGATTACAATTGCTGTAGAAAATATGGAGAAAAGTAGATGGGTTCAAAATATATTCAACATATATTTTGGAGGTAAAATTAACCAGACTTTCTGATGGTTTGAATGTGGTTTATTGGAGAAAGAAAGACATGAAGGACAACTCTTGAGTTTCTGGTTTGAACACAATAGGGTAGACTGGTCGTCGAATAGGTTAGGGAGCTGAGGGAAGCCCAGAGAAGTTGGAAGACCTTCCTAAGACTATCAACTAGTTAGCAACAAAATAAAGACTAGAATCCACGTCTCTGACACACATTCCAATGTTCTCTACCATATTAATGTAACATTCTTTTAGGAATTCATTTCAGTATTATTACATCCATCTGGCACAAACAGCAAAATGCTCAACTACTAGCCAAAAGGTTGGCAGTCTGAGCCCACCTAGAGGTGCCTCGAAAGAGAGGCCTGGAGATTTGCTTCTGAAAGATCACAGCCTTGAAGACCCTGTGTGCCACAATTCTACTCGGACACAGACAGGGTCACCATGAGTCAGAATTGATTATATGGCAACTAACAACAACACATTTTATAAACACTACACAGAAAAATTTTGTCTTTAGGAGTTTAGTTTCTAGAAGTGGTCAAATATTAATTTTATGGCTTCAGTCATGAGTGGCTAATGCGAATGCCTTCAGAACCAGGTTGTTGTTGTTGTTAGGTGCTGTGGAGTCTGTTCCAACTCATAGGGACCCTACGTACAAAAGAAGGAAATACTGCCCAGTCCTGTGCCATCCCCACAATTGTTGCCATGCTTGAGACCATTGTTGCAGCCACTGTGTCGATCCATCTCATTGGTAGTCTTCCTCTCTTTTGCTGACCCTCTACTTTACCAAGCATGATACCCTTCTCCAGGGACTGAGCTCTACCGATAATATACCCAAAGTATGTGAGACGTGGATCTCACCATCCTTGCTTCTAAGAAACGTTCTGGTTGTATTCTTCCAAGACAGATTTGTTCCTTCTTTTGGCAGTCCGTGGTATATTCAATATTCTTCACCAACACCACAATTCAAAGTCATCAATTCTTCAGTCTTCCTTATTCATCATCCAGCTTTCACATGTATATGAGGGGATTGAAAATACCTAAGGCAATGCATCTTTCAGAGCCAGGTAAGTTACATAAAATGTGTAAAGATCAAGTTGTATGGTAACAGAGAATGGGGATTCTGTGGATGAATGTGCAGTGCACAGACATTCAAACTTCACTTTTAAAATGTTTTTAATCACCCTCCTGGCCAACTAAAACATTTTTAAATGCAGTTTATCAACTGCTGCTAATTCGTTCAAATATGTTTAGCAACAACTTATTTTGCTTTTTGGCATAAGCAAAATAAGTGAATCCTTTCCAAGAACCCTCCTCTTGGTTCATCCACTGATGGAAAATTACAGTGTTTCTAATTGCATAAATATTTACATTTAAAATAGAAGTCTAATTTTTATTCCATAAGCAAACAATAAAAGAGAGCCATGTTTAAACCAATGATAAGACTGTATTAGGATCCAGAGATTAACACACTTTTTAACAGCAAAAGTCCAAGTGAAATAAGTGGATTACCTTGCCTGATGCATTTATTATTCCTTGAGATGGGATACCATCTTATCTCATCCTCATCACCTAGGGAACACGCAACAAAAAAAAAGGAAGAATAGAATGATGACTAAGTGGAAGCTGACAGTGATGTGCTAACATATAGGTATTCAACAAGAAACCTAATGAAGAAAAATCATGACATTAACCAAACCAAAACCAAATCCACTGCCGTCAAGTCAATACCAACTCCTATTTTGCACCTAACCAAAACAAAAAACAAAAAAAAACCCTTTGCTGTCAAGTCGATTCCCACTAATGGCAACCCTATAGGACAGAGTAGAACTGCCCATAGGGCTTCCAAGGAGTGGCTGGTGGATTTGAATTGCCAACCTTTTGGTTAGCAGCCCAGCTCTTAACCACTGTGCTACCAGGGCTCCTACTAAACGAAATTCTTTAATGGTTAGAGAAATTGTTTGATTTTGTTCATGTTCCAGTTGGGAAACCATTCAGCGTAAACGTTTCTTGCCAGTTTTGTAATTTCTAATGTATTAATATAGAACAATATTTGGCTGTCTATCAGTGTGGTATGCCATTGGTAAAATGCCTGAATGTCTTTATAAGCTTAGTCCTTGAAAATGTATTTAACGAAAGGACAAAAATTCAATCATTTATTTAACTCACAAAACAAGATAAATAACAGCGACAATGAAACTCTTGAATTTACATAAATATCTTCAAAGCATGTAACCCACAGGACGATCATTATCAAGTTAACATTCTAGAAATTTTATCACCTTTGCATCTGTTTCTCTAAAACATTTCACCTTTTTCTTTTACTCTCAAGATACCTGCCATGGCTTGATTAATGTATGTCATTCCCCACTCTTTAATAAAAGTGGGCAAGTTGACTGATTTCTTCTGCTAGTTTGTTAAAACTAATAGCTTTCACATGACTATACGAATATGGCTGCTTCCCCTCCTGCTTAAAAAACATATGAATTTATGTCAAAAATACTGTACATGTAGAAAGTAAAAGACTGACTTTGCAACATTTCATGTAAACAAATATGAAACTTCTAAGTAATGACATGTTTAATATAAGCCAATACTGAAATAATTACTACTATTCTTTCTACTGCACCTGTTACTATTAATACTACTGACAGTATTAGTAATAATATTTGATTCTACTCAAAGTAGTATTACAAGATTACCCATTAAATAAATATAATACTGACAAATAAAATATTTACACGTATTTTAAAAGTTATATTTGTTCTTTAAAATGATATTGACACCTTGGGGAACCAGAAAGAGAATTAAGTTGGGTTAGGACCCTAGATCTGCTGAGCTGTAAGACAAAACCAAAAAAAAAAAAATCTAAATGTTAGATTTCTAGGTAGTTAATTAGAAACTATAACGTGACACACATTTTACACAATGAGGGTCAATTTTGTGGCATAAATCTGCAGATGAGCAGGGGCTCCTTGTCCATGAACAAAGTCTTTTTTAAAATTTCCACCCTGGCTGGATACCCCATGGAGTTACCAACTAAGTCAGTAAGAGGGAGAGGCAGAAGTTGTGATCCCAAATTTGAGTCAAAAATTTGAAGAAAAAGAGACAATACCAGGAAAAAAAAAAAAAAGATTCATAAGCACAACAAAAGAAGTCTACACCTAGGAATTTTATTATAAAAATAATATTATCTCCATGGTGCTACACACTGCTCTGAGTGTCTTACACAGGGATTCTGCTTCTGGTAATGGAATACCAACTTCCCAACTGGGAACAACTAAGAAATCTGAGCAATTTTTAAACAAAGTCTGTATGAAAGCACCAGAAATCTACCAAGAGAGTGAAGATCTGTGGGACCAATATCCAAAAAGAGAAAGGAAGTCCGACTTTGAAAAATGGTAGCTGAGGAGCTGAGAAGCTGAGAAGAGTTTTTCACCAATTCATGGAGCTGGAGGTACAGAAAATTGAGTTCAGGGACCACTCAAAAAGAAGGGTCTTTTGATTGGACCTGAAAAGAGCTACACCTGAATGATGCTGAATTATAAATAGACCGCATGTAAGTCCATCATAGTCAAAATGTGAAAAACCAAAGACAAAAAAAAAAGAAAGAAAAACAACAGGACCCATACCTCACACCACGCACAAAAAATAACTCCAAGTGGATCAGAGACCTAAACATAAAGACTAAAACGATAAAGATCATGGAAGAAAAAATAGGGACAACGTTAGGAGCCCTAAACAGAATACAAAACATTACCAAAAATGACGAAGAGCAACCAGATAACTGGGAGCTCCCAAAAATCAAACACCTATGCTCATCTAAAGACTTCACCAAAAGAGTAAAAAGACCACCTACAGACTGGGAAAAAATTTTCAGCTATGACATCTCCAACCAGCGCCTGATCTCTAAAATCTATATGATCCTCTTAAACCTCAACCACAAAAAGACAAACAACCCAATCAAAAAGTGGGCAAAGGATATGAACACGCACTTCACTAAAGAAGATATTCATGCAGCTAACAGATAACATGAGAAAATGCTCTAAATGCAAATTAAAACTACGATGAGATTCCATCTCACTCCAACAAGGCTGGCATTAATCCAAAAAACACAAAATAATAAATGTTGGAGAGGCTTCAGAGAGATTGGAATTCTTATACACTGCTGGTGGGAATGTCAAATGGTACAACCACTTTGGAAATCTATCTGGCGTTTTCTTAAAAAGTTAGAAATAGAACTACCGTACAACCCAGAAATCCCACTCCTTGGAATATACCCTAGAGAAATAAGAGCCTTTACACGAACAGATATATGCACACCTATGTTTATTGCAGCACTGTTTACAACAGCAAAAAGCTGGAAGCAACCAAGGTGTCCATCAACGGATGAATGGTTAAATAAATTATGGTATATTCACACAATGGAATACTACGCATCGATAAAGAACAGTGACGCATCTGTGAAACATTTCATAACATTGAGGAACCTGGAAGGCATTATGCTGAGTGAAATTATTCAGATGCAAAAGGACAAATATTGTATAAGACCACTATTATAAGATCTTGAGAAATAGTATAAACTGAGAAGAACACATTCTTTTGTGGTTACGAGGCGGGGAGGGAGGGAGGGTGGGGAGGGTTATTTACTGATTACTTAGTAGATAAGAACTACTTTAAGTGACGAGAAGGACAATACTCAATACAGGGAAGGTCAGCTCAACTGGACTGGACCAAAAGCAAAGAACTTTCCGGGATAAACTGAATGCTTCGAAGGTCAGCGGAGCAAGGGCGGGGGTTTGGGGACTATGGCTGAAGGGGATTTCTAAGTCAATTGGCAAAATAAATTCTATTAAGAAAACATTCTGCACCCCACTTTGAAGTGTGCCATCTGGGGTCTTAAATGCTAACAAGCAGCAATCTAAAATGCATCAATTGGTCTCAACCCATCTGGATCAAAGGAGAATAAAGAACACCAAGGTCACATGATAACTATGAGCCCGAGACAGAAAGGGCCACATGAACTAGGGACTTACATCATCCTGAGACCAGAAGAAGTAGATGGTGCCCGGCCACAACCAATGACTGCCCTGACAGGGAGCACAACAGAGAACCCCTGAGGGAGCAGGAGAACAGTGGGATGCAGACCCCAAATTCTCATAAAAAGACCAGACTTAATGGTCTGACTGAGACTAGAAGAATCCCTGTGGTCATGGTCCCCAAACCTTCTGTTGACCCAGGACAGGAACCATTCCCGAAGACAACTCATTAGACATGGAAGGGACTGGACAATGGATTGGAGAGAGATGCTGATGAAGAGTGAGCTACTTGTATCAGGTGGACACTTGAGACTGTGTTGGCATCTCCTGTCTGGAGGGGAGATGGGAGGGTAGAGAGGGTTAGAAACTGACAAAACAGTCATGAAAGGAGAGACTGGAAGGAAGGAGCATGCTGACTCATTAGGGGGAGAGTAAATGGGAGTATGGAGTAAGGTGAATATAACCTTATATGTGACAGACTGACTTGATTTGTAAACTTTCACTTAAAGCACAATAAAAATTATTTAAAAAAAGAAAAACAGCTTTTGGAAGCAGTTAAGGAAAAAGTTAAAACAAACAAACAAATTAAAAGGAGCAACAATTAACCTGACAACTGTCTTATGAACAGAAATAACAGAAGCCAAGAGGTAATAGCATGATATTTTGAAAGGGCTGAAAGAAAAAAAAAATACATATAAAATTCTACACGCACCAAAAATATTTTTCAAAAATAAGTTTTATAAAAATATTTTCAGAAAAATGCAACAGAGAATTTATCACAAGCAAAGCCACACTAAAAGAAATAACAAAGGTTGTTCTTTAGGTTGAAGAAAAATGATGCAAGTATAAAGGCTCATATGTGGGTAAATAAATGTGAGCTATATATGTAAAATAATAACACTTTTGGGGATTAAAATTAAAAATAAGTAGAAAAATGAAGAGAGAGCTAAATATATAAACACAACACCACATAAGTTATGAAGAGAATAAATGGAGTTAAAATGCCCTAAGGTCCTTGTATTTTGTGAAAAATGGTAACATATTCATTTAATTATGCTCTTTAATTTAGACTTTAATGACTCAAGGATGCACATTGTAATCTCTAACCCAGTGCTATCGAGTTGATTCCAACTCATAGCGACCCTATAGCACAGAGTAGAACTGCCCCCATAGAGTTTCCAAGGAGCGCCTGGGATTTGAACTGCCGACCCTTTGGTTAGCAGCCATAGCACTTAACCACTACACCACCAGGGTTTCCTTGTAATCTCTAGACCAATAATAATTAAAATAATAGTAAGAACATATGTAATTCACAAGGTAATAAAAGGGAGGATGTGCAATGATTAAAAATCATTTGTAATAAGTCAAAAAATGCATGAAGTTTTAAAATCTTTTAAGACAACATGGAGACAGATAAGATAATAAACCTCATACTACTACAGTAAAACCAAAAACAAAACCTGCTGCCGTCAAGTCAATTCCGACTCATGGTGATCCTATAGAACACAGTAGAGCTGCCCATAGGATTTCCAAGGCTATATATCTTTACAGAAACAGACTGCCACATCTTTGTCCTGTGGAGCAACTGGTGGGTTTGATTGTCCAACCATTTGGTTAGCAGCCGAGCACTTTAACCACTACACCAACAGGGCTCCCTACATCAGTAATTACATTGAATATAAAACACATTGTGTCAGTTCAGGTCCTTCAGGAAGCAGAAACCAAGATGGGATCACAGGGACAAGAGATATATTCGAGAAGTATCTGTGAAAGATAAAGGGAAGAGGAAACGTGAGTAGACTGGAAGAGTCTTAGACCACAATGCTGATCTGACACCTGTGAAGGAAGAGGGGTAAAAAAGGAGGGTTGGATAGGAAGAACCTCAGACTGTAGTGCAGCTCTAAGAAACACTCATCAAGGCTATGTTGAAGGCTGTCAGCTGACTACACTCCTTGCAGCATGTTCTCTCTTGAAGAGAGATTTGAGAGACACATTGTATAGATGGCGTGGTCCACTCTTTAGATCCTTATCTCCACACATGTTCGGAAAAAAAAAGCCTCCTGTGAGCGCTTCTTGCTGAAAGGAAAGTTAGTGAGACAAGCTAAAGTGTCTCTTATTACAGTTGATCTTGGGGCTGCAACTGGGGCTCCCTCCTCTACTAAAAAAAATACCCATCCTAAATTCCCCCACACCCTCAGCTATCATTTCTGCATGTTTTAGTGGCTTCTTGTTGATGTTAGGTGCCGTCTAGTCAGTTTTGACTCATAACTATCCCATGTACCACAAAACGAAACACTGCCTGGTCCTGTGCCATCCTCACAATCGCTGCTATGTTTGAGACCATTGTTAAAGCCACTGTGTCAATCCGTCTCTTTAAGGTCTTCCTCTTTTTTTGCTGACTCTCTACCAAGCATGATGTCTTTCTCCAGTGACTGGTCCCTCCTGATAACATGTCCAAAGTATGTAAGACGAAGTCTTGCCATCTTCACTTCTAAGGAGCAGTCTGGCTGTACTTTTCCAAGATGGATTTGTTCATTCTTCTGACCGCCCATGGTACATTCAATATTGTTCTCCAACATCATAATTCAAAGGCATCAGTTCTTCTTCAGTCTTCCTTATTCATTATCCAGCTTTCACATACATACAAGGTGATTTAAAATACTTTGGTTTGGGTCAGGTGCACTTTAGTCCTTAAAGTGACATCTTTGCTTTTTAACACTTCAAAGAGGTCTTTTGCAGCAGATTTGCCCCATGCAATAAATCATTTGATTTCTTAACTGCTGCTTCCACAGGTGTTGATTATGAATCCAAGTAAAATGAAATTCTTGGCAACTTCAATCTTTGCTCTATTTACCATGATGTTGCTTACTGGTCCAGTTGGGAGGATTTTTATTTTCTTTAGATGGAGGTTTAATCCATACTGAAGGCTGTGATCTGTGATCGTCATCAGTAAATGCTTAAATCTTCTTCACTTTCAGCACACAAGGTTGTGTTGCAAGTTGTTAATGAGTCTTCCTCCAGTTCTGATGCCCCGTTCTTCTTCATATAGTCCAGCTTCTTGGATTATTTGTTCAGCATACAGATTAAATAAGTACAGTGAAAGGATACAACCCTGGCACACACCTTTTTCTGATTTTAAACCATGCAGTATCCCCTTGTTCTGTTAGTGACTTACCCAGCAGTAGTACCTAAGGCTTCATTCCTGAAAGGTTTGAGACCCTGGTAATCCTACTGTTCTCGGGACATGGTTGCTGCACGTGTCTATTCACAATCACAATTGGGTAAAAGAGTAGCAAAAGCGACCCAGCTGGATCCATTGTATTTTATACATATTTCTCCCTGCCCCCATTGTGTTAAAGAGATCCTATCTGCTTGGTCCTAGATACTACAGCCCCAATTCCAGATGTACCATTTTCTTCTTATGATAGACTGCTTCTGGGCCTGTCTGGGGATTGTTTGGACTTAACAGGTCTGACAGAACCTGGCTCATCATGAGAGATTAGGAATGAGCGGTTGCTTGGTGCCAGTGAAGCGTTCTGTCTCTATCAGGACCCAGGAACGCCCCAGGAGCTGTTTCTCAAAAGGCGTCACATTCGGCACTGCAGATGGCTTGGTCTTTTTCTCTTTTCCTGCTTGCAGCCACCTTATTTAATACGTACTGTTGACTCATTAACATTGAACACATGGCCAATGGCACTATAGCCCGTGCCTGAAAAAAGTTCATCTAACACACGTACTCTCTCTGTACGGCACATTGCAGCTTTTTGCACTTAAGAACACTAGGAAGCACTTCAACACTAAGCTTGGGGGTCATTTTAAACATTGAAATCATAAAAAAAAAAAAAAGAGCATAAAAATGCTAGAAATACAGCAGTAAATAAACCACAAAAAGAACACTTGTTTATAGTAAGGGGGAAACAAGAAGGCAGAGTGTTACCTTGTTCGACCTTAGCTGGGAACAAGCATGTTGTGTGATTCAATTTTTTGCCACTCTAAGCATGTCCACAAATGACCACAGCAGGACCATCAGTATTGGTTTTAGGGTTACGAATACATTTTAGACAGCAGGCAAATTCACAAATACAGAATCCTCGAATAATGAGTATTGGCTGTACACACTAAAGTATTTACAAGTGAAATGTTATATATACCCATGATTTTCTTTAAATATCCCAACAAAAAGTAAATAAAGTTCACATATATGGAGTGTGCTAGATGAAATTAGAATACCAATACGTCAAGAAGTATTGAAACTGATTTTACGTGCACATGGGGGGCATATGTGTGGTGGTTATTATACATTCTCTTTTTTGTGTGTACACTTGAAAATTCCCATATTAAAAAAGATAAACAGCAAAAGACATTGGAAAGCTTCAGATCTTTTGCTTTCTTAAAGAAAACACCTTGAAACATTTCACCAGGGATAAGAAGTCCTAGGACTCAGGTAAGTCTCACATGAGATCATAGAGGAAGGCTCTTTGATGTGCCCTACCATAAAATCCACCAGCTGCTCTTTGGAAACCCTACAGGGCAGTTCTACTTAGTTTTATAAGGTTGCTATGAGTTGGAATCGACTGAACAGCAGTGGGTTTGATTTGGTTTTATTTGGTATCATAAAAAAAAGATCTACATAATTTGGGGGAGTATTTAAAAGAGGTGTAATTCTTTCATTGTGAAGAGATGGCCTTGTTAAATTATTAATAGAATTAAAAAAAGAGACACTCTGTAACCTTATTAAATGGGCATACTATAGCACTATGTGTCAAACTTGAATAACTTATGAACACATTTTAATGAAAAGCGTTCTTATAGACTAGAGATATCCCTTTAAATTACTTTCATGGTGTTTATTATAGGTATTTTCATTCTAATCCATATACTATTTAATATAAATTGAATGATATTACTATATTGTCAGTGACTTGTTTTTTTCACTTAACGATATCTCTTGGAAATCTTTCAGGAAGGAATATGCAGAGCTGTCCCATTTTTAAACCCTCTATAAATTTCCATAGTATTAGAAATTAGGAAGTAACCAATCTTTGATTATTACAAAAGATTCGGTATTAAACACCTTTGAACATAAATTTTTATGAGGACCTCTAAGCATCAGATTCCCAGAAGTAGAATTTCTGGATCACAAAGTATATGTGCTGTTTTTTTAATTGGTACTGCCAACTGCCCTTCATTTTGAAGATTTTAACAATTTGCAGTCTAAAAAAAGTTTATGAATATCCATTTTTCCACTCTATAGCACACTGAGTATTATAACTTTCTTAATCTTTGCCAATGTGAGGGCATAAAAACTGTTGCCATCGAGTTGATTCCAACTGATAGCAACTGTATTGCACAGAGTACAGCTGTCCCATAGGTTTCCAAGGAGTGGCTGGTGGATTCAAACTGCCGACCTTTTGGTTAGCAGCCAAGCTCTTAACCACTGTGCAAACAGGACTCCAGGCGTCAAATATTATTTTGGTTGCATATTTTTAGAAGAGTACTTAATGTGTAAAAGAGGAAATACTGTACCTGTAAGTGCAGGTCACATATTAACTTTTATTTCCCTAATTGTATGCTGTTAGAGAATAACAAGTGTAATTGTCGCTGCTTCAGAGGAGCAAAACTTAAAGGTGCTCCCATTATCAGGTCTCTTCTGTGAGTAGATACAATGTTTTCTCTGACCACAATACATTTAAGATAGGTGTTAACAACAGAGAGATAAATTTTAAATATCTGCATACTAGAAAATTTTTTAAATATACTTCTAAATAATTCATAGTCCAAGAAGGATATCATAATAATAACTTTTAAATGCCTAAAAATGAATCATAATTAAAATCTCTATTAACTGATAATTAAAATCGGTAACATAACTAGTGAGACGTAGCAACAATGGTGCTTCTTACGTTAAATGATTATCATTGTTTAAAAGCTAACAATTAAAAAGCTAAAAAAAACAGAATATATTTAAAAGAAGTAGAAAGGAGATCATAAAGACAAGAGAAGATATACATATTTTTAAAAATAAAATCGAGATGATCAACAAAACTAAAATTATTTTTAAATTTCTAAAAAAGTAGACAAATTTTCATATGATTTGTCGGGGGGAAACAGAAAAAATAAGGTTTTGAATAAAAATTGAAGCATAACTCTGAATACTGAAGAAATTAAAAAGAAAATGTAGAGATACAACTTAAAAAAAAAAAAAAGGCATTGCCATCAAGTCAATTCTGACTCCTAGCGATCCTATAGAACAGAGTAGAACTGCCCCATAGGGTTTCCAAGGCTGTAATCTTTACGGAAGGAGACTGCCACATAATTCTCCCACAGAGCAGATGGTGGGTTCCAATTACCAACCTTTCAGTTAGTAGCTAAGACCTTAGCCACTGCACCACCAGGGCTTCTTTTTAGGTTTTTGATGTTGTTGTTAGGTGCCATTGAGTCGGTTCTGACTCATAACAAACCTATACACAACAGAACGAAACACTGCCGGGTCCCATACCATCCTCACAATCTTTGTTATGCTTTTAGCCCATTGTTGCAGCCACTGTGTCAATTCATCTCATTGAGGGTCTTTCTCTTTTTTGTTGACCTTCTACCAAGCATGATGCCCTTCTTCAGGGGCTGATCCCTCCTGACAGCACGTCCAAAGTACGTGACACATAGTCTCACCATCTTGCTTATAAGGAGTATTCTGGCTGTACTTCTTCCAAGATTCTCGTTGTACTTGTTCTTAGGCAGACCATAGTCTTCTCCAACACAATTCAAAGGAATCAATTCTTCTTTGGTCTTCTTTTTTCATTGGCCAGCATTCACAAGCACAGGAAGCAATTGAAAACACCAAGGCTTGGGTCAGGCACACCTTAGTCTCCAAGGTGACATCTTTGCTTTTCAAGACTTTAAAGAGATCTTTCACAACAGATTTGCTTAATGCAATGCATCTTTTGATTTCTTGACTGTTGCTTTTATGGGTCTTGATTGTGGATCCAAGTACAATGAAATTCTTGACAACTTCAAACTGTTTCCTGTTTATCATGATGTTACTTACTGGGCCAGTTGTGGGGACTTTTGTTTTCTTTATGTTGAGGTGTAATTCATACTGAAGGCTGTGACTTCTGATCTTCAGTAAGTGCTTCAAGTCCTCTTCACTTTCAGCAAGCAAGTTTGTGTCATCTACATAAATCAGGTTGTTAGTTAGCCTTTCTCCAATCCTGATGCTCCATTCTTCTTCATATAGTCTAGTTTCTTGGGTTATTTGCTCAGCATACAGATTGAATAGGTATGGTGAAATGATGCAATCCTGAGGTACACTTTTACTGACTTTAAACTGCTCAGTAACCCCTTGTTCTGTTGCAACAGCTGACTCTAAATCTATGTAAAGGTTCCTCATGAGCACAATTAAGTGTTCCGGAATTTCCATCCTCCACCATGTTATTCATAATTTATTATGATCCACACAGTCGAATGCCTTTGCATAGTCTATAAAACACAGGTAGCTATGAGTCAGAATTGACTTGACAGCACTGGGTTTTTTGGGTTTTTTTTAAAACATCTTTCTGGCATTCTCTGCTTTCAGCCAGGATCCATCTGACAACGATATCCCTGGCTCCACGTCCTCTTCTGAATCCTGCTTGAATTTCTGGCAGTTCCCTGTTGATACACTGGGGCAGCAGCTTTTGAAAGATCTTCAGCAAACTTTTACTTGGGTGTGATATTAATGATATTGTTTGATAATTTCTGCATTCATTTGGATCACCTTTCTTGGTAATAGGCATAAATACAGATCTCTTCCAGTCAGTTCACCAGGTAGCCGTCTTCCAAATTTCTTGGCATAGGCAAGTGAGCGGTTCCAGCACTGCATCTGTTTGTAGAAACATCTCAGTTGGTATTCTGTAAATCCCTGGAGCTTTGTTTTTCACCAGTGCCTTCAAAGCAGCTTGGATTTCTTCCTTTGGTACCATTGGTCCTTGCACATACAGTACCTCCTGAAATGGTTGAAAGTCAACCAATTCTTTTTTGTATAGTGACTCTGTGTATTCTTTCCATCTTCTTTTGATGCTTCCTAAGTCGTTTAATATTTTCCCCGTAGAATCCTTCAGTATTGCAACTCGAGCCTTGAATTTTTTCTTCATTTCTTTCAGCTTGAGAAATGATGGATGCATTCTTCTCTTTTGGTTTTCTATCTCCAGGTCTTTGCACACGTCATTAAATGCTTTACTTTGTCTTCTTGAGCCACTCTTTGAAATTTTTTGTTCAACTCTTTTACATCATCATTTCTTCCTTTCGCTTTAGCTACTGTATGTTCAAGAGCAAGTTTCAGAGTCTCTTCTGACATCCATTCTGGTATTTTCTTTATTTCCTCTCTTTTTAATGGCCTCTTGCTTTCTTCATGTATGACATCCTTGCTGCCATTCCACAACTTGTGTGGTCTTCAGTAATTATTGTTCAATGTGTAAAATCTGTTCTCGAAATGATCTCTAAATTCAGGTGGGATATACTCAGGGCCGTGCTTTGGTTCTCATGAACTTGTTCTAATTTTCTTCAATTTCTGCTTGAAATTGCATACGAGCAACTGATGGTCTGTTCTGCAGTTGGGCCCTGGCCTTGTTCTGACTGAGGATATTTAGCTTTTCCATTGTCTCTTTCCACAGATATAGTCGATTTGATTCCTGTATATTCCGTCTGGCAAGGTCCACATGTACAGTCACCATTTATGTTGGTGAAAAATGTATTTGCAATGAAGAAGTCCTTGGTCTTACAAAATTCTATCATGCGATCTCTTTGCATCGTTTCTATCAACAAGGCCATATTTTCCAACTACTGACCCTTCTTCTTGGTTTCCAACTTTCATATTCCAGTCACCAGTAATTATCAGTGCAGCCTGATTGCATGCTCCATCAATTTCAGACTGCAGATGTTGGTAAAATTTTTAATTTCTTCATCTTTGGCCTTACTGGTTGGTATATAAATTTGAATAATAGTCATATTAAGTGGCCTCCCTTGTAGGTGTATGGATATTATCCTATCACTGACAGCGTTGTACTTCAGGATAGAACTTAAAATGTTCTTTTTGACTATGAATGCAACCCCATTCCTCTTCAAGTTGTCATTCCCGGCATAGTAGACCATATGATTGTCTGATTCAAAATGGCCAATACCAGTCCATTTCAGCTCATTAACGCCTAGGATATCAATGTTTATGAATTCCATTTCATTTTTGACAACTTCCAATTTTCCTAGGTTCATACTTTGTACATTCCAGGTTCTGATTATTAATGGATGCTTGCAGCTGTTTCTTCTCATTTTGAGCTGTACTACACCAGAAAATGGTCCCTAAAGCTTGACTCCATCCATGTCATCAAGGTCGACTTTGAGGAAGCAGCTCTTCCTTGGTCATATCTTGAATGCCTTCCAGCCTGAGGGGCTCTTCTTCCCACACTATATCAGACAATGTTCCGCTGCTATTCATAAGGTTTACACTGGCTAAATCTTTTTCAGAAGTAGACTGCTGGTTCCTTCTTCCTAGTCTGTCTTAGTCTGGAAGTTCAGCTGAAATCTGTCTACCATGGGTGACCCTGCTGGTATATGAATACCAGTGGCATGACTTCCAGCATCATAGCAACACACAAGCCCCCAGAGTATGACACACTGACAGACACATGCAGGATTTTTAGGTTAGTAAAAAAAAAAAAAAAACCTTTGCCATCTAGTCGATTCCAACTCATAGCCATCCTATAGGACAGAATAGAACTGCCCTATAGGGTTTTCAAAGACCAGTTGGTGAATTTGAACTGCCAGCTTTTTGGATAGCAGCCAAGCTCTAACCATGGGGCCACCAGGGCCCCCTTTAGGTTACTAGCCAAGTGCAAATCATTGGTGCCACCCAGGGACCTTAGGAGTAATAGGAATTATAGGAATAACATAAAAATTGCTGTACTCCAACAACAAGCAAATAGAAAACAATGATTTTTTAAATTTTTTTCAACAGCAGTAAAAATTACAATGCACCCAGGAATAAATAAAACAAATTATGTGTGAGACCTGTACATAGAAAATTGCATAACTTTACTGAAGGATATTTTAAAAGACCTAAATAAGGACAGGAAACCCTGATGGTGTAATGTTTAAAAGCTATGGCTGCTAACCAAAAGGCCATACCACCCTGTGTGATCATGGAAAGAAGGAAAAATAATATCATAAAAAGATTAATTCTCTTCAAGTTGATCTACAGATGCAATACAAGTTTAATAAAAATTACTACAGGTTTGTGTGTATGTGTATCTCTGTGTGTGTGTGTGTGTGTGTGTGTAAATTAACAAGTGATTATAAAATGTATATGGAAGAGAAAAGGGCCCAAAATAGCTGAGAATGATGAGGGGGTACTTCTTTACTACATAGAAAGCTGCTTTTTGTTGTTGTAATAACTCCTGTGTAGATGCATGGAAAGGCAAATATATCAACGGAACAGAATAGAGAGGCTAGAAAAAACTCAACACATGTATGTGATTTTAATAAATGGCAGATGCCTCATGGCAGAATACTGGAAAATGGAGGGGCTATTTAATTAATGATGTATGGGAAAGAATGAAATTTGACTCCTGCCTCAACCATACACACGCACACACACACAAAAAACTATAGATGATTAAGAACATAAATTCCAAAAGCGAAACTTTAAAACCTTCAGAAGAAAACACAAGTGAATATCTTTGATCTTGAGGTAAGAAAGTATCTCACAAAAGATACATGAAAAATATTAACCATGAAGCAGAGTTGATAAATGCAATTCAATATGATTAGAAAATTCTATTCAATAAAAGACATCTTTAAAAGAATTATCAGACAAGCTACAAACCAGAAAGATATTTGCAAACAAATAACCAACAATAAAATAGTATCAAGAATGTATAAAGAATTCTTACCACTCATACAGAATTGTTTTGATAATCAAATGAGACAATGTATAATGAAAAATATAAATTATTAGTTGATTGACTTTAGACAAGTCACGGATGTTTTTAACCGGAATCAGTTACCATCAAGTCAATTCCAACTCATGGAGACCCAGTGTGTTTCAGAGTAGAACTGCCTTCCATAGGGCTTTTACGGCTGTGACCTTTCAGAAGCATATTATCAGGCCTTTCTTCTGAGGCACCTCTGGGCAAGTTGAACTGCCAACCATTTGCGCCACCCAAGAACTCATAATAATTTATATAGCTAACACTAAAGCAGGCCTTCTGAATCCAGTGCACTATCCTTATTCCACAGCTTTCAACTTGATAGAATATTGTACATACACCATACTGCTGCCACTGCTGCTGCTGCTGTTGTTGTTAGTTGCCATCCAGTCGCTTCCAACTCATCCCTCTCAAATAAATGTTGCTGAAGTTTTACTTTCATCTTCATGCTTAACTTTAATATTATAGAAAAAGAGCTAGTAATGACTTTAACCAGACGATGGCCATAAACAAAACCCAGTGCCGTCCAGTCGATTCTGACTCATAGTGACCCTACAGGACAGAGTAGAACTGCCCCATAGAGTTTCCAAGGAGCGCCTGACGGATTTGAACTTCCAACCCTTTGGTTAGCAGCCGTAGCACTTAAACACTACACCACCCAGGGTTTCCAGTGATGGCCATACTATACTAAAAGTCAGGTTACTTCTGTACCATACTCATAAATACGCTCTGGTGAGCTTAGACAAAATAGCATGCATGATTTTCCTCTTTAATATAAGCTTGGTTCTAACATTCCCAATTAGCTTGTAGGAAGTAAATAAAAATTACAGTGCTCTAGGAAAAGAAATTATAATAAACAGTTTTAATGATCCTGTGGGAGCCTTGATGGGGCAGTGGTTAAGCATTAGGCTGCTAACCAAAAGGTTGGCAGTTGGGATCTACCAGCGACTCCTTGGAAACTCCATGGGGCAGTTCTACTCTGCTTATTAGGGTCGCTATGAGTTGGAATGACTCAACAACAGTGGGGAATGATGCTGTTGGACAATATCCTATTGTCCCAGAGTTATTTTTTCTACTTTGGGTGGAATTTTCATTTGGCCTCCTCCTTCCACTCTGTCCCATCTACACAAACTGGCATCTTTCCATCACTGAAGGCTATATTCCTCAGCACTGAAAATATTTCTTCCAGAAAGGGATTTTTTTGTTTCAGGGGATGTTATTGCAGCCCTTGACAGTTCTGCCGTGACAACAAATTTGTTTCCATCCAGTTCTGTAATGTCAATTTGGCTTCAAACATATCACCTCATGCAGTCCCAGCGTGCAGCATCTCTCTGTTATTTCAGACTTCAATCTGCTGCAGGATCTGAGAACACTGTGAGATGTCTGCAATTCATAGCTATTTTCAGAGTTATATGACTTTCATTAGAAATCACAAATCTATCTTAAACCAGTTTAGATTTGTGTTCTGACAAAAATGTTCAGGCCTAGAGAGTTTCAATGAGCAGGTTTAAAAGAATAATTCAAGGAGTCATTCATGCGGAGGTATGAGAGCAGTTAAAATATGCTCATCTGTATCTTTCTGGTGGATTAAAAAACAGTTCTTCTAGGTATTTAATCCATGCCACGCAACAAAGAAAACACCTCAATATATATAAGGTGATGACTTCCTTAAGAATAGATTATAAAATGAGCCTGATAAATAAACTACAGTCCCGTGAAGCAAAGTGAAAAGATATTTGAAAGAAAGCACATTTGTACTTGTTAAGTGTCTGGCATGTTCCAAACATTTTATGCAATCAAAAGAAGTAGGTAATGTTACTATCCCCATTTTAAAAACCCATTTTAGAGTTGATAAAATTGAGGAAACAAAAAGCAGAACCAAGATTTGAATCAAAGTCGATTTAATTCCAAAACCATTGATCTTTCCAGACTTAGGTACTGAGGTGCACATGTTGAATGAGAGTGTGATCTTGATAGACGGCATTAATGCTTCCCTTTCTTCATTGCTTGCCACCTACATGCCCCTTGCCATATAACTTTGAAGGGTTCTCCCACTGTGGATGGGGAGTAGCCCCTCCACATCTTGGTTCCGGTCTCAGAGATGTGACTTGCTTTGGCCAATGGGATATGAATATACATAATGCAAGCAGAGGCTTGAAAAGCATTTGCATGATTGGGCTTGCCCTCTTCCGTCTCCACCACCCATGAGAGTCACTGGGTCCAGGAGGAGAATAAGAAACACGAGAAACAAAGCCACGCAGCCTGGATCAACTGACTCCAGCCAGCTGCAGACGTGTGAGTGAGTGTAACCAAGACTAGTGGAACCTCCCAGCCACACCCTGCTACTTCAGCCACCTCAACTAATTTGCAAATCTGTGAAAATAAACGTTGTTGCTTATGTATTGAGTTTTGGGGTGACTTGTTACACAAGATTTCATGGTGATAGCTAGCCAAGAGATCCCCATACCCTGTCCCAAAATGACATAAGGAATTGGGCTCTGATACATGTTTTTCTTTTTAATGTCCAGGCTGCAAATCCTAAAAAGACTGAACGTTACTCCCACGTACAATGAAGGAAAACCTTTCAGTCAAACAATCCTACAAATGTCCCTTAAGAATTCCTGAAATGTTTAAATATCAGCTGTATTACACAATTAAGCAACTATGAAATAATAAGTCTCAAGACCACAGCTATTTGACTTCAGAGAATATAACCATATTTCAGGGACAAAGATTAGATTTTTTTAAGAGACACTGGGAAGCTGTAACATTGAAAGAAGGTGAGGCATAGAGATCTCAACCTATAAAAAATGTGCTTTAAAATAATTCATATGGAAAGTTTGACTAATTTTTATCTTTTCTTGCTCCATAGAGTATATAGAGTCTCTCCTCCCCCAAAGAACTTACTTAATCCTCATTTGCTTAAGAGAATGATTGACAATGTGAGAATAAACAAATCAGTTGGAAATACATCTTTCCATTTTTGCCTACTATTGCTTTTGTGCCTGTGCACTTGAATTGTGGTACAGGCAAAAAAAATATTGAGTATACTGTGGGCCTCCAGAAGAACAAACGAATCAGTCTTAGAGGAAGTACTGCCAAAATGCTCCTTAGAAGGGAGGATGGTGAGGCTTTGTCTTTCTCACTTTGGACTTTTTATCAGGAAAGACCCATCACTAAAAAAAGATATCATGTTTGGTAAAGTGGAGGATCAGCAAAAACGAAGGAAATACTTCATGAGATGGATTGACAAGGTAGCTGTAAAAATGGGCTCAAACGTATCGATGATTGTGAGGATGGTGCAGGACCAGGCAGTGTTATGTTCGGTTATAGGTAAAGTCGCCACGAGCTAGAGCTGAGCTGTTGCCAGCTGACAACAACTAACACTCAGGGCATGTTTTGTTTCACATATTCTTTAGCATCTGCAGCCTATTTTTTAAAATAAGCCTTTTTGTTTATCCTTGGTATGTTGAACTTTACCCATGCTTTGAGACTCAGTTCCAATTTTCTCTGTAATGAAAGTTTCCATAAACTGTTCTCTTTCTATGCTAATGGCTTGCCACTAACCACAAATAATCTCTGCTGCATAGATCTCCCATAGCAATTTGTCTGCACCTTTTTAATAGACATTTCACACTTCCCAGTTGGGTTTTTAGGTACTTTTTGTGCATATCAAGCCATCTGTAATACCTCAGGTCACACACTCAATTGCATCCAGAAGCCAGAGGGTACAACGATGAGTGAAAAGGGCTGGAAAATGGCAATCATTTGGTGATGGACATTCTCCCTCTCACTGGAAGGGAGAAAGCTCTTCTCAGGATCAGCTAATTTTGCCAATAGGGGCATATAAGCCCAGAGCTAGCAAATCTTCCAATTTTGTAAGAAGATCAAAGAATACAGTCCATACCTAAATCTTACAAAAAATAGACAGCACCCTTGACAGGAAATTTGAAAATGATCCTCCTAAATAGTGATTTAACTCTATTGAGTATTCTGAGGCAAACAGGAGCAGTTTCATTTACCCACAAGTTGAAAATCAGTTAGCTGTGATCTTAAAACTGAGTAAGTAAAGATTTTATGCTATTTACTGAGAACAAATGACTTATTTTATTATCTAAATTTTAAACCCTTTATTATGCCTACTAGCAATTTGGTCAGAAAAATAGCAAAAGAAAGAGGAAGGGATAACAAGAACCACAGTGTTTGTGTTAGGATAAACACTAAATATCTCTAATTCGAAAAAAAGGATACTATGCCCTGAACAGTAGAGGTATTCATTTCTCTCTACGATGCCTTTGTTTGACTGTCCTGATTGGTACTGATATTCAATAATACCTGGGACAGGCTCCTTCTACTATGTTTTTCTGTCATCCCTAAGTGATATACTTATCCTGTGTCAAAAATGGCTCACCACAATATCCACATTCTAGCCCACAAGGAGGAGGAAGGAAACAGAGGTCAGTTTCCTTTCCTTCTAAGAGTATGGCCCAAAAGTTGTACGCATCATGTCTACTCACATTCCGTTGGCTATAGCCATGTCACATGATTCCTTGATGGCAAGGAAGGCTGGGAAATGTAGTCTTTATGGACACAGTTCTACACAGTTAAAGCTTCAATTACTATGAAATGAAAGCCTGGGTATTGATGAGACAAAGTACAGTCTCTGTAACACGCAGATAAAGAGAAAACATTTTGACAAATTTTTAAACATTGATTCTGCTTCAGTCAACGAATATAAATTCATAAGTAAATCTGTCTCTATATACACTTTTTAAATAAAAATTGCTTTTTTCCCTCACTTCCGCTAGATAAATATTGAGGAAAGATATTTAAAAAAAAAAATTAAAACAGAAATAAATTTTCGTCTGCTTGAAGTGGCCACAAGTTTTGATCAAGCCCTTCTCTTGCACATTCAGAGAATTGATATTGGATAAATTTTATTTTGAAATGAAAAGGGGCAAATTTCACCAATGACACTCAAGCAAGTAATCTGTATTTATTCATTAAGTGATTATCTATTGATTGAAGAACAGCCATGGGTAAGGCAATATGTTAGGCACTGAGAATACAAATAGGTAGCACAGTACACATGCCCTTGTCTTCATACAGGGAAGACAGAGTTTAATCACATAGTCACACAAAAGAAGCATGCTTACAGTTGGTGGTGTTGTTATTGTTGTTAGGTGCCATCAAATCATTTCTGACTCAGTGATCCCATGTACAACAGAACGAAACACTGCCCGATCCTGCTCCACCCTTAAAACTGTTGTTATGCTTGAGTCCATTGTTGCAGCCACCGTGTCAATCTATCTTGCTGAGGGTCTTTTTTGCTGACCCTCTACTTTACCAAGCATGATGTCCTTCTCCAGTGACTGGTCCCCCTGATAAAGTCCAAAGTACTTGAGACAAAGTCTCTCCATTCTTGCTTCTTAGAAGCATTCTGGCTGTACTTCTTCCAAGACAGATTTGTTCATTTTTCTGGCAGTTCACGGTATACTCAATGTTCTTTGCCAACATCAGAATTCAAAGACAACAATTCTTTTTCAATCTTTCTTATTCCTTATCTAAATTCCTTATCTAGCTTTCACATATACATGAGGCAATTGAAAATACCATGGCTTGGGTCAGGTACACCTAAGTTTTCAAAGTGATGTCTTTGCTTTTCTATACTTGAAAGTAGTCTTTTGCAGCAAATTTACCCAATGCAATATGTCGTTTGATTTCTTCACTACTCTTTCCATGGGTGTTGATTGTGAAGCCAAGTAAAATAAAATCCTTGACAACTTCAATCTTTTCTCTGTTTATCATACTGTTTCGTATTGGTCCAGTTGTGAGGATTTTTATTATCTTTATGTTGAGGTGTAATCCATACTGAAGTTTGTATTCTTTAATCTTCATCAGTAACTGCTTTAAGGTTGTATCATCAACGTATTTCAGGTTATTAATGAATCTTCTTCCAATCCTGATGCCATGTTTTTCTTCATATGTCCAGTTTATCCGATTATTTGCTTGCCATACAGACTGAATAAGTATGGTGAAAGGATACACCTCTAACACACACCTTTCCTAATTTTAAAACACACAGTATCCCCTTGTTCTGTTCAAACTACTGCCTCTTGGTCTATGTACATGTTAATCTTGAGCACAACTAAGTGTCTTGGAATTCCCATTCTTTGAAATGTTATCCATAATTTGTTATGATCCACATGTTTCAGTTTCTTGTACTGTGGTGGCTTGTGTGTTTCTGTGATGCTGAAAGATACACCACCAGTATTTCAAATACCAGCAGGGTCACCCATGGTGGACAGGTTTCTGCACAGCTTCCAGACTAAGACAGACTAGGAAGAGAGACATGGTGATCTACTTGTAAAAAAATTGATCAAGGAAAACTTTATTAATAAAACCTTACAGATGATAATAAGTGCAATTAGAGTTGGTACAGAGTGCCAGGCAGTGTGTAGGCAATGGGAATATGAAGATAAACAAGCCCTTGTTATAGTCGGGTGCCATCAAGTTAGTTCTGACTCATAGCAAAACCATGCAACAGAGTAGAATTGCTCCATAGGGCTTCCTAGGTTGCAGTCTTTATGGGAGATGATCACCAAGTCTTTCTCCACATAACTTCTTGGTGAGTTTGAACTACCAATCTTTCAGTTAGAAGCTGAGTGCTTAGCCAATTTGCTACTAGGGCTCCTTAAACGAGCTCTTGGAGGACACAAAAAAAAAGTTTTTCATTTAATACTCAAGCACCAACTCTAGCTCTGTATGTATCTTCAGGATCTAAGAAATTTCCACCCGGAAAGGTAGGATTACCTTCTAAGCACCATAGAGCTACTCCTCCTAGATGTGCTGTATTGATATAGCAATTAATTTTTTCTCTAATCGAGTTTTCTGCCTAAAGAGCTGAGTAGTCTGTATGAATAATAGAAAACAGCTCAGGGATGTGTTTTTCCCAAACCGTGCTCACTGCTTCTCTCATGGAAATCTTGTTGAGCAGCCAAAATGATAATTGACTTCATTAAAAGCATCCCAATCATCAGCGTTCAGCAGAAATTGAGAAGGATGCTGGGAAATTGCAATTGCCAAGTGCCAAGATGCTGGGTCTAAATAAAAAGGAGCAAGTTTTCCTGGACAGGAGAGTAAGGTAATCAATAAAGTAGCACCTTTAGATTACATAATATCCAGAATTTTGGAAAACTGTCGTTTCTGATTTTAAGGTTTTTTGTTGTTATAAAAATATAGATAACACAATATTTGCCATTTCAATATTTTTCACACGTACAATTCAGTGAGACCAATTACCTCAATCCTTTCATGCAATCTCCACCAATGGCCATTACCAAATTTTCCGTTACCATCAACAAAAACTCAGTGCTACCTAAACAATGATTCCCTCCTTTCCCCTCCCTCCCACCCCTCACAACCACTATTAAACTCTGATCTCTATACATTTGCCTATTCTAGACATTTCATACTAATGAGATCATACAATATTGGTCCTGCTGTGCCTGGATTATTTCACTCAGCATAATGTTTTCAAGGCTCATGCATGTTGTAGCATATATCAAGACTTCATTTCTCTTTATGGCAGAATAGTATTCCACTGTATGTATGTACCACATTTTTTTTATTCATTCATCTGTTGATAGGTATTTCGGTTGTTTATACCTTTTGGCTATTATAAATATGTACACACTAATATTTTTCTTATTTTGTTATTAATATTTTATGGCTGTTGTGTTTATAAAATCCCACCCAAATCCTCTGCCTCCTTGGACTAGTTGCCCCCTTCTGGCACCTATATGCTCCAGACTGACCTTCACTTAATTCCCATCTTTACCTTTAATAGCAAAGAAGCACCCTGCTCTAGCATTCTCCACCATGCTCAGCAAAATAACAAACCTTCTGAACACCCAATAATTGCATTTTCCAACTCACATTGAGCACCTTATGGCTTCAGTAAGGAAGTAGGAAAGGGGGTTATTCCTGAAGTCAGGAGACCTTAGCAGCTAGCCCTGGTTCTGTTTTTTTCTTGCTGTGTCTGTAATCTTGGGCTGTTGCTAGGCTTTCAGCAGCCTTGGTCTCCTCCGCAGTAAAATGTGGTTTAAAATAACTGCCCTCTCTTACTCTGTGGGGCTTTAATGAGATGAAGGATAGGAAGGCACTTTGAAGATAATGGCAGACCTGTATAAGCAAAAGACATGAGGATCAGCGTATCCCCTGAATAAACTGGATTCTGGATGTTTCATAGGCCCTGAAAATCTAGCTATCCTTGTGACTTTACTCCTTCCCCAAATTCCAATATACTAAAGCTTATCATGATACCTAAAATGTGTACTTTTACAGTTGTTCCTTTAGATTGGGCTTTATATCTCCAGAAGTTTCTCTGAAAGTACACAGTTTTACCCATTATTGCTAACAACTGAGCCCACAGATGAAGACAGTTGGTCAGATTATTCCATTTTCCTCTTGTCAAATGAGCTGAAACACCAAAGAGAATTGGATAAGGCATGGGTAAGTTTGGGCTGAATAAGGAAAATTTAAGCTTGGCTGAGCTACTTGAAGATAACCTTTTATGAGCTTGCATAGGGCACAAGGAGGAAAGAAATTGGCCCCAAAGGAGAAATGTGGATGCACGTACTACAGAGGACTTCATCTACTTAATCACTTGCCTCAAATCTAGACAATAATGGCCCAGTCTGGCCATGAAAAGTAATTAGCTTTCTTTACAAGTTCCTTCCCTTACCTTTTCTGGGAACCTTGGCTTTCTCGTTTATGAAATAAGAATAGAAATACCTGCCTTATAGGTTTATCAGAGGATTAGATATCAAAATAACAAAAAATTACTACTTGATGGTGCAGTGGTTAAGAATTTGGCTGCTAACCAAAGGTCAGCAGTTTGAATCCACCAGCCACTCCTTGGAAACTCTATGAGGCAGTTCTACTCTGTCCTATAAGGTTGCTATGGGTCGACATCAACCTGAGGGCAACGAGTTTTTGGTTTATATGCTCAATAAAATACTGTTTTCTTCCCTACCTATTGTCTGTGAGTCTTTATTGCATGCAGTTCCTACTAGGGGTGCAGAAAGAAGAGTTGGCATAAAAAGGGAAAACAACAGTTAAAGTTTGCCCCTGATGGGATGCTTCTTCCCTTCTTTGGGAACTATAAGGCCTAGAAAGTTCATGTAGTCACGGGCAAGTAAAAAACAGAGACAGGAGACTCTATGAGATGTGAATTGTTATTGTTATTTTTTAGGTGTCATTGAATTGATTTTCAACTCATAGCAACTCCATGTGACAGGGTAGAATTGCCCCCATAGAGTTTTCTAGGCTGTAATCTTTATGGGAGCAGATTGCCAGGTCTTTTCTCTCAAGAAGACATGGAGTGGGTTTGAACTGCCAACCTTTCAGTTAGCAGCCAAGTGCTTAGCCGTTGTGACACCAGAACTCAAAGTAAAATTAAGCAAGCAAATGAATTGTAAACTGGGCCCTAGCCATGTTAATGGGATTCAAAGCTTCAATCCCAGTTAAATAGTGTACTGAGAGAAATTGCAGCTATGGTCCCAGAGCCATCCTCAACATTTAAGAAATTCTTGGGAATGAGAGAGATACAAAACAAAACAAAGAAACACAGAGAGAAAAACCTCTTAATTTTCAAAAAGAGGAGAAAAGCAGATCCTGAAAACAGTAATTGGATACCCAAAAAGAATTTTAGACAGTATTAGTAAATACATAATTAATAACCTTTTGGAAAAAAGTACTTGATGACTGAGAATCTGAACATTTCTCTGAAGCTCTCTGAACATGCTTTATTGATAAGGTTCTTAGACTCTAGGAATGCCATAGACAGTGGATTTTTATTTCAACTGAGCACTTGATAAAAACTCTCACAACCTTGTAGTCAATAGAGAGAAGTATATGATAGATAGATATATATACAGGAAGGAAAATTTATAGACTTGTTGAATCACAATCCTCAAATTGCTGGGTTATCAATATAGGTATAGAAGGAATAATCTGGGACCCAGCTATAGTTTCAATTCCTGCTTGATTGTCTTCGCCCCTGTCTACTCCATCTCTAGAAGCTGACTCTCCAAATTCTTTCTTTATACAGCGTGAAACCATTCCCCTTTCCTAGCAAGTCTTGACAGAAGCAGAATCTACATCAAAAAACTCCTTCTCCAATTATGTGGGAACTTGGAATTAAGTAAGAATTCTAGTGTTATGCGTAGAGTTCATTATCTTAGTCACAATGGGGGGGGGACATATTTTGCTGATACTCCCAACCTTCCAGATCTACTTCAAAGCCAGTTAGACTCAGGATTCAATGAGGAGCCAGGATCAGATCTTGTGCACCTGGGTCATAGTCCTCAAAATGCTAGAATCATTCCCTTTTGCACATATATGAAGAATCCATTAATTGTTATCTTGCCCTTTTACCTTTTAGTAGCTGACTCTTGGGCCATTGACTGAAGTTTTAGGAGGTCACCTAGCTCCTGTAAGCCTTCTTTTCATAGTCAGTCCCTAGTCCTGACCTGACACAATCACCCTTCCTGCCTACCAAAAAGGATCTCCCCATGTCATTTGTAGGTATGTTTTGGTCTGTATTTGCCTGCTACCTAGAACCCTTATATCTGGTACTCTTCTCACCTGCCTAAGTGTACTTGCTTTCTTAGTTCTCCTCTGAATATTTATCCTTCATCTCAATAAAGGCGCCTCTGATTCCCTGATAATCTCCTGGCTAGTCCGGTGTCACCAATTCCTAAACATTTGACTCAGACCACCACATTATAGCCTCTGAATTATTCAAAAATGTTTATTTTTTAATTTATTCACTCAACAAGTATTTGAGTACCTATTATATGCCTTGCACTATTCTAAGAGCTAGGGATAGAGGAAAGAATAAACCAGTAAAAGTTCCTGCAATAATTTAAAGTAGATATAGTCAATTTCCAGCTTGTTGTACTACAGCGGTTTGTGTGTTGCTATGACGCTGGAAGCTTTGTCACCAGTATTTCAAATACCAGCAGAAATGGCTATGGTGGACAGGTTTCATCAGAGCTTCCAGACTAAGACAAAGTAGGAAGAAGGACCTGGCAACTTCCTTCTAAAAAAAATGACCAGTGAAAACCTTCTCAAGAGCAGTAGAACATTGTCTGGTACAGTGCTGGAAGATGGGCTCCTCAGGTTAGAAGGCACTCAAAATGCCACTTTGGAAGAGATGCCTCCTCAAAATCGAGGTGGCCTTAATGACATAGAGGAAGTAAAGCTTTTGGGACCTTCATTTGTTGGTGTGGCATGACTCAAAATGAGAAGAAACAACTGCAAATATCCATCAATAATCAGAATGTGGAATGTACAAAGAATGAAGATAGCAAAATTGGAAGACATCAAAAATGAAATGAACTGCATAAAGATCAATATTCTAGGCACGAGTGAGCTGAAATGGACTGGTATTGGCCATTTTAAATTGGACAATCATGTGGTCTACTATGTCAGAAATGACAACTTAAAGAGGAATGGCACTGTATTCATAGTCAAAAAGAACATTTCAAGATCTATCCTGAAGTATAATACTGTCAGTGATAGGATAATATCCACGTGCCTACAAGGAAGACCAGTTAATACAACTATTATTCAAATTTACACACTAACCACTAATGCCAAAGCTGAAGATTTTCCCCAACTTCTGCAGTCTGAAACTGATCAAACATGCAATCAGGATGCATTAATAATTACCGGTGACTGGAATGCGAAAGTTGGAAACAAAGGAGGATCAGTAGTTGGAAAATATGGCCTTGGTGATAGAAATAATGCTGGAGATCACATGACAGAATTTTACAATACAAATGACTTATTCATTAAAAAAGCCTTTTCTCAACAACATAAACAGCAACTATACACGTGGACTTCATCAGATGGAAAACACAGGAGTCAAAATTCTAAACCCATTGTCATCGAGTCGATTCCACCTCATAGTCACCCTATAGGACAGAGTAGAACTGCCCCGTGGGGTTTCCTAAGGAGTGGCTGGTGAATTCGAGCTGCTGACCTTTTCCTTAGCAGCTAAGTTCTTTAACCACTTCCCCACCAGGGCTCCTTCAAATCAACTACATCTGTGGAAAGAGATAATGGATTCCAACTGCCAATCTTTTGGTTAGCAGCCAAGTTCTTAACCACTGTGCCACCAGAGCTCCTCAATATCATCAGTCAGAACCGACTGTGGAACAAATCATCAATCGCTCATATACAAGTTCAATTTGAAGCTGAAGAAAATAAAAACAAGTCCATGAGCACCAAAGTACAACCTTAAGAATATCCCACCTGAATTTAGAGACCATCTCATGTGTAGATTTGACACTTGGAACACTAATGATGGCAGAACAGATGAGTTATAGGATGACATCAAGGACATCTACATGAAGAAAGCAAAATGCATTAAAAAGAGAGGAAAAAAAGGAAAAGACCAAAACGATTCTGAAACTTACTCTTGAATGTCGAGTGGCTAAAGTAAAAGGAAGAAATGATGAAATAAAAGAGCAGAACAGAAGAATTCAAAGAGCAGCTTGAGAAGACAAGCTGCTTTAGTATCATAATGAAATGTGCAAATTCCTGAAGTTACAAAACCAAGAGGAAAAACTCACTTGGCATTTCTCAAGCTGAAAGAACTGAAGAAAAAATACAAGCCTCAAGTTACAATATTGAAGAATTTTATGGTCAAAAGACTGCACGACACAAGAAGCTTCAAAGGAAGATGGAAGGAATACACAGAGTCACTGTACCTTGTCTGTCTTAGTCTGTACCTGAACAGAAAATTTCAAAGGGCAGCTCCAGAAGACAAAATAAAGTATTATAATGACACATCCAAAGAGCTGGAGATAGAAAACCAAAAGGGAAGAACACGCTCGATGTTTCTCAAGCTGAAAGAACTAAAGAAAAAATTCAAGCCTTGAGTAGCAATAGTGAAGATTCTACAGGGAAAATATTAAACAATGCAAGATGCATCAAAAGAAGATGGAAGGAATACAGAGTCATTATACCAAAAATGTTCAACCATTTCAAGAAGTAGCATATGATCAAGAACCGATGGTGCTGAAATAAGAAGCCCAAGCTGCACTGAAGGAATTGGAGAAAAACAAGGCTCCAGGAATAGACAGAATACCAATAGAGATGTTTCAATAAACTGTTCCAAGTCTGGAAACATTCACTCTTCTATGCCAAGAAATTTGGAAGATAGTTACCTGGTCAATCAACTGAAAGAGATTCATATTTGTGCCCATTCCAACTAATAGTGATCCCATGAAATTCATAAATTATTGAATAATGTCATTAATATCACACACAAGTAAATTTTTGCTAAAGGTAATTCAAAAACCATTTCAGCAGTACATAGAAAGGGAACAACCAGAAATCCAAGCCAGATTCAGATGGATCTTGGCTGAAATCAGAGAATACAAGAAAGATGTTTACCTGTGTTTTCTTGACTATGCAAAGGCATTCTACAGTGTGGATCATAACAAATTATGGATAACATTATGAAGAATGGGATTTCCAGAACACTTAATTTTAATTGTGCTCCTACAGAACATGTACATAGGCCAAGAGGCAATAGTTTGAAAAGAACAAGGGGATACTGAGCAGTTTAAAATCAGGAAAGGTATGCGTCATGGGTGCATCCTCTCATCACACTTAGTCAATCTGTATGCTGAGCAAATAATCCGAGAAACTGAACTATATGAAGAACATGGTATCAGGATTGGAGGAAGACTCATTAACAACCTGTGATATGCAGACAACACAACCTTGCTTGCTGAAAGCGTAGAGGACTTGAAGCTCTTACTGATGAAGATCAAAGAATACAACCTTCGGTATGGATTACACTTCAACATACAGATAACAAAAATATTCACAGTTAGACCAATTTAGTCTCATAATAAATGGAGGAAAGATTGAAATTATCAAGTATTTCATTTTACTTGAATCCACAATCAACGCCATGGATGCAGCATTCAAGAAATCAAAAAATGTATTGCATCAGGCAAATCTGCTGCAAAAGAGCTCTTTAATGTCACTTTGAGGACTAAGGTGGGCCTGACCCAAGCCATGGTATTTTCAGTCACCTCATATGCATGCGAAAGCTGGACAATGAATAAAGAAGACTGAAGAAGAATTGATGCCCTTTGAATCATGGCACTGGCAAAGAATTTTGCATATACCATGGACTGCCAGAAGAATGAACAAATCTGTTGTGAAAGAAGTACAGCCAAAATGCTTCTTAGAAGTGAGGTTGGCAAGACTTTGTCTTATGTACTTTGGACATGTCATCAGGAGGACCAGCCACTGGAGAAGGCATCATGCTTGGCAAAGTAAAAGTAAAGGATTAGCGAAAAAGAGGAACACCTCAACGAGACAGATTGACACAATGGCTGAAACAATGGGCTCAAACACAGCAATGGTTGTGAGGATGGAGCAGGACCAGGCAGTGTTTTGTTCTGTAGTACATAGAATTGCTATGAGTCAGAATCAACTTGATGGCACCTAAGGACAACAACAACATAGTCACTTTGGAAAAAAAAAAAAAGGAATGAATAAACAGTAAAGGACAAAACAATCAAAATAGACTAGAATTATAAGTCAAAACTATTTAGACTAAATGTATAAGAGCAATCCACAAATATTTGAATAGCATTTTAAAACCCCTTTAGCAGTGACAAAGCTGCCAAAAAAAAAAAAGAGAGAAAGAAAGACGACTTGAAATCTCAGACTGAAGTAAAAGAAGTTCAGTGTACACATATCAGTATGGAATACTCTGGTCAGGACTTTTAATATGAGGAAAGGTTTATAGAAAAATAGGAAAGGCAGTAAGAGACCTGGAAACCACGTTATTGGAGGAATTATTAGAAGGTAAGTTTGAAGATTTTTCCTAGAAAATAGAAAATCTACAGAGGTGTAGAGTGGTTCTGGAAATCTCTTCAAAAATTTGAAGTACTGCCAAAAGAAAGAGAGAATGGAAGTATCCTATTAGAAGGAAGAGAACTGTGGACAAAGACAGGATTCCCAAAAGCAAAGAAATTAGCTCATAAGATTGAATTTTCCAATAATTTGAGTTGAATCAAAATGAAATCAGCTGCCAGTGGGAAAGTAGTGAAGTCTCTGTCCCTGAAAGCTTTCCAGCAGAGTCTGAGTGAGTAGCCATCTGCTAAGAATGGGGGAGGGGGGCCTACAGTAGGGAAAATTTGCCATATAGGACCATCTATGGTTCCCTCTAATATTAACGTTTGTCCATGCGTACACACGCTCCACCACACACCAAAAGAAGGAGAGATATTTCCCAAGAATTAGAAACATGTTCAGACAAGCCTGATAATCCACCTGCAGTGGAGAAGCTCTACTCAACAACATAAAAAAAACAAAAAACAAACCCAACAACATGCTCAGGACAAATTGAGACAAAATGGTCCTCGTGAGAACTGCTAATTCAATAGCTTACATAAAACTGTCTAAATTTGGGTGTGCATATGGTTCTCATTTAATAAACATTAAAAGTGACATTTCTTGACAGGCAAGGGAAATATTTAAGTGCCAACTTCAGAGCCACAAATCTGTTTAAACACCAAAACTTGTGAATGAGATACTTAAGCAATTTATAATTTAAATATGGTATGTTCCACTGCTATTCATAAGGTTTTCACTGGCTGATGCTTTTCAGAAGTAGACTGCCAGGTCCTTCTTCCTAGTCTGTCTTAGTCTGGAAGCTCAGCTGAAACCTGTCCTCCATGGGTGACCCTGCTGGTATCTGAATATCAGTGGCATAGCTTCCAGCATCACAGCAACACGCAAGCCCCCACAGTACAACAAACTGACAGACATTGCACTGGGCAAATCTGCTGCAAAGGACCTCTTCAAAGTGTTGAAGAGCAAAGATGTCACCCTGGAGACTAAGGTGCGCCTGACCCAGGCCATGGTATTTTCAATCACATCATATGCATGTGAAATCTGGACAATGAATAAGGAAGACCAAAGAAGAGTTGATGCCTTTGAATTGTGGTGTTGGCAAAGAATATTGAATATACCATGGACTGCCAAAAGAATGAACAAATCTGTCTTGGAAGAAGTGCAACCAAAAGAACAAACAAATCTGTCTTGGAAGAAGTGCAAACAGGATGCTCCTTAGAGGCAAGGGTGGCGAGACTGCGTCTTACATACTTTGGGCATGTTGTCAGGAGGGATCAGTCCCTGGAGAAGGACATCATGCTTGGCAGAGTACAGGGTCAGCGGAAAAGAGGAAGACCCTTAACAAGGTGGATTGACACAGTGGCTGCAACAATGAGCTCAAGCATAACAACGATTGTAAGGATGGCGCAGGACCTGACAGTGTTTCATTCTGTTGTGCATAGGGTTGCTATGAGTCGCAACCAACTCGACAGCACCTAACAACAACAACATACATATACACGTATACACATGAATATGTTTTTTAAATATTCATTCCTACATTTTTAAGTTTGTCCTTGTAGGTACTCACAGCTGAATTATAGAGTTTTGATGTCTTTAAGCTTATTTTCTCTTCTTTTTCTCAATTTTTTTTCTACTACACCAATGTTTTGTAAATAGATGAGAAATTAATTATTCTGATATAACCCACATGTTGCTGAATCTCAATAGGCCGGAGTACGTTCTGCTTCATGTTAACCTTAAAATCATGTTTAGTACTTGTCTCATTTCTCAAGAAGCAAATACATTACAAATGTTATAGGTAAACCATGTAGATTTTATTGATTGTTCTGTTGGGAGAAGGCAGAAGATTCACATAGCCCTATACATCGAAATCAAATTAATAAAATCTCAAATTAAAACCTATAGATTAAGAGACATCTCAACTAATTACAATGGGTGGATAATAATGGAATCCTTATTCAAACAAATAGTATCTGTTGTCCTTAAGGTTGTGTGTCAAATTGGCTGGGCCATGATTCTCAGTGGTTTGGCAGTTATAATGTAGCTTGGCAATCATATGATGATGTCATCATTTCCATGATGAGATTTGACATAATGTGATCACCTCCATGATGGGATCTGCTGTGAGTAGTCAATCAGTTGAAAGAGAGTTTCCTTGGGCCTGCAGCCTGCATCCAATATAGGTGGACTTTCTGGCAAGGTTCAAGGGCTTTTGCTCACTCTGGACCCTGCAGGTGGCTCATGTTTGTCTGACCTACGGCTTTTGAGACTTGAGCTAGCAGCTTACCTGCTGTCTTACCTGCTGATCTTGGAATTAGTCAGTCTTCACAGCCTGTGAGCAAGAGCCCTGCTGTCTGACCTGTTGATCTTGGGTTCATCAGCCCCTGTGGCTACGTGAATCAGGAGAAGCCTCCAACCTGATTCACGGACTTGAGACTTTCCATCCTGTACAACCATATGAGCCATTTCCTTGATATAGATCTCTCTCTATATATATTTACGAGTTTTACTCAGTTGCATCTCTAGAGAACCCAACCTAGGACATCCTCTAAAAATGTAATGAGACTATGGGGAAATTGAACTCTGACTGGAAATTTAATGATATGTAGAAATTTATTGTTAATTTTTAAAGTACAATAATTATATTATGGTTACTTTTTAAGGACTCTTGCATCATTAACTTTTAGAGAAACATTCTAAAATATTTGTGAATGAAACCATTAGATGTCTAGGATTTGCTTCAAAATAATGCATGGATAGAGGAATGGAAGGAGATACCACTGAAAGAAGATTGGTCATAAGTTGATAATTGTTGAAACTGGTGATGGAAAAATATATGAGGGTTTATTATACAATTCTACTTTTGCATATTTTTTAAATTTTTCTTAATTTTTTTAAATAAAATCAAATACCAGTTAGATATTTCTCTTCTTTCCCAAATCCTTCTTTAACCATAAGTCACCAAATTTTCCCGGTTTACTACAGTGCCTCTCCGACTCCTATATTTTTTAAAGCAATTTAAATCTCACCTCGCACTTACAAATTTCACACAGCAAAACAAAATCCTTGCAGCAAACCAGCCATAGTCCCTTAGAGAGCAAATTAAAGATTATTAATTATGCTTGGAGCCTATCACTTGAGATCTTGTTCCTCATTTCAAAACACCTGTTTAATCACAAAAACTAAGTGTAATTCTCCTTGTATATCATTACACTAGAATTTTTAAAACAAAGAAAATAGATTACCCTAATTTCTTATGTCAACAGCATTAGAATTTGTGTGTGTGTGTGTGTGTGTACATGCCTGTCTACCCGTGTGCACATGCATATATAGGTATATGTGTATCGTTGTGTGTGTGACAGAGAGGCACAAAAGCCTAAAGGAAGGTGTCTTTTCTTTTTATAAGTGAAATGTATTTTTAGCGTGTACAGTAATATTCTTGGGAACAAAATAGGTGGCAGCAGTTCACAGGACAACAGGGCAGGAGCAAAATACATACATATAAGAATCTTGGCAGGCTTCTTGCCAAGGTCAAATAAGAGAGACCATATTTACCTTCTACCTAAAACAGCTATTAAAAAAAAAAAAAAAGACAAAACATAAGAGACAACAATTTTCAATGAACACAAGGCAATGCAGGACAGTGATCTCTAAGAAAAGGATAAAAATGAGATGAACTGAATGATTTCCCAAGATTATTGCCTAGAGAAAGCTTTCAGGTCTCAGCACAGGGAAGACGAACCCAGGTAGAGCCTGAAATTCTCCAAGTTGAAGAGATGGAGTCCATAGAGGGCAAAGTAGATACAGCTTATAGTGACTTACAAGGAATCTGGGGCTTATCAAGGAAAAAGATTTGGCCACAAGATAGCAGCTTTGCATAAGCTACTTACTGGGTCCCATGCATTGAGAACTGTGCTCAGAGAGTGGTCCCACACCCAGGAGGTCTTCCACGGGCAAGCGGTGCAGGGATTCTCCAGAAGGGAAAGAGGTCGTGAAAAAACCTTGGGGAAGCAGAGATGGGGGGCAGTGCTTACCTGCAGCTTCCATTATGTTCTTCTGCAGCAAGCTGGGATGTCTCCAGGTCAGAAAGCTCTAAAGGCAGCAGCACCTTTGAGTTCTTATAAATATACAATTTGATCTTGTCTATTTTTATGGCAGGTAGATTTTGGGTACAGTTTACATAAACCAGGCAAGCTCTAAGCAGCTGAAATTTTTCTTATATGGTTTTTTTTTAAAACAACTAGATGTGTATAAATTTGAGTTTGGTTCCAGTGAACTTTTGGGGTTAATGGACCTCAGCTTACCTCGAAGAAGTAAACAACTTGGGACCAATACAGAAAGGCCATTTTTTATTCATTCATATAACAAGTTGATGTAGCAGAATACTGGAGAGGAAAGGGCTGTAAAAGGAGGGAGTCCTGAATATCTGCAGAGGGTGCCCCTCCAGCCTTCAACTGAGTATTGAATAGGGCATGCATACGAGAAAACTGAAGCTGGAGGAAAAGAAGTCATGCAAAAGAAACAGAAGGAATCATCTCCAAAGCTCACACAGACCTGGGAATAAGCCATATTACCTACCAGCTGGAGTGAAAAAAATCTCATAATTCATGGGGTATCTGATAGTACTCAAAAGTATACTGCCTTAGTTTGTTGTTGTTAGCTACTGTCAAGTCAGCTCCTGACTCATGGCAAACCCATACACAAGGGAATGAGACCAATGTGATCCACAGGTCTTCATTTGCTAATTTTTGGAAATAGATCATCAGGCTTTCTTCTCAGTCTATTTACTTCGAAAGCTCCACTGAAAACTATTCAGCATCACAGCAACATCACAGCAGGACTTCACTGAGAGTTGAGTGATGGCTGCATTTTAGGTACTTTGGCCTAGAATTGAACCCAAGTCCCCTGCATGGAGGGCAAGAATTCGACCACTGAACCACCACTGCCTCATTGTCTCGGTAGTGGGATGGAATTAACCCTATATTAAGGTTGTCTTCTACTCATAAGGTTTTCACTGGCTAATTCTTTTCAGAAGGAGACTGCCGGGTCCTTCTTCCTAGTCTGTCTTAGTCTGTAACTGAACAGAAGATTTCAAAGGGCCTTTTGAGAAGACAAAGTAAAGTATTATAATGACACATCCAAAGAGCTGGAGATAGAAAACCAAAAGGGAAGAACATGCTCGGTGTTTCTCAAGCCAAAAGAACTAAAGAAAAAATTCAAGCCTTGAGTTGCAATAGTGAAGGATTCTATGGGGGAAAATATTAAACAATGCAGGACGCATCAAAAGAAGATGGAAGGAACACACAGAGTCATTATACCAAAAAGAATTAGTCAACGTTCAACCATTTCAAGAGGTAGCTTATGATCAGGAACCAATGGTACTGAAGGAAGAAGTCCAAGCTGCTCTGAAAGCATTGGTGAAAAACAAGTCTCCAGGAATTAGCAAAATATCAATTGAGATGCTGTAACAAATGGCTACGCCCTGGAAGTGCTCACTCTGCTATGCCAAGAAATATGGAGACAGCTTCCTGGCCAACTGACTGGAAGGGATCCATATTTATGCCTATTCCCAAGAAAGGTGATCCAAACAAATGTGGAAATTATCAAATAAGATCATTCAAAAGTGACTGAAGCAGTATATCAACAGGGAACTGCCAGAAATTCAGGCCGGATTCAGAAGAGGGCGTGGAACCAGGGATATCATAGCTGATGTCAGATGGATCCTGGCTGAAAGCAGAGAATACCAGAAGGATGTTTACCTGTGTTTTTTTTTTTTTATTACGCAGAGACTTTTGACTGTGTGGATCATAACAAATTATGGATAACATTGCAAAGAATGAGAATTCCCTAACACTTAATTGTGCTCATGAGGAAACTTTACGTAAATCAAGAGGCAGTTGTTCGGACAGAACAAGAGGATGCTGCATGGTTTAAAGTCAGGAAAGGTGTGCATCAACATTATATCCTTTCACCATACCTAATCAAACTGTATGCTGAGAAAATAATCCAAGAAGCTAGACTATACGAAGAAGAATGTATCAGGATTGGAGCAAGACTCATTAACAACCTGTGTTATGCAGATGGCACAACCTTGCTTGCTGAAAGTGAAGAGGACTTGAAGCACTTACAGATGAAGATCAAAGACCACAGCCTTCAGTATGGATTACACCTCAACATAGAAAAAACAAAAGTCCTCACAACTGGACCAATAAACATCATGATAAACAGAGGAAAGATTGAAGTTGTCAAGGATTTCATTTTACTTGGATCCACAACCAACACCCATGAAAGCAGCAGTCAAGAAATCTAAAGATGCATTTCATTGGGCGAATCTGCTGCAAAGGACCTCTTTAAAGTGTTGAAAAACAAAGATGTCACCTTGAAGACTAAGGTGCACTTGACCCAAGACATAGTGCTTTCAGTCGCATCATATGCATGTGAAAGCTCGACAATGAATAAGGAAGACTGAAGAAAAATTGATGCCTTTGAATTCTGGTTTTGGCAAAGAATATCGAATATACCATGGGCTGCCAAAAGAAGGAACAAATCTGTCTTGGAAGAAGTACAACCAGAATGCTCCTTAGAAGCAAGGAGGGTGAGACTGCCTCTTACATACTTTGGACATGTTGCAGGAGGGATCAGTCCCTGGAGAAGGACATCATGCTTGGTAAAGTACAGGGTAGTGGAAAAGAGGAAGGCCCTCAATGAGCTGGATTGACATAGTGGCTGAAACAATGGGCTCAAGTATAACAATGATTGTAAGGATGGTGCAGGACCGGGCAGTGTTTGGTTCTGTTGTGCATAGAGTTGCTATGAGTCGGAACCAGCTTGACAGCACCTAACAACAAGAACAATAAGGTTGTCTTGTCCCCCATTGGAGCCCTGGTGGTGCAGTGGTTAAGAGCTTGGCTGCCTGCAGGCAACCATCTAAGATACATCTACTGGTCCCATCCTGACTGAAGCATGGGAGAATCAAGAAGACCAAAGACAAAAGGGAAAGATTTGTCCAAAGAACTAATGGGCCACGACTACCACAACGTCCACCAGGCTGAGCCCAGAACAACTAGATGGTGCTCAGTTACCACCACTGACTGCTCCAGCAGGGATCACATTAAATGAACCCGGAGACAGCAGGAGAAAAAAGTAGAACAAAATTCAAATTTACAAAAAAAAAAAAAGAGACCAGGCTTGCTGGTGTAACAGAGACTGAAAAAAAAAAAAACCAGGAGTATGGCCCCCAGACACACTTTTAACTCAGTACTAAAGTCGCTCTTGAGGTTCACCCTTCAGTCAAAGATTAGACAGGTCTACAGGGCCAACAATAACACATGTAAGGGACGAGCTTTATAGTTTAATCATGTGTACAAGACTAATAGGCACACCAGCCCAAAAGCAAAGACAAGAAGGCAAGAACAGACAGGAAAACTGGCAATTGGAAACAGAGAATCTGGAGTGAAGAAGGGAAGTGTTGACACATTGGGGGGTTGGCAACCAATGTCACAAAACAGTTTGTGTACTAGCTGTTTAATGAGAAACTAATTTGCTCTGTGAACTCTCACCTAAATCACAATTTTTAAAAATACCAAAAAAAAGAGTTTGGCTGCTAAACAAAGTGTTGGCAGTTTGAATCCACTGGCCACTCTTTGGAAACTCTATGAGGTAGTTCTACTCTGCCTATGGGGTCACTATGAGTCAGAATCTACTCAATGGCAATAGGTTTGGTTTTGGGGGTTTGGTTCCACCTTACAATGCTCCAAAGTAAACTTTCAAAGGATCAAACTGTTTCCAAGTAACTTAACTGTGTCACCAAACAAAGCTCAAAAATATTTATGAGAATACAAAAATAATCAATACCCAATAAGATAAAATTCACAATGTCTGTCATCCAATGTGGGAAAAAAAATACCAGACACTCAAAGACTGATAATAAGAAAAGAAAAATAAGCTATAAATAGAAACAGTAAACAAGAATATTTAAAAAGCAACTGTAATTCTACTGTAGATATTCAAAAAGCTAGAGGAAAGATTGAGCCTGTTAAATAGAGACTCAGAAGACATAAAAAGATCCAAATCAAACTTCTAGACGTGAAGACTACAGAGTCTGAAATAAAAGGTACACCAGGTGGTATAACAGATTAGACAAAACAGAAGTAAAGATTAGTAAACCTGAAGACACAGCAGTAGAAAATATCCAAAACATCCAGAAAAACAAAAAAGACAGGAAAAAAAAATTAACAGAATATCAGTGAGTTGTGAGACAATCTCAAGTGGCCGAACATATATGTAATTCAGTCCCTGAAGAAGAGAGAGTGGAAGGAACAAGAAAAATATTTGAAAAAATGATGGTCGTTTTTCTCCAAACTTGATGAAAATTATACTTCCACAGACTCAAGGAACTCAATAAGCCCCAAATAAAACAAACGTGAAGAAAACAACACTGAAGCACATCATAATCAAATTGCATAAAACCCGTGATAAAGATAGAACCTTAAAAAACGGCCAGAAAAAAAAGACATATTACATACAAAGAAACAAAGATAAGAATGGCAATAAATTTCTTGTTGGAAATAATGTATATCAGAAGACAATACAATAACATCTTTAATGCATTGAAAGAAACAATTGTCAATGTACAATCCATATCCAGCAAAAAATATCTTTCAAAAATTAATATAAAATAAAGAATTGTTCAGACATACAAAAGTTGAAATAATTCACGACCAAGAGATCTGCAAGACAAGAAATGTTAAAAGAAATCCTTGATGAATTAAAACAATATCAGATGGAAAATTGAATTTATAAGGAAATGAAAATCACCAGAAATAATATGTGAGTGAATATAATTTTTTTAATTTCTTTAATCTTTGAAAAAAAAGAAAAATAAATAAGCAGCTGTTTAAAGCAAAGATAAAAGAAATGTATTGTGAGGTTTAAAAGATATATAGAAGTAAAATGTATGATGAAAATTGCACAAAAACTAGGAAAAGGAAAACAGAATTACACTGCTGTAATGTTCTAATACTATATGTGATTTGTAAAATATTGTTTGAAGGTGGACTGTAAGATGTTGAAGTTATATACTCTAAATGCAAAAGTAACACCTAAAAAAATAGTTTTAACTAATAAGCTATCAAAAAAAAAAAATGAGATAAAAATGGAATAGTGAAAAATACCTGACATTCAGAAAGAAAGCAGAAAAGAGGAAGGGGGGACAGATGGGCAAATTGAAAACAAATAGCAAGGTAGAATTAAAGTTGTCTTAAACCCAAACATATCAAAAATCATATTAAATGTAAATGATCTAAACACTCCAATTAAATGGTAGAGATTTTACATTGGCTCTGTGCTGCCTACAAGAAACACAATATAAATACAAAGACATAGATAGGTTAAAAGTAAAAAGATACAAAGAAGATATACTGTGATAACCTAAGCAAAAGAAAACTGGAGCAGCCATGTTAATATCAGACAAAGCAGATTTCAAACCAAAAAATTTTACCATGGATAGAGAGGTCATTTTTATCAAAAGGACATAACAACCTTAAACATTTGTGTACCTGAAAACAAAACTTCAAAATACACAAAGTGAAAACTAAGAGAAATGCAAGGAAAAATAGATAAATCCACAATTATAAAATTTTCAACACCCTTTTTCAAATGATTGATAGAAAAAACAAACAGAAAATCAGTAAGGACATAGAAGACTTGAAAACGCTGTCAAGCAACATGACTTAATTGATATTTACAACTCACTTCATCCAACGACATCGTAGTACGCGGTCTTTGATCAAGATGAACCATATTCTAGGGTTGTAAAACAAGCCTTAATAAATTAAAATTTTTTTTTAATACAAACTATATTCTCTTACCAAAATGGAGTTAAAGTAAAAATCATAGCAGAAAGATATCTGGAAAATTCCTAAATATTTGGGTATTTAGATATTTATCACACCTTTCTATATAACCCATGAGTCAGAGGAAAAAATCAAAAGGCAAATTAGAAAACATTTTGAACTAAAGAAAGATAAAACACAACATATTCAGTTTTGTAGAATGCAGCTAAAGCACTATCTATATAGAAATTTAAAGAAATAAGTGCCTATATTAAAAAAGAAGAAAGGTCTCAAATTAATTAACTGCTTTCACCTTAATAACCCTGTTAAAGGATGAATTTTGGGGTTTTTTTTTTTTGGAATTTTTTGGAGATGCCATGCTTTTTTCACTGATGGAATGGATGCTGAATGATTGTAAGTTGGTAGTTTTTTAATACTTGAAAAAAATCGGGTGCCAATTGCAAGTGGGCCATATAGGTCTCATGTTCCATGAAGTACATGACAAACAGTACATATTGGTCCCATGGCCCAGGAAGCACATCACAAACTGTCTTCAGGGAGGTGAGCACTTTATAAAAGATGGCATCAGGGAGTTGACTAACACAAACAGTCCATATCAGCACCATGTTCCATGAAGCACATCATACATGTGGTACATATCAGTCCCATGGCCCAAGAAGTGAATCAGGAACTGTTTTCACCCCCAAAGTAACTCTTTTACAAGAATATTTCCAAATGTCAGTAACCGTACCTTCCCAATAAAAAGAAGCATATAAACATACTTGCAAGACTTATTCACCAAACAGAAGCCAAAAGACACAAGTTTTATACGATCACTCCTCCACAAAGCATCTCCTCATGTGAATGGTTTTGAACACTCAAATGTGGCGCAGATCAACTTCCTTGTTTTTTAGGCAAATGCATCCGTATCTGCCATGATGCCAGACCATACCAGAGTGGCTCAAATGTCTGCCAATAAGGGAGGCAAAGCCTACCTGGCACTATAGACAGAAGCACGATGACGTCCCTCCACACCAAAGACCCAGAAAACTAAGTAAAACAGAGACAAACATCAATCCTGGAGCCCTAAAGTATCAAGTGACAAGATAAAGAACTCAACTAAGCACCGAATGGGATAAGAAGCTGACAGAGAACAGAGAGAGAGGAGAGATACAGAGTGGAGGTCCTTATCAGCTAATGTGACACGGATTTGCCATCTTGTACTCCCTAGCCACCGAGAACAGCAGACAGGGAGTACAGGAAAGCAGCTACAAGAAGCTTCCAGCGGGAGACAGAGCACCAGGTAACCAGCAATACACGCTTTCCCACCCCACCCTTCTTTCCTCTGATCAGCTTCCACCGCTTCACAGTGGGCTGCAGTTGCTCGGCCAGAGAGGCGCTGGCTCCTTGCCACTTGAATTCACCCTGCCCACACTGGCCAACTCCTTCAGTGACATTTTTTTTGTTGCTGTTGTTGCTTTTTTCAGCTTCATTTGGTTTCTTTTCCCTCTCTCACCTTCTTCCCTTTCTTTCTCTTGAACACCTAGCTCCATGTGCCATCTCCATTCCTTCTTGACAGGCTGTGAAGCACCACTCAGCTGTGGAACCACTTTCCCTGGTCTAAGCCACCACACAGATGAGATCCCTGGGGGCATTTTTACTTTTTTTTGTTTTGTTTTTCCTCATTTCTCAGTTTCTCATCTCTCTCTACATTCCTTCTTTTCATGTCTCCTGAATACCTGGTTCTGTGTGCCTTCTCTGCCCCTTCTAGACAGGCTGTGCAGTGCTGCTCAGATTGGAAGCCACTTCCCCAGTCTGAGATGGCAAGCCACTGTGCTTCCTTGGGGATTTATTTTTCCTTTCTCAATTTCTCATCTCTCTTTACCATCCTGAACACCTGGTGCTATGTGACCACCTCTGCTCCTTCTTGACAGGCTGTGCAGTGCTGCTTAGCTGGGGACCCACTTCCGGTGGGCTCCCTTAGGGCATTTCTTTCTTTTTTTTTTTTTTTCCTTGATTTCTTGCCTCTCTCTACCACCTTTCCTTTCCTTACTCCCAACTGCCTGGCATCTTTTTTTTTTTTCTTTCTCTTTTTTCCCTTGGTCCTTTCTCCCAACCACATAGCCATATGCGCCTTTCTCTCTCCTCTTTTTTTTTTAATCTAATTTCTTATCTCTTTCTCCCTTACTTCCTTTCCATTCTTCCACCCACACAGCTGTGTGTGCCAAATCTGCCCCTTCTTGATGGGCTGTGCTGCACTCCCTAGCTGGAAAGCAATTGGCACCCCATTTTTTCAAATATTAAAAAAAACTACCAACCTACAATCATTCAGCATCAATTCCATCCATGAAAAAACGTGACATTTCTCAATTTCATCAGTGAAAAAACATGGCATCTACAAAAAATTGCAAAAAGAAACACCAAAAATTCATCCTTTAGTGTGGTTATTAAGGTGAAAGCCGAGGTAAATAATTTGAGATCTTTCCTCTCTCTCCTCTTCCTCTTCATTCCCACACCCACTTAGCTCCATGCACCACAGCCTCCCCCCTCCTCCTGCCTATCTGCACCATGTGCTGAGCATTGCACCCCTGAGTAGCACAGGCATGGTCTACTAGAACCTGCCCTGCACTTACCCCCAGCCCCACCCTGTCAGCCCCAGTAGGTGCCACAAACAGCCCATCTCAGCACCTCCCCTTCCACTGGACCTGCTCTATTTCACCACAGCTAAGCGATTGGCCCTGCCCATTGGACAAGGTGGTGAGAAGTATCATGCCTACAAACAAGCAAACAACAATGAACACCCCACCTACCTGCTCAAATATAACCAAATAAAACAAAAAAGTAGTTCAAAACAAACAAATCTACAATCAATAAATGAAGAAAATAACTACTGAATGTCCAAGAGACAGCAGACAATATCAAAACATATAAAATAAAACACCAGATGACCTTCCTGTAGAAGAAAAGGCTCTGGAACTACCTGAGAGGGAATTCAAATCTCTAATATTCAGAGCTGTCCATGAGCTGAAGGAAAAAGCAGGCAAAAATGAGGAAAGGAAGAGACAAAATCACGGAAAATACAGACAAAATGATGGAAGAACTCAGGAAAATAATACAGGAACAAAATGTCAAAATAAATTCACAACTAGAAATCATACAAAAACAGCAGTTAGAAATCCAAAAGATAAGCAACAAGATTTCAGAAATGGACAGTGTTATAGAAAGTTTGAGGAGCAGGTTTGAAACCATGGAACACAGAATCAGCAAAATTGAAGACAAATACTTGGACACCCTTTGAGGAAAAATCAGAGGAAAAAACAAAGAAAAATGAAGAAACTCTGAGAATTATGTGGGATACAATCAAAAGCAAAAATTTTCAAGTGATCAAAGTTCCAGAGCAAGGCGAGAAAACAGAAAGCACAGAAGGGATCATTGAAGAATTGCTGACAGAAAACTTCCCTAATATTATGAATGATGAAAAGCCAACCATCCAAGAAGCTCAACAAAACCCATATAGGATAGACCTCAAAAGAAAATCACCAAGGCATATCATAATAACACTGGCTAAAACCAAAGACAAAGAAAGAATCCTGAGAACAACTCAAGAAAAATGAAAAGTTACATACAGAATGGAAACAATGAGACTAAGCTCTGATTAGTCAGCAGAAATCATGCAGGCAAGAAGGCAACAGGATTACATACATAAAACCTTGAAAGAAAAAAATTGCTAACCAAGAATAATATATCCTGCAAAACTCTCACTCAAATATGATGGTGAAATTAGGACATTTCCAGATAAACAGAAATTAAGAGAATATGTAAAAATGAAACCAAACTTACAAGAACCATTAAAGGGTGTCCCTCCAGTTAGAGAACCAACAACATCAGATGACAGCCTGAATCTCAGATGCAAGACCACACCGGCCAGATACCAACCTAGGTAATGAACTCTCAAGGATTAATCAAAACAAAACATTTACAAAAAGGAATCAGAGAGATTAATCTGTAAAGAACAAGAGTGTCAGAACAATAAAAGAGGGAGTAAACAGTGTAGATATAAAACTTTCAAATGGAGAGGAAAGCAAAGGCAATACCAAGTAATAAAAGACTGGTTCAAACTTAGGAGGATTAGGGTAAATTTCACGGTAACTACAAAGAAAGTTAGCAAACCTACTCGTCAAAATAAAGAAAAAAACATAAAGCCTCAATAAATGCAAAATCTACAAAAACAAAAGAAATGAAGAAGAAAAAAAAAACACGAACAAAAGGAATTCAGCCCAGGAGAATAAGAAGAACAAATAAAACATCAGCACCACAAAAAAAAAAAAAAAAAAGCACTACAAAATGACAGCAATAACTTTCACCTGGTAATAATTGGGGCAGTTCTGCTCTGTACTATGGGGTCGTTCTACCCTGTACTATAGGGTCACTATGAGTCGGAATCGACTCGACGGCACTGGGTTTTTAGTAATAATTACACAACATAAATGGCCTAAATGCACCCATAAAGAGACAGAGAATGACAGAATGGATTTTTAAAAAACTCCATCCACATGTTGTCTACCTGAGACACACCTTAGAAACAAAGGCATAAATTGATTAAAAATCAAAGGATAGAAAAAAATATTTCAAGAAGACAGCTACCAAAGAAGAGCAGGAGTGGCAATGCTAATATCAGATAAAATGGACATTAAAACAAAATCCGCCGTAAAAGACAAAGAAGGGCATTGTATAATGATTAAAGGGACAATCCATCACGAAGACATAACAATAATAAATATCTACACACTCAATGACAAGGCTCCAAAATACATAAAACAAACTCATATGCCTGCCAATAAATTCCCAGGGGCAGCAGAAAATGTAGCAGGAACATATATGTGCCAGCACCCTTGAAAGATGTAAGAAACTAGGAAACAGAACAAACTGAACCCAAAGCAACCAGAAAAAGAACAGAGAAATAAAGATTAGGGGAGAAATCATTGAACTAGAAAACAGAAAAATAATCAAGAAAATTAATGAAACCAAAAGTTATTTGTTTGAAAACTTCACTAAAATTGATAAATCTCTAGCCAGATTGATTTAGAAATAAAAGAGAAGACACAAATTGCCAATATCAGGAATGATACATGTAAAATTACGATAAATTCTACAAATATTTTTGTAGATTTTTGTTATATTTGTTTAAAAGCTAACAAGAGAATGTTACGAACAACCCTATGGAAATAAATTCAACAACTGGATGAAATAACTTCCTTGAGTGACATAAACCAGTAAAGCTCACTCAAAGAGGGACAGTGAGAGAATCTGAATAACACTATATTTATTTTAAAAATTGAATTTAGAGTTAAAAACCTTCCCACAAATAAAACTCTAGGCTCATTGCTGATTGGAGAACTAATACCAATTGCAAACAAATCCTTTCAGAAAATTGAAGAGAACAAAATGTCTCCCAACTCATTTTATGATATAAGCATTAGCCTGATACCAAAACCAAAGACTTAAGAAAAGAACACTACAGGCCAACATCCCTCATTAGCCTAGATACAAAAATCTTAATAAAATTTCACAAAAATGAATCCAACAATACATAAAAAGGATAATATATCTTTACCAAGTGGGTTTTATCCCAGGAATGCAAGATAGTTTTAACATAGAAAGCTAATCAATACAATTCATCATATTACAACAGGAAAAAGCAAAACTATACGATCATCTCAATAGATGCTGAAAAATCACTTGACAAAATGCAACATCCATTCCTAACAAGAACTATCAGCAAACTAGGAATAGAAAGGAACTTCTTCAATGGGATAAAAAGCATCTATGAAAAACCTGTAGCTAATAAACTTAACGATAGAAAAAACTGAATGCTTCCCCCTAGGATCAGGAACGAAGTAAGGATTTTCCCTCTCACTACTCTATTCAACACTGTACTGGAGTTCAAACCAATGAAATTACTCAACAAAAAGAAATAAAAGGTGTTCGGATTGGAAAAGAAGAAGCAAAACTGTACTTATTTGCATGTGATATTATCAGTTAAATTAGTTAATTAAGATTTCAGGATACACCAATATTTAAACATCAGCATATAGCATTTCTATATGCTAGCAATGAACAATCTGAAATTTAAAATTTTAAAAATACTCTATAATAACGTAAAAAATATAAACTGCTTAAGAATAAACTAACAAGAGGTGTGTAAAGACTGTGCACAGAAAACCATAAAACATTCCTGAGGAAATCAAAGAAAACCTAAATAAATGTAAGTAATACCTTGTTCTGGAATTCCCATTCTTCGCAATGTTATCCATAGTTTGTTATGATCCACACAGTCAAATGCCTTGGCATAGTCAATAAAACACAGGTCAACATCCTTCTGGTATTCTCTGCTTTCAGCCAGGATCCATCTGACATCAGCAATGATATCCCTGGTTCCATGTCCTCTTCTGAAACCAGCCTGAATTTCTGGCAGTTCCCTGTTGGTATACTGCTGCAGCCGTTTTTGAACGATCTTCAGCAAAATTTTGCTTGTGTGTGATATTAATGATATTGTTCTATAATTTCCACATTCGGTTGGATCACCTTTCTTGGGAATAGGCACAAATATGGATCTCTTCCAGTCAGTTGGCCAGGAAGCTGTCTTCCATATTTCTTGGCATAGACAGGTGAGCACCTCCAGCGCGGCGTCTGTTTGTTGAAACATCTCAATTGATGTTCTATCAAATCCTGGAGCCTTGTTTTCCACCAATGCCTTCAGAGCAGCTTGGACTTCTTCCTTCATACCATCAGTTCCTGATCATATGCCACCTCTTGAAATGATTGAATATCAACTAATTCTTTTTGGTATAATAACTCTGTATATTTCTTCCATCTTCTTTTGATGCTTCCTGGGTCATTTAATATTTTCCCCATGGGATCCTTCACTATCGCAACTCGAGGCTTGAATAGTTTCTTCAGTTCTTTCAGCTTGAGAAACGCCGAGTGTGTTCTTCCCTTTTGGTTTTCCATCTCCAGCTCTTTGCACATGTCATAATACTTTAATTTGTCTTCTCGAAAGGCCCTTTGAAATCTTCTGTTCAGTTCTTTTACTTCATCGATTCTTCCTTTTGCTTTAGCTGCTCGACGCTCAAGAGCAAGGTTCAGAGTCTCCTCTGACATCCATCTTGGTCTTTTCTTTCTTTCCTGTCTTTTCAGTGACCACTTGCTTTCTTCATGGATGATGTCCTTGATGTCATTCCACAACTCATCTGGTCTGTGGTCATTAGTGTTCAATGCGTCAAATCTATTCTTCAGATGGTCTCTAAATTCAGGTGGGATATACTCAAGGTCATATCTTGGATCTCATAGACTTGCTCTGATTTTCTTCAGTTTCAGCTTGAACTTGCATATGAGCAATTGATGGTCTGTTCCACAGTCGGCCCCTGGCCTTGTTCTGACTGATGATATTGAGCTTTTCCATCGTCTGTTTCCACAGATGTAGTCAATTTGATTTCTGTGTGTTCCATCTGGCGAGGTCCATGTGTATAGTTACCATTTATGCTGGTGAAAGAAGGTATCTGCAATGAAGAAGTCGTTGGTCTTGCAAAATTCTATCATTCAATCTCTGGCAGTTTCTATCACCAAGGCCGTATTTTCCAACTACTGATCCTTCTTTGTTTCCAACTTTCTCATTCCAATTGCCAGTAATTATCAATGCATCTTGATTGCATGTTTGATCAATTTCAGACTGCAGCAGCTGATAAAAATCTTCTATTTCTTCATCTTTGGTCCTAGTGGTTGGTGCATAAATTTGAGTAATAGTCATTTTAACTGGTCTTCCTTGTAGGCTTATGGATATTATCCTATCACTGACAGCGTTGTACGTCAGGATAGATCTTGAAATGTTCTTTTTGATGACGAATGCAACGTCATTCCTCTTTGGAAATGTGGATAACATTGCAAAGAATGGGAATTTCAGAAAACTTGATTGTGCTCATGAGGAACCTGTACATAGATCAAAAGGCAGTTGTTCAAACAGAACAAGGGGATACTTCATGGTTTAAAGTCAGAAAAGGTGTCCTTCAGGGTTGTATCTTTCACCATACCTGTTCAATCTGTATGCTGAGCAAATAATCTGAGAAGCTAGACTATATAATGAAGAAGAACAGGGCATCAGGAGTAGAGGAAGACTCATTAACAACCCGTGTTATGCAGATGACATATCCTTGCTTGCTGAAAGTGAAGAGGACTTGGAGCACTTACAAAGAATACAGCCTTCAGTATGGGTTACACCTCAACATAAAGAAAACAAAAATCCTCACGACTGGACCAATGAATAACATCATGAAAAACAGAAAAGATTAAAACCATCAAGGATTTCATTTTACTTGGATCCACAATCAACACTCATTGAAGTAGTGGTTAAGAAATCAAAAGAAGCATTGCACCAGGCAAATCTGCTGCAAAAGACCTCTTTCAAGTGTTAAAAAGCAAAGATATCACCTTGAGGAATATGGTGCGCCTAACCCAACCGGTGGTGTTTTCAATCACCTCATATGCATACGAAAGCTGGACAACGAATAAGGAAGACCAAAGAAGAATTGACGCCTTTGAATTGTGATGTTGGCAAAGAATATTTCATATACCATGGACTGCCAAAAGAATGAACAAATCCGTCTTGGAAGAGGTACGACCAAAATGCTCCTTAGGAGCAAGGATGGCGAGACTACATTTCGCATACCTTGAGCATGTTATCAGGAGGGATCAGTCCCTGGAGAAGGACATCATGCTTGGTAAAATAGAGGGTCACAGAAGAAGAGGAAGACCTCCAATGAGATGGATTGACACAGTGGCTGCAGCAATAGGCTCAAGCATAAGAATGATTGTGAGGATGGCTTAGGACTGGGCAGTGTTTCGTTCTGTTGTGCATGGAGTCACTATGAGTTGGAACCAACTCAACGGCACCTAACAACAATAACAACAACTCAGGATATTGAGAGTCTCAAGCTGCCTTTAATTACCCCCATACCTCCCTTACCTGTCAATTTATGGCTCCACCCTCCAAAAGGTGAGTGAGGGTGCTAGAGAAGAGTAGCTGCTGTTCTTACTCAACCACAATCAACACCCCTGAATGGTGTTATCCACACTGAGTGATTGGGCATGGATCTTGGCCAGTGCTTCTCAGTACGAAGAGTCACCTGGAGTATTCATTAAAAACGGAGATTCCTGACCCTCATTCCTATTTACTAGGTCTGAGGTGGAGCTTGAAAATTGGCACTTTAAATAAAGACGCCAGGTAATTTTGTTATAAAGCACTTGTGGACCACATTCTGAGAAATAGTGATATTGACTTGGAAAGCTGAAAATGTTCTTTACCACCAGTCTGCTGAGAACTTCTGTAAAAGTATCTGTCTATGAAAAGAATGATAAATTCAAAGTTTTAGTTCAAAGCATTTGTCTTCTAAATCTGAAAAAGGCTTCACTGACGAAGGGAAGATGGCTAGAGAAGCAGCAGCAGCTGAGAACTGTCATGGGCCCCATCCACATCCAGCCCTAGAGACTCCTAGTACCCTTCCCACTCCCTCCCTAAATCCGTCACATTAACATACGGTCTGGACATACATTGCAGATTGTGGTTATGTAGGTTTGGGGTGAAGGTGGCATTGGGTACAAATTTGGCCCCATGCTAGCGAAGTTGAAAGCATTATGACCAAGAGGTCTAGATAAGAAGTGATTTGAAAACAAGAAGAGAGAATGGAGTCAGAAAAAAGCCTGAGCCTGCAGTGAACCCAAAAGCCACAGCAAATCAGTGAGGGGAGGTGGGGAGGAAGGCAGAGAAGGCTTTGTTTTGCTGCTGTCAGTTGGTGGTTGCATTCAACTGTCCCTGCTGGGCATTCCGTTCCACTGAGCATGCCCAGTTTGTGTGACTAACTTTCACCAAGTAGAACAATCAACAAGATCACCATAAAGGCTTTACCAACACCAAGTCAGTAAAGTGACCACTGAAAACTCTTCCCGAATTCGTGATCAATGGACCCAAGTTTAAGGAGAGGAACTCCTTTGGTCTACAACAATGGTTTGAGGCCCAGTCTTTAATTTCTTCCTTCTTCTCAAATACTCTGGTGTCCACCAAAGGGACAATATTAGGTGAGATGCAGCCATTTTGTTGGTCAGCAGGAGCTCAGAAGCAAGAAAATGTCATAGTGGTAGAATACAGCATCATTCTCCTCAACAGCAAGCCATCGCTGGAAGCTCCCAGATCACTGTACCGATCAAGTGGAAGAGGGACTTTCATTTAGAGAACCTTACGTGAACCTTATATGAGACACTTGCCAACCTGTTTCTTTGATTTTTAACTTTACCCTTTGTGATACTTAGGTGCTATCTCTTAGAGAGCCTGAAATAGCCAAGACTTGACTCACGCCATGGAGGAATCCATAGGTAAGCATCATCGGATCCTGAGGAGTTAGGGTTCTGCTGTGTGTTTTATGTCTCTGTGATCATATGCATAGGTAGAGGCTGGAGGATGGTAAGTCATTGTAGGAGGTCTGTACACCTTAAAAGTTCTATGAATGATATGCTAAAATAAGATTATTTCAATCTGTTCTCCATTTATTCCAAAATAATAAAATCATACTGATTGTAAAGGACCAGTGTTAGCTTGGTTAGCCTGAGAGGTAACTATGGACTTACTTGTTTTAACTATTTACAGTCTACCTGAGGGGAAAGTGGATACATATCATAGAAAGGCAGTTTTTCTATTAGTTTTAAATCCTGTAAGAGTCCTTTGGAAATACTTCCAAGTATGGCTGCCTTTCTCCTTTGTCAAAACACTGTACTATACGGTCAGTATGAGTTGGAATTCACTGAACGGCAAGGAATTTGGTTGTTGTTGTTTTAAAGGGGTGTGGGATTTAATTTGGAGGCTCATGGGAAATCACCTCCTCCGAAAGCATTTCTCCTACCAACTTGTCATGTGGCTTGAAATTCCTCATTTGCTTTGACTCTTTTTTTTTTTTTTCGGTTTTCCAGAGTGCTCGATTCAAATATAAATATTCCTGGAAAGGGCAAGGCAAAAACGTTTAGGCCATTATCAGAAAATAGGAAGTTCCCGCAAACATGAAACCAGAAGAGGGACTTGGCAGGGTAAAGAGGGTGATAAAGAGGAAGAGCATGTGGAAAAAGAGGGAGGGAGAAGGAGCTGAAAATAAACAGCTATAGGGCATCATTGCCTTCAATTCAGGCATAGAAGGGACTCGGCTCATGGAATCTTAAAAAGTCAGGCCTTGCCAGAGAGACTATATAAGCATTTCACACTTGACTGGAGGTTAATAGGGATCCAACAACTTTACCTTCCCCTCCACATTTAATTCAAGTTTTTAAAAAATTTACTGAGTATTTTTTACTTAGTGCTATTTCCAAGTATGTCAGGGATATGAAATATTAGACATAATCCCTGCCATCAAAGAACTAGCAGTCAGACAGATAAACAGAACAAACCTTCTATGACTATTGCATTTCAGCACATCTTACTTCTTTTTTTTTTTTTTTCTGTACGTTTTAGAGACTTTTGGAGATATTAATCTCACTCTAGGCATGCTGAACAAAGAAGATAATATTAGCAAGGTAGGGCAAAAGAGAAACTCTCTTTCCCATTTACCTTTTCTAGTCCACTTGTTGCAACAATTATATAAGCCCTTCTTTGCCTCAACTTTCTTATTTCTCTCTGGTTGTTTACATGACATGCCAGCGTAATGCATTATACTATTTAAACAATGTTTAGTATTTGAGGAATCACAGTACCCAGCTCCAGAAGCTCACAAAAGTATGCTCCTCTTTACAACCTTATACAGGCATATATGAGAAGAGAGGGATGTCAGACTCACAATCATGGGAATTAGGTCCTCCTTACTGCATAATATGAATGCCTCTATGGAAACTCCGGGAGCCCTGGTGGTGCAGTGGTTCAGTGCTCAGCTGCTAACTGAAAGGCCAGCAGCTCAAACCCACCATCTGCTCCACAAGAGAAAGATATGGCAGTCTGCTTCTGATTATAGCCTTGGAAATCCTATGGGGCAGTTCTACTCTGTCCTATCGTGTTGCTATAAGTCAGAATGCACTCCATAGCAAAGATTTTTGTCTTATGGAAATCCCAAAGTTCTCCTCTACTCAACTGCAATGCTATTTCACAACGAAAAAAGATTTTTTTTCCTTTGGGAGTTGAAGACTCTTTTGGCTTCAACAACTTTGTATAAAATAACAATAACTACCCTTCACTAAGTGGGGCTAGTAGCAATTCAGTGGTAGAATTCTTGCCTTCCATGTGAGAGACCTGGATTTGACTCTAGGCCAATGCACCTCATGCGGAGTCACTATCCATCTGTCCATGGAGGCCTGTGTGTTGCTATGATTCTAAGCAGGTTTCAGTGGCACTTCCAGGCTAACACAGACTAGGAAGAAAGGACTGGAAATCTACTTTCAAAAATCAGCCAATGAAAACCCTACAGATGATGGCCTGATCCATAATCAATCATGGGCATGGCGCAGGACTGGCCAGCATTTTGTTCCATTGTCCATGGGGTAGCCATAATTTGGGGGCTGACTCGACAGCAGCTAAGAATAACAACCCTTCATTGAACACTTATCTAGGAAGTAGAGTGTTAGGTGCTTTCCAAACAATAGTCTTTGGAACGTCACAACGTCTTTACGAGGAAGATACTGCTATTTCCATTTGACAACTAAGAAAAGTTAGGTAGAGAAAAGCAATATTACTTGCCTAACTAAGAAAGCAGCAGGACTATATTCAAACACACATCTGACTCAAAAAAAAAAAAAAAAAGAAGCTCCTGATCATTATTCAAGTTGCCTCCTTGTGAAGGGCATGACATACCTTTATCTCTTAATTCAGTGGTTCTCAACCCTGATTGTATATTAGAATCTCCTAGAGTATTTTGAAAATATACCAATGGCCAGGCCCCAGGGCCAGAGATTCTGAGTATTTAAAGCTCCTGAAGAGAGCCTAACATTTAAGCATAGTGGAGACCCATTACATTAATCTCTTAATAGGAATTCACTTTCCAGTAGAGTAACTTTCCCAAACATTGAGAATCTCTGGGCTCCAGAGGTACTAAAGAAGAATTTCCAGGGAAGAGATCCAAGAATATGCCCTTTTAACAAATATCTCCAAATGATTCTTAAGGTAGGCCAAGTTAAGGAAATGCTACAAAAGCTATAGAAACAGCTGGAGTTACTTAGAAATGACAGCTGAGATTCAGACTGTTTGGTTCAAAATGCAACCTCACTACTTACTTTTAATTTAAGCTCTCTGAGACTCCGTTTCCTCACCTGTAAAATGAGTAGACTAGTGGTACCTAAGGCAGAGTTTGATAGATGTTCCAGGTTAAGGACCTGGCACAACTTCTGGAACATGGTAAGGTTATGGTGTATTAGCCTTGCAGAGAAACCACATGAAGCAAGAAAAGCACTCACAGTGATGGTTAGAAGGCTCTGGAAGCACTGGCAGGGAGAAAAGCAAGGACAGACTATACCTAATTCTCAAATTTTCCAAGGACCAACCCTGAGAGGATGTGCAAAGGAAGTTGTTTCACAACTTAAACATAAGTGCAATAACTAGAAACAGCAGGTTCTTGCAAATGTTGGAGACTTCAAGAGTACCATTCTCTCACTTTCAGTTTCCGGAGGCTGTGTGTCCACCTCAGAGATTTAAGAGAGACCTCACACACAGCAGCCGTTCAAGCCACATGCTTCCAGGAGGCTGCAGCTCTGTCCCAAAGGATTCATAACCTCCCCTCCTCAAAGGCGTGCATGAAACAAACCAAACCAAACGTGTTGCCATCCAGTCAATTCTGACTCATAGCAATGCTATAGGACAGAGTGGAACTGCCCCAAGAGTTCCCAGGAGTGACTGGTGGATTTGAACTGCTGACCTTTTGGTTAGTAGCTGAGCTCTCAACCACTGTACCACCAAGGCTCCATGCTTGAAACAAGGCCTTATGGATCTCCCGTGGGATCCAGTTTCATAGCTTAACAACCTCTTCAGGAATTACAGTATGTTTTGTAGTACCATGGAGCCCTGGGCAAAAGGTCAGCAGTTCACATCCACCAACTGCTCCTTGGAAACCCTATGCGGGCTGTTCTACTCTGTCCTATAGGGTCTCTATAAGTCAAAATCACCTCGACAGCATTGGGTTTGGTTTTTTTTTTTTTTTTTCTGTAGTACCATAGTCACTCCCTGGCAGTAAGAGCTGCAGCTAGGGAAATATGAACCTCTCCATTCCCCTGAGTGCCCCACAACAGTGACTTTCAAGAGACTTAGACATGTCAGCTAGTCTGCTTCTGTCTTCCATTAGATCTTGCCATAGTCACCCTCCAACTCATGGCAAGTCCATACACAATGGTATCAGACTATTGTGATCCATAGGGTTTTCTTTTTTTAAGTAATTTATTTTATTGTTGTTGTTGAGAATATACACAGCAAAACATACACCAATTCAATGCTTTCTTCATATACAATTCAGTGACATTGATTATATTCTTCAAGTTGTGCAACCATTCTCACCCTCCTTTTCTGAGTTGTTCCTCCCTCATTGACACAAACTCAAGAAAAAAAAAAAAAACTGCAGTCAAGTCAATTCTGACTCAAAGCAACCCTGTAGGACAGTGTAGAACTGCCTCATAGGGTTTCCAAGGCTGTAAATGTTCACAGAAGCAGGCTGCCACATCTTTGTCCCGTGGAGCGAACCACCGACCTTTCGGTTAGCAGCCAAGCCCTTAACCACTGCACCAAGGCACCTTACTGCCCCCTAAGGTTCTTATCTAATCTTTCCAATTGCTGTTGTTAATTTGATTGCATATAGATAGATCTTAAAAGAACATAATGTGCAAGGCAGACATTATTTACTAGCGAGGTGATCCAGAGGGTTTTCGTTGGCTGATTTTCAGAAGTAGATCACCAAGCCTGTCTTCCTAGTCTGTCTTAGTCTGGAAGCTCCTCTAAAACCTATTCAGCATCACAGCAACACAGAAGCCTCCAGTTAAAATAGTTTTTGAATGAGCTCTGCTTTATATACAATCCTTTGACTCCTAACGATGCATATTATGTTCAGGAAGCAATGATTAAGATTTATAAAGTCCATTGTGTAGTAGAGAGATATATTGTGTAAATTAATTGTGCTATTCATTTGCACTTCAGCTAATCCCTTTTGTTCTACAACCCAAATTTCTGTGTATATACTTACATGTTCACAGGAAGACATTTATTGTCATCTCACTACCATTGTCCAGAACACTGAAATCTTGGATGATGCAATTGTGCAACGGTTGATTTATTATGCTTCTAAGGACATGAGAGACAACAATGTAAGTTTGGTTTCTGACAGTGAATCAGTGTCAGGACCAGAAACATGGTTTTTTAAGTGACCCATATTTGTTCACATGGCTGTCCATTGGCTTTTCTTCATTGTTGTTGGGACCACAGAGCACTGTTGTTTTTTCTCGTGGTAAATCAAATACCACTAGAGGGTCTACTGTTAATCCTGTCACAGATGAGTAGACAGAATCAAAGCCAAGGCAAGTTTTAGAGGTAATATCATCCAACCCACTTTTAGATAAGAAAGTTTTTGTTTGGAAAGGAAAAAAAAAAAAGAGTTTTTCAAAGTAACACAGCTATCTAGTGGCAAAACAAGTATCTTGGCTTTCATGTGAATTCTTGTCCTTTTATGTACATGCTTATCTTTGTCTGCTGGACATTGTGTCTGAAAAATTATTTGTAGAAATAATTTGAGACCTAGGATGATGCTATTTTCTTCCAGAAAGGATTTTTACTTGTTCCTGCCAAGGGCACTAAAAATCTATAACCAGTTTCAAAACTTGAGAATTGGTACGCCACTTGGGTGACTCACAGACGGATTGCAGTCCATGTGAGGACGGGTTTACTTTCAGTTAAAACTTACATCTAAGTACAACCCTTTGGGATCTTAGTCCACAAAAATGGCAGGAGGAACTACACGTTGGTTGACCTTGAACTCTGACTATTGTCCCAAAATGCCACAAAAACATCCTAAACTGTAGAATTTATCTCTCTGGATTTCCTTTATTTTCCAGATCTAAACTAAACTCAATGTTGTTAGCTTCTTGGTGCTTTTTTAAATATGTTTTTAAATACCTTGTCTAGGTCTTTTTATTGTCCTTGGCAGGAGTGTTGATCAAATTTACATAGTCCACCATTACCGGGAAGAGAAGTCCCTCCCAATATCTCCAATACCGAAGATGATTAGACCAAGACAACACTGAAATCTAAATCTCTTCACTCCTAGCCCCAGCTTCCTTTCACTATTCCCTTTGATCTTTCAACCACATTACTTCATATCACTTAAACATAAAAAAAAAAAAAAAAAGAATTCCTACTTTCGTGGTATCTGGTCAATTAGCAAGAAAACATGTACTGACCCCAAGTTCACAAGAACCCTGTTAACACGAGTTTTTTTTTTTTTTTGTACTTTAAATAAAGGTTTATAGAACAAACTAGTTTTTCATTAAACAAATAGTACACTTACAGTTCTGTGACACTGGTTAACAACCCCACAACATGCCAACACTCTCTCCTCCTCAACCTTAGGCTCCCTATTACAACTTTCCTGTCCCCTCCTGCTTTCTCGTCCTTGCCCCTGGACTGGTGTGCCCAGTTAGTTTCATTTTGTTTTATGGGCCTGTCTAATCTTTGGCTGAAAGGTGAACCTCAGGAGTGACATCATTACTGAGCTAAAAGGGTGTCCAGGGACCACACTCTCAGGGTTTCTCCAGTCTCTGTCAGACCAGTAAGTCTGGTCTTCTCTCTCATTTTTTTTTTTTTTTTTTTTGTGTTTTGTTCTACGTTTTTCTCCAGCTCTCTCCGGGACCCTTCATTTTAACCCATGGTTTTTAAGTGCATTCACATTAGCTCTGCTTTCCCAGTTCCTGACACATCACCTAGAGTCCCCCACCATAGTTTTGTAATAGCCCTTTCTTCCTCTAGCCCAAAGCAAGTAAAACTTATAAATATTATGTAGACTATTTCCCCTCCCCAGACTCACTCTTTTCACTTTCTTTCTCAGGTTCTCAGAGAAACCAGAATGCTAGCTGGTGAGGTTTTGGTGTCCCTTGCTGCACATGACTTCAACTCTGTGATGTATGAAGTACAGAGTAACTTCAGGATCCTGGAGCTACCAAATGAATTTGTTGTGCTTGCCCTGGCTGAACTGGCAACCAGCTATGGTATAGAGGGAATACGCTCCAAGCTTGTCCTGGGAACAATAACTACTAATTATCTAAAACCTAACAGGAGTAAATGAAATGTGGAGGGGAGAGTATCTCTGCCTTCTGCTGTACGAAAGAATACTGATGGAGGGTTTTGGCCAGTTATTTAGGCCTACATGAGTCTGCTGATCAGACATTAATCCATGCTGTTCTGAGTATGGCCAGACTCTCTCCCACCTTCACCTTCTATTCCATGTGGTCCTGGGCTTGTGGAATCATATTTTTGTGGAATCATATTCTGTGAACCACTCAACCCTTATTTGCCTTAAAGATTTCCTACCAATTGTTTCTTCACTACTTTATTTAACAGATATTTATTGAGCACCCATGACACGTGCTAGGCCCTGGGAATACAGGCAAATTCTACTGGGAGAGATGGGCATTGGTAAAATAATAATCAAAATAAGCAGTTGCCGCTGAACGACAGGCATAGGTAGCTGTACAGTTAATGCTGTGTTTTAAACAAACCTTACCTTAATTTTCTAACTACAGCCTGGCATTAAGGTAGGGAATGGATGGAACTAGAAGTGTTCTTCCTACCCAACAACAACAACAAATGCTTTTTGTTGACTTAAGGAGTCAAGGTACCCTTATGCATGAGAAGATAATGCCTTTCTCCTCTCGCACCTGCACCGCAGTGTCCCAGAGCATTCCCTTCATGATGATGACCCTGCTCACCATGCAAACTATGCTTAGGCTGGCCGAAGAGGAAAGGATGAAGGAAGCGTTCTGCGTTGGTGGGTATCCCTGTGGCTTCTTCTTCACTTAAGACCAGGCTATAAATCAAGAAAATGTCTTATTTCTCCTTTTACTCTAATCTTGTCCTTTCTAATGATGATATAGCTATCTAATGCCTACCATGTGGCATTAGAGGGGAATGTTCTCACTCAGTCCTCACAATAACTGTGCCAATTAGGTGTTATTAGCCTATTTTACAGATAATAAACTGAGGTCCATGGGAATTAAGCAATTTTCCTGAGGTAGTGACACAGTCAATAGGATGCAGAGGTGGCATTCAAAGCCAGATCTATATGGCCACCCAGTTTATACTCTTTCCATTGCCATTTCTACTAAAAAAAAAAATTTCTACTAGCCTCCTTTAATTTATATGTGATGGTTACGAGAGCTTACCAGCTCTTAACAATAGGCTAAATGTTGGCATCTGATAATAATGCAATATTATAATAATGAGATCCCTAGTGGCATAATGGTTAAGAGCTCGGCTGCTAACCAAAAGGTCGGCAGTTCGAATAAAACAACCACTCCTTGGAAACCCCATGGGCAGTTCTACTAGGGTCATTATGAGTTCTATAGGGTCGCTATGAGTTGGAATTGACTTGACAGCAGCGGATTTTTTTAATAGTAATGATGATAAGAAAACAATCTAATCAAAATACAATCAATCATCCAAAATCAAAGCAATCAAAAAAAATAGGTAAAACATACCACAATCACAAATCCTCTCTACCCCAAACCAAAGTATATCTATAGTAATCAAGGGTCCACAGAGAAGAATGTGCCCTGGGGTTTCTAGGAGAAGGCATTTTCAGTTCAGGGGAGGGCTTCTTCTCTCCAGTTCAAGTTAATTTCTCATACAACAATTTATATACACGTTGTTATGTGATCCCAGTTCCTTTCCCTATAATGTGACAGCACACTCATCTCCACCCCAGATTTCCCATGTCCATTCAACCAGCTCCTGTCCCTTTTTGCCTTTTCATCTCACCTCTGGATAGGAGCTGCCCATTTAGTCTCATGTATCTACATGAGCTAAGAAGCATTCAACTTATGGGTTATCATTTTATGTCTTATAGTCCCTTTGTCTGAAGAACTGGCTTCGGGAATGGTTTTAGTTCTGGGCTAACAGACAGGCTGGGAGCCATGCCTTCCTGGGTCCCTCCAGTCTCAGTCAGATCATTAAGTCTGGTCTTTTGACAAGAATTTGAGTTCTGCACCCCACTTTTCTCCTGCTCCATCAGGGACTCTGTTGTGTTCCCTGTCAGGGCGGTCTTTGGTGGTAGCCAGGTACCATCTAGTTCTTCTGGTCTCAGACCGATGGAGTCTCTGATTTATGTGGCCCTTTCTGTCTCTTGGGCTGATATTTTCCTTGTGTCTTTGGTCTTCTTTATTCCGCTTTGCTCCAGGTGGGTTGGGGCCAACTGATGCATCTTAGATGGCCATTTGCTAGCTTTTAAGACCCCAGACACCACTCACCAAAGTGCGATGCAGAACATTTTCTTAATAAACTTTGTTATGCCAATTCACCTAGAAGTCCCCTGAAACCATGGTCCCCAGACCCCTGCGCCTCCTACTCTGTCCCTCAAAGTGTTTGGTTGTATTCAGGAAACTTCTGACCTTTTGGTTTAGTCCAGTTTTGTTGACTTCCAGGGGAAGGATTCCTGAATGGATCTGGAGACCTAGACTCTGGCCTCTACCAGGTGGTCCTTGACCTTCTCACAGCTCTCAGTTTCACCTCTATAAAAACAGGCATAGGTGTAAAAACATCACATGAAGTGATTGCTAAAATCCCTTCTAACTCTAACATGCCCCGGTACTAATATTTTGTAATATTTAAAAGCCCATGCTGTCAGGAATGCCTTCTTCATCCATAAACCAAGTCTCTTCTGTTTTATTTTTCCCATTTCCCCTTGTTCTGTCCTCATTGAAGGTAATATTTTTATCTGAAACATATTGAGATTTTACTGTGTGCCTCAGCACTGTCCTAAATATGACAGTTCTTCTCTAGGACTTGAGCAGCTATACTGGGTTAATCTACTTCTCTGTTGCTGTTGTTGTTGTTGTTGTTTAAATTCCTATTTATATCACAACTAACCATATGTTCAATAATTTCTGCATTCAATTGGATCACCTTTCTTTAGAATAGGCGTAAGTATGGATCTCTTCCATTTGGTTAGCCAGGTAGCTGTTTTCCAAATTTCTTGGTATAGATGAGTGAGCACTCCCAGTGCTGCACCCATTTGTTGAAACATCTCAGTTGGCATTCTGTCAATTCCTGGAGCCTTGTTTTTGGCCAATGCATTCAGTGCAGCTTGGACTTCTTCCTTCAGTACCATCGGTTCCTGATCATATGCTACCACCTGAAATGGTATTCTTTTTCGTATAGTGACTCTGTGTATTCCTTCCATCTTCTTTTCATGCTTCCTGTGTTGTTTAGTATTTTCCCCATAGAACCCTTCAATATTGCAACTCAAAGCTGAACTTTTTCTTCAGTTCTCTCAGCTTGAGAAATGTCAAGTGAGTTCTTCCTTTTTGGTTTTCTAACTTCAGGTCTTAGCACATATCATTGTAATACTTTAGTTTGTCTTCTCAAGCCACCCTTGAAATCTTCTGTTCAGCTCTTTTACTTCATCATTTCTTCCTTTTGCTTTAGCTACTTGACATTCAAGAGCAAGTTTCAGAGTCTCTTCTGACATCTGTTTTGGTCTTTTCTTTTTTTTTCTGTCTTTTTAATGACCTCTTGCTTTCTTCATGTATGATGTCCTTGATGTCATTTCACAACTTGTCTGCTCTTGGGTCATTAGTGTTTAACACATCAAATCTATTCTTGAGATGGTCTCTTAATTCAGGTGGGATATATTCAAGCTCATACTTTGGCTCTTGTCAACTTGTTTTTAATTTTCTTCAGCTTCAACTTTAACTTGCACATGAGAAATCAATGGTCTGTCCCACAATTGGCTCCTGGCCTTGTTCTGACTGAGTATACTGAGCAAGTAAAATTTTGCTGAAGATCATTCAAAAACTTCTGCAGCAGGAGGTTGACAGGGAATTGCCAGGAATTCAAGCTGGATTCAGAGGGAACCAGGAATATCATCGCTGATGTCAGATGGATCCTGGCTGAAAGCAGAGAATACCAGAAAAATGTTTACCTGTGTTTTATTGACCATGCAAAGGCATTCAACTGTGTGGATCATAACAGATTATGGGTAGCATTGTGAAGAACGGGCATTCCAGAACACTAAATTGTGCTCATAAGGAACTTGTACATCAAGAGGGTCATTTGAACAGAACAAGGGGCTACTGTGTGGTTTAAAGTCAGGAAAGGTGTACATCAGGGTCATTTCCTTTCACCATACTTATTCAATCTGTATGCCAAGCAAATAATCTGAGAAACTGGACTATACGAAGAAGAACGGGGCATCAGGAATTGAGAAAGACTCATTAACAACCTGCATTATGCTGATGACACAACTTTGCTTGCTGAAAGTGAAGAGGACTTGAAGCACTTACAGAGGAAGACCAAAGACCACAGCCTTCAGTATGAATTATACCTCAACAGACAAAAAGAAAAAAAAAATCTTCACATCTGGACAAATAAGCAACATCATGATAAATGGAGAAAAGACTGAAGCTGTCAAGGATTTCATTTTACTTGGATCCACAATCAACACCCATGGAAGCAGCAGTCAAGAAATCAAAAGACACATTGCTTTGGGCAAATCTGCTGCAAAAGATCTCTTCAAAGCGTTAAAATGCAAAGATATCACCTTGAAGACTAAGATGAACCTGACTTAAGCCATGATGTTTTCAATCACCTCATATACATGGAATAGCTGGACAATGAATGAGGAAGACCAAAGAAGAATTGATGCCTTTGAATTGTGGTGTTGGTGAAGAATACTGAATATACCATGGACTGCCAAAATAACAAACAAATCTGTCTTGTAAGAAGAACAACCAGAATGCTCCTTAGAACCAAGCATGGCAAGACTGTGTCTCACATACTTTGGACATGTTATCCAGAGGGATCAGTCCCTGGAGAAGGACATCATGCTTGGTAAAGTAGAGGATCAGAGAAAGAGAGGAAGACTCTCAATGGGATGAGCTGACACAGTGGCTGTAACAATGGGCTCAATCATAACAATAATTGTGAGGATGATGCCTGCCTGGGCAATGTTTCGTTGTGTTGTACATGGGGTCGCTATGAGTCAGAACCGACTCTAACACCAACAACAACAAAGTTCCTTTTGTCCACGTTATCTCACCTACTTTTTTATTTTATTTAAAATTACATTCCGTGTGTTATTGTGACCCTCCTATTGCTTCTGATACAAGTCAGAAAATATATGCATAAATGAATAAACAACTAATGATGAATGATGAACAGTAGAGTTGCATGACTGATTAATGTATTTGCTGTTAATAAGTTGTATACCTGTAAAATGTTGAATTGGCAAAGGCTTTATGATAGATATATGTACGACAATGATAAACAAACAAACAAAAAGGAGTAGCTGCTGAGGCTACTATGTACAACCAAAAACTTCATGGGATATTGTTCCTTGGTTTGATGGCTGCAACGATGGGCTCAAGCATTACAACTATTGTGAGAATGACACAGGACCAGACAATGTTTCATTCTATTGCACCAGGGGTGCTATGAGTCGTATGTAATTGACTCAACAGCACCTAACAACACATCACAACTAACATTGTGCTTCTGGAAACATTAGAGTCTCTAATAACATTTCTACCACCAGTATTGATAACTAAGAAAGAAAAACTGAAAATTATCATGGCAATTAATAAGGAAATTCTCTGCCTTTATGTTATAAGGTTATCTAAGTGCCATTTGGTCCTAAAGCAACTTTATGCATGATTTCTGAAAAGGAAAAGATAGGAAATTTATCGGCTTTCATATACAGTATATATCACTCAATCAATCAATACATAAGCAAACATTGTGCTGGTTGCTATGGATATTATTAATGGACAAGACACCATGCATTCCCTCATGTTGCTTAGAGGCCAGTGGAGGACACACACACAAAAAAAATTATATTAAATTGTAGTAGGAGACCTTCAAAGAAATCTGAAGGAATTTGGAGGAAATGTGGCTAGTTCTAAAACTAACATACTCAGGGTCTCCTCTTTTCCAGAGTATTCTTTGTGTGTGAGGCATTTTTGAGGGTGTGAACTATGAATTTTGTTTTTAATCTAATGAAATGAATGACATGGGGACTGCAGGAAAAAATAGATTATTTAATGCATGTGATGCCAATATATATGGATTAGTGGCCCAAATGGTATTTTTGGAGGTCAAAGATTTATTTTTAAATTTATTGAAGTAAAAGATACACACTGAAAAGCATACAAGTCAGAAGTGTAGTTTGATGACAAAGTGACATATCCATTTGACTACAACTCTAGTTGAGAAATGGAACATTGCCAGCTCCCCAGAAAACCCCCTTTATATTGCCTTCCAATCACACCTTCCACCTTCTCCCCAAGGATATCCACCAAGGGTAACATCAAACCTGACTTTTAACATCATAGATCTGTTTGTGAGATTCATACATGTTATTTTATTTAGCCATAGTCTATTTTCATTGCTGTGTTCCCTTATATGCCTATACCATAATTTATTTATCCATTCTACCGGTGGTAGATACTTGGACTGTTTTCTGTTTGGGGTTATTACCAAAAAAAAAAAACTAATATGAACGTTTTTATGCATTTTTTGGTACTTATATGCATGCATTTCTACTGGTTGTATACCTAGGTGTAGAATTGCTGAGTCATGGGGAAGGTATGTTCGATTTTGGTAGATAACGCCAAAGAGTTTTCCAAAGTGCTTGTACCAATTCACACTTCCACTAGCAACATGTTGCACCATAGTCTTATCAAACACTTGACATTGACTGTCATAAATTTTAGCCATTCTCAATGTTACGTAGTAATAGCTCATGGTTTTAATTTACATTTCACTAATTTTTTTTTTTAATGTGGTCAAGTACTTTTCATATGTTTATTTGGTACAGTCCTAAGATTTTATAGAAACTGTTGTACATTTAAGGAATCCTGGTTACACAGTGGTTAAAGCACTCAACTGCTAACCAAAATGTCAGCAGTTGCTCTGAGGGAGAAATGTGGCGGTCAGTCTGCTTCGGTAAAGATCAACTCTTAGGAAATCCTATCCAGCAGTTCTACTCCACCACATGGGTTCACCATGAGTCGAAATCTACTTGATGGCAATGGATTTGGATTTTTTTTGTTTGTTTTATTATACATTTGCTAATTGGGATCAACTCAACAGCAGTGGGTTTGGTTTAATTTAATTGTCAGTGCTCTTTTCTCAAATTTTATTTTATCATTCTTCCCATCTTTATACTTTACTAAGTCTGTGGTTGTGTTTTTAAAATGCAGCCCTTGAGAAGTTCAGCAAGGCCATTTACAAGTACATCAACCACTGGAGAGATTTCCCCTATCCCAGATTAGATGCCAACCGACTCTCTGACAAGATCTTCATGCTGTTCCGTTATATAATGGAAAAGTGGGCCACCGTGGCCTCACCCATGCATGTGAGTAGGGACCTCGGAATGCCACAAGGTAGCTCTTGTTCCATGCGGGTTGAACTCCTGTTCTCTTTTTGTAGTAATAATTAAGCTCAGTTCTTTTGAAAAGCTACAGGGGAGTATTCTATCAGGTTTATCAAATCTTGCCACCTATTTCAAATCACCATTCATTCAACTAATATTTCTTGAAATGCTATGATATGCCAGGCACTATTCTATATACTGGGGATATAGTAGGGATTGAATAGACCAAAATCCTGATATTCCAATGTGCAGAGAGATCAATAAACAAGATAAAATAAGTAAAATATGTAGAATCTTAAGTATTTCATGTCCTTTATATCATAATTCACATTTCAGCTGAGTCACTTGTTAAGAAAAAAAGAGTCCAAACAAAGTTCCTGTGTTTATGAACATCAAAGTCAAAATAGCATCTAAAGAATACACTTGGCTGTTTCAAAATAGTGTAATGCCTTATAGAGAACAGTTTATATGTATTACAAGTACATTCACCTATACAATTCCATCCACATCTTTAATTGCTATTTTTTTTTCAAGTAGGCTAAGTTGTATCCTATTTAGTTTTCTTGTCTTTATTGCTGTGTTACATATATAAAAGGCCTACCAATTAAAGTCCTTCTCTAGCTCAGTTTCTTTTCTACACATTAAGCTCTCAAAGCATTTGTTTTAGAACATGCTGCGGGTAGTTAAATCATTAGCAAACATAGAACTTTCAATACATCCCCGTAGACACCTGGGAAACAAAAGTCAATACAAACTTGATGGCTGCTCTCCTTGTTCACCACAAGAAGGGTCAGGCAGGTAAACAAGAAAGCACACAAAGCAGTAAGGAAGTACATAGAGGGACACACTTCACTTCCCTGGTGTGCGCTGAAAAGGCAGCCACATTCAGCCCTGCTGTCCATGAAGTTGTTTGCTACAGGGAAGGAGCTTCCCTGAAGTGCAAGTAAAACTACCTCGAGGTTGGAGATAACATGCACACTTGAGTGACTGTTATGGGTGAGGGAGAGAGGGAAAAACAGGATGAAGAAGCAGAAGGAAATGAAACCAGAAATATAGTCATGACCAAATAACGAAGAGCCTGGGATGCTACACAGGCATTTGGGCTTTTTCTTGCAAGAAATGAGAAATCTTTGAAGGGCTTTAAGCCAGGATCTGAGTACTAGAAAAGGCATTCTAATATTACCTTTGAAGATGGATGGGGTATAGGGGTGGACATGTGGTCGCTGTGAGTCAAAATCTATTCGATGGCACCTAATGAGAACAAAACCAGTTAGGAGGCTACTGAACTATTCCAGGTCATAAATGGTAAGGGAATATACTAATGCAGCATCAGTGGTGCTGGTCAAAGGATCAGATGCTGGAGGATAGAAATCAACAAGACTTGGAACTGCGTGGATGTTAATAATAAGGGAAATGGAGACACCTGGGATGACTCCTAGATCTCTGACTTGAGTGATCATGGAGTCATTAATCAAGATGAATAAAATGGGGAAAAACAGATTTGGGGAAGTACAAAAGCATTTTTAATTTTAGACATTTTGACTTGGATACCTATGGGACATCCAAGTGGAGATATTATTAGTAGGTTTGGGTATATTTGGGATTAGAGTTAAGAAGGAAAGCAAAGGCTGGATAGATAGATTTGGGCATCAGTATATAACTGATGGAGCTCTGGTGGCACAGTGGTTAAGAGCTCAGCTGCTAACCAAAAGGTCAGCAATTTGAATCCGCCAGCCACTACTTGGAAACCCTACGGGGCAGTTCTACTCTGTCCTATAGGGTCACTATGAGTCGGAATCAACTTGACAGCAACGGGTTTGGATTTTTGATTATGTAACTGATAACTGAATAAATGGTTTGGGTAGATGTAATCAAAGAGGGTATGTAGAGTGGGGAAGTGCCAAAAACAGAGCCTTAGGGAGAATCGATATTGAAGGGGCAGGCAAAGTGAGAGGGACCGATGATGGAGAAGTCAGAATGTACTGCTAGCAGGGCAGGAGAATCAAGTAGAATGAGATCTTCTAAACTAAAAATGGAGATATTTTCAAGAAGCAAGGAGGGATCTAAAAAGGCAATTGGTACAGTGCCCAAGTAAGAAAATTCTGAAAAGTATCCATTGCATGGAAATATGTGGTAGAAGACATACACCTAGCTGACACGCAGTCCTGTGTAAAATAAATGGTTGTTATTATTAGCTATAGGAGTCACTGGGTGGCACAAATGGTGAAACTCTGGACCACTAACCGAAAGGTTGGTGGTTCAAACCTACCCAGAGATACCTCGGAAGAAAGGTCTGGTGATCTGCTTCTGAAGTCACAGGCTTAAAACCCTGTGGAGTGCAATTCTATTCTGCACATTTGGGGTCGCCATGAGCCAGAATGAACTTGATAGCAACTAATAACAACACTATAGTCACTCAGTTTTCAGGTTGTTTGTTGTACAGCTGATACAAATAGTTTATCATGCAATATTAGGTTGAAAAAGCAGAATATAGAACTTATATTAAAGAATGTTGTCAAATTTTAAGAAATTAAAACGTAAAGAAAAATATAAGAAAGAATAACCAAAAAGAACCCATTGCCTTCAAGTCAATTTCCACTCATAGCGACCCTATAGGACAGACTAGAACTCCCCCGCAGGTTTCCAAGAAGCAGCTGGTGGATCCAAATTGCTGACCTTTTGGTTAGCAGCTGAGCTCTTAGCCACTGCGCCACCAGGGCTCCAAGAAAGAATAGGCCAGGTAAATAAAAAATATATTAAAAATATACAAAACGGAGATTATCTATGGGTACTATTTTTGCTTCATCATAATTCCTGCATTTTCTAAATTTTTATAATCACTATATTTACATGTATATTTTATATTCTGGGAATTATTCATTTTCAATGTCAATGAAAGACAGACTATAGTGAATTGAGGGGTTATTGGGGGGGGTGGGAAATGAAGGTAGCAAATGTAGACCACTCCTTCAAAAAGGTTTGCCTGAGAGAAAGGAAAGAGAAAAAAATTAGGTGAAGACTGTAGTGAAGGTCACGGGGAAATAAAATTTTTAACATAAGGGAAATTTTAGACTTGTTCATAAATTGTAAGAAAGTGACTATTTTCGAGGGGAGTTTAAAACTGGGGGCAAGTATTGAGATGAATGTTACTATAGTTAGAGATGTCAAGGATATAGATACAGAGATGTAGAAGTAGCAGTAGCTATAGCTGAAAAAACCAACCAGTTGCTGTCAAGCCAATTTAGACTCACGGCGACCCCACGTGTGTCAGAGTAGAACTGTGCTCCATAGGGTTTTCAATGGCTGATTTTTCAGAAATAGATTGCCAGCTTTTTCTTCCGAGACACTTCTGGGTGAATTCAAACCACAGCATTAACCATTTGCATCCCCCAGGGACTCCATAAATATCTAGCTATAAAGATATGTAGAACTAGATACATAGGCACATATACAACTCCACCTCATGCAATAATCTCAACCCTGATTTTTTTAACTATATGCTTTGACTTTACTAAGTCCAGAGAATGTCTTATAACTCTCTTTAGCTGAAAGTGGTAAGGGAAGGTTTTCAGGAGTACATAAAGCCTTCCGACATCTGAGAAATGCATAAAAAGCATAATGAAGCATTAGAAATGGTGTTTGTTTGTTGCCTTTGCAGACTTTGGCCATTGTTAAGGCCCATGGCCCCACAGTGAGCCTGCTGCTACACCGGGAAGATCTCTGTGAATATGCCCTGGGCCAGGTTTCCTGGCTTCTGAGCCAGTACAAAGACAAAGAAATTGATTTCCACGTCACACAGGTAAGAGCCACACCTTAAAAGAATTGATTCAGAAAGCCAATTGCAACCATTCAGAAAGATAAGTCCCAGGAGTGGCTAAGAAACTTAAACACCTATTTAAAAAAAAAAAAATTTCAATACTTGTTGGAGAATAGGAGGTACAGAAGAGGTTGACATAGCTCAATGATGGAAACTCCAGGAAAGGACTTAAAATGTTTATTCCAAGTCCAAGCTGCTGAGACATTGAAATGAAGCAAGGTGGTTCTTGTTGTGCGCTGTCAAGTCTTTTCCGACTCATAGCGACTCTATAGGACAAAGTAGAACTGCCCCCTCAGGGTTTCCTAGACTGTATTCTTTACAGGAGCAGGTTGCCAGGACTTTTCTCCCACAGAATGGCTGGTGGGTTCCAAAAGGCAACCTTTCGCTTAGCAGCCACGTGCTTAACCACTGCACCACCAGGGTTCCTGAAGAAAGGGGCGGGGGCAGAATTATTAGAGAAAACTCATAACTGCAGGAAGGTTATGGATTGTTCTCCTTACAAAGCATCAGTTAATTATCTGCTTTCCACACACTGTGCCGCTGCTTTGTGGGCAGCCTGCAGCTAACCTTTGAGGCCTTCCATTTAGAGCCTAAGACAGATATTGACTGCAGCAGTCCTTTACGATATTGACCTTCCTAAGAACTTGAGGAGATCCATCTTTTTCAACTTGCTCCACCAGGTGAGAAAACCATGATGTCAAATCTGATTGTGGAATTTTAACTGATTTTCCTTTTTCACATCTACCACCTAATATTTCCTCCCCATTCAGGTCTGCAGAGTGCCAGAGCCTCCAGTAAAAGAAAATGAACTTGAAGCTTCAAGCTGTTTCCTTATTCTAGGTAGGACCAAGGATCCCAAGGGTTTTTAATAAAAATCTCTAGGTGACGTCTCCAAGTGACAATGATGACCATGATGAAGGGTATACACACTGTCACATTAGTTACTTTCACACACATACAAAATATTTCTTCTATGTCTGCCCTATGCACACAAGTTCCCACGAAGACAGGGATATGTAGGGTAACCAGTCGTCCCACTTGGGTTAGAGGCAGGATATTTAGTACTAAAACCTGAAAAGTTCCAGGCACACTGGCCTGAGTTGGCATTCCTATGAATGGTAAATGCTTTTTTTTTTCTTGGTATTTGAGGTTATTTGAAACTATGTCAAACCCAAAGTCACCCTTTTTTCTCCCAGGTCATCTCTTAGTACCCAAGCCTCTCTGGCCATCTATCAGTCACTCTGTGTCTCTCTCTTCCTCCTTCCTTATCTCGTTTTCCTTCTTGCTCTTGTACCACAATTCCCTCCATCACCTGGTTAGAATATCTGACCCAGGTGACGTAGGAGGCACCAGGATCATAGGGTCAGGAAACAAAACTATGCTCCAGAATGTAATGAAGATAAGGGACAGTGGCAATGATGGCCAGGCTTATAGCCCCTATACCTCCATACTACCCCAAAATGTGTCATTTCTACCACTTCATTGCATACCTTTCTATTATGCTCTAGTTCTCCCCTAATTGACCCTTCTGCTTCTATACTTGTCTCTTCCCTATGTCCCAGCATAATTAACTAACTGGCTTTATCCCTGACAATTTACAACACAAACACCTCTGCTCCAGCCAAGTATTTCTTCACTTTTCCCTGATTCCTGCCCTACCCCTCCATCGATCTAACTTCCCAGCTGGTATTCTACCTACAAAAAATGTCAGCTTTCCTTCAAGTCCCGCTTTCTTCAGGAATATCCAAGGTGCTAAAAATAATAACAGCAAAGGCTTTCATTTATCAACTACCCGCAGCTTATATGACCCTAGCATATATCATCCCATTCTATAGATGAAGAAACTATTTAAGCCCAGAGGTTCAAATAGTTTGTCCAGACTCACAAAATAGCAAGTAGTTGAGCTAGGATTCAAACACTGGTCTTTCTGAATTGAAACCGTCAGTGTTTTTAGCCTTTCCACACTGTTGTTTCTAAAATCCTATGGAGCTTGTCTTCTTCACCACTTGCTTCAGGATTTAATGTGAGAACTACAATGACAATTATGTCATGGCCTTTCATGGAAGTCTTTCAGGGATATGAATCATGCATTCCATTAGTCATGGCAGCCTAGTGACTAGAAGGGGCAGATTGAATATAGAGAGAGCAATACATGGGAGATTCTGCTCTTTCTCCTTCATCTGTAACAGTCTGCAGGGGTCACTATCAGAAGAAGTGGGCCTAGGTATAGAAAGCCTTCTTAGTGACCAAACTGTATGATTAATTCTGTGGTACTGAAGAATATTGCAATAATGAGATCAAACTAGCAACCTAAGAATGACCTTGACAATCCCCTTGGAATCGCCTCTTCCCAAACACAAGTATTTTACCTAAGATGAAATTGAGTTCTTACAACTTAAGTATTTCTTAAACCTACAGCCCATTCCAACCCTGCAGACCTGATGGAATTTTTTGATGAGCAAATAAGAAGTAATAACGAAGCCATCCGAATGGGAGTCTTATCTTTGTTAAGATCAACTATCAATGCTGAGGGTAAGCAATAGGGAAGAAGCCAGAGTGTTTTATTTTACACCAAGAAGCAACCTTATGTCAATGTATTCTTTAACCCTATCCTGTCTTTGAGATGTTTATACAACCTCACATTCAGGTGAATCCCAGTCTTTTTGGTCTTTTAAAATAGGCATTTTCTGTTAACACTCTTCTTTCATGCTTGCTGTGGAAGCACTCAGTTGAGAAGAATGAGTAGAATATTTAAGAACCAAATTTAGAATTTAGAAGATCTTAGTAAGTTAGCTAAGTGGCCCAAAACATAAGAGGAGGTGAGGATATGCAATATTCTAGATATTGGTACAGTTAGAAAAGAGCACAATTTAAGGAATTACCATACTTCATTGATTCTGGGAAGCACATGTTTTTGTAATATTGGAATGCATTTTAAAATTGGGAACATCTTTAATTTTAAAATTGATATGTTGGATTCAATAAAATATGATAGTTCCTTTTGTACAGCACGATAAAGATTTCTAAAATTCAGTTAATATTAGGATTTATCGAAGAATCTGCAGATAAGAAATATGAAGTAATCTCAAAAAATTTAGAGCTGATCCCTCTGGCATGATATATTGAATCCACTTTGGAACTTAACATTTTAAACAAGTTAAAGTGCAGTGTAATAGAGAACAAGGAAGCCAGTAATATCCTTGAAGTATCGTAAAAGAAGAGGTTAGGTAGAAATTTAATAACAGGATCTTAAGGACAAGAGACATTTCAAATATGTACCATAACTCTAATGAGTTTTCATCAATCCTAGAATAAATATACTCTATTCCTACTGAATTGGTCTCTCAATTTTTCCCACTGTCTTTCAGAGCCCAAGTTGAGGGATCACATGACTTCAATTGAAAGAACAGTCAAGGTCATCATGAGTGACCCCAGTGTAAAAGTAAGAGAATTGATTGATAGATACTTTTATTTGATTGATGGTAGTTTTAAGAATGAATGAAATGGTTTTGACTTTTTAAGGATCAACTTATGAAATTGCTTTATAAAGAACTCAGTGATCAATTCCATTTTTAAAAGAACTCTACCTTTTCCAAAAAGATGAAGTACACCAAGGTAAAATCCTACTTTCAGTTCAGATGCTTCTGGGTAGAAAATAAATTTTTGCCGATGGCACCACTATGCCATTCTCTTCAAATAGTTTAATAATAATTAGTTATAAAGATAATATATATTCCTCCAAAAAATAATAACCCTGAACACTGTTCTTAGCATGGGCATCCTATTTTTCAACCAGAAAGTGCTTAGTGCAAGTCCTGCCATAGTAGGTTGCTCAAATATCTCCTGATTGATTAATTAAAATGCTTGATATTAGAAAAGATATAGAACTTATGCTGGTACAAATCAAAGAGTTGTTTGTTTTTTTGTTTTGTGTTTTTAATGAAAATCACATTTTGTTTTGAATTAAAACCCTACACGGGAACCAATGATGAGGAGAAAATGCCCCTAAGAGACTTCGGTTGCCTGTGACTATGCTTAAAATAACAAAAACTAGACAACTAAATAACAATGGAGTGATTATTTATAAAATCCCGATCCAGCAGCTTACCAACCCAATAGGAAAAATAGGAGAAGAGTTTAGGGTAGTGTTGTAGGGTAGCAACTTTCACCAAAGCCTTGTGCAACAAAGAGATTTTTATTGTGACATATCAGAAAACAAAAATGAGAAACTGGCTACAAGCACTCAGGCTATGAACAGACCAAAATCCAAAGAAGTACAATCTATGAGTGCTTTTTATACAGTTTTAACAGGCGCTGATTCATTATGATCATTTCCAATCATTGGGGCGTGTACCTATGAGTAAATTACTTACAGACCATCATTGGTTAAAGTAAAGACAAAGAAATAAGATCATTACTGGGAGACCTTTTCTTGTTCTTTCTTTTCTAATTTTGGTCTCTTAGCTCAAGGGTCCCAGGTCTGTCACATGACGGTTGTTTTTTATTTGTTATGTGGACTACAGGTGATATTGGGTAGATCTTTAACCTAGTGTAAATTGTTATTTAGTTTTGGTACGCACGTCTACAGTCCATTGAACCGATTAGAGCACTCTGTCCCATCCCTTTGGTGTAGTTTCTTATTGTTTGAAGTCCTATAGATTCTGACAAACAAGTTGGCCTTTTGTGGTATGGTCTGCTCTAGTTAGGTTAGCCCTTTATCAGCAGAATAAAAAGAGTACAGGAGTTTTAAGGAAGGCCAGCTCCTTAGGTAAAAAATAGAAAGGAGGTGCACCTCTTTTCCCCACTCATGCAGACTTTTCAGTGCCTTTATGCTAACTGCTTCTGCCACTGTATAGCCCTGCTTTCCTGGTCAAGTCATTCCATTCTTCCTACCCTCCATTAAAAGAGTCATTCACTAAATGATTAAACATTAGCTTTCTGTCCTCCAGGGAAGCAATATGGTAAACAAATTAAAACCAGATTATTAATAAGTGACAATACAGGTTCATAATCCCTTACTCCAGTCCCTGGGGTCAGGTATATTTCAGAATTCTCAATTTTTTTAACTTCAAAAAACCAGTCCACAATTAAACCCATTAATATTTCTGCAGCAGAATGTATGCATACACACGTTACGAAGAATAAATAAGCCTACAAATAGCTTTTAATTAATTCAGTTTGAGTCTTGCCATCAAATGAGTTTGTGCTAAATGTAAGGAAAAAAAACCCAGTGTTCAGAGTTTTTATGATTTTGAAATTGTAGATAAGGAACTGTGGACCTGTATTTCAATACACTATCTTTCATTGAGGACTTTAAAAATGAGGCAATATTTTAGCACAAAGTTACCAAAATTTCATAATGTATAGCAGTAAAAATATATGTCCTTGGGGACTGGGAAGAAGGTTTTGGTTCAAGAGAATCTTTATCTTAACCTTAAAATCATAACCTATAGGTTACCACCTGCTTAGTTTTCTTACGGTAATAAAGATCATTTAATTTACACTCCTGTTTTTAAAGGCTCCCAGTAAATAACCCATAAGGGTTAAGGAATAAAAAAAGCTAAAGTTTCAATATGCCCAATATAGTGCTGCAAATGTATTTTTCTTACTGTAGGTGAGAAATTCCATCCTTCTCCTCATCCAAACCATGTGTGAAAAGAGCTACATTGAAGCCCGAGAGGGATGGCCTTTAATTGATTATGTCTTCTCCCAGTTTGCAATATCCAACAAGAATCTGGTATGAAAAGGGTGCAGTTTTGAGCATTGTACCAACAGAGTCACTAGGGTTGGTGTCACCAAGTGCAGTAACTCAGGTGTCACTGCCCCCATGAACCTTCTCCTACACCAACCATATAGAATCCTTAGTGATGTTTACTATCAATTTAAATCGTAGACTAGTGTGTGATATAGTTGTAAGTTGCTTAAATGTAATATTTCTTAGATTATATGACTACTAACAACAAAATTGTTTTGTAAAATCATTCTGCATTGAATTACAACATTATTAGTAACCGAGCAGAAGGCTTTTTTTATTTTATTTTTCTCCTTTTCTTTTAATTACTACTTCATTCTCAAAAAAGTTATTGATTTTTTTTTAAGTTATTGATACAGGTTCACAAATACTAATTACCATATATTGTAACTAAAGCACCCAGAAAATTTGACAAAATCACCAAGTATAAAAAACACTGCTGCAACGAAAATGTGTGCTTGTGGCGGGTGCAGACAAAACCACGTAATTCCAAGCATCATTGTAATTGAGTAACGATGACAGCTCTGACCAGAGAGCATTAGAAGGTTTAAAAAGTAAATTAGCATTGAGTTTTAGCCTTGTAGGTATATTAGTATATTGATACTTGTAAGCTGAGTTTACAAAAAATGTTTCTGTTGTTAGAATTAACTACAGGGATATAAATTTCTACTGAAACACTGCACAAAATTTTAGACAGTCATTTTGGTGTCATCCCCTCTGACAGTGCCACCCAGTGTGGTCCACACCTCCTATATGCCCCTAGTGATACCACTGCATTCTACTATAATACATGAGGTAGAAAACTGGCTTAATAAAAAAATGGCTGAGATTCAATCGAATAATTGATTTAAAGGTATTTGTATTTCAACCTTATCACTTTTATTGATGAATAATTTTTCAGTCTCTAGTTTTCTCAGTTCCTTTTGACTAATATCACTTCTAAATTATGCAAAACACAACCAGGACCAGTTGTCATCAAGTCTACTCCAACTCATGGTGGGTGACCTATGTTTGTCAGTGGAACTGTACTCCATAGGGTTTTCAATGGCTAATTTTTTGGAAGTAAATGGCCAGGCTTTCTTCCAAGGCACCTCTGGGTGGACCCAAACCTCAGCGAAGAACATTTGTATCAACCAGTGATTCTATAACAAACACGCGATAGATTAAAGTATAGTTTTTCCTAAAGACAAAACAACCTGGCCTCCAAAATCCTGGGAGGTAGATTGTAGAGGGGTGGAGAGAATGGATTGCATGCGATAAAAGCAAGAGACACCAATACTTGCTCCATTGGGGTCATCTCCCCTTAGATGACTGTGCTGAAAAGCAAGTGCTTAAGAGCTTAGTAATCTTAGCAATTTTGTCACAAGTAAAATTACTCTCCATTCCACTAGCAGGCAGTATCTTTGAAAATCTTTCCCCAGAGTAAATTGCAAAGGCCTGAGGAGAGCAGGGGGAGGGAATAGCTTCTGCTCCACAATGCTCACAGTTTTAGCTTTTCTGTTTTAGCCAGAGATGTGTTTTCTAACTCATTCCTCCAAAGGACACTTTAAAACAGGGATTAGATGCTGAGGACCAAGACCACTGGGTTCCATGAGCCCCTTAAGTTGAGTAACTACATCCTCCACTCCAGAGTGTGAGAGCACATCCAAGTAAGGTCTGACAGGGGAAACATTAAGGATAGCTAGCCAGTGATTTATTTCGTCTTTCTTAAAGGAGAAATTGATGAAAACTAACTCCCCTGAAGATGAGAAGGGGGAGAAATCTGTCCAAGAAACAAGTCTTGAGGTCTTAAAAACCCTGGACCCACTGGTCATTGGAATGCCTCAGGTAACAGTATTTAGTCACCACTTTTTAGGATTGGCTTAGGGGTGGATTAAGAGCAAAGGGATGAGATATGAGGTCAGATGTAACTCATAGGAACTGGAGTAGGATGATATGATAGGAATGAAAACATGGAAGGGCATGAGAGATCCTATGATGATAAAAGGACTGGGCTTGGTGGTTGAATATAGATGGCAAGAAAGAGGAAAGAGTCCAAGATGACACCAAGGTTTCCATTAGGACAAGGTAGCTTTTCAAGAGTTATGACACATACTGACTAAAGAGACTACAGAAGTTCCAGATATCCAGAGAAAGAAGACCAGAGCCTGAAGCAGAGAGTAACAGCAACCCAGTCCCTATTTTCTCCCAGTGGTTCTCACTTGGGCCGGTGTCCTTCCCCCTTGGAGCTTTTTGGAAATATGTGGGGTATTTTTGGTCATAACGTTGGCAAGGGGCTTACTGGTACTTGGTGAATGAAGCCCAGAAATACTACATATCTATCCTGCAGTGCCTGGAACAGTAAAGAATTTTCTCACTCAAAATTCCAACAACAGCCCCATGAGAAACACTGACCAACACTCCCTACAATTAAAAAAAAAAAAAAAAAATTAGCACCTGAAAATGGATGTGCTATGCAGAGATTTTATTTAATGATTTCATTTGACTTGGCCTTAATAGTGAAATGATAACAAATGAGAGAAAAGTTTCTAAATCAGAGAAAACTGCACAGTGAGGACCAGGGAGAAGTAATGGAAAAAGAATGAACAATCATTATATTTTCCACAGGTGTTATGGCCAAGAATCCTGACTTTTGTGGTACCAGCGGAATATACAGGAACTTTGTCCCACCTGTTTAATATCATCAGAATCCTGATTATGGCAGAGGAGAGGAAGAAACTTAATGGCAAGGAGTCAACAGCACTTGTCATCTCTACTGGAGCTGGTTTGTATATTCAAAAACACAGCAAAACTTTTCTCTGATGAGAGACTTGTTTCCTATAGCACTTGGATCTCATATCCAAACCAAATATGAATTCTTCAGCCCCCACAATGATAATGAAAATTGCTTTCTCTTTCTAGTCAAACTTCCTACACCACAGCAGCTACTGGCCAGACTTCTGGTAAGTGAGTAACAAAGAACCAATGTGGGAAAAGTTTAAGCTGGTGTATATCTAAGCTCCAAACAAGCACTAATAAAAATCACATACATACTCCAAACGAAAATACAAACTAAAATGACAAATACATTTTCTGCTATACTAATGACACTCATGAAGGTTTATTATGTCAAGATTATCTTCCCACTCTGAAATGCTTGTGAACTTTATAAATTTTAATGTAAGCATAGGCTGAATCTGATCCATACATACCATTCAAATCCCATTATCTATTTCTTGTATTTTCCTTTTCTCCCTTTGGCTACATCTGTATCTATGTACTCAAGTACTATTTCCACATGCCATTATTTCATTAATAGATGTATCTGAGTATTGGTACCTTCCACTTATTTTGGTTGGTGTTCTCTACATATTTTTTTTCACCTTTATCCTCGGTGGGGGGAAAAACTGGGGGGATGGATTTTCTAAATGTTAGTTTTGCTCTAGAATAAGTCAGAATCAACTATGCTGATTCGTTAGAAGATTATCCAGTGTAGGAATCAAGAGAATCTAGAACAATGGTAAAATAAGAAGGTAGGTGGGCCTTCTAAATACCCCTGAAATTGATTAACATTTTCTTTTCTGTCCTTCAGGTAATATCTATGCTCGCCAGTTTAGGGAAATTGCTTGGGGCTGGTGCAATAGGACTTTTGAAGATATTGCCTGAGATCATTCACCCAAAATTGGTAGACCTCTGGAAAACACGCTTACCTGAGCTTCTACAACCTCTGGAAGGTACAAGGGAGTGGGATCAGGTCTTTATCCAAGCAGGCAAGAACGCAAAGAAATGAGAACCGTTTCTCTGTCTAAAGCCATTATTGTTCATTTTAGACAATAATACAATGACCTTGATATGCAAGGTAGACAACTGTATTTTTTCTTGACTATGTTCTATTTCTCTACCAAATACTCGTACTACAAGAAGACCTAGTGGGTAACATCCTCAGCAGGAACTTTCACTTTTGCTCTAGTCCTTTTCTGTTTCTTTCACTTGGTATTTTTCTAGAAGGTTGTTATTATTCATTCAGATTCAAATATTTAAAATAAGGTCATTTCAGTACTTACTGTTGAAATTAGCAAAAAGCCTAGATTGTCATGGATTGAAGACCTTTTGTCCACCAGACTAGCTCTTCAAAGTCACCAGCATAGTAAATTTCATATGAAATAACCATTCTGAGTACGACGGGAGCATGAAATGGAGTCCCAACATCTACGGGATACTGGCAAGGTAGAATTTGAGTCTTGATTTTTTTTGCAGTTACTGCATCAATTTCTATTTTCAGGAAAGAATGCTAGTATCACACTATGGGAAACCATGCTGCTTCAGGTAAGAGTGCCCTCTAGGCTAATTGTTGACAATGGGGTGATGAAATCAGCTAATATTACTCATCTTAACTAAAAAGGACAAAATTTCAAAAGGCAGTAAACGACATTTCCTTTTCTTGAGAAAACTACTAGAATGTTAGAAGTGGTTGTTTAAGGATTATGCTCTTTAAATCACAACTTAAATAACAGCCTTGAGTCTTCACAATTTGATGAGTTTAAGATAGTTATGAAGGTTTCATTTACTAATATTTTTATCTGTGCCTTTCTTAAGTCTCTAATTTTCAGGTTTTTCCTCTCCTTGCAACTGTATTCTTTTACTAGTCATACAAAGAAACAGAGATTAATACAAATCCCGTTTTTATATTCCTAAACACAACTCTTTTTTCCTGAATCGTCTTCTCACTGTCTTTTTCCTGATATCTACAAACCAAAAGTGCTACATTGTGCTCCTTTTCCAGACAAGAATCTCCTTCTATTACCCATAAACTCTATGGACCTTTACAACTAAACAGTGGCCACCAAACCAAAAAAAACCCATAGCCATAGAGTCGATTTCGACTCATAGCAACCCTATAGGACAGAGCAGAGCTGCCTCATAGGGTTTCCAAGGAGTGGCTGGTGGATTTGAACTGCTGACCTTTTGGTGGTAGCAGCCAAGCTCCTAACCACTGGGCCACCAGGGCTTCGCATAAGGCCAAATCCCAGAAATGGCAAATTGCAGAGTTGGACATTGGCTTTACAAAGATTTCAGGGACCTAGAAGTGAGCCAAGGAACCCATGGACAGGGAGCTTTTAAGATAGCAGAACTTCAGTTCATCGACCACCTACATTGGAACACCTATGCTTTCTTAAAAGTATCAATTTTCAGTGACCTCTCCAGAGTGTCTCCACCTTTTATCTCAACCCCTTCTAGAATCAGGATCTCTGGGGGTGGTACTCGAGAATTGACGTGGTGATTCTTATCCGTTATAAAATTTGAAAACCATTCTCTACTCTCCTAATCCTCAATTCTAGGATTCACCTCCTCTCCTATATCCTTGTCTCTTATCTCCCCTTCCTTCCTCAAAATTCTTACCTTATTTTCTTCTACTAAAAAAAAAAAAATGGCTGTTTTTACTAGGAAAGGAGGTTTTTTTCTCTAACAGGAAAACGTAAGAACAATTTCTTACCCTTTCCCAGTCTTGGGTCTACCTCTAGCCACCTTTTCCCATAACTATCTGCGAGTACCTTATTCCCTTAAACTTCTAAGGCTGTTTAATTTCTTCTCTTTGAAGGACCCATTGAATATCCTCCTATTTAAAAAAAAAAAAAATGCATTCAAACCCTTTCATTGACCTCAACATTAAGTGCCCTTTTATAAGCTTAAAGCTGAGAAAATATGTAAGGAATAGTAGATTTTGAAAATTGCAATTGATTTTGTCCTCCAAAAACATAATGACAGCTTTTTACATATTGTTAGACATGGGTTCAGGGACTGATTATGGTTCTGGCTCAGGAGAATGGTGAAACCAGGAATATTTAGTTAATAAAGTTGAGGTTAGCAGAAATGAACCTATACATCTAATTAATTGTTTAAGACACTTAACCTTATATTCCAAGAATCCTCATCCCCTTTTTTTCAGTATTTAATAAAACATGTATCAACAAATGGAGATTTTTCAAATCTATCAAAACTTGAAAAATATTAATTTAAGTTTCAGCTAGGATTTGTTTCTATTTTAAGTCTTTTGGATATTTTTATTTAAGAGGGGGAAAGAAAAGGCACTTACCTAGAGTTATTTCCAAGTTCTGCATATTTTATTCTTAATGAGATTTTAGAACATATTGAAAAAATGGCCTTTAAAATAAACTAAGAGGAAAAGTTCCAAAGTAACTAGTTATTTTATGAGGAAAGAGATAATACTAATCAACATATATTTGTATTTCTAAAAGATAATAAGAATGTAAAAAAAAAAAAAACACATTGAACAGTCACATTTATATCTAACTTTCACTTCCTACAACAGTTGCTCAAAGAATCTTTGTGGAAGATCAGTGACATGGCCTGGACCATTCAACTGAGTCGGGATTTCAACCACCAAATGGCAGGTTACAGCAACACCTCCACTGAGAAGGTTGGTTTTTCAGTTAAAAGGACCTTGTGACCCAAATTCACTGCTCAAATTCCATTTTGTCTGTACTACAACCAAAAGGAGAGAGGAACGGTTAGAAAAAGAGTTTCCTTCCTTTTAAGGCCAATTCCTAGAAGTTGTGTACTACTTCTCTCAACATCACATTTGGCCAAAACTTAGTCACATAGCCGTACCAAGGAAGACCGAAGTGTAGTGTCTACAGGATAGGCATGTGCCTAACTAAGATTTTAGGGTTCTTTTCTAGAGGATGGTGAAGAATGGGTACTGGAAGGCAAATAGCAGTTCCTGCAACAGCACTGGTTTAATGTCAGCTTATGTTGTGGTTTCCATTGGGCAAGTTTTGTGAGGCTATCTACTAGAAACAATTTAACAAAAACTTAGAGCTAAATGAATTCTCAAAGGTCGATTCTTCCATTCTTCCATCTCCAAAGGGCCCCTACCTAACCCTTCGTATTGTAGCCATCCATTGTAAATGGGGTTTGAATCCAGTTTCTTCTGTTTACTTCTTATGTAGCCTTGTTGTTGTTGTTGTTGTTCGTTGTTGTGGAGTCAGCTTTGACTCATGGTAACCTTATTTGTAGCAGAACAAAAGGTTGCCTGATCCTGTGCCATCTGCACGATCATTGGTGTGTCTGAGTCCATTGTTGTGGTTACTGTGTCAATCCATCTCATTGAGGGTGTCCCACATTTTCACAGACCCCCTACTTTACCAGACTTTATACGCCTTTCTAGTAACTGGTCTTTTCTGATGACGTGTCCAAATTAAGCTAGTCAAAATCTTGCTATCCTCATTTCTAAGGAGCACTCTTTTTGTATTTTTTTCTAAGACTGGTTTTTTCATTCTTCTGGCAGTTCACAGTGTATTCGATATTCTTCGACAACACCACTGGTTTTTTCATTCTTCTGGCAGTTCACAGTGTATTCAATATTCTTCGACAACACCACAGTTCACATGTATTAATTCTTCTGTTTCCTTTTTCAGTATACAGCTTTCACATGCATATGAAGTGATTGAAAAGACCATGGCTTGCTTGGGTCAGGCACACCTTAGTCATCAAAGTGACATCTTGGCTTTTCAACACTTTAAAGAGGTTCTTTGCAGCAAATCCTTTGCAATACAGAGGTTCAGTATACCATTGATATCTTGACTGTTGCATCCATGGGTGTTGATTGTTGATCCAAGTAGAATGAAATCATTGACAACTTCAATATCTTCATTTTTCATTATGTTGTTTATCAGTTCAATTGTGAGGATTTTTGCTTTCTTTACATTCAGGTGTGATCTATACTGAAAGCTGTAGTCATTGACTTTTATCAGTAAGTACGTCAAATCATCTTCATTTTCAGCAAGCAAGGTTGTGTCATCTGTGTACCTCAGGCTGTTAATGAGTCTTCCTTCAATCCTGATGCTGCATTCTTCTTTGTAAGGTCCAGCTTCTTGTATTATTTTTCCAGCATACAGATCGATTAAAGTAAGGTGAAAGGATACAACCTGATGCACAAATTTTTTAATTTCAAGCCACATAGTATCACATTTTTCTGTTTGAACAACTGCCTCTTCATCCATGTACAGGTTCCACAGGAGCACAATTAAGTGCTCTGGAATTCACCACTCATCTATCACTTTGTTGTACTGTGGTGCCTTGCGTGTATGTGGCCTTAGGTAAGTTATTTAACCTCCCTGAAGCCTCAGAGATCACAATAGAGGTTCATGGATGGTGCTGGAGAAAAATGTAGAACAAAATTCTAACTCACAAAAAAAGACCAGACTTACTGGCCTGACAGAGACTGGAGAAACTCCAGGAGTATGGCACCCAGATACCCTTTTAGCTCAGTAATGAAGTCACTCCTGTTATTCACCCTTCAGCCAAAGATTAGACAGACCCATAAAACAAAACAAGACTAAAGGGGCACGCCAACCCAGGGGCAAGGACTGGAAGGCAAAAAGGGACAGGAAAGCTGATGAAAGGGAACCCAAGTTCGAGAAGGGAGAGTGTTGACATGTCATGAGGTTGTTAACCAATGTCATAAAACAATATGTGCACTGTTTAATGAGAAGCTAGTTTGTTCTGTAAACCTTCATCTGAAGTACAATTAAAAAAAAAAAAAAAGATTTACAGCCTTGGAAATCCTATGGAGCGGTTCTACTCTGTCCTGTAAGGGCACTATGAGTCAAAATCAACTTGATGGCAGTGGGTTTGGTTTTAGTGGTTAGACTGTCTGATTTGGAACAGAGTACTAATTCTCCAGATTGGTCTATCAAGCCTGCAGAAAACACCCACTGGGAAGATTTAGTGAGCAATGCCTCATTTTCTAATCATACAAACAAGCCCCATGTGTTTTGTGTAATACCATTGATCCGATAGCTTCCAGACCACAATATTTCTCCAGGATAATAATGGAATAGGTAGTGTCTTAGTCATCTAGTGCTGTTATAACAAATACCACAAGTGTTGTTGCTTTTAGGTGCCGTTGAGTCAATTCTGACTCATAGCAACCCTCTGTACCACAGAATGAAACACTGCCCAGTCCTGTGCCATCCTTACAATAATTGTTATGCTTGAGCCCATTGTTGCAGCCAATGGGTCAATCCATCTCATTGATGGTCTTCCTCTTTTCCACTGACCCTGTACTTTACCAAGCATGATGTCCTTCTCTAGGGACTGATCCCTCCTGACACATGCCCAAAGTATGTAAGATGTAGTCTCACCATCCTTGTTTCTAAGGAACATTCTGGTTGCACTTCGTCCAGGACAGATTTGTTCATTCTTTTGGCAGTCCATGGTATATTCGATATTCTTCACCAATATCACAATTCAAAGGCGTCAATTCTTCTTTGATCTTACTTATTCACTGTCCAGTTTTCACATGTATATGGTGTGATTGAAAACACCATGGCTTGGGTCAGGCAAACGTTAATCTTCAAGGTGACATCTTTGCTTTTCAACACTTTAAAGAGGTCTTTTGCATCAAATTAACCCAATGCAATGTGTCTTTTGATTTCTAGACTGCTGCTCCCATGGGTGTTGATTGTGGATCCAAGTAAAATGAAATCCTTGACAACTTCAATCTTTTCTTCATTTATCATGATGTGACTTAATGGCCCAGTTGTGAGGATTTTTGTTTTTTTTAAGAGGCGATCCATACTGAAGGCTATGGTCTTTGATCTTCAACAGTGTTTCAAATCTTCTTCACTTTCAGCAAGCGAGGTTGTATCATCTGCATAACAGAGCTTGGCTTGTTAATGAGTCTTCCTCCAATCCTGATGCTGTGTTCTTCTTCATATAGTCCAGCTTCTCGAATTATTTACTCAGTGTACAGATGAAATGGGTATGGTGAAAGAATACAGTCCTGTCGCACACTTTTCCTGACTTTATCCACTTAGCATCCCCTTGTTCTGTCCGAAAAACTGCTTCTTGATCTATGTAAAGGCTCCTCACGAGCACAATTTAGTGTTCTGGAATTCCCAATCATTGTAATGTTACCTGTAATTTGTTATTATCCACACAGTCCATAGTCAATAAAACACAAGTAAACATCCTTCTGGAATTCTCTGCTTTCAGCCAGGATTCATCTGACATCAGCAATGATATCCCTGGTTCCATGCCCTCTTTTGAATGTGGCCTGAATTTCTGGCACTTCCCTGTCAATATACTGCTTCAGCCTCTTTTGAATGACCTTCAGCAAAATTTTGCTTGCGTGTGATATTAATGATATTGTTCTATAATTTCCACATTCGATTGAATCACCTTTTCTGGAAATAGGCATAAATATGGATCTCTTCCAGTTAGCTGGCCATGTAGCTATCTTCCAGATTTCTTGACAAAGACTTCTAGTGCTGCATCCATTTGTCGAAACATCTCAGTTGATATTACATCAATTCCTGGACCCTTGCTTTTCGCCAATGCCTCCAGTGCAGCTTGGACTTCTTCCTTCAGTACCATCGGTTCCTAATCATGTGATGATACCACAAGTGGATAGCTTTAACAAAGAGAAATTTATTTCCTCACAACAAAGTCGGCTAAAAGTCCAAATTCAAGGGAAGGCTTTCTCTTTCTGTTAGCTCTGGAGGAAGGTCCTTGTCCTCAATCTTCCCATGGTTGAGAAGCTTCTTAGGCACAGGGACCCCAAGTCCAAAGGACGTGCTCTGCTACCGGTGCTGCTTTCCTGGTGGCATGAGTTTCCCATTCTCTGCTTGTTTCCCTTTCCTTTTATCTCTTATAAAATAAAAGGCATTGCAGGCCATACCCCACAGATATTCCCTTTACATTGGATCAGGGATGTGACCTGGTAAGGATGTTACAATCCCACCCTAATCCTCTCTAACATAAAATTACAATCACAAAATGGAGGACAACCACACAGTACTGGAAATCATGGCCTAACCAAGTTGATACACACATTTTTGGGGGAAAATATTCAATCCATTACATTGTACCCTTTGGCCCCCAACAAATCACATCCTTGCAACATGCAAAACATATTCATCCCATCATATCATAGAAAAAGTCTTAACTCCAAGTACAAAATCCAAAAGTTCCTCTTCATCTGTGAAATCTAGAATACAAGTTATCTGCTTCTAAAGGTGTAATGGGAGAACATGCACAAGCTAGACATTTCCATTACAAATGGGAAAAATTGGAAGGAAAGAAGGCATAACAGATACCAAGTAAGTCAGCAGAACACATTACATTAGCTCTGAAGGCTTGAAAATAATCCTCTGTTCTCCGAGACCATTTACACAATGGTCCTGCCCTCCAGACTCTAGGTACTGGCCATACTCTTTGGATCCTGAGTGGAGGCCCCTTGGCCCCTGGCTTCAGCTCTGCCTTCCAGGCACACTGGGACAGCAATACTCCTCCCTTAGCTTTAGGCACACAATTCTCCTAGTCTATCTGAGTGGCAGCTCCACTCTTAGAAACACCAGAGGCCGTGGCTCCACCCTTTGAAACCCCAGAGGTCCTGGCCATACCTTTTGAGGCTGAGACAGCTTGGCTTCTTGTGTCCCGTGTCTCTTCAGCTTCTGCTTCCTGGTTTCTTGGCCTCTTGGTTCCTTATGCCTCACACCTACATCTGCCCTGCTGGGGCATATGTTTCAAAGCTCAGTAGCTCCACCAATAAGTGCTAGGAGGCACCCCACTCCACCAGGAAGCCTCCTGTGCAGAACAGGCACAAGCTAGACACTCAGCTGAGAGATGCACTCAGCTCTCTCACTCTGTGGGTCAGCTCCAGTGATGTCTGGTGCTGGTCTCCTGGTTCTGCTGCTGCCGGTTCGCTGCTGCTGCCACCGGTCCTCTACTGCTGTTTCTCACCATCCGCGCCTTCTTCGGTGTTAACAGTTCTCCTTACTTTCTTCTGAGTCTTCTCTCCATTCACAGTTTCAAAACCACTTCTACATTTTAGGTATCTGTTAGCGCAACACACCACTCCTGGTACCAAACTCTGTCTTAGTCATCCAGTGCTGCTGTAACAGAAATACCACAAGTGGATGGCTGTAACAAAGAGAAATTTATTTCCTCACAGTAAAGTAGACTAAAGTCCAAATTCAGGGCATCGGCTCCAGGGGAAAGCTTTCTCTCTCTGTCGGTTCTGGAGGAAGGTCTTTGTCCTCAATTTTCCCATAGTCAAGGAGCTTCTCAGGGCAGGGACCCCAGGTCCAAAGGACGTGCTCTGCTCCCAGTGCTGCTTTCTTGGTGGTATGAAATCCTCATTCTTTTGTAAGATAAAAGGTGGTGCAGGCCACATCCCAGAGAAACTCCCTTTACATTGGATCAGGTATGTGACTTGGTAAGGGTGTTACAATCCCACCCTAATCCTAACTAATGTAAAATTACAATCAGAAAATGGAGGACAACCACACAGTACTGGAAATAATGGCCTAACCAAGTTGATACACACATTTTTGAGGGACAAAATTCAATCCACGACAAGTATGAAGAGCAATTCAAGCAATGAGCTGCATAGATTTCTCTAATCCTTACTCTGAACACCAGGAAAGTAAGAGTCTATCAATTAGCTTTTGCTACATAACAAACTACCCCCAAACCTACTATCTTAAAATGACACACATATTTAGCTCACAGGTTGGCAGTTTGGGTTGAGTTGAGCTGAGCAATCTTCTGGATCTTTACTAGGCTCACTCAGGTTTACTGGGAGTTGGCTAGTCTAGACTGTCTCAGCTTAGACAGTTTGTTTCTGTTCCTTCTGTTCCTGTGATAGACAAGCTGTCATGGTGGTAACAATGAAGTATGCAAATTCTCTTGAGGTCCGTGCTCAGAACTGTACTCAAAATAAGGCTTCATGACCTTATTTTTCTAGTCATATAATAAGTACCTCCTCTTGTGAATTTCTTCCTTGTGTCTCACCTCCACAAGAATATAAATAAGCATATATACTTCTGCCACATTCTACTGGCCAACACAAGTCACAAGGGCAGCCCAGATTCAAGGAGTAAGGAAATCAACTCCTCTCTTTGGTGGAAGTTACCGCAGAGTCCTACCTCAAAGGGACATGGATAAACATAGAATAGAAAAATTGTGACTATTTTTGCAGTTTACCACAGTTTTTCTTAGTGCTAGTTTCCTGATTTCTGGGATTCCTACCAAGTACCAAAGAAAGAATATATTATGAACTGAATCTGACCAAAATCATCAGAGAAGCAACAGATTAACAAGACTGGGAGGCATTGAGGATAACCCTTTACACATGAGTCGTATTTCCCTCTGGCTGACATCAATTTTTTCTGCAGCACAACTTTTCCAGACTTCTTCCCAGTCTTTCACCAATGTGGAGTTAGACAGATCTTCGCAGCTTTACCCCTAAATACTGTTACTTCAGTTGTATGAAGTTTTCCTCATTATAATTCCATTGTCATGTAGTAGAGACCTTTTGCCTGGGCAACCAAGACTGAAGTGGGAGATATCTGGTCAGATTCTCACTATTGTTGTTGTTGTTGGGTGCCATTGAGTCAGTTCCAACTCATAACAACCCTATGTACAACAGAACATAACACTGCCCAGTCCTTAGCCATCCTCACAATCATTGTTAAGCTTGACCCCACTGTTGCAGCCATTGTGTCTATCCATCTCATTGAGGGTCTTCCCGTTTTTTTGCTGACTGTCTACTTTACCAAGCATGATGTCCTCCATGGACTAATCCCTCCTGATAACATGTCCAAAGTATGCAAGACGTAGTCTCGACATCCTTGCTTCTAAAAAACATTCTGTTTATACTTCTCCCAAGACAGATTTGTTCATTCGTTTGTCACTCAATGATACATTCAATATTCTTCCCTAACACCATAATTCAAAGGCGTCAATTCTTCTTTGGTCTTCCTTATTCATTATCCAGCTTTCACATGCATATGAGGCTATTGAAAACACCGTGGCTTCGGTCAGATGCACCTTAGTCTTCAAGGTGACATCTGTGCTTTTTAACACTTCAAAGAGGTCTTTTGCAATATGTTTGCTCAGTGTAATGCACCCTTTGATTTCTTGACTGCTGTTTCCATGGGTATTGATTGTGGATCCAACTAAAATGAAATCCTTGACAGCTTCAATCTTTTCTCTCTATATCATGATGTTGCTTATTGGTCCAATTGTGAGGATTTTTGTTTTCTTTATATTGAGGTCTAATTCTTACCAGAGGCTGTGGTCTTTGGTCTTCATCGGTAAGTGCTTCAAGTCCTCCTCACTTTCAGCAAGCAAGGTTGTGTCATCTGCGTAATGCAGGTTGTTAGTGAGTCTTCCTCCAATCCTGATGCCACATTCTCTTTCATATAGTCCAGCTTCTCAGATTATTTCCTAAGCATACAGATTGAATAAGTATGATGAAAGGCTACAACCCGACACACACCTTTCCTGACTTCAAAACACACAGTATCCCTTGTTCTGTTTCAACAACTGCCTCTTGATCCATGTACAGGTTCCTCATGAGCACAATTAACCATTCTGTAATTCCCATTACTTGCAACGTTATCCATAATTTATTATGATCTACACAGTCGAATGCTTTTGCTTAGTAAATAAAACATAGGTAAACATCTTTCTGGTACTCTCTGCTTTCATCCAGGATCCATCTGACATCAGGAATGATAGCCCTGGTTCCATGTCCTTTTCTGAATCTGGCTTGAATTTCTGGTGGTTTCCTGTCAATCTATTGCTGCAGCCTCTTTTGAGTGACTTTCAGCAAAATTTTACTTGCATGTGATATTAATGACATTGTTTGATAATTTCCACATTCAGTTGGATCACCTTTCTTTGGAATAAGCATAAATATGGATCTCCTCCAGTGGGTTGGCCAGGAAACTGTCTTCCAAATTTCTTGGCATGCACAAGTGAGCAACTCCAGGGCAGCATCTGTTTTTTGAAACATCTCAATTGGTATACCGTCAATTCCTGGAGCCTCACTTTTTACCAATGCCTTCGGTGCAGCTTGGACCTCTTCTTTTAGTGCCATCAGTTCTTGATCATATGCTACCTCCCGAAATGGTTAAACATCGACCAATTCTTCTTGGTGTAATGATTCTGTGTATTTCTTCCATCTTCTTTTGATGTTTCCTGTGTCACTCAGTATTTTGCCCCTAAAATCCTTCAATATAGATTCTCACTACTTAAGGCTATTCTTGCTCTAATAGTTGAGATAAGAGCAACCACTCCATCTGTTTTATCAGCTTTAATGTCTCCCTTTCATCCTGTCAGATTGATCATCACAATTTCTCTTGAATATACCAATTTAACTTCGTGTGTTTCTACTAATATTTTCTTTATTCTGTGCCATAGATTCTCCTTTCGTTAGAATGACCAATCAATAGATTCAACCCTCTGAGCTCTACAGGGTACTTGAAGTGGATCTCCACTGGGCAACTTTTCCTCTTCCATGTGACAAGATAGAGATTCTAAACAAAGAGATGCCAGTCTGATGTCATATACTTGTAAATGATATGAATCTTAGAAAACAAATCAAAGCTCCATGACTATGTTTTTCTAGCCATATGAGAAGTACCTCCTCTTGTGAATTTCTCCCTTTTGTCTCACCTCCACAAGAATATAGAAAGACATATAGGCACATATGGAAACCCTGGTGGCATAGTGGTTAAGAGCCACAGCTGCTAACCAGAAGGACAGCAGTTTGAATCCATAAGGTGGTCCTTGGAAACTCTGTGAGACAGTTCTGCATATATTCAAGCATGTGCTGTGGTGTTCAAATGCAAGCTACCACTTGGCCGTCCCACTTCCCCAGCCACAGCTATAAGTCTTGTCTGGCTTCTAGTCAGAGAGAACAGGAATCCATGTCCTACTTGCCTTTCCTTCCTCCTGACACTACAGAAGTAACCAGAATAAGGCTGATATAAGAAATCCAACATTCTCACCACTCTAAGGTATGTGGCAGTCATCAAATGATTCCTCACATACTCTTTCACCAATATTCCTCCATTGAGAGGTTTCCCTCCCTAATTTACTCAGAGTTCCTTGCTGGAGATACAGTAAATACGCCTATTGTGACTTTTCTTGACCCCTGACACTGTTCTGGGTCAGCACTACTGGCCAACTCACCCTATTCCTGGGATAAAAATAACAGTAGATCTTACTAAGTATTACTTTCAAAACCATAATAAGTGAAATCTCCTAAATTACAAACTAAGTTAATATGTCTTAGAGGTTGAGATTACCTGATAACATCATCTTCAAAATAACCCTATTTTCATTGAGCATGTTTATTCAGAAAGCATTTACTGAGCACTTATTAGCTACAAGGGACTGCACACTGGAAATAATGAGTAAAACCCTCTCCTACGAAGAACTCATGGTCTGAGTATAGAGACGAACAAGAGAAGATCTCAATAAAAAGAGAAAGGTATTACAGTGGTAGAGCATAAAGCATAGAGGGATGCAGAAAGGAGCACAGGAGGAGGACAGAGCTTGCAGGAAGCAAACAATTTCAAGAAGAGATAATGCTTGAGGCTTATGAGCTGTTATTAATCAGTTATTAAGTCACCCCAATGTCTTTCCTTCAGATGACCACCTTAACTCTTTCCAACTTTTGAACAGAGTCTTTCATTCCAAACTTTCACATCCACTTGTCTTTTGTTTTCCAGAAGTTCCTTTGGAAAGCCTTGGGAACCACCTTAGCATACTGCCAAGACACAGGCTTTGTAAGCTCACAGCTTAGGGAGTTTCTAATTGCTCCCAATCAACTAGGGGATCAAAGACAGGTAGGAACCTTTCCTCTTAATTGTCTCTTATTATCATGATGATTAATCCCATCCACAACTCCCACGGAGCTTATGATAATATTTTATTTTTTCTAGAATTATCCATGAATATACTCAGAATCATAAAAAAAAATTTTTTTTTTTATACTCAGAATCAGTCAATAGAATTTTTTAGAAAAAAAATGAGGCTTCCCTGTTTAACTATATTATTTAATCACATTTGTGAAAACGTTGAAAAACTAATTTCAATCTTTCTTGCTTAATAAGAGTATCTTTAATATATTTTGACTTCTGACTTTGTAACTTAGAGTATCATTGTAAACACCAAAACCATTGAATTTACAAGCTGAAAGTGGATTTATAGACCTTTGGTTTTCAACCTAGAGAGAATATAAGCATAAACTGGAGAGCTTTGACAAAGCGCATTTGCTTTTTCCCAACCATAGCCTAGGGTAGAAAGCAATAAAAGGGAGCTTATTAAAAGGAAAAACTCCCCAGGATTTATACCACTAATAAATACCACCTAGTATAAAAATAAGGAGCCCTGCTGGCGCCATAGTAAAGTGCTCAGCTGCTGACTGAAAGGCTGGCAGTTCAAACTCACTCAGCCTCTCTGCAGAAGAAAGACATGGTGATTTGCTCCTGTAAAGATTACAGCCTAGAAAACCCTACAGGGTAGCTCTACACTGTCACATGGGGTCCCTATGAGTCCATCTCAACACAACGGCGCCTAACAACAACAGCAAAATTATAAAAATAAATTACTGTAGTCTGTTGATAGATGTACTCTCTTCAGGAATTCTGAAATGTTCAGAGTTCATTCTCCCACACTAAATGGCCCCAAACCATGAAGACTTTACTAAATTTTTGAAGCTGCCTTTCTATTACTACTGTTTCTCTTTTTCTTGTCAGATACTGAGCTATTACTTATTGTTCTCTGCACTATTTCTAACACCATTTTCCCCAGTCTTAGTTGATCGTTTAATTCTGCTATGGGCTGGGAAAACAAAGTAAGTTTATAAGCACATAATAAGACTCCCATTCAAGGTCAGGGTTTCAAAAACATTCTCAAATTCCTTTTTTACTTTACTGGGCTGAGGGCTAGGGACCATGGTCTCAGGGGACATCTAGCTCAATTGGTGGTAAGTAGCGTCTGGGGTCTTAAAAGCTGCGAGTGGCCATCTAAGATACATCTACTGGTTCCATCCTGGCTGGAGCAAAGAAAAATGAAGAAAACCAAAGACACAATGGAAAGACTAGGCCAAAGGACTAATGGACCACAACTACCACAACCTCCACCAGACTGAGCCCAGAACAACTTGATGGTCCCCAGTTACCACCACTGATTGCTCTGACAGGGATCCCAGTAGAAGGTCCCATACAGAACAGGAGAAAAATGTGGAATGAAGTTCCGGGACACCCTTTTAACTCATTACTGAAGTCATTCCCAAGGTTCACTCTTCAGCTAAGGATTGGATAGGTCCATGGGGCAAACAATAACACACATGAGGAACATGCATCATAGTTCGATCATGTATACAAGACTAAATGGACACACCAGCCCAAAAGCAAAGAAGAGAAGGCAGGAAGGGACAGGAAAACTAGATGAATGGAAACAGGAAAACCAGGGTGGAGAAGGTGAGAATGTTGACATATCTCGGGACTGGCAACCAATGTGACCAATCTGTGTATTAATTGTTTAATGAGAAACTAATTAGCTCTATAAACTTTCGCCTAAAGCACAATTTTTTTTAATCTTTTTTTTTACTTAATCTCAATGAAGTTGAATTTGTTTTCAATCCCCTAAACAAGACTTTCCCATTCATATAACTCCAGAGCTCTGATTGTGGAATCAGACTACCCAAAAAAACCCATTGCTGTCAAATCAATTCTGACTCATAGCAACCCTATGGGACAGAGTAGAACTGCCCCTTAGGGTTTCCAATGAGCAGCTGGTGAATTTGAACTGCCCACCTTTTTGGTTAGCAGCCATAACACTTAACCACTACGACACCAGGGAGTCGGACTAAAAACCAAAACCCAAACCCATTGCCGTCGAGTCAATTCCAACTCATAACGACCCTATAGCGACCCTATAGGACAGAGTAGAACTGCCCCATAGAGTTTTCAAGGAGCGCCTGGCAGATATGAACTGCCAACCCTTTGGTAACACTTAACCACTAGGCCACCAGGGTTTCCGGGCTCAGACTAGCTGGATTCAAATCTTGGCTCCACGATATACTATCTATATTCCTCATGATCCTCTGAGGGAAAATAGGGAGAAATAGAACCCATCTGAAAGGTTATATTCATATACAGAGTTTAGTGAGTGGCTTCATGGGAGGAGAACATTTGAGATTTGAATTGCAACTTTGAAGAGCTGAGAGAGAAAACTAATGAAAAATAACAGAACATCTATGCAAATCTGAAGGCCCAGTTGAGGTTGAAACTGTAAACTTCTACTGCCAGCAATTTTCTGAGCAGAAATAAGTAATAGGTGAGCTGGAGAATTAAGAGGTACCCAAGGCTTCAAATTGGTTCCAACTGGTTCAGTCATGACCAACAAAGCAAAACTGGAACAGACCCAAATTTTTACCATCTGGATGCTCCAGAACAGTAACCAGAAAGGGAAAAATTACAGGTCGGAGCCCTGGAATGAGAGACTCGGAAGAGGCATAGTGAACCCTTTCAGGAGCCTGATACGTGAGATTGGATTATTGTCAAGCCTGTGGGGAGCAGTGCATGTTCAAATAGGTACATCAGCCACCACTTTTGAGCAGAGCAGCCCTGTTTCTGACTCTGCTCAAAATCCAACAAACAAAAGATTTGGTTGTTATGCAATATGCACTCTGCCCTTGTTTTCTAAAAGGGAAATTAGTTTTCTAGCAGGTTCAGTGTGTTTAAGTTTTCCTGTTCCTATTCACCCAAATTTAAAAAATTCAGATCTGTTTCAGTGTTGCTTCCATGGCCATGACTGAGCCAGGAAGAATGAACTGGAAGCCCTGGACATATCCAGGACTTGGACTTTGCCAGACTTAAATGAGAGAAGGACAAAGGGACATAGATCATAGAGTGGAAAGTTTGAGAGAGAAACAAGAAGTCAGGAAGATAAGTTGGGAGAGAAAAAACACAGAGCATTATGGGATAAGAATACAAGGAGAATAAAAGACACAGAGGACTTTATATTAGGGCTTGGTCCTGAAGCCCCAAGGAAGGAATACAGAGCTGTCAGGCCACAAGCTTTTAAAGAATCATTCCAAGAATCCTCTGCCGATGAAATGTAGGTAGCCTGGTATTTAAGAACTAATAACAGCACTAGTCAAGGCCTTGATGACAGTGGTATGGTCTCTGGGTTCTTGTGGTGGCTCTGGCAAAGTTAAGCACCAGATGAGATATAATAGGATTCACAAACGAATTGCCACAAAAGTATTATGTGAAACCAGCCTGGGGCAAGAGAGGTCGGGTGGGAAGAATACGACCAATATAACCTTAGAGTGTGGAACAAGAGCTACCAACTTTCAAAAATGTAACCACTTAAGATATAATAAAGTTTCAGCCCCAGAATGACATTTTGAAGATATTTGTCAACTCAAGCTCAAAAAGTGCTCCATTGGCTTCCCGCCAATATAAGGTTTTAAAAAATCAAAATCTTAACCTGGCCTAAAAGGCCCTACTAGAACCAGCCCCTCTTCCTCTCTGACCTCATCTTGCACTGCTCTTCTTGGTGGTTCACCCAGATACTCTACCCTCCTCTGTGAACATCAGGGCATTTGCACTTACCTTCTCTCTGTTTATAATGGTCCTTCCCAGGTGGTCCAATGGCTTACTCTCCCTCACCTATTTCAGTTTTCTGCTTGGTGTCACCCTGCTAATGAGGTCTTCTCTGACCACCCTATTTAAATGGCAAACTTCCCCCTGCTCTCACCAGCTATTCCTCTTTCCTGATTTTCTTTTCTGCATAGCACTTATCACCATCAGACATACTATATATTTACATGTTTACTGAATTTACGTGTTTACTTAATGATACTTCACTGTCACTTCATTGTAAGATCCATAAGGATAGAAATTATGGTAAGTTCTGTTCACTACTATATCCTCAGCACCCAGAATAGTGCCTGGCACATAACTGATGCTCAATAAATATTTGTTGAATGACTGAATGATTAAACTCAAACTCTCATACCTTTTCTGATTTTAGGGAATAACATCTATTTTAGGATACTGTGCTGAGAACCACTTGGATATTGTTCTAAAAGTCCTTAAAGCATTCCAAGATCGAGGAAAGTTTTTCGTGAATCGATGTAAGGTAAGGGCAAATTATACTGATTGTATACTTACTCCTGCCTCCAGGGCCTCATTTCAAGTCAGGACTGCCCAAGCCCAGGCCTTGTAGAATGATCAGGTATGTAAAAAGTCTCCTCCATTTTTCTCTGTCACTAATGCTGAGACCCTGAGTAGCACAAAAGATTAACACACTCAGCTGATAACAAAAAGGCTGGAAGTGCAAGTTCAGCCAGACCCTCCTTGGAAGAAAGGCCTTGTGATCTAATTCCAAAAAATCAGCCATTGAAAGCCCTGTGAAGCACAGTTCTATTCTGGCACACATAGGGTCACCACGAGTAGGAATCAACTCCATGGCAACTGGTTTTTTGGCTTAATGCTGATCTGGAAGTTCATAGTGAGCTCTGGGTGTGCCTAGGTTGGTCCCTCCATCAACTCCTCAAGTCTCTTGAACAACCCCTGCTTTCCCTGGTGAAGATGGATTTGATCAATAATAATTAGCATAAATTTTTTCATAGTTACTTTTCTTAAAGCCCTCTAGGTCCATGGTACAGTCCTGGGTCTTTAATTTGGATAAGCGAGAGTGCATAAATTTTTGAACTCATTTTAATCATCCCAGTCTGATTCCTTAAGCCCTGTAGTGTTCTGTAGAATTGGGCAAGGGGGAGAAAGAACCATGAAAGAAAAGGGAACTACCTTGTTCACATTTTTCATGTCTCCTCTCCCTGATTTCAGGGTCTTTTCTCGGGGAAAAAAAACCTGTCCAAGACTGACATCATGGTTATCTATGGAGCCGTGGCCCTCCATGCTCCCAAAGAGCAACTTCTCGCCAGGATAGATCAAGACATTGTGTCCCAAGTGCTGCTCCTTTACAACCAGTGCTGTCAGGTAATAGCCACCATAGGCTGCATCTATTTCCAGGCTGGCGCTCCCAAACCTTGATGGGGTTCAGCTCTGGGGACTCTTCAGGGTCAAAAGATTCTGCTCAGACCAAAGAATACAGGCCAAAGGAAACATAGGGCCTGTCATGTTTAGAGATGAAATATGTGGGAGCAGAAAAAAAAGTTATTATACAAGAGGAACAGATCATTTGTTTTTTTCCTAAGGCCTTGGGTAATTTATGTCCTACCACTGTCCCTCCCAGTTTATGTCCTACCCTAGATATCTTCACACATAAATTGAGTCCAAAGTGACTTTACCCTTGTTTGAACTTAAAACAATTATTCCCGTGCTACTTTTGGACAGTTAGCTTATAACCTGTTGCTGCCAAGTCAATTCTGACTTATAGTGACCACATGTGTGTCACAGTATAACTGTGCTCTATAGGGTTTTTGATGGCTGATTTTTCAGAAGTAGATAGCTAGGCCTTTATTCCAAGGTGCCTATGGGTGGATTTGAACTGCTAGCCTTTCAGTTAGCAGTCAAGTGTTATACCGTTTGCACCGCCCAGGGATGCCAGCTGGCTTATTGCTTCCCTGTAATCATGCTCCACTGCTAACCAAAAGATTGGTGGTTCAAGTCTACGCAGAGGCACTTCGGAAGAAAGAAATGGAGATCTACTTCCAAAACATTAGCCATTGCAACTCCTATGGAGCACAAGCATATTCTGACACACATAGGGTTGCCATGAGTCAGAATCAACAGCAACTGGCTAACTGGATTTAATATTCTCTGAAGTGTTACTTCCCCCACGTGTCCATCAGTTTCTCATACTGTGGGGGCTTGCATGTTGTGATGCTGGAAGCTATGCCACTGGTATTCAGATACCAACAGGGTCACCCATGGAGGACAGGTTTCAGCCAAGCTTCCAGACAGGAATCAAATCAACTACACCTGTGGAAAGAAACAATGGAAAAGCTCAATATCATCAGTTAGAACAAGGCCAGGGGCCAACTGTGCAACAGACGATCAATTGTTCTTATGCAAGTTGAAGTTGAAACTGAAGAAAATCAGAGCAAATCCTTGAAAGCCAAAGTACGGCCTTAAGTATATCACACCTGACTTTAGAGGCCATCTCAAGAATAGATTTGGCCCTTTGAACACTAATGACTAAAGACCGGATAAGTTGTGGGATGACATCAAGGACGTCATATATGAAGAAAGCAAGAGATCACGGAAAAGACAGGAAAGAAAGAAAAGACCAAGATGGATGTCAGAAAGACTCTGAAACATGCTTTTGAACGTCCAGTACCTAGAGCAAAAGGAAGAAATGATGAAGTAAAAGAACTGAACAGAAGATTTCAAAGGGTGGCTCAAGAAGACAAAGTAAAGTATTATAATGATATGGGCAAAGAGCTGGAGATAGAAAACCAAAAGGGAAAAACATGCTCAGTGTTTCTCAAGCTAAAAGAACTGAAGAAAAAATTCAAGCTTCAAGTTGCAATAGTGAAGGATTCTATGGGGAAAATATTAAATGATGCAGGAAGCATCAAAAGAAGATGGAAGGAACACAAAAATCATTATACCAAAAAGAATTAGTCAATGTTCAACCATTTCAAGAGGTAGCTTCAGACCAGGAACCGATGGTACTGAAGGAAGAAGTCCAAGCTGCACTGAAGGCATTGGCAAAAATGAGGCTCCAGGAACTGATGATATTCCAGTTGAGATGTTTCAACAAACAGATACAATACTGGAGGTGCTCACTCACCCATGCCCAAAAATTTGGAAGACAGCTTCCTGGCCAACCAACTGGAAGAGATCCATGTTTATGCCTATTCCAAAGAACGGTGATCCATCCGAATGTGGAAATTATGGAACAATATCATTAATATCACATGCAAATAAAACTTTGCTGAAGGTCACTCAAAAGAGGCTGCAGCAATACATCAACAAGGAACTGCCAGAAATTCAAGCCAGATTCAGAAGAGGATGTGGAACCAGGGACATCATTGCTGATGTCAGATGGATCCTGGCTGAAAGCGAAGAACACGAGAAGAACGTTTACCTGTGTTTTATTGACTATGCAAAGGCATTTAACTATGTGTATCATAACAAATTTTGGATAACATTGTGAAGAATGGGGATTCCAGAACACTTAATTGTGCTCGTGAGGAACCTTTGCACAGATCAAGAGGCAATTGTTCCGACAGAACAAGGGAATACTGAGTGGGTTAAAGTCAGGAAAGGTGTATGTCAGGTTGTATCCTCTCACCATACCTATTCAATCTGTATGTTGAGCAACTAATCCGAGAAGCTGGACTTTAGGAAGAAGAACGGGGCATCAGGATCGGAGGAAGACTCATTAACAACCTGCGTTATGCAGATGACACAACCCTACTTGCTGAAAGTGAAGAGGACTTGAAGCATTTACTGATGAAGATCAAAGACTATAGCCTTCAGTATGGATTATGCCTCAACATAAAGAAAACAAAAATCCTCACAACTGGACCAATAAGCCACATCATGATAAACGGAGAAAAGATTGAAGTTGTCAAAGATTTCATTTTACTTGGATACGCAATCAACATCCACGGTAGAAGCAGTCAAGAAATCAAAAGACACGTTGCATTGTGCAAATCTTCTGCAAAGACCTTTTTAAAGTGTTGGAAAGCAAAGATGTCACCTTGAAGACTAAGGCCATAGTATTTTCAATTGCATCATATGCATGTGAAAGCTGGACAAAGAATAAGGAAGACCAAACAAGAATTGTGGTGTTGGTGAAAAATATTTAATATACCATGGACTGCCAAAAGAGTGAACAAATCTCTCTTAGAAGAAGTCCAACCAGAATGCTTCTTACAAGCAAGGATGGCAAGACTGCTTCTTACATACTTTGGACATGTTGTCAGGAGAGATCATTCCCTGGAGAAGGGCATCATGCTTGGTAAAGCACAGGGTCAGTGGAAAAGAGGAAGACCCTCAATGTGACGGATTGACACAGTGGCTGGAACAATGGGCTTAAGCATAACAACGATTTTAAGGATGGTGCAGGGTTGGGCAGTGTCTCGTTCTGTGGTACATATAGGGTCGCTGTGAGTCAGAACCAACTCCACGGCACCAAACAACCACAACAACAAAATATTACTTAATGGTAATTGTTTAATCCTTCATATGATATTACTTACAAACTACTTAGAACAGTGCTTCACAATAGTAGGTGCTATTTATGTATTTTTAAGTGAATAAAATTGAATTAATCTACTCAATCCACCCTGTGTTGGCCTATGCTCCTCCACCACATTCATTGCAGCCACCCTGAACCTCCTTGACGCCCTTGGAACATATCAAGAATGTTCCTGCCTCAGAGCCACCAAGCAAAGTTGCAATTCTTTTGATCAATTCTGTCCCTGACAGCACTTTCTACAAACCTTTAATAAAAAGCCTTATGTTGTTGTTAGGTGCCATCGAGTTGATTCCGACTCATAGCAACCCCATGCACCATGGAACAAAACACTGCCTAGTCCTGCGCCACCTTCACAATTGTCGTTAAGCTTGAGCCCTTTGTTGCAACCACTGTGTCAATCCATCTCGTCAAGGGCCTTCCTCTCTTTTCAATGACCCTCTGCTTTACCAAGCATGTCGTCCTTCTCCAGCGACTGGCCTCTCCTGATAACATATCCAAAATACACGAGACCGCGGTCTCACCATCCTCACTTCTAAGAAGTGTTCCGGCTATACTTCCTCCAAGACAGATTTGCTTGTTCTTCTGCCATTTCACGGTATATTCAGTATTCTTCGCCAACACCGTAATTCAAAAGCAACCAATCTTCTTGGGTCTTCATTATTCATTGTCCAGCTTTCACATGCATACAAGGCAATTGAAAATACCATGGCTTTGGTCAGGTGTACTTTAGTCCTCAAAGTGAAATCTTTGCTTTTTAATACTTGAAAGAAGTCTTTCACAGCAGATTTGTCCAATGCCATATGTTGTTTGAGTTTTTGACTGCTGTTTCCATGGGCGTTGGTCGTGGATCCAAGTAAAATGAAATCCTTGACAACTTCAATCTTTTCTCCATTTATCATGATGTTGCTTATTGGTCCAGTTGTGAGGATTTTTGTTTTCTTTATGGTGAGATGTAATCCATACTGAAGTCTGTGGTCTTTGATCTTCTTCAGTAAGTGCTTTAAGTTTTCTTCACTTTTGGCAAGCAAGGTTGTGTCATCTGCAAAATGCCGGTTTTAATGAGTCTTCCTCCAATCCCAATGCCACCTTCTTTATATAGTTAGGTTTCTCAGATTATTTGCTCAGCATACAGATTGAATAAGTATGGTGAAAGGACACAACCTTGATTGTGTTAGTCATCTAGTGCTGCTATAACAGAAAATATCACAAGTGGATGGCTTTAACAAAGAGAAATTTATTTTCTTACAGTCTAGTAGGTTACAAGTCCAAAATCAGGGTGTCAGCTCCAGGGGAAGGTTTTCTCTCTTTGTCAGCTCTGGCAGAAGGTCTTTGTCCTCAATCTTCGCCTGGTTGAGGAGCTTCTCAGGTGCAGGGACCCCATGTCCAAGGGACCCGCTCTGCTCCTGGTGCTGCTTTCTTGGTGGTATGAGGTCCCCTGTCTCTCTTCTTTTATATCTCAAGAGATTGCCTCAAAACACAATCCTGTAGGTTGAGTCTTGCCTCACTAACACAACCGCCGCCCATCCTCCCTCATTAACATCATAGAGGCAGGATTTACAATATATAGGAAAATCACACAACAGGGGGAATCATGGCCCAGCCCAATTGATACACACATTTTGGGGGGCCTATGACACTGATGCACACCTTTCCTGACTAAAGCACACAGTAGCCCATTGTTCTGTTGGAACGATTGCCTCTTGGTCTATGCACAGGTTCCTCATGAGCACAACTGTTTTGGAATTCACATTATTTGTAGTGTTATCCATAATTTATTATGGCCCCCACAGTCAAATGCCTTTGAATAGTCAGTAAAACACAGGTAAACATCTTCCTGGTATTCTCTGCTTTTAGCAAGATCCATCTGACGTAAACAGTGATATCCCTCGTTCTATGTCCTCTTCTGAATATGGCTTGAATTTCTGGCAGTTACCTGTCAATGTACTGCTGCAACCACTTTTAAATGATCTTAGGCAAAATTTTATTTAGATGTGATATTAATGACACCGTTCAATAATTTCTGCATTCTGTTCAATCACCTTTCTTTGGAATGGGCACAAATATGAATCTCTTCCAGCCGGTTGGCCAGGAAGCTGTCTTCCAAATTCCTTGACAGAAACAAGTGAACGGTTACAGCACTGCATCCATTTGTTGAAACATCTCAATTGATATTCTATCAATTCCTGAAACCTTGTTTTTCGCCATTTCATTTAGCACAACTTGGACTTCTTCCTTCAGTGCCATCAGTTCCAGACCTTATGCTACCTCCTGAAATAGTCAAACATCAATAAATTATGTTTGGCACAGTGACTCTGTGTAGTCCTTCCATCTTCTTTTGATGCTTCCTGTGTCATTCAATATTTTGCCCACAGAATCCTTCAAAATTGCAACTTGAGGCTTGAATTTTTTCTTCAGGACTTTCAGCTTGAGAAATACAAAGCGTGTTCTTCCTTTTTGGTATTCTAACTTCAGGACTTTGCACATTTCATTATATTTTGTCTTCTCAAGCCACCTGTTGAAAACTTCTGTTCAGCTCTTCATCATTTTTACTTCATCATTTCTTTTGTTCATTTTAGCTACTCTATGTTCAAGAGCAAGTTTCAGAGTCTCTTCTGACATACTTTTTGGTCTTTTCTTTCTTTCCTGTCTTTTTAATGACCTTTTGCTTTCTTTGTGTGTGATGTCCTTGATGTCATTCACAACTCATCTGGTCTTCCATCATTAGTGTTCAATGCGTCAAATCTATTGTTGGTATGGACTCTAAATTCAAGTGGGATATACTAAGGTCATATTTGTTAATATACAGACCTGTATTTTTATATTTGTTAATATACAGACCTACAGAATCAGCATCCCTGGGGAAGCTCTATTTGAAACATAGGTGATTCTTATGTAGCTAACCTGATACTAGTCAGCAAAATGGCTGAATTGACAGTATGTATAAGACTCTACGGTGGCTTGCACATTGCTGTGATTCTGGGAGCTATGCCACTGGTATTAAAGATGTATGCATGAATCTCATCCATAGCCAGCTTTAGGGAGCATCTTGATATTGAAGATTATACCTTATAGTCCCATATCTCTTCTTCAGTGTTTGATGTTTGATACATAAGTAAGTGCTCTTGACACTCATTCATGTGTGTATGTGATAAGAAAGGAATCACGGGGCGCTTACAATATTGTAGATAGACGTATGTGCTGGTGGAAGATGGAGGACAGTGATCCTCGCACCTGAGTTGTATCAGAATTACCTGGAGAGTATGTTAAAAATAGAAACACTGAATGAATCACAATCTCCAAGAATGGGTCACAGACTCCGTATTTTTTACATGCTCCTTAGGAAGTAATATGATGCACCCAGGATTTGATAACCAATAATGAGAATGGAAAACACAACAAAAGATGTTTTATATTAAATTAACTTTTAGACGATCATTAAGGAAAACACTGACAAAAATAAAAGAGGAAAGGAGGTTAAGATATTTTATTAAGATAAAGACAACTGTACATTTTCAGGGTACAGTCAATTCTCTTGTAACACAGCATACCCCCTCCTAAAAAACCACTGTGCTGTGCCAAAGCTCACAGTAAAAACCACAGAAATTACGGGGAAAATGGGTTAGAGGCACAACACTCAAAAACATTTTTAAGTGTCATGTTAAAAAAAAAGTTAAGTTGAAGAAAAAAAAAGTTAGGACCTAATAAAAAATTTAAAAACCAGTAACACAGTTTTACACATGGTAAATAGTTTAGAAATACATAAATTCTATTTTTTAAAATGACAATCTACCTAAAAAATGTAAAATCTGCTTGTGAAAGTGAGTGTGGGAAGAGTTACAGTTTGTGATTTACTATAAGATGGTGGAAGGATCATTAGCTGAAGTTTGACAGATACAGAGTCTTAATGCTGGATACGGATAGAGGTGGCTGATGACACAGAACAAACTGAGATCTGTTGGTAGGTGTTTAAGATGTGTGTGTGTGCATTTTGAGTACTGGTAGTCCCTGACTTACCACAGAGTTCCATTCCAATGACTATCATAAGTCGGTTCTGACGTAAGTCAGATACCTCTTTTTTTTTGTTTTGTTTTCATTATTATTACTTTTTATTATTAGTATTTTTATAAATCCAATCTTTTATTTGTCTTTGGGGGTTGGAAACACTACATATAAACGTCAGCAAATGACACTCTGCTACACTGTATATAGTATATATTACTAACGATAAGATTTTTTTAAAAAGTTGTAAGTGCAGTTCGTTGTAAGTTGAATATGTCGTAGGTCATAAGTCAGGACGACCTGTAGTCCTATGCAGCTATTCCTACGTCCGAGTCCTACGTGGCATAAAGTAAACAGTTAAGCATTCAGCTACTAACTGCCTGGTGATCTACTTCCCAAAGATCACAGCCATTGAAAATCTTGTGGAGCGAAGTTCTACTCTGAAACACATGGGGTCACCATGAGTTGCTGTCAACTCGAAGGCAACAGGTTTGGGTTTTGGGGGTTTATTCCTATGTTACTCAGTTCAACTGAGTGTCGCTTTCAGCATTCACTTAGTTTTCTCACCGATAAAGTCACATATAATCAAATGCAGAATTCAAATTCACATTATGTTCAATTGTTCCCTTACATATCAACCGCGGTAGAACGAATTTGTATTTTCAACAAGAGTTGTAGCAGAATTGACTGTACTTTCAGTTCCTGAGTCATCTGCCTCTTACTCTTCATTTTATATCTTTTTACTACTCTTCTTCCCCCCAAGGGCCTTTCCCATTTTCCTTACCTTTAAACTGAGTAGGAAGCCTCGAAACCCAAAGGCTTGAAGTCTTTACCCTGCCTTGGGTAGCTTATTTACAACTCACTTGGGAAAAGAATCTGCCAGTGTCTAAGGTCTCACTTAATAAATGGAAAGAAATGAGTAGGGACCCCTGGCAAGACTCTGTGTCCTGGTTCCCCTTTTCCTTTACCCTGATAGGTGGATGCCTGTCCACTGCTCACTATCTGCTTTTGTCTTTGATTTTTCAGGTTCTGGGCATGTCTGTGATGAATAAGGTATGAATAAGGATAAATAAGATGAAAGATACAGATATAGGTGATATAAATACAGACATAGACATAGATATGTTATCATGTCTTATATACATAGATGTGTGTTTGATACTTATATATATCATGCATGCTCCCTGGAAGTGCAGTAAGCATAGCATGTCCTCTTGATTCAATTCCAGAGCAAAAGACCCTGGTATTTACTAATTAATCCAGCTCTGAAGTCAAGATTCCTGAGCCTAATCTAGAACAAAACAAGGAGTTTTATTCTAGTTCTAGGTGTTCTGGAAATTAAACTATAGTGTTTTTCAAACTCTGGGTTGTGACTCACTGGTTAGCCATAAAATCAGCTTAATAGATAGCAACCAGCAAATTCTTCTGTAATGAAATAGAAAAAGTAGGAGAGTACATCACATATAGCATTGATGTTAAAAAAAAAATTATCTTGATTATATAATGTATGAATGTAGGTGGTGGGTAGAATTGCAAACTGTGTCTCATACTGTGGTTTATGGTCAAAAAAGTTTGAAAGTCATTACTCTGAAGAAACCTCAACCTGTGGTGAGTGATAACGGAAGAGATTAACCTTCGTTTTTCGACTCCCCTGTAAATTTGATGCTAAGTTAGAGGTAGAGGTGCCAAAGGGAACAAAGATTCTTGCTCCTGTCTGGGCACATATTTCAACCCCAGGTTGACTGTTTATAGACTCCGTGTAGTACTTAAGACCTTGGCTTGCACCAGGAATCCTTTTGCTTTAGGACATGGATCTGCAAATGAGTTTCACAAGAAGCATCACGGAGATTGGCATTGCTGTCCATGATACTCAGGAGCAGGGTTTCAGGTTTTCCTACAAGGAAGTGCTGCTCGGTTACATGCTGGTGAGTGTGCATAGAAGGCATCAGGAAGGCCCTGGAAAATCCCAGTACCAACCGTACAGGGCTGTCTTTTTAAAAAAATGGATAAAACCCACCAGTCCCAAATAACACAGATAGATCTCTGCTGTACTTCTGACCCAAGGCACCCAAGGGTCTGATGAGGAGGCAGAGGTATTTGGGAAGGTCAAAGGCCCCCAATCCTTTCTGAATTGTTTCACCTCCTTGTTTGTGTTGCAGGACTTCATTAGGGATGAGCCTCTGGACTCATTAGCAACCCCTGTTCGGTGGAAAGCCTTAATCGCCATCAGATACCTCAGGTAGAGAAATTCTCGTTTTTCTCATTGAAAAGATGTTTCCCATCCCTACCTCCTCTCCTGGTCACTGACTTACCTACCAGTGCAGATCCCAGTGCACCCTCTCAAAAGTGGGCATGCCTCATCAGTGGGCTTAAAATAAGGGCTTTTTCTCCTTCTAAAGAGTGAAGAGCTGGATGAGAGGCAGGTCATTTGGTAATTGACAGGGACTAAACTCAGAGGGATCAGATATGAAAATACATGAAGATAGACATTTCTGTGAAAAAAGACATTTTTCTTCCTAGATCTTGGCCTCTGGGCAAATTTTAATATTCCAGTTCAAAATTTATGATAGCTCTAATCACATTCTATTTGGCTAGCTGCAACAAACCTAAAGAAGAAAATACTTTTTAAGCTAACTTTTAAAATAATATTTTTCTTGCAGTAAAAGAAATATGAAAAAACACTCTTAAAAAAAAGAGAGAAAGAAGTAAGAGTTCACTGTTAAGATTTGGAAAGTACAGAAAAATTCTTAAAATGATGAAAATCAGTCTCCTATTGCCAACATTTTGGTATATTTCCTTTAACTCTTTTTCTAGCCATTCATTTTCATCACAGAGTTGAGATCCTTTTCTGCATATGATTTTCATCCTGCTTTTTCTCACTTCACCTTACATATTCCCACAGTATTACCAATTCTTCACAAAGATAATTTTTAATAACTTCCTACCCATTAGAAACCCTGGTAGCATAGTGGTTAAGAGCTACAACTGCTAACCAAAAGGGTGGCAATTCAAATCCACCAGGCGCTCCTTGGAAACCATATGGGACAGTTCTACTCTGTCCTATAGGGTCACTATGAGTCGGAATTGACTCGAAGGCAATGGGTTTGGTTTTTGGAATAACCCATTGTATGAAATATGCCTTATCTTACTCCTATTGCTACATTTAATGTGTTGCCTACTTAAAAAAGAAAAAAACTATGAATAATCCTTTCTTGAACACTTGTATGTAAAAAGTATTCTCCGGGCTTTAAGCACAGAAGTTGAGAATTTGGTTCAATAAATATTCTCCAGTGGCATTTCATGTATCATTGAGCTGGGTTCTAAAAGGACAGTGATGGACGAAATATGGCCCTGCCCTAAAGGAGTTTTAGCTTACTGGGGAAAATAGATACAAAACACACACTCATAATTTCTCTAATAAGTGATGAGAGGCAAAATAAGGGAAGTCAGAGGTTGTCATGTCAGCAAAGATGAGGGAGGGTTGAGGAAAGCTCAAATAAATAAATTTTGAGGCTGAATTAAGAGCTAACCAGGCTCTAAAACAGTGTTATCACTTAGAAACATAAGGCTAGCCACGTATATCATTTGAAATTTTCTAGCAGCCACATTTAAAAAGGTAAAAAGAAATCAGGTTAATTTTAACAGTATATTTTAGTTAATGCAATATATCTGGTATAATATTCTTTCAACGTGTATTCAATAGAAAAAGTTAATGTGACTATTTATTTACATTACTTATTATACTAAATCCTCAAAATCCAGTGTATATTTTATACTGCCAAAAAGCCAAACCAAGTCCTCAGACCTTCTGTTAGCCCAAGACAGGAACCATTCGCAAAGCCAACTCTTCAGACAGGGATTGGATTGGACAATGGGATAGAAAATGGTACTGCTGAAGAACGAGCTTCTTGGATCAAGTAGGCACATGAGACTATGTTGGTATCTCCTATCTGGAGGGGAGATGAGAGGGCAGTGGGGGTCAGAAGCTGGTGGAAAGGACACAAAAAAAGAGAGTGGAGGGAAGGAATGTGCTGTCTCATTACGGCAAAAGCAATTAGGAGTATATAGCAAGGTGTATATAAATTTTTGTATGAGAGACTGACTTGATATGTAAACTTTCACTTAAAGCACAATAAAAAATTACAAAAAAAAACCAAAAACCTATTGCCATGGAGTCCATTCCAACTCATAGAAACCCTATAGGACAGAGTAGAACTGTCCCATAGGGTTTCCAAGGAGTGGCTGGTGGATTTGAACATCCGACCTCTTGATTAGCAGCTGAGCTCTTAACCACTGTGCTACCAGGACTCCATTTTATACTACAGCGCATCTTAATTCATGCTAGCCGCAATTCAAGTGTTCAATAGCCACGTGTTGCTAGTGGCTACCAGCGCTTGGGAAGGGTAGCTCTAGAAATTGCAAACTAATCTCTAGTGAAAGAACGTAGATCCTGGGGCCAGAAGTGGAGGAAGAGATGAACTGTGAAGGGGCGTGAAAAAAACCAGGTGATAGAAATGTTCTATATTGATTGTGATGGTGAATTCGTGGATGTATACATCTGTCAAAACTCATTAAATTGTATGCTTTAGATTGATTAAATTATGCTGTACATAAATTATACTTCAATAAGTCGATTTTTTAAGAAAAATCAGCCATGCAATAAAGACAAGAAGACTGTTCAGTATATGTCAATGCATTCAACACTCTCAACAGAGCTTTCCCAACTGGTGCAACCTCTTTCACCCTGCTCCTACACTATCATCCTTCTTACGTTCTTTGCTAATTTGGTAACTGACATGTAGTGTCTTATTGTCTTAATTTGCATTTAATAACAAATAAAATTTTTCATATTCATTGAATGTTTTCATGTTCTCAACTCACGTCCAGGTTTGCTCATATCTTCATGATGTCTGTAGTAAATGTCAAGAAGGAAAGAGAAAAAGAAAGGAAGGAAAGAAAGAGGAAAAGGGAGAGAGGGAGGGAGGGAGGAAGAAAGGAAAATTCTAGCATCTCTCATTCAGGTCTGTATTCATAAGAGCCTATAGTATGGAGAGACATGCAAAATCAATAAAACTTACTGCCCCAAACTTAGAATCTAATTGGGGACATCTCGCACACACACGCACATACCCACACATTCTGAAGAAAACCAGTAGGTTAACGTTATCACAGACCATATAATAAAGTATTAAGTAATACAGAATGAGTGATGATTTGCATATCACTTTAATAAATAAGACCTGAGGCATATTGACTGTCCACCAATACAGTTTGATCCTATATCCCCAACCTTTCCCTATTCATGTTACACCCCCGTCAACATCCCAGCATCCCAGAAAATGTATCTGAACCCTTCAGAATTGATTGGCAGTCTTTGGGCTCTCTACTCAATTTCATGTGTCATCATAACATCCATTCCTGCACATGGTTCTTGTTTCAGTAAACTGAAACCTCAGCTCTCACTAAAAGACAATCTCAATATTCTTGAAGAGAATATTCGGAGGCTGCTGCCCCTTCCACCTCTGGAAAAACTCAAAAATGAGGGCCAGACTGACAAGGACAAGGAGCACATTAAAGTAGGTCGGGGTGAGGCCTGAGCAACACCAAAGGCTGCGGTGGGACTTGACTCTCTCACAGAAATTTGAACCTCACACACTCACATTTGCTTTCAGTTTCTCTATGAACAATCCATAGATGCTCTGGGCAAGCTTCTGAAGACCGTGATATGGGATAATGTGTCTGCGGAGGAATGTCAAGAAATGTTTAATGTGAGAAGCGCCTCTCCTCAAATGGGTTCCCACATTCCCTCCTCTGCCATCCATTGTGCTTCCCAAACTTGACCACGTCCTCTTCCCAGGAAAATGTCCACCTTGACCCACTTAACCCACTATAGAGGGTCAGTCCAGTTAAACATTGTTTGTGGGGCGGTGAGCATCCTGTAAAGAAGAGGCAGAGAAAAAGCAAGAGTGAGAGAGAGAATGAGGATGAAGGAATATAAACAATACCAAGGAGAGGGTGTTTATTCTTTGACCAACAGCTTCTCCGAATGTGGCTTGTTTCACAAAGAGAGTGGGAAAGAGAAAGAGCCTTTCAGATCACGGCAAAGGTCCTGGAAAATGATGTTGAGGTAAGTAACCCCCTAGAATGAGAGGATTCCATTGCCAGGATCTAATTCTCTGAGGCCTCTGGAAAATCGAAGCTCCTTCTTTGAAACAGATCTTCAGTCCCCAAATGGAGTGCTTTCCTGAGAACCCCTGAGTGGTGTCTCCTAACTCGAGTGGGGTGCACACTCCAGAATTAAGCCATTTGGTTATCTTTGTTGTCTTGCTTGCTTAATTTTCCATTGCTCTGAAGGAGTCAGGACTTTTTAGAGGAAAGTTCAAGATTTCTTTTCATTCTAAGAACCTGCAAGAAGAAAATAAGGGGTTTAGTTTCTGGTGTTGGGAATATCCTGGGACAGCATCAAACCACCGCCTCACTTTGGGGTGACTCCTTTGTCCTGCAGGCTCCAGAGAACTTTAAAATTGGCTCTCTCCTCGGGCTTCTGGCTCCACACTCCTGTGACACCCTGCCCACCATCCGCCAGGCAGCTGCTAGCTCAGCGATTGGTCTGTTCTGCATAAAAGGTGAAAGTTGGAAAACCTAGAAATGAATAGAAGATACCCAGTTTTTGTTTTTTATTCTCAGTTTATCCCTAGTGCATCAATATGCCTTTCTTTCCTCTGCCCTCACTGTCTCTCCCTCCTGCTCCCTCTCCCTTTCCTTCTCTCTCTCTTCTCCCCAGCTCAGCAATTTCTGAATTCTAATACTCTAGTATGTCATGAGTCCCTGCATGGCACAAACGATTATGAACTTGACTACTAGCCAAAATGATGGCGGTTCAAACCCATCTAGAGGAGCCTTGGAAGAAAAGCCTGACGATCTGCTTTTGAAAAGTCACAGCTCTGAAAACCCTATGGAGCAGTTCTATTCTGCACACATGGGGTCGCCATGAGTCTGAATTGACTCCATGGCAACTACCAACAACAATTATAACACTTTTGTCACTGAATTTGTCTCTCTTGAATCTAAACCAATTTTTTCCTCAGTGGCTTTTTCTGTTTTTTGGTTTGTTTTTGTTGGTCTTTTAGCAAAGATAATCATGCTAAAGCATCATAAATATCCACTAAAGTAGATAAAATGTTTTGAGAGTGTCCATTTTAAATTGCTGAGCAATTGAGCATGTTAGCAACACTTCCTCTGTTAGGTGATTTTCTTCTGGAGAAAATTGCACTACTATTATGGTGCTAAGTGATTTTCAACGCTCTTGAAGGGAAATAACTTTGTGGGGGTGTTTTCAGCTTGAAGAGCAGCACCTCCGCCTGTTCTCCAACAAGTACATGTGATTAATTGTCAATATCCGTAAATACAAAGAATTTTGAAACCTCAGTCTTAGACCAAAATCAACAAACATGGCTTCCTGTCCCAGTTAAATTAGCAGATCTTTCACCAAGGACAGCCTGACACTGTGTGTGCACAATTTTATGCAGACCAGGAACACTCGGTGTAGGTTAGCTACCATCTCATGCCCAGGTACCTTTCTTCATTCATTAGGTACTCACAAAATATTTATTGAGTGCTTTTCCATCTGTCTGGCACCCTTCTGATGCTGGGGACACAGAAACATTAGAGTTTTAAGACTTGTGTAAGAAAAGTGTTAAAGACAAAGGGTGAGATTTTGTTGGGGAATACCTATGACCTACCTACCAGTTGTCATCGAGTCGATTCCAACTCATGACCACCACATGTGTGTCAGAATAGAACTGTGCTCCAAAGGGTTTTCAGTGGCTGATATTTTGGAAGTAAATCGCCAGACCTTTCCTCCGAGGTACCTCTGGGTGGACTTGAACCTCCAACCTTTCAGCTTAGCAGCCTACACATTAATCATTTATACCACCCAGGAACTCCAGTTGGTGGAGTAGTCAGTCAAGAATAAAAATAAAATTTTTCAACAGAATCAGAGTAGGTGTGCATGTTCCTTGGAAGATGAAGAGATAATGCAGTAAGGAAAAATGCTCTTACCAAGCCAAAAAAAGTGAATGAAAGAAATAAGACAGATGGAACAGTTCCAGTTAGGGGAGAAAGAAAATGTGCCAGAGAGGGACATCACAGGAATAAAAGGAATTTGAATTCTATTACTGTTCTACCCATTTTTCCTTTAGCCTACTTTATTTTCCTGAAACATGTACAACTTCAGTTCCTTGAACAATCTCTTTGTTAAGAAGAAATCCCATACTCCATTATTTACATTAACTCCTTTTTCCTTTATTAACCCTATAGCATAACTGAGTGAGAGGAAGAACATGAATTAAACATCTACTAGGTACAAAGTAATTACTATGGCATTAAATTAATACTCATGTAATACTCATGGATGTGACTCAGTGAGTTTGGAAATGAAGGATCTGAGAATAAGAAATTCACCAGTTACTTGAAATTGTTAAGTGCCCTCCAGTCTATTCCAACTCTTGGAGGCCCTGCATACAACAAAACAAAACACATCCGATACCATCTTCACAATCCTTGCTATGTTTGAGCCCATTGTTGCAGCCACTGTGTCAATCCATCTCTTCAAGGGTCTTTCTCTTTTTTACTGACCCTCTCTAACTTACCAAGCATGATGTCCTTCTCCAAGGACTGGTCCCTCCTGATAATATGTCCAAAGTACTTAAGACAAAGTCTCCCCATCCTCACTTCTAAGGAGCATTCTGGCTGTCCTTCTTCTAAGACGGATTTGTTCCTTCTTCTGGCAGTCCATGGTATATTCAGTATTCTTTGCCAATGCCATAATTCAAAGGCATCAATTTTTCTTTGGTCTTCTTTATTGTCCAGCTTTCACATGCATATGAGGCAATTGAAAATGCCATGGCTTGGGTCAGGCACACCTTAGTCCTCAAAATGATATCTTTGCCTTTTAATATTTTAAAGAGGCCTTTTGCAGCAGAATGGCCCAATGCAATACATCGTTTGATTTCTTGACAGATGCATCCATGGACATTGATTGTGGATCCAAACAAAATGAAATCCTTGACAACTTCAATCTTTTTTCCATTTATCATGATGTTGCTTATTGGTCCAGCTTTTATTTTCTTTATGTTGACGTGCAATCCATACTGAAGGCTGTGGTCTTTGATGATCAATAAATGCTTCAAGTCTTCTTCATTTTCAGCAAGCAAGGTTGTGTCATCTGCATATCACAGATTATTAATGAGTCTTCCTCCAATCCTGATGCCATTCTCTATACAGTCCAGATTCTCAGGTTATATGCCCAGCATACAAATCAAATAAGTATGGTGAAAGGATACATAACACTGATGCACACCCTTCTTGATTTTAAACCAAGCAGTATCCCCTGATTCAGTTCAAAAGACTGCCTCTTGGTCTATGTACAGGTTCTACCTGAGCACAATTAAGTATTCTGGAATTCCCATTCTTTGCAGTATTATCCAGAATTTGTTATGATCCACGCAGTCAAATGGCTTTGCATAGTCACTAAACACAGGTAAACATTTTTTTGGTATTCTCTGCTTTCAGCCAAGACCCATCTGACATCAGCAATGATATCCCTCATTCCACGTCCTCTTCTGAATCTAGCTTGAATTTCTGGCACTTCTCTGTCAATGTACTGCTACAAGCATTTTTCAATTATCTTCAGCAAAGTTTTACTTGTGTGTGATATTAATAACATTGTTCGATAGTTTCCACATTCTGTTGGATCACCTTTCGTTGGAATGGGCACAAATAGGGATTTTTTCTAGTCAGTTGGCCAGGTAGCTGTCTTTCAAATTCCTTGGCATAGACCAGTGAGTGCTTTCAGCATTGCATCCGTTTGTTGAAACATTTCAATTGATATTCCATCAATTCTTGAAATTGTTTTTTGCCAATTCCATCAGTTCAGCTTGGACTTCTCCCTTCAGTACCATCAGTTTTTGATGATGTGCTACCTCCTGAAATGGTTGAACATAAACCAATCATTTTTGGTACAGTGACTCTGTATATTCCTTCCATCTTCTTTTGATGCTTCCTGCTTCATTCAATATTTCATCCACAGAATCCTTCAATATCGCAACTCGAGGCTTGAATTTTTTCTTCAGTTCTTTTGGCCTGGGAAATGCTAAGCAGGTTCTTCCCTTTTGGTTTTCTAACTCCAGGTCTTCACACATTTCATTTAACACTTTATTATGTCTTCTTGAGCTGTCCTTTGAAATCTTCTGTTCAGTGGTAGACCAGTTACTTAGATAACTGAAAATAGTGGACTTGGGCTTTGAATCCAGGTCTGTCTGATCCCAAAATCCATGTGTTCCATTGAGCTAGGCTGCCTTCCACAAAATGGTTCAAGTGTTGGTTTCCACAATTATTATACATATAGTCAAGGAACAGAAAATTGTTAGTTTAGATTTATAAACTAATATTAACAATCTCTTATGCAGTTGTTGATGTAAACTTCCTTAAAAAGTTTCTTTTTTATTCCCCCCATAGTAGCTCACTGCAAAATGAAATTCCAACAGAGATGACAGGATTACGGAGTAGTTAGAATCTGGGCTTTGGTGTCAAACAGACAGGGTTCAAATTCTGATTCTTAAATGGCTTTACCTCTCTCAACCTCAGCTTTCTCATCTGCGAAATAGGAATAATAACAGGAGCACCTACCTCAGATGATTTTTATGAGTAATGAGATAATTCTGTACAGAGGATTAAGCATAGTACCAGGCATGTACAATCTACTCAGTACATGATAACTATGATACTTGCCATCTTATTAGGTGTCTTTTGGTGCTTTTGTTAAAGGCATCCAGTAACACATCAAAATATAGCCAGCCTCTTTAACCCCCTTTGGGTCCTTGAACTCATAGATTTCCTCTTTGTTGATTGTAGGCATCCACCTGGAAATGGAAAGACTGCAAGGTTTGCAGGAAGGCCTGGAATGTGATGATGTGCAGGTCCAGATCAAGATTTCTTCTAAAATAGCTAAGGTAATTGATGTGAAAGACTGACCAAGGGATGTAAAAAGGATTCTGGGTTGGTTTCTAAATAAGGAAGCTATGTACAGCCCACTACAGATGAGGGCAACTGTCTACCTGTTTGAGCAAATGAAAGACCTTTTATCCACTTCTTTTTTAACTCTGGCTACAAGTGCCCAGTCAACACGGAGACTGATTATCCACACTCAGGAAAATTTTGTGAGCCAAGTGGTTTTCCCCAGGCTCTGGGAGGCAGTTGAGGGGAGTGGAAGGAACAAGGACATTGGAGTCAATCAGGTGCACCCTGTGTGCACTGCTAGAAGCACAGTCTCCTCATCTTGAAAAAAAAAAAAGACCGTAACCTCAGAGTTGTTGTGAGAATTTGTCCATTGATTCATTCATTTATTCAATCATTTATTCATTTACCTAATATCTCCTGAGCACTTATCATATGTTAGGCTAAGTTTTAGCCTCTAAGGATAGAAAAAGAAAATACCTGCTTTCATTAATCTTGCATCCATGTAGAGAGAGCCAGACAAATAAATATAATGTCAGGTAGTGATAATTGAGAAAAATAAAGCCAAGAAAGGGAATAGAAGCAGGAAAGGCACGATGCCCCAGAGAAGGCCACTCTGAAGGAGTGAACCATGGGTGTGTCTGAAGAAAAACAGTCCAGGCAGAGGGGAAATAAGAAGTGCAAAGGCCCTAAGGTGGAGAAATGGATGAGAAATGAGATCTAAGAAACTAGCCCAGGAATGATGCAGGGGCCTTTGATGTCAGAACCACGATTACAGCCTTGTTAAGGACCTTGGCATTCACTCCAATTGAAATCAAAAGCCAACGGGGAATTTTGCAGAAGAATCAGGGCCACTACGTATAATTGTGCCAGTTGTGAAATGTGCAAAGGCACCCCAAGTGAGGTGGCACCATTCATAACTTAGACATTGTAATTTATATGTGTATTATGACAGTTTTCCATGGATGGCAGTAAAGTATGGAACAAAATCAGTACATTATGATAATATTTTTACAGAGAGAAGGGAAGTATGTTGAGGATGGGGTAGCTTTGCCTAATTTGCAAAGGCCCCCTGTAGGCTAGGGATGGTTCTGAGAGGAGGAACATGATGTGACTTATATTTCTGAAGTCATTCTGTCTGCTGGGTGGTGACTAGACTATAGGCTGGTAAAAGAAGATTAGTGAGGTAAGTTTGGAGGATACTACAAGAATCCAAGTGCTATTACGGTGGCTTGGACTAAGGTGGCAGCAACAGAGATATTAAGAAAGTGGTCAGAATATAAGAGAAAAGCCAGTTGGAGGGACAGGGAGGAACACATTAAATGCTGAGGAAGTACTCAAACATTGAGTTCCTTCCTCTCCTCCTAGAAAAAACACCCATCTCAGTGTAAGAACAAAACAGATGACCATTGAGCTCAGACGTTAGGCAAGTATTTAGGCTTACATGGAACAGAAATAGTAGTCTAGTCTTTTGATGTTGGAACCATGGTAACCTAGTGAAGGGCTGGTATGTGGCAACTAATCTTGGAAAAGAGCTCTTTCTTCCCAAAGATAGTCCTGTAAAATATCATCAGACTATTTAATGCAGGGAAACCCTGGTGGCGTAGTGGTTAAGTGCTATGGCTGCTAACCAAAGGGTCTGGCAGTTCGAACCCACCAGGTGCTCCTTGGAAACTCTATGGGGCAGTTCTACTCTGTCCTATAGGGTCGCTATGAGTTGGAATCAACTTGACAGCACTGGGCTATGGGTTATTTAATGCAGAATGAAGTCATTTGTAAATACGAATGTTTTCCTATCTACACACTGATAATCATTACCTTCTTGATTGAGTAAAGCCCCAGGCAGTTCTCCTCGAACTCACTCAAATTGCCAAATTTGCCCACCACTTTCATTATACACACAGACATGTACTCGTACTTACACACTGATATCAACCAAACATTCTGTAGCTTTTGTACCCACGCACCAAGACTATAAACTCTTAGTTTAGTTTTCTTGACCATTTATTGACTGTTCTTAACACTGGGACCTGGAAAAGCAAAAGCAATGAGGGTTTAAAACAATCCATGCTATCTATATGGATACTGTAAGACACCTAAGTATATAGCACGGCACTTAGTACATGTTGATAAGCTCACCTGAATTCTCAAGCCTTAGACATTCTTTGGCAGATTTAAGACATTTCTATGATACATGAAATGTCTGTGAAAGTGCTTTAAAATATATAAATTGCTATATAAACATTACATGTTATTTTTCCCTGATGGAATATACCAGAACTTTAGGCTTGGAGAGAGAACTTGCTCAGCAATCCTGGAATTCAATAAACCTGGAATGATAGTAAGACAATCTCATGGAAATTTTGCTTACAGTTAAAAGGTTATGTTCTTGTTCCATTTTAGGATTTTTCTCCAGTTAGTATAACCCCAGTCATATGCTGTCTGGAAAGCCTAGTGGTTTCTAAAATGAGCCTGGCCAGCGTGTTGCAGGTGTCCAGACAGACAGTAAGGTGGTTGCTAACATGAATCTTTTTGGGTGCATCCTCAGATGGTCAGTAAATTCATACCAACTGATGAAGTTCAAATGTTCCTGGAGGAAACACTGGATGGTCTAGAAAGCCTTAACCCCACTTGCACAAATGCCTGTGGCGTATGGATGATCGCTGCCCTGAAGGAGCAAGGTGCTGCCTTGGAAGAGCAGGTAAGCTGACAGCTTGTCAATCAAGCAGAATTCTAATACTTTTGAAAGGCCAAGTTGGAGCCTGCTGATTGATTTGTCCTTTGGTGGGCAACAGGCAAGAACATGCACAACCTAGAGATGATGCAATAGAGACTCAAGACTCAACACGAGCCTTGTTGTCAAGTTATTAACAACAAGGCTCGTGTTGAGCAGCTGGGTCAAACTGTCCTTATTGCCTTCCAAATTGTCCTTCTCTGGCCAGAGGAAGCAGCTCTAAACCAGGGTATTGGGATTCTGGAACACTGAGCTGTTAGATCTGAAAGGATAAAAGTAACCACACGGATGCTGTTGAGACAGCTACTGAGGGCCAGCCCAATCCATGATCCCTCTGCCACTGTTCTGGCTGCTCTTCTGTACACTGTAGGGTTTATTCTCCAGTGAGCAAGGAGAACAGCATTGAGAAAGTCCTTTTCATGGATTGAATTATGTCCCCCCAAAATATCTGTCAACTTGGCAAGGCTATGATTCCCAATATTGTGTGATTAGCCACCATTTTGTCATCTGATGTGATTTTCCTGTGTTGTAAATTTTACATCTATGATGTTAATGAGGCAGGATTAGAGGCAGTTGTGTTAACCAGGCAGGACTCAGTCAAGAATATTAGGTTGTGTCTTGAGTCAATCTCTTGAGATATAAAAGAGAGAAGTGAACAGAGAGACAGGGGGACCTCATACCACCAAGAAAGCAGCACTGGGAGCAGAGCATGTCCTTTGGACCCAGGTTCCTGCATGGAGAGGCTCCTAGGCCAAGGGAAGATTGATGACAAGGACTTTCCTCCAGAGCCAACAGAAATAGAAAGGCTTCCCCTGTTGCTGATGCCCTGAGTTTAGACTTCTAGCCTTCTAGACTGTGAAGTCTAGTTGAAGTCATCCACTTGTAGTATTTCTGTTATAGCAGCACTAGATAACTAAGTCATCACCCCTCTCTCCCTACTGGAGGTTTAAGCAGAGTGAACAGGATTGAAATTCAGTAAGCTGGGTTAAGAGCTCCAAATGAAGATGCTTTATCTTCTTTCCTCAAGTCAGAAACAGAATAGGGGCAATATAAAGGTTAATGAAGAGGAAAAAAATCTTTAAATGAAAACATCTCAAGGGGAATGGGAGAGAGAACTTCTGGTCCCATTAACCCAGAATTGCTCACATTCGATTAAAAAACTGTTCCCCAAATCATGGCTTTTTGTGTAAGAACATGAGAAATGGCCTCTGAGCTAATTATGTTCCAATCATTTTTTTTTTTAATTTATTGGAACCATCTCGTGGGGAGGGCACTAGATTAGGCATGAAAGAATCAAAGGTAATAAACTTGGTGTGTCCATGTGTTTGTGTGTATAAAATAAACCCATTGCCATCAAGTCGATTGTGTCTGATAGTGACCCTATGGTACAGAGTAGAACTACCCCCTAGGGCTTCTAAGGAGCAGCTGGTGGATTCAAACTGCCAACCTTTTGGTTAGCAGATAAGCTGTTAACCCCTACACCACCAGGGCTCTGTGTAAAACATAAGTGGGAGATATCCACACAATAGGTAAAGGCTTATAATAGATCCTCACCAAGCATCACTGAAAGGGGGTTATATGGTAATCATATTTGAAGGATATTTATGATTAAGGAATTATTTAGGGAAAATGTTATGTTTAACCTAAAAAAAAAAAAAACTATCAAAAATTTTAGATGCCTTAAGATCTTGTCTTTCCCAAAAAATAAGCGAAATATCTATTAGAAGAAAGTTAATTTAGATTAGAAAATAAGCCTGTGCATGTCAGAAATCCAAAAGTGTAATATCATTCCCTACTGCCCACAGGTTAGCTTCCAAATTCAGAAAGGTAGCCTTCAAGGTATCCTAGGATCTGGCTTCAGTTTTCAATCAAGCCATCTTCCCTTCATCACCCTCATTCTCTCTGTGTTCCTAAGGCATCTTTCTCCTATTCCAGAACATCTTTCCAGCATTTTCTTGTGCCTATTCTCACGGTACTGTTTTTTTTTTTTTTTTATTATTTTATTCTCTCATACTTTTTGATTTTATATCTTTGCCTGTGTTCTTTCTGACGAGGATGCCTTTCCCCATCCTCTCCCCCTGCCTTTTGAAATTGCTACATTTTCTTCAAGACCGAGACCAAATGCCCCTCTGCGGTGACCTCGGTTGCTTCTGGATTCCTCCTTCAGTTGTATGCACCTCTGTACACCATTTGCCATATACTGCCTTGTGTACAGGCCTTTGGGTATAGGGCTGATATTATTTATTAGAACATTCACTCCTTTTGCAAAAGGGCTACATATTATTCCTTTTGAAAAAGGGCTACTATTATTCGTCTTTGGTAAACGCCCTACAGCACTTACCATAACACCTGACATAAGGTAGCCTTTTACTAAATGTTTGCTAAATTAAATTAAGAGTAAATATCCAATTCACCAATAATACTTCTGAGCAAGAGGTAGACCACGTTTAGAATTTTTTTTTTTACAGCTATTTATAATTCATCAACCCCCCACCCACAATATGCTGATAGTATGTTCCCTTAGCCATTCATATGGAGGGGAAATGGCTACTTAGTGTTTGATTTGGCTTACTTTTTTTTAGCTATTGGAGATCTTGAACACAATTTACCATCACATGCCAGTCCTCAGACAGAAAGAGGAAAGTTTTCAGTTTATACTAGAAGCCATATCCCAGATAACCAGCTTCCACACGGATGCAGTTGTTGCCAACATTTTGCAGAAGCCTCTGCCCTTTGACAGGTAAATTCTAATTGAGTTGATCTCTTCTCCTAGGAAAGGCAGCTTCTGCAAGGCATCGGGGAAGGATTTGTTGTTTGAGGAAAACGCAGCCAATAAGGGTTGAAAACGTCTCACCTTAACAATAATTTTAAAATTGGTATTTGAAGCACATGTAATGTTTTCTCGAGTGGTTTTCAGATATACCCTCTATGAATAATATGGTAAAACCTTCAAAAGCCAGAGCCCGTGTAAGGTGGAAACCTGTCAGAGAAGAAAAACTCAAATGTATTCCACTAAAACCAGCAATAGAAAAGTGGTAAGACTGCACCCTGTCAAAGATGGAAAACTCGAGAGACCCAGAAAAACAAGGCAGCCCTGTTAAGTTCCAGCTCTCACAGGTTTCACTGTAATAAGATTCCTTGGGGAAAAAATACACCATAGGAATAAGTGAGTATTGAACCAAAAAAAAAAAAAAAACCCATTGTCATCAAGTCGATTCCGACTCATAGCAACCCTAAGGACACAGTAGAACGGCCCCATAGAGTTTCCAAAGAGCCCCTGGTGGATTTGAACTGCCACCTTTTGGTTAGCAGCCATAGCACTTAACCACTACAGAACCAGGGTTTCCAAGACAGTATTAAGAAGTGACTATTTTGCCTTTTTCTGGTTGCCCAGAATGCACCTACGTGAGCAGTTTCTGTCTTAGAAAACCTCAGTTTTGTAAGGATAGGATACTGGATCATTTAAATAAAACATCCTTCTTACCCCCAAGCTTGACAGCGTGTTCATCTGCCCTTGAAATTTGTGTTAATCATACTGTGGTTTCAGAATGAGTCAAATGGTAAAGTTCAAATTCCAAAGGCTTATGCTTCATCAGCTTTCTGTCTTGCCACCCTAGGGACACAAAGACACTGTGGAAGGCGCTGGCTGAGAACCCAGCCTCCAGTGGTAAGCTCTTGCGAGCCTTAATAGACAAACTGGAGAAAGGGTTGGAAGATGACATAGCCACAATGGATGCAATATCAGTGAGTTGGACAACCCATCGCATTCCTGGAAAGGTGCCCTATTCCATGATCTGCTGTCACCCGGGACTTGGTGAAGTAATATGAATCACACCCCGTCCCCTCTCGTACCCTGATTTTAACTCCACTCCAGTTTGCACTGGACTAATACGGCAGTGGGTGATACGGCAGTATGGCAATAATTTTGTCTGTGGCTGATCATCTTTAGAAGTAAAATTCTCAGCAGTCCAAAGAAAATCTATGTATTTGTACTTTTAAATGAGTCTACAAGATATCCAAAGCACCCATTTTTGTTGAAAACCCCAGTAATGAAAAACATTGCATTTTGTATGAATGATGTCCCCTGACGTTTGGAATCACCCAACACAGCAGTTCAGAAAAAGAAACAGTCTGAGTTAAGAAATTTCCCCAAAAAATGACCACGCTCCTTTTTTTTTACATTTTTATATTGAGCATGGTCAACTTGGAGAATAATTTTGGGGGGAGAAAATAAACTTGGGGATCAGCCCAAAGAGAAGATGTCCTCAAAAGAGAAGAACCAGCCTGACCAGGAGGTCCTTTCTCCCCACAGGTGGCCTGTGCTATGCATGAAGTGGTATCAACGGGCACCCCTGTCTCAGGCCTGTACCCAGAGCTGTTCACCCTCCTCTTGAAGCTGGTCAGCTGCACACTGGGCCAGAATATGCCCACTGCTGCCTTGAACTGGAGGCGACGGGTCATAAAGCAGGGAGAACTGCAGCAGGTTGCAGATCCCTGCAGGTAAATTGCCATGCTGAGAAAGCCTTTCACAAATGCCCTGATCCCACACTTCAGGAGGGGGCTGTGGGTGTCAGGACCTGTGCCCTCTGTCCTGGCATTAACTGTTGTTATTGTTATTGCTGTGGAGTTGATTCTGACTCGTGGTGACCCGGCGTGTACAGAGTAGAACCTCTCCATAGGGTTTGCAAGGCTGTGACCTTTCAGAAGCAGATCACCAGGCCTATCTTCCAAGGCACCCCTGGATGGGTTTGAACCACCAACCTTTTGGCTAGTCGTCAAGCATTTACCCATTTATGCCACCAAGAACTCCAGTATGGCATCAACTACCTGTGAAGAAGTAAAACTAGTATGACTTTCCCTAAGACTTTGATACCAGGCTTTAGAGGTTTTTTGTTTGTTTTGTTTTGTCTCTCTAAGCCAGTGCCAGTAGAAATGCCCAGGACAGTCATATAAGAAGTAAAACCAAACCAAACCCATTGTCACCAAGTCAATTCTGACTCATAGCAACCCTGTAGAACAGAGTAGAACTGCCCCATTGGGTTTCCAAGTAGTGGCTGGTGGATTTGAACTCCTGATCTTTTGGTTACTAGCCAATCTCTTAACCACTGCACCACCAGGGCCCAATAAGGAAGAAAGTGGCTGTTTTCTTCCCTAGAGAACTCACTGTATTTCCTCTGGTTTCTTTCAAGGACACTTTCTAGAAAAGCTGGATTTCTGTGATAGTCAAGGCCACCAGCAAAAGAAGAAAAATAAATATAAATACCATGTTTCATCAGATCTAAGACTTCATCAATTGAAAAAACACCATTATTTTGTGTGCCATTAAGGATAGGAAAAATGACTCCCAACTCAGCCACAAACCAATGTTTTCTTATAACTTTAGATGTTTATTTTATATTTATCAAGAGAGCTCTTTCAGGAATATTAGGTACAGATTTTTATACTGTATCACATTGCTCTGTTTCTCTGCCCTTTTTAGTCCATAACTTTTTATCCCAACATCAAATCATAGTGTAATCTCATCTAAGATCTTTCAAGCAGCAGGTAGACTCAACACATTTGCTCCAACCATACATGTAACTTGACAAAAATGACAATACAAAGAGCCATACCTAAATCTGTGCATGGGCAGGCCATGGCAACTCCATCACAACTGCTGTCTGGCCAACAATTGTAACCCACTCCATTGCAAGATGCATCCTGATTCCAGAGATGCTACAGTGTGAAAACTGTGTTTTAAAATCAATGAAATACGGTATTTTGCACTTTCTATCCTTCACCAAACAAAACCGAACTCACTGCCATTGAGTTGACCGTCGAGTCTGACTCATAGTGACCCTATAGGACAGAGTAGAACTGCTCCCAAAGAGTTTCCAAGGAGTGCTTGGTGGATTCGAACTGTAGCATTTAACCACTACGTTACTAGGGTTTCCTTTCTATCCTTAGGCCTTTATTTTTTTCATGGAGAGTCGACAAGTTTTGTGGCATTATTTACTGATTCAAGTCATCTGGAGTCCCCCTTGGCCCCAAGACTAAAGTGTGAGAGCCGGACTGCCTATGTTCTTTCTTGCACGGCATCAATTAATCCAGAGATGGGGAGCATTGTGGGGGGCAGGAAGAGTGAACTGGGGAACTCATAATTCCCTGTATGGGTGGACTTACTTTTGTGGTGCTGGCTGTCTCTTCAGGCTCTCAACCATGACTCTGAAATGTGTGCAAGCCCAAGCCATGAGAGAAGGTCTCGCAAAAGAATCTGATGAAGGGGACAACCTATGGTCTCTCCTCAGCAGTCCTGGTACTCACCACATAGGAGTATGTGCACTGGCAAGGTAATAGGCAGATATTCTAGAACAAAATACAAAGGAAAAAAAACAAAAACAGAGTGAAAATACGATACAGGCAGTCTCCAGGTTATGAACGTCCAACTCACATACAACCTGTAGTTACATACCAGCCCCCGTAAGCCTAGGATATTAAAAATTTGAGGTACATACATACAATGGTTCATAATAACAAAGGGTTGTGACACCCATCAAAACGTTATCATTACTGTGTTATCATGTTAAACATGTTTTATTGTATCTGGAAGTGTTTCTTTAATGTTTTCTATGCATAGAAATGTACACTACATATTATACACCAAGACAAACATTTGACTAACTGACATTAGATACGAACCGTTCCTAATTGTTCCAACTTATCTACAAGTTGGACTTAAACGCAGATTTAGAAATGGAACTCTTTCATAGCCTGGGGACTGCCTGTATAGGCAACTTCACTGAGAGTAGTTGACTCTCCCAAGACTTAGAGTCAAAGGAGAACAAATGGGGGAAAGAACAATAAAGTCAAAGAGGGAAGGAAATAGACAGGAAGGCCAGCCAAAACTCACCACCACCACCACCCTCAGAAAAAAAGGTGATACAAGCGAATATCTGTAGTCAAGGTACATTCAAATTGGGCATTTGGACAGGCAACTTCAAAGTTCAAACCTTGGCGCTCTTTCATTAAGCATTTCTTTTTAGATCATTTCTTTGCCTGGTAGATAAATAAACTAGGATTTCTTCTGTTGTTCAGGGGAAAAAAATTCTCTGCTAAAATTAGAGCCTTGCATTTTCTAGGAGCATGGCTGTGTGGCAACATGGAGTCATACTGGACATCATGGATCACCTACTCGTGTCTCTCACCTCCTCCTCAGAGAATCACCGGATAACCGGCACTGCGTTCTTCTCTGAGGCAAGGGACAGCAGCCATCACAGCAGGCTCTCTCAATCCCCTTAGGGTAGTTATCTCAGGGTCAAGAGTTCTGTGAGAGCTGGAGTTACAGAAGAGGGACCTTCAAGGGGAGATTTAGGAGTGGAGGAAGCTACCTGCTGCTGAAGATGCAGCACCTAAGCAGGAAGGGAGAGAGGAAGAAGAGCCCACCCTTGATCTCCTGCCTTCTGGCCTGCAGAAATCAACCTTCCACAGCAGAAAAGGGCTGAGGATAGTTCTGGGAAGGGAAAAGCAAAGAGTGACCAACAAGCATATTATCGCCCCCTTCAAATTCTGGGATAATGGCTACCCCAGCCTATCCAGAGAAGGAACATCATCAGGGATTCATATTTTCCCTGGTGGTACAGTGGTTAAAGCACTTGGCTGCTAACTGAAAGGTCAGTGGTTCTAGCCCACCAGCTGCTCTTCAGAAGAAAGATGTGACAGTCTGCTTCAGTAAAGATTTGCAGCCTCCGAAACCCTGTGGGGAAGTTCTACACTGTCCTATAGGGCCGCTATGAGTCAGAATCGACTCTATGACAGACTTTGGTTTTGGTTTGTTATCTGCCCATTTAGACTAGAAACAGCCTCTTATCTAGGTGTTGTGATTTGCATTCCCATGTAACCTTCAGCTGCAGGCTGCTCACATCTAGAGCTTAGCTCCTGCCTGACTTGCTAATTCACCCAAGGTCTTCCTCCCCTGCTCTTTAATTGTAGTTATTGATTCTTTGGCACTCTCCTGAAGGGAGGCCACTCCCTTAACTAAGGGGGAGGAGTGTGTTGATTTCAGCTCATGAAGGAGCCCATCCTTTGGAAGCATGGGAATCTACGAGATGTGCTGATCTTGATGGATCAGAGTGCCTGGGACTCCAATGCCACCCTGAGGCAAATGGCCATCCGAGGCCTTGGTAACACAGCTTTGGGAGCCCCTCACAAGGTAAAAGGAGTTCTCTGGAAATAATTCATTTAAGTAGAGTTTTGAAATAATTACTTACTAAACCACATAGAGCAGTTGCATAGAAATTAAGTGAAAATCCAGATAAATTGCTGAAGTGGTGGCTCTTGGGCTGAAGTACACAGGACCGTAACAGAATTTCCATTGCCTAGGTTGGGAACTCCTACCCTATTCCAGGATGCATAGATCAACTTCTGAGATTAAGAGACCTTATTTCAAAATAGGTAAAGAAGCATAAGCAGATAATGTTAGAATCTATCATCAGAGGCCTGTATCACCTGGCCCGCACCGAAGTCGTCTGTGAAAGCTTGAAGGCTCTAAAAAAGATCCTGGAGCTACTCACAGACCGAGATGTGAGCTTCTACTTCAAAGAAATAGTCCTGCAAACAAGAACCTTCTTTGAAGACGTAAGTGAGCCCATTCAGGAATCTTCCCTTCCCAGAAGAAGTGAGTGAAAAGAAGAAGGTTCGAGGTAGTGCTTTTAGCAGACAATGCCAGGGTCCCACCCATATTCCCTGGCTGGCCCCAGAGGTCACCTGCAGACAATTTCTGTATACTGTGTTGGTTCCCTGTGTCTCTCTGCCTGAGGGATCTGTGGGGTCTGTGGATCATGATTGGCCTGAGCAGGGTGTGCTAAAAAAACTTGGAAGGAAATGCCCTGGGAAGCACTGAAGAGGCAATAAAGAACAAGAGTTTGTAGATAAATTCCCCAGCTTCCTTACCCCTCAGAAGGATTGAGTTCCACTTACCCGAAGAGTAGCCCACTCATTAAAACTCCCTTCCTTAGCTTTCCTCCATTCCCTATCTCATCCCTACTCCTCTGGCGTGCTTCCTCGTCTCATCTCCCAAATAAACTACTTGCACCTAAATTCTTGTCTCAGGGTTTGCTTTGGGAGAAATACAAATTATAACAGTACTCAATGCAGGACCAGGGTCTGACTAAAGACTATGTCTCCTCCGGTGCTATCTTTTCCGCTTCCAAAATTCAAAGACTCAAAATGCTTGTGCTGTTCGTTTAGTTCAGGGGTCGCAAACTACAGCCCATGGGCCTGACTTTGCAAATGAAGTTTTATTGGAACCCAGTCATGCTCATTTGTTCACATATTTCTATGGCTACTTTCACACTACACCAGCAATGTTTATTGGTTGCCGCAGAGACCACGTAACTTGCCAAGATTAAAATACTTACTCTCTGGCCCTTTAAAGAAAAAAAGTGCCAACCCTTTATCTAGCCTTTGGCCCTAATTTCAAAAAGAGATCATCTACCAATCCTAAGAAGAAAAACAAAAACCAAAACCATTCCCATCGAGTCAATTTCAACTCATAGCAACCCTATAGGACAAAGAACTGCCACATAGTATTTCCAAGGAGCACCTGGTAGATTTGAACTGCCGTCCTTTGGGTTAGCAATTGAGCCCTTAACCACTGAGCCACCAGGGCTTCCAGTCCTAAGCAGAGGAGGGTCATTTTCCTTTATTCCTTCCAAGAAACTTGATTTTATTATTTATTTCTGGTTTATCACTACCATTCATGTGAAATTCTCTTTCATGTCTAACTGAAATCTACTTATTTTGTGATCTAAACTTGTTTCTTGGTTGTCAGGGGAAATAGAAAACTGCTGGTTGCCCTTTCTAGTGCATCCTGCATAAACATTAAGGCTTTATTAAATTACCTATTTACCTTCTAGTCTCCAGACTGAGAAGTCTTCATTTCCTTCATTACTCCTCATTAACCCAATCTTTCAGCTCTTTAAATATTTTACAGGGCAGGGACTGATTTGGACCCCTAAATAAGGTCTGAGTGGTATTGAATAGGATATGAAGAAAAATTACCTCTCAATTCCAACCTCTATTTATCCACTCCAATAGTTTATTTGTATTTGTTTTTTGGGGTTTTTTTTAACCCTTTCTTCCTGAGTGACAAGTTATTAACCATTTTGAACTCTAGATTTCTGTTTGTACTAGAGATCCCTGGGTGGCACAAACAGTTCGCTCTCGGCTACTAACCAAAAGGCTGGCAGTTCAACCGCACAGAGTAGCACTGTGGAAGAAAGGCCTAGTCATATGCTTCCATCTAGAGGACAACCAAGAGAGCCCTATAGAGACAGGTCCACTCTTTAACACATGGGTCACCATGAGTTGGAATTGACTTGGCGGTAATAGTCAATAATCCTCCAGGTTTGCATTTTCTTCAGTTTCTTTCTTTTTTTTTTTTAAATGAGCCAGCCTATTCCTGGCCTTTGAAACCAACTTTCTGCTTATTTCCAACCACGCTCTCCAATTTATCAACATCACTTTTAATTCTCACCTTGTTCTGAAAAATGCTTATGGGCTCCTACCCAATTTACTATCTTCTGCAAAAATAATAAAGATGTTCTTTTTTTTTCATTACACAGATAATTGATGACAATCTTTAAGAGCAAAGGGCTGAAGTCCCCCCTACAGAATTTCACCTGTTAGGTTTTCCTGGGTTGTTGTTGATCCAATGATAATAATTCTCTTGGACCTGAGCCATCAGTAAATCACAAGGCTACCCAAGAATATTGTGGCCAAGATAACGTTTCTCAGTGTTATTGCAGGAAAAAAAAAATCTGAAATCTTTCTGATGGTTTAAATAGAACTTCCTCATTTCTAACAGCTACAAAGTCCATCGTATTTACGTAGAAGGAAAGTCTGACAAATCTTGGGTCTTAATAATGACATGTTATTATTGCCTAGTAATGCTAGCTTTCTGCAAATATGTTTGCTTTCTATAATACTTTACTCCTATATTCTTCTATAGACTGTGCAAACCTGTAATATTTGGGTTTTTTCTTTCCCTTTTTGCAAATATTTAAGTATTTCAAATATTTGAAGTATTTTTTTCCACTTTTTCTTAACGCCAATTGGTTGATGCTTCCTAGGCCTGGTATTAGTTCATTGGTTTGGGAAAATTTTTAAGATTTTTTTTAAAAGTAAATGCATCATCTAACTTTTGGGTACTTTCTATTGGTTTTCTTTCACTTCGTAAAAAGAGAACTTTTAAAAATATATCCTGACCTTATCCCTACTATATTTGAAGAATGCATTTGTACTTCTGTTTCCCTTATAAGAAGTCACATTCATTTATTCATTAGGCTTTTCTGACCTTTTCCTGGAGCCCTGGCTGCGCGGTGGTTAAGAGTTTGGCTGCTAACCAAAAGGTCGTCAGTTTGAAGCCACCAGCTGCTACTTGTAAATCCTATGGGGCAGTTCTACTCTGTCCTATAAGGTCTCTATGAGTCGGAATAGACTTGACTTGGCAACAGGTTTGGCTTTTTTTGGTTTTTTGTTTTGTTTTTCTGTTTTGTTTTTTTGGCCATTTCCTTACAAGCCATCTTTATTTCTTCTGGAAGCACAGTACTAACCTCCTCTTTCCTGGCATTTTTATGTATGTGCCACTTTCTATACACTTTATTTTGCCATCAAAATTTACTCTTCTCTCTTCCCACCCTTGTATTCACGGGAGTGCTTTTTGTTGGCCCTTGTTTATTGTTTATCTAAATAATGTTCTTCTACTCAGGACTACTTTTCCTTTTACCCTTTTGCCTTCTTGTAGATAATTTCTAGGCCTGGGGGGAAAAAAACTTCTAGAACATTTATTTAACTTCATTTCCTTCCTTTGTTGCAACTCTGCAGCCTGAACCATATCAACAAAACATCCAAGATAACAGAAGGCTGTCTTCCTCTACCACCTTACCCTTTGGTTCTTAAAATCATGGCTGACCATCCTGGATAACAAGCCAGGAAGTACTGTAACTTGTCATACTCAGGAATAGGGCTAGACACTTGTTTTTTTGACCTATTTCTGAGATCCGGGACCTAAATTCCTGAGCTGCCTGTACATGCTTTAGAAAGTATTTGAGATGTTGGAGAAGAGTCCTAGGCCTTGGGCAATTTAGATTTGAAGTTGTTGTTATTAGTTGCCATCAAGTTGTCTCTGACTCATGCAATCCCCTGTCCTCGCAATCATTAGCATGCTCGAGTTCATTGTTGCAGCCACTGTGTATTTTGTGTACCTTCCAACCTAGGGGGCTCATCTCCCAGCACTACATTGGACAGTATATTTTTGTGATCCATAGGGTTTTTTCATTGGCTAGTTTTTGGAAGTAGATATCCAGGCCTTTCTTCTTAGTCTGTTTTAGTCTGGAAACTCCGCTGAAACCCATCCACCATGGGTGACTCTGCTGGTATCTGAAATACTAGCGGCATAGGTTCCAGCATCGTAACAACACACAAGCCACCACAGTATGATAAATTGACAGGCAGATGGTGGAAATTTAAAGACCCCATAACTTGAGGCCAGTGATACAACCAGGCTAATCTGTGTTAGATACAACACAAGCAGGAGCTGTCCCTCGCTTCTGCTGCTAAATCCCCCTGTTGATCATTCCCGTGGTCACACTTCCGTACTAGCTACTCAAAGGCAGAAATCAAGTCTCCAGCTGTATCTTATCACTTAAACACCAGGCCCATGGTTATTTAAACTTGGAGCAGTGTAAGGAGAGAATTTCTGGAAAAGAAATCAGGTTATTAGATATGATCTGTGATAAGAATACACTCATGCCTCAGTTCCAGGCTTGCTTTGCTGAAGTGGGGCAGGGAGGGGACAGGGAAGGCCAGCAGGGACTGGCCAGTGAAGGAACACTCATCCATGAGATGCATCTGTTGTCACAGGAGCAGGATGATGTGAGGCTGACTGCCATCTGCTTATTTGAGAATCTGGCATCACTAACCGGAAGAAGGTGGAAGATGTTTTTTGCTGAAGAAATAAAAAAGAGCATGATTTCATTCCTTCTGCACCTCTGGGATCCCAACCCCAAGATTGGAGCTGTAAGTGGCCCAGCACAGACACCTGCTCCTCCTCCTCTCCCCTATAGCTGAGAAATGCTAGCAAGCCCAGTCAAGCTGTACTGAGGGGCAAGATATGAAGTAACCACTATGAACTGAACCTGAAAACTGCTCCTCCAACTGTGGGTTCTCTCTTGCCATGTCTTCCTGGGCTCGTTCTTTCATTATTGAATCTAAGAAGGTGGCCAAGAATGGTTATAAGGTCCTTCAGGCTACTGACTTTTACTGCTCCTGTTTTACAATATTCAGCCTTTTTTCCCTTCTGGAATGTGTATCCTGGCATTGTGTGCAGTGACACAGAAAACTCTGCTTTCTAGGCTTGCCGTGATGTCTTGATCATCTGCATTCCTTTTCTGGGCCTCCAGGAACTCTATGGAATACTAGACCATCTCCTTGATGGCCAGGATTTACCAAGGGCCAGGGATTTCTATAGGCAATTCTGTGTGAAACTGGTAAGTGTGAAATAGATGCTTGCTTCAACAAAAGGACCAGTCAAATCCCAGTAGGGCAAACTATGTAGCAGGAAATCTCTGGCCAGGGCCAGAATTGTCTTTGAAGGATAGCAATGATTCCCGATATTCTCATTACCCTCTGCTCCTTTCCCAGCTCCTGACTGGGATCTGTTCTCATAGGCTCCCGAAACTCATGATTAGTCCTTAAGCCCCAGTGCCTTCTTTTTTAAATTTAAATCAATAATTCAATGAATGATAGCCATAAGATAACTCTCAATAAAATAATTTATGGCAGTGTGAGTGTTCACTCATCTCTTCCAGGCAAAGAAAAACCAGGAAATTCTGTGGATCCTACACACACACTCATTCACCTTCTTCAACAGCAACTGGGAGATGATCAGGAGTGCAGCCGTCAAACTCACAGGTGTGGTCATCTCCACATTCCCTACTCAGTAACATCCTCTCTTTCCCATGTAGATTGGCTTTGAAGGGAAGCTCCACCACTACAAACATTAGTAAGACAGCGACAAAATAAAAAGAAGGCCAAAAAGGAACTCATTTTATGTCTTGCAACATCTTCCCTCAATGGAACCTATTTTATTTTGCAAAATGAAAATGTATAATCCCTTTTGACTTCCCAACACTTACTCTCCTCCAATCAGATCCTTCTCCTTACTGGACCCTCATTGTTTCTTCCAGTCTCCAAGTCTTTACTACAAGCCTGCTGTCCCTGCCTAACTGCCTTCCCCCTCCTCATTCCTTTACATAAACCATACTCAGTCTTCAAAGCTGAATTTAAGCTAAGAGCTTCAGCAGCAACATTACACAAGTGGAAAGAATGCTGGTGTGGGGACCAGCAGACCTTGGCTCTGCTATGTGATTCTGGACAATTCCCTTACCTTGTGTTATCTCTTTGTCCAATCTATAAGATAAAAGATGAAAATAAGGGAGTCTCTGAGGTTAGTTCTATTATGAAATTCTAACTCTTACCATGAAGACTGTTTCAACTAATATGGGCACAATCAATAGGCTCTATTGGACATCTTCGGACTGAGTTAAAAACCTAAGGATTTTTTATTGGGTCATGCATTGTAAACTTTTTGAAGACAAGGATTACAGTATATCTTACACTCCCTTGAAACATACCCTTGAAACCTTGAGAACAACTGGTACCCCCTGTGTGAGCTTTCCCAAGTATACCTTGGGTAAGTGAGTGACCAATTCCAAACACGGCACTCAAGACCTTATGGAGATCTCTTTCACATCATCCTTGGAGAAAGTCAGGCAGTTTGCTCATTTACTAATGTACTAAAGGTCATCTGCCTTCTGACTTGGTGCAGAGTCAGACCTGATCTACCTTTCGTGGCCTCTTCACCTAAAATGTAACTTTTTCTCCTATTGACTTTAGATGCCATTGTTCTCAATTTGACCAGCCAATATGTGGAGTTATTAGACAAAGAACAGCTGACCACACGTGAGTGCCAAACACCATTTCTGTCCAGTTTATTGATATATTCTCAGGGAAGGAGAAACTATTGCTGCTCTGAGTTCCACATTAACCCAGAAATTGAAATTCTTAGTATCTGGTGTTGTCTCTGACGCTCCCTGGACACTGGGGTTTCTCCAGAGCCTAAAGTACCTCCTACCTCCACCCCTTTGCAGGCATCATTCACAGCAGGCTATGGTTTTCCAATTGTCTGTAAATCTACTGATCACAAGAACAGGATCTTCTCTTCCCCTATTTCAAGGTTAATGTCGTTTCTCAACAAGTGGCTCCAAATGCTACTTTTTGGGGTAAATGTGAGCATCAGGGACTAAGCCCCCATGGGCTGATCCACAATGGTGAGACGTGTGGTACTGTGTATGTAGATGGGCCTTGACCTGTGTTGCCCTTCCTGCTGGATTCTGGCTTTCCTCATTCACTGAATTTTGCTATTCTTTCCCTTTCAGGGCTCCAAGCACTCCGGCAAGATCCTTGTATCAGTGTCCAGCGAGCAGCTGAAGCTTCCTTGCAGAACCTCCTGAGAAGGTGTAAAGAGATAAGCATCCCTCTGTGAACCATCAGGAAATAAACTGCTAGGCTTTTTCTAAAACTGACCCCTGTCTTCATCTAAAAACTCCTATCTTTGCAGCATCTTGAGGAAAGAGTTGACACCTAGAATGGGGAACTTGAAAGGGTGGTATATTCTTCACTCTGCAGAACCTCCCTGGTGACTTCTATTAATAGAAATAAACCCTGCAATCCACTTCAGGGATCACCTACAATTGGAGTGGTGACCACCATATAGTTTTGCACAGGTTAGCTCCTGTTTTAGTTATCTAGTGCTAGTGCTGCTGTAACAGAAATACCATAAGTGGATGATTTTAAAGAAAAGGAATTTGTTTTCTCACAGTTCAAGGGGCTAGAGTTCCAAACTCAGGACACCAGCTAAAGGGAAATGCTCTCTCTCTGTGTCTCTCTCTGTTGGCTCTGGGGGAAGACACTTGTCCGAACTTCTGTAACCCTGTCTTTCCCTTGTTCCTTGGCAATCTCCACGTGCCAATTGTCTTCACCCCATTTGTGCTTGCTTTTTTCTCTGCCTAATCTCCTTCTTTTATACTTCAAAATTGGTTAGGTTTAAGACACACCCTACACTAATATGGCCTCATTAATGTAATAAAACTCTATTCCCGAATGTGATTAATCCACAGGTATGCTGTTGCTGTTAGGTGCCATCAGGTCAGTTCTAACTCACAGCAGACCCAAGTACAACAGAACAAAACACAAACCAGTCCTATGCCATCCTCACAGTTGTTGTTATGCTTGAGCTATTGTTGCAGCCACTGTGTCAATCCATCTCATTGAAGGTCTTCCTCTTTTTCTCTGACCATCTACTTTACCAAGCAAGATGTCCTTCTCCAGGGATTGATGCCTCCTGAAAACTTGTCCAAAGTACGTGCGATGAAGTCTTACCATCCTGGCTTCTAAGGAGCATTCTGGCTGTACCTCTTCCAAGACAGATTTGTGTGTTCCTCTGACAGCCCATGGTATATTCAATATTCTTAGCTAACACCATAATTGAAAGGCATCAATTCTTCTTCAGTCTTCCTTATTCATTGTCCAGCTTTCGCATGTATATGAGGCGATTGAAAATACCATAGCTTGGGACAGGTGCAACTTGGTCCTCTGACATCTTTGCTTTTTAAAACTTTAAAGAGGTCTTTTGCAGCAGATTTGCCCAATGCAATATGTCATCTGATTTCTTGACCGCTGCTTCCCTGGGCATAGATTGTGAAACCAAGTAAAATAAAATTCTTGACAACTTCAGTATTTTCTCCATTTATCATGTCGTTGCTTATTGATCCAGTTGTGAGGACTTTTGTTTTTTTATGTTGAGGTGCAATTCATACTGAAGGCTGTAGTCTTGATCTTCATCAGTAAGTGCTTCAAGTCCTCTTCACTTTCAGCAAGCAAGGTTGTGTCATCTGCATATCGTAGGTTGTCAATGAGTCTTCTTCCAATCTTGATGCACTGTTCTTCATATAGTCCAGCTTCCTGGATTATTTGCTCAACATACAGATTAAGTATGATGAAAGGATATAACCCCGACACATACCTTTCCTGACTTTAAACCACGCAGTATCCGCTTGTTCCACTCAAACGATTAACTCTTGGTCTAGATACAGGTTCCGCATGAGCACAGTTAAGTGATCCGGAATTCCAGTTCTTCCCAATGTTATCCACAATTTGTTAGGATCCATACGGTGGAATGCCTTGGCATGGTCAATAAAATACAGGTAAACATCTTTCTGGTATTCTCTGCTTTCAGCCAGGATCCATCTGACATCAGCAATGATAGCCCATGTTCCATTTTCTCTTCTGAATCCATCCTGAATTTCTGGCAGTTTCCTGTCAATATACTGCCACAACCGCTTTTGAATGATTTTCAGAAAATTTTGCTTGTGTATAATATTAATGATATTTTTCAATAATTTCCACATCTGTTGGGTCACTTTTCTTTGAAATGGGCACAAATATGGATCTCAACAGTTGCTTGGCCAGGCAGCTGTCCTCCAAGTTTCTTGGCAGATTCGAGTGAGTAACTCCAGAACTGCATCCATTTGTTGAAACATCTCAACTGGTATTCCATCAATTCCTGAAACCTTGTTTTTCACCAACGCCTCAGCACATCTTGGACGTCTTTCTTCAGTACCATTTGTTCTTGATCACATGCTACCTCCTGAAATGATTAAATGTTGACCAATTCTTTTTGGTAGTGTCTCTGTGTATTCTTTCCATCTTCTTTTCATGCTTCCTGCATCATTCAATATTTTCCTTGTAGAATCCTTCAGTATTGCAAGTTGGGGCTTGAATTTTTTTCTTCAGGTCTTTCAGCTTGAGAAATGCTTAGCGTGTTCTACGGTTTTGGTTTTCTAACTCCAAGTCTTTGAAATCGTCTGTTCAGCTCTTTTACTTCATTTCTTCTGTTCACTTTATCTACTCAATGTTCTACAGCATGTTTCAGAGTCTCTTCTGACATCCACTTTGGTCTTTTCTGTCTTTTTAATCACCTCTTGCTTTCTTCATATATGATCCTTGATGTCATTCCAGTGCTCGTCTGGTCTTCAGTCATTAGTGTTGAATCCATTAGATCTATTCCTGAAATGGTCTCTAAATTCAGATGGGGTATAATGAAGGTCATACTTTGGCTCTCGTGGACTTGCTCTAATTTTCTCCAGCTTTAACTTGAATTTGCTTATGCATAATTGATGATCTGTTCCATAGTCAGTCCCTGGCGTTGTTCTGACTGATGATATTGAGCTTCTCATCATTTCTTTCCACAAATGTAGTCCACTTGATTCCTGTGTATTTCATGTGGCAAGATCCACTTATATAGCCCCTGTTTATGTTGTTGAAAAAAGGCAATTGCAATGAGGCCGTCATTAACCTTGAAAAGTTCTATCATGTGATCTCCAGCGTCATTTTTATTATCGAGGCCATATTTTCCAAATGCTGATCCTTCTTCTTTGTGTCTAACTTTTGCATTCCAATCACCAGTAATTATCAATGCATCTTGATTGCAAGTTTGACCAATTTCAGACTGCAGAGGTTGATAAAAAATATTCATTTTCCTCATCTTTGACCTTAGTGGTGGGTTTGTAAGTTTGAATTATAGTCCTATTAGCTGGTCTTCCTTTTAGGCGTACAGATATTATCCTATCACTGACAGCATTGTACTTCAGGATAGATCTTGAAATGTTCTTTTTGATAATGAATGCAATGCCATTCCTCTTCAGTCCCGGCATAGTAAACCATATGATCCATATATGATTGTCTGATTCAAAAAGGCCAATACCAGTCCATTTCAGCTCACTAATGCCTAGGATATCACTCTTTATGCATTCCATTTCATTTTTTGATGACTTTCAATTTTCCTAGAGTCATATTTTGTACCTTCATGTTCTGATTATTAATGAGTTGTTTGTAGCTGTTTCTTCTCATTTTCAGTCATGCCACAGCAAACAAATGAAGTTTCCGAAAGCTTGACTGCATCCTTGTCATTAAGGTTGCCTCTGTCTTGAGGAGGCAGCTCTTTTCCAGTCGTATTTTGAGTGCCTTCCAACCTGATTGATTCCTCTCCCAACACTATACCAGACAATGTTCCACAGGTATTCATAAGGTTTCCACTCATCAATTTTTTAGAAGTAGACTGTTAGTTCCTTCTTCCTGTTCTGTCTTAGTCTGGAAGTTCCACTGAAATCTGTCCACCATGGGTGACCCTGCCTGTGTTTGAAATATCAGTGGCAAAGCTTTCAGTATCACAGCAACACACAAGCCACTACATTATAACAAACTGACAGATGCTTGATTGTCCATGGGCATAGGGGTTAGGATTTTACAACACATATTTTTGAGGGACACAATTCAATCCATAACAGCCCGCTATCTTGGGGAGCTTAAATTTCAACAGATAGTAAAAAGTGACAGAACCTGAAACAATTTTGCTGCCACTGAAAAGAGGGCCACTGCTGGTTTTCACATTTCCCCTTTCCTCTAATATCTTTGTCAGTCTTGAATTACTACCTATGCTCTTCTCTTTCTAAAATGTAGTCTAAGGGTAAACTTTACCTGTCTTTCCTCTCTCAGGTTGTAATTTATGTGTCAAGACTATGTCAGGCGATTTTCTATAAAAGATCCTTGCTGACATTCTGTTAACTCTCATGACTTCTTTTCCATTTTTTTCTCTGAGCAATCCTGCCTTTAAATTCTGTCTGTGTGCACGCATGCATGCTCACATGCATCTGTCTGTGTGCATGCATCCATACATGTGCGTGTTAACCTTCTATAACACAACACTTTACTTTCTTACAAATCCCACTTGGAAGGTGGCATGTATGAAATTACGTACATAAAAGAAGTTTCTAACACAGAGCCTGACACTCACTTAACAGTAACACCATCATGATCCCTCATTAGCAACATTATTTAATTGATGTAGACCTTTACAATATCTTCACAAATTCCTATTACTTATATGCTAAACTCTTCATCCCCAAACTCTGTGAGGAAACATCTTTTGTTTCTACAGAACCTTCAGAGTATTGAACCAGCTCCCATAATATCCCCTCAATGATTCTTCCCTTCTGGTTTTCCTATCTCTTTATAGTATCCCCTCTCACATCAAATAGGGCTGACCTGTACAACCAATCAATAAGGAGCTCTCATGGTACAATGGTTAAGCACATGGCTGCTAGCCAAAAGGTTGGCAGTTTGAACCCACCAGCCACTCTGAGGGAGACAAGACCTGGCAATCTATTTCTGTAAAGATTTCAGCCTAGGAAACCTTATGGGACAGTTCTACTCTGTCCCATAGGGCCACTATGAATTGGAATTGACAGCACACAACACCAACAACATGCAACCACTATAATATTGCAGAAATGGCAGGGTGTGGTTTCCAAGGCAAGGTCATAAAAGATATTGTGCTCTCTTGAATCATTCACTTGTGGGAAGCCATCTGCCATGTTGTGAGGATATTCAAGCAACCTTATGGATAGGTCCATGTGGAGTGGAAGAAAAATGGATGCCTGCTGCTAACAGGAAGCATAAACTTACTAGGCATGTAAGTGAGGTATGTAGGAAATGGATCGTTGAGCACCAGTTAAGTGTCAAAATGATTGAAACTCCAGCTGACACCTTGACTGCAGTCTATGGTTGCAACATAAAACTTGAATTTCAGGTAAAATGAATATATTTTTAGTAGTCCCAGTTATTGCATAGGACATATCTATACCTAAAAATTATTTGTTGTTTATCTGAAATTCAAATCTAGTTAGGCATCTTGTATTTTTATTTGCTAAATCTGGCAATCTACTGTAATCTAACAAGATTTTCTGAGCCAGAACTATCAAGCTAAACCAAAAACCAAACTCATTGTCAACAAGTCGATTCCGACTCATAGGGACCCTGTAAGACAGAGTAGAACTGCCCTGCAGAGTTTCCAAGGAGCTTCTGATGGATTCAAACTGCCAGTGATTTGGTTAGCAGCTGCGGCACTTAACCACTACACCACCAAGGTTTCCCCATCAAGCTAAGCTACTCTCAAATTGCTGAACCTTGAAACTATATGAGATAATAAATTTTTGTTGTTTTAAACCACTAAGTTTTTAGTTAATTTGTTATGCACCCACAGGTAACTGTTACACAAAGGATCATGACCCCACCAAATTTCTGTGTTAAATGTATGTGTGGATTTTCTGAGTGGGTTAAATTCTCAATGGAGTGCAGCTATTCCCAAGTGTGACATATATGAAACAGAGCAAGAAAAAAGAAGGTAAGCAGTATGAGTTTAGTAGACTACTTAGGCAGGTTATATTAAGTCAAATGACTTTTTAGGTCAGCATTGTGCAATAGAGGAGGACTCAGTGGATAAGAGCTTGGCTGCTAACCAAAAGGTCAGCAGTTCCAAGCTGCCAGCTGCTCCTTGAAAAACCTATAGGGCAGTTCTACTCTGTCCTATAGGGTTGCCAAGAGTCAGAATCCACATGACAGCAACAGGAGTATCTGTGTGTGTCCAGTAGAACTTTCTGAGGTGGTGGAAATGTTCTATATCTGTACTGACCAATATAGGTAGCCACTAGACACAACTGAGCACTTGAAATGTGGCTAGTGCAAATCAGAACTTCAATATTTAATGTTAATTAAATTTAATTTTAATAGCTACGTGTGGCTAATGACCCACCAGATTGCACAGTTTCAGAGCATGGGACAAACAGAATTAAAATAATTTGCGTCAAGTCACTCTAGAACTAAAGAACATCCTCGGCATCAATATAAACTCACTGAGACAGGAGCTTGTCTAATAACTCATCATATATCCCCATCACCACTCCCTACTCATCCTAGCATCCAGCAAAGAGCTTTCTGATAGATCGGTTGATGGAGATTAAGTAGAATGGTCACATGAAACTCATATCACTACTGAAACTTCACCCGTCTAAACCCTAACGTTAAAAGGATTCACTCTGATAAGAATTTCCAAAACTCTTTTTATCATATCCTGGCTCTTACCACTTACTAGTCATGTGACTTGGGAAAATTATATAATCTCTCTGTACTTCCGTTTCCACAACTGTAAAATTAGGACATAATTATCTACTTCAGGGTGCTAAATTGAGGATTAAGTGAGTAATATGTAAATTACTTAGAAGCCTGGCACAGAATAAGTGTTTAATAAATTTTAACTGTGTAATATAAATAATAATATTAACAAATTTATCATCAAAATCACAAATATTAACGTAAACTCAGTGATTGATATGTAAAGCCAGCTGATTCTCCCCACCTTCCACCCCCATCTGGCCATAGTTCTGGCCGTGAATATTGCTGCCCTGCTTGGGAGGCTGAAGATGAGGCAATTCCTCTGTTCAGGAGATCTCAGTTCTGTACCTGGTACTCCTATCCTGGCTCCTTCGTAGTTACTGCCATACTCCATCCAAGCCTTCTTACTTGCTTTCATAACATACAGCATAAATCAGAGTCAGGCTTTGTGGCAGGAGAAATTTGGACTTCCATTCCCTCTCCATCGATAATTTCTTTTAACCTCCCCCCCGTGCCCCATCCACCACTATTCCCTCTCAGAGAGTCACCAACAATTCTCCTTAATGCCTCTTTCTACTGTGTCCTCCAAGGGCACTCTACGGTTTATCTCTATGGTTCAAACACAGCCATGTTGATCCAAGTGAGAAAGACTCTCAAGAGTCTCAGGAATTAGAGAAGAAACGCATGTTAAAGTAATCTTGAAGAAAATATTTACCAGTTGCCGTTGAGTTGACGCTGACTCACGGCAACCCCGTGTGTGTCAGAGTAGAACTGTGCTCTGTAGGGTTTTCAATGACTGATTTTTCAAAAGTAATCATACGCCTTTCTTCTGAGGTGCCCCTGGATGGACTTGAGCCTCCAATCTTTTGGTTACCAACCAAGCCTGGTAACCATTCTCACCATGCAGGGACTACTGAAGACAATATAGATTCTTTTTAATCTCGTTCCTGTTGCTTGCCTCATTACTATGTGCACGTTTAATCATTTTTTTGAGCCACGTTTACTGTAGGGTGGAGATTTTGTAACATTCACTCACTGCCTAATGGGCTAGCTCTGCTTTGGAGGACTCTGAATCACATTATGTTGCAATTCAGTACTCTGTCCTTTAATCTAACAGTGAGAACCAGTGTTTTGCTGGTAAATCATAGTTGTTTGGCTTGGCTGACCATGCTACAAAGAGGGGAACAAAGATCACAGATGGGAAGGAAGAAATAGGCTGCCAGATCAAGAAGCCAGAGGCATTGCTGACCTGGAATTGTCCATACACTGCCATCATTTCAAAGGACAAAATGCAAGAAGAGACAATGATGTATACTTTAAAAGAATCAAGAAAATAACCAAAAGAACAGTGTTTGTTTTCTCAACAGACTCTGAGATTAGAGTAAAAATTCTCTAATAGTATTTTATTACCTGATTTCGTCTCCAGCCTCGCCATTATCCTTCAGGTTATTGAAGTACAGAATGAGAGATCACATGGACAATCAGACTTCATAGGAACCTGTGATAATCAGGAGGCTTTGGTCCAGGCCCCTGTCAGACAAAAACTCACTGACGAGGAATTGCATATAATTATAACCTGAAAACTCTCATTTCTTGGAGTTTCTCTTTCTTACTCATTCATCAGAGATATCCCTTAAACCAGGACAGTAGAAATCATGACAGAGTCAAGAGAAACACAATGAAGGAACAGTGAGGTCCATTACAAAAATATGTGTGTGTGTATATGTGTCTAAGCATATATATAAATTCTCCAAGGCCTGAAAAATGATATTTGCTTCCTACCTCTGCTTTGTCAAACTTGATCCAACAAAACATTCTTACTTGTTCGTATTCCTTCTGGACAAACTGTTCTGCATTTTGTTTATTGAATTATGTGGTTATACTGAAAGCAAGATCAATTTGAATACAATTTTCCAAATATACGTGAGTCACAACTTCCTTTTCAATTACAGAGCCACTGAAAAGTACAAGATAAGAACTCCTTCCTTTACATTGCCCACCACTTCCTCCAAATCTTCTCAGAGGTAAATCCTAAGGATTAAATTGGCCTATCCTCTAACAGTTTCTTGTCTTCACAGCGGTCACAAAAAAGGCTCTGTCTTGGAGATGGAGAGCCTGGAGAACTGCTTATTAGCCTACAGGACAGATTAACCAGGCCATTTTGAATTTTGCATAGAGGGTAGAGGAGAGTTAGAACCCATCTTTACCTCTTTCCCAGTATCATAAGATCATTAATTACCCCACATCCCAACTTGAGAGGCCCTGCTCAAGGTTGATATTGACATCATGAGAATGCGCCAGAACCGTGGGTAGGGGCAGATGAGTCTTGTGCTCAAGGCTCCTGAGATGGCAGTTTTCCTGTCTGTTACATTCTATAAAGGATAGAATGGAGCCCCATCTGACTACAGCAGAAAGGTTATATCAGGAGATAAAGATGGCTAACGAGCAGAGGGCCAAATATTGAGAGATGAATTACACTTTATCCAGAAGACATTAACATTAGGTAGGCAAAAAGAATGTCTTTTTTTTTCTTTTTAAGTAAGGAGAAGAGCAATGTCTTCCTACTTTATCAAAAGAAATGTTGAAACAGCAAATGTTTTGTTACATAATACATTTACTGCAGTGATGAAATGAAATGGATGAACGGACACCAGAAAAAAATGTAATTCTGTTCTTGGTCAAACTAATATATCAAACATTTGTTATAAGCAGCTGTTGTTTGCAAGGAAGGTTCTTGATTCATTTCAAGTAAAATATTTGTAGAAATTTAATTTCTTTGGTTTTGTCTGTTGAGTCAGGTCATTCTGTGGCCTTGTCCTCTCTCATATAATGCCGTCCATATTCTTAATGACGGTGGCAAATGAAGTGGCAATACTACTTCAAAGCTGTATTAGAAGTTTCAGAAATGTTTGGAAAAGTAAAAAAATATTTGATTTTCACATGAGTACATTCATGGCTACGTCCTCTTAACATTTCCTCTGTGTTCTTTTTTAATTTTTTATTATGCTTTAGGTGAAAGTTTACAGCTCAAATTAATTTCTCAGACAAAAAGTTCCTGCACACATTGTTATGTGACCCTAGCTACTCCCTCTGTAATGTGATGCACAATCCCCCTTTCCACCCCAGGTTTTCCATGTCCATTCAACCAGCCCCTATCCCTTTCTGCCTTTTCATCCTGCCTCCAGACAGGAGCTGCCCGTTTAGTCTCATGTATCTGCTTGAACTAAGAAGCACGTTCTTCACGAGTATTATTTTATAGTCCAGTCTAATCTTTGTCTGAAGAGTCAGCTTCAGACAATGGATGTTTCTACCCATTACTACCTCCTGGTTTTCTGAAATTATCAGTTAAGAGCAGTTAGGGTGCAAATAAATGGCTGGATTTCCAGGTGGTTATACAACAAACATTAAATCGGCCCATAGCCCAAAGGCGCCATTCTTTTCTTTAATTGTGCTTTAAGTGAAAGTTTACAGCTCAAGTTAGTTTCTCATACAAAAATTTATACACACATTGTTATATGACCCTAGTTGCTCTCTCTGTAATGTGACAGCACGCTCCTCCTTTGACCCTGGATTTCCATGTCCATTCAACCAGCTCCTATCCCTTTCTGCCTTCTCATCTTGCCTCCAGACAGGAGCTGCCCATCTAGCCTCCTGTATCTACTTGAACTAAGGAGCACACTCTTCACGAGTATTATTTTATGTTTTATAGTCTAATCTAATCTTTGCCTGAAGAGTCAGCTTTGGGCATGTGGTAGTCCTGGGTTAACAAAGAGTCCAGGGGACATGTCTTCTGGAGTTCTTCTAGTCTCAGTCAGACCATTAAATCTGGTCTTTTTATGTGAATTTGAGTTCTGCAACCTATTTTTCTCCTGCTCCATTGGGGACTTTCTGTTGTGTTCCCTGTCAGGGCCATCATTAGTGGTAGCCGGGCACCAGCTAGTTCTTCTGGTCTCAGGCTGATGGAGTCTCTGGTTTATGTGGGCCTTTTTTCTCTTTAGCTAATATTTTCCTTGTGTCTTTGGTGTTCTTCATTTTCCTTTGCTCCAGGTGAGTTGGGACCAAAAGCTCCTTGCAAGCTTTTAAGACCCCAGACCCCACTCACCAAAGTGGCAAAAAGAACGCCTTGATCAAGGTAGTGAAATGGTGAAATCAGGACTTTAGGATGTGACTAACAGAGTAGATAAACTAGTAAATCTGATATGTAATGGGCTTGTGGACTAAGGAAATACATAAGAAAAAAAAACAAAAGAGAATATTGCCTGGAAGATTGAAAGGGGTGAGTCAAAGAAGACTCTGAAGGCTTAAACTTTTATGACCAAGAGAACAACTGAGTGTTGAGAGAAAGAATTTAGTTAGGATGAAAGAGGATGAGCTTAGAATTTTAACTGTCTCCAATTAGTGCATTGCCAATATTGTTTTGGTTACTTTCTTGCTTCTTTTTAAATAAAGTATACTTTACACTACGGTGATTACAACCAAAAAACCAAGCCCATTGCCTATCCAGTCAATTCCGACTCACAGGGACCCTACTGGACAGAGTAGAACTGCCCCATAGGGTTTCCAAGGAGTGGCTGATGGATTCAAACCGTCAACTTTTCAGTTAATGAACACTTAACCACTGCACCACCAGGGCCCGTTGATTACAAGTATATAAAAATAATAAATTGATGATTGAAATGATTTTGGCTACTGCAAATATGCTGATAATTCCTCAGACTTTATCTCCCACCCAGATCTCTCCTGAATCCCAGGCCTACCTTTCTATTTTCCTTTCCTTACAGCACATCTCCATTTAGATGTCTCAAGCTATATCAATCATAAAATGTCCAGACACTGAACACATCATCTTCACTCTTATGAATTGAATTGTGTCCTCCAAAAATATCTGCTGTAAATCCTAACCTCTATGCCTGTAGCTATAATCCCATTTGAGATTGGGCTGTCTTTCTTACGTTAATGAGACAGAATTAGTATGGGATGTGTCTTGAATCAATCTCTTCTGAGATATAAAGAAATCAAACACAAGCTAGCAAGCAGAGATGGAGTAAGATAGATTCCAAGACACTTGGAGATCTCCAAGGGACCGGGAAGCAGAAGCTGAAGAGACAAAGATCTTCCTCAGAGCCAATAGAGAAAGCTTTCCCCTAGAGCCTGCACTCTGAATTCAGACTTCCGGCCTCCTCAACTATGAGAAAATATTCTGTTTGTTAAAGACACTCACTTGTGGTATTTCTTTTATAGCAGCACTAGATAACCAAACCCCTATATCTGCATTCTCTAGCTCTGTCCTATCATCTGTAAGCTCAGTTCCAAACCTAGAGCCCAGGAAGTGAGCCACCACACTCCCCACCTTCGCATCAACTATGTTTAAGTCATCAAGCCTTTCCTTAGGAAACCGTGGTGGTGTAGTGGTTAAGAGCTATGGCTGCTAACCAAAAGGTCGGCAGTTTGAATCCACTGTATGGAGCAGTTCTACTCTGTCCTATAGGGTTGCGATGAATCAGAATCAACTTGACGGCAACAGGTTTTTTTTTGTTTTGGTTTTGGTTTTTTTGGTTTTTTCAACCCCTCACACCCTCCTCTTCATCTCACCTTAGCTGGGGCGTTTACTATCATTTGCTTGGATTACTGAAGAAGCCTCCTAACTGGATTGGTATGCCTCTTCTTCTAGTGTTGCTTCCTCCAATTGCGACCAGATTGATTTTATGTTTTTAAACGAAATTCTGAAAACGATCTTCCCTCCATACTTACATACATTTAGTGGTTCTCCATTGCCTTCATGATAAAATGCAAACTACTGAGCTTAGCCTGATGGGTACCCATACCCAGTAGGCCTATCCATTTCACTGAGTACGTGTCCACCCTTGTTTCTCACCTTTCTCAAAACTGTCCCCTTGCAACCTATCTCCAGAGTACCAAACTACTTAACATTCCCCAAAAGGCTGCAAAAATGTCTTAAGCATACATCTTATTGTTACTAAGTGAAAAAGATTCAAGCAGAGTTAATAGTTTAAAAAAGAGGAAAAAAATGCCAAAGTAATCACTTGAAGACCAAAGAAAAAGAGGGCTGACAACAGAAGAAAGGAAAAAGAGAAAGAAAAGGGGAAAAAAGAGGAAGAGGAGGAGAAATGTTTAGGCTATAATAAAGGTGAAGTTGTCATTACACCTTCATTTTACAGGGCAATAACCTCCATTAACTTGAAATATGAATAGCCTGGTGAAATGAAGCAACTCCATTTCCTAAGATGGGAGTTTAGTCCACAAACTGCAAAGGCATGGAAACAAGAAATGCCCTTCATCCTGATCAGGAGGGGAAAAATGCAGGAGAGAATTTCAAATTCTCATGGAATCCAGGCTTTCTGGATCTATGGAGGCTAGATGAACCCCCAAAACTACTGCCATGAGATAATCTTTAAACCTTAAACCAAAAACATCCCCTGAAGAATTCTGAAAACCAAACAACAGCTTAGCTTAACTAGTAAAGAATGTCTGCCTTGAGCATTATGCTCTTTCAAGATCTACCTATATGGGATCAAATTGACAACAGCAACTGGAATGATTAGATAGGAAACTTAGGGGGCAGTTGAGTTTATGTTAATTGAGGAGGAACAACTCAGAAAAAGAGTGTGAAAATGCACAACTTGAAGAATGTAATCAATGTCATTGAATGGTACATGTAGAAACTTGTTGAATTGGTGTGTGCTTTTCTGTGTTTATCCTCAACAACAACTACAAAATAAGTAAAATTAAACAAAGAAATGACCTCAGTCATTTGCATGCACTTTTGGGAAACAGACTCCCAATTAATCCATATTTGGACTTGAATGAGAAACTCTTTTAAATGCTATGTAAGAAACTTCTGCCTTCAGCCATAATAGAGTAACAGAGACTGGCAAGACACAACTCAATCATAGTATTGACAGGTCTATCGTTGTTAGCTGCTGTCTTAGTTTCTTAGTGCTGCTATAACAGAAATAGCATGCGTGAGTGGTTTTAAAGAATAGAAATTTAATTTCTCATAGTTTAGGAGGTTAGAAATTCGAATTTAGGGCACTGGGTTTAGGGGAAGATTTTTATCTCTTTTCAGCTTCTGATGCTTGGTTCCTTGGCGATCTTCGTGTGGCATCTATCTTCCTGGTCTGTGCTTGCTTGCTTCTGTGCCTACTCTGCTCCTTTTATATCTCTAAAGTGATTGGCTTAAAACACATCCTACACTGATATGGCCTCATCAACATAACAAAGAAAACCCTATTCCAATTGGGGTTACATCCACAGGTATAGAGGTAAGGATTTACAACACATATTTTGGGAGGACACAATTCAATACAGAACAGGTGTCATCCAGTCAGTTCCAATTCATGGAGACCCCATGTACATGTGCTGAGTAGAACCGCTCCATATGGTTTTCAAGCCTGTGACCTTTCGGAAGCAGATCAACAGGCCTGTCACACCAGGCTCCTTTGGGTGGGTCCAAACCTCCAACCTTTCAACTAGTAGTTGAGTGTTTAACTATTTGTGCCACCCAGGGACTCCACGGGTCTACAGGACAGTAAAGGGACCAGTACTACAGTGAAGCAAGATAAGCACTATCCTGGGAAGCAAAACATCCATTTCCAGGACTAGGCCTTCGATTAACTCACCATGTGACTGACTGGACCAGTGACTGTAAAATGGAGATTTTATTTAGCATCTACAGCCAGCGTACTGGACAATGGGTGATATAGAACCATACAAAACAAAGTCTCTCCTCTCATCAGTTCAGAGGTGGGTTTTGGGCCCGGAACTCCTCAAAGATGCCTTTCCCTCACACTTTTAACTCTTTAGTCACTATTGGTTTAACGGTATACCAGCCACTTTTTATGACTTTGTAGGTAGTGTGTTGTTCAGGTTCTCGGGCATTTAGTGTCCAGGTGGGTCCCTTTTGAAACGCATGAAGCTCAGCAGAGCAGAGTTGGAGCCTCATCGTTGTGTAGGTTATTAGGTGATGCTTCCTGAACGTGTTAGTTTTGTAAACATTTGCCTTTTTTTCCTTTACTTCTGTGAGATAAGGCTTGCAAGCATGATTATGGTTTTCCTGTGTGATAGGGAGCCCTGATGCATTTGTTTTGGTTTTTCTGTGTCATATCTGGAAAACCAGAGGCTCCCCATGTAACCTAATGGAAAGGCATCTGCAATAAATTCTCTGCTTAGTTTTTACTGCTATATTGTCACACCACAGATCAGTCGCACTAGGATGCCACTAGCCTTAATGGAGGCTTGTATTACCAGATCATATTTCTCAAAATCCGTATATTACCAACCAAAACTTTAAACACACTCAATTAGCAAGCATCCATTCCAATACTAAAAACACATGCAATCAAAAAAAAAAGTTTTTTAATAAAATTTGGTAACAAAAAGAATCTGTGCACCATGTTCACACTAAATGAACAATCGTTAGTTTATTCTGAGACTCAGTATACTCCAGAAGGCTCATGATCATCATACCAAAGCTATTTAATTCTCTAGGGCCATCCAGTGCATGAGCCTGCCCATGTTTTCCATCACACCTGACTTGAAGAGTTCTCAGTGCACACTGATCTGTGCAGAGTTTCTGGACATAACTCAGTTGTGGTTCCTTGACACTGTCATAAAGCACGTTTGGTTTTTATGTTGTCTGGTGATATGCTAATCCTGAGCCTTTTGTGTAAATCACTTTCTCTTGAAAATGTCAGGAAAAATTTTCCCTCGATGAGCAAATTCCATTTCACTATTACAGAAAATTCCTTTGACTTCTCTGTGTTCCCAGCTGAATTGATCAGCTTACTTTTATTTCATGAGTGCCCACATTGGCATTGTTTATGATATAGGCTTCCAGGAAATGCCGCCCTGTCTTGGACATCACTGATCTGTCGTGCACCTAAGGCTCCTCTCCTGGAACACAGGACAAGTCCCCTCTCCTAGGAATGCCTGGGAATAACAGTGATAACAGAGCGGTTCTTCATGTTTGTCCTTTTACAGGAAATTGTCCTCAGCCTGTGAATCAAAAAGAACACTTTAATGTTCTTTCATCTCCTGTCCACTTCCACCCCACCTCTTCTGAAGTAATGACAGCCTTCCCATCGGGTCTTGTTAACCCTTAGCTGAAAAGGCAAATTTCCTAAGTGATTGATGCTCTGAGTGTAAGTCTGAAGCCTTGCCTTTAGAGCCTGAGGGGAATAAATAAAAAGACAAATTGTAGGTGCTTTGGTTGCCACAGCAGGGGTTCCTATCATGCCATCAGCTTTCTTATCCCCAAATGTGTGAACTGCCTGAAAGACCAAAGTAATTGAAAGGCATGCATAAACCTCTCTGGTTTCTCAGATATTAGCAGAAATTGCCTCCTACCGCGATTGCTTTCTGGCTGAATGTTCTGAAAGGGAAACATTTCATTCCTGGTACAAGTATTGACTACACTTTAACTGGTTTGCTGAGGACAAAAAAAATCCCAGGGGACTGGTAGCTAGGAGGACTAATGTGGCTGCTCTGTTCTGCCAATACCCGACTAAGAATGGTTTCTGTCTGTTTCTGTGTCTCTGTGTCTGTCTGTCTGTCTCTCTCTCTCGCTCTCTCTCTGTCTACCCCTCTACGCCCACTCCCATTCAAAAGAGGGAAAGAGAAGCAGGGGATGTACCTTAACACCCATTTCAACTGTACCCAAAGGATGCAGACTCTTAGTTTATTTCAAGCTTCTGACGAATCCCTTTGCTAGCTATTATGCGGGTCCCGCAAATAATTCAAATGCCTATGATGGATTGTTATGGATTGAACTGTGTCCCCCAAAAATGCATGTTCAATTTAGCTAGGCCATGATTTCCACTATTGAGTGATTGTCCACCATTTTGTCATCCGATGTGATTTTCCTACGTCTTGTAAATCCTACCTCTGTGATGTTAACGAGGCAGAATTAGAGGCAGTTTTTTTTTTTTTATGTTAATAAGGCAGGACTCAATCTACAAGATTGTGTCCTAAGTCAATCTCTTTTGAGATATAAAAGAGAGACAGGGGGCCTCATACCACCAATAAAGAAGTACTGGGAGCATAGCGTGTCCTTTGGACCCAGGGTCCCCGCACTGAGAAGCTCTTTGACTGGGGGAGGATTGAGGACAAGGACCTTCCTCCAGAGCTGACAGAGAAAGAAAGACTTCCCCTGGAGCTGGGCCCTGAATTCAGACTTCTAGCCTACTAGACTGTGAGAGAATAAATTTCTCTTTGTTAAAGCCGTCCTCTTGTGGTATTTCTGTTACAGCAGCACTAGATAATTAAGACATGGATGCATATGTGCTAGAGTATGTGAGGATAAGAAACTTAGGTAGGAACAGAAGAATATAGAGAACAAAGTATAGGAATCAATAATACTGAATAGTATACATACTTGATTTTAATCAAAAGGAAAAGTCATCTATATTAATAGGAAAACAGCTAGCTGTTTCAGGGGATGATAGGAAAACCAGCTGCCCAGAACTGTTGCCTTGGGCAGCTACTCAGTAACTGGACAGGGAAACCACAGTCCCATGTTAAGCTGAGATGGGGCATGGACTCACCAGCTGAGAGGGGAAGCCAGTTAACAGGCTAGTTGCCAGGTGACTCAGGAGAGTCCCAGGGGCCATTTGTCAGATAGTCCTGCTTGCCGTTCTGCATTCCACCACGCCCCACCTCAACGTCAATAACCTTCCCTCTGCTTCAACGGGATTCGCAGTGTCTTGGACTGTTGGTGGGGATGGGGAGGTTGAACACAGAGCAGCTTGGATGGGGCTCTCCAAATCTTAGGGCATTGATGAGCAGAACTTCTGCTGATCAATTATTAGGAAATGTGTGCAGAATCACAAGAAGATCCTCCAAAATGCAATTGGAAGCCCTGCCAAAGTGGCTGCTCTACCCAGTGACTTGCAGTCCCACTTAAATGGTTAGCAATTGTCTGCAGGACCTGGCTTGCCTTCCACCTAGCTCCCGGAAGTAAATGATGGCTAATGCACTAGCCAATTCCCTTTTCTTCCTTTTTGTCTGTTTCAGACTTTAATCCCAGCACTGCTTCTTGCCTTCTTCTCCAAGGCTGGGTCCCATCCTAGCCCACGTGACACTCGCCTGGCCTGAGGCAGTACCAGCTGCCATGGAGTCCATTCTGAGTCACGAAGACCCCATGCTTGTCAGAGTAGGACTGTGCTCCATAAGGTTTTCAATGGCTGATTTTTTAGAAGTAGCCAGGTCTTTCTTCTAAGACACCTCTAAGTGGACACAAACCACCATCATTTTGGTTAGCAGGCAAGCACATTAACCATTTGGACCACCTAGGGACTCCAGAGGAAGGTTGCCATCGAGTAGATTCTGACTCATAGCGACTTTAAATGACAGAGTAGAACTGCCCCATAGGGTTTCCAAGGAGCGCCTGGTGGATTTGAACTGCTGACCTTTTAGTTAGCAGCCATAGTTCTTAACTGCTATGCCACCAGGGTTTCCAGAGGAAGGTTAGGTGGGGGAAATCTCACATTCCCTCTATTCTTGGTCCAGCCTATTTTCATGGCATAAGCCATACCCTCAACTTTTCTCAAACCCTTCTCTTTAGAAAATGCTTACTTATTTTGGAAGTTTTTAAACATTTCTAAAATTTTAAATTGGAAGATACTTTCTTCCTGCAGACCTGCTGAAACAATCCTAATTCTCCAATAGACAACAGGAATGTTTCCCTCTGACTCAAGGAAAGTTTGAGTACAAGAATGTCCAGAAAAGAAGAAAAAAGCCCCCAAATTAGTATTTCAAGAGAGGATTTCTCTACAACCACATTCACTGCTCTCTCCGTCCCCACCAACTAGGAACCCTTGGCTGTCGTTAGCTGCTGTGGAGGCGGCTCTAACTCATGGTGACCTTATGTGTAACAGAACAAAATGTCGCCCATTCTTGTGCCATCTTCATGATTATTGGTACGTTCGAGTGCATCATTGCATTAATCTTCTACTTCTCTAATTCTGCTGAAAATGCTTTCTCAAATCTCTTGTCTCAGGGTCTGCATCTGGGCCTGGGATTTTTAAATCTAGCCCTCTCCCCAGGGTAAGTGCAAATGGTTAAGTGCTCAATTACCAACCAGAAGGTTAGCAGTTCAAACCCACTCAGAGGTGCCTTCTGAAGAAAGACCTGGCAATCTGCTTTGAAAAGATCATGGTCTTGAAAACTCTAGAGCCAGGGATAGATTACCCAATAAGCAAGTTATGCACAGGCTTACTTGTGCCTACTTATTTATCTGTAGTGCACAATTTCACCTGTTTTTCAAAGATGTGGTGATAACCCATGTGAAAACTTGTTCCCTGTTCACTGCAGATTAGTAAGTAAACACAAGTAAGCCCGTGCATACCTTGCTTAATGTAAACCCGTGCATACCTTGTTTACTGGTTAATCCAACCCTGTGTGGAGAAGTTCCACTCGGCAACGTGTAGGGTCAGAATGATCAAATTCAGCTCAATGACAACCGGCTGGTTACCCAGGGAATAAATTAGTTCCACAATACCTCTGACAAACGCGATTGGCTTCAATTAAACCTTGTCTGATATTATGAAGTTTTCCTTCAGTTTAAACCTGTTTCGACTCTGGGTCTTTGTAATTTTCACATATTATATCTGAATCTTCTCTCCATGGACAATTTGATTAAAAAAAAAAAAAGCTGAACCTGGATCAGACATAAGACTTCAGGGAAGAGCACAGTAACCCTTCCTCATGGTAAGAATCTCTAAACAGAAACATAAGAAAAATCCAAAATATTCCAAAAAATAGTATCTTCAAGGAGTTTTTTAATCACTGCCATTATAACTGAAGTTTTGCTAAAGTGTATTTATCAGTAAAAGAAAAATACAGTGATATTAGTTGTATATAACAGCACATTTCAAACTGCATTTAAACCCACTCATTTCACCTCCCACAGTTGCTTTGTTGTTTTGATGAGAGAAGAATAAGGAATAAATAGAAGGCCAACGCTTCATACTAACCTACCTGGTTATCCTCTGAAAAATCTAGGAGTGTATCTGAATTAGGGAAAACTGTCCTCTCAAATATGCAGTCACACTCAGTAGCTAGGTAAGAACTGATGCTTCCATCAAAAAACAAAAAAGGTCAAACCACAGGTCTCATGTTGGACACATATTAAAGGAAAAGCCCCAAAGACTGAATGGTATTTATTCTCAGACCAGAAGGCAGATGGCACCGTTACCACAGCGTGACAGTTAAGTGTTTCAGTCTCCTGACAAGAATAGGACCTGCGACCCCTCCATGCAGTGCTTGATTCAATAAGGCGAATTGTGAGATTACTACTTGGGATGGACGGAAATCATGGCATCTGGCTTTTTTCATCCAATGTCTGCTTTGAATGTGGTTTCATTCAGGGAAGCCAACCCCTGTAATCAGGCAATCGTGTTCTTTCTTTTTTTCCTAATCAATTTGTAGAGTGTGTTCTGGCCCAGGGGCTGGGTCGATTACACTTAATAGAATCATAGGGCTGAATGGAACATTCCGGTTTCTCTACTGTAATTGTCTAATTCCACAGATAAAAAAAAAAAAAATAAAGTCCAGAGAAGTTAGCAATTTTTTCCAAGAACACACAGACAGTTCATGCAAAGGTGAGTCCTGACGTTAAAAAACAGAAAGAAAAAATTTAAAAAAAAGAGTATCTGGATTCGGGTTTGGGAGAGCAAAGAGCTGTGCTTATTACACACATGGCTGGAAGCTGAGCAGCAGAATGCACCTTGTGCTGGGAAGGTTGTCTGAAAGTAAAAGGTCACGCGCATGCTTGAATCCGGCCACAGCTGGCTGCTGGCTTCTGAGCAAGGCCACAAGCAGCCTGCTGGGTTTACGCCGCGCAGGGCATGATGCTGGTGATGGAGACACTCTGGCCCCGGCACCTCAGCGCCCCAGCCTCACACTCCGTCATCGTCTGCTCCTGGCCGTTCACGTCCACACAAACGCTAAACCCTTCTGCCTCGCACTCCGAAGCTTCTCGGCAGACACATTTGCTCAGCTGAGCTGGAAAAATACGAGAGGGTTAATGGCACATCGTGGAGGTGTGGGAGTGAAACACACCACCTCCAAAGTAACCGTTTGGTGACTAAAGAGCTGCAGAAGCTCCCGCCTCTAGCAATATAATAAACTACCCCTGGAAAAGCAGTAGGACCAGGAAATTGAGGCTTTTTCTTGAATGTAAATCTTTATGGAAGCAGATTACCAGGGCTTTCTTCCGTGGTGCATCTGGGTGGATTCAAATAGCTAGCCTTTCAGTTAGCAGTCAAGCGCAAACTGTTTACGCCACGCAGGGACCCTTTCCAGGACAGAGAGAGAGAGATAAGAAAATAGTTAAACTTGCTTTGAGAGAGAGGGTATGAAAGTGCAAAAGGTTACACACACCAGAAAAGCAAACCAGAAATGAGTGGGGGTACACATTTGGAATACGCCAGCCAGATGTCTCCAAAAGGAGAGTAACAAGGTCAGCCAGATGACTATGGCGACTGCCAAACCCAAGAGACCCAGGTGTGGCTAGAGTTATGTATGTCATCATCAGTGCTGCAAACCACAACAGGAGTGAGGGGAAAGGGGGCCAGCGAATACAGGCCAGGAGAGGGAGGGTCTGAAGAGCTAGCAGAGAACTTAAGGACCACACAGTCCAGCTCCCAAATTTACAGACAGGGAAACCAAGGGTAGTGACTTGGCTGTAGCAATCCAGACCTTTCCTTTTCATATTGCCACAGTTGCTTATAATGTCTCACTGTTGTTGTGTGCTGTTGAGTTGATCCCAACTTACAGCAACCCATGTGAAGACTAGAATTGCCCCATAGAGTTTTCTTCGTCATAATCTGTACTACAGATCAGCAGGTCTTCCTTCCTCCCATGGAGCTGCTGGGTAGGTGCATGTAATGTGTGACTTGAGCACTTAAGCTAAGCTATAAACAATTTTTTTTATAAACAATTTAAAACTGACAAACAACTTTTTTGTCACAGATTCTTTTTAATATTACATTTAGCTACCTGGTTATAGACACCTGCTTGGCTGTTACATGGCATGGCATAGCCCTTAGTTTACCTATGTTAAGACACCCCAGTGTGCATCCCTGATCATGAACATACGACTCAAGTTATCTTGTTGCAATGGGAGCTAACCTCCCCTCACCGGACTCTGATCATGCCAGACCAGAGGGACTAAACCACACAAAAACCCGACCTCTTTGTTCTTGGAATGAGAGCTAGGCAGAGGCAGGATCACACTCGAATCTCTGACCCTCTCTAAAGGCTAACACTTTGCCAGAAGCCCTGCCAAAGACACTGCACACCACCCCAGCTATGAGGAACCGCCACTACAGACGAACTTCTGGTCAAGCCTTCCTCCTGAGACCACTCATCAAAGGTAAATGCCAGAAGGCTGAGGAAGATTTGGGCTTTAGTCGCTGGCGTAACTTTACCCTATCCTGATTCTCCATGTCTAAATGTTATGTCTTGGGGTCTTACCTGTGTGCTGTGCCATGACCGTGTTGCAGTAAACTAAATGAGTTTATGCATGACAAACCTGAGCATTTCTCCATTTATTTTAAAATGAAATCCCCAGGAGACACAGGATAGCCAGAACAGTGGGAGGTGTGCCATGCCTTCTTCGAGATCATTGTAGGAGCTACTTGGCCATAGCATTAGCAAATATTAAATCACAACATGAGAAAGTAATTCTTTTTCTATTCTCTTCAAATCCTGATTACCTCTTGGAGAAAGTGTCACTTTGGTGCTAGTATGCTTTTAACACTCCTCTAACACTTGCTAAACTCCCTTTAACACAAAGAAAAAGCATCCTTCAAACTCAGAGTTCTGCCAGCTGCAGTATGTGGCTAGAATCTAAAACCCTTCTTGTTTCATGGCACTTACCTAGTGTTTATGGCACAGTGGTTAAGTGCTTGGCTGCTAACTGAAAGGTTGGCAGTTCCAACCCACCGCAGCCTCTCCTGGGAGAAAGGTCTGGTGATCTGATTCCATAAAGATCACAGACTAGAAAACCTTATGGGGCAGTTCCACTCTGTCACAGAGGGTCACTGTGAGTTGAAAGGACTTCATGCACCTAACAACAACAGTATTTACGGCAAGAAATACTGGCCTTCCTTTTAAGGAAGTGACATAAAATTTCTTTTAAAAATATAAAGTTATATTCCTTAAAAAGTCTATTTAAAATGGAAAATGAGTACACACATAATATGGATAATAGAAGGACACAGTAAGAATCATGGTGGTGGGACAGGAATCACAGAAGCTTGGTAAGACATTCAGGCCATCAGAGATCGGTTCTTGTCCTCTTAGGAACCTGATCTGCACCCTCCCCAGGGACTGGAGTGGGGAAGGACAGGTCACTCTCAGACCAGTAGATCCTCTGGGATCTACTTTGATACACTGCTAAACTAGAAATAATAATAGTTTTTCAAATCTCAGTATTATTACTTTAACATTTTTAGAGTTAAAACACAAAACGTTCTTACCATCACAGCTTTCCCATAGTGAACACGCACCACAAGCTTTCTCGGTTGCAGCAGGCAGAGTACAGCTCTCCCTGCCGGCAAGGGTGTAATTTCTACCCCGACAGGCAAGAACATGCATCTTGCAAACCGTCAGAGACAGGGTTCTTTTACTTCTCTCATCTTGAGCACATACGTCCAAGGAGGATCTGAAAAGAATTTTTTAAAAATTACATTACAGGTAGTCCCTGACTTCAAATGGGGCTCCATTCCAACGACTCAGTCCTAAATGGTTCTAACATCAGTTTTAGTTTTCATTATTATTGCCTTTTATCATCAGTATCTTTATAAACCTGATCATTGTCTTTAGGGGTTGGAAACATTACATATAAACTTACAGATATGATGTTGTTGTTGTCATCACCATTAGGTGCCATCGAGTCAGTTCTGACTCATAGCGACCCCACGTACAACAAAATGAAACACTGCCCGGACCTGCACCATCCTCAAAATCATTGTTGTGCTTGAGTCAATGGACTCTGTTGCAGCCCCTGTATCAATCTGTCTCGTGGAGGATCTTCCTTTTTTCTTTTTTGCTGACCCTCTACTTTACCAAGCATGATGTCCTTCTCCAGGGACTGGTCCCTCCTGATAAAATGTCCAACTTATGTGAGAACAAAGTCTCCCGATCCTTGCTTCTAAGGAGCATTCCGGCTGAACTTCTTCCGAGACAGATGTGTTTGTTCTCCTGGCAGTCCATGGTATAGTCAATAGTCTTCCCCAACACCGTAATTTAAAGCACCAACTCTTCTTCAGTCTTCCCTATTCCTTGTTCAGCTTTCTCATGCATATGAGGCGATTGACAATACCACGGCTTGGGCCAGGCACACCTTAGTCCTCAAAGTGACATCTTTGCTTTCTAACACTCGAAAGAGGTCTTTTGCAGCAGGTTCGCCCAATGCAACACATCGTTTGATTTCTCAACTGCTGCTTGCGTGAGTGCTGATTGTGGGTCCAAGTAAAATGAAATCCTCGACAACTTTAATCTTTTCTCCATTTATCATGATGTTGCTTATTGATCCAGTTGTGAGGATTTTTGTTTTCTTTATGTTGAGGTATAATCCATACTGAAAGCCATAGTCTTTGATCTTCATCAGTAAGTACTTCAAGTCCTCTTCACTTTCAGCAACAAAATTGTGTCATCTTCATATCGCAGGTTGTTAGTGAGTCTCCCTCCAATCTTAATGCCATATTCTTCTTCATATAGTCCAATTTCTTGGATTATTTGCTCGGCAAACAGATTGAATAAGCATGGTGAATGAATACAACCCAGACACACACCTTTCCTGATCTTAAACCACAAACGACTATCTCTTGGTCTATGTACAGGTTCCTCAGGAGCACAATTAAGTGTTCTAGAATTCCCATTCTTTGAAATGTTGTCCATAGCTGGTTATGATCCACTCAGTAGAATGCTTTTTATAGTTAATATGATAACACCAGCAAATTATGCACTGCAACATTGTATGTAGTACATATTACTAACAATAAAATGTACAAAAAAAAGAGATGGTCGTTTAGTGCTGTTCGTTGTGACTCAAATACATTGTAAATTGGGGGCTACCTGTATTTACAAGATTTCCGTTTTTAAAAGCTGAGAATGAGAAGTTCAGAGTAAGGCTCTGAGCTCAGTGCCTCCAGTGTTAACACCCTCAGCAAAAGACAGAAGGGAAACACTAAGTCTCTTCGTTCCTAGGCCCAGTCCCCTCAGATATTCGAAATGAGCAATATATACTCTTTGTTTGCTCACAATTTTTAAAAGCTTAGATATCTAATTTTGATCTAGTTTCATCTAGAACAGATGACATACAGTAAATAAAAAGAGAAGGCAGGTTCTGTTAGCAACAGTGAGTGGACTGACAACAAGGAAGGGGACAGAAAATCAACAAAGAACAAACCCTCAAAGAGATCACAATCAAAAGCAAGAGAAATTCATTGCATTCAGCAGCCTGAGGGTCCGTGCCCATAATACACATTGTCCAACAAGTGTGACTCTAAATAGTTCAGGACAGATGAAACTATATTTTTCAATGCTATTTATAAACCCTGGTGGCATAGTGGTTAAGTGCTACAGCCGCTAACCAAGAGGTTGGCAGTACAAATCCGCCAGGTGCTCCTTGGAAACTCTATGGGACAGTTCTACTCTGTCCTATAGGGTCGCTATGAGTCGGAATCGACTCGACAGCAGTGGGTAGGTATTTATAAAAGTATGTGTGTTTACAAAATGAGAATATTTCCATAAAACTTGTTACTTTTTTCTTAAGCATTGGTGCTCAGACTGTGAGATCCAGCTATTTACAAGTGTCACTGATAAAAAGAATCACATTTGTGAATGATGATAAAGAAGGCATTACTGTACAGAAATCTTAGACAACAGCATTTTTTATACTAAAAGGGGTAGAAAGAGTCTACATGCCCATATTTTATTTAGCTCTGGTATTTTCTTCTTCTTAAGGAGCCCTGGTGGCATAATGGTTAAGCACTCAACAGAAAGGTCAATGGTTTGAACTCTCCAACTGCCCTACAGGAGAAAAGACCTGCTGATCTTAAAGACCTTCGATATTAACTCACTGCTGTCAAGTCAATTCCGACTCATAGTGACCCCATAGGGCAGAGTAGAACTGCTCCATAGGGTTTCCAAGGAGCGGCTGGTGGATTCGAACTGCCAACCTTTTGGTTAGAAGCCAAGCTCTTAACCACTGTGCCACCAGGGCTCTACCTTAGAGATTACAGCCTAGGAAACCCTGTCGGGGGAGTTCTACCCTGTTCTATAGGGATGTTATTAATCAGAATTGACTCTAAGGCATACAACATTTTCTTCTTTGACCAAGGGATACATTAACTTGAAGTTGTTTACATAACAAAATTAGTCCTTGTATTTGTCTTTTAATCTCTTTATTTAAACTTTAGACAGAACTACTCAGACCAGTGGAAAGACCCTGCCTTCTTGTTATCAGTGCTTGATATGATATACAGAAATGATTAAAAAAAAAAAACTCACACCATCTCTGTAAACAACAGGCCACACATTAACTATTAAACACATCAGAAAGAGGATAAAAGTGAATCAAAATAAACAGTGATTGATAGAAAGTAACAGCAGAGTCCAAATATTACCTCAGATGAACCTGAGCTGACCACCATTTCTGTTTACACCATTTAGTCACAGTCCCCTTCACACAAGAAGTTACTTATTATAGGGTATCACCACGATTGATCACCATTACCCATAATAGCCATGATAATTGGAAGTCAAATAATTGATAAATTAGTGTTTTAATTGTTGACATTGAAGGTGATCAGTAAGTCCAGGAGGAGCCGGGTATCTCCGTTTGCCTCTCCAGATCCACTCTCCACCCCTCTCTGCCCACCCTGAGAGGCTGACATGTATGGACCATGTCAATGGACTCCTTGCCCTCTCCCTAGCTTTGGCTGGATTTGGTCAATGAGGAGGACATTAGAGGAAGGGTGTTTATTCTCCTGTCTCAACCTCTGAGGTCTGTAAAATGAGGGACTCGGCTCCTCTTCAGTTGCCAGGTCCACATAGCACTCTCTGTCTCCAGGGTTTTCGTAAATGCTCCCCTCCTTGCTCTAACAGGCTTCTGGATATACAGCACAGCTGTTACTAGCCCAGAGTTGCTGTCCTGCGGCTTCAGGCTTCCTTTACCCTGCCTGCACATTTGTAAATAATCTGCCTACTAAACCTCCTATTGTACTAATTTAACTGTGCCATCTGTTTCTCACTAAGACTGAAACACAGACATCCAGTAACTACTTCCCATATCTTCCTACAATAGACTGATTTCAACTTGGGTTGTTTTTGTTGTTGTTAAGTGCCATGGAGTAGGCTCAGACTCACAGTGACCTTATATACAAAAAAAAAAAAATGGTGCCCAATCCTGTGCTAGCCTCATAATCTTTGCTATGTTTGAGCCCGTTGTTGCAGCAGGTATTTTATTTTATTTTTATTGTGCTTTAAGTAAAAGTTTACAAATCAAGTCAGTCTCTCATACAAAACCTTATATATACCTTGCTATATACTCCTAGTTGCTCTCCCCCTAATAAGACAGCACATTCCTTCTCTTCACCTTGTGTTTTCGTGTCCATTCAGCCAGCTTCTGTCCCCCTCGGCCTTTACATCTCCCCTCTAGACAGGAACTGCCCACACAGTATCATGTGCCTACTTGATCCAAGAAGCCCACTCCTCGCCAGTATCATTTTCTGTCCACATTTTCTGTCTGAAGAGTTGGCTTCTATAATGGTTCCTGTCTTGGGCTAACAGGAGGTCTGGGGACCATGACCTCTGGGGTCCCTCTAGTCTCAGTCAGACCATTAAGTTTGGCCTTTTTACTAGAATTTGTGGTCTGCATCCCACTGCTCTCCTGCTCCTTCAGGGATTCTCCGTCGTGCTCCCTATACAGCAGTCATTGCTTGTAGCTGGGTACCATCTAGCTCTTCTGGTCTCAGAGTGATGTAGTCTTTGATTTATGTAGCCCATTCTGACTCTTGGGCTCATACTTACCTTGTGCGTTTGGTGTTCTTTCTCATTTGCTCCATGTAGCTTAAGACCAACTGTTGCATCTTAGATGGCCACTTGCTAGAGTTTAAGACCCCAGACACTACTCTCCAAGATGGGATGCAGAATGTTTTCTTAATAGTTTTTATTATACCAGTTGACCTAGATGTCCCCTGAAACTATGGTCCCCAAACCCCACCCCTGCTGTGCTGGCCTTCGACGGGTTCAGTTTATTCAGGAAACTTCTTTGCTTTTGGTTTAGTCCAGTTGTGTTGACCTGTCCTATATTGTGTGTTGTCCTTCCCTTCACCTATATTAGTTCTTGTCTACTATCCAATTAGCGAATCCCCCTCTCCCTTCCTCTCTCCCTCCCCCCATTAACCATCAAGAATATTTTCTTCTCTGTTTAAACTGTTGCCTGAGTTCTTGTAATAGTGGTCTCATACAATATTTGTCCTTTTGCAACTGACTAATTTCACTCAGCATAATGCCTTCCAGATACCTCCATGTTATGAAATGTTTCAAAGATTCATCATGGCTCTTTATTGACGCATAGTATTCCATTGTGTGAATACACCATAATTTATTTATTCATTCATCCATTGATGGGCACCTTCGTTGCTTCCATCTTCTTGCTATTGTAAACAGTGCTGCAATGAACATGGTTATGTGTATATCTGTTCGTGTAAAGGTTCTTCTTTTTCTAGGATATATTCCAAGGAGTGGGATTGCTGGATTGGATGGTACTTCTTTTTCTAGCTTTTTAAAGAAGCACCAAATTGATTTCCAAAGCGGTTGTGCCATTTTACATTCCCACCAGCAGTGTGTAAGTGTTCTGGTCTCTCCACAGCCTCTCCAACATTTATTATTTTGTGTTTTTTGGGTTAATGCCAGCCTTGTTGGAGTGAGATGGAATCTCATTGTAGTTTTGATTTGGCATTTCTCTAATGGCTAATGATCGTGAGCATTTCCTCATGTATCTGTTAGTTACCTGAATGTCTTCTTTAGTGAAGTGTCTGTTCGTATCCTTTGTCCTTTTTTCAATTGGGTTGTCTTTTTGTTGCTGAGTTTTTGCAGTAACGTAGATTTTAGAGATCAGCTGCTGATTGGAGATGTCATACCTAAAAAGCTTTTTCCAGTCTGTAGGTAATCTTTTTACTCTTTTGGTGAAGTCTTTGGATGAGCATAGGTGTTTGACTTTTAGGAGGTCCCAGGTATCTAATTTCTCTTCTGGTGTTTGTACATTTCTAGTAATGTTCCGCATACTGTTTATGCCACGTATTAGAGCTCCTAGCGTTGTTCCTATTTTTTCTTCCATGAACTTTATTGTTTTATATTTAGGTCTTTAATCCATTTTGAGTTGGTTTTTGTACATGGCATGAGGTATGGGTCTTGTTCCATTTTTTTGCAGGTGGATATCCAATTATGCCAGGACCATTTGTTAAAGAGACTGTCTTTTCCCCATTTAACAGACTTTGGGCCTTTGTAGAATATCAGTTGCTCATATGTGGACGGGTTTATGTCTGGATTCTCAATTCTGTTCCATTGGTCTATGTATCTGTTGTTGTACCAATACCAGGCTGTTTTGACTACTGTGGGGGTGTGATAGATTCTAGAATCAGGTAGTGTGAGACCTCCCACTTTGTTCTTCTTTTTCAGTAATGCTTTACTTATCCAGGACCTTTTTCCCTTCCACATGAAGTTGGTGATTTGTTTCTCCATCTCATTAAAAAATGTCGCTGGTATTTGGATCGGGATTGCATTGTATCTATAGATCGCTTTGGGCAGAATAGACATTTTTACAACATTGATTCTTCCTATCCATGAGCAAGGTATGTTTTTCCATTTATGTAGGTCTCTCGGTTTCTTGCAGTAGTGTCTTGTAGTTTTCTTTCTATAGGTCTTTTACATCTCTGGTAAGATTTATTCCTAAGCACTTTATCTTCTTAGGGGCTATTGTAAATGATATTGATTTGGTGACTTCCTCTTCATTGCTCTCTTTGTTCATGTAAAGGAATCCAACTGATTTATGTATGTTTAGCTTGTACCCTGATACTCGGCTGAACTCTTCTATTAGTTTCAGTGGTTTTCTTAAGGATTCTTTAGGTTTTTCTGTGTATAAGATCATGTCATCTGCAACAGAGATACTTTTACTTCTTCTTTGCCAATTTAGATGCCCTTTATTTCTTTATTTAGCCTTATAGCTCTGACTAGGACCTCCAGCACAATGTTGAATAAGAGTGGTTATAAACGGCGTCCTTGTCTGGTTCCTGTTCTCAATGGGAATAGTTTCAGTTTCCGTTTAGGATGATGTTGGCTGTCAACTTTGTATAAATGCCCTTTATCATGTTGAGGAATTTTCCTTCTATTCCTATTTTGCTGAGAGTTTTTTATCATGAATGGGTGTTGGACTTTTTCAAATGTCTTTTCTGCATTAATTGATAAGATCATGTGATTCTTGTCTTTTGCTTTGTTTATGTGGTGGATTACGCTGATTGTTTTTCTAATGTTGAACCATCCCTACATACCTGGTATGAATCCCACTTGGTCATGGTGAATTATTTTTTTGATATGTTGTTGAATTCTATTGGCTAGAATTTTGTTGAGGATTTTTGCATCTAAGTTCATGAGGGATATTGGTCTGTGATTTTCTTTTTTTGTGGAGTCTTTACCTGGTTTTGGTATCAGGGATATGCTGGCTTCATAGAATGAGTTTGGGAGTATTCCGTCCTTTTCTATGCTCTGAAATACCTTTAGTAGTAGTGGTGTTAACTCTTCTCTGAAGGTTTGGTAGAATTCTCCAGTGAAGCTGTCAGGGCCAGGGCTTTCTTTGTTGAGAGTTTTTTGATTACTTTTTCAATCTCTTCTTTTGTTATGGGCTTATTCAGTTGTTCTCTGTTTGTGTTAGTTTAGGTAGGTAGTGTGTTTCTAGAAATTTGTCCATTTCCTCTAGGTTTTCAAATTTGTTAGAGTACAAGTTGTCATAGTACTCTGTTATGATTCTTAATTTCAGTTGGGTCTGTTGTGATATCACCACTCTCATTTCTTGTTCCGGTTATTTGCTTCCTCCCCTGTTTTTCTTTTGTCAGTCTGGCCGATGGTTCATTAATTTTGTTAATCTTTTCAAAGAACCAGCTTTTGGTCTTGTTAACTCTTTCAATTGTTTTTCTGTTTTCTATTTCATTTAATTCTGTTCTAATTTTTATTATTTGCTGTCTTCCGGTGCCTGAAGGTTTCTTTAGTTGCTCTCTTTCTATTGTTCAAGTTGTAGGGATAATTCTTTGATTTTGGCCCTTTCTTTTGTGTGTGTGTGTGTGTGTTTATTGATATAAATTGACCTCTAAGCACTGCTTTCACTGTGTCCCAAAGGTTCTGTTAGGAAGCGTTTTCATTTTCATTGGATTCTATGAATTTCTTTATTCATTGAGTGGGTCCTTAATTTGTTCTATAATCCAATCATTTTTGAGCAAAGTGTTGTTCAGTTTCCATGTGTTTGATTTCTTTTTTTCCCTGATATTCCTGTTATTGACTTCTAGTTTTATGGCTTTATAGTCAGAGAAAATGCTTTGTAATATTTCGATGTTTTGGATTCTGTTAAGGCTTGCTTTATGGCCTAAAGTGTGGTCTATTCTAGAGAATGATCCATGTGCATGGGAAAAGAAAGTATAATTGGATGCTGTTGGGTGGAGTGTTCTGTATATGTCTATGAGGTCAAGTTGGTTAATTGTGGCACTGAAATCTTCCGTGTCTTTATTGGGCTTCTTTCTGGATGTTCTGTCCTTCACTGAAAGGTGCGTGTTGAATTCTCCTACTATTATTGTGGAGCAGTCTATCTCACTTTCAGTGCTGTTAGAGTTTGTTTTATGTATCTTGAAGCCCTGTCATTGGGTGCATAAATATTTAATATGGTGATATCTTCCTGATATATTGTCCCTTTAATCATTATATAGTGTCCTTCCTTATCCTTTGTGGTAGATTTAAGTTTGAAGTTTGTTTTTTCAGAAATCAGTATAGCCACTCCTGCTCTTTTTTGATTGTTGTTTGCTTGTGTCTTTAAGTCTAAGGTGTGTCTCTTGTAGGCAACATATAGCCGGATCATGTTTTTTTTAATCCAGTCTGCAACTCTCTGTCTCTTTATTGGTACATTTAGTCCATTTACATTCAGCGTGATTATAGATAAGTATGAGTTTAGTGCTGTCATTTTGATGCCTCTTTTTGTGTGTTGTTGACAGTTTCATTTTTCCACTTACATTTTTGTGCTGAGAAGTTTTTCTTTGTAATTTGTGTGTTCCTCTTATTCATTGTAGTTGAATTTGTTTTTGCTGAGTCTTTACATTTATCTTGTTTTTTATTTTGAAGTGTAGGATTGTTAGTCTTCTTCATGGTTACCCTAATATTTACCCCTATTTTTCTAAGTTTTAACCTAACTTGTATCTCCCTATATTGCCCTGATTTCCTCTTCATATGGAAGATCTATGCCTACTTTATTTAGTCCCACCTTTTACATAATGACATCACTGATTCCCTGTTTTGAGCATTTTTTTATCTTGATTTTTTGTGTGTGTGATTTTCCTATCTGAGTTGATATCTGGTTGCTCTCTTCTGTGTTCTCATGTTGGGTTGATGTCTAATAATATTGATTTTCTAGCCAGAGAATTCCCTTTAGTATTTCTTGTAGTTTTGGTTTGGTTTTTGCAAATTCTCTAAGCTTCTGTTTATCTGTAAATGTCTTAATTTCACCTTCATATCTGAGAGACATTTTTTCTGAATATATGATTCTTAGCTGGCAATTTTTCTCCTTCAATGCTTTGTATGTGTAATCCAATTGCCTTCTTGCCTGCATGGTTTCTGCCCAGTAGTCCGAACTTATTCTTATTAATTCTCCTTTGTAGGTGACTTTTTGCTTATCCCTGGCTGCTCTTAAAATTTTCTCTTCACCTTTGGTTTTGGCAAGTTTGATGATAATATACCTTGGTGACTTTCTTTTGGGATCTACCTTGTATGGGATTCGATGAGCATCTTGGATAGATATCCTTTCATCTTTCACAATGTCAGGGAAGTTTTCTGCCAACAAATGTTCAGCAATTCTCTCTGTATTTTCTGTTACCCTCCCCTGTTTTTGTATTCCTATCACTCTCAAGTTATTCTTCTTGATAGAGTCCCACATGATTCTTAGGGTTTCTTCATTTTTAAAAATTCTTTTATCTGATTTTTCTTCAAATATATTGGTGCCAAGTGCTTTATCTTCAATCTCACTAATTCTGTATTCCAGTTCCTCAATTCTGCCCCTCTGACTCTCTATTGAGTTGTCTAATTCTGTAATTTTATTGTTAATCTTCTGAGTTTCTGAAGGTGCAGCAGATATTTTAAAGCATCAGCTTTGGAGGCTGACAAACCTGGGATTTCTCTTTGTTACAACTTTATCTTAAGGGCAGTTATTGTAATCCCTCTCTTCAGAATGAAACTTACAAATCTGAAAGACATACTTAATTAAAACCCACTTTAATACAATTTTCTACTGAGAGAAAATTCATCCAAAATTGTGCTATGAATGACTGAAGCAGACATTTTAGAAAGGCAATTCATCTCATTGAGCGTCTCCCTCTTTCTCACTGACCCCCTACTTTACCAAGCATGCTGTCATTCTCCGGGGACTGGTCCCTCCTGATCAAATGCCCAAAGTATGTGAGATGAAGTATCCCCATCCTCTCTTCCAAGGAGCATTCTGGCTGTACTTCTTCCAAGACAGACTTGTTCATTCTTCTTGCAGTCCATGGTATAGTCAATATTCTTCGCCAACAACATAATTCAAAGGTGTCAATTCTTCTGTCTTTCTTGTTCATTGTCCAGCTTTCAAATGCATATGAGGCAATTGAAAAAAGCACGGCTTGGTTCTGAAGCACCTTAGTCCTCAAAGTGACATCTTTGCTTTTTAACACTTTAAACAGGTCTTTTGCAGCAGATTTGCCCAATGCAAGGCATTGTTTGATTTCTTGACTTCTGCTGCCATGGCTGCTGATCGTGAGTCCAGGTAAAATGAAATCCTTGACAAGTTTAATCTTTTCACCACTTATCATGGTGTTGCTTATTGATCCACCTGTGAAGATTTTTGTTTTCTTGATGTTGAGGTGTAATTCATACTGAAGGCTGTAGTCTTTGATTTTCATCAGTAACTGCTTCAAATTTTCTTCACTTTCAGCCAGCAAGGTTATGTCATTGCATACCAAAAGTTGTTAGTCTTCCTCCAGTCCTGATGCTACATACTGCCTTCTTCTTCATACTGTCCAGCTTTTCTGATTATTTGTGCAGCATGCAGATTGAATAAGTATGATAAAAGGATACAACCCTGACACACATCTTTTCCAGTTTTAAACCACGCAGTGTTCCCTTACCAACACCCATGCAAGCAGCAGTCAAGAAATCAAGCAACGTATTGCATTGGGAAAATCTGCTGCCAAAGACCTCTTTAAAGTATTGAAAACTAAAGATGTCACTTTGAGGAATAAGGTGTGCCTGACCCAAGGCTTGATATTTTCATTCACTTCATATGTGTGTAAAAAGCTAGACAATGAATAAGGAAGACCTAAGATGAATTGATGCCTTTGAATTATGGTGTTGGAGAAGAATATTAAATATGCCATGGATGAACAAGTCTGTCTTGGAAGAAGTACAGTTAGAGTCCTGCTTGGAAGCAAGGATGGTGAAACTTTATCTCAGGTACTTTGAGCATGTTATCTGGAGAAACCAGTCTCTGGAGAAGGACATCATGCTTGGTAAGGCAGAGGTTCAGCAAAAAAAGAGGAAGACCCTCGACGAGATGGGTTGGCACAGTGGCTGCAAGAATGAGTTCAAACATAGCAACAATTGTGAGAATGGTGCAGGACAGGGCAACATTTCATTCTATTGTACATCGGAACCAACTTAACAGCACCTAACAACAACAACGGTATCCCATTGTTCTGTTCCAATGACTATGTATGGGTTCTACGTAAGCACAATTAAGTATTCTGGAATCTCCATTTTTCACAATCCCATCTATATTTTGTTTTGATCCACACAGTTGAATACCTTTACATACTCAATAAGACACAAGTAAAATCTTTTGTTATTCTCCACTTTCAGCTGAGATCCATATGACATCAGCAATGATATTGCTTGTTCCACATTCTCTTTTGAATCTGGCTTGAATTTCTGGCAGTTCCCTTTTGATGTACTGCTGCAATCATTTTTTAATTATCTTCAGCAAAATTTTGCTTGTATCTAATATTAATCATATTGCTTGATAATTTCCTCATTCTGTTGGATCACCTTCTTTGGAAGGGGTACACATGTGGATCTCTTCCAGTCACTTGGCCTGGTAGCTGTCTATCAACTTGGGTAGCATTATTATAATGCAAATTTAGAGCCTATGTGTCAATAATCAGAAAAGCAGCTATTCTTTATTCTATCAGTATTGCTGTAACAGTTTCTGTCCCACAGGAATTTTAGCCCTAATCTTCTAAAGCTGTAAATCCTCAGGTGACAGTTTTGTCATTTTGCTCCATTTTATATATAGAATAAGCAGTGCTCAAGTGGTCCTTCAGCCTCACTCTCTAGCCAGATTAGAACACTGCTTCACACCACCACTGTCAGCCCTGCTGGTGCAGGGAACTAACAGGCGGCAGCGGGCCAGACTAAAATGCAAAGATCCTTAACTGTGCCAGTGGCAAACAATGCCTTCAATCTAAAAGAGACTTCTTGTTGTTGTCGTCTTTGTTAGGTGCCTTTGAGTAGATTTCAACTCATAGCAACCCTATGTGACAGAGCAGAACTGCTCCATAGGATTTTCTGGGCTGAAATCCTTACTGAAGCAGATTGTCAGCTCTTTCTCACAAAGAAGTGCTGGGTAAGTTCAAACTGCCAACCTTTTGGTTAGCGGCCAAGCACTTCACTGTTTGTTCCACCAGGGCTCCTTCTAAAAGAGACTAGCATCTAAGAAATGACCCATTTATCTTGAATAAAAATAAAACTGGCTGAAGAAAGCAAAGACAGAACTTACCCACATTCGTATGGCATTTTACAAACGCATCTTGAATCCTGCAGTTTCTCCCATCGCTGACATACAGGCACTGCCTGTGTCATATGGGCTCCTAAAAGACAAGGATGAGGGAGAGGCAGTGGTTTGGAAAATAGGAGTTGTTTCATGGTAAATAAAGCATTATTTCAGTTGTTTGACTAGAATCCATAACATTCTCAATCGACTGCAACAAATGTGTACGGTAAACAAACAAGACTCTGTAAAGCATTTAATTAAAAAAAAAAAAAATTTTTTTTTTTTTTTTTTTAAGACGTACAGAATTCCTGGGGGTTCCCTGCTAATAATTTCATTGATAATGAAAAGCCAGTTCTTAAGCATTTGCTATTTGCCAGGTACTTTTTAAACATTGTGATATTTAACCCTTCCTAACACACGCCCATTTAAGAGATGAGGAAACTGAAGGTTAAAAAACAGGAAATCAGTGATAGTTCACACATTTAATAAATTGTCCAAGTCAGGAGTTAAGTTTAGGTTCGTCTGAATCCAAGGCCCAAACAGCAGGTTCTCTCTCAAGAAGTTGGTGTTTAGAAACTGTTTGTTGTTTTGACTGTGTTTTACCCATCGTGCCTGTGATAGGACCTAAAGCAACAACACAATTTGGCCTACACAGAGAGCTTCCTGGTATCTCAAGGATACATAACAACCTCTTACATGAAAATGTCCAGATAGTCTCCCCTCAACAGTGAGTGAGTGTCTATTATTTACATTCATAAAATTCCTTCCATTACCTTTGTATTTTCTATAAATTGATAAAAGCCAACCATCATTCAATTTTGACAGCAGAACACCCTGATCCAGCTGACAAGAGCATAATTGGATTGTCATTGCCACGGCCGTCCCTAACTAAAAAAAAAACCCAGTGCCCTCGAGTCGATTCCGACTCATAGTGACCCTATAGGACAGAGTAGAACTGCCCCACAGAGTTTCTGAGGAGCGGCCTGGCAGATTCAAACTGCCGACCCTTTGGTTAGCAGCCATAGCACTTAACCACTATGCCACCAGGGTTTCGCAGCCCTAGATACAATGTGAATAATCTAAACATGCTGAGAGTTCCACCCCTGCCAGTTTCACTGAAATGGATTCAGTGGCACATGCCTTTGCATCATAAAACTAGGTCCCTCTGTGATATATCTATAAAGGTAGTTTATGTGAAGAGCATGTTCTTATGGTACACAAACTATGGGCTACTTCTTTACTTTGGAAAATTTAAGTGCTTTAGACAGGGACTGGACAATGATTAAGGAAGACTGAAGAAAATTTGATGCCTTTGAATTGTAGTATTGGCAAAGAATATTGGATATATACCATGGACTGCCAAAAGAACAAACAAGTCTTTCTTGGAAAAAGTACAGCCAGAATGCTCCTTGGAAGCGAGGACAGCGAGACTTCATCTCACGTACTTTGGACATGTTATCAGGAAGGATCAGCCCCTGATGAAGGACATCATGCTTGGTAACGTAGAGGGTCAGCAAAAAAGAGGAAGACCCTCAACAAGATGGATTGACACAGTGGCTACAACAATGGGCTCAAACATAACAATGATTGTGAGTGTGGTGCAGGGCCAGGCAGTGTTTCTTTCTGTTGTACATAGGGTCGCTGCGAGTCAGAACCGACTCAACCGCACCTGAGGACACTAAAAACATCTAAATCAGTGGTTCTCACCCAGGGATGATTTTGCCCTCCAGGGGACATTTGGCAATATCTGGAGGCATTTTTTGGTTGTTATTAATTTGGTAGTTAGAGATGTCTTGGCTACTGACATCTCGGGGGTGGAGGCCACGGATGCTGCTAAACATCCTACAGTGCACAGGACAGTCTCCCACAGCAAAGAATTTTCCAGCCCAAAGTATCAATATGCTGGGGCTGAGCACTGATCTATATGTACCAAACCTAAAACTCAGTGATAAAGCAGTGTGAATTAGTTCTGCATCACGATTAAAAATGTATTTGTTAATCATTAATAAAAATGAATTTTTAGATTTTAAATTCTTCTTATTATGTCTTTGTGAAAAATCACTGAGAGAATTACCTAACCCAAGAATTTCTGCATTTAAGAAAAACATAGCTTCGTTAACCTCTACAGACTGGTTAACCAAATAAACATGTACTTCAGGGACATCTTAAAGCCAAATGCCTTCACATCAAGATGAAATACTGACACAGCGGGTATGCCAAAACATCTGCTTTGGAGGCTGACATACCTGGGATTTCTCTTTGTTACAAGTTAATCTTAAGGGCAGTTATTATTGTTATCCTTGTCTTCAGAAGAAAACTTACAGATTTGAAAGACATCCTTAATTAAAACCCACTTTAATAGAACTTTCTACTGAGTGGGAGAAAAATCATGCCAAGTTGTGTTTCAGTGACTAAAACAGACATTTTAGAAAGACAAGCAAGCATACAATCTACTGGGAACAAAAGTGCAACCTCATCAACTGTACCTTGTTCTGTTTAATTTTAGAATTATTGGTACAGGTCCATTACTTTAAACAGTTCCAAAAAACCCATATTTATGCTTCAGAGTATGTAGAAAACAAAGCAATTGTCTTCCACTGGTGGCCTTTGGCAGCTAAAGAGCACATCAGGACTGGCATGGAAGGCCTTCGATCCAGCACGGTCCTCTCCTGCTCTATCACCCGTCAGAGCCACAGCTCAGAGCCACCATCAATAACACAGTTCCCTGCAGCCTGCGCCCTCTCTTTAGTTATAAATGTCTAATTCACCTAAAAATATCATTCAAGGAATCAAGTACTTCATCCTCACTACTGAAAGACAAACTTCAGCACTGAGTAAGAAGCAAGTGTTAGAATAAATAGGTGAAGCACGGGGCATTTTAAGGGGAGTGAAATTATTCTGTATGGTGGACACAAGATACAACGCATTTGTCAAAACCTATAATACTGTACAACGCAAAGAGTGAGTGCTGATATAAATTATGGCAACCCCATGTGTTATAGAGTAGAACTGCTCCATAGGGTTTTCTGGGATATAATCTTTACAGAAGCAGATTGCCAGGCCTTTCTTCCACAGCACTGCTGGCTGGGTTTGAACTGCCAACCTTTAGGTTAGTAGCCAATCACAAACCACTTGTGCTACAGGGACCTAGCTAATGTAAACTATGGACTTTAATTAATAATAAGGTACCAATATTGGTTCAGCATTGTTGGTTCAGTAACATCAGTATTGTTGGTTCAGTTGTTGCTGAACTTCAGTGTTGGTTCAGTAACAAGTGTACCACACTAATGCAAGATGTTAATAGTAATAGAAACAGGGTGCGGAGGGGGAAGGGGGTACATGGGAACTCTGTACTCTCTGCACAATTTTTCTGTACACTTACTGCTGCTCTAAAAAGTAAAGTGTATTTTAAAAAATATGTATTCGAGAAAATAAGAATAGTATACAAAATAGCATGCAAGTGAATTGTTCTTCTTATTTTTAATTGTTACAAGTACAGTAGTTTCTGTTCATTTTAAATATATAAACAAATAGAAAATAGGAGGTTATTTTAAAACCAAAGCCATTCCATCTCACATATCTCTAAAAAGACACACTTTGGTTTCTAAAACCCTTCCTACCTAATTTCTTAAAAGGCCATTTTAATTTGCCTGGTGCTCAAAATACTAGATTTTGGCATTTCCAATATTAAGAGCAACTTCACAAAGCACAACTTTTTCTTCCATAACTTTTGCTTTGCAGTGTCAAATTTCCACTTAAAATAAAATTTTCTATTTCAATGATACCGATCAACTATTTGAAAACCCAGAAGTGGGCATACAGAATTTTATATAAATTACAATTTCAACTCTGTACTTATAAAAAGTACAAGAGGCGGGGAAAAAGGGAAAGAAATCAAAAACCAGCTTTCTACAAAATCTTTTATTTTCTTGGCACCATAACAGCTATAAAGAGCTCATTTTCATATGCAGGATTTAAGGTAGACGTTTCAGAATCACCGGGACTATTCTTGCCTTTGTTTGCTTTCCATTAGTTCATCCGTGTCATGTGAAGAGAATTGGTTATCCAGACTACTAACTGGCCTCCTTCCCATAAGGGGCAGGGAAGGGGGAATGACTCACAGTGATGGGGGTGAATGTCAAGAGGGACCGCTGAAAGGACTCTCATCCGCCTGACGAAAGATGCCCTCGGACAGATGCAGAGAGCGGCTCACCTTTTCGCACACACTGGACATTCTTCATCTCAGGACTCCACTTAAGGCTAGAGCCACAGAGAAAGACTGAAGGACCTTCTAAGGACATGCCACCTGGACAGGAAAGTGTCACCTTCTCACCCACTGCATAGAAGAGCTTGTGGGGATGGCTCTGCATGCCATCCTTCAGTGCAGGTAGGACACAGGCTATTTCTAAATATAAAAGGAAGCAGAATACAAAGGTCATTGCTTCTCTAAACTGTCTTTTTTTTAAAGATGACAACTTTGATTGGTACTGATACACTTGTTCTTTCTCATAACATTAGAGAATGAAGAGGAAGAGGTAAGTTCACTCTTAGGGTGCGCTGAGTGACACTCCCCACAGTGCCTGGCATGTAGTTGACCAATGAATGGAAGTTCAAGATTCCAGAGAGGAGGGAAGCCTAATGTGGTGACTACAACATTTGATAATGGTATTCTCCTTGTATATTTGAAAATTTGAAGAAAAAAATCTGAAAGGCTGCCAAATTGAGGAGAAAGCTACAGCTCAGAGGCTGAAAGCTGAGTAGTATTTTTGGCAGTCTCACAGGTTAAAAAAAAAAATCCATTGCCATCAAGTCAATTCTGACTCATAGCGACCCTATAGGACAGAGTAGAACTGCCCCATATGGTTTACAAGGAGCACCTGGTGGATTCAAACTGCCGACCTTTTGGTTAGCAGCTGTAGCTCTTAAACACTACAGCACATTTGGAGACCAGTTCTGGACAAAAGGAGAGGCCCAGGTAGAAACCTTGTACTCTCAATTGGAATCCCTTAATGGCTACAGCCAAAAAGTAAAGGTAAACCAGAAAAGTAAAAATACAGCAATAATGAAGGCTGAAGCCTAATTTCAAAGTAGCTCAGATCCTCACTGGATTCTACCTTAATTGCCTGCCAGAAACAAAGCTAAATCTTCTTTAGAGAAGATAACATTGTCCAAAGCCTCAAATTATTTCTTCAGTGTTTAACACATAATGTCTGGCATTCAATCAAACTAATCAGACATTCAAGAAGATAAGAACTAACCAAAATCCAATCCAAAAAATGACAATAGAAATAGACACACAGGAGATCCAGATGATGGAGTTAACAGACGTGGACCTTGAAATAACTGTGATTAATATGTTGAAAAAAATCAAATAACAAGATTGAGAATTACAACATAAAACGAGAAAGTATAAAAAGAACAGAAAAAAAGGAATATCTAGAATTGGAAAGATGAAATTAAGAACTCAGTAGAGTCCTTAACAGCAGATTGCACACAACTGTGCAGAGAATTGTTGTTGTTGTTAGGTGTCATTCAGTCTATTCGACTCATAGTGACCCTGTGTACATCAGAATGAAATACTGCTCGGTCCTGCGCAGTCCTCACAGTGGTTGGTACTCTTGAGACCATTTTGCAGCCACCGTACCAATCCATCCCTTCCAGGGTCTCCCTCTTTTTCGCTGACCCTCTAGTTTACCAGACATGATGTCCTTCTCTGGGAACTGATCCCTCTTAATAATATGTCCAAAGTATATGAGACATAGTCTCACCATTCTTGCTTCCAAGGAGCATTCTGGTTGTACTTCATCCAAGACACACTTGTTCATTCTTTTGGCAGTTCAGGGTATATTCAATATTCTTTGCTAACAGCACAATTCAAAGGTGTCAATTCTTCTTCGGTCTTCCTAATTTATTGTCCAGCTTTCTCATGCATATATGACGATTGAAAACACCATGGCTTGGGTCAGGCAAACATAGTCTTCAAAGTGACATCTTTGCTTTTCAACACTTTAAAGAGGTCCTTTGCCGTTGATTTGCTCAATGCAATGTGTCTTTTGATTTCTTGACTGCTGCTTCCATGGGTGTTGGTTGTAGATCCAAGTAAAATGAAATCCTTGACAACTTCAGTCTTTCCTCCATTTATTATTATGTGGCTTATTGCTCCAGTTGTGAGGATTTTTGTTTTCTTTATGTTGAGGTATAATCCATACCAAAGGCTGTGGTCTTTGATCTTCATCAATAAGTGCTTCAAGTCCTCTTCACTTTCAGCAAGAAAGATTGTGTCATTTGCATAACAACAAGTTGTTAATGAGTCTTCCTCCAATCCTGATGCCCCATTCTTCTTCAAATAGTCCAGCTTGTTGGACTATTTGCTTAGCATACAGATTGAATAGGTATGGTGAAAGGATACAAACCTGACACACACCTTTTCTGACTTTACACCACACAATATCCCCTTGTTCTGTTTGAACAACTGCCTCTTGAACTACTTCTGGGTTCCCCTTGAGCATATAAGTGTTCTGGAATTCCCTTTCTTTGCAGTGTTATCCATAATTTGCTATGATCCACAAAGTCAAATGCCTTTGCATAGTCAATAAAACACAGGTAAACATCTTTCTGGTATCCTCTGCTTTCAGCCAGGATCCATCTGACATCAGCAATGATATCCCTGGTTCCGTGTCCTCTTCTGAATCTGGCTTGAATTTCCAGCACTTCCCTGTCAATATACTGCTGCAGCTGCTTTTGAGTGATCTTCAGTAAAATTTTACTTGCATGTGATATTAATATTGTTCAATAATTTTTGCATTTGGTTGGATCACCTTTCTTGGGAATAGGCATAAATATGGATCTTTTCCACTCAGTTGGCCAGGAAGCCGTCTTCCAAATTTCTTGGCATAGACAAGTGAGCATCCATTTGTTGAAACACCTCAATTGGTATTCTGTCTATTCCTGGAGCCTTGTTTTTCGTCAATGCCTTCAGTGCAGCTTGAAATCTTCCTTCAGTACCATCAATTCCTGATCATCTGCTACCTCCTGAAATGGTTAAACATCAACCAATTCTTTTTGGTATAGTGACTGTATGTATTCCTCCCATCTTCTTTTGATGTTTCCTGTGTCTTTTAATATTTTTCCTGAAGAATCTTTCAATATTGCAACTCGAAACTTGGATTTTTTCTTCAGTTCTTTCAGCTTGAGAGATGCTCAGCATGTTCTTCCCTTTTGGTTTTCTAAATCCAGGTCTTTACACATGCATTATAACACTTTACTTTGTCTTCTAGAGCCACCCTTTGAAATTTCTGTTCAGCTCTTTTACTTCATCATTTCATCCTTTCACTTTGGCTACTGTACATTCAAGAGCAAGTTTCAGAGTCTCTTCTGACATCCATTTTGGTCTTTTCTTTCTTTCTTGTCTTTTTAATGACCTCTTGCCTTCTTCATGGATGATGTCCTTGATGTCATTCCATAACTTGTCTGGTCTTTGGTCATTAGTATTCAACATGTCTAATCTGTTTTTGAGATGGTCTCTAAATTCAGGTGGGATATATTCAAGATCTTACTTTTGGCTCTTGTGGACTTGTTCCAATTTTCTTCAGTCTCAACTTGAATTGCATATGAGCAGTTGATGGTCTGTTCTGCAGTCGACCCCTGGCCTTGTTTGACTGATGATAATGAGCTTTTCCATCATCTCTTTCCAGAGATTTAGTCGATTTGATTCCTGTGTATTCCATCTGGCAAGGTCCACTTGTATAGCTGCCATTTATGTTGGTGAAAAAAGGTATTTGCAATGAAGTCCTTGGTCTTGCAAAATTCTATCATGTGGTCTCCAGCATTATTTCTGTCATCAAGGCCATATCTTCCAACTACAGATCCTTCTTCTTGGTTTCCAACATCCACATTTCAATCACCAATAATTATCAATGCATCCTGATTTGCACGTTCAGTCAATTTCAGACTGCTGAAATTGGTAAAAATCTTTATGGTAAAAATTGCCATGAGGGACCCTGCTGGTATTTGAATATCAGTGGCATAGCTCCCAGCATCATAGGAACATGAAGCCCCCACAGTATGAAAAATTGGCAGATACATGGGCGGTGTATTATTAAACTGGAAGATAGGTCAATAGAAAATATTTAGAATGAAACACAAAGAGAAAAGTGATAAAAAACAAAGAAAAGAATGTAATGAAATCATTCGGCCTAAAAATATATGTAGTTTGCATCTCATTAGGAAAGGCTCAAGAATGGGACAGTAGCCACATATGAGGAGATAATGGTCAAGAATTTTCTGAAACTGACAAAAGGCATTAAAGCACAGATTTAAGAAGTGCTTTGAACATCAGCCAGGATAAATTTAAAAAAAAAAAAAAATCACATCTGGGTACATCAGCATAGACCTGCTGAAAAACAAAGACAAAAAAAATCTTAAAAACAAGAGAAAAAAATATACGATTTCCAAAGAAGAAACAATAAGATTGACAGCTGACTTCTCACTAGAAAATAATGAAGTTAGAAGGCAATGCAGTAAGGACATTAATTACTAACCTAGGATACCTTACCCAGTAAAAATATTCTTTAAAAATGAAGATTAAATAAAGACAGTTAGAATATAGGTTCTTGTTGTTGTGTGCTGTCAAGTCAATTTCAATTCATAGTGACCCTATAGAACAGAGCAGAACCACCCTACAGGGTTTTCTAGGCTGTAATCTTTACAGGAGCAGATCAGTAGGTCTTTCTCCCAAGGAGTTCCTGAGTGCGTTTGAACCGCCAACCTTTCGGTTAGCAGCTGAGTGCTTAACAATCGAACTACCATGGCTCCTAACTAGAGAATGCAGAGAGCTTATTCAGAGCACTACTGAAACTTGGGCAGGGTCATGTCTGCCTCTCATTAAAGAGAAGTCAAGACATAGGCCACACAGTGAGTGGTTGTCTTGATTCATTCTCTTCCACATCATTCTCTCATCTTAAATTATATGGTACAACAAAGGCTACTCACTCTGACAATGCATTTTTCCAACAAGCCACTTTAAATCTTCTCCACATCTGGCAACAGGGTCTCCAATAAGAGAATAGCCTTCATTACAAGTGTACACTATGTTTTTCCCAACAGGAAACTTGGCACCTTCACTCTAAGCAACAATAAAAGATGAAGAGAGGTAGACTTGTCTATTTTGCATTAGTAAAATATTTCTTTAGATATATTTTGCCTAGAAAGTGCATCTTTTTTTATTCATTAGCAACCTACAGTCAAATAACTGATTTAGAAAATTGTCTATAAAAAATTGTCTAGAAAATTCTCTATAAACAACATCAATACCACCATAAATGAAATAAGGACATTAATGGCACGACACTGTACTATATTGATTGCTTTCAAAACACCAAGCACTGCGTTACACACTTTACTAAAGTTATTTTAATGGACACTGCCCAAGTAACTTCTTTCCCTTGTATTTTTGGGAAAAAATAGTTTCTTACTAGTTTTTGGAACCATGTTAAGGTGTTATGTGCTATTCATTGGTAACAAATCAAGCATTAACTGTTTGTACTGCATAATAAATGCCAGTATGAGCAGTCAGAAATATTCAAATCCTATCAGCATGTTCATTAAAGTTTAAGTTTCTCGCTGAAAACCTTTAGGGGAAGCACAGTGTTGATCTTCTCCCATTTTCTCCCACCCCACCCTCCAACTCCCCCCAGTAAGGGAAGTGCTGTTGGAGTTGGTCAGATTCAAGGACATTTCATTAGCCTATAGTGTCAGGAGGTGAGCTTTCATTGTGAAGCAAGGAAGAATTTGAAGTCTGAGCCTGTGAGTGAGTCATCATGCTCTTTGGAGTGTCTCTTGGCCGCTTTCCTTGTCTATCTGGTTCCCTCCTATCCAAAATGATGGTGAAGAAACTCAGGAAGAGGGCTTGGAACTGGTACCAACACCAACAATGCTGTAGGCATTAAGACAAAATTCTCTTTTCATTGTTAGTATTGCTCCTCCTGGCTCAGTGTGGCTGCTCCATTGAGTGGTAAGAAACAGAGGACTCGGGTTCATGTTGAGGTTTGAGAAAAATGGGCCAGAGAAGGACCTTGCCCTGCTTTGGTTCTAACCCCTAGGCCTTCCTCAGCCTCTCAGAAGAGACTTCCACATAGAGAAGCCTAACTCAACATTGTTCAAACTTAGCTCTATATCAGAACCAGTTGTAGCAATTTAATAAAATACAGGCTCCTGGAGCTTCTAAATCAGAAGTTGAGGATGAGGTGCAGGCATCAATCTCTATTTTTAAGTTCCCTAGGTGACTCACATGTAACCAGACCATGGAGCTGTGTTTGGAACCCATGGCTCCTTACAGGGCATTGCACGCACTACAGTGTGGGACAACAGCTTCATGGTTTCCTAAAGCATATGTGTTTGCTTGGCCTCATTCTCTGAGCATAAGTTTCCTTTAGAAACATCAGAACCTTGCTCAGGAACACAATTCCTTCACGGATTGTGGCAACGGTGGTGGGGCAATATGGATATTACAGATGGTAGGTTCATTTTCTCTCTCACTCATCCCTCTTCCCTTCTCCACTCCACACACTTGCACACCACTTCCATATCCCAGTAGGACCTACATTTGGGGAAACTATGGAAGACTCTTGAGGAGCCCTGGTAGTGCAGTGGTTAAACCCTAGGCTGCTAACCAAAAGGTCAGTGGTTCAAACTTGCCAACTGCTCCGGGGAAGAAAGATGTGGCAGTCAGCTCCCATAAAGATTACAATCTTGGAAACCCTGTAGGGCAGTTCTCCTCTGTCCTATAGAGTCACTATGAGTCAGAATTGACTCAATGGCAGTGGGTTTTTTTACAGCAATCTCTTAGCTTGTATGCTCAGGGCCTGGAATTTGGAAGAAAAAAATCCTTCATGGAAAAGGCAAAGCTGGTAGTATTGACAGAGTCCTGATAAACAATATCCACTGTGTAAGCCATGAAGAGACTTCACTGGGATTTAGATCCAAAGCCAAGCAGTGAGGCCAGCACTAATTAATATGGTCCCAAAGCCAAAAAAAATTCTCTGAGTGACAACTGGCAAGTGACTCGTGTTCCTTCCTGAAAAAGAAAATCATTGAAAGTACAGTGACCCCTATCTCACCAGACACTGGCTAAATGTCTTATCGGCTTCAGGAATAAAACTAATACTTCATCCCAAGTCTCCACATTTATGGGGAAAAAAGGCCTCTTACAATGGTAAGAGTAAGAAAAGTTCTCTACATTGAAGAAGTTGCTTTTAGATTCCTGTCTTACTGTCCAAAGTGGAAATGTTTAGTAACCCTCTGGCATGATTACATTTGTAATTCACTGGGTAGCCATATTGATTTCTCTTACCACAAAAGATATACTGCCCTCTGCAGAGTTCTAAACACGTTGGGCCCAAGGGGAAAAGTCACATACTAAAACCCACATCACTAAAAGTAAAATGCTCACATAAAATATTTTTAGCACTTTTTCACCATGGAAGAAGGAAATAGATTATGGCATCAGTAGAGAAATGAAATTGGGAGCAAAGGGCATATGTAAAAGAAAACAGAAGTATCTTTTATAACCAACTTGAACAAATCCGTCTTTCAAGGCAGGGGGTGATGGACAAAATTCTGTTGGAACCAAAGACAAAGGAAAACAATGTGGTTCAAGTAATCTGAAAGGAAAAGGAAACATGTAATTAATGTGATTGGCTTCCACAGTTTAATAAATATTTTGCACAACAGTAAATTTTTCATTCACATCATGTTGTGATATCACCTTGATATGATATTTTTGCCATTTTCAGAACTGAACAGCTTATCACGTCCAATGATAAAGAGCTCAAATGTAAATTCAAGCGAGGAAAAAACTTAAACAGCTACTCAGTCAGTAATATGAAAAACAGGCAGAATGGAAAGAAAATAAATAATTGTCTATGAATAACACACCTACTTTATATGATTTCTGGAGGTCAACTGACTCAGAAAGTACTTATTCTCCTGATATTTAGGTCAGAAATTTCCTTAACCCTAACTTAATTCTGTCTTTAAAATAAACACTTAGAGTTAGTGATCCTGTCAGAGAGCATCAAGTAATAGTAACTAGTTTTTACTGAGCATTGGAAACCCTGGTGGCATAGTGGTTAAGTGCTATGACTGCTGTCCAAGAGGTTGGCAGTTTAAATCCACCAGGTGCTCCTTGGAAACTCTATGGTGCAGTTCTACTCTGTCCTATAGGGTCACTATGAGTCGGAATCGACTCGACAGCAGTGGGTTTGGGTTTGGTTTTGGTTTTACTGAGTATTTACAAGGTGGTACTGTGGTTGAGAGTTAAGGCTACTAACAAAAAAGTTGGCAGTTCAAATCCACCAACCACTCCTTGAAAACACTTTGGGGCAGCTCTACTCTGTCCTATAGGGCTGCTATGAATTGGAATTGACTCCATGACAATGGGTTTGGTTAAGTACCATGGCAGTTCCCCTTGATGTGTGCCATCAAGTCAATTCCAACTCATAGTAACCCTACAGGAAGGAATAGAACAGTCCCATAGAGTTTCCTAGGCTGTAATCTTTACAGAAACAGATTGCCAGGCCTTTTCTCCCACAGAAGAAAGCCACTGGTGGGTTTGAACTGCTGATCTTTCAGTTAGCAGCCTGGCACTTAACTACTGTACCACCAGGGCTCCTTGGCAGTTCCCTGTATATTATCTCAGTTCACACTCACAGCAACCCTATGGGATAATACAGAAAAAATAAAGGCCCATAAAATGTGAATAACTTGTCCAAGGTTATAAACTGATAATACCAGGGCTGCATTCAAGTTCAGTGGGTTAGGTTCCTTACAATCATGCTCTTCCTATCTCTCATAAGGCAATGAGAGAGAACAAGGAGTCACAGAGTGTCTATATTTTTTCAGAAGTATATGTGACTGATACCAGATCCTTTGCTGAAAGCAAGTTTTGATCAGGTTTGGGGCAGGAATCCTAGGCCTAAGAGAAAGACGAGAGAATTAAAGCCCTAAGACCATCTTACCAATCCAGAGTCTTGACAGGTCACCATCACTGCGACCATCTCTAGGGAGGGCGATAATCATGATAATGATAATGATGGCATCCACCATTATGCAATAATTTTCAAGGACCTCTGAGATCAATATACCACCAGAATTATCTCCACTCTAGAGATAGGAAATCTGAGTGAAAGCATTACAAATAGCCTATAAGAGGTACCTCCTTCTCAGCTGAGTTCCCTCTACTGTCGCAACATTCAGGAAACCCCAAAATGTGAAGCACTGGTCATGATTTTCTTGTTTGTACAGAGGAGAATCAAAGGGGAACATTTCCACTCCCCTGAGCACCAAAAAATGAAAATTCCTTTAACGTCTTTTCCGAGGCGCTCCCTTCCCTTCAGCTTCAGTCTAACAGCAAGGGAAATATGCTCACTTGGTCAGAGACCTCCGCCAAGCCCCTAATCCTCCCTAAAACCCAGCACGCTCTTTCTGCAGTCATCTCACGTTTGCCACCTTCCTCAGTCAAGAGAGATTGGCAATTGGCAGATTTCAAGGAACCAAAGACTTTAGAATGAGACATCCCAGCCCCCTATGCTTCAACTAAATTCCCATATGTCTCATCTCTTTCTCCAACTCAAATGGCCTTCAAATTATCTTACTTGAACCTTTTGCCAAAGCCCTGATTAGATGTTAATAAAGACAGTTTAAAACAGCGAGATTCGGCGTAAAGAATTCTGACCTAAAGGTTGGGTTCATCAATTAAGCTTTTTTTGAGATAGCTTTTGCAAGGTCCTGAAAAATGAGAAGTTGGTGGCAAACTACTGGGCTGGCTAATCCGTTGAGGTACGATCCACCGCAAACGTTTGGGTGTATGCTTAATCAAATGGCAATAATAATAATGCCCATTGCCTCCTGACTCAGAGGGACCCTACAGGACAGAGTAGAACTGCCCCATAGGGTTTCCAGGGGGTGGCTGGTGGATTCTAACTGCCATCCTTTTGGTTAGCAGCCAAGCTCTTAACCACCGCGCCCCCAGCAGTAATAATAATCAGTGGTGTATCTGAAAAGCAGTACTAGCTAATGTTTATTGAACACTTACTCTGCACCAGGCACTGTCCTAAGCACTTAATTGCATTAAATCCTGACAACATCCTATTATCATTTTATCCACCCCATTATCCTTTTTTTTTTAATCCTCAGTTTATCTTTAAAGTGTTAAAAAGCAAAGATGTCTCTTTAAGGACTAAGGTGTGCCTTACTCAAGCCATGGTGTTTTCAATTGCCTCATATGCATGCGAAAGCTGGGCAACGAATAAGGAAGACCAAAGAAGAATTGATGCCTTTGAATTATGGCTTTGGAAAGAATATTGAATATACCATGGACTGCCAAAAGAACAAACAAATCTGTCCTGGACGAAGTACAGCCAGAATGCTCCTTAGAAGCAAGGATGGTGAGACTTTGTCTCACAGACTTTGGACATGTTATCAGGAGGGACCAGTCCCTGGAGAAGGACATCATGCTTAGTAGGAAGACCCTCAGCTAGAAGGATTGACACAGTGGCTACAACAATGGGCTCAAGCATAGCAAAAATTGTGAGGATGGCACAGCACCAGGCAGTGTTTCCTTCTGTTGTACACAGGATCGCTATGAGTCAGAAGCAACTCCACGGCACCTAAGAACATTATCCTCATTTTAGAAGTACAGCAAGTCACATGCTCAAAGTCAAACAACTACCAAGCAGCAGGTCTGTCTGATACCAAGGCCGCTGCTCTGATCCACTCAGCAGTACTGCCACCCAGTTACAGCCCTTTGTAACACCAGCTCGGGAAAATCCAAAGCACGTGAGTGCAAGTTGGCTATAGGTGTTTCCCTCCTTGCACTGACCCCAGTGCTAAGGGATAAAGCAGCCACACATAAAAGTAGCCATTTAACTCTTAAGGCTTTCAATAGCAGCAAGCAGTAGTGCACGTTTACTGCACAGGGCACTGTGTTCCATGGAACTGTCAGGAACTCTGGTCTTCTTTACCGAAAGTGCTCCAACTCCTCGTCTTCGCATTGCCTGCTTTCCGATGTTTCTCCAATACAGGATTGCCCTCCCCCACTGGGAGGCGGGTTATTGCATTCTCGGCTCCTTGTTTTCTTCCCCTCAACACAGGGGCCCCAAGGGGACCAGCAACTCCAACCTCCATCAACCCCTCCTGTAAGGTAAGAGACGTTCATCAGTAAATACTGGGAGAGGAGGATTCCAAAGCTTAGCTCTAGGCTTCCTGTCTACTGGGGGAGGAGAAAGGCTTTGGAGATACTTTACTTCCACTCTGTTCACTGGGGTTTTCTAGAATGGCCAGACTGTCTCCACACACACCAATGTTAAGGCTGCATTAGCATCCTTCTAGTAATAATTTTTTTTTTTTTTTTTTTTATAATACGGCTCACTCAAGGCACTTTAATGGACGTTGTATCATTTATTTACTTCTCACAACAATGAATTGAGGTAAGCAGGAGATCTGTTAACAACCTCGCTTATGAGGAGATGAAGAGTAAGCGGCTAAATGCCATGCCCAAGGTTCTAATGGCTGACAAGAGGCACATCTCAGACTGTAACCCCAATTTTCTGGCTGAGTAACCCCAGGCTCCTGTCATCAGTCCCCAGTCTCACAATAAGGCATGTTCCTATTTTTAAAGCAATAACTGAGCAAAGGAAGAACATACACTACTGGGGACTCCCAGGCTGCTAACCCCAGGCCTGGCATTTTACGTACAAATGAGGAAATACATAAGTAGAAGTTCTTTTAAAATCACTTCTTTTACCTCCTTTCAGCATCTTTTTCCAATCGTCAGGCACTTCCTCAACTCACCCCGACCACCTCCACCTTCTGTCCTAGGGACCTATTCAAGACCCACATTTCAAGTATTTCCCCCATCTTATGCCCTGGGTAAAACCCAAACCAAACAATTCCAACTCGAAGCAACCCTGTAGGACAGAGTAGAATTGCCCCATAGGGTTTGCCAGGCAGAAGCAGACTGCCACATCTTTCTCCCATGGAGTGGCCGGTGGATTCAAGCCAAGCAACTTAACCACTGTGCCTCGGGGTGACAAGAGGGAATTTGTACCCCATTCTAAGAGCCTTGCTTTCCTAGTTAGGAAGTGACCTCAGAAACCATTACCGGAAAACATATCCTGGCAGATGGGTGTGTTATTGCTCCCTCATTCTTTCTACCATGTGTAGCCCGCATCCCTCTTTTCCCTTTACTCCACATCCTCTCATCAGTATCACACACCAAAACAAAACTAATTTGCATATTTCCCATGGCCTGCCTTATACAGTCATAATTAAAAATTGATTTGATAAAGTAGCCCCCTCAGTTTCTTTTTTTTTTTAAGTTTCCATGGGTCAATTCCAACTCATGATGACTCCATGTGTGCTGAGGAGGACACTCCACAGGGTTTTCATCTCTGTGATCTTTAGAAGCAGATCACCAGGGCTTTCTTCCAAGGCATCCCTGGGTGGATTCAAACTGTCAACCTTTCTGTTAGTAGACAAACAATTAACAGTTTGCACTACCCCAGGAATGCAGGATATTAAAAGGGGGGGATAATAATGTTGTGATTGCTGTCCCAATACTTACCAGTTAGGGGTACCTTCAGTTTAACAAATAACTGGAAATTCAAGTCACAAAAGAATGGATCACAATACAAGTAAGATATTTAGGGAATATTTGGGGAGTTGTTTAGAAATGAGGATACCTTCCTGCTGCTTGTCCATAAGCAGCCATAATTCAGTCATGTATTCATTAAATGGACCTTTATTTAGTGAATTCTATGAATCAAGTCCTATGTTATGCTCAGGGGGTAAATAAAGGCATCTAACGGCCCCAAAGGGAGCAGCTTTCTAGTGGAGAAAAATGTATGAATACATATTAAAATGAATGTAAATATATAAATTGTAGTCATATTTTGCCAACACATAAAGTCGGCTTCACATAGCCCTGTACTAAGTGCTCGAAGCACCAGGCACACTGCTCAGCACACAGCAGGTGTTCAACAAATATTTGTGAACGACTGATTGTACATAATACAAAATAGAAATAAAGATGCTTCAAAGAGTTTACCACCGAACAGTTGGGCAATGCAAACACAAGCTGTAGAGACCTACGGTAGACAAAACCTTAATGACACAACTGCGGAAGGATAGAAGATGGCTCAGAGATAGTTCTGTTTTACTGAAGAATGAGAGGTGGAGGGCATGGTAATTCTGTTCAAACAGGAAAATTGAGAGACAGCAAAGGGCCTTGACCACAGTAGTAGTAATATGGAAGTGGTGAAGAGAAAGAAACACAAAATTCAAATGCCCAGTGAGACTTTCACCTCTCCATGCACAAAGATACAAAATCTCAGGGGCCACAGACAACAGGCAATTCCCATTCCAGTGTGTCCAGCCTAATGGGAGACAATCCAGTGCACTGACCTGCCCGATTCCCTACGAGGACTCCTTGCTCACACGCCACACCAAACGTGTATGGTTTGCAATGGCACTGACACTGGGTCCCCTCAACAGTGGCCAGGCCACCATTTTGACACGGCCGGCAATGGCAGGGGTCAAATTCATCCACGTACTCCTCCAAAGCCCGTTTCAGGTAAAGTCTTTTCACGGAGGCACAGGGCATTTCCTTTACCAGCTCATATAGAGGTGTCAGCTATAAAGACAAAGACAGCAGAGTCAGCAATCAGTGCTTCAGGCACAAATATCTTCCTTTTGACGTTTAGACTCAATCCCCACTACAACAAAATCAAAAGCCACCCTTATGTTGATTCCTGTTGTTTCTTGTTCAGTTAAAAAAGAGTAATTCACTCTCTTGGCAGCAAAATCAAAACAAACCTAGGGAAAATTAGGTTCCAGTGAAGGAGAAATATTTTTTTGTCCAAGTATGAATTAAAAAAAAAAAGAACAGGACAATCATTTTCCAATTAATGGAAGACTGTTCTGAGGACTATACATTTCCACTGCAGTAGAGGATAGAAGAAAAGGAAATACACCTAAATTCTAGCAAAGAAGCAATGTCCTGACTCTGAGAAGCTTAGCATGTCTCTCTGGTGGAGACCATGGCATCTCTCCTCCTGGAGAATTTTTAAAATAGGTAGACAGCTTGGTTCTGGGTTGGGTATTTCAAATGAAAACCATCTTCACGATCATAGATGTTCTGGTAAAGATGTAACAGCCTACTCTTCTGAAAAACCGAGAGGCTCTGGTTTATGTGTGCTTGCCAATTTCTGCAGTGTAACTGCTCTCACCATGGCTGATTTCAAGCTACCACCGCGACGTCACTGAACAGAGTTGGGAGATACATACCACGTGCTCGAGAGGGAGTCCGTGCCACCTGGCTGCAGCACACCACTGCAAGTCATTGGCATCAACACAGACAGCCAGGTAGAGTTCCCCTCCTCTCTTCCCGAGATCTTCTGAACGGTGCATGGCTTTGCATGGCCATATACTTGCAGACTGTCTTTTCTTTGCTCCTTTCCTGCCCAGCTATGATGGTTACAGTTTTGTGTGTACATGATTGAGCATTGGAAAGAATGTCTCCCTTTTCCCCTAATCAACAATTTAGACTTTTTAAATATTTGCATAGGATGTCAACAAGGGATGTAGAACAGGTTGAATATTAAGATTTTAAGATAAGACTTCGCAGGAAAGTTTCCACCTCCCACCCTCACCCTTATCTGGAGGCAAGTGTGTGCAGCATTGTGTTAGGAGGGTATTTAAGGAGCTATTGTAATTTTTGAGTTTGTGAAAATGTCCATGACTCTTTATCTCTGAAAGTCAGGCTTTACCTGGGGCATTGCTTGACTCTCCCGGCAGGGAATAGATCCTATAGAGTCAGTTCTGCTGTGAAGCTGGTTTTGAAAACGTACAGTTGTTCGTTTGCGACTGATAGGAGGGAACCATTTGAGCATAATACAAATTTTGCTCTTGCTTATGTATTATTTCGTCCACAAGAAGCACTGGGTGAACACAGAAAACTGTACACAGCTGAGCCGAGTTACACAGGAACACACAAAATGCACACAGGCACATCTACCTCAGTTCACCCATGTTATAAACCATCCCCATCCATAACTGGTGTTATAGCTAGCTGTCAGTCTGTTTTTCAGGTTATTCTCTTTCTACCACTTTGCAATAATTTACAAGCTGTAACCCTTCCATGATCCATTTCCACAAGCAAGCTTCAGGGCTTTTTCAAAGTAACGTGTCAAATTTATTGCAGTATTTATGCATTGCTTAACAAATTAACATATATAAAACCATGCTACTGTTTTTATTGGTGCCTGTCTTTTCTAGAGAGCCCAGGGTGGTGCGAATAGTTAGTGCACTCAGCTGCTAACTGAAAGGTTGGAGATTCAATTCCACTAGAGGTGCCTCAGAAGAAAGGCCTGGCAATCTACTTCTGAAAAAAAATCAGCCACTGAAAACCCTATGGAGCACAGTTCTACTCTGACACACACATAGTCACCATGAGTCAAAATCAACCCAGAGGCACTGCCAACTGGTACTAGCACTCTCTTTTTAGGAGTATCACAGATGAAGTTTTTTAGTATCGTGCTCCTGGTCCCATTTTTCCCATAAACCCCGTGGTTTTTATTGTGCAGTTTTGCTTAGCACCATGATTTTTAGGCCACGTATGTTGCTTTATGAAAGAACTAACTGGATCAATGAGACATCCTAAAATTCTGCCAGCCAAATTGGTTCTATCTTAATTTGCATTACTCCAGAACCCTATAAGCCGTGGCCACAGGAAGAAAGGTGGTCTGACAGATGTAGCAGTCCAAAAGATGTAGCAGTAGACAAGCCTAAATGCCTTCCAGTGGCACAAATCAAAAAGTCCTCTGAATTTGGGACCGAGGAAAGCATAATCAAATTTAGGTCATAAGTAAAAAATGCTAATTTTGTCATTAACTTCTTTGGGGGTTTACAAGACATTTACCCTTTGCAATTGAAATGTGCACACACCAAATAATGTATCTACTATTTCTTATTATTATGTATACGTGCATTTCATTATACAAAACACAATTGGGATACAGAAAATGCTAATCGCAGCAGTCTCTGTTTAACCACCTTGATTGAATCTCATTTTTCCAACGCAAATAAGCATGCCTGCCTCCTGCTGCTTCCAACAGAGCATCACATACCTTTTGTTTTATGACTTCAGGAAGATTAGTCACAGATCCTGCCCAGGCAGAATATCGCCCTTTGTTTCCAGCGGGATTGTCCACCTCTAGGAAACTAAGGCCAGCTACAAAGCCTGAACTTCCCCCTCTGACAAATGGGTCCCCTCGCAACACATTGTTCTGGGTTCCTGTACAAGGAGAAATGAAATAAAATAAGTCAGGGTGCACAAGGAAATGAAAATGAGAACATGGAAGTGAAAAGTCTATCAAATATTTAAAAACAATCTAGCGGGCGGGGCCAAGATGGTGGACTAGGTGGACGCTACCACGGATCCCTCTTGCAAAAAAGACTCGGAAAAACAAGTGAATCGATCACATATATAACAATCTACGAACTCTGAACAACAAACACAGACTTAGAGACGGAGAACGAACAAATACGGGCAGACAGCAATCGTTTTCAGAACTAAGAGCCAGCGTACCAGGCAGGTGACCTTCGGAACCCGGGCTGGGGCAGAGCCCGGGGGGCAGACGGCACAGACAAGGGGCCCCACCCCGAACCCATCCCGGGAGGAAGTCTAGCTGGTTGGTGCGGGCGGCGTAGTGGCGCAGCCAGTGAGAGGAACACCCGGGAGCCAGTGACTGATCTTGGAGCGGGGAGAGCAGCGTCCCAGCTGGGGAGCCGTCCCGCCGGGAGTTTGGCGGGAGGCGGGCGAGGCACGAGCGTGGGGATCACCTATATTTCCCTAAAGTGACCCCGGGAGGGGGTGCCCAGACGTTCGTGAGGGCCACGTCCACCCAGTGCACGCGAATGGTGCAGCGCACCGGAGGGAGAAATCCCCAGGAGGAAGTGACTGGTCTTGGAGCGGGGAGAGCAGCGTCCCACCGGGGGAGCTGTCCCGCTGGGATCTTGGTGAGAGCGGGCGGGGTGTGAGCACATTCTCCTGAATAGACCCCGGGGGCGGGCCCAGCTGTTCCTGAGGGCCACGCCCACCCAGTTCGCACGAGCCCTGCGGCGCACCTGAGGGAGAAATCCCCGGGCGGAAGTGACTGATCTTGGAGCGGGGAGAGTAGTGTCCCAGCCGGGGAGCCGTCCTGACGGGATTCTGGCGGACGGGGGCGGAGCATGAATGCGGGGATCAGCTCTATATTCTGTGGTGCTACACGCCTAGCTCTCTGATCCCTCCCCCACCCTCCCCAGGCGGCTCCATTAACATCCGAATACCCTGAGCCAGAAGGAGAATTCAGATAGGGATCTGACTGCATTTTTTTTTAGCTGATTACCTGAAAAATCTAGTTTCCCAGTGATGGCTCGGAGACAGCAGTCCATATCAAACCACATAAAGAAACAGACCATGACAGCTTCTCCAACCCCCCAAACAAAAGAATCAAAATCTTTCCCAAATGAAGATACAATCCTGGAATTATCAGATACAGAATATAAAAAACTAATTTACAGAATGCTTAAAGATATCACAAATGAAATTAGGATAACTGCAGAAAAAGCCAAGGAACACACTGATAAAACTGTTGAAGAACTCAAAAAGATTATTCAAGAACATAGTGGAAAAATTAATAAGTTGCAAGAATCCATAGAGAGACAGCATGTAGAAATCCAAAAGATTAACAATAAAATTACAGAATTAGACAATGCAATAGAAAGTCAGAGGAGCAGACTCGAGCAATTAGAATGTAGACTGGGACTTCTGGAGGACCAGGGAATCAACATCAACATAGCTGGAAAAAAATCAGATAAAAGAATTTAAAAAAATGAAGAAACCCTAAGAATCATGTGGGACTCTATCAAGAAGGATAACTTGCGAGTGATTGGAGTCCCAGAACAGGGAGGGGGGACAGAAAACACAGAGAAAATAGTTGAAGAACTCCTGACACAAAACTTCCCTGACATCATGAAAGACGAAAGGATATCTATCCAAGATGCTCATTGAACCCCATTTAAGGTTGATCCAAAAAGAAAAACACCAAGACATATTATCATCAAACTTGCCAAAACCAAAGACAAACAGAAAATTTTAAAAGCAGCCAGGGAGAAAAGGAAGGTTTCCTTCAAGGGAGAATCAATAAGAATAAGTTCAGACTACTCAGCAGAAACCATGCAAGCAAGAAGGGAATGGGACAACGTATACAGAGCACTGAACGAGAAAAACTGCCAACTAAGGATCATATATCCAGCAAAACTCTCTCTGAAATAAGAAGGAGAAATTAAGATATTTACAGATAAACACAAGTTTAGAGAATTTGCAAAAACTAAACCAAGACTGCATGAAATGCTTAAGGAGGTTGTTTGGCCTGATGACCAATAATATCAGGTACCAGCAAAATACAAGGTCACAAAACAGAACGTCCTGATATCAACACAACTCAAATAGGGAAAGCACAAAAACAAACAAAGTAAGATTAATTCTAAAAAATAAATAAATAAACAAAATAATACACATAACAGGAAATCATGGAAATCAATAGATAAACGATCACAATAATCAAAAAGAGGGACTAAATATAGGAGGCATTGAACTGCCAGATGGAGAGTGATACAAGGTGATATAGAAGGATACAAGTTAGGTTTTTACTTAGAGAAATAGGGGTAAATAATAAGGTAACCACAAAAAGGAATATCAATTCCATAACTCAAGAAAAAAGCCAAGAAAAACGTAACGACTCAACAAACATAAAGTTAAACGTTATGAAAATGAGTTTCTCACAAGCTACTAAGAAAAACGTCTCAGCACAAAAAAGTATGTGGAAAAATGAAAAGGCCAACAACACACATGAAAAGGCATCAAAATGACAGCACTAAAAACTTATTTATCTATAATTACGCTGAATGTAAATGGACTAAATGCACCAATAAAGAGACAGAGAGTCACGGACTGGATAAAGAAACACGATCCATCTATATGCTGCCTACAAGAGACACACCTTAGACTTAGAGACACAAACAAACTAAAACTCAAAGGATGGAAAAAAATATATCAAGCAAATAATAAGCAAAAAAGAAGAAGAGTAGCAATATTAATTTCTGACAAAATAGACTTTAGTCTTAAATCCGCCACAAAGGATAAAGAAGGACACTATATAATGATAAAAGGGACAATTGATCAGGAAGATATGACCATATTAAATATTTACGCACCCAGTGACAGGGCTGCAAGATACATAAATCAAATTTTAACAGAATTGAAAAGCGAGATAAACACCTCCACATTTATAGTAGGGGACTTCAACACACCACTTTCGGAGAAGGACAGGACATCCAGTAAGAAGCTCAATAGAGACACGGAAAACCTACTTACAACAATCAACCAACTTGACCTCATAGACTTATACAGAACTTTCCTCCCAACTGCTGCAAAATATACTTTTTTTTCTAGCGCACATGGAACATTCTCTAGAATAGACCACATATTAGGTCATAAAACAAATCTTGGTAGAATCCAAAACATCAAAATATTACAAAGCATCTTCTCAGACCACAAGGCAATAAAACTAGAAATCAATAACAGAAAAACTAGGGAAAAGAAATCAAATACTTGGAAAATGAACAATACCCTCCTGAAAAAAGACTGGGTTATAGAAGACATCAAGGAGGGAATAAGGAAATTCTTAGAAAGCAACGAGAATGAAAATACTTCCTATCAAAACCTCTGGGACACAGCAAAAGCAGTGCTCAGAGGCCAATTTATATCGATAAATGCACACCTACAAAAAGAAGAAAGAGACAAAATCAGAGAACTGTCCCTACAACTTGAACAAATAGAAAGTGAGCAACAAAAGAACCCATCAGGCACCAGAAGAAAACAAATAATAAAAATTAGAGCTGAACTAAATGAATTAAAGAACAGAAAAACAATTGAAAGAATTAACAAAGCCAAAAGCTGGTTCTTTGAAAAAATTCACAAAATTGATAAACCATTGGCTAGACTGACTAAAGAAAAACAGGAAAGGAAACAAATAACCCGAATAAGAAACAAGAAGGATAAATTCTTAGAAAAATACTACCTACCTAAACTAACACATTCAGAAGTAGAACAACTAAATAGACCCATAACAAAAAAAGAGATTGAAACGGTAATCAAAAAACTCCCAACAAAAAAAAGTCCTGGCCCAGACGGCTTCACTGCAGAGTTCTACCAAACCTTCAGAGAAGACTTAACACCACTACTACTGAAGGTATTTCAAAGCATAGAACAAGACGGAATACTACCCAACTCATTCTATGAAGCTACCATCTTCCTGATACCAAAACCAGGAAAAGACATTACAAAAAAAGAAAATTTTAGACCTATATCCCTCATGAACATAGATGCAAAAATCCTCAACAAAATTCTAGCCAATAGAATCCAACAACACATCAAAAAAATAATTCACCCTGATCAAGTGGGATTTATACCAGGTATGCAAGGCTGGTTTAATATCAGAAAAACCATTAATGTAATCCATCACATAAATAAAACAAAAGATAAAAACCACATGATCTTATCAATAGATGCAGAAAAGGCATTTGACAAAGTTCAACACCCATTTATGATAAAAACTCTTACCAAAATAGGAATTGAAGGAAAATTCCTCAACATAATAAAGGGCATCTATGCAAAGCCAACAGCCAATATCACTCTAAATGGAGAGAACCTGAAAGCATTTCCCCTGAGAACGGGAACCAGACAAGGATGCCGTTTATCACCACTCTTATTCAACATCGTACTTGAAGTCCTAGCCAGGGCAATTAGGCTAGACAAAGAAATAAAGGGTATCCAGATTGGCAAGGAGGAAGTAAAGCTATCACTATTTGCAGATGATATGATTGTATACATGGAAAACCCTAAGGAATCCTCAAGAAAACTACTGAAACTAATAGAAGAATTTGGAAGAGTCTCAGGTTATAAAATAAACATACAAAAATCACTTGGATTCCTCTACATCAACAAAAAGAACACCGAAGAGGAAATAACCAAATCAATACCATTCACAGTAGCCCCCAAGAAGATAAAATACTTAGGAATAAATCTTACCAAGGATGTAAAAGACCTATACAAAGAAAACTATAAAACTCTGCTACAAGAAATTCAAAAGGACATACTTAAGTGGAAGAACATACCCTGTTCATGGATAGGAAGACTTAACATAGTAAAAATGTCTATTCTACCAAAAGCCATCTATACATATAACTCACTTCCAATCCAAATACCAATGTCATATTTTAAGGGGATAGAGAAACAAATCACTAATTTCATATGGAAGGGAAAGAACCCCCGGATAAGCAAAGCATTACTGAAAAAGAAGAAGAAAGTGGGAGGCCTCACTCTACCTGATTTGAGAACCTATTATACAGCTACAGTAGTCAAAACAGCCTGGTACTGGTACAACAACAGGCACATAGACCAATGGAACAGAATTGAGAACCCAGATATAAATCCATCCACGTATGAGCAGCTGATATTTGACAAAGGACCAGTGTCAGTCAATTGGGGAAATGATAGTCTTTTTAACAAATGGTGCTGGCATAACTGGATATCCATTTGCAATAGAATGAAACAGGACCCATACCTCACACCATGCACAAAAACTAACTCCAAGTGGGTCAAAGACCTAAACATAAAGACTAAAACGATAAAGATCATGGAAGAAAAAATAGGGACAACCCTAGGAGCCCTAATACAGGGCATAAACAGAATACAAAACATTACCAAAAATGACGAAGAGAAACCAGATAACTGGGAGCTCCTAAAAATCAAACACCTATGCTCATCTAAAGACTTCACCAAAAGAGTAAAAAGACCACCTACAGACTGGGAAAGAATATTCAGCTATGACATCTCAGACCAGCGCCTGATCTCTAAAATCTACATGATTCTGTCAAAACTCAACCACAAAAAGACAAACAACCCAATCAAGAAGTGGGCAAAGGATATGAACACACATTTCACTAAAGAAGATATTCAGGCAGCCAACAGATACATGAGAAAATGCTCCCGATCATTAGCCATTAGAGAAATGCAAATTAAAACTACGATGAGATTCCATCTCACACCAACTAGGCTGGCATTAATCCAAAAAACACAAAATAATAAATGTTGGAGAGGCTGCGGAGAGATTGGAACTCTCATACACTGCTGGTGAGATTGTAAAATGGTACAACCACTTTGGAAATCCATCTGGCATTATCTTAAACAGTTAGAAATAGAACTACCATACAACCCAGAAATCCCACTCCTCGGAATATACCCTAGAGATGCAAGAGCCTTCACACAAACAGACATATGCACACCCATGTTTATTGCAGCTCTGTTTAGCAAAAAGCTGGAAGCAACCAAGATGTCCGTCAACGGATGAATGGGTAAATAAATTGTGGTATATTCACACAATGGAATACTACGCATCGATAAAGAACAGTGACGAATCTCTGAAACATTTCATAACATGGAGGAATCTGGAAGGCATTATGCTGAGCGAAATGAGTCAGAGGCAAAAGGACAAATATTGTATAAGACCACTATTATAAGATCTTGAGAAATAGAAAAAACGGAGAACACATACTTTTGTGGTTACAAAGGGGGAGGGAGGGAGGGAGGGAGAGGGTTTTTTATTGATCAATCAGTAGATAAGAACTGCTTTGGGTGAAGGGAAAGACAACACACAATACAAGGAAGGTCCGCCTAATTGGACTGGACTAAAAGCAAAGAGGTTTCCGGGATAAAATGAAAGCTTCAAAGGTCAGCGGAGCAGGGGCTGGAGTCTGGGGAACATGGTTTGAGGAGACTTCTAAGTCAACGGGCAAAATAATTCTATTATGAAAACATTCTGCATCCCACTTGGAATTGTGGCGCCTGGGGTCCTAAATGCCAACAAGCGGCCATCTAAGATACATCAATTGGTCTCAACCCACCTGGAGCAAAGGCAAAGGAAGAACACCAAGGCCACACGACAACTAAGAACCCAAGAGACAGAAAGGGCCACATGAACCAGAGACCTACATTATCCTGAGACCAGAAGAACTAGTTGGTGCCCGGCCACAATCGATGTCTGCCCTGCTAGGGAGCACGACAGACAACTCCTGAGGGAGCAGGAGGCCAATGGGATACAGACCCCAAATTCTCATAAAAAGACCATACCTAATAATATGAATGCGACTAGAGGAATCCCAGAGACAATGCTCCCCAGAACTTCTGATGGCACAGGACAGGAACCATCCCTGAAGACAACTCATCAGGCATGAAAAGGACTGGTCAGCGGAGGGGAGAGAGATGCTGATGAAGAGTGAGCCAATTAAATTAGGTGGACACTGGAGAGTGTGTTGGCAACTCTTGACTGGAGGGGGGATGGGAAGATAGAGAGAGAGGGAAGATGGCAAAATTGGCACGAAACGAGAGACTGAAAGGGCTGACCCAATAGGGGGAGAGCAAGTGGGAGAAGGGAGTATGATGTATGTAAACCTACATGTGACAGACTGATTGGAATGGTAAATGTTCACTTGAAGCTTAATAAAAATTAATTAAAAAAAAAAAATCTAGCATCTAACATGAGATGCTTCGTTAAAACCAAAACCAAACCTGTCGCCGTAGAGTCAATTCTGACTCATAGCGACCCTATAGGACAGAGCTGAACTGTTCCACAGGGTTTCCAAGGCTGTAATCTTTATGGGGTTGGAGCCCTGGTGGCGCAGCGGTTAAGAACTTGGCTGATAACCCAAAGGTTGGCAGTTTGAATCCACCAGCCACCCCCTCATAACCCTATGGGGCAGTTATACTCTGTCTTATAGGATCACTATGAGTCAGAATCAACTGGATGGCAACAGGTTTGGGGTTTTTTTGTTGGTTTAATCTTTTTGAGAGCAGATCACCAGGTCTTCCTCCCTCAGGGCAGCTGGTGAGTTCAAACTGCTGACCTTTCAGTTAGCAGCTGAGCACAGAGGCATGAGCTGTAGCCTCTCTGTATAGACCCCAACGGGTTCCCTGGCTCCCACTAAGACAAGTAGCCTGGTGCAACAGAGAAAAGCCCAGATGTGCAGCCCTGTTTCCTGCATCTGAATCACAGGTCTGACTCTACTAACTGTGCTCTGGGGACATCTTCCTGTACTTCACTGTCCTCATCTGTAAAATAAGAAAACATAGTATCCACCTCTTAAAAAAAAAAAAAAATTTTTTTTTTCAGAAATAGTAAGCATCATGTGTTTGTTAAATACAAAGTAAAATAAAATACCGTGAACAGCTTCCAATCACCAGCCCAGATGATGATTGAAGTCAACATCTTCCAATAATCCTACTTCCATTTCTATTTCCAGATTATTATTTTTTCACCTTGTTCAAAAAACTCATCCTTCTTTGTCATGTGAGCTTCATGAAGACAGGTACTTTCTCCGTCACATTCATTGCTATATGCCCAGGGCCTAGAACACCTCCTGGCATACAGGCCACCATCACTACCACCAGTTGCCACTGAGTCAATCCCGACGCATGGTGACCCCATACGCATCAGTGTAGAACTGCCCTCCATAGGTTTTTCGATGGCTGATTTTTCAGAAGTAAATTGCCAGACTTTTCTTCTGAGGCACCTCTGGGTGGATTAGAACTGCCAATCTTTCGGTTAGTAGCCGAGTGGGTTAACCATTTGGGCCACCCAGGACTCCATGAATAGTTGACAAATGAAGTGAACTGAACGAGTAAATAAACCTGGTTTTACTACTCTGTTTCGCTCCTCCTGGCAGTCATCTGTCACTATCCCAAGAATCCCCGCTAACTTGCTGAGGACTTTGGCATCTGGGTCAGTCTTCACTTTCACCCTGATTTCTGCAATCACCCCAAGAGAATTTATATTCTAATACCACTCTGTCCATGAGCTTACACGATATACTGCAATCTGGCTTCCAACTCTACCACACTACAAAATCTATTTAAAGGCAATTAGCTGTTATTTGCTAAATTCAATGAACATTTTTCAGCCCTTGAGTTCCTTGATTCCCTAGCATTTCACCCTATTGACCACTCCTTCTCTATCTTCTATGTCACTGATCTCTTCCCGCTTCTTATCGTCTGTCTCAGACCACTCCTTCTCAGTCCCTCTTCTTTCCCTACAACTTTCCTTTGTAAATTTTCATCTAATCACTCCCTGCATAAAATCTTTTAATGACACCTTAGAGCCATCAGGATGAAACCTAAACTTTTTAACAGGGCATCTCAGATCCTTCACAATCAGCTTATCCTTGCAGTCTTTTTTTTCAATCACTCAAAGACTGCTGCCCGCCTTCTCCGCCCTCCCCATCACCACCACCACCAGCGGCACACACCAAAAACACTAACAGCACTGAGTATCTATGTCACAGGGTGAAACTGAGCCTTCTCTTGATATTGCCATTTATCTACCCTTGTTTGCCAGCCATCATAGGGGAGGAGGGCAGTATCCACTGAAAACATATTTACCATACACAGGCGATGCTCAGCGCCTTCCCCACCCTGCACGATGCCATATTGCTATGACATAGGAATGAGAGATCAGAGGTGAAAATAGCCAAAGAGAAGACATACACGAACTTCAACACCTCTAAATCTTCAAAAGCCCTAGAAGAGAGGGATAAAGGTTATGCTTGTAGTGCAAATTGCCCCCTCTCCTTTACCTGCAGCCAATTTTAAGGCTTCTTCCAGGTCCTTGCATTTGCTGCTTGATGTTTTCACAACGAAAAAATTGAAACCTGAGGAAGCACATTCCGTCATATCTACTGAACTATAACCTGGAAAAAAATGAAAAGGTGTGTGTTTAATTTCCACACTCACTGGAGACCTCCTTTGAGAGGTGGTCAGGTGTGACAGTGGGGGAAGGGATTGTTTCCTGCTACCAAGCTCTCGTCTATCAAGAGGGACAGGATTGGGGGTGGCAGGGGAGACCTGATGCTTGGGGGACACTGAGCTTCTGTTACAGGTGATGGAAAAATTCAGGAATGGTTAATGATGATGGTTGAGCAACACGATGAACATATTTAATGTCACTGAACTGCGCATGTGAAAATTGTTGAAATGGCAAATCTTTTGTTTCCTCTATATTTACCACAATAAAAAATGTGTTTTGTTTGTTTTGTTTTGCTTTTTGAAACAGTGACAGGCCCCAGAGGTCATGGTCCACAGACCTTCTGTTAGCCCAAGACAGGAACCATTCCCAAAGCCAACTCTTCAGACAGTGATTGGACTGGACTAGGACAGAAAATGATACTGGTAAAGAGTGAGCTTCTTGGATCAAGTAGACACATGAGCTATGTGGGCAGCTCCTGTCTGCAGGGGAGATGAGAGGGCAGAGGGGGTCTGAAGCTGGCTGAATGGACACAAGAATAGAGTGGAGAGAAGGAGTGTGCTGCCTCATGGAGGGAAACTAGGAGTATATAGCAAGGTGTGTATAAATTTTTGTATGAGAGACAGACTTGATTTGTAAACTTTCACTTAAAGTACAATAAATTTTTTTTTTAAACATAAAAAAACAAAAAAGAGTGACAGGGTATGTAAATTGTCAAGTGCTCTAGAAGGTCAAAAACCAAAACCAAACCCATTGCCATCGAGTTGATGCCAACTCATAGTGACCCTAAAGGACAAAGTAGAGCTGCCCCATAGGGTTTTCAAGCAGCGCCTGGTGGATTCGAACTGTTGACATTTTGGTTAGCAGCCATAGCCCTCAACCACTAAGCCACCTCAGGAGAAGGATTATTTGTTTCTTTTACATTTCAGGAGAGGAGGAGACAAGGGTGATGTCTACATGAAAAAGTGGAGGAAGGAGAAATTGAAAGTCCATTAAGAATTCAAACATTCATCCAGCAAATGCCATTTTTCAAGATATATTCAAGCAGGAGTGTGATGGTCTCCAGCCCACTTCTGGAGTCCCCAAACCTGGGTTCTACTGCCTCAGTCTCTCCATCTTTAATATTTGTGGTTTCTAACATCTCCTTCCCATGACTCATAATCTTAGAATGTGACAATTTTTACTCAAAAAAAAAAAATTGGGGGGGGGTTAGTTCTCGAGTAGAGTTTTGCCAATGCGAAGAGAAGAAAATTGGAAAGGAGAATAGAAAATAATGAAGCATGGAAATCTATTTCTTGTATAATTTTATTAACTATAATGAGAATGTTGTTGTTAGGTGCTGTCAGCCTCATTACTTCTTAAAATAAAGAACAATTGGGGAGGCACATATTATATCCCTGGGGCTTTGATTACATTTAAATTAAAACTTCTAGAAAGAATAGAAACTGCTCAAGAGTGAAATTTTTACTAAACAATTACCAACTTGGAAAGCTTAAAAAAAAAAAATCCTCTCCATTTCTTTTAAATGCTAAAGAAAAAAAAAAATGGGTAGCGAAACTGAGGTTAGACTAAGCCAGTTGCTGGACTGATTTTCCAAAGAAACATTGGCCCCATGTTTGCTAAAGAAACCAGTGCTTATACATTAATTTCATAGGCATTCCAGTCTTTGTGAGGTTAGAAAAGTTCAAATTCTAGTTAAATTTTATTTGGTAGAGATGTACCAAAAATACAGAAAAAAAATATTGTAGCTAACCCACAAGGGAAGGCTACAAGACCCCCTCTGAATTTCATGTAAAAAGTCTGTCTTCCAAGATCGTAGGGAAGTCTTTACTGCAGAGGAGACCATGAAGATGAATATGATTTGGAAAGGTGAAGGAAGTATGGGGTTAAGCTAAAGACAAAGATGGGTTGGTAAACTGGGCCACAATGTCTGGAGAGGAGTAGGTGCTAAAAGATCACTCCTTTCCCTCCAGCATCATTGGTAAACTGGGCCACAATGTCTCTGGACAGGAGTAGGTGCTAAGAGACCGCTCCTTTCCCCCAGCATCAGGGCAGATGAGAGCCTCCTCCTCTCACCTCGAGGTCAAAACCAAATAACCAAACCCATTGCTGTCGAGTCAATTCCAACTCATAGTGCCCCTATAGGACAGAGTAGAACTGTCCCATAGAGTTTCCAAGGAGCACCTGGTGGATTCAAACCACCAACCTTTTGGTTAGCAGCCATAGCACTTAACCACTATGCCACCAGGGTCAATGCTGCATTCTGAATCTGCCAAGAATCAGGTAATTCTGACAGCAGCAGCGCAAACAGTGATAAGTCAAGCTGGCTCTGGAGCCGGTTAGACCAAAGTTTAAATACCTCCCTTACAATCTATGTGACGCTGGATAAGTCCCTTAATAGCACCGACTCTCCATTTCCCCAATCTGTGGGACAGGGATTATAATGCCCACCTCACTAGGCAGTAGTTAGGATTATTGCTAACATATGGAACTCAGCTGCCATAAGGAAGGCACTCGATAAAGTTTAGCTATTGTTACATGTACTAGTTAGCAAGCAAACTTGTGATATTCAGACCAGACTGTTATAAAGGAATGTGAGTAGTAAAGAACAGAGGTAAATAAAATACTTTTGAAAAATATTTGATTTCTGGAATATCAACAAATTCCTCATTTGGGTTTCCTTGAGGAATACTGTTTCATCAGCAAAATGGAAAAAGTATTTGAAAATCCACTCAGCACCTCTGATTGGTTTAACTCATATTTCAGGGTGCCATCCAAAAGAGTCAGGAGGCTTTTCTTAAAACATGTCAGCTTTTGAGTGGAGTATAATGGGTTCTTGAAAATTTGGGTTCTTTTGCAATTTAAATCTATTCATCAAATTTAAGAGTTCTAAAGTTTAAATTAACTACATGTTATTTTCCCCCATTAAAATCCCTGTGGTGCTTTTATATAACAATTTTCTAATACTCTACCATTTTTTTTCATTTTTTCTGAGTCCACATAAAATAGAAATTTGTATTCTCCTCCTAAGGATCCAGACTGCAAATAATGAGTCCCATACTGATCAATTAGTCTTCGGTAGGTGCTGTAATCATAGAGAGAGGGGAGGTGGGAGAGTTCCTTCCAGAATGTCTCAGCAAGGTGCAAAAATTCCGGATTGTTATTGATGAATTGAGCCACTTCCACAGTGTTCTGAATAACCATCAATTGATAACTCTAAGGATGAAGAAAGAGTAAAAGGAGTTTTAGGTACAGACAAAAAGACAATGGGAATAGCTCCCTCTTGGATGTTTCCATCAACCAACTGCCATTTCCAATTAACCTAGATTATGAATTTCAATTTCTGATGCATGATAAGATCTCTTCTAAGACCACCCTCTGGAAGTAATCTAAGGATTTTTGGAGTCCCAAACAGGAAGAAATGTCTGAGTGATACCTAATTTCTTTTATACATGACCTCTAAACCCCTAAGGCCTAGTTGGTATGCTTTCCCCAACTAGAAAAAGAGAATCAATTTCATTAATTGCAAAATAATCTCACAAACAAAAATATAAAAATGACACGTCCCTAGGGCCCACATCTTGACGTTAATTTAGAGGCAAGGAGATTGTATAACTTATCTCCCGTACTGGAAGTTAAGCCACTTTATAATAAAGTTTTTTTTAACCCTTGGTAAACATCCTTAAAGTTATCCAAGATAGATCTACCTTATACCAAATCTCCATTTATATGAACAATATTATATGGAAGTGATAAATGATTCTACAGCTTATATTCCCACAGTCAGCTTCTTACACATAAAACAAATGAAATCAATATTCCTTTATACCATCCTTGCCTGATTTATTAATCAAGTTACCTACTTTAAGAATGAGATAAAATATGCAGATTATGAATGATCAGCCTGAAAAAGTCTTCAGCAATAAGTGTTTATCAACTAGTCCAACCTACCTCATTTGTTCAGATTTCCCAAGATGAAACTTTTAATATTTCAAAAACAATAATGTTTAAAAATAAGTCATTTAACTTCCTTGGGAAAAAAATTTGGTATCTCAAAAATTATGAAGTTTTTAAAATCTTTTAGTTTCCTACACCTTCTAAAAACATTCAACCATTAGAATTTAGAAAGCACTTATAAGCCACTAATTGGATTTTTTTAATTGTGTGTGTTTGACACTTAAAATAGTAGTGTCAATAATCATGAATGAGACATTTGGGATAGTTTTTTGCTTGGGGGTTTTAATTAGAAGATTTCAAGGTAAATTATTTTTTCTAAGATTTTCAAATAAGATCAAATATTTTAATGAGCAAATAAGCATAATATGTAAGTATATATATTATCAAAGAGAATTAATAAGACATGGCTATACATTTTTGAAGAAATATATTGTGCCTTTAAAGAAGTACTATTACCCTGATTAAAAAATGAAAGCTTTTCGTAAATATACTTATGTTCAAGTTAGCAATACTTAAAGCCAGTATAATAAGGAAAAATTAGCTGATATTTCATACAGACCTTTTTTGTATGAATTTCACGGTTAGTTGAAGTATGACTGTACGAATCAGATGATGAAGATCTGAAAAAGGATTTCTTCCTACGAGATGATGTGTGTATTGTCGACGTATGGTGTACATAAGACCAACTGCTATTGTAAAATTCATAATTAAAATCATTATTTACTTTCACCTGGAAAGAAAATAAAAAATTTTACTATAACCAAAATAAGGCCTTGGATATACCCATGATACTTTTATCATAAATCCCTTAACATGAATGCTTCTTTATACAATCTTCCCAAAAAGACAAAGCTCTTCACTGAGGAAGAAAAATAATAAACTTTGACGCAATGTGCAGGGGGAAGGAGAGCATATGAAAATTCAGTGCACTTTTTTTTCTTTTTTATTGTGCCATAAGTGAAAGTTTACAGTTAAAGTCAGTTTCTCATACAAAAACTTACACACACATTGCTATGTGACCCTAATTGCTCTCCCTATAAAGTGAGCACACTCCTCTTCTCCACCCTCTGTTTTCCGTGTCCATGCAACCAGCTCCTGTCCGCTCTGCCTTCTCATCTCATGTCTAGATAGGAGCTGCCCACATAGTCTCATGTGTCTACTTGAGCTAAGAAACACACACCACACCAGTATCATTTTATGTCTTATAGTCCAGTCTAATCCTTATCTGAAGAGCTGGCTTCGGGAATGGTTTTAGTTTTGGGCTAACAAAGAGTCGAGGCTCATGTCCTCCGGGGCCTCCCCAGTCTCAATCAGACCATTAAGTCTGGTCTTTGTAGGAGATTTTGAGTTCTCCATCCCACTTTTCTCCTGCTCCATCAGGGATTCAGTGCTGTGTTCCCTGTCAGGGCAGTCATTGGTGGAAGCCAGGCACCATCTAGTTCTTCTTGCCTCAGGCTGATGGTTTATGTGGCCTTTTCTGTCTCTTGGGCTCATATCTTCCTTGTGTCTTTGGTGTTCTTCATTCTCCTTTGATCCAGGTGGGTTGAGACCAGTTGATGCATCTTAGATGGCCACTTGCTAGCTTCTAAGACCCCAGGCACCACTCAACAAAGTGTGAGGCAGAACGTTTTCTTAACACAATGTGTTATGCCAATTGACCTAGATGTCCCCTGAAACCATGGTCCTCAGACACTCCACCCTGCTACTTTGTCCCTCGAAGTGTTTGGTTGTTTAGGAAACTTCTTAGCTTTTGGTTTAGTCCAATTGTGCTGACTTCTCCGGTATTGTGTGTTGACCTTCTCTTGACCTAAAATAATTCTTGCCTACTACTACCTAGTGAGTGAATATTCCATCCCTCCCTCTCCACCCTCGTAACCATCAAAGAATGATTTCTTCTGTGCTTAAGCCTTTTCTTGAGTTCTTATATTAGTGGTCTCATACAATATTTGTCCTTTTACAACTGACTAACTTCACTCAGCATAATGCCTTCTGGATTCATCCATGTTATGAGATGTTTCACGGATTCATTGTTGTTCTTCATTGTTGAGTAGTATTCCATTGTGTGAATATGTGAATATACCATAATTGTTTATCCATTCGTCTGTTGATGGGCACCTTAGTTGTTTCCATCTTTTTGTTATTGCAAACAGTGTTGCAGTGAGCATGGGTGTGCATATATCTATTCATGTGAAGGCTCTTATTTCCTAGGATGTATTCCAAGGAGTGAGATTGATGGATCATATGGTAGTTCTGTTTCTAGCTTTTTAAGGAAGTGCCAAATGAATTTCCAAAGTGGTTGTACCACTTTACATTCCCACCAGCAGTGTGTAAGTGTTCTGGTCTCTCCACAACCTCTCCAACAATTATTATTTTGTGTTTTTTGGATTAATGCAAGCCTTGTTGATTTGCATTTCTCTAATGGCTAATGATCACGAGCATTTCCTCATGTATCTGTTAGCCACCTGAATGTCTTCTTTGGTCAATTGGCTGTTCATATCCTTTGCCCATTTTTTAATAGGGTTATTTTTCTTTTTGTTTTTGAGGTTTTGCAGCACCTTGTAGATTTTAGAGATTAGACGCTGATCGAATTTGTTGTGGCCAAAAAGTTTTTCCAAGTCTGTAGGTTGTCTTTTTACTCTTTTGATGAAGTCTTTGGATGAGCATAAGTCTTTGATTTTTAGGAGCTCTGAGTTATCTACTTTCTCCTCTGGTGTTTGTACATTCTTACAAATGTTTTATATACTGTTTATGCCATGTATTAGGGCTCCTAGAGTTGTCCCTATTTTTTCTCCCATGATCTTTATCATTTTAGATTTTATATTTAGGTCTTTGATCCATTGCGAGTTAGTTTTTGTGCATGGTGCGAGGTATGGGTCTTGTTTCATTGATTTGCAGATGAATATCCAGTTATGCCAGCACCATTTCTTAAAGAGGCTGTCTTTTCCCCAAATAACAGGCTTTGGGCCTTTGCAGAATATCTGCTGCTCATAAGTGGATGGATTTACATCTGGATTCTCAATGCTGTTGCATTGGACCATGTATCCATTGTTGTACCAACACCAGGCTGTTTTGACTACCATTGGTGGTATAATACGTTCTAAAATCAGGTAATGTGAGGTCTCCCACTTTGTTCTTCTTTGTCAGTAATGCTTTACTTATCCGGGGCCTCTTCCCTTTCTATATGAAGCTGGTGATTTGTTTCTCCATCTCATTAAAAAATGCCATTGGAATCTGGGTTGGGATTGCATTGTACCTATAAATCACTTTGGGCAGAACAGATATTTTCACAATGTTAAGTCTTCCTATCCATGAGCAAGGTATGTTTTTCCACTTATGTATGTCTCTTTTGGTTTCTTGCAGTAGTGTCTTGCAGTTTTCTTTGTATAGGTCTTTTACATCTCTTGTTAGATTTATTTCTAAGTATTTTATCTTCTTGGGGGCTATTGTAAATGGTATTGATTTGGTGATTTCTTCTTCCACATTCTCTTTGTGTAGAGGAATCCAACTAATTTTTGTATGCTTATGTTGTATCCTGATCCTTTGCTGAACTCTTCTATTAGTTCCAGTAGTTTTCTTGAGGCTTTTGGGGGGTTTTCTTTGTATAAGATCATATCATCTGCAAGAAGAGATACTTTTACTTATTCCTTACTAATTTGGGTGTCCTTTATTTCTTTTTCTAGCCTAATTGCTCTGGCTAAGACCTCCAGCACAATGTTGAATAAGAGTGATGATAAAGGGCATCCTTGTCTGGTTCCCATTCTCAAGGGGAGTGCTTTCAGACTCTCTCCATTTAGGATGATGTTGGCTGTTGGCTTTGTATAAATGCCCTTTATTATGTTGAGGGATTTCACTTCTATTCCTATTTTGCTGAGAGTTTTTATCATTAATAGGTGTTGGATTTTGTCTAATGCCTTTTGTTCTTGTCTTTTGTTTTATTTATGTGATGGATTACATTGATTGTTTTTTCTAATGTTAAACCATCCCTTTACACCTGGTATGAATCCCACTTGGTCATGGTGAATTAGTTTTTTGATATGTTGTTGAATTCTATTGGCTAGAATTTTGTTGAGGATTTTTGCGTCTAAGTTCATAAGGGATATTGTTCTGTAATTTTCTTTTTTTGTGGTATCTTTACCTGGTTTTGGTATCAGGGTTATGCTGGCTTCATAGAGTGAGCTTGGGAATATTCCATCATTTTCTATGCTCTGAAATACCTTTAGTAGTAGTGGTGTTAACTCTTTTCTGAACTGGTAGAATTCTCCAGTGAAGCCATACGGGCCAGGGCTTTTTTTGTTGTTGGGAGTTTTTTAATTACCTTTTCAATATTTTCTTTTGTTATGGGTTTATTTAGTTGTTCCGCCTCTGTCTGTGTTAGTTTAGGTAGGTAGTGAGTTTCTAGAAATTTGTCCGTTTCCTCTAGGTTTTCAAATTTGTTAGAGTAAAATTCAGTTCACTTTCTGCAGAATTTTCCAGTAAACCTAAAATGGTGCTAAAAAATAAAGGAAAAACTTTAACTACCACTTAGGCCAAGCCTGTATGAATGTAAGTGTACAAATGTAAGGAGTAAATTTTATTCTGTGATTACTATCTGTTAAGCAGGAAATATGGTATCAGTAATGGCAATCCTGAGTGACTCACAAAATACATTTCTATATGAACATTTTTCATTTTCCTTGAATGTCAGCATTTAACACTGAAGTGAGCAAATTAACAAAGCTGCCCTGACAGAAAACTGCAAGCATTTGGTTCTCAATTTCTCATCTAATATAGGGGATCAGAGATACAAATAGGTCATGCTAAGCAATTAAATCATTCAGACTCAGTTTTGGAATGTTTGATGTGATCCAGTAATGAATTTAATTTTCTAATTCTGTTTGACTTAAACAAATGCTAAAATTATAAACTTTTCTCTTATTTTAGGTGGTAGAAGAAAAGGATATTCCAAAAGAATTTTAAAACAGACAAGAGGTTAGTCAAATGTGGCTAACCAAGAGGTGACAGCTCTATTCAAGTATGTTTTATAATCACCTTTATTTACTCTAGATCAAGTGTCAAAATGAAATGCCCACACAGGCCTGGCAAGTAATATAAATCTTTCCACTGGAAGCAACCAGGGAAAAGTATGGTGATAAACGACGAGCACACATTCTGTGTAACAAAGGGGTCACCCAACACTCAGGCTGAATTGTGTCCCCAGATATATGTGTTGTAATTCCTAACCTCTATGCCTGTCGCTGTAATCCCATTTGGGAATGGTTGTCTTCACTGTGTAAAATGAGACATGGTAAGTGTAAGTGTGTCTAGGGTCAATCTCTTTTGAGATATAAAAGGGATTAAAATAAGCAAGCCGGCAAGCAGAGATGGGGTAAGATAGACATCAAGACACATGGAGATCTCCAAGGAACCTGGAAGCAGAAACTTAAGAGTGAAAGCCCTTCCTCCAGAACCAACAGAAACAGAAAGTCTTCCCCTAAGGCCTGTGCTCTGAACTCAGACTTTTAACCTCCTAGACCACCATGTGCCTGTCAGTTTGTCATACTGTGGTGGCTTGCATGTTGCTGTGATGCTGTAAGCTACGCCACCAGTATTTCAAATACCAGCAGGGTCGCCCATGGTGGATAGGTTTCAGCAGAGCTTCCAGACTAACACAGACTAAGAAAAAGGACCTAGCAGTATACTTCTGAAAAAACCGGACTGTGAAAATCTTATGAATAGCAGCAGAACATTCCCTGACATAGTGCCAGAAGGTGAGGCCCTCAGGTTGGAAGGCACTCAAAATACGACTGAAGAAGAACTGACTTCTCAAAGTAGAGTCAACTTTAATGACATGGATGTAGTCAACCTTTGGGACCTTCGTTTGCTGATGTGTCACAACTCAAAATGAGAAGGAACGACTGCAAACATCCATTAATAATTGGAACATGGAGTGTATAAAGTATGAATCTAGGAAAATTAGAAGTCATCAAAAACGAAATAGAATGCGTAAAGACTGATATCCTAGGCATTAGTGTGCTAACATGCCCTGCTATTGGCCATTGTGAATCAGACAATCATATGATCTACTATGCTGGGAATGGCAAATTGAAGAGGAATGGTGTTGCATTTAACATCAGAAAGAACATTTCAAGATCTATCCTGAAGTACAACATTGTCGATGATAGGATAATATCCAAGTGCCCATAAAGAAGACAAGTTAATATTACTATTATTCAAATTTATGCATCAACCTCTAATGCCAAAGATGAAGAAACTGAATATTTTACCAACTTCTGCAATCTGAAATTGATCAAACATGCAGTCAGGATGCATTAATAATTACTGGTGCTTGAAATGCAAAAATAGGAAACAAAAAAGAAGAGTTGATAGTTAGAAAATATAGCCTTGGTGATAGAAATGACTCCAGAGATCCCACAATGGAATTCTGCAAGATCAACAACTTCATTGGAAATACCTTTTTCCAACAACAGAAACGGCAACTGTGATGGTTTAGATTGTGTGTCACCTTGGCTGGGCCATGATTCTTGGTGTTTATGCGTGATCACCCCCATAATGAGATCTGCTGTGAGTAGCCAATCAGCTGAAAGGGAGTTCCCTGGGCATGTGGCCTGCATCCAAATATTAGTGGATGCCCTGCCTATCGCCTGCTCTGGATCCTGCAGCTGCCTCCTGTTCCTCTGACCTCCGGTTCTTGGGACTTTAGCTAGCAGCTTACCTGCCCATCTTGGGATTCGTCAATCTTCATGGCCTATGAGAAAGAGCCCTGCTCTCCAACCTGCCCCCCTTTGGTTTTCCAGCCCCTATGAATCCTCTATCCTGATCCAGGGACTTGGGACTTTCCAGCCTCTACAATTGTGTGAGTCATTTCCTTGATAAAAACCTCTCTATATATATTTATATGCTTTACCCGTTTTGCTTCTCTGGAGAACCTAGCCTAAGACAGCAACACATGGACCTCACCACATGGAAAACACATGAAGAAGCTCAATATCAGCAGTTAGACCAAGGCCAGGAGCAGAACAGATCATCAGTTGCTCATATGTAAGTTCAAGTCGAAGGTGAAGAAAATTAAAACAAGTTGACGAGAGCCAAAGTTTGACCTTGAGTATATCCCACTTGAATTTGGAGACCACCTCAAGAATAGATTTGACACATTAAACACTAATGACTGAAGACCAGAGGAGTTACGTGATGACATCAGGACATCATACATGAAGAAAGCAAAGGTCATTAAAAAGACAGGAAAGAAAGAAAAAATGAAAAAAATGTCAGAAGGGACTCTGAAACTTGCTCTTGAAAGTCAAGTAGCTAAAGCAAAAGGAAGAAATGACGAAGTAAAAGGGCAGAAGAGAAGATTTCGAAGGATAGCTCGAGAAGACAAAGTAAAGTATTATAATGAAATGTGCAAAGATCTGGATTTAGAAAACCAAAAGGGAAGAACACACTCGGGATTTCTTGAACCGATAGAAATGAAGAAAAAATTCAAGCATCGAGTTGCAATACTGAAGGAGTCAATGGGCAAAATATAAATGACACAGGCAGCATCAAAAGAAGATAGAAGGAATACACAGAGTCACTGTACCAAAAAGAATTGGTCGACGCTCAACCATTTCAGGCGGTAGCATGTGATCATGAACCAGTGGAACTGAAAGAAGAAGTCCAAGCAGCACTGAAGGTATTGGCAAAAAACAAGGCACCAAGAATTGACAGACTACTGATTGAGATGTTTCAACAAACAGATAAAGCACTAGAGATGCTCAGTAGCCCACACCAAGAAATTGGGAAGAGAGCTACTTGGCCACCTGACTAGAAGAAATCCACATCTGTGCTCATTCCAAAGAACTGCGATCCAACAGAATGTGAAAATTATCAAACAATATCATTAATATCATACGTGAGCAAAATTTTCCTGAAGATAATTCAAAAAGAGTTGCAGCAGTACATTGACATAGAACTGCCAGAAATTCAAGCTGGATTCAGAAGAGGACTTGGAATGAGAGATATCATTGCTGATGTTAGCTGGATCTTGGCTGAAAGCAGAGAATACCAGAAAGATGTTTACCTGTGTTTTATTGACTATGCAAAGGCATGGATCATAACAATTTATGGATAACACTGTGAAGAATGGGAATTCCAGAACACCTGTACATAGACCAAGAGGCAGTCATTTGAACAGAACAAGGGGATACTGCGTGGTTTAAAATCAGGAAAGGTGTCCTTCACCGTTGTATCCTTTTACCATACATACTTATTCAGTCTGTATGCTGAGCAAATAATTCGAGAAGCTGGACATTATGAAGAAGAACATGGCATCAAGATTGGTGGAAGACTTATTAACAACCTGTGATATGCAGATGACACAACCTTATTTGCTTAAAGTGAAGAGGAGTTGAAGCACTTACTGATAAATATCAAAGACTACAGCCTTCAGTGTAGATTACATCTCTACATAAAGAGAATGAAAATCCTCACAACTGGATCAATAAGCTACATCATGATAAACAGAGAAAATATTGAAGTTGTCAAGGATTTCATTGTACTTGGATCCACAATAAACATCCATGGAAACAGCAGTCAAGAAATCAAATGACATATTCCACTGGGCAAATTTCTCTACAAAAGATCTCTTTCAAGTGTTCAAAAGCAAAGATATCACTTTGAGAACTAAGGTGTGCTTGACCCGAGCCATGACATTTTCAATTACCTCATACACATTCAAAAGCTGGACAATGAATAAGGAAGACTGAAGAAGAATTGGTGCCTTTGAATTATGGTGTTGGCGAAGAATAATGAATATACCGTGGACTGCCAGAAGAATGAACAAGTCTGTCTTAGAAGAAGATCAGAGTGCTCCTTGGATGGCAAACTTTGTCTCATGTATCTTGGACATGTTGTCAGGAGAGATCAGTTCCTGGGGAAGGACATCAAGCTTGGTAAGGTAGATGACCAGCAAAAAAGAGGAAGACCCTCAATGAGATGGATTGACACAGTGACTGCAACAATGGGCTCAAACACAGCCATGATTGTGAGCGTGGGGCAGGACCTGGCCGTGTTGTGTTCTGTTGTACATACGATCACTATGAGTCAGAACTGACTTCAAGCCACATAACAACAACGACAACTTCCTAGAGGGTCATTGAAAAAAAGGAAGACCTTCAATGAGATGGACTGACACCAGTGGCTGCAAAAATGGGCTCAAACATAGCAATTGTGGGGATGGCAAAGGACTGGACAGTGTTTTGTTCTGTTGTACATAGGGTCATTATGGGTTGGAACTGACTCGACGGCACCTAACAACAATCTCCTTAATTGTGAGAAAGTAAGTTTCTATTTGTTAAAGCCATCCATTTGCAGTATTTCTGTTATTGCAGCAGTAAATAACTAAAACGGCCTATCATTGTGTTCTGCCACTGATGGTATCTTAGTTGTCTAGTGCTGCTATAACAGAAATACCGCAAGTGGATGACTTTAACAAACAGAAGCTGATTTTCTTATAATTTAGGAGGCTAGAAGTCCAAACTCAGAGCACACTAGGGGAAGGCTTTCTCTCTCTGCTGGCTCTGGAGGAAGGTCCTTGCCTCTTCACCTTCTGCTTCCTGTTTCCTTGGAGATCTCCATGTGTCTTACCATCTGTCTTACCCCATCTCTCCTTTACTCTCTCATTTAACCTCTTTTATATCTCAAAAGAGACTGATTCAAGAAACATCCTACAAAATCCAGTCTCATTAACCTAATAAAGAAAACTCATTCCCAAATGGGATTATAACCACAGATACAGAGTTGGGATTTACAACCCATATTTTTGGAGAACACAGTTCAGTCTATAACACATGGGTCACCAGGTTCTAGCATTGATGGGTTATCAGGTTGTAGCACTGACATACTGTCAGAATCTAGCAGTGACAGATGTCTGGTTTTTCAAGGAACAGAAAGATAAATCTGACTGTATGTACAATCTCTTAATTTTTAAAAAAAATATATAGAAAACTAATTTGCTAAAATGCCAACATCTATGGGGATTAAGTAAAACATGCAAGAGAACTCTCTCTCACAGTGCCTGCTCTACACAAATATTTAAATCAGACCCCTCACAAATATTTGTGTTTTTATTATACATTCAAACATGTCCATGTGTGAGATAAAAGACAGAAAATTAAAATGAAGAAAATGATACACTTTAGAAAAACTAAAGAATATGACAGAATATTATGCAGCCGTATTTAATTACACCAGTGAAGACAGAATAACTTCTCATATGTCACGTCAAAATATGACAGGTGTCCGGTTAGCTACAGCTATGCAAGTACATGCCCAGTCAAAAACAAGACTGGAAAGATATACACCAAGACGCCGGAAAGTATTATATGACTTTTATCACTGCCCCATGCTGGAAATTAGACATACATGCTAAAAACATGCCTGAAGATAAAAAGATGGATTTAATCATGTTTTATTAGAGGATTAATTTCATCACATTGTGCCATTGGTTTGTTTAAAAGTCAAATGCTAAAATTCAGCTCAGGCTAAAATGGAGAACGTATGCAATGACGTTGACTAAAAAGACGGCATTATCTACAGTGTAAAGAGCCTGATGGTTCCGTGGTTAAAGCATGTGCCGTTAACCAAATGTTTGATGGTTCGAACCCACCAGCCACTCCACAGGAGAAAGATGTGGCAGTCTGTTTCCATAAAGATTTACAGTCTTGGAAACCCTATAGGGTCGCTATAAGTCAGAATCGACTGGATGGCAGTGATTTTTTGTTAGCTTGTTTTGTTTTATTTTGGTACCTAAAGTGTTAGAGACTTCTACAGTAAATAGATAACTCTTAGTCGTATTTGGTTTTCGATAGACAAATTTTTTATTATTATTATTATTGGGGGAAAAAGTTATCTACCTTCTTTTCAATGCAAACAAAATTTAGCCTGTTTTCCCCATCTTCAGATCCACAATTCAAATACTTGATTCCTGATTTATGCAAATAAGCCTCAACCATAGCTGCAAGAATCATCTTTCTTGAGGTCATGTGATCTCATTCATTTTTCCTTAAGCAATACCCCCTTCCTTCCAGTTTAGATCCTAAAGTCACCCTCAGTGGATCCTACCTCTGAAATCACAAAGGCAAACACCTTGTCCTCTGACATCTCTTACTCTTTTGACACTCATTCTATTACTACCATGCCTATTATTTAACTTTGCAGACAAAAATTCTTCAACTCATTCTCCCTTCTCTCTCCATATCAGTCCCTTCATTTTTTTCACTTCCATCCCATTGCAACTTAGACTTCAATAGTGCATGACTTCAACCATTCTCTTGCCAATGAACTTAACTTCCTTGCCTAGACGTCCTACTACCATGTTTGCCTGTCAAAAACCTCACCCTGGTTCAATGCATGCTGCTAAACTATTTAGCATTGCTACCGAAAAAAAAAAATAATTAATTACACAGCTGAACAGATTCTTGCCACTATAAATCCATTCATGATTTTCAGCCTCAATGGAATCTTCAATATTATCCAGCGTTCCTATAATTCCCTAGCCAGTTCTCTCTCTCTCTCTCTCCCACTATGTCAAATATTTCTGCTATTTCTGCAGCCACTTCAATCCTCCAATCCTATAACCACTTCCTTTACGCTCATCATATGACCTTATGTTCTTCTTTACCAACACTCCCACTCTCAGAGACCCCTTAAACTCCTGGCTACCAAATCTATGTACTTGTTAACATTTCTTCCCATCTTTTCTTCCACAGATGTCCCTCCTCCTACCTAAAGCTGATTTCTCTGTCTCTTTTTTTGTATTATATTCCCTCCCACCATTTCAAAGAACTTATTAAATTGATTGATCATTCCCTGTCCTACACTTTCAATTTCTCTTTCTGTACTGGCTCACTCCTATCAACGCTTATATGTATTCTAACCCCACCAGCTGAAAAAAAGAAAAGCTTTTCCTGTGACTACATTTTCCCTCTCTAGCTACTCCCTACTTTTCACAGCTCACCACCTTAAATGAATTGCCTACAACTAAATGTCCTTAGTTCCTCACCTCCCATTCACTCTTCCACCTCTAATTATCTGACGTCCACTAAGATCTCCAGTATCTCACTTATTTCACTCGATAGTAAAAACTTCCACCATCATTCAACACTGCTGACTACCCCTCCTTCTGAAAACATTTCTGTTGGCTTCCATGACACCACATTCCGCTAGTTTTCTTCTTTTCTCTCCAGCCGTTCCTTCTAAGACTCCTCGTCACTCTTCTACACTCCCTCCAAGGGCAATAAAATCTTCTACCCTGTGCAGAGATATGACTAAGGTATGGCAGGTAGGGCGCATGCCCTGGGCGCTGCTGGGGGAGAGGCACTAATGAGCAGTTTCTATTGGCCATAGCAGTTTCATCATCAGTCGTGAGAGAGCATTCAGCAATTTAAAACTCATTGCCACAGGGGCTATTTTCTGTAGATAGGCCCCTGAGCCTATGACTACAATTACCAAACACAGGCTAATAACACCGAATGTACATCTCCAGCCCAGCTTCTTCTCCTGAGTGCTCAGACATCCATAGATCCTTAGACTGACCTCCCTTTACTCATCTCAGTCAACTGTCCCTTCTCCTGGTCATTCATCCAAGTCAGAAATCCATTCATATCCCTGACTGCTCACTCTCTGTCGTTCCCCATATTCAATCATTCTACAAGACTTTTCAGGCCATTATCAGCTCCCGTGGGCATTATCACAACAGCTTTCTAACCAGTTTTTTTGTCTTAGGTCTGCCATCTTCCAATCCATTCGTCACCTGGCAACAAGAGTTGTATCATAGAATTCCTCTCTCCAACGGCCCTTTTTTAATCTGAACTACTTAACTGACTAAAAATGTCCCTTTTTTTTTAACTCTCAACCTCAGTTTTTGCTGCTCCTCACCCTTCACTCTGTAATCCAGCCATATTTAACTTCTTTCAGTTATTCAGAAGTGTTCCTCCTCCCTCTGGAAACCCTGGTGGCATAGTGGTTAAGTGCTACAGCTGCTAACCAAAAGGTGGGCAGTTTGAATCCACACAGGCGCTCCTTGGAAACTCTGTGGGGTAACTCCCTTCTGTCCTATAGGGTAGCTATGAGTCAGAATCAACTCAACGGCAGTGGGTTTTCCTCTTCCCCTCCCCCTCCTGTAAATATAATATGCAGCTAAGGTCAGGGGTCTGGAGTTAGACTAAACCACTTACTGTGAGGTGGATTCTGATTCATGGCAATCCCACATATTTCAGAGTAGAGCTGTGCCCCATCGGGTTTTCAATGGCTGTGATCCCCGGAAGTAGATCACCAGGCCTTTCTTCTGAGGAGTCTCAGGGTGCATTCAAGCTGCCAACCTTTCAGTTAGTAGTTGAGCACTTAACGATTTGCACCACCCAGGGACTGCTAGGGTTCAAATCCCAGGTCTGTCATCTACCACCTCTGTGATTGTGGTTAAGTTATAGCATTTCTTTGCCTCAATTTCTTCACCTGTAAAACATGGATGACAGTTCCTTCCTTCTTGAGTTACGACAAGAAAAAAAGATCCTTGTAAATCCCTTAGAAAAGTGTTTAGTACATAAAAGTCTCTTAATAGATGTAAGTTACTTTTCTCATTATCTAAATTATTCCTATTTCAGAAGGTAGACTGAGAAATTCATCAGGTGTCTAGTATTCGTGCCAATAGAGGAAGCTGAGGCTCAGATAACTTAGCATTAGTTAAGTTTGTCTTCAGAATATGTTTTCGTTATTCATTTGATATCCATCTGGGATCCCTCTTCAGAAAATATAATGAAGTACATCCAAGACCAAATAAAGGAGGATCCAAGAAGGTATTTCTTTTCTCCATCCTGATCTTTATTCATTCCCATCTGCAGCACATCATATGCTGAGAATAAACACAACAGACTATCAGCAGTCTTCCAGGCTGAACTAACCAGAGCGGCACCTTCCCAAAGCAACCCGGAGCAGGAATGTGCTATGGTTTCAAAGGCCTTCTTTGTATGAAAACTATGAATAAACAGAGAATGTGTGTAACATCAAAGTAAACGGCTTACCCAACAAGAAACCGGGTTTGTCCTAAATAAACAATAATGATGATAACCAAAACAAAGATTATAAGAGAGGTTGACTGATTCTGTTTTATGTTTATTTACTAATATTCATGTTCCAACAGAGGAGCCCTGGTGGTGCAGTGGGTAAGCTCTTGGCTGCTAACTGAAAGATTGGTGGTTTGAACTCACCAGCCGCTCCACAAGAGAAAGACGTGGCAGCGTGCATTCATAAAGATTAAGGCTTTGGACACCCTATGGGGCAATTCTACTCTGTCCTATAGGGTCACTGTGAGTGGAAATCAACTCGATGGAAACAGGTAAATGTTCCAACATGCCAAAAGTCACTTTCCATACAATACCAACCACCTCATCCAAAACCAAAAACTAAACCCACTGCCGTGGAGTCGATTCCCACTCACAGCGACCCTATAGGACAGAGTAGAACTGCCCCATAGAGTTTCCAAGGAGTGCCTGGCAGATTCAAACTGCTGACCTTTTGGTTAGCAGCCATAGCACTTAACCACTACGCCATCAGGGTTTCCAACCACCTCATAGAGAGCTAGAATACCCAGTGTGCCCGAGGTCAATGTATTTGAACTACCAAGGACGTTCACTGCCTCCATATCCACATTGGGATTGAACACCTACGTGATTGACTCACCGGCGTGTTGATTTTACCCCACTTCCCTCAAACTCAAGCCTCAAAACATCTCTATTCTTTGCTCAATAACAGGCTATAATTTCCCTCTACTTCTGGCAAACACCTTTGAAGTCAGTGATTGGAAAATTTCAGATGTCAATCCAAAATTCAAGCCATGCTGAGGAAAATGAATGTCAGGATCATGCTGTTACTAAATTATTCCTCTTCTTTAGAAGCTGCAGCCTTCCAGCATGCCTACCTTCCAACTAAGAAATTCTCTTCCTTATTATTTTCTCTGTTCTGTAGCTTTCTAAATTTGACCAAAAAATATACAGGAGACTCTCCCCTTTCTAATTATGACAGAATTAGCAACACATCCTTCTAGAAATAGAGAAAAAAATTATATGTGCCCATCTCACGTTCTCCCTTTGGCCAAAGGTTAAATCATAATACGTATTGTTTGCCATGTGGAATTTAGAGTTGAAAAAGAAAATAAATACAGTAGAATAATAAAAGGTTTTAAAGTCTCACAGACCTACATGCAAGCTCTGTCGTTGTTGGGTGCTGTCAAATCAATTCCAACTCATGGTGACCCCATATGACAGAGTAGAACTGCCCCATAGGGCTTCCTAGCCTGTAGTCTCTACCAGAGCAGATTGCTAAGTCTTTGTCCCACGAAGCAGCTGGATGGACTCAAACCACTAACATTTCAATTAACAGCAGAGTATTTAACCATTGCACCACGAGGGCACCTTACCCAAGCTCTAAAACCAAAAAAAAAAAAAAAAACCTGTTAGCCCAGTGTAGTCAATTCCAACTTATAGCAACATTATAGGACAGAGTAGAACTGCCCTCACAGGGTTTCTAAGGAGCAGCTGGTGAATTTGAGCTGCTGACTTTTTGGTTAGCAGCTGAGCTCTTAACCACTACACCACCAGGGCTCCATTCAAGTTACTACTTACTAATTTGGGGACTTGGAGCAAGTTGGCTTAAGTCCTCTGAGCCTTCATTTTCACATATATGAAAGAGCAAATTATTACTTAACTTCCAAGGCTATCGTGAGGATTAAACCTGTGTAGATTGCCTATGATACTGCAGATACCAAAGTAGATATTTAAATCTTCAGATCAGTTTCACTTTCAATTTTTATTCAACAACTCTTAAATGTAACTTATTTTATTGTAAATTGGAAGATGGTGAGTTTGCTATTTATAATCAAAGCTGCTTTCTGGAGAGCGTTAATCTTGGTACATGAAAGCCTCTTTTGCCTGAATAAAAACAGTTTTGTTTTACAAATTTGGCAGTAACAGATAAGGAGAACCACACTGGATGTTTTTGGAGTTCTGAGGAAAATGGAAAAAAGGAGGGAGAGAGGGGATCTTGGAATAAGGAAGCAAGAAAGAGACTGAAACAGGATGAGACCAGAAGCTTCATTTCGTCAAGGCTGTGGAAGGACATTTTAAGATCAAAGCTGCCAATTGTTTTGTCTGAATCTGTTTGCACTACTACAGCAGAAAACCTTTCCTCTGTCTTCTCTCCAAATCTTCCCCAAAGTCCCTAAAGCCACAACTGTATTGCATAGTGGATCATGCGTAGAAATCAAGGAATGGGATGCATTTTATCATTAGGTGTATTGGACGGAAATAGCATGCAAGAAGCAAAAGCTTGAAGGTGGAGGAGACACTAAGGCCAGAAACAAAATAAGAAAGTCTAGCCTGACCGATGTTGGTGGGGATGTGAATTGGTACAACCACTTTGGAAACTTTACCTAGTAAAGTTTAACATATACATAATCTACATGTAAGCAATTCAAGTCCTAGGTGTATGCCCTGGAGAAACCATAGCCCATTTGTACTGGGACTCATGTACAAAAATGTTCAAGTCATTTTCATAAGAAAATGCTTGTAAATAATCAAATGGATAAAATACGGTCTGTTTATGTAATAGTACACTGTACTGCAGGAGCCCTAGTGGCACAATGGTTAAGAGTTCAGCTGCTAACCAAAAGGTCAGCAGTTCAAATCCACCAGCCACTCCTTGGAAACCCTATGGGGCAGTTCTACTCTGTCCTATAAAGTTGCTATGAGTTGGAATCGACTCATTGGCAACAGGTTACAGTATGGATTACACCTCAAGATAAAGAAAACAAAAATCCTCACAACTGGACCAATAAGCTACATCATGATAAACAGAGAAAATATTTACATTGTCAAGGATTTCGTTTTACTTAAATCCACATTCAATGCCATGAAAGCAGCAGTCAAGGAATCAAACAATGTATCACACTAGGCAAATCTGCTGTAAAAGACCTCTTTAAAGTGTTCAAAAGCAAAGATGTCACTTTGAGAACTAATGTGCACTTGACCCAAGCCATGATATTTTCAATCCCCTCATATGCAGTCAAAAGCTGGACAAAGAATAAGGAAGACTGAAAAAGAATTGATGTCTTTGGATTAGGTGTTAGCAAAGAATACTGACTATATCATGAACTACCAGAAAAACAAAAAAATTGTCTTGGAAGAAGTACAGCCAGAATGCTCCCTGGAACATACTTTAGACATGTTATCTGGAAAGACTAGTCCCTGGAGAAGGACATCATGCCTGGTAAGGTAGAGGGTCAGGGAAAAAGAGGAAGACCCTTGAGATGCATTAACACAGTGGCTGCAAAAATGGACTCAAACACAGCAACGATTGTGAGGATGGCCCAGGACAGCAAATTGTTTCCTTCTATTGTACACAGTGCTGCTATGTGTCAGAACCAACTGGATGGCACTTAACAGCAACACCATTCTGCAATAAAAAAGACACTTGAACCAAAGCGAATCAATCTCAAAACCATAATTTTGAGCAAAAGAAAATAAGTCATAGAAGACTACATACTATATATTTTCTGTGTATATAAATTACAAAACACAAAACTAAACCAAAAAAATTTTGTTTAGGGACAAACCAACCCAAAAAACAAACTCAATGCTGTTGAGTTGATTCCAGCTCCTAGCGACCCTATAGGACAGAGTAGAAGTGCTCCATAGAGCTTCCAAGGCTGTAAATCTTTACAGAAGCAGACTGCCACATCTTTCTCCTGCAGAGCAGCTGGTGGGTTTGAACCGCCAACCTTTTGGTTTGCAGCCAAGTGCTTTACACACTGTGCCACCAGGGCTCCTACATTTAGGGACAAAGACTTATGAAATAAACCTATATAGAAAAACAAGAAAGTGATTCATACAAAATATAAAAAAGTGGTTGCCTGAGGTATGGAGAAGGGATGTGATCAGAGAGCGCACATATACAATATTCTATTTCTTAAGATAAAAAAACCCATTGCCATCGAGTCGATTCTGACTCATAGCAACCCTAAAGGACAGAGTAGAACCGCCCCATAGGATTTCCAAGGAGCGGCTGGTGGGTTTGAACTGGCAACCTTTTGGTTAGCAGCCATAACTCTTAACCACTGTGCCACCGGAGCTCCATTTCTTAAGATAGGTAATGGGAATATACGGATATTTATTATTTTGTTCCACTTATATGAAATATCTAGAATACGCAAGTGTATGGAGACCAAAGCTTATTAGTGGTTACCACGGCGGGCAGAAGGGAGGGGGAAAGGGGATTTGTTGCTTAGGAGACACTGAACTTCTGTTAAGAGTAATGGAAAAATTTGGAACCAGATAATGGATGGGTTCACAGCATGATGAACATAATTAATGTCACTAGATTATACATGTGAAGAATGTTGAAATGGCAAATATTTTGTTACATATATATTTGTTGTTGTTGCTGTTAGTTGCCAGTGAGTCGACTTCAACTCATGGTGACTCCATGTGTTACAGCCTAGAACTGCTCTATAGGGTTTTCTTGGCTGCAATCTTAATGGAAGCAGATCACCAGGCTTTTCTTACTTGGCACTACTGGGTGGGTTTGAACCACCAACCTTTAGGTTAGCAGTCGAATGCAAAGCTTTTGTACCACCCAGGGGCCTTTCACACATATGTTTGCTGTAATAAAAGTTGCTTTGTCTTCTAGATGGTGCCCGGCCACAACCGATGACTGCCCTGACAGGGAGCACAGCAGAGAACCCCTGAGGGAGCAGGAGAACAGTGGGATGCAGACCCCAAACTCTCATAAAAAGACCAGACTTAATGGTCCGACTGAGCCTAGAAGAATCCCAGTGGTCATGGTCCCCAAACCTTCTGTTGGCCCAGGACAGGAACCATTCCCGAAGACAACTCATCAGACATGGAAGGGACTGGACAATGGGTTGGAGAGAGATGCTGATGAAGAGTGAGCTACTTGTATCAGGTGGACACCTGAGACTGTGTTGGCATCTCCTGTCTGGAGGGGAGATGGGAGGGTAGAGAGGGTTAGAAACTGGCAAAACGGTCATGAAACGAGAGACTAGAAGGAGGGAGTGAGCTGACTCATTAGGGGGAGAGTAAGTGAGAGTATGTAGTAAGATGTATATAAGCTTATACGTGACAGACTGACTTGATTTGTAAACTTTCACTTAAAGCACAATAAAAATTATTTTAAAAAAAAAGTTGTTTTGTCTTTAAACTATATATATATGTTACTCACATTTATATATATATATATATGAAATATTTTACAATTTCAAAATAAAAGCATTTGTACATGGGCTGACACTGTGGCAGTCCTAAAGGGATCATCATAAGTAGTCATGACCAAGGCCCTGAGTTTTAGCACCCATCCAGGGACACACAGTAAGGTCCTGGGTCCCTGTAGGTCACAGAGTGGAAAATGAAGCATAAAGATATTTTGTCTACTTGGGATCTAATTGTCATCACCGCCCTGTCCCCAAGTTAAAGAATACCTATTCTCTTCAAGTCTACATAGAACACTTAAAAAAAATTCGGCTGCATATTAGACCACAAGTAAATTCTCCACAAATACCAAAAGATCAGTATCCCATAAATTAGGATTTCTGACAACAATTCACAAATTAGAAATAAATTAAATCAATGTAATTAGGTACCTGGAACGTATAGGAGAGGACATTGCCACTCAGTCGGTAGAAATCTCTCCCGTCTCCACTAAACACCTTTCTGCACTGACCACCAAAACTTTTTGTGTTGATGACTCGGTTCCTAAACTTGCCAGTGAGTGCATTGTAACTGTCAAAAAAAAAGAAGACGAAGAAGAAGAAAGGAAGAAAAGGCAGTTAGAAACCAGAAATAGCACTTGCTGGAAAAGGCATCATTAGAGAACTTTAGAAATTCTTGAAATGCATTACAGTTAAGCATTTTATTTGAGAGAGCTTAAATAAAGAAAACAGCATCCTAATGCACACTGTACATTATCCAACTTTGCCTGTATGTTATAATAGCTAGTACTAATAGCTGAGGAAATCCAACATCCTTTCAGCCTAAGAACATATTTAGGAAGCACACAGCCCTGTTGTATCTATGGCAACAGCTGCTTTTGAACTGAATCTACAGATAAAACTGTACAATTAAGGCTACTCTTGAGAAGAGAAGGCTCTCTACAACGCATTTAAACTAATTGCTTCCTGGCATGCTGAATGATATATTCTTAGAGTAACTTTATCCTGTATCTCTGTTAATAAATTTTAAGATATTATAGAAAAAGTAGTATCTACCCATTGCTTTAAAACGGATTCTTTTAAAGCCTTGGAAACTTTATTTGGGTCAGATGACCGCTAAATGTTCCTCAGAATTCTTTTTGAAAAGAAAAACACAGGATTTTCCCAACTTCACTTGGAAATGAAAGTTTCCAGGTGGTTTGGGCAATCGTTTTTCATTCTCTTACAACACACCATTTCCCTGCTCTTTCTCTCTCTCTCTGCTATCACCCTCTCGTCTCTTCATTAGTAAGAAGTCCCACATTAGTGAATCAGGCCCTTCTCTCTCTCTTTCCCTTTACCCCGGTTATGGATTGAACTGTGTTCTGAAATATGTGTTGGACAAACTCTAACCCCTACACCTGTGGATATAATACTGTTTGGGAATAGGGTTTTCTTTGTTATGTTAATGAGGTTGTGTGAGTATAACCAAACAAAACTAAAATCGTTGTGATTCCAACTCATAGCGACCCTATAGGACAGACTAGAACTGCCCCATAAGGTTTCCAAGGAGGGGCTGGTGGATTCGAACTGCTGACCTTTTGGTTAGCAGCCGAGCTCTTAAGCATTTCCCCACCAGGGCTCCATATCTGTGTAGGGTGTGCCCTAAACCTAATCACTTCTGAGTTATAAAAAGGAGCAAATTAGACACTAATTGGGGAAAGTAGATGCCACATGAAGGTCACCAAGGGCTCAAGGAACACCAGGGCTCTGGAAGCTAAAACAAGGATCTTCCTGCAGAGGCAACAGAGAGAGGGCATATATAGCCAGTGCCTTGAATTCAGACTTCTAGCCTCCTAAACTTGGGAAAATGTATTTTCCTTTTTTAAAGCTACCCACTTGAGGGGGCCAAGATGGCGGACTAGGTAGACGCTACCTCGGATCCCTCTTGCAACAAAGACTCGGAAAAACAAGTGAATCGATCACAAAGATAACAATCTACGAACCCTGAACAACAAACACAGATTTAGAGATGGAGTACGAACAAATACGGGGAGGCAGCGACTGTTTTCAGAGCCTGGAGCCAGCGTCCCAGTCAGGTAACCTTGGCACCAAGCTTAGGTCTGGGCCCAGGGGAGCTGAACTCAGAATCTTCTGACGGAGCAAACAAGGGGCACAGCCCTACCCCCCTGAACTGACCCCGCTAGGGGGCCCAGCCAGTCCGCGTGGGCGGCGTGGCGACGCGGCTAGTGGGAGAAGTCCCCGGGAGGCAGTGACTGGTTTTGGAGCCAGGAGTGCAGCATTCCAGCTGGGGAACCTTGGCGCCAGACTTTTGACTGGGCACTGTCACAGCGCAAGCACGGGGTGCAGCCCTACTCCCCTGAACTAACCCCAGGAGGGGGCCCAGCCGGTCCGCGGAGGCGGCGCGGTGACACGGCTGGCCGGACGAGAAGTCCCCGAGGCAGCGACTGATTTTGGAGCCAGGAGTGCAGCATCCCAGCAGGGGAACCTTGACATTGGGCTTTGGACTGGCAGCGGAGGATCTGACCACGGCTTCAGCGGGCCAGACCCTCGGGGGCAATCTCCACACAGCCAGCACACATAGGCGACATGCCCCTCGGGAATCTCAGATAAAATAGTCATTCCAAGCAAGATAAGCAACTTTGGCTATATTCCGAGGTGCTACTCTCCTATTTCTCTGAGCCCTCCCCCACCCTTCCCAGGCGGCTTCATTAACATTGGAATTTCCTGAGCCAGAGGGAGAACGGCTCCGGCTCCGCGGCGGCTTTGCTTTTCCCCCCCTTTTTTTTTTCTTTTTTGGTCTTTTCCTAACCCATTCTTCCGGCCTGAGAGAAGGAACCACAAAAAACCCAGGGACGAAAAATCCATCCCTAATTGGACTAAAAACACAGAACCAGCTACAGCCAAGCATATATGATCCAAATCTCGGACTTTCATCCTTACAGGGAACAAGGTGGCAGTTATAATCCAAAGGCAGTTCTGATAGGGATCTGACTGCATTTTTTTTTTAACGGATTTTCTGGAAAAACAAGTTTCCCAGGTCTGATATCTCTGCGTATTCAACAGAGCCCTAACTGACCCACAACACGGAACTGAGGGCTGAAGCTCCCCCCAGACCACCTAGCCTCTTGCCTTAGGGGTCTAAGGAGGGTGACATCTACCAATCAGTAGAGGTACTTGCATTGGGGGCCTAAGGTACAGCTGCAGTGCCCTCCCACAAAGGTGCTATAGGAATAGAGACACACCTACCTCACTGACACTTGGGGGAAGCCTGTCAGCATCCTGATCCCCCTGGAGGGTGAACCCCAGCTGCTAATAGAATCTGGTGCACACAACTATCACCACTGCTTCTCGAGATGGATAGGTGTTAGGCTGCAGCACACACTTGATGACCCAAAATCAGATTCTACTCAAGAATAGTGAGTAGACTCAGGCATATATATCTGGCAACAGCCCAAACCAGCTGGTAATAGGTCATAAGTAAGTCAAGGGCTACAACAAACAAGACAGCACAATCTAGTAGCCCATCCACGTATATTGAAAGAAAACAAAACAAGATAAGACTCAGTGAGCAATTATAGAATAAACCACTTTTTTTTTTTTTTTATATCTTAGTGATGGCTCGGAGACAGCAGTCAATATCAAACCACATAAAGAAGCAGACCATGACAGCTTCTACAACCCCCCAAACAAAAGAATCAAAATCTTTCCCAAATGAAGATACAATCCTGGAATTATCAGATACAGAACATAAAAAACTAATTTACAGAATGCTTCAAGACATCACAAATGAAATAAGGCAAACTGCAGAAAAAGCCAAGGAACACACTGATAAAACAGTTGAAGAACTCAAAAAGATTATTCAAGAACATAGTGGAAAAATTAATAAGTTGCAAGAATCCATAGAGAGACAGCATGTAGAAATCCAAAAGATTAACAATAAAATTACAGAATTAGACAACGCAATAGGAAGTCAGAGGAGCAGACTTGAGCAATTAGAATGCAGACTGGGACATCTGGAGGACCAGGGAATTAACACCAACATAGCTGGAAAAAAATCAGATAAAAGAATTTAAAAAAATGAAGAAACCCTAAGAATCATGTGGGACTCTATCAAGAAGGATAACTTGTGTGTGATTGGAGTCCCAGAACAGGGAAGGAGGACAGAAAACACAGAGAAAACAGTTGAAGATCTGCTGACAGAAAACTTCCTGACATCATGAAAGACAAAAGGATATCTATCCAAGATGCTCATCGAACCCCATTTAAGATTGATCCAAAAAGAAAAACACCAAGACATATTATCATCAAACTTGCCAAAACCAAAGATAAAGAGAAAATTTTAAAAGCAGCCAGGGAGAAAAGAAAGGTCTCCTTCAAGGGAGAATCAATAAGAATAAGTTCAGACTACTCAGCAGAAACCGTGCAGGCAAGAAGGCAATGGGATGACATATACAGAGCACTGAAGGAGAAAAACTGCCAGCCAAGGATCATATATCCAGCAAAACTCTCTCTGAAATATGAAGGCGAAATTAAGATATTTACAGATAAACACAAGCTTAGAGAATTCGCAAAAACCAAACCAAAGCTACAAGAAATACTAAAGGATATTGTTTGGTCAGAAAACCAATAATATCAGATACCAGCATAACACAAGGTCACAAAACAGAACATCCTGATATCAACTCAAATAGGGAAATCACAAAAACAAATTAAGATTAATTAAAAAAAAATGCTCATAACAGGGAATCATTGAAGTCAATATGTAAAAGATCACAATAATCAAAAAGAGGGACTAAATACAGGTGGCATAGAACTGCCATATGGAGAGTGATACAAGGCGATATAGAACCATACAAGTTAGGTTTTTACTTAGAAAAATAGGGGTAAATATTAAGGTAACCACAAAGAGGTATAACAACTCCATAACTCAAGATAAAAGCCAAGAAAAACGTAACGACTCAACAAACATAAAGTCAAACACTATGAAAATGAGGATCTCACAATTTACTAAGAAAAACGTCTCAGCACAAAAAAGTAAGTGGAAAAATGAAATTGTCAACAACACACATAAAAAGGCATCAAAATGACAACACTAAACACTTATTTATCTGTAATTACGCTGAATGTAAATGGACTAAATGCACCAATAAAGAGACAGAGAGTCTCGGACTGGATAAAGAAACACGATCCGTCTATGTGCTGCCTACAAGAGACACACCTTAGACTTAGAGACACAAACAAACTAAAACTCAAAGGATGGAAAAAATATAACAAGCAAACAATAAGCAAAAAAGAAGAGGAGTAGCAATATTAATTTCTGACAAAATAGACTTTAGACTTAAATCCACCACAAAGGATAAAGAAGGACACTACATAATGATAAAAGGGACAATTGATCAGGAAGACATAACCATATTAAATATTTATGCACCCAATGACAGAGCTGCAAGATACATAAATCAAATTTTAACAGAACTGAAAAGTGAGATAGACACCTCCGCAATTATAGTAGGAGACTTCAACACACCACTTTCGGAGAAGGACAGGACATCCAGTAAGAAGCTCAATAGAGAAACGGAAGATCTAATTACAACAATCAACCAACTTGACCTCATTGACTTATACAGAACTCTCCACCCAACTGCTGCAAAATATACTTTTTTTTCTAGCGCACATGGAACATTCTCTAGAATAGACCACATATTAGGTCATAAAACAAACTTTTGCAGAATCCAAAACATCGAAATATTACAAAGCATCTTCTCAGACCACAAGGCAATAAAACTAGAAATCAATAACAGAAAAACTAGGGAAAAGAAATCAAATACTTGGAAACTGAACAATACCCTCCTGAAAAAAGACTGGGTTATAGAAGACATCAAGGAGGGAATAAGGAAATTCATAGAATGCAACAAGAATGAAAATACTTCCTATCAAAACCTCTGGGACACAGCAAAAGCAGTGCTCAGAGGCCAATTTATATCGATAAATGCACACATACAAAAAGAAGAAAGAGCCAAAATCAGAGAACTGTCCCTACAACTTGAACAAATAGAAACTGAGCAACAAAAGAATCCATCAGGCACCAGAAGAAAACAAATAATAAAAATTAGAGCTGAACTAAATGAATTAGAGAACAGAAAAACAATTGAAAGAATTAACAAAGCCAAAAGCTGGTTCTTTGAAAAAATTAACAAAATTGATAAACCATTGGCTAGACTGACTAAAGAAATACAGGAAAGGAAACAAATAACCCGAATAAGAAACGAGAAGGGCCACATCACAACAGACCCAACTGAAATTAAAAGAATCATATCAGATTATTATGAAAAATTGTACTCTAACAAATTTGCAAACCTAGAAGAAATGGATGAATTCCTGGAAAAACACTACCTACCTAAACTAACACATTCAGAAGTAGAACAACTAAATAGACCCATAACAAAAAAAGAGATTGAAACGGTAATCAAAAAACTCCCAACAAAAAAAAGCCCTGGCCCGGACGGCTTCACTGCAGAGTTCTACCACACTTTCAGAGAAGAGTTAACACCACTACTACTAAAGGTATTTCAAAGCATAGAAAATGACGGAATACTACCCAACTCATTCTATGAAGCCACCATCTCCCTGATACCAAAACCAGGTAAAGACATTACAAAAAAAGAAAATTACACACCTATATCCCTCATGAACATAGATGCAAAAATCCTCAACAAAATTCTAGCCAATAGAATTCAACAACATATCAAAAAAATAATTCACCACAATCAAGTGGGATTTATACCAGGTATGCAATTTATGCAAGGCTGGTTTAATATCAGAAAAACCATTAATGTAATCCACCACATAAATAAAACAAAAGACAAAAACCACATGATCTTATCAATTGATGCAGAAAAGGCATTTGGCAAAGTCCAACACCCATTTATGATAAAAACTCTCACCAAAATAGGAATTGAAGGAAAATTCCTCAACATAACAAAGGGCATCTATGCAAAGCCAACAGCCAACATCACTCTAAATGGAGAGAACCTGAAAGCATTTCCCTTGAGAATGGGAACCAGACAAGGATGCCCTTTATCACCGCTCTTATTCGACATTGTGCTAGAAGTCCTAGCCAGGGCAATTAGGCTAGACAAAGAAATAAAGGGCATCCAGATTGGCAAGGAGGAAGTAAAATTATCTCTATTTGCAGATGACATGATCTTATACGCAGAAAACCCTGAGGAATCCTCCAGAAAACTACTGAAACTAATAGAAGAGTTTGGCAGAATCTCAGGTTATAAGATAAACATACAAAAATCACCTGGATTCCTCTACATCAACAAAAAGAACACCGAAGAGGAAATCACCAAATCAGTACCATTCACAGTAGCCCCCAAGAAGATAAAATACTTAGGAATAAATCTTAACCAAGGATGTAAAAGATCTATACAAAGAAAACTACAAAGCTCTACTACAAGAAATAAAGCTACCCACTTGTGGTATTAGAGTTACAACAGCTAGCAAACTAAGGTACCCCACCAACACCAAGGGTGACTAAGAGTCCAGGTTTGCCCAGGACCAAGGGGTTTACTTGGATATGGGACTTTCAGTGCTAAAACCAGGTCAGTCCTGGACAACTGGTCAATCTACATCTTACCACATTAAAAAAAAAAAAAAAATGTTTCAGGATGTGGCAAAGAGCTCTGAGCCAATGAAGAGTCTTGGCTATTAGGTGATTTGCTTTTAGACTTACCAAGCCATAAAACAAAATGAAGCAAAACGAAAGACTATATTTTTTAGTGTGTGCAGGAGGCTGCCCGGAACCTTACCCATTTCCGGTTAATTCCACGTTTGGAGGAGGTTTATCAATGTCACAGGAAGGTCTGTTTTCTGAGCCTTCACATCTGTCTTCATCAGAACTATCTTCCTCACAGTCAGAGTCCCCATTGCAAACCAAAGATCTGCTGATGCACTGACCTGAATGAAAGAAATGAAACAGGGTTAAGGCGGTTCCCCTCCCACCCCCCACCACTGCCCAGATAGTCTGATGGGAACGCCTCAGGGTGTCTGGGTGAGGCAGCACACAGAATAGATTCTGACCTTGGTCAGACACAAAATGGAAAATAGAACCTGAATTCAAAATTCCAGGTTCTTCACCCAACATCATTAAGCAGTCTTTCTGAATCCTCCAGAATCACGCAATGCCACCTACTGGGAAGATAGATTCACCTCCTGCTCTTCGGTTTTCAATAATTTTTTTCTGTAATCTCTGACTGAGATCCCAAAGGACTGCTTTTCTTGGCGATTTAGATATGTAAGCTTTGAAAGCATGGGAACTGGGCCAAAGTGTTAAAACTTAACATTTCTTTAGCATCTACTCTGTGTAAGGGTTGGTTGCAAACCAAAAGGTCGGCAGTTCGAATCCACCAGCTGCTCCTTGGAAACCCTATGGGGCAGTTCTACTCTGTCCTATAGGGTTGCTATGAGTTGGGATCAACTCAACGGCAACAAGTTTGTTTTTTGTTTGTCTGTGTAAGGCACTCTTCCTGGGTGTCTGGGTACAAATACAATAAAAATGGTCTCTGTCAGGCTTTTTATTTCACTTGCTGTCATAGAGTCAAACTCATAGAGACCCTATGGGACACAGTAGAACTGCCCCATAGGGTTTCCAAGGAAACAGACTACCACAACTTTCTCCTTTGGAGAAGCTGATGGATTTGAACGGTCGAACTTTTGGTTAGCTACCAAGGGTTTTAGCCACCAGGGCTTCTATGAAGACATACCAAAAGCCAAATCAAACCTGTTGCCAGCAAGTTGGTTCTGACTCTTAGCAACCCTATGAGACAGAGTAGAACTGTCCCACAGGATTTCCAAGGAGCAGCTGGTGGGTTCAAACCACCAACCTTTTTTTAGCAGCCAAGTTCATAACCACTGCACCACCAGTGCTCCCTATGAAGACATAGACCACTGTAACTCAGTACCATGACTGTCATGATTATACATAAGCCCAGGGTACCAAGGAAGAACAGAAGGAGGGCACTAGATGATTTGGCCCCTGTCTACCTCCTTAGCAACATCTCCAGCCATTTTCCTACTTAAACCTTATGCCTTAGTCATACCGGGCCATTGGCATGCTTTCTGTTTTCCCCCTGTTACCTGTACTTACAGTTCTTTCTGGTAGAAGGTTATTCTCTCCTATCTCCGACTTGTCCCTCAAAAATCAAACTAAACATTAGCTTCTCACAGTAGCCATATCAACCCCGCAGACTAGGGTTCATGTCCTCCTTCTGTGTCTTTATAATCTGCTCTGCACACAACAAGCATAGCACACAGCCCACTGTACTGTCACTCAATCCAATGCAGCAAACATTTATTGAAAGTCTACTGTGTACTAGGAACTCCAGATGCAAAAATGAAAGAAATATAATCTATGTCTTCGAAGAGTGCATAGTCTACCAATAGAGACATCCAGGCAAACAAATAGTCATGATTACAGGGTGGTAGAAGATTCATAAGGAACACAGAGAAGTGAAAAGTTAATTAGCGTTTTCAGTTGGGGGGTCAGGGAAGGCTTCCAATAGAAGGCATTATCTGATTTCGGTTTGAAAGTAAAATAGGAGTTTGACGGAGATGAGGAGAGATTATTTATTTATACACAATTCTGTCCATAAAACCATAATGTTTTTGAGGAAAGAGACTTTTATTTCATTTCTATACCTACAACCCTCATCACTATACCTGGAGTATAACAAGAATAGTAAATGTTTGCTCCGGTCTGTTGAATTAATCTGACTACATAAATGCAACAGACAATAGATTAAACAATATTCATGCCAAAACTGTGTTTTAAACACACTGTAGACAGAGATGACCTGCATTATTCATTGATGAGCTAATGGTTTGTTTATCTTGTAGACATAACAATAATTTGAGCAGTAACATTGCTTTTGTTCAATCTCAGTGTTGATACTAGACTCACTCTATATCTTCACCAAAAACATGACGTTATAAGCTGCTGGGTCCGTCAATAATCATAATTCTATTTAAAGAGGCAAAGCATAGTTCCACCTCTATTACTAGGTGCCTGTCTTTGCATTTGAAAGAATGACAGCTGAATGAGTGATTAATATGCCAACAAAAGTCCTGCTGATGCTTGAGGGGAATTAATTTATAGGCCAATATAACTTCAGTAAAATTAAGCAAGTATATATTGAACAAGTTATCAAGTAGGATTTCAGTTTACAGTCTGGATCCTAACACCATGGGAACAAATTACCTGAAGAACACCTGAAACGCTCTCCACATCCCTCTTCTACTGGGCATCCTCGAGTAGGTTCACAGGATTGTGTTTCAAAAGCACTTCCAACGCAAGGTAGGCCTCCATACTGACCATAAACAGCAATCGACCGCCTTCGAGTCTACACATAAGACAGATAGTGCTTTTAGATATTTCCAGTTTTCTTTATCTGAGAGAAATTAATGCAATTGGAGACGCAATGTCCGGGAAATTGTTCTGGCATTCTGCAAAAATGAAACCTCCAAAATCAATGAACCCACAGACCCACTTGTCCTTGAGTTCAGTCACAGTGGGATGATTATTTATAGAAAGCTCCCAGCTATATATTTACTTTCAGTGTTGAGTGCAAAAAAAAAAAAAAAAAATTAGAGAATCTATAAGAAAGTGACCTGAAAGAGTCAAGCTTGGCTAGTTAGACATATAAGCCAATAGATTACCATATAGAATGATTAATATTTTTGTCAAAGTTCTGTACCAAGAGCTAATCAGAAAGATAAAATAAATTATGCCAGGAGGAGGGTAAGGGTCTTGGACAGTAGAATAGCGGTAAAGTGGAGGTAGGGAAATCTGTACAAACTTGATGGCATTTGATTTGAGCTAAAAAAAAAATTTTTTTTTTTTAAACTTTAAGCTTTTTCAGAAACAAGGCAAGGAAGAGTACTCAGAGGAAATATGCTACCATGCAGATCAAGTTTACAAAACAGAAACCTAAGTAGTCCAAAGATGAAGCTACATCTACAATGGAATTTTACCAGAGAATTAAACATTGAACTCTGAAATGGAATATTAAACAACAACAACACTGAACTCTGAAACGGGAGATATGTCAAAAACAAGCTCTGAGGGATAAGTAGTATTAGAAAACAGAGGAAATAATCAGACCGAGTGAGAAACTTACAACTAAAATTCATTTAATTTTCATTCAATATGAGGGCATGTATCTAATTAAACAAAACGAAGGACCTACCAAATCCTTTTCCTCCCCAAGGCAGCCAAAGGTGCGTCTTTTAGGCCTCAGCCTGTACTCACCCCTCCCCCACTAATACAAGTGAACTGAATCTGAGATTCCAGAGGATTTAAACCTTGAGCAGAAACCAAGGGCAAGCCAATATGGAATTTATTCACCCATCTTAAATTGGGTTTGAAGTGGGGATTTCTTGAGGCAAACGGTCCCAGTAATGTAATTTGAGATCTGAGCAGACTTGTACCAAGCAGAGGCTAGGCCTGGTGCCTTTCTTGTGTATGAGCAGAGGAGTCATGGAGCAGTGAGTGGGAATGGAACCCAGTACAGTTTCTTGATAAATTTCCAGTTTCTGTTTTTGACTGATGAAGACATCTCTCATATGTGGCTTATTAATTTGTCCTTTTCTGAGGTTCCAATGTCCTAATCCAACAGATTGTGTTGTTTGTATAAGTAATCTTTTCCCTTCCCATATTGCCAGTGCCCTTGATGGCTGCCCACTCTCAGTTGTTTTATTCCCACCTGTCAAACTCTCATCTCATGGCCCTTTTTCATTTTCACTTGTCTCTTTCTGCATAAGAATTTTGTTTTTATAAGCTAGGAAGGTGGCCATTGTGTGATGACCTTCTACTCAAAGGAAAAAAAAAAAACTAATGTGAAAATGCCCTCTAGCTATTTCTAGTTAGAGTTCTTTCTTAACTTGTTTTTAAATTATAAGAATTTCTATGTGCTTTGTGTTTGCTTGACTTTCACCTTGTTATTCATGTACCTGTTTGCCTATAATCAGAGTTGTCATCTATTATATTTGCTACGAGACAAACTTTGCATTTGTGTAACTAATAAATGCTTGATGATTATCATGGTGCTTCAAAACAGAAATTGTCCTCTATAATATGGTTCTGTTATTTTAAGAATTAAAAATTATTTTTAACTACACATTTTTATCTGAATTAAACCACTTTAAAAATATTTACCGATAATGTTTGCGATCTTTAAAACAAACATTATATTTCTAGGCATTTACCCCAGGAAAATTATCAGGAAAAAGGACAGATATCTGTGTTCAAAAATGTTTATTAAAGTTTTATTTATAATACTACAAAATGAAAACAACTTAAAATATTCAACAACAGGAAAGTAGATAAATAAGTTTGGTATATTCATATAACAAAACATTACGTAGCTGTTAAAATTCACGTGTATAGTACTACATAAGATTAAAATAGTAGGGTAGAAAACTATGAACAAATAATCCTACTTTTAGAAACTATAAACACACAGAGAGAAAATAAGCTGAATGAATATATACCAAAATGCTGCTATATTGCTTTTTTCTAAATGGTGAAATTATGAGTAGTGTTTTCTTAATTTATAGTTTTCTGTATATTCTCCAGTCAACATTTCATATATAATTATTTAAAAACATACCTTTTTAGAAATACTTTAAAATCTCTAGTCATGTCTGATGTTTTATTTTTATCACTTAGGAACTAAAAGTTGAATCCAGCGAATATGAAACAGATTTTAAATTAAGTACTAATTTCATTTCATGCCATCCCTATTTCTTTATTCGTTAAGGAGTTATCAAGTTGACTTTAACTTTTATCTTATGTATATTTCTAGGTCAAAGACAAGACTTAGAAAAGGTTTCAAGAAAAATGAAAATACAGAAATTACTGTAATTGTTGTGGTTGTTAGGCGTTGTCACATCAGTTCCAACTCACAGCCACCCTATGTACAACAGACACAAAACACTGCCTGGTCCTGCGCCATCCTCGCAATCATTGCTATAATATATTACATAATATGTTATATTATATTCTATATTATAATAAAAAAATTAATTATTAAACAAGTCATACTTCTCTCCCTTGAAAATTACTGGTATAATTTTTAAGAAACATAAAAATAGCTTTAAAAGTCAGTACTATTTTGGCCATATCTAAGGTAATTCTGTGGATAAATAATCAAGTACAAAGATTTTTCATAGTGCTACCTGAGTCTTGGTACAGCCATCGCATTCTGACCAAGGAGCATAGGAATCCCACTGGCAATTGATTGGAGAGGAGGCACTGTCACAGGGTCAAATTGTCCATCACAAAACAGGTAGAAAGATAAGAGAGAGGGCACACAAAGAAGAGTCAAAATGGAAGTACATAACCACCACAATTTTTTCTCTAACAGACACTAAAAACATCCCAAAATGTGTAAAAATGTAGCAGCGTTACCCATTTTTTTTTTTTTTGAGATAAATTAGTTTAACCAACATTTATTAATAATGTGCCAGGCTATTTAAACACTGGAGTTATAGAAATTAAAAAAGAGATAGGCCACTGACTACTGATGGAGAGGGAGGGCAGTGACACAGATGTATAAACAAATAGTCATAATATATCTAATTTAATAGATTTCATAACAGGAATGTGTACAGTATAAAGTGTTAAGAAAATATAGCTAAGGGAGGGATCAGTAGTCCAGGGGAAAGATGAGAACACATAGGAGGAAGATATTAAGGCCTTCGAAGGGATTCTGAATAATAAGTTGAAGAGTTATCCAAAAACTTTCAAGTGAGAGAGAAGAAGCTCTAATAAGACCATACAAGGAGATTTCATGGGCCATCCCAGTTAATTGATCTAATAATGTGTTCAGGGCTTCTATTCTATCTCCTAGTTCATTGTTTAGTGCCTGGAGTCTTAAAAGCTTGCAGCAGCCATCCAAGACATAACAATTGGTCTCTGTTCACCTGAAGCAATAGATGAAGAAGGAGAGTCAGAAATAGGAGGAAGAAATGTAATGCGTGGCTAATTGTCTGCATGAATAAGTGTTTCCTTTGCCGTGAGACCAGAAGAACTAGATGGTGTCCAGGTACCCTTACTGAACATTTTGAGCAAAGATTCTATAGAAGAATCCTTATCAAAAGTGGAAAATATAGAACAGAATTTCAAATTTTCATGGACTCCAAACCTTCTGGATCCATGAAGGCTGCATCAACCCCTGAAACTATTGCCCTGAGATAGTCTTTAAACCTTAAACGAAAAACATCCCCTGAAATCTTCTTAAAATCAAACAATAGTTTAGCTTAACTAGTAAAGAACGTCTGCCTTGAGCATTATGCTCTTTTAAGACTTAATCCATATGCGATTAAATTGACAACAGCAACTCAAAAGATTAGATAGGAACCTTAAGGGGAGGTGGTTTTACCTCAATGGGGGAGGAACACCTTGAAAAAAGAGGGTGAGAATAGTTGCACAACTCAAGGAATGTAACCGATGTCACTGAATTGTTCATGTAGAAACTGTTGAATTGATGTATATTTTGCTGCGCATATTCTCAGCAACAACAAACACACCCCAAAAAATCAATTATATATATATATTTTTAAAAACCCTAGGACGAGTGAAAAACTAAAAACTGGCAGAGGTTAAATGGACAGGAACTTATTTTTAAACGCCTTTCCTCCACTCCCCTAACCCCCACCCGCCTTTTAAGCACCCACTCAAGCAGGAGGCAACTTGAGTTGAAACAACTGCACACAAATGAAGTACATGTAGAAAATGCAGAGTTGACTTAAATTGAAAAATAAGCAGTAAATGAGGTTTCTGACTTCTTATACAGTGCTCAGCTCTGGCCCTCTGAGGGAAGTGGCATGGGTCAATCCTAAGAAATTCAGGAAGTCTTGCCTAAAACCTTGCTCTTCAAAGGATAAAGGAACCAGGACTCCTGCTCTCCGGGTTTTGAGCACATTCCTAGACTTAGAGACAGTCAAGGGGATTCTTACTTTCCTTAAGACAGCAAACCCGTTGCTGTCAAGTCAATTTGGGCTCATAGAGACCTCGTAGGACAGAGTAGAACTGCCCTGTAGGGTTTCCAAGGAAGGCATGGTAGATTTGAACTGTTGACCTTTTGGTTAGCAGCCATAGCTCTTAATCACTCTGCCACCAGCCTGTCAGGTTACCCTGAGTCCCATTCCAGAATTGTGTGTGTCTCACGTGTTCCTCTGCCACCGATTTTGCTAGCCTGTAGTTTTTAACATTACCTCTGCCATATCTCTGATATGGCAACAATCATCCAAATACCTCAGCATTTTTGACCCAGAAACAATCTCAACTTACTCTTGTCTATTTTGTGTCCAAGAGAAAGCCAAAGTCTTCCCCAAACCTCGAGTCTTAGGAAGGGAAGCTGGCTTAGTCTCATCTCCCCCGGCACCCTGTGCAAGCCCTTATCACATTTGTATTGTAATGGGCTCTTTCATACTTTGAATCACCCAGTAACCTCTCAGTGCAGTCGTACTTCTCTTTGTCTCCCCAATACCCAGCATAGTGCTGGCCACATGGCCTGAGAGTTGGATGAAATTAATTGACCTGGCCCTGTCCCATCAAACTGACAGTGAAAGCAAAACAAGGCCATGAGTAAACGATGATGGCTGTTTTCCAGTCCTCAAGAGCAGATAGAACTATTTCCTTTAAAAACTCTCAAACTTTGAAGTCCAAATGATGTTTTGCAAGGATTACATTCAAAGATCAAATTCTACTTGCTCTAGGGTTTGTAGGTCTGCCAGGATTCTCTGTATTTCACGTAACATAATGGTACTTGGCCAAGCAAGGATGCTGATGTGTTTTTAATCTTCAAGTTTCTTCCTTACAGGGAAAAAAAATTAAAGTAAAATAAGAATAATAGTAAAATATTCTTTTGCTATCCTTGCCTTTTCTAAAAATGTAGCAAGAGAAAAAAAAAGTCTTGGAGGTATAAACAGAATCAGGCTGCAATGGAAAAATCAAACCTTAACAAAGAATGGCCTAAGAATAAAAAGAGTTTTTTAATTGTGGTAAATACATGTGTAACAAAACATTCGCCATTTTAACTTTTTTTTTTTACATGTACAGTTCAGAAAAGCATAATTTTTAATAATTTCCACACACAACCCGCCCCCCCCCAAAAAAAACCTCACCTTAAAAAAACTCGGAACTGTCCTATAAATCCCACCAAAATGAATAAACTGAATGCCTGGTGAACAAAGAACAATAAGGCATTATTTTAGTTTGCATTTATTGAGTCGAAAATCAATGCATTTGCGAAGTCGAGATCTGTGAATTGGGAGCAGAAGGGAGTGAAGGAACCACAGACAAGGCTACAAGATTCTGTTTTCTTTTCGGTCTCTATTTTAAATAGAAGTTTAATACCATTTTGTTGATCCCGCCTCCTACTGTTCATTTCTGGAAAAACAACCACGGGTTGGGTATTGTTTTGGCTTCTTTTTTTTTTAGTGCTACAGGTAAAAAAATTGACAAATTTTTTTTTTTTTTTTTTTTACTTCTCTAGTGCTGCAGGCACAAGGCCTCAAATATTTCCTTAGGGTCCCATCGTCTTTGAATCCCTGTCTCCCCTCCCCCTCTCTCCAACTTCAGCACCCATGTGGACACCCACAGGGTAGAAAGCCTGGAAGGCGTGGCCGTGGTGAGTGCTGAGAAGCTAAACGGGAAGTGAGCTTCAAAGATAAGTACTCAAAAGTTGAGATACAGCCCTAGGCACGTCCTTAGTACTTAGCTCAGTGTTTAAAACAACTCTGAGAACTTTTCTAATCATCTTTATGTGAAAGCATAAGCCAGAATATCGAGCTCGTAACCACTGCACCACCATGGCTCCAGACAGGTTACAAAGCAGTGGTTAAGAGCTTGGCTGCTAACCAAAAGGCCTGCAGTTTGAACTCATCAGCTGCTCCTTTTCGACATGTGGTTTGCCTTGGAAACCTTACGGGGCAGCTCTGCACTGTCCTATAGGGTTACCGTGGTCAGAACGGACTCGAAGGCAATGGATTTGTTTTTTGGGGACAGGTTATAAAATGAATTTTTTTCTTCTAGACCCTTCCACTAGCCCTCTTAGATCGTCAGTCCTCCTATTAGGTATCTTCCTTTCAATTGTAAAATCCTGCTTGCCTATTTCTGGTTTGTATTGTCCCACAAATCTTTAAGCCTATTATTATTCTGATTATCCAAAGATACAGAGAGGCGTGGAACAGCTGTGAGTAGTCTGGAAATAGGTTTAAAAAAATGTGGGGGATGCTATGAATACGTTAAGCACAATAATTTTTGCTTGCTTTTTAATTATAAACAGTTTATTATTTTTTTCACCATCATCCCTTTCCTCTGAGCCATGTCCACTCATTTTATTCCTGTCCCTGGGAAAGCCTCTCCTAGCTTTACTAGTCACTCTCAGGCATTAACAAATAGTTACATTTTTCAGACAACAAAAATTCTAGAACGGTCTAATATTCAAACTTCAATTTCTCATTCAATGTAAAATTTTTCTCCTATTCCCAATTTCTGGGTGCCTACAATGTGAGAGAGGTGGGGTCCATGTCAAAATTCCTCCACCTCTTTCTTCTACTTCTCCCCCAAAGTCAGAGCAGGAGTGAGAGGGGAAGAGTCAAAAACGCTCTTGCTTGAGACTAAAGGGGCACGTCAGCCCAGGGGCAAGGACTAGAAGGCAGGAGGGAACAGGAAAGCTGGTAAAAGGGAGCCCAAGGTCAAGAAGGGAGAGTGTTGACATGTCATGGGGTTGTTAACCAATGCCATAAAACAATGTGTGTAAAAAAAAAAAAAAAATGTGTGTACTGTTTAATGAGAAACTTGTTTGTTCTGTAAACCTTCATCTAAAGAAAATAAAAATTTTTTTTAAAACTCTTGCTTGGCTGATCCAGTCGGAGTTCAGCTAGAGGTGAAGCAGGGTGTCAGGCATTGGAATGCTGATTCTTTCCTTCAAGGGGTGTTTGTTCTTTGGATGATCCCCCAGTGGGGATCTGTAACCTCTGTTCTCCGGCACAAATGATTCATGGCTTTGTTCCTCACATATGGTTCTCACCGGAGCTTACTTCCTGGCAGTCTTTTCCATACTGCTGCTGGGTGGCTGTCTGTTAGGGTTGCTTCATCCTGCAGGCAGTCTCTCTCAGAAAAAGTCCCTGACAGCCCAAGTCTGGTTCCCTTCCACAGGTCCACATCCAGTCCATACCTGTACGTGTCTTTGACCTGCCCCGTTCTGGAAGCCCAGGCTGTTCCTGATACTGCTATGTTGATTTACTCTGCTATGAGGCAGGCTGGCCAGCCTGTTCCTTTAGATTTTCTCAAGCAGGAGTGTGTATCAGTCCATATAACACCCATACTCCAGGGCACACAGCTTTTAAGTCTCTACTTGCATGCCCCGAAGACAGAGATAGCCTAAACATCACTACTTTGTTTGTAATAATGCATGGACGTTTTAAAATGTGAGAGTACCGAGAACTTATCGTTCTTGGCCTTTGTGCCTCAGCCAAAACTAAGGCATCATGAAAATAAAAATGTTAACATCCTGTTAAATTTTTAACATTCTGTTACAAGCTTGTCAATGAAATTTTAGGGACTATGCTTTCTTTTTTATGCTTTTAAGCAGAAGTGCCTTTGCCATCTCTTATTTTGCTATATACATGCTTTTTCATACACACATCCCTTACTATAACCCATCAAAATCTGCTTATTACAGGCCGATTCAGGTCATGAGTTATACAGGCTGATCTACTAAACCAAACCCAACCAAACCCATTGCCATCGAGTTGATTCCAACTCATAGAGACCCTACAGGACAGAGAAGAACTGCCCCTCAGGGTTTCCAAGGCTGTAAATCTTTACAGAAGCAGACTGCCACATCTTTCTCCTGCAGAGCAGCTGATGAGTTCAAGACACCAACCTTTCAGTTAGTGGCTGAGTGCTTAACCACTGTGCCACCAGGGCTCCTTCTGAATCTATTATTAGCTAGGAGAATTCCTTGAAAATTTGCTAGCTGGGTATCTGAAAAGGAAGCCATTAGCATTCCTGCCTTCGGGGGAGCTTATCATCAAATGGACAAGCTAGAACAATCACAGATAGATACAAGTTACGTGAATGACAGAAATAAACAAATATCTAAGTTGATTCTAAAAAAGAATTACTTAGTGGAGAATGTATGGTAGATTTGTTTTGCATCAATGTAACTAAGTTGGAACTACATTTTCCAGAATTCCCTTCCCTTCTTCCTTTTCACAGAATGAGCTCTACCTTCTGCCTCCTTCCTATAATGTGTTCCTGCTACAACCATCACATCTAATCTTGTAATTCTCCCGAGGTTTCAAGTATGGCCTTTGTGTTTGTTTGTCTAGGCATGAGCCCATTCTGGGCCCCAAATAAATGCACGAATTCCAAAAAAGCATGGAAAAATCAAATCTAATTCATCAGCTTGTCCTAATTAGCACATTGATCAATAAATTCCAAAGATAGGGCACTGTCCAGATAAATAAGAGGGCAGGTTTTTAAATCACTTTAATTATATCTTTATTAGAAATAAATATCCATTTGCAAGTCCTCTAGCAATAAAGAAATGTGAAAGAGCCCAATAATGTGATGGGGCATTACACAGCCATCATAAGCATGTTTTTATAGATTGTCCAAAACAGGACAACGTGCTTATGATATAATGAGAAAAGAGATGCAGGTACAGTTTGAGAACAATTTAACAAAATGTGTACATATTCACATAAAAGTCTGGAAAGAAGTAAATTAAAACATTAACAATTTTTATCTCTGGTTGAAGAAATAATAGCTATTATTGCCTTCCTTAAATTTTAAACTTATTTTTACCATTAAGGTAGCAGTATAGCCAGGAAAAGGAAATTGGTTTAAAGGCACAAACACCATCACAGTACAACTGGTAGTAGACAGCTGACAACATCACATCGGCTCTGGATGTAGCAAGGAAGCAGGAGGTCCCGACGTGCAAGGTCACTGTGCCTGGCCATATGGAAGGCCCATGTGAGGGAATGATACCCTGTACCACAAACCCCACGTTCAGCCCTGGGACGGTGGAGCAAGAGACTGAGCCGCAGCCAGCTCAGAGGAAAGCAAGCCTCTTTTGTCCCAAAGCTTTCCTAAGATACCACAGAAGCAAGTTATTTCCTGTACAAGGGACACAGAGTCAACCAAAGTGATTCTGGGACCACCTGTGTGATTTAGTTCACATGGATGCCAAGATAAACGAGACCTACCACCACCTCCAGCTTCACTCTCTCTTAAAAGGCCAGACTTGGGAACCACTACTGGTTTCAGGAAAAAAACTAGTCGCCGTTGAGCTGACCCTGACTCATGGAGACCCCAACTCACGGCATCCTCATGTGTGTCAGAGTAGAACTGTGCTCCGTAGGGTTTACGATGGTTGATTTTTCCAAAGTAGATGGCCAGGTCTTTCTTCCAATGCATCTCTGGATGGACTTGAACCTCCAACCTTCTCATTAGCAGCTGAGCGCATTCATTGTTTGCACCACCTAGGGACTACATTTTCAGGATAGGACAGCCAAGGCTTCCCTGAGTTTCCCTTTTCTGAAGCCTGTTGCAGAAGCATGCCCTTTGGTTTTACTGTTAAAACTATGAATATCTACTTTGAACTGTAGAGAGCAACTCTGCCTGCAACTTGGAGAGAAAGAGTTGCTTTATTTGTTGATAGTCTATCATCAATTGAAAGATAAAAGTATATACATATTTCTATTGTGCTTTAGGTGAAACTTTACAGAGGAAATTAGTTTCTTAATCAATAATTTATACACAAATTGTTTTGTGACATTGATTGCAATCCCCATGATGTGTCAACATTCTCCCCTTTTCCACCCTGGTTCCCTGTTTCCACTCTTCTCATTTTCCTGTCCCTTCCTGCCTTCTTGTCTTTGCTTTTTGGGCAGATATTGCCCATTCGGTCTCATTTACATGATTGCACTACGAAGCACGTTCCACATGTGTGTTATTGTTTGTTTCATAAACCTGTATAATCTTTGGCCGAAGAGTAAACTTTAGGAGATAAAAGTATGTTTATTTTTGTAGCAGTAAAATAGCATAACAATCAATTATTGTGAGGGCTGTTTTTAAATACAAAACAATTATTGAGATGTCTCATTGTAAAATAAATAAGGACATAGATTGAGAGTTAATACAACTATTAGGAGAGAGTATGAATTTTGAAAGGAATTTATTTTTGAGGTAACAATTCTTCCTCAATTTTAAATAAAAATACAAGGCAGGCTATTAGAATTTAGATTACATCATAATTTTACCTTTGTAGCATTACTTGCTGTTCCCGTATAACATTAAACAGATTAACTTTGCAAGTTCAAAAACCAGAGCACTGGGTGGTTTTGGGTAAGCCACGAGTTATTCAAAATCTCTATCTCATCCCTCATCTAACCCCAGGGGAAAGTAAGTGTGGATTGAATATTGCAAATAGACAGCATAGTAATTACAGAGCAATCGACCAGCTGACAGTGCTGTGAAATTATTGCTTCAGCAGTATAATTCAAAAAGTTTTAAGATTAAATTCCGAAATTTATAATAATAAAATTGCAATAATAATTTCAACTTACTTTGCAGCCCAGAAATCCAGTCTATGATGGTGATTTCTGTCTTTGGCCTTGTCTTTGACTTAACAGTAATTTTTTTTTTTTTTTTTTTTAGCGTGGGCCATTTTGTATGGCCAACATGTTTATTTGGTAAACCGCTAGTTTCATTCCATCTACCTTTATCTTCTATTCTCACAATCCTGGTTCTCTTATCCAGGATTCCAAATTCTAAAGTTTCAAGTCATCAAATCCACTTTTATATGAGGTTCTTAGCCAGATAGGTCAAATCATGGGGACCAATTGCATGACTCCATTTCAAGCAAAAAAATACAACACAGATGGGATTTTCTCCCTGAGAAATAACAACAATATTATTGTATTTCTTCGTGGCTTTCTTGGGATTTTCATAAACATTGTCTCCATTTCTTGATTCTCAGCCTTCTGAACCAGCAATTTAAATCCAAGACAAGAAAAAGCAATTCACTTTGGCTGAACTCTTAAATATTTTCAAATAAGGTTTTTAAAAATCACCTCAGATTGTTTTCTTCTCTATTTTCCTATGTCTCTCTCCTTATCTGATGTCTTTTGGTTAAGTATTACTGCCTTTTGAGATAGCTCCATTTACAAAAGTAATGAAATTATTATCTTACCTTCATGTTTGCAAAAACATTCAGGGCAGAAAAGAGGTAAAAATTTTCCTCTGTGGGAACTGGGTGAGTTTTTCAACAGCAGGAAAAGCCCAGCAGCCAGCCTCCCTCTGTCTCTCCCTGGTGTGGATTAACTTGGCATTCATATACAGAACAAGTCATCCTGTGACTTAGCTCCTACCCCAACCAGATTCTCCAGGGACACGATGAGCCTGCCCCTGTACTTAGCCTAAGTCTTGAAGCCAGATGCATTTTATCAATGACTTAGACCTTAGCTAGAGCCAACTGGGACTGTTTAGAACTATAATTCTGAAAAACATATCTGTAAATCAGAAAAGGCAGCAAATGTTCTCAGATCAGTGTTTAAGTGATTTTCAACCAAAGGACATTCTGTGTGTAAGGCAAGAGATAAGCTTCCTTCCTGTCTCAACTACTGAACTAAGCAGATGTTTTCATGATTCTCGTAAAGGGTGCTGTATATCAGACTTTGCGATTAGTGGGAAAAAGATCTAAATGCAGTTCTTTCACTCAAAATGTAAGTGGAACATTCTGGACTAGAATTTTTTTTCTAAAAAAATAAGCATAACAATACAATATGCATCTCTTCATGCTTCTGCTTTCATACTATGATCATAAAGATCACCATTTTTGCAAATACATTTGAGGGCATCACCGATTTTCCCAAGAGCCTCCCTTAGTTCTTTGACATTTAGATCATTCTGTTGGAAAGTTTTTATCATGGATCATCCTCTATGCCCACTTCATCATCTTCAGATGTTACCTCTGCTTATTCTGCTGGATCCTCATTTGTCCATGACTTTGCATTTATTCCAGCAGTTCTCCAACATCGTTTTCATGTTTTCATGAAATTTGCATCTTTTGCAAAGTTTCAGATTTCCTGTTGAACAGCTATAGCTTTATTTGCATTGTTTGAGAATCATGGCAAGGACATTATGATTAGGATAGATATAAGTATGAAGTTAGAAAGGAAATTCGAGCTAAGACTAATTTTTATAAGTAAACAATCCATTAATGGATATTTTCCAATTTAATGACTTTCTCCTCCTGTATCGAAGAACTTGGATAATTTTCTTTCCAGAGACTATGCTTTCTACATCATTTGGTCAAAGTGTTAGTAATGTGTGTGTGAGAAATTTTTGCCACAAAGAAAACAACCCTTGACTCCTGAAAGAAATAATTTTTGTATTCAAATTCCACTGCAGGAATTTCAGGTGTCATGGACTCTTCTTAGGTACTCAATGTGCAATTCCTCCTTCAGTGGTTGCCTTCGTATGGGTTCTCCTAGAAGTAGATTCTGAGACAAAGATTCAATTGCAAGTAGTTTTTTTCTGAGATGTGAGAGTAGAAGTAAGTCTAGGAAAGAAAGGAAGTCAGTAAAGGGTGCTTTGTGATGCAAATTACTATGTGGGCAACTGTAACTCAGACCCAATGGAGAACTTTGGCAAATAGTGCAAAGCACATCTCATTATTCCAACTAAGGAGTAATGTCAAAATATAATCAAAACTCACTAAAATTTGAATGTAAGGTTTATTCTGAGCGATTATTCTATATGTGTATAAGGAGACAATTTGATGCCAGAAAAAGCGAATGGCTTGAAGAAACTAGATACGCTGAGGCTTACAAAGAGAAAAGGAAGGAGAAAAATGGAAGCTCAACCATCGTCCAATCTTAACATGGTTGATGAAACACTGTCTTCCCTCATTTGGAGCCCTGGTTGCGAAGTGGTTAAGAGATCGGCTGCTAACCAAAACTTCGGCAGTTCAGATCCACCAGCTGCTCCTTGGAAACCCTATGGGGCAGTTCTACTCTGTCCTATAGGGTCACTATGAGTCAGAATCAGATAAGATAAAACAAGATAAGCCAAGTTTACACTGCTGTAGAAGAGGCTCTGGCAGGCTTTTGCAGTTTGGGTCAGACTTTTTAGGGTTAATATTTGGTTTTGTGGGTAAGAAACACCTTAAAATCAAAGTAAGATGCCTGTTATTCATTTTCCTATTCATCAGTCAGCATACTGGAGCATTTATTCACCAACACCCTGTCCATCATTGGCTGAGCAGCTTCTGGAGACATTGACTTTCTGGCACTTTCTGATTGCTCTATGAGCAGGCTGAGCATAAACCTGCAGCCACAAAAAAAGTCCTCATGTAGAGAGTTGCAGGTATTTGCAGTTATTTTTAGGTACTTACCTTTGTCACGTAGAGGTAAATGCTGAGGGGATATAAGCAGGACAGAAATAACATTTGCTGTAATAGCTTTCCATTCATTCACTTATTAATTAATTCGTTCATTTTAAATTCAATAACTATTTACTGAGGATGTATAAGTGTGATAGGACATGGGTTTTGACAAGCAGAAGGGTGGGCAGAAGCCTTCTAGCCTTCTTTTTTCTTCATCCCTTATAAGCTATAAGAACCACATTAGCCCATTTAGAGTATACTCAGTCTTAAGGGTGATTCACAGGCATGGAAATGTAGGTATAAGCATTTAGAGCTTGAATTGTTCAGCTCAGGTAGACCACAGACTTTAAAACTTTAAAAATCTTGCACAAACTGCCTTTCTCCAAGTGTTTTGCACTCTGCCATCTCCACATCTTTGTTCTCACATGAACAGTGTGCCTTCTGTTGGGAATTTCCATGAAGGAGCCATTGGAACAAGGAGTTTAACTAGAGATCGGAGCCAGACTGTGGGAAGTTTGACCACCAGCATAAGTTGTGTGGATTTTACCCAATGTCCAGTAGGAACTCACTGGAAGCTTTTAAAAAGGATGTGACGAGATCAAAGTGGTGTTTTAAAACGATTGACACAGTGGTTGTATGCAGATTACATACCAGGGGTAAAGTGGGGAGGCAGGAAGAGTGAGTTGGAATTTATTCAGTAGTTCATACAAGGGACATTCAGGACCCCATTTAGGAAGGGACAGTCAAAAGAACTGGAAGAATCTACAAGGCTTTGTATCTGATTGAACATGGTGTCAAGCCTGATTGGCTGAGAGAGCTGGAAGAATTTTTTTTTACAATTTGTATTTTATTATATCACGTATGTCATTTGTCTATCCACAGTTCTTTCCATCATTAATCTATTTTATTTTTTTTCTTTTTTAATTGTACTTTAGATGAAGGTTTACAGAACAAACTATTTTCTCGTCAAAAACTTAATACACACATTGTTCTATAACTGGTTAACAACCCCACAACATGTCAACACTCTCCCTTCTCAACCCTGGGTTCCCTATTGCCACCTGTCCTGTTCCTTCCTGCCTTCCAGTCCCTGCCCCAGGGCTGGTGTGCCCTTTTAGTCTTGTTTTGTTCCATGGGCCTATTTGATCTTCAGTTGAAGGCTCAACCTCAGAAGTGGTCTCATTACTGAGTTGAAAGGGTGTCCAGGGGCTATACTCTCAGGGTTTCTCCAGTCTGCTAGGCCAGCAAGTCTGGTCTTTCTTTTTTGAGCTGAGAACTGGAAGAATTTAAGAACAAATTAAAGGAGCAGATAAGTAGGAAGTCAAAGAAGAAGCGATGTTTTGGAGAGGGGACTTTCTTTTTTTTTTTTTAATTTTGGAGAAAACATCCAACATATAACTTGAAATGTAGATCTCTTTGGGAAGAGCTATGTGGGTTAGGGATGTAGTTGGAGTCACTGGCATGAAGATATATCACTGAAATCGTGGGAATAGATGAGATCTTGTAGATACTGATCACAGTGACATAACAAACCACAAAAAGTGCCCCGATTCAGGAGGCAGGAAGACGGAGGAGTCAAAAGGGAGAGAGGTTACAGAAGGAGCAGAAAAAAACAAAACAATGTAGTGTCAAGCCAATTCATGAGAATTTCAAGAAAAATAGTTCAGTCAACAATGACAAATGCCATATGGAGGTCAAAGAAAATTGCATTGAGGGATTGTTGAGGGAAGATCATGCCATTTGGCAGTTAGGATATTGTTGATGAACTTAGAACAGAGTTTTCCAACATATTTTCTGCAGAACTCTTTGAGACACTTTAAGAAAGAAAAAAATAATATTTTGGTTAAGTAAGTTTAAGAAACTGTGTATATTATAGAGCAGGATTTCTCAACCTCTGAACTATTGTCATTTTGGGCTGGATAATTCTTTGTCGTAGAGGGTCAGCAAAAAAGAGGAAGACTCTCAATGAGATGGATTGACACAGTGGCTGCAACAACGAGCTCACACATAGCAATGACTGTGAAGATAGTGCAGGACCCGGCAGTGTTAAGTTCTGTTGTACGTGGGGTTGCTATGAGTTGGAACTGACTTGATGGCACCTAACAACAACAATTCTTTGCTGTGGAGGGGAAGGAACTGTCCTGTGTCCTGTCTTCTGTTTTGCTACACTCTAGAATTTTTTTTTTTTAGTTACTGCCTCCAGTAGTGATAAGCAAAATGTCTCCAGGCATTGCCAAATGTGCCCTGGTGGAGAACCACTGTTACAGAATCTACTTCTGACAAATGCCTGACCTTGGAGATTCACAAAGCACAGTGCTTTGTAAATTAAATGTTATGAAAAGTTCTACACTAAATAATTTTTTTTTAACTTTGTTCAACCCAGAGTTTCCCAAATTTATGTGACTCCAGAATTTATATTTCCACTAACCCCCAAAACTTGTATTCCAGGGGACACACTTTGGCAAATGGTGCCTGAGCCAACAGTAGAACACAGAGGGAGAAGCAGATTTCTGCCCAACATGGGGAGGATTAGCGAGGGCAAAGACCTGTCCCCGTCTCCTGCGACAACATACTCCCTACTCCCCCCGTTTGTCCTCATTTGCCTTAGTAGCACCTCAAAAACTGTTAATGTCTTTGGACTCTAATGAAACTATAAGGCCACCGAGGGTTATCAGGAAGCTGTTCTGGTCCACCTCAGAGATATTTGAAAACATTTTTCATTCGCTAGCCATTTTATTCTGTTCTGAATTGTCCCAACATATTCAGCTGGGAACAACTCTGGGGGTTTATGAGGAACAAACTCACTGGAGAAGAGGAAAACTCCCTTTTCTCTCTGAACTTATCTGATCAGAATCAAACTGCCGGAAATTGGAGCAAAGAAGCAACAGTACCCCCTAGTGGCAGGCATAAGTAAAACAATCGCGAACTTAGCATTAAGGCCTGGAGCTAAAACACCACGAGGGAGGGAGATCCATTGACCCTTCTTAAGCTCTCTGTCAAGTGCTTGCTAAGCTAATAAGTACACCAGGTGGTATGCTTGTTCTATTAAAGTGTCACTGTCTGAACAGTTTAAGAATGAAAAAGGGCTGTCAGGAAAAGCCTTATCCCAAGGAATATTTCAGCAAATAAAGATTGGTAAGTGTTTTATCGTTATACTTAACAAGATGCTGTTTATCTCGGCTGGTCGCACTGCATTAAATGCTGTGATTTGTGCACAAATACAAAGCGAGCTTCCTAGAGCAATACTCCCTGTTGGTATCCAGTCCTTCACTAAAATGTTGTTTAAGGTTTAAATAGATCAAGAAATATTTACACAAATTCACACTTTCCTTTTGGACAGGCGTCATTGCCCTTTAAAAATTGCCCTTTACAACACTGGAAAACCTTTGCCCTGGTGGCCCTGATGGTTTCAGATGACAAGGATCAAATTAAAATCATGATTTTGAGAAACAGTTTAAACTGAGAAGAACACATATTTTTGTGGTTACGAGGGGGAGGGAGGGAGGGTGGGAGAGGGTTATTTACTGATTAGTTAGTAGATAAGAACTACTTTAGGTGAAGAGAAGGACAATACTCAGTACACAGAAGGTCAGCTCAACTGGACTGGACCAAAGGCAAAGAAGTTTCTGGGATAAACTGAATTCTTCAAAGGTCAGCGGAGCAAGGGCGGGGGTCTGGGGACTATGGCTTAAGCAGACTTCTAAGTCAATTGGCAAAATAATTCTGTTATGAAAACATTCTGCATCCCACTTTGAAGTGTGGCATCTGGGGTCTTAAATGCTAACAAGAGGCCATCTAAGATGCATCAATTGGTCTCAACCCACCTGGATCAAAGGAGAATGAAGAACACCGAGGTCACACGATAACTATGAGCCCAAGAGACAGAAAGGGCCACATGAACCAGAGACCTACATCATCCTGAGACCAGAAGAACTAGATGGTGCCCGGCCACAACCAATGACTGACCTGACAGGGAGCACAACAGAGAACCCCTGAGGGAGCAGGAGATCAGTGGGATGCAGACCCCAAATTCTCATAAAAAGACCAGACTTAATGGTCTGACTGAGACTAGAGGAATCCCAGCAGTCATGGTCCCCAAACCTTCTGTTGGCCCAGGACAGGAATCATTCCCGAAGACAACTCATCAGACATGGAAGGGACTGGACAATGGGTTGGAGAGAGATGCTGATGAAGAGTGAGCTACTTGTATCAGGTAGACACTTGAGACTGTGTTGGCATCTCCTGTCTGGAGGGGAGATGGGAGGGTAGAGAGGGTTAGAAACTGGCAAAACCCTCAGGAAAGGAGAGACTGGAAGGAGGGAGTGGGTTGACTCATTGGGGAAGAGTAAGTGGGATTATGGAGTAAGGTGTATATAAGCTTATATGTGACAGACTGACTTGATTTGTAAACTTTCACTTAAAGCACAATAAAAATTATTAAAAAAATTATAATCACGAAGAGCTAAGACGTTTTGTCGTGATGGTTTTCTACAATGGTAGGCACTGGCTGAATTTTAGAGAAAGCCTGGATCTGTTAGGGTTTCAGAACGTCATCTGGGTTTTCATTTATCAACAAAATGTATGCTGTGGCAGTAGCCTGCGAGTCCAAACTACATTTTACTTGGTTTAAATTTGAATTTAGTTAAACAGCTCTAAGAAGGGAGATCTAGAATACGTGGATTTCAGTGGTTCTGTAACTGCACTATGAAAAGTCCTGCAGAGGAAGAATGACCACCAAAGGATCAAGTCGTTTATTTGAGCTACACTTTAAACTTGTGGTGCCTAAAAAGGGGAGGTGAGGGGGTGGATCTGACCAAGAGTGCAGCATACAATAGCCCTAAAGTAAAAATCAATTACTTTCAGAAAATGTCAGGCTGTCCCATAAATCTCAAGCTTTACCTCCTTAGACTGCTTTAAACAGGTATGTTTTACTGTCAGATTCACCATTACATATTCTACGGGCCATGAAAGAAGTAAAATCCTCTTCAAACGTCTGCTTAAAAATCTTAGAAACCAGTGGACGACAGTCACAAACACATAACTAGAAACTTCTCCTTAATAGTAGGAATTTTCCTGAGGGGTGGTAAGAGATAGGCATTAGGCATTAATCTGAGTTTCACTGGTACAAATAGGTGCTTCAAGATAGACAGTCTGGATTCAAAGATTGAACAAGGTGCTTGGTCTCACTGACCCTCTGTTTCCTTATCTGGAAATGGAAATAATATTATCTAATTGCTGTTGTTTTTGTTAGTTGCTATTTAGCCAGCTCCAACTTATGACAACCTTATATAAAACAGAATGAAATGTTACCAGTCCTGTTAGGATAGTTACATTAAATGAGAAAATCCAAATAGAGCAATTAGCACCATGCCTGACTTATAGTAAGCTTAGTCCAATAAATATTAGCCAATATGCACAGCACAACTGGACTAACCCAAAAGCTAAAAAGTACCCTGTGTTACTAACAGCACAAGGCCATCTGACAGAAATCACTATCACAGACTGTGATACATCATAGATCTTTACTTTAGCGCACTGCCAACATATTTCCTTAATTTTTACATGCCCATGTTTTCAATTTTATGTTCTTTCACAATGAGCATATGGATAAAGTTCACTGAACAAATATATTGAAATATGCAAGAAGATGTAACAAACTACCCACACTCATAAAGGGATCAGTAATCACTCACCCCGCTAGTTCCATCTCGCAGTTTATATTCTTTATGATGTAAAGGACTCCTCAAAGGTACCCATCATTTTCCATTTTAAAGCTGCAATTTTACTGACAAAAATAATAAATATGGCCTTTATGAAATAACTTGATATAAAAATACAAAATTAACTTTTAGTCAATACCTAAGTAGTAGTTTAAAAAAAAAGAAAAAGCCCATTGCTGTCAAGCCAATTTCAACTCATAGTGAGTGATCCTATAGGACAGATTAGAACTGCCCCATAGGGTTTTCAAGGAGCACCTGGTGGATTCAAACTGCTGACCTTTTGTTTAGCAGCCAAACTTAACCACTACACCACCAGGGTCTGGCCTGCCTGCCTGTTCCTCAGCAAATGCCCTACTTCCTGTGTTACTAACAGCGCAAGGCCATCTGAACTGAACCCCCTTAGTTTCTCCTCTCTCTCCTTTTCCCTAGCCCAATCTCCCATTCTGCCTCAATATCTGTCTTTACCCGTATTCAACTTTTCTCCCTTTCCTATCTTGAATGAAGATGATTCTGGATCATTTTCTAGGCTACCCCATTGGCTTATTTCACTTATCACACCTCCTCCTATTGCTTGAGCATCAATTATCACTTCCCTCGTAGCTGACATCTCTTCATCTTAACTGGCTTCTTTCCCTGTGACCTCTTTAAAAGAGGGAGAGACAAGAGACAGAAAAAAAAAAGAAAGAAAAAATCCCCTTCCCTTAATTCTTGTGTCTTCCATGGTCCTTTCCTTAATTGTCACACATCTTTCTGCATTTTCTCAGACCTCAAAGCCTGGCTTCTGCTCCCCTGAGAATCACCAAAAACCCCTGATTTAGCAAATGTAATGCCTCTTCTCAGGCTTCATCCTTCTCTACCCCACTGCAGGATTTCACGGTTGAAAACAAAAGTCTTAAAAGTCTTAAGATTTCCATCACATTTCTTGATAATGGCTGCCTTAATGATAAGAAATAGAAGGGAAGCAGGACTGGGCGTGAAAAGGGACTTCGATTTCAACTTTATTGTTTAATTTCTATTATTTAAAAAAAATAAAATACAAAACAAGAAAAAATATCTTGATCTGAGCAGTAGTAACATTCAGGGTGGTAAAAAGTCATCACGTTTATATCTGCCAACTTACCATAGGTAGATTACACTTCATTTTATAAAAGACAAAAGAAATAAGGTAAAATGTTAATCATCAAACTTGAGTGATGGACACCTGGTGCTTGTTAAAGGAAACTCTGCTTTCTTTGTTGTTGTATTTTCTAAAAGATATATTTTTCCTGCCCTTGGCTTTCTCAATGTTTTTCTTTCCTACGTCTAATTTTTCTATCACTCCTAGTCAGACTTCATTTGTTTCTTCTTATTTGCTTAGCTTTTATATTAAATAATTCCCAAGAGTCCATCCTTGGCCTGTTTCTCCTCAGTCTACACTCTCTCCCTGAGGAAACATCACCCACCCGTAGTAAGTTCAATTCTCACCTGTGTACTGCCCCATTCATTCTTTCACAAAGAATATTCCCTTCCCAAAACCCAACTCCCCTCTCACCTGACATCTCTCCTAACTACCCAGCCTCAATTTCCAACCACCAACTGCCATGATCTGTCACCACCCCTCTAAATCAGGCTTTTGTCAGCTGAACTTGGCTCCCTTTCAGCTTCTACTGGTGTGGCCCTGCTTTTTGGGAGGGAATGGAGCTTGCAAGAAAGAGAATCAAACAAATCTTGTCTCAGATTTAGGTTTTGCCAGTTGCGATGTATTATTCTCTTAAGCCTCATATTTTAACCCTGAAATATGCTTAACGAAATCTTCTTTATGAGGTTAATGAGATTCAAGAGATATAAAATGCACACTGCAGCATCCTGAGCACATCTAGGGCTCCACAACCCCCCATGAATAACATGAATATTGTTGTTATTAGGTGCCATGGAGTCATTTCTGACTCAAACTGACCCTATGTACCACAGAACGAAACACTGCAAGGTCCTGCACCATCCTCACAACGGATATGAATATATATGTATAATAATAATAATATTTGTGTTGAGGGGTGCGTGTGTGTGTGCGTGCGTGCGTGCGTTCTTGTGTGTGTGTGTGTGGAGAGAGAGAATTCCTGAGTGTTGCCATTTCAGCTCACTAACGCCTAGGATATCAATCTTTATGAGTTCCTTTTCATTTTTGACGACTTCCAGTTTTCCTAGATTGATGCTTCATACATTCCATATTCTAATTACTAACGAATGTTTGCAGCTGCTTCTTCTCATTTTGAGTCGTGCCACATCAGCAAATGTAGGTCCCGAAAGCTTGACTCCATCCATGTCATTAAGGTCGACTCTATTTTGAGGAGGCAGCTCTTCCCCAGTGCTGTTTTGAGTGACTTCCAACCTGAGGAGTTAATCTTTCTGCACCATATCAGACAATGTTCCACTTCTATTCGTAAGATTTTCACTAGCCAATTTTTTTAATTCACTAACCAGATCCTTCTTCCTAGTCTGTCTCGGCTGGAAGCTCTGCTGAATTCTGTCCACCATGGGTGACCCTGCTGGTATATGAAATACCGGTGGCATATCTTCCAGTATCACAGCAAGACACAAGCTATAACAGTACAACAAACTGACAGACACTATTGCATCGTTAGCCTTTCAGTCCCAACTTTGGCAGGGCCCAGCAAGTGATACCAACACTCCTGGCTCTCAAAGCTCCCACTCTGGTCCCACCTCTTCCTCCAGCCCACTCTGCTGCCACGACTGAACAGATCATCTACTTCTTATAGGATTCCTTGGCTGCAGCATAACCACTGCCACCTTGAGAACTGTGGTAGCTCAATCAAGTGGATTAAGCTGATTTGGCACGTGCATAGTGGATTGTACAGTTCATATTCCCAAAAAGCAGAGAATGCTATCCTTCTGGAAGTGCAACTTGACAAGTAACAATAGGCATGACCTTGCTTGAGCCCTTTGACTTTAAGGACAAATATAAGCAGATGTTCTTAGGAAAAGTAGACAAGCACACATAGTTCTATAGGTATTTTGCTGGTAATCTTGTCTCTGGTGGAGTACCTGGAGTCATTTCTTTCCTTCGTCTACTCAAATTTTCCTAGAACCCATTGGGCAGCTGATGCTGGAAAATCTGACAAGTAAACAGATTTAAAGACCTGAGGGACTGTCATATGAAAATCACTAAATCTGGCAATACTTGAGGTCTGGATGAAGGTATTCTTATCAATAGGCTGCCCTGCTCTGGAGTATAAGATGCAGCAAATGGTGTGCTCTCAGAGTAGGGTGGACCGGATGATCTCCCAGATAGTGACAGCCATGGCCAGTGTGGCCTCCTACACCTTTGATACTGAGAGTCAGTGAATGCTCCTGCAATGTGGCCACAGAGGAGCTACAGATTTTATACGGGAACCCTCAGCTGCTGGAGGAATCATTTCAATGATGCAGATTCCAAAGCCTTTTCCACGGTGCATGATCCAAAATTCTCAGAGACTGGGTGGGTCCTTTGTGTTTGTCCTATTTGATGAATTGAAAAAAGCCATGTAGATTTGGCCAAACTAGAAATGGGAACCAAGTGAATAATGTAGCATATCAGCATACTTACCATTATAAGCAACTGACCTTTGAGAAATTTCTGGTGTCATTTTTGTCTGGGCAACATCATGTTCGTAGGAGGCTAGGGTTGGTGGTTTCAGTTCACCAAGAAGTGCTTCAGAAGAAAAGCTTGGCAGCCAACCTCTAAAAGATCACAGCCATCGAAACCCTGTGGGGCTCAGTTCTACTCTGACACACAGGGTGTTCCCATGAGTTGGAACCGACTCTACAGTAACCAGTAGTGGATCCTCTAGGAAAAGGGAACAACGTGATCACATCCAGCCATTTGCCCCGATGCTTCCATGGACTGATTGTTTCAGGTTGGGCAGGAATCCAGAGATGAGGCAGCTCAGCCAAGCAGATTTGGCAAACAATTAATGGAAATACTTTTTTTGTGGGGCTCCAAATTGTGTTTAAGTATTTATTTTGACAAATCATGTCTCCACTTGTACTTAAGTCCTACATAATGTTTTGCATAGCTGAATATTTGCGATTATGTCCTATGTGGAACATTCAGTTGTAAAACAATAAATACACAGAACACACTTGAGAAAAGATCTGTTGAAAGGAAAAGCAAGAGTTATGAAAGAAAAACTGCCTTCCTTACCATTTTGTCTCTGGCTATCCCTGGATGAGAGAGCTCTTTCTTTTCATCTCCCTTTTCCCTTACAAATGAGAAAAATATATGTGAAAGTGTCCAATCAGATGCCTGACACATAGTCAGAAATAAATGTTATTTCCTTTTTCTTTCCCATTTACCCTTCACCTCCCAGCCCATCTAGTGTGCTACAGAACATGTTAACGCCTACAAGTAAGCCACAAAAATAGCAAACTTTGGAACATTGAACCAGAAATTGTAAGAGTAGTACACTATAACCAGATGGCTTAAAATAATTGATGTGCTCTACCTGATGCCTATTTAATAACTGGCTAAGAGACTATTTTTTATACCCTTATGACCATTCTCCCCTTCCTATATAGTAATAAAACTCCCCCAGTTAGCTGGGTACATGATAGCCTGGAATAAAGACTAAAATTTTATAACCTCCCTTGTGGTTGCTGTAGCCATATGGCTGAATTTTGGCCAACAGAATATCAGCACAAGCAGTGTGCACAACTTCCTGGAAGTAACCTCATAGGAAGTGTCTTAGGCTAGGTTCTCTAGAGAAGCAAAACCAGTAAAGCGTATAAATATATAGAGAGATCTACATTAAGGAAATGGCTCATACAGTTGTAGAGGCTGGAACATCCCAAGTCCATGTGTCAGGCTGGAGGCTTCTCCTGATTCACTTAACCCACTAAAACCCACCGCCGTCGAGTCGATTCTGACTCATAGTGACCCTATAGGACAGAGTAGAACTGCCCCATACACATAGCCCCAGAGAATGGCAAACCCAAGATCAATCAGCAGTCAGACAGCAGGGCTCTCGCTCACAGGCTTCAAAGATGGGCAAATCCCAAGATTGGCAGGCAAGACAGCAAGTAAGCTGCTAGCTCAAGTCCCAGGAACCAGAAGTCACAAGAACAGAAGCCAGCTGCAGGATCCAGAGCAGGCCAAAGCCCACGAGCCTTGCCAGAAAGTCCACCTATATTGGATGTAGACCACACCCCCAAGGAAACTCCCTTTGAACTGATAGGCTACTCACAGCAGATCCCATCATGGAGGTGATCACGTTACATCAAATCTCATCATGGAGGTGATTACATCATTACACGACTGCCAAACTACATCATAACTGCCAAACCACTGAGGATCATGGCCCAGCCAAGTTGATACACAATCCTAGCGATCACAGGAAGGAACCACGCCTTTTCCTTCCTTTTTCTCCTTGTTGCTGATTAAATTGTTGACAAGATGGCCAATGTTGGACCAGCTATGTTGAACCATGAGGTTGAAGCCTTGAAAGGGAGACATTATATTCAAAGTTTAATATATCAGCCCTAGATTAGAAAAAGTTGGACAGACCTGGTTTTAAATATCTAGATTGTCATTGATGTGTAAAGACTCAAAAGATACAGAAGAGGGCAGTATAATGATATCTTTTCTAAATTTTAGAGCTGAAAACAAGTAGGAAAACCTGAAAATATTTAGATTGTTCCCACTTTTTATTTTCTTAAAATGATACAAGATCATAAGATGCAGGCACTGAGAAGAGTAGAGGACACCTCCTCACTGCACAGGAAAGAGGAATTATTACAGGGTGGAAAGACTGGGAATCGAGGCTGGCTTCAAATATCAGCCCACTGGGAAAGTCTGTTAATCTCGAAGTTTGTTTCCTTGTGGATGAAATCAACTATGAACGTCCGCCCACAAGGCCATTGTGAAGACTAAATGAGATAACATATATTTACGTGTGTAGCACACTGAAGCACTAAGTATATAATACTCATTCAGGCAACACTGTTTGATGCAACTCTATCTTCAACTACTCAAAGACTTACAAATGACATTCTTATTTACCACTTCCTTATCACGCATTGGAGCCCTAGTGGTGCAGTGGTTAAGAGCTACAGCTGCTAATCAAAAGGTCAGTAGTTCGATTATGAGCCCAAGAGACAGAAAGGGCTACATGGACTAGAGACCACATCATCCTGAGACCAGAAGAACTAAATGATGCCCGGCCACAACCAATGACTGCCTTGACAGGTAACACAACAGAGAACCCCTGAGGGAGCAGGAGAACAGTGGGATGCAGACCCCAAATTCTCATAAAAAGACCAGACTTAATGGTCTGACTGAGACTAGAAGGACCCCGGCAGTCATGGTCCCCAGACCTTCTGTTGCCCCAGAACAGGAACCATTCCTGAAGCCAACTCGTCAGACATGGATTGGACTGGACAATGGGTTGGAGAGAAATGCTGATAAGGAGTGAGCTACTTGCATCAGGTGAATGCTTGAGAGTATGTTGGCATCTCCTGTCTGGAGGGGAGATGAGAGGGTAGAAGGGGTTAGAAGCTGGCAAAATGGTCATGAAAAGAGAGACTGGAGGGAGGGAGCAGGCTGTCTCATTGGTGGGGAGAGTAATTGGGAGTACGTAGTAAGGTGTATGTGGCTTTTTGTGTGAGAGACTGACTTGATTTGTAAACTTTCTCTTAAAGCACAATAAAAATTATTTTTTAAAAAAAGGTCAGCAATTCAAATTCACCAGTCTCTCTTTGAAAACTGTAGGGGGCAGTTCTTCCGTGTCCTATAGGATCGCTATGAGTCTGAATCAACTCGACAACAATGGCTTTAATGACACATCAACCCTCTTTGGCCTGATTTCTGTGCTCTTTCTCCTTTAAACTATACTGGCAATGACCACACAGTTGACAAATGTTCTAAGAAACCCTGTGTTGTTAGATGCCACTGAGTTGGTTCCTACTCATAGCAACAGAACAAAACACTGCCCAGTCCTGCACCATCCTCAAAATCCTTGCTAAGTCTGAACCCATTGTTGCAGCCACTGTGTCAATCCATCTCATTGAGGGTCTTCCTTTTTCGCTGACCCTGTACTTGACCAAGCATGATATCCTTCTCCAGGGACTGATCCCTCCTGATAACTTGTCCAAAGTACATAGGATGAAGTCTCGCCATCCTACCTTCTAAGGAGCATTCTAGCTGATCCTAGGGATCCTTATAAAGGAGCTCTGGTAGTGCAGGAGTTAAGTGCTTGGCTGCTAAATGAAAGGTCAGCAGTTTGAAGCCACCAGCTACTCATGGGAGAAATGTGGCAACTGACTTCTGTAAAGGTTTACAGCCTTAGAAACCCTATTGGGCAGTTCTACTCTGTCCTATAGAGTTGCTATGAGTTGTAATTGACTCAATGGCAATGAGTTTGGAGTTTTTTTTGTTTTTTTTTTTTTTTGAGGACCCTGGAGAGCTAAAGCAATGTCCTGGCACTTATCATGCAATTAATGTTTTTTTCTCCTTTCTTACGGGAAACAAATGAGAACAGCAAATTGTGACTAATACTCACAAGGAACTGTGTTTAATGACATTGCAACAGATGAAGTATGCAATGCATGCAAAATTCTTGTGAGAAATCTCTCCACATCCAAAATTGTGTTTCTTTAATGTTTACTATTGGTCCCAAAGGAAAGAAACTTTCCCATTGATCCATCTCAAATCAATTAATGACCTTTAGGCTGAACCAAATTATTTCTGTTACCCCATAAAAGATTATGGGGGCAGTGGTGGTTCAATTCGATGTGGGGGATGTGGGGGGGGTTCAATGGTAGAATTCTTGCCTTCCGTGCAGAAGATCTGGGTTCAATTCCCAGCCAACACACTTCATGTACAGCCACTACCCATCTGTTAGTGGAGACTTGTGTGTTGTTTGTTCTGATTACCTCCTATTAAGCCCATTGGTAAATTCACCACCCTAAATGGTTGGAGATGGCCACACACGACACCCAACATTGGAATGATGAACAGAAGTTTATTAGCCGTATATACATGCGGTCTTGGAGAGAATACCGTATTCTTTGCAGGGCCACACAAGGGTTGTACTCTGGAATAGATGAAACAAGAAGGGGTGTGGGAGGCAGGCTTTATAGTAACAAGAGGGTGAGGTGCCCCTGGTTTCCACAGGAGAATGTGATTTGCTTGTTTGAATAATTTCACAGGCTGGCAGGTAAGTGAAACCCATTGAGCACCCTGTGGAGTACAGTACATCTGTTGATAGGGGAATTATCCAGGTGGGGAGCCTTTCTCAATGGGTGGAAGGCGCATCTGGCAAGAAGAGTGGAATGCACAGTTAGGGCTTTGGGGCCCTGTGAGGCTCAAAGATGTCAAGGCAGTCCATGAAATTTTAGTCTTACGATACACAAGTGCATTGGGCATATGACCAAGTTTGGGCCAATGGGTTGTAAACGCAGGCAATATGTGTAATTTCCAAGTCATCTCTAACTTAAAGTCAGGCTGGTTTCTGTGAACTTTGGCTTTTCTTACCTTTCTGTAGACTGGATCAAGGAAATGAGGGCGACAATATTTTGGCACATTCTTTTTTTTTTAAATGAAAGTTTATAGATCAAGTCAGTCTCTCATACAAAAAGCCACATACACCCCACCGTGCACTCCCAGCTGCTCTCCCCTTAATGAGACAGCACATTCCTCCTCTCCGCCCTGTATTCCCCGTGTCCATTCAACCAGCTCCTGTCTCCCTCTTCCTTCTCATCTTGCCACCAGCCGGGAGTCGCCCACATAGTCTCATGTGTCTACTTGAGCCATGAAATTCACTCCTCACCAGTATCATTGTTGGGCGCATTCTTTGAGACATATGTTCCCCACAAAATAGGGCACCATATTTTGGCATGTTCTTTGGAACACATGTTCCCCACAGAATATGTATTAAAATCTATATTTCATAACATAAATTCAGAAAGACTCCTTGATTCATCATGCCTTCTATTACTGAAAACACATAGGTTTTTAAACAAAAATTTTTTTTAAGTAATAAGGTCTTGAAAGGGTTAAGTAACGTCACCATATTTTACCGATAACAGTATTTGTGAAATTATTTTGAAAATGTTAGTATATTTTCACCGACTGTCTTAAAAAAAGGAATGGAAATTGTCTAAATTAAAGGGCTGATGTTAGTGATAAGAAACACAGGCCGCATAAACTAAACACCTTTGAGAATAAAAATTGAAATCATTAAGTGTGTTGTAAGTGATGAATCAATTTACCTCATTTGGATTCTTGTTTAGATTTCAAACTGCATTTCCTAGTGTGGAAAAAAGGATATAATTAAGGAACAGGTACAAAAAAGTTTATTATCAAAAAGTGTATACGGAGCTAATTATATCAAGTGGTCACTTGAGACTGTGTTGGCATCTCCTGTCTGGAGGGGGGATGGGAGGATAGAGAGAGTTGGAAGCTGGCAAAATTGTCACGAAAGGAGAGACTGGAAGGGCTGACTCATTAGGGGGAGAGCAAGTGGGAGTACGGAGTAAGGTGTATATAAACTTATATGTGACAGCCTGACTTGATTTGTAAACGTTCACTTGAAGCTCAATAAAAGTTAATTAAAAAAAAAAAAAAAGTGTATACAAAAAGATAAAGTTGAAATCAAATATTTTATACTTTTCCTTATTCTCTACACTCTCTGGGGGTAAAATTTTCTTTACAAGATGTAAATCTAATGTTTGCCTTTGTTACATTCATCCCTAGTCCACACTCAATATATATACAGAATAAATATATATTCTCAGAAAAAAATACATGAAAATGTTATTGGTGAGTTATAGGATTACATTACTAGCTACTCTGAGTTATGATGAAGCCCTGGTGGCGTAGTGGCTAAGAGCTTGGCTGCTAATCAAAAGGTCAGCAGTTTGAATCCACCAGTGACTCCTTGGAAACCCGATGGGGACGTTCTACTTTGTCCTATAGAGTCAGGGTGAGTCAGAATGGATTTGGTATTTTTAGGTTCGAGGTATGGTATAACAATTTATTTTTATGGTCTTTTCTATTTTGTATATTTCTGCATTTTCAACACTGTCTAATGAAGGAACACAGAGATTTACAGTATTCCACAATAACAGGAAGATTTCTCGTTCTGTTACCATGTCTTCTCAGTTCCAACGCCTTGCGTATAAGAGATGCTCAATAAATAAATTCAAAAGCAGAAAAAAAAAAAAAGAGAGAGGAGAAAAGGAGAGAAGAATGAAATGGAAAAGGAGGAGTTTGTGTTGGGTAGCCTCTATTTGCTCCTCTGTATCCACTCCCCACCCTGCTCAAAGCCTAGGAGGCTGACCTGCACGAGCTGGTGTGTGGGCCCCTAGGCCTCTGGTCTCTGGTTGGTTTGACCAACGGGATGCACTGGCAGGAGCTCAGAGGTGGGGAGGTGATATTTACTCCCCATTCTACTTCCCTGTGGGTCACTGCAGGCTGCTGTACCCCTCAACCAACCAGACCCAAGACCCTTTCCACATGATCTTCTGATTGGAGGAATCATTCATTCCCCTTTCCCTTAGATCTTGGGAATGGTGCCTTCCTTTTACTAGATCCAGGGTACTGTGCTCTTCTTTGTGGGTTTTTTTTTTTTTTTAACACCTTGCCCAAAACAAAACCCATTGCCATTGAGTCTACTCTGACTCATAGAAGACACTAAAGGAGAGAGTAGAACTATCCCATAGGGTTTCAAAGGAGCACCTGGTGGATTTGAACTGCCAGCCTTTTGGTTAGCAGCCGTGGCTCTTAACCACTACTCCACCAGAGTTTCCACACCTTTCCCGGTCCCTTATAAACAGTGTCTTTATTAAATTCTCTTCAAATTACCTAATTTGAATGGTCCATATATTTATTGCCCAGACTGATACTGAATTTGTTGGTGATAAGAACCCAGTGGTTTCTATCCTCCAGAAACTAATCTTGAAGGACTCAGAGAAACTTTAAAAAAAAGAAAAAAAACCGCGACCATTGTTCATTTCAAGAATGAGCAATTGAACAAGTTTAAGCAAAAGAATTATTTTCAGTTGAGAAACTCCACTTCTACATCAAAGATCTTGTAGTTATGAATTACTTATTATACTTTTTCTGCTGCTCAAAGATAACGATAACATTTCACATGAATGCTCCTCTCTTTCTTCACTCTTACAACCTTCTGAGAGATTCAGCACCTTGTAAACACTCAATATTGATTATTTAATACATGAAAAAACAAACAAAGGATACCTATGTAGTATGAAAATGTTCTCAGAGATTATTTCTTTTCAAAGATCATTTCTCATGCATTTGTCAGTATGATTTTTCTTGGGTGTCCCTGAAAGGATTTTTTTTTTAAACAAAAAGAGTTTTTTTTAACCCAGAAAAAAAATTCAAATGTTTTAGCATTTGAAATTAATAGCAATTTTATTAAAGTTTCAAATTCAAAAATCAGGGTTTTTAAATTCAGTAACAAATCATATTATCTTATTTACAAATCTAGTGAACTTTAACATCTACCTTTAAAGGAATCTTTTACTAATATTTGGTGTCATTTACAAGTCTAGTTAATTAAATTTCACATCTTTGGATTCAACCAACCTCAGATGAAAAACATTTAAAAAAAAAGACTTCTTTTTCTTGTCATTGTTCTCTAAACAATACCATATAACAACTATTTACATAGCTTTTACATTGTATTAGGTATTATAAGTAATCTAGAGACAATTTAAAGTATACAGGAAGACTGCATAGGTTATATGCAAATACTATGCCATTTTATATAAGGGACTTGAGCATCTTCAAGTTTTGGTACCTGCGGGGGTTGCTGGAACCGGTCCCCCGTGTTTACAGAGGAATGACTGTATTTTAAATGGTGTTTACAAATTTAATATATTAGCTTAAGCTAATGCTTCCAATTAGCAGAACTTACCCAAATACTTAGAATAATGAATAAGTTAAAATTACAAATTCAGTGAACCTTAAGTTCTTAAACATTTCAATACCTTTTCAAACTTTGTAAACTTATCTTAATCCTTTCAACTTCAAAAAATTGCAAACTCTAAAATTTAAAACTCAGTTATACATTTTAAATTTGAATCATAAGGCTAATATTTTAGATCCTCTAATAAACCAAATTTCTTAAATATTACAAATATTTTAATACAAACAAATTAATTTTACTGGTTTTTAGTTCATCATTTTATGTCACAGAGTTTTATCATTTAAGCAAATTGCATGGTGGTTAAGAGCTACTGCGAGTTATGACCGCTAACCAAAATGTCGGCAGTTCAAGTCTACCAGACCCTCCTTGGAAACGCTATGGAGCCCTGGTGGCAAAATTGTTCAACAGCTTGGCTGCTAACCAAAAGGTTGACAGTTTGAATCTACCAGCTGCTCCTTAGACACTTTATTGGGCAGTTCTACTCTGTCCTATAGGGTCGCTATGAGTCAGAATTGACTCAACAGCAAGGGGTTATACCAAGAAACCTGATTTAACTATTCCCAAATAGCAGGGTTATCCGTTCAGCAGGCTGATGTTGGACCAGAAGCTTTTGACCAGGGTGCCTCTAGAGCAGCAAACATCTAGGGCAATTTTTCCTGCAATGCTGTGGCCATTTGAGCCCTGTTTTATGGTCACTCTGCAACTATTGTTAGTTGCCATCACGCCGATTAGAACTCATGGCAACCCCATACGTGCAGAGAACTGCTCCATAGGCTTTGCAAGGCTGTTGACTTTTCAGAAGCAGATTGCCAGATCTGCCTTCCAAGATGCCACTGAGTGGGTTTGAACCACCAGCCTTTAGGCTACTAGTTGAATAGTTGACCATTTCCACTACCCAGTGACTCCTTAGCAACTAAACCAAACATAGACCAAATGCATTGTCATTGAGTCGTCCTACTCACAGAGACCCTACAGCACAGAGTAGAACTGCCCCATAGTGTTTCTAAGGACCATTTATGGATTCAAACTGCCGACCCTTTGGTTAGCAGCTGAGCTCTCAACCACTGCACCACCAGGGCTCCTTTAAATCCATTCTCCTCCATATGAGGTTGTCTCACAGCCCTCATCGGTGGATTCGGCTTACACATTACCTCATACTCAAAGTTGGATTGAACTAATTTATTTACTGCTTGACTCTATTCTTAATTTCTTCATATTATCCCTGTCAGTTAAAATACTTCTCAGAAGTATTTTAACGATATTCAGTCAGGCTTTGCATATCTTTTTGTCTGTGTCATGCTGAGGACAGTAGTCTTTTACCATTACTGAAACTCTTTAGGTTACTACATGATAGGAATGACCTGGGTAAAGGCTAGGTTTCATAGGTTCCTGGCATAAGCACTTTAATGCTTCCCTACCTTTTTGGAACCTGCTTTTGGGTAGTATACCTTGGCCTGTGAAGGACTGGCCCAGGATGACTTAGGCTGAGATGGTCTGGGCTGAGAGGACTTAGACTGGGAGCACTTAGGCTGAGTGCGTTTGGACTGGGGAGTATTAGGTTGGGAAGGTTTGGGCTGAGTGGGTGTGGACTGGTGGGCTTTAGGTTGGGAGGGCTGGGGCTGAGTTGGTTTTATTCGAGTGGGTTTGGGTTGAGAGAACACAGGTTGGGACGGTTGAGGCTGGGAGTGCTTGGGCTGATTAGATTTGGACTGAGAGCTGGGTGAAAGTTTGCTAGTGGACATGGGATACGGTTGTGTTTGGAAAGCTGGATTTGAAGGCCTACTCTGTGTCTTCTGCTGGGCACTTTGCCCACAGGACGGTCTAATGGGCTTTCGTGTGGTTCCTGCTGCTTGAAAGGCTTGATGACGAGGATCTTTTATGTGGGATGTTCTCATTACTTTTTCCGTTGCTGCAGCTAGCTGTGCTCCCTGAGCACAGGCTGGCCCAGGTTGTGGCTTTCCAACTCTTCCTGTTGGCTGTAAGCCCAGGGAATGGAAGTGACCTACCTGAGAGATCACTGCCCCAGACTTTCCAAAAGCTCCCATTGTTTCTGGTCTTTCAGGCCAGGCCTGTGCATGCTGAGAGATAGGTCTTGGTTGTCTCCCAAACATTCCATTCCAGTGACATCCCCCAGTGGTTCCTGAAAATTTCATGAATGTTTTATCCGAATAAAACCTCTGGGGTTGGAAGTATTGAAAACCAAAACTCTTACCTCGACTATGAGCCCTTGTGTTATGAAAGGTGAAAGGACGGAAACACTTAGGCCTCTGCTCTGGCCAAAAGGGGTGGCCTATAAGCCAGGAGGATTTCAAGGAAGCCTGGTTAAAGCTACCTCCAATCCTGGATGGTAAAGGCCAGGAGTTTTGTGGAAGAGACCTGAAAACTGAGGTGGAGTAGCTATTCTGAGGATTCTGGCTGACTGCACATATAACCCCAGTATCTCTTGTAGACATCTGAGCTGGGGTTTTTGGCTGACTATGTCTTTGTTGTCCCTTACTTTTAGCTGTTCCAGCCATGTTTTCACTAGGGGAAACCTGAATTCCTTGAGTGTTCTCACAGTCTTGGTCTACCTGAATCCCCAATTCCCTGGCCAGGGGGGCCATGTCTTTCATGGACACACATCTGAGTGAAGAGCACATCACTTCCTGGAGGGCAGCTTGAAGGCACTGCATGTCCTTCCCTCTATCCCCAGCTTCCTCGCCTTCTAAAAACAGTAGCTGTGATGGCTTCAATTCCAGGATCCTCTGAAAAATCTGAGCCTCTTCACTTTCCCTGGCCTGCGGACTGAGGACAAAGTAGCATTTTTCAAGTGCAGCTTCTCCTAAAAACCTTAGCAGGCTCCATTCCTTCTCACCTACGTAGTCGGTGAAAAAAAACACAGCTGAGGAAACTTCCATCAAAAAACCAAATTGCACGCAAAAACATTCTAGGTCTCCACGAAGGTTGGCCACAGCAACAGGCTTTTGAAAAAAACTAACGTTTTCCTTTAGATCATCGCCATCAGGAAAACACCAAGTTATCTCAACCAGGCCATCAGAGATTTGCCGGGGAAGCACCAAAGCAGGCGAATCCTGATGAAGAAAGATTTTGTGCGATTTCACCTGGGCAGGCCTGAGCAGTGCGTTGAGGATTTTGGACTTGGAGAAGCTACAGTATCCTAAACGAACAAAAGAGATGACAGGCATCTTGATGTGAGCCAGAAACTTTTCTGTATCCTCAGCAGGTCCTCCTGAGGACTGGGCTGACTGCTTCTTCACAATGTTCTTCATAGCCCCCAGCATGAAGATGATTTTGTTGTTTTCTGCATCAGGCAGTAGCAGGGGAAGAGCAAACTGGCATCGATACATGTTTGACATGACTTCGCATTGCAAAGAGCTGTCTGAACAAAGCATGGCAGCACAAAGGACATCAAAGGGGTTAATGGTCTGTTTGTCTCTAAGTTCCAAATTCTCCATTTCAGTTAGCAATTCCCCATTCCTGTCCTCGCTTGGAAACTTGTGCCTGAGAATCGAATCTCTGGCTGTCAAATCCAGTGCTTGAACTTTCATCAGGAAATTCCAAGCTAAATCTCCAGGAGTTTCAGGTGTCCATGTGTATCCTCGGTCTAAGGAAAACTGTTTAACAAAATCTGGCAGAAGCTTTCTGCTCCTATCCATGTTCAGACATGACAGGACGTCTTTAAACACTTTTTTTCTTTCTGTTGGAAAAAAGATACTCAGTGAATGCCATGTTTGGACTCTAAGCTTTCCTCAAAGACTTTTAAAATTAGATATGTAATTGATCTTCTCATTGCAAAAAGACCAAGCAATACAAATAAACTCAAAGTCCAAGAACTTTCATCATCCTGCCAATCCCACTTCACTTCTAAGAGATATGTCAATATGGATGTTTGCTTCCCATCCCTTTTCTACAAACATACATGTGTATACATATATAATGAATGTGATTTTATTTTTACATAAATGATATCATACTAAACACATGACCCCTTCAACCTCTTTTCACTAAATGGTATTTCTAGCAAATTCTTCTAAGTTTCTGTCTTAGTCATCTAGTGTTGCTATAACAAATACCACAAGTGGATGGCTTTAACAAATGGAAATTTATTTTCTCACAGTCTAATAGGCTTATTGACGCCAAACTCAGGGCGTCAGCTCCAGGGGAAGGCTTTCTCTGTCGGCTCTGGAGGGAGGTCCTTGTCATCAATCTTACCCTGGACTATGAGATTCTCCATGCAGGAACCTGGAGTCCAAAGGACGCACTCTGCTCCTGGCACTGCTTCTTTGGTGGTATGAGGTCCCCCCCTCTGCTCACTTCCCTTTTCTTTTAATCTCTTGAGAGATAAAAGGTGGTGCAGGCCACACCCCAGGGAAACTCCCTTTACATGGGATCAAGACATGATCTTAGTAAGAGTGTTACAATCCCACCCTAATCCTCTTTAATATAAAATTTCAATCACAAAATAGAGGACGACCACACAATACTGGGAATCATGGCCTAGCCAAGTTGACACATATTTTGGGGGGACACAATTCAATCCATGACACTCTCTATATATAATTTTATCCATTGCATGGTATTCCATGGTTTGGATGGGCCATTATTTATTTAACCATTGCCTGTTGATGATCATTTAGGTTTCTCCTTTTTTTTTTTTTGCTAATGTAATGTCGGAGGGGTCTTGTCTGAAAGCAGAGAATTCCAGAAAGATGCTTACCTGTGTTTTATTGACTATGCAAAGGCATTCAACTATGAGAATCATAAAAAATTATGGATAACACTGTGAAGCATGAGAACCCCAGAACACTTAATTCTGCTCATAAGGAACCCGTACACAGACCAAGAGTAAGTTGTTTGAACAGAACAAGGGGACACTCCATGGTTTAAAATCAGAAAAGATGTGTCTCAGGGTTACATCCTTTCACCATATTTACTCAATCTGTATGCGGAGCAAATAATATGAGAAACTGGACTATATGAAGAACAGGGCATCAGGATTGGAGGAAGGCTCATTAACAACCTGCAATTTGCAGATGACACAAGCTTGCTTGCTGAAAGTGAAGAGAACTTGAAGCACTTACTGAAGAAGATCAAAGACTACAGCCTTCAGTATGGATTACCCCTCAATATAAAGAAAACAAAAATCCTCACAACTGGACCAATATGCAGGATTATGATAAACAGAGAAAAGACTGAAGTTGTCAAGGATTTCATTTTACTTGGATCTACAATCAACACCTATGGAAGCACCAGTCAAAAAATCAAACGACATATTGCATCAGGAAAATCTGCTGCAAAAGACTTCTTTAAAGTGTTAAAACTCAAAGAAGTCACTTTGAGGACTAATGTACACCTGACCCACACTCATATGCCTCATATGCATGCAAAAAGTGAACAACAAATAAGAAAGACTGAAGAATTGATGCCTTTGAATTATAGTGTTGATGAAAAATATTGCATATACCATGGACTGCCAGAAGAATGAATAAATCCATCTTTGAAGAACTACAGCCAGAATGCTTCTTAGAAGTGAGAATGGAGAGACTTCATCTCACGTACTTTGGACATGTTATCAGGAGGGACCAGTCCCTGGAGAAGGATATCATGCTTGGAAAAGTAGAGGGTCAGTGAAAAAGAAGAAGACTTGCAACGAGATGGATTGACAACAGTGGCTGCCACAATGGACTAAAACATAGCAAAAATTGTGAGGATGGCACAGGACCGAGGAGTGTTTTGTTCTGTTACACATATGGTCATTATCAGTCAGAACCGACTTGATAGCACCTAACAACAACAATCCTTTTATGGAGGGATGAAAAATTTTGTCAGTGTCTCATTGTATACACATATGAGGAATTCTCTAGGTTAATACTGATTTCTTTCTGAATTTTATCTCTTGCGAAATTTTGGAGAAACTAAAGATTTGATTTCCATGAAAGTCTTCTCAGAATTTACACGCTACCCCTCATTTTTCCTGATATCCCAACTTTCAGTATATTTTCTAGCCACATCTTGGGAATAAGATGGGAATTAGTGAAGAAAGAGGATCACAATGGATCCTAGTTGTGGCAAGCTAGCAGGAGCTGCTTGGATCCCCCTCTAAAAATGGCCTAGAAGAATCTATACAAGTGAAAGTTGTTGTTAGATGGATTTCAGGAATTAACAAAAGTAACTATAAGGAACTCTTGGGTGGTGGAAAAGGTACTTAAACTGAAATATATGCTAGAGTAAGAAGGTAAAGGGGAATTGGCAGCTAACATGAAGGGTTCCCAGGTGAGGCAGTGAGAATATAAGTTGCAGGGAAACTTTTAAGTTCTCCTCTTGCCCATCCTCTACCTTGCTTTAGGATGACCATCCCCTGCTCCTTCAGCACAGAAATCAACACCCACACAGTCTAGGCCAGATGTTAGTGCTGATGAGATAACTGAATTCCCAAGTGGTGCAAATGGTTAAAGTGCTTAACTGCTGATTGAAAGACTGGAGGTTCAAGTGTCCCAAAGTTACCTCAGAAGAAGCTTTAGTAGTCTACTTCTGAAAAATCAGTCCTTGAAAACCCTATAAAGTACAGTTCTACTCTGACCCACATGGGGTCACCATGAGTTGGAGTCGACTCAACAGCAACTGTTTTTTTTTCCTTTAACTATTCTCAAGAATGTGAAAGAAAATAGGTCCATAATAAGTAACTAAATAAGAATTCACAGAAGAGAAATAGAAAGCATAAAAAGGAATAAAATAGAAATTCTATAAGTTAAAAACACAATATCTGAATTTTTTGAAACTCACAAGATGGGCTTAACAGCAGATTGGAGATGACAGATGAGTCACTACACTTAAAGGTAGATCAACAGAAATGTTCCAATCTGAAGAACAGAGAGAAAAAAATTAATAAAAAAATGAACAGAGCCTCAGAAACCTATGGAGGAATATCAAAAAGTCTAGCGTACATGTAATGGGGGTTTCAGAAAGAGAGGGGAGAGCAAATGCAGAAAAAAAAACAAAAACTTTTTTTTGACTAAAATAAGGGCTAAATTTTTTCCAAATTTGATTATTAAAAGTTACAGATTCAAGAAGCTCTGCAAATCCTGAAGAGGACAAAAACAGAGAAAACCACATCTAGACGCATCAGTCAAACTGCTGAAAAAAATCAATAAAAAAAAATCTTGAGGATAATCTGAGAAAAATGGCATGATACTTACAGAGGAAGAATGATAAAATGACTAAAGACTTATCTCTAGAAAAAATGGAAGCCAACAGTCAAGGAATGGCATCAAAAAAGTGCTGAAGGCAAAAAAAAAAAAAAATGCCAGTCCAGAATTATGTACTCAGGAAAAATATCCTTCTAGAATGAAGACACAATAAATATATTTTCGATAAACAAAATCTAAGAGGATTTAACACCAGCATACCTGCACTACAAAAAATAATAAAGTTCTTCAGGCTGAAGGCAAATAACATCAAATGGAAACTTGGATCTTCAGAAAGAAATGGTAATATATGGGTAAATACGAATAGTAAATACACGTAGTTTGCTGAACCCAACTACAAGCTGGAGGGGAATGGAGTTGATTGATACAGTCTATACAAGTTGGCCTTCTACAGCAAAGAGTATACAAGGCAACGTTGTAAGTCTTCCTGAGGCTTTGATTGGACACTGTGACTATTTTATGGGATGAAATTTAACATGACAAAAAGGATGAAGACCCTTTTCCTTTGAGTCAGATGCATTTGGACTTTTTTTTTTTTTCAGTTACCATTGCAAAGAATGGGAATTCCAGAACACTTATTTGTGCTCTTGAGGAACCTGTAGATACATCAAGAGGCAGTCATTCAAACAGGAAACAGAACATGGGGACACTGTGCGGTTTAAAGTCAGGAAAGGTGTGTGTCAGGTTTTCACTATACTTATTGACTCTGCATACTTGGGAAATAATCTGAGAAGCTGGACTATACGAAAGATGGGGCATCAGGATTGGAGAAAGACTCATTAACAACCTGGAATATGCAGATGACATAACCTTGCTTGCTGAAAGTGAAGGGAGCTTGAAGCACTTACTGATGAATATCGAAGACCACAGTCTTCACTATGGGGACCGTGGTCTCAGGGAACATCTAGATCAATTGGCATAACATAGTTTATAAAGAAAATGTTCCATGTTCTACTTTGGTAAGTAGCGTCTGGGGTCTTAAAAGCCTGAGAATGGTCATCTACAATACTCCACTGGTCTTGACCCTTCGGGAGCAAGGGAGAATGAAGAAAACTAAACATACAAGGGAAAGATTAGTCCAAAGGACTAATGAACCACATCTACCATGGCCTCCACCAGACTGAGCCCAGTACAACTAGATGGTGCCAGGCTACCACCACTGACTGCTCTGACAGGGACCGCAATAGAAGGTCCCAGACAGTGCTGGAGAAAAATGTAGAACAAAACTCTAACTCACAAAAAAAGACCAGACTTACTGGCCTGACAGAGACTGGAGAAACTGGAGAGTGTGGCCCCTAAACACCCTTTTGGCTCAGTAATGAAGTTACTCCCAAGGTTCACCCTTCAACCAAAGATTAGACTGGCCCATAAAACAAAACAAGACTAAAGGGGCACACCAGCCCAGGGATAAGGACTGGAAGCCAAGAAGGGACAGGAAAACTGGTAATATGGAACCCAAGGTAGAAGACGGAGAGTGTTGACATATCGTGGGGTTGTTAACCAATGTCATAAAACAATATGTGTACTAACTGCTTAATGAGAAACTAGTTTGCTCTGTAAACCTTCACCTAAAGTAAAATAATAAAAAAAAAAAAAAAGATCACAGCCTTCAGTGTGGATTACACCTCAACGTAAAGAAAACAAAAATCCTCATAACTGGACCGATATGATAAATGGAGAAAAGATCGAAGTTGTCAAGGATTTCATTTTACTTCAATCTATAATTAACACCCATGGAAGCAGCAGTCAAGAAATCAAAAAACACATTTCATTGGGCAAATCTGCCCATTGTTAAAAAGTAAAGATGTCACTTTAATGACTAAGTTTAGCCTGACCTAAACCATGGTGTTTCCAATCGACTAATATGAATGCAAAAGCTGGACAATGAATAAGGAAGACCAAAGAATGGACACTTTTGAATTACGGTGTCAGCGTCAAGCATCAAATATACCATGGACTGCCAAAAGAACCAACAAATCTGCCTAGGAAGAAGTACAGCCAGACTGCTCCTTAGAAGCAAGGATGGCGAGACTTCATCTCATGTACTTTGGACATGTTATCAGGAGTGATCTGTCCCTGGAGAAGGACATCATGCTTGGTAAAGCAGAGGGTCAGCAAAAAAGAGGAAGACCCTCAACAAGATGGACTGACACACTGGCTGCGACAATAGACTCAAGCATAACAATTGTGAGGGTGGTGCAGGACCGGGCAGTGTTTGGTTCTGTTGCCCATAGGGTCTCTATAAGTCAGAACTGACTTGATAGCACCTAATAACAACAGCCACTTGCAAAGACAAATATCACTCAGGAAAGAGATAGAGGACAGCCACATGTCTCCAGTCAACTAGAGGGGATTGGTAGCCATCAGATTTAGATTACAAGCCATAACTATTATTAAGACTTTCCTTGACCTCTGTCTTAGTCATCTAGTGCTGCTATAACAGAAATGCCACAAGTGGATGGCTTCAACAAAGAGAAATTTATTTTCTCACAGTCTAGTAGCTGAAAGTCCAAATTCAGGGTGTCAGCTCCAGCGGAAGGCTTTCTCTTTCTGTCGGCATTCTCATCAATCTTCCCCTGGACTAGGCGCTTCTTTGCATAGGAACCCTGGGTCCAAAGGACGTGCTTTGCTCCTGGCATTGCTTTCTCGGTAGTATGAGGTCCCCAACTCTCTGCTTTCTTCTCTTGCCTTTTTATCTCTTGAGAGATAAAAGGTGGTGCAGGCCACACCCCAGGGAAACTCCCTTTACATTGGATCAGGGATGCAACCTGGGTAAGGGTGGTGTTACACTCCAACCCTAATCCTCTTAACATAAAACTACAATCATAAAATGGAGGACAACCACACAATACTGGGAATCATGGCCTAACCAAGTTAACACATATTTTTGGGGGGACACAATTCAATCCATGACAACCTCTTTTGCTAAAGGTATTAGATTGATGGCAATAATAGCCCCAATTAATGGCTTCTTGATATCCATATCCTTTGCAATGATACTTTATAAGAGGTAGGCTATATTTCTCCAAACCTTGAATCTGGGTTGCTCTGTGACTAACTTTGGCCAACAGAATGTGACAGAAGTGATAACATGATAATTCTGAGCTTCAATCTCAAAAGGCCGTGACTACTTCTACTCTCTTTTCTCCCTCTCTCTCTCACTCCTTTGCTCTTGCCATAAGAACGCACCCCATCTAGGCTGTGAACAACCCCTGACTAGCCTGCTAAAAGATAAAAGACTAGTCTACAGTCCCCAGACATGTGAGAGAGCCCGGTCAGGATCAGAAAAGCTTCCTACCCAACTAGCAGCTGACCACAGATACATGAAGTGAGCTCAGAGACCAGAACTAACCAAACCACAGACACATAAACAATAATAAGTTCTCATTGTTTCAAGGAAAAGAATTTTGAGCCAGTTTGTTATGCAGCATTATCGTGGCAATAAATAACATAAAAAATTCAGGAAAACAAAACAATACCGTTTAGGCATACATAATAATATAATAATGTTACCTATGGGTTAAGGTGAGTAGGAATGGTGAAGAGAGGGAAAAAAAAAAAGAATAGGTAAATAAAAGGGTCTTTTTGAAGACCAATGATGATACTATGCAAGGAACTAATTAATTTAATTCTATGCAACAACTAGCATCCCTAAGTTGCGTAAACGGTTAAACACTTGGCTGTTAACAGAAAGGTTGGCAGTGAGTCTACTCAGAGGTGCCACAGAAGAAAGTCCTGGCAATCTACATCAGAAAAATCAGCCACTGAAAACCCTATGGAGGAGGCAAGGCCAAGATGCCTGACTAGGCTGAAGCTACCGCGGATCCCTCTTGCAACAAAGACCTGGAAAAACAAGTGAATCGATCATATACATGACAATCTACGAACCCTGACCATCAAACACAGAACTAAGGAGTCGACTTCAGTGACAGGGGAGCAAAAAGCCACGCGGTGAAGCAGTGACTGCTTCTGGAACCAGCATCCCCGCCACGGCTTTGAGCTCTCGTGATTCCCTGGCCCAGAGTGGTAGGGCTGATCGCAGCTTACTGGTATGGGGCAAGCATGGGACGCAGCCCTGACCCGTAACCCCCTGGAGTAACCTCAGCAGAGACTCAGCCAGCGTAAGCAGACTGCACACTGATGCAGCTGACAAGAGAACGAGAACCCATGGGGAAGCAGCGACTGTTTTCAGAGCCTGAAGCCAGCGTCCCAGTCAGAAAACCTTGGTGCTAGGCTTTGGACTAACTGCAGAGGAGCAGATCACGGCTTCCAGAGATGGCGCAAGCACGGGAGGCAGGCCTAACCCCCTGGGGTAACCTCGGCCGGAAACCCAGCCAGCACACGCAGGCTGCACACTGACGTGGCAGACAGGAGGAGAAATCATGGGGAGTCTGGAGTGCAGCGTCCCAGCCAGAAAACCTTGGTGCTGGGCTTTGGACTAGGAGCGGAGGAAATGATATTGGCTTCCTGAGGTGGCGCAAGCACAGGATGCAGGCCTGACCCTCGGGGGCAATCTCGATCCAGCCAGCGCACACAGGCTGCACACCCCTCTAGAATCTCAGATAAAACAGTCTTCACCAAACAAGATAAGTAACTTTGTCTATATTGCCACTCTCTCCTATCTATCTGATCCCTCCCCTCCCTGCCCCCGGAGGCTTCATTAACATTGGAATTTCCTGGGCCAGGGAGTGAAGTGCTCTGTGTTTTTGTTTTTGTTTTTTTTTCCTAACCCATTCTCCTGGCCTGAGAGAAGCAGCAATTAACAATCCGGGAGAGAAAAATCCTTCCCTGACTTCCCAAAACTGGTATAATACAGAACCAGCTCCAGCCAAGCAAAAGAGGTCCACAGTCTCTGGCTTTCATTCCTACAGGGAACCAGGTGGCTATTGAAATGCAAAGGCAATTCTGATAGAGATCTGACTGTAATTGTTTCAACAAAGCAGTGGAAAGACAAGTTTTGGAGGTCTGATACCTCTCTACCTATTAAACAGAGCCCTCACTGATCCACAGCAGGGAACTGAGGGCTAAAGCTCCACCCACACCACCTAGCCACCTGCTAAAGTGGTCTGAGAATAGTGACGCCTACCAATCTTTAGAGGTACAAGCACTGGGTGCCTAAGGTACAGCAGCAGAGCCCACCCACCAAAGTGCTCTGGGAATAGAGACACTCCTACCTCACTGGCAAGTGGGGGAAGGCTGTCAGCATCCTGCCCCCCTCAGAGTGTGACCCCCTGCCACTACTAGAATCTGGTGCATACAACCATCACCACTACTCCTCTAAGTAAATAGGTTACAGCCTACACCACACTAGAGGTGACCCACAATCAGCACACCTAAGCTGATTCTATTCAAGAATAGTGAATGGACTCATAGGCTCATATATCTGGTAACAGCTCAAACCAGCTAGTAATAGGACATAAGTGATTCAAAGGCTACAACAATCAAGATAGTGCAATCTAGTAGCCCATCTGGATATATTGAAACAAAACAAAACAAGAAGATAAGACTCAGTGAGCAAATATAAAATAAATCATTACAATATCTTATAGATGGCTCAGAGACAGCAGTCAATATCAAATCACATAAAGAAGCAGACCATGATTGCTTTTACAAATCCCCAAATTAAAGAATCAAAATCTTTCCCAAATGAAGATACAATCCTGGAATTGCCAGATGTAGAATATAAAAAACTAATATACAGAATACTTCAAGACATCAGGAATGACCTCAGAAATGAAATAAGGCAATCTTAAAAACAAGGAACACACTGATAAAGCAGTTGAAGAAATCAAAAAGATTATTCAAGAACACAGTGGAAAAATTAATAAGCTGCAAGAATCCATAGCGAGACAGCATTCAGAATTCTAAAAGATTAACAATAAAATTACAGAATTAGACAACTCCATAGGAAGTCAGAGGAGCAGAATCAAGGAATTGGAATGCAGAGTGGGGGAGTTAGAGGATAAGGCAATTGACAACAATATAGTTGAAGAAAAATCAGATAAAAGAATTAAAAAAAAATGAAGAAACCCTAAGAATCATGTGGGACTCTATCAAGGAGAATAATTTGCGGGTGATTGGAGTTCCCAAATAGGGAGGGATAACAGAAAATACAGATAGAATAGTTGGAGATCTGTTGGCAGAAAACTTCCCTGGCATCATGAAAGATCGAAGGTATCTATCCAAGGTGCTCATCGAACACCATATAAGATAGATCCCAAAAGAAAATCACCAGGGCATATTATCATCAAACTTGCCAAAACCAAAGATAAAAGAGAAAATTTCAAAAGCAGCCAGGGATAAACAAAAAGTCACCTACAAAGGAGAATCAATAAGTTCAGACTACTCGGCAGAAACCATGCAGTCAAGAAGGCAATGGAATGACATATATAGAGCACTGAAGGAGAAAAACTGCCAGCCAAGAATCATATATCCAGCAAAACTCTCCCTCAAATATGAAGGTGAAATTAATGCATTTACAGGAAAACACAAGCTTAGAGAATTTGCAAAAACCAAACCAAAGCTGCAAGAATTACTAAAGGAAATTGTTTGGTCAGAAAATCAATAATATCAGATACCAACACAACACAAGGTCACAGAACAGAACATCCTGATATCAACTCAAATAGGGAAATCACAAAAACAAATTAAGATTAATTTAAACAAGAAAAAAATGCTCAAAACAGGGAATCATTGAAGTCATTATGTAAAAGATTACAATAATCAAAAAAGAGGGACTAAATACAGGAGGCATAGATCTTCCATATGGAGAGGAAAACAAGGCGATATAGGATGATAAAAGTTAGGGTTTTACTTAGAAAAATAGGGGTAAATATTAAGGTAACCACAAAGAGGTCTAACAATTCCATACTTCAAAATAAAAACCAAGATAAACATAACGACTCAGCAAAAATAAATTCTACTACTATGAAACTGAGGAACACAATTTACAAAGAAAAACTTCTCAGCACAAAAAAGTAAGTGGAAAAATGAAATTGTCAACAACAAAACACACAAAAAACTGCATCAAAATGACAGCACTAAACTCATACTTATCTATAATTATGCTGAATGCAAATGGACTAAATGCACCAATAAAGAGACAGAGTTGCAGACTGGATTAAAAAACAAGATCCGTCTATATGCTGCCTACAAGAGACACACCTTTGACTGAGAGACACAAATAAACTAAAACTCAAAGGATGGAAAAAACATATCAAGCAAACAACAATCAAAAAAGAGCAGGAGTGGCAATATTAATTTCTGACAAAGTAGACTTTAAAGTTAAACCCACCACAAGGATAAAGAAGGACACTACATAATGATTAAAGGGACAATTTACCAGGAAGATATAACCATATAAAATATTTATGCACCCAATGACAGGGCTACAAGATACATAAAACAAACTTTAACAGAATTGAAAAGAAAGATAGACACCTCCACAATTATAGTAGGAGACTTCAACACATCACTTTTGGTGAAGGATAGGACTTCCAGTAAGAAGCTCAACAGAGACACGGAAGATCTAATTGCTACTATCAACCAACTTGATCTCATAGACTTATACAGAACACTCCACCCAACAGCTGCAAAGTAAACTTTTTTTTCTGGTGCACATGGAACATTCTCTAGAATAGATCACATATTAAGTCATAAAACAAATCTTTGCAGAATCCAAAACACTGAAGTATTACAAAGCATCTTCTCAGACCATAAGGCCATAAAGGTAGAAATAAACAACAGAAAAATCAGGGAAAAGAAATCAAACACTTGGAAACTGAACAACACCCTACTCAAAAAAGACAAGGTTATAGAAGACATTACAGAGGGAATAAAGAAATTCATAGAATGCAATGAGACTGAAAACACTTCCTATCAAAACCTCTGGGACACAACGAAAGCAGTGCTCAGAGGTCAATTTATATCAATAAATGCACACATATATAAAGAAGAAAGAGCCAAAATCAGAGCACTGTCCTACAACTTAACAAATAGAAAGCAAGCAACAAAAGAATCCATCAGGCACCAGAAGAAAACAAATAATAAAAATTAGAGCAGAATTAAATGAATTAGAGCAGAGAAAAACAATTGAAAGAATTAACAAAACCAAAAGCTGGTTCTTTGAAAAAATCAACAAAATTGATAAACCACTGGCCAGACTGACTAAAGAAATACAGGAAAGGAAACGAATAACCCGAATAAGAAATGAAATGGGCCATATCACAACAGACCCAATTAAAATTAAAAGAATCATATCAGATTACTACAAAAAATTCTACTCTAACAAATTTGAAAACCCAGAAGAAATGGATGAATTCCTAGAAACACACTACCTATCTAAACTAACACAATCAGAAATAGAAAAACTAAATAGACGCATAACAAAAAAAGAGACTGAAAAGGCAATCACAAAACTCCCAACAAAAAAAAACCCTGGCCCGGATGGCTTCACTGCAGAGTTCTACCAAACTTTCAGAGAAGAGTTAACACCACTACTACTAAAGGTATTTCAAAGCATACAAAAGGATGGAATACTACCTAACTCATTCTATGAAGCCACCATATCCCTGATACCAAAACCAGGTAGACACCACAAAAAAAGAAAATTACAGACCTATATCCCTCATGAACATAGATGCAAAAATCCTCAACAAAATTCTAGCCAATAGAATTCAACAACATATCAAAAAAATAATTCACCATGACCAAGTGGGATTTACTCCAGGTTTTTTTAGTATGCAAGGTTGCTTCAATATTAGAAAAACAATTAATGTAATCCACCACGAAAGTAAAACAAAAGACAAAAACCACATGATCTTATCAATTGATGCAGAAAAGGCATTTGACAAAGTCCAACACCCATGCATGATAAAAACTCTCAGCAAAATAGGAATAGAAGGAAAATTCCTGAAGATAATAAAGGGCACCTATACAAAGCCAACAGCCAACATCACCCTAAATGGAGAGAGTCTGAAAGCATTTCCCTTGAGAACGGGAACCAGACAAGAGTGCCCTTTATGACTGCTCTTATTCAACATTGTGCTGGAAGTTCTAGCCAGAGCAATTAGGCTAGACAAAGAAATAAAGGGCATCCAGATTGGCAAGGAAGAAGTAAAATTATCTCTATTTGCAGACAACATGATCTTATACACAGAAAACCCTAAGGAATCCTCAAGAAAACTACTGAAACTAATAGAAGAGTTCAGCAGGGTTTCAGGTTACAAGGTAAACACAAAAATCAGTTGGATTCCTCTACATCAACAAAAAGAACATTGAAGAGGAAATCACCAAATCAATACCATTCACGCTAGCCCCCAAAGAAGATAAAATACTTAGGAATAAATCTTACTAAAGATGTAAAAGACCTATACAAAGAAAACTACAAGGTGCTACTGCAAGAAACTAAAAGAGACCTACATAAGTGGAAAAACACACTTTGCTCATGGATAGGAAGACTTAACATTATAAAAATGTCTATTCTACCAAAAGACATCTATATATACAATGCACTTCCGATCCAAATTCCAATGACATTTTTTAATGTGATGGAGAAACAAATCACCAACTTCATATGGAAGGGAAAGAAGCTCCCGATAAGTAAAGTATTACTGAAAAAGAAGAACGAAGTGGGAGGCCTCACTCTACCTGATTTTAGAACATATTATACAGCCACAGTAGTCAAAACAGCCTGGTACTGGTACAACAGACACATAGACCAACGGAACAGAATTTAGAACTCAGACATAAATCCATCCACATATGAGCAGCTGATATTTAACAAAGGCTTAGTGTCAGTTAATTGGGGAAAAGATAGTCTTTTTAACAAATGATGCTGGCATAACTGGATATCCATTTGCAAAAAAAAGAAACAGGACCCATACCTCACACCATGCACAAAACTAACTCCAAATGGATCAAAGATCTAAACATAAAGTCTAAAACGATAAAGATCATGGAAGAAAAAACAGGGACATTGTTAGAAGCACTAATACAAGGCACGAACAGAATACAAAACATTACTAAAAATGACGAAGAGAAACCAGATAACTGGGAGCTCCTAAAAATCAAACACCTATGCTCATCCAAAGACTTCACCAAAAGGGTAAAAAGACCACCTTCAGACTGGGAAAAAATTTTCAGCTATGACATCTCTGACCAGTGCCTGATCTCTAATATCTACATGATTCTGTGAAAACACAACCACAAAAAGACAAACAACCCAATTAAAAGTTGGGCAAAGGATATGAACAGGCACTTCACTAAAGAAGACATTCAGGTGGCTAACAGATACATGAGGAAATGCTCTCGATCATTAGCCATTAGAGAAATGCAAATTAAAACTACAATGAGATTTCATCTCACTCCAACATTAATCCAAAAAACACAAAATAATAAATGTTGGAGAGAGGGGAATACTTATACACTGCTGGTGGGAATGTAAAATAGTACAACCACTTTGGAAATTGATTTGGTGTTTCCTTAAAAAGCTAGAAATAGAACTACCATGCAACCCAGCAATCCCACTCCTCGGAACATATCCTAGAGAAATAAGAGCCTTTACAAGAAAAGATATATGCACACCCATGTTTATTGCAGCACTGTTTACAACAGCAAAAAGCTGGAAGCAACCAAGGTGTCCATCAGCGGATGAATGGATAAATAAATTATGGCATATTCACACAATGGAATACTATGCAGCAATAAAGAACATTGAGGAATCTGTGAAACATTTCATAACATGGGGGAACCTGGAAGGCATTATGCTGAGTGAAATTAGTCAGCTGCAAAAGGACAAATATTGTATAAGACCACTATTATAAAAAAAAGATCTTGAGAAATAGTTTAAACTGAGAAGAACACATTCTTTTGTGGTTAGGGGAGGGGGGAGGGAGGGAGGGTGGGAGAGGGTTACTTACTGATTAGATAGTAGATAAGGCCTACTTTAGGTGAAGGGAAGGACAACACTCAATACAGGGGAGGTCAACACAACTGGACTAAACCCGAAGCAAAGAAGTTTCCTGAATAAACAGAATGCTTTGAAGGTCAGCAAAGCAGGAGCAGGGGTTTGGGGACTATGGCTTCAGGGGACATCTAAGTGAATTTGCAAAATAAAATCTATTAAGAAAACATTCTGCATGCCACTTTGAAGTGTGGTGTCTGGGGTCTTAAATGCTAGCAAGCGGCCATCTAAGATGCATCAATGAGTCTCAACTCACCTGGATCAAAGAAGAATGAAGAACACCAAGCTCACAAGGTAATTATGAGCCCAACAGACAGATAGGGCTACATGAACTAGAGTCTACATCATCCTGAGACCAGAAGAACTAGATGGTGTCCAGCCACAACCGATGACTGCCCTGACAGGGAGCACAACAGAGAACCCCTGAGGGAGCAGGAGAACAGTGGGATGCAGACCCCAAATTCTCATAAAAAGACCAGACTTAATGGTCTGACTGAGACTAGAAGGACCCTGGTGGTCAGGGTCCCCAAACCTTCTGTTTGCCCAGGACACGAACCATTCCCGAAGCCAACTCTTCAGACATGGATTGGACCAGACAATGGGTTGGAGAGAGATGCTGATGAGAAGTGAACTACTTGCACCATGTGGACACTTGAGACTATGTTGGCATCTCCTGTCTGGAGGGGAGATGGGAGGGTAGAGGGGGTTAGAAGCTGGCAAAATGGTCACGAAAGGAGAGATTGGAAGGAGGGAGCGGGCTGACTTATTAGGGGGAGAGTAAATGGGAGTATGTACTAAGGTGTATATAAGTTTATATGTGAGAGACTGACTTGATTTGTAAACTTTCACCTAAAGCACAATAAAAATTATTTAAAAAAAAAAAAAACCTATGGAACACAGTTCTACTCTGACACACATGGGATTGCCATGAGTTGGAATCAACTCAATGGTAACTGGTTTGGTTTTGGTTTATGCAACGACTAAAATATATAAATAAATAAAAATTAATAGAACCTAAAAGCAACTATGTGTTGGGAAGGTATATGGGAATGGGCGGGAGGAAGAAATCACTCTTTTCCAACTTAAGTAGAACTGGGATGTGAGCCTCCAGGACTGAAAATGACCTGGTAGCTACCTTCCCATTCCCATTCTCTATTGAGAACTCAATGATGTTTCCTTTCCCAGACAATATCCCCTCAAGTGAAGTATTTTTCATATTTTCAATTTTCATTAAGAAATATTCAAATTCAATGGCAAAAGTTGAATGACAGATATTTACAGAAACAACAACAAAAAAGAGAGGGTAGCTGCTGGTGCTGTTTATGTACAAACACCTCATGGGGTTTCGTTCCTTGGTTTGGAGGTTTAGGGTTATGGTTTCATGAGACATCCCAGTTAATTGGCCTAATAATGTGTTCAGGGCTTCTGTTCCATCTCTTCGTTCATTGTATAGTGCCTGGGGTCTTAAAAGCTTAAAAGCCATCCAAGGCACAATTGGTCTCTATTCACCTGGAGCAACAGAGGAAGAAGGAGAGTCAGGAATAGGAGGAAGAAATGGAATGGGTGGCTAATTGCCTCCATAAATAACTACCTCCTTTGCCATGAGACCAGAAGAACTGGTTGGTGCCCAGCTACCATTACTGAACATTCTGAGCAAAGATTCTATAGAAGAACCCTGATCAAACGGGGAAAAATACAGAACAGAATCTCAAATTCTCATGGAATCCAGACTTTGTAGACCCATGGAGGCTGAATGAACCCCTGAAACCACTGCCCTCATATAATCTTTAAACCTTAAACCAAAAATATCCCTTGAAGTCTTCTTAAAACCATACAATAATTTAGCTTAACTAGTAAAGAATGTCTGCCTGGAGCTATGCTTTTTTTGAGGACTATCTATATGGGATCAAATTGACAACAGAAGCTTGAAAGATTAGATAGAAATCTTAGGGGGCAGTGAGTTTATGTCAACAGGGGAAGAACAACTTGGAAAAGGAGGGTGAGAATGGTTGCACAACTCAAAGAATGTAATCAATGTCACTGAATTGTACAGGTAGAAATTATTGGTGTATGTTCTGCTGTGTATATTCTCAACAACAAAAATAAATTATTTTAAAAAATACATTTTCCATATGACCCAGCTATCCCATTTCTAGGTATTTATCCAGTAGAAATGAAATCATACGTCAGCACAGACTTGTACGAAGTAGACTAGTATTTGCCTAGAACCCCGGTTTGTACATGGGAGGAGCTGGAGGGTAAGGGGGTCGTCTAGGAAGAAACACGGGGAACTTTTTAGGGAAATGGAAATGTTGTGTATCTTGATCATGGTAACCCAGTGCCATCGAGTCGTAGTAGTCATGTATAAATTTTAAAACCTCATCAAAATACCCACTTAAAATGGGTGCATTTTATTACATGTAACTACTCCTCAATGAAGTTGTTTTAAAATATTAAAAATATGTATTCTAATTTAAGAAACTGATAAAATTTTCCTCATCAAGGCGAGATATGGACTGGATCATGCCTAGTAACAATATTTGAGAATCTTACCCATTCACTACAAATTCCTCTGATTGTCTCCACTTCAAGATTTAGGCCCAACTTAAAGCACTAAAATGAGTAAAGTGGTTTAATGTGAAAATAGAGGTAACCTTAAAATGATATGCATGATGGAAAATGACTGTAGAAGCCTGTAAGCTGACAATCAATACTTACATTTGCTTGTATTGTCCATCACGTCCTAGGTCCTGGGTGCTCCTCCCTATCAACACCCACCTCTGAGCAGATGCCAGGTTCAAGAGGCACAAGAAATTTCTGAGTAGCTGCTTTTCTGGTGGCATATGGCATCCTCCCTCATCCCTCCTCCCCACTATGTCATGGCAGTCTAAAAAGAAATTGTTGCCTAACTAAACTACACACATCAAATGTTGGCATCATTCCCATACCTTCCATACTTTTCTTCTCCTCCTCTTCCAATAACATGCCAGTTTCCGACTCCTCATAACTCTGCTCATCATCAGAGAACTCTGTGGGTTCTGAATTCTCAGAGTCCTCTTCACCATAGTATACAACCTGCTCTGGGTCATAGTCCTCCTCTTCTACAGTGCTTTCTGCATCTTCAAAGTACCCAACAGATCCTAGATATTCTTCTTTTCCCAGGTATAATGAATCATCTGGTTCCTCGTCTCTCTGTGCATCCCTTAAATATGCAATAGTTGATGGAATTTCATATTCAACATCCTCAACTGAATGTGAGAATGTGTCTTTTGGTGTGCTGCATACCTTCTCATTCTCCTCCTTAGAGGACAAAGCAGTTTCCCTGTCACGAATTTTCTTGTCCCCAAAAGGCTCAGAGGTTTCCAAATCCAATTGTCCTTTCTCTTTGAAGAACGCTGTGATCTCAGGGTTCTCAGGCTGTTTCTCCCCGGAGAAAAAAGTATCTTCTGAATTCTTGCTTACCCCCGTAGATTGAGAAGGTTCTATAGTCTCATGTTTTAAAAACTCTGAAAAGGACAAGAAAGTTCTTGTTGTGTTTTTCCAAATTAACAAAAGAAATTTGATAACTTGAGTTTCCAAGGCCTCAAAGCATCCTCCCTCCTCTTCATTTCACTGGAGGATAGGAATACCTACCACTTCCTACATAACTCGCATGGCTCCAAACCAACTGTCAGAACTTTTTCCCGATGAAGAAAATCAGATTACGCTTTGCCTTGCTCACTAGTTTGGGTCCTCCGTAAAACCAAACCAAAACCAAACCCATTGCCAATGAGTCTATTCTGACTCATGGCAACCCTACAGGACAGAGTAGAACTGCCCCACAGGGTTTCCAAGGAGCAGCTGGTGGATTTGAACTGCTGACCTTTTGGTTAGCAGCCCAGCTCTTAACCACTATGCCACCAGGGCTCCCAGCAACCTCAAAAGGTAAAGAAGTAAACCATAAAATTTTAAGCCGATGAACAGTGTTTACTTGTGGATTTCTGTGACCCGCAACCTATTCAAACTTTCTGCAGCCATTGCTGATGGACTCTGAACTCAATTTCTAATCAGGAAGCAAACAGCTCTAATTTGGAATAGTAGGTTCTAAAAATAATAAAATCTATTTTTCTAACCAAGTAAGTCTTGTCCTACATTAAAGTCCATCAACATTCACCTTTTTATCAAGTCTCTGCCTCTCTAATGTCTTCTCTTAAAATAATCCTGAATATTGTTTAGGTTACTAGAAAAGGAGCTATATCAACCTCTAGTGGTAAATCTACAGAAGTGCTAAACAATCCACTCCGGGAGAACTGTTCTTTATCCCCTAAAACCAAAAAATAAATAAACAAAACAGAACCCATTGCCACTGAGTCGATTCTGGCTCATAGTGACCCTACAGGATGGAGAACTGCCCCACGGGGTTTCCAAGGCTGTAAATCTTTAGGGAAGCAGAATGACACATCTTTCTCCCATTGAGATTCAAACAGCTGACCTTTTGATTAGCAGCCCAGCGTTTAACTAGTGCGCCACCAGGACTCCTCTTATCCCCTACCCAAACCAAACTAAACCAAACCAAACCCGTTGCTGTCAAGTCAATTCCAACACGAAGTGACCCTACAGAACAGGGTAGAACTGCCCCATAGGGTTTCCAAGGAGCGGCTGGCGGATTTGAACTGCTGATCTTGTGGTTAGCAGCCAAGCTCTTAACCACTGTACCACTAGGGCTCCCCTTATCCCCTAGGCCACTACATATTTTTGAACACTTAAGAATTAGCATCTAAATTGTTCTAGAAAACTGAGATTCAGCTGGCATTCTTATCACAAAAGAAAGTGAAATTACTGATCCACCATCTATGTGTGCTAAAAATTATTTTTCCTCTATTTTCAAAATGGCTATTTTCAAGATGCAGCATGTGGTCTGGGGGGCTGCTAATGTCCGTGAATTCACTTCGTTGGTAAACAAACCCCGGACGGTGTCATCCTTAACCATATTCTCTTTCCAACTGTATTTCAAGGTGCAGCTGTCAGAACAATGAGCAATTTGCACTGACACTAAAACAACTGCCAAGTTTTGGGGACAGTATGAACAAGTTATCAGTCCCCTAAATCAATGAATTATGTTGTTCCCAGCTTTTTAAAATTTGGACATTTTCCCCTGATATCATATTTCATTGAAGATTATCTCCCAGGGAAAAACAAAAATAAGAGTCGATAATTTTCTTTTTTCAGAAAATCTGTCCCTTCACCCCCTCAAAGAGTGAAAAACTTCAAAATTCAACTTACCGTGCCTTAAACTTAAGTCCCAAATGGTAGCTGACTCTGGAAAAGTACTACCTAAACACTGGAGAAAATGCAGACAGCTCATTTCTCCCTTTTTCTGTACCAAAATTAGCAGCTTCCGACTTTTCTTCAGGGGATCTGGAACATTCTCCAAAATCTCGTACTCTTCTTCAGAAATCAGCCTCCGAGAGGTTAACGTGTCTAAGACAGTATCAGGGTCTTGCTGGAGGATTTCAAGTAACTTTTTTCGTTCTCTTTCTATGATCTCTGACGGAACACCGTCAGTAGCCATTGTTTCAGTTTTCTGCAAACCAGGAAGCAGATTAGGAAGTGGTTCTGATAGCTAGGCGGAGCCTCGGTTCAGTGGTAGCAGCTAACTGCAAGGTTCAGTGGTTTCAACCCAGCAGCGGCTCCCTGGGAGAAAGATGCAGCAGGCGGTTTGGGGAAAGGTTTACAGCCTTGGAAACCCTATGAAGCATCTCTACTCTGTCCTATAGGTTCACTACATGAGTTGGAATCCGCTGCACAGGAACGGGTTTGGGGTTTTTTGTGTTTTTTTTTGGTTTGTTTGTTTTCTGTGCTAGATAAATAAATATAAGTTAAAAGAAAAAAAGAAAAGCACAGAAAAATTCTTTTGACAAAGTTCTCAAATGTCAATGACACCCAGTGTTGGAGAGGGCAGAAACAAACAAGCCCAGTGGGGGAATCTCACCCTGGCTCCCTGCAGATTATTTGCTCTTTTGATGACTGAGTTTTCATCATGACTCAGTGCCAGGATCACCTCCTGGGAGCCTTTCTTCAACTTCTGGTTGGAATAGATACTCCCTGCTCTGGACTCTACATGGTGATAAGAACGTAAATTAATTCTCTTTGGAGAGCAATCTGGCAATATCCAGCAATACTAAATAGATAAACTGATCAAAATTAATGCCCTTTAATCCAGCAATTCCATTTTTCGAAAATTATCTTAAGGAACTAATCAGACTAATGCCCAACAATCTGTGTTGCAAGATTGTTTATAATGGTGAGAAAATTGAAAATAATTAAAATGTTTATCAATTTGGGGTTTTGTGGAATAAATTATGAAACACAATAGTGAACAGCTCCAAAAAAATGAAATAGATCTATATGCAATGACAAGTAACAATATCCATGATAAATTGTTACAGTAAATAAATGAGTTATGGACCTCATTTTTGTTAAAAATATTAATACGTATATGTATTTAGATATACATTATATTAAAAAAAAAAAAGTCAAGAAAAAGATAACCCTAAACCTTAACACTGTTTATTCCTGGGGATATGATTACAGAGGTATTTACACTTTGCTTTTTTTTTTTTTTATTGTAAATGTTACTCTTTAATGTCTTACTTTTTTATTGTACTTTAGATGAAGGTTTACAGAGCAAATTAGTTTCTCATTAAACCATTAACATGTATTGTTTTGTGACATTGGTTGCCAACCCTAGGACATATCAACACTCTCCCCTTCTCAACCTTGGGTGCCCCCTTACCAGCTTTCCTGTTCCATCCTGCTTTCTCATCCTTGCCCCTGCCCTGGTGTGTCCATTTAGTCTCAATTTGTTTAATGGGCCTGTCTAATCTTTGGCTGAAGGCTAAACCTCAGGAGTGACTTCAATACTGAGTTAAAAAAGTGTCCAGGGGGCATACTCCCAGGGTTCTCAAGTCTCTGTTATACCAGTAAGTCTGGTCTTTTTTTGAAGTTAGAATTTTGTCCTCCATTTTTCTCCTACTTTGTCTGCGACCCTCTATTGTGATCCCTGTCAGCGACGTCGGTGGTGATAGCTGGGCACCCTCTAGTTGTACTGGACTCAGTCTGATGTAGGCTGTGGTAGTTGTGGTCCATTAGTCCTTTGGACTAATCTTTCCCTTGTGTCTTTGATTTTCTTCATTCTCCCTTTCTCCAGACAGGGTGAGACCAGTGGAGTATCTTAGATGGCCCCTCACAAGCTTTTATGATCCCAGATAATATCTTACATTTTTTTATTTCTATAAGCAGACTTTTTTCATTTTAATTAAAGAAAGAAACTATCTAGTTGGCCTTTATTTACAGTTACACAAAACCAAACAAACCCAGTGCCGTCGAGTCGATTCCGACTCATTGTGACCCTATAGGACAGAGTAGAACTGCCCCATAGAGTTTCCATAGTGGAGTCAAACTGCTGACCCTTTGGTTAGCAGCTGTAGCACTTAACCACTATGCCACCAGGGTTTCCTACAGTTTACAATAACCTGAAAACAACCTAAATCACTATCAACAAGATATGGAATGAATAAATTGTAGTATATTCACATAATACTATACAACATTCAAAAAGAATAAACTTCAGTGACCTATAACAATATAAAGAAACCCTAACAATATTAAGGGAAAACTCTAAGTCCCAAAAGATCATCTGCAGCATAATACCCTTTTTTTAAAGTTAAAAATAACTTAAATGCACACACACACACGATTTTGGGAATATACAGGAAGTCATTAAAAACTATAAAATGAAAAGCAAGGATATTGTATGAAATTTAGAACAATGGTCATCTCAGGTGGAGGCAAAAAAGGCAGCAGCATGGAGAGATTATGGGGTGAGATGAAGGCTATTGTTCAGGTGATGGGTTTATAGGTTCTGGGTTATTGTATTATAGGAGCCTTGATGGCACAATGGTTAAGAGCCTGGCTGCTAACCAAAAGGTCGACTGTTTGAATTCACCAGCAGCTCCTTGGAAACCCTATGGGGCAGTTCTACTGTGTTCTATAGATTCACTATGAACTGGAATCAACTTGATGGCAATGGGTTTAGCTTGGTATTTTGGGGCACTTTTTTTTATATCATAGTCGGAAACCCTGGTGGTTTAGTGGTGAAGTGCTACAGCTGCTAACCGAGAGATTGGCAGTTCAACTCCACCAGGTGCTCCCTGGAAACTCTATGGGGCAGTTCTACTCTGTGCTATAGGGTCGCTATGAGTTGGAATCGACTCGACAGCAGTGGGTTTGGTTTGGATTTTTGATATTATAGTCAGAATCAACTGGAGGGCAACAGGTTTCCAACACTTATCTGTCAGTCTGATGAACTGTGGTGGCTTGCATGTTGCTATCATGCTGGAAGCTATGCCACTGGTATTTCAAACACCAGCAGGGTCACCCGTGGGGGACAGATTTCAGTGAAGCTTCCTGACTAAGAAAGACTAGGAAGAGGGACCTGGTGATCTACTTCCGGAAAAAAATTTTAAAAATTAAGCAGTGAAAACCCTACAGATAGCAGTAGAATGTTGTCTGATATAGTGCTGGAAGATGAGCCCCTCAGATTGAACAATGGGCTCAAACAAACCTACTATTGTGAGGATGGCACAGCAACAGGCAAGGTTTCATTCTGTTGTACATGGGATCGCTATGAGTTGGAACCAACTCCACAGCACCTTCCAGCAACAACACTATATTATCATAAATAGGTACATATGCTAATAAAAGCAGGTCATTCATGGACCAAAGCTGAGAACGTATTAGGAACCAAGGATAATGGTTAATCTAATTCTGATGTCCCTGAGGTTGAAAAAAGAAGAAAATGATTCTCAAATGATATTAAAAATGAATTTTAGGTAAGAATTTTAATGTATGTGTCTACAGTATGGGTTTCAAAAGATGCATCCCACCTCATGCCCACATCGACAATGTCAACAAGTTTGCTACTCTTTTTTGTTCAAGTTCATTGGTAAGGCATTCTAATAACAGGTCTCCCAAAACCCATCTCCCCCATACTGTTTCCCCCTAAATATACTCCAATTCCACCACAACCTGCCCTTGAGAGTTTGAAGTGCGGTGGAAAGAAAAGTGTTTATTTGAAGTGGGCAATTTAGCAGTGAAATTTAAACTTACAGAAAGTTCTGGGGTTGTTGGCAAAAAAAAAAAAAAAAAAACACAGCTGGCCTTCTGTTTCTGGGTTACAAGAAATTTGTGTATCACAGGTTTCTAATCCAAGTGGCAGTGCGTTGGAGGAAGGATGCGTGTGGCCAGGATGGTCTCTATTATATAAAATATAGCCAGAAGATACAGATTTGCAAATATACCCCTCAAATCAAAACCAATAACACAGTAGCAAAAATTTTTAATTTGCAGCTAAGGAATTTAAATTACATGTTTTTAAGAGAATCAACTGTTCGCTGCCTTCGAGTCCACTCTGACTCATCGCAACCCCATATACAACAGAACAGAACATTGCTCAGTCCTGCACTACCTTCATGATTGTTTGTATGCTCAAGTTCATTGCTGCAGCCACTGTGTATTTTGAGTGCCTTCCAACTTAGGTGTCCAGCACTAGGTGGGACGAAAGTCTGTTGTGATCCATAGGGTTTTCACTGGCTAATTTTCAGACGTAGATCACCGGGTCCTTCTTCCTAGTCTGTCTAGTCTGGAAGCTCTGCTGAAACCTGTTCACCATGGGTGACCCGCCTGGTATTTGAAATACCAGTGGCATAGCATCCAGCATCACCGCAACACACAAGCCACCGTAGTACAACCGACAGAGAGGTGGTGGTTTTAAGAGAATTGGTGCAAATGGCTAAGGTGCTTGGCTGCTAGCTGAAAGGGTGGCGGTTCCAGTCCACTCAGAGGTGCCTCAGAAAAAAGAACTAGAGACCTGCTTCCAAAAGATCTATACTTGAAAACCCTACGGGGCACAATTCTACTCTAGCATGCATGGGATAACCCTGAGACTCGATAGCAACTGGTAATTTCACTTATTGTTAAAAAAATTCAGGTCTAGAGCCAAGTCCTGGTGGTCAAGAGACTTGAACTGTATCTGAACCATGGATGCAGGACTTATGTAGTCTCTTTCTAACACTTTGTCAAAAGGTAAGATGTATAGGGTGAATGCCTAGGCTAAAAACCCCCAATCGTCCATTTCAGAAGTTGACCCAATCCTGACTTAAATCTGACTGTTGGATAGGAAACTAGAGGTTCTAAACTGGCTTCATGGGCCTTTGGGGAGCCAAAGGTTTGCCAGGTCAGTGTAAAAAATGATGTAGTTTCAAGCACACCAAACAGAACCAACTCCCATCAGGGAAAGAAGGAAAAATATTTCCCTTTCTCTGAAGTGTCTCTGCTGTCTACAATTCTGGGATGCATACAATGTCTAAAGATACATAGTAACTGTCACACAGCCTGTGATTTGCTTGGCTCCTCAAGGTTGACACCAGTCCTTTCTACACTTATTTCTCACAGCACCTGTAGTTGAAAGAATACTGCTCCCCCCCACCCATGAACCCGTCCTAATCCCCAAAACCTGTGAATTTGTGAGGTTACATGGCAAAGGACACTTAAGGTTGCAGATGGATTAAAGTTGCTAATCACCAACCTTGGAACCCTGGTGGTGCAGTACTTAAGAGCTACAGCTGCTAAGCAAAAGGTCAGCAGTTCAAATATACTAGCCCCTCCTTGGAAACCTTATAGGGCAGGTCTACTTTGTTCTATAGGGTCGCTACGAGTTGAAATTGACTGGATGGCTACTGGCTTAGTTTCGGTTTAATCATCAACCTTGGGATTAGGAAATTATCTGAGTGGCCCCAATGTAACATAAGGGTCTTTATGAGTAGGAGAGGGAGGCAGAGAGAGAGTCAGAGTGATTTGATTCAAGAAAAACTATGGTGGTTTTAAGGTGGAAGGGGGCAACAAGCCAAGGAATGTGCATAGCCCCTAGAAACTGAAAAAGGTAAGAAGATAGATTTAAGAAAGGAACACAGTCCTGTTAAAATTAACACCTTAATTTTAGCCTTGTTTGGTGCCATCAAATCAATTCTGACTCACAGTGACCCTGTTAAGACAGAACTGCCCTATATGGTTTTGGAACCTCTGCTGGCAAAGTGGTTAAGAGCTACCGCTGCTAACCAAAAGGTCGGCAGTTTGAATCCACCAGGTGTTCGTTGGAGTTGTTAGACCTCTTTGTGGTTACCTTAATATTTACCCCTATTTTTCTAAGTAAAAACCTAACTTGTATCATCCTATATCGCCTTGTTTTCCTCTCCATATGGAAGATCTATGCCTCCTGTATTTATTTAGTCCCTCTTTTTGATTATTGTGATCTTTTACATAATGACTTCAATGATTCCCTGTTTTAAGCATTTTTTTCTTTTTAAAATTAATCTTAATTTGTTTTTGATTTCCCTATTTGAGTTGATATCAGGATGTTCTGTTCTGTGACCTTGTGTTATGTTGGTATCTGATATTGATTTTCTGACCAATTTCCTTTAGTAATTCTTGCAGCTTTGGTTTGGTTTTTACAAATTCTCTAAGCTTGTGTTTATCTGTAAATGTTTTAATTTCACCTTCATATTTGAGAGAGAGTTTTGCTGGGTATATGATTCTTGGCTGGCAGTTTTTCTCCTTCAGTGCTCTATATATGTCATTCCATTGCCTTCTTGACTACATGGTTTCTGCTGAGTAGTCTGAACTTATTCCTTTTGATTCTCCTTCGTAGGAGACTTTTCTTTTATCCCTGGCTGCTTTTAAAATTTTCTCCTTTAACTTTGGTTTTGGCAAGTTTGATGATAATATGTGTTGGTGATTTTCTTTTTGGGTCAATCTTATATGGGGTTCAATGAGCATCTTGGATAGATATCCTTTTGTCTTTCATGATGCCAGGGAAGTTTTCTGCCAACAGATCTTCAACTATTCTGTCTGTATTTTCTGTTATCCCTCCCTGTTCTGGAACTCCAATCACACACAACTTATTCTCCTTGATAGAGTCCCACATGATTCTTAGGGTTTCTTCATTTTTTAAAATTCTTTTATCTGATTTTTTTCAACTATATTGGTGTCAATTGCCTTATCCTCTAACTCCCCCACTCTGCATTCCAATTGCTCGATTCTGCTCCTCTGAGTTCCTACTGAGTTGTCTAATTCTGTAATTTTACTGTTAAGCTTTTGGAATTCTGAATGCTGTCTCTCTATGGATTCTTACAGCTTATTAATTTTTTCACTATGTTTTTTAATAATCTTTTTGATTTCTTCAACTGCTTTATCAGTGTGTTCCTTGGCTTTTTCTGTAGATTGCCTTATTTCATTTCTGAGGTCATCCCTGATGTCTTGAAGCATTTTGTATATTAGTTTTTTATATTCTGCATCTGGCAATTCCACGATTTATCTTCATTTGGGAAAGATTTTGATTCTTTAATTTGGGGAGTTGTAAAAGCAATCATGGTTCTTTATGTGGTTTGATATCGACTGCTGTCTCTGAGCCATCTGTAAGATATTGTAATGGTTTTATATTTGCTCACTGAGTCTTATCTTGTTTTGTTTTCTTTCGATATATGCAGATGGGCTACTAGATTGCACTATCTTGATTGTTGTAGCCTTTGAATCACTTATGTCCTATTACCAGCTGGTTTGAGCTGTTACCAGATATATAAGCCTAAGAGTCCATTCACTATTCTTGAGTAGAATCAGCGTACGTGTTCCGATTTTGGGTCACCAAGTGTGTGGTGTAGACTGTCACCTATTAACTTAGAGGAGTAGTGGTGATAGTTGTGTGCACCAGATTCTAGTAGCAGCAGGGGGTCACTCTCCAGGGGGGCAGGATGCTGACAGCATTCCCCCACGTGCCAGTGAGGTAAGTGTGTCTCTATTCCTAAAGCACTTTGGTGGATGGGCTCTGTAGCTGTACCTTAGGCACCCAATGCATGTACCGCTAAAGATTGGTAGGTGTCAGTATCCTCAGACCCCTTTGGCAGGTGGCTAGGTGGTTCGGGTGGAGCTTCAACCCTCAGTTCCCCGTTGTGGATCAGCGAGGGCTCTGTTTAATAAGTAGTGATATCAGACCTGGAAAACTTGTCTTTCCAGTGATCCACTAAAACAATTACAGTCAGATCTCTATCAGAATTGCCTTTGCATAATAATAGCCACCTTGTTCCTTGTAGGGATGAAAGCCAAAGACTGTGGATGTCACATGCTTGGCTGGAGCTGGTTCTGTATTTTTATTCCAATTTAGGGAAGTCAGGGAAGGATTTTTCATCCCTGGGTTTTTTGTTTGTTTGTTTTTTTTCTTCTCTTTTTTTTCTCTTAGGCCAGAAGAATGGGTTGGGAAAAGAAAAAAAAAAAAAAAACCCAGCAGAGCACTTCACTTCCTGGCCCGGGAAATTCCAATGTTAATGAAGCCGCCTGGGGCAGGGAGGGGAGGGATCAGATAGATAGGAGAGAGTAGAACCCAGCAATGTAGACAAAGTTACTTATCTTGCTTGGTGATGACTGTTTTATCTGAGATTCCTGAGGGGCATGTAGCCTGTGTGTGCTGGCTGGGTCAAGATTGCCCCCTTCCCCCCGAGGGTCAGGCCCGTGTCCCGTGCTTGTGCTGTCTCAGAAGCCATGGTCAGCTCCTCTGCTCCCAGTCCAAAGCCCAGCACCAAGGTTTTCTGACTGGGATGCTGGCTCCAGGCTCCGAAAACAGTCGCTCCTTCCCTGTGGTTGCTCGTTCTCTCGTTACCCGTGTCAGTGTGCAGCCTTCTTGCGCTGGCTGAGTCTCTACTGAGGTTGCCCCAGGGTGCTAGGGGTTAGGCCTGTGTCCCATGCCTGCCCTACCTCAGCAAGCCACAATCAGCCCTGCCACCTGGCACCAGGGAACCGCGAGGGCTCAAGGCTGTGGAGCGGGACGCTGGTTCCAGAGGCAGTCGCTGCTTCAGGGTGCAGCTTCTCCCTCCCCTGTCACTCAGGTCAACTCTTTAGATCTGTATTGGATGGTAGGGTTCGTAGATTGTCATGTATGTGATCAATTCACTTGTTTTTCCGAGACTTTGTTGAAAGAGGGATCCAAGGTAGCTTCTACCTAGTCAGCCACCTTGGCCCCTACCCAGGTGCTCCTTGGAAACCCTATGGGTCAGTCCTACTCTGTCCTATAGGATCACTATAAGTCAGAATCAACTTGACAGCAAGGGGTTTGGCCTTGGTTTTTGGTATAGGGTTTCCAAGGCTGTAATCTTTATGGAAGCAGACTGCCACATCTTTCTCCCTCAGTTTTCAGTTAGCAGCCCAGCTCCCCTAGCCACTGCACAGGTCTCTTTCCACTTTTGCCACAGGGAAACTGATTTTGGCCTTGTGCCACAGAACTGTATAGTCATAAATTTGCTGTGTTTTAAGCCACTAATTTTGTGATAATTTGTTACAGCAGTGACAGTAACATTAAGAAACTAATACAGCACCTAAACCACAAAGTGTCTCCTGAACTGTAGTTTGGTCCAAGCACTTCCTCCTGTGCACAGCATTCGTAATGAAGTTAACTGTTTATATGCCTACTCTCTTCCTTTCCGTTCCCGCCCCCTCTCTCCCAGCCATCAGCTACCTCCATGAGGACAGGTACTATGTCCTGTTAATCTTTCAATTCCCAGTTCTAGAAAACTGTCTATATTTATTAGGCTAAACTATTAAATAACCTTTTGACTGCCAGAAGAATAGACAAATCTGTCTTGAAAAAAGTACAGCTAGGATGCTCCTTAGAGGTGAGAATGGAGAGACTTCATCTCACATCCTTTGGACAAGTTATCAGGAGAGATCAGTCTCTGGAGAGGGACATCATGCTTGGTAAAGCAGAGGGGCAGCAAAAAAGAAGACCCTCAAGGAGATGGACTGACACAGTGATTGCAACAGTGGGTTCACGCATAACAATGATAGTGTGAGGATGGCAAAGGACCCAGCAATGTTTCCTTCTGTTGTGCATGGGATCGCTATGACTCAGAACCGACTCCAAGGCACCTAACAACAACAACAATTAACACCTGTCAAAATCAAACCTCTGATTCCTAGCGTGCTCCTTGTTGTTACTGGTTAAAACCAAAACCAAGCCTGTTGCCGTGAGTCAATCTAACTCAGAGTTTTCCCTAACATTTTCCATGTGACAGGCCAAGAATTCCTAGTTTGCTCTACAAAGTGAACAGATTAGATGGTTATTTGGGATCAGTTTTCCCTATTAACTCTTAAATGTTTAATACTTTCAAGTTTGTTTTGCCCAAGGAGAGGCTTTTGTGGGTAAAAGTTTACAAATGTATCAGCTTATCAATATGGTCTGTGAACCACCAATTTCGAAACTATAAAGTGTTTTTTAAGTACAGACTTCCAGGTTCTATTTCAAACCTGCTGAATCAGATTTCTGACAGCAGAGTACAGGAAACTAGGAGACTAACAAATTCCTTTGCACATTCAGATTTGAGATCAACTTATTTGTCTCAAAGTAACTGGTTGTTGGGTGGAGGCAAGTCAATTCCAACCCCTTAAGACATCTAACCCTATGGAGTAGAAATGCCCCATAGGGTTTTCCTGGCTATAATCTTCACAGAAGCAGATCTCCAGGTCTTAGTAGGTCCAAACCACCAACCTTCCAGTTAGCTGCCACTTAAAATTTACACTACCAAAAAAAAAAAAAAGAAAAACTGTTAAGTAGGACAGAATAGAACTACCCCCTAGGGCTTAGCAAGGAGCACCTGGTGGATTCCAACTGTTCACCTTTTGGTTAGCAGCCACAGCACTTAACCACACCACCAGGGTTTCCAGCGACCTTCTACCAAAACACCAAACCCACTGTCATCCAGTTGATTCTGACTCATAGTGACCCTATAGGATTGAGTAGAATTGCCCCCCAGAGAGTTCCCAAGGAGCACCTGGTGGATTCAAACTGCTGTGCTGACCTTTTGGTTAGCAGCCTTAGCACTTAACCAGTGCTCCACCAGGGTTTCCAGCGACTCCACAGAGCTCATTAAACAACTGGTAGCTTCCAGCTGCGGATCTCTTCGGCTCTTAACTACTGCGCCATTAGGGCTCCTAAAAAACTGGTAGGAAAAATAAATGGTAGAAAAAAACATTATTTGCCTTTCACAGGGGGTCGCCATGAGTCGGAAGCCACTTTATGGCAACTGGTTTTACTTTCTGAGCACCAGCTCCTTGGGGGCCGTCTCGTCACTGTACTTTTAGCCACCCCCACCCCCGCCACAGTGAGAAGCTTCTGGGCCCAGAGGGAGGGAGAACTTGGAGAGAAGCTGGCTGCCCCTGCATCAAGATCCCATTCCCAGCCCACACCAATACACACACGCCAAGGACGCTGAGTCAGAGCGTGTGCTCCCGGACAAGCCACCCCCGCACCCCAGGCTCTCCACGCGGACTCCGGGAAGAGACCGCACATCCGATGTAGAATGAGGAGCCAAGGCCGCGAGCAGCAGCGGCGAAGAAAGCGAAGCACTAGCCTGAAGGAAGCCCTAGCTGAGGCCGGTCCGGGGGGACACGCCCATCCAGCCCCTAGGAAGCCGGGAGCCCCGCCTGCCCGCCGGCGCTGAAATCCGATTGGTCCTTCCTGGCTTCACAGCCTCCTCTTAACTCCAGCCACAGTGCGGCGACGGACGCTTGAGAGCGGTGCACCGCGCTCCGCAGGAAGTACTCCCCTCGGCGGAAGCTTCTGAGTTCAATATAGCGGAAGTGACTGGTTTTCCGGCCTCTTTGGTGTCGGCGGCAGAAGCGAGATGGTGAGTTGTTTCCACGGCGCCGTCGGTATCGCCTTCCATCCTTGTTCCCTGTGCCGCCCTGCTTGCTGTCCGTAAGGAGCCGGCAAGGTCCCGCATAAAGGAAACGGGTGGAGGAGGAAAGAAGTATGTGAGGGTCCCCTAGAGTCGAAGGGATTGCTGAGGTGGAGCCTGGGGGCTCCGAACCTGCGGTCGTAGAGCTGGAGTTGCTCAAAGTCCCATGCTCCCGCGGGCCCTTTGGGGAGCCGTTAGAGCCATGCCTTTGGATGAGCGCTAAGGAAAGAAACGTAGTTTGGAAGTATTTGGCTCTGCGTAGGAGCAAAAGACGACGTTGTTGGCCGTGCCTTGCGGGAGTACTTAAACTTTGCAGTAGGTGGTAAAATCATGTTCTTTAGCCTTAAGCGCCACCCCTTGTTTTACTTCTAACAAGGTAGCAGATTTCAAAACAGCTACTCCTGCAGAAGGCTTTAAATAACCTGGAATGCATTTATGAGAAGTTAAAAACCGTTATTGTCTTTAAAGCTTACCAGTAGTTGCCTTTCCTGAAAACTACAGAACATGTATAGAAATTTGCCAGGTTGCCGAATTTTTTGTTTATCCCCTTCATTTGCAGACGAAGGGAACGTCATCGTTTGGAAAGCGTCGCAATAAGACGCACACGTTGTGCCGCCGCTGTGGCTCTAAGGCCTACCACCTTCAGAAGTCGACCTGTGGCAAATGTGGCTACCCTGCCAAGCGCAAGAGGAAGTGTAAGTTGAATGTTTTTCCTGCCGACTGTTAGGTCTTAGAATGAATATTGAGATTAAGAATAATTATTTGCAATGTGCCTGAGTGGGACATGACTTTTGACTTTGGTGCTTAACAATAAAACTTAATGCATCTGTATAGGACGAACTAAAGCACGCAAGTATTTTGACTATCAAAGCATACAAGTTGTGTGGAAACATCTCTCGGAATCTTACCTGCATTTGTGTTTTAGATAATTGGAGTGCCAAGGCTAAAAGACGAAATACCACTGGTACTGGTCGAATGAGACACCTAAAAATTGTATACCGCAGATTCAGGTACAGTTAATATGTTTCAGTCATATTTGATTCTATGACTGGGTGAGAATCCTCACATTTGCTTGTGTAAAATGAGGATATTGCCCTGATGATTAGTGGAGATGAGTTGTTGGAAGGTAATCATCTTAGTAAACAGTAGTATGAATTGTTAAGTGCCTAGAGCATGTTTTGAACTAGACTTATAAAAATGTGATGTTTACTAGTAATAACTAATGTCTCACTTGGATTCATACCAAAGACTTGGATGAGATCTGGAGTCAGGATTACTTGGTTTAGTTTGTAAAATGGGAATAAAATCTTCACAAATCCACCAGCCATTCCTTGGAAACCCTGTAGGGCAGTCCTACTCTGTCCTGTAGGGTTGCTGTGAGTCTGAATTGACTCGGTGGCAGCGGGTTTTTGGTTTAAGTTGGTTTGGGGATTTTGAAGGATGTGTATAATGCATTTAGAGTAGCTAAAAGCTGTCATAATTGGTATTGCATTTTTGCAGAAGGACAAACTTGGCCCTCAAAGTGTGAGGTCCTTAGAGCTTGTTATAAATGAAAAATCTCTGCCAAGACTTACTGAAAACCTGTATTAAAGTTTGAAACTGCCTAGGGATTAACCCGTCTGTCACAGCTGAGATTGAAAGTGATGCAGACCTCCCTTGAAAGCCTGTGCACCTTCTATGTTCTATTTCAGCGATCCTCACTCTTTCCACTCTTCACATTTTGGACCGGATAACTTATGAGGGGTCGCCCTCTGCATTGTGAGATGTATAGCAAAATTCCTGACCTCAACACATTAGGTGCCGGAGTTTCTAACGTTAAGGGATGACAAGGCAGTTTGTAGCCTTGTAAACAGTTAGGTCTGTTTGTGTTCATCTGCTAAGGTGGTGACTTTTCTTTCTGTACGTAACAGCCATTGTACAATAGTAAAGATTTGGTGTGAGTAATTTGCTTATATAATATAGGAGTTAAGAGAATTAACTGAAGCCAGACTTACTGAGCCTCAATTTGCTCACTTGTAAAGTGGGATAACAGTAGTTACAAATATTAGTTAAAATGTAAAGCTCTTAGTAAGCTGTTCAGAAAGTATCTGCCATTGTTTATTGTTACCTTGATTAAGGGCAAGTAAGGGTTTTTTCCCTGCTGGTGTAGGAAGGCATTTTCACAAATAACTTGGGTCTTTCTTGACAAGCAGTGGGGAAATAACTGACCCAGTGATCAGTACAACCAAATAAGCAATCGACTATCCCTGACTGAAATAGATGTCTTCAAGCAGGAGGAAATAAATAAAATTACGCTAGCAGCTTATCAGTGATGTCATAAAAATAAATGTCTGAACATATGAATACAATACTGATTTCAGCATTTGCCTGAGATAAGCTCATTAAATTCTGTTTAATAAAAAATTGAAATGGATGTAGTAATGTTACTAAAGTAACTATTCTCGTTTTTAATTTTAACATGGTGCAGGCATGGATTCCGCGAAGGAACAACACCTAAACCCAAGAGGGCAGCTGTTGCAGCATCCAGTTCATCTTAAGGAGTTCAACGCTTAGTAGTTGTGCAATAAATGCTCTGCTATTAAAATATATCTGGTGGTGTAAGGTATTTTTAATCAGTGAATTGCAGTTGGTTTCGTGAATGAGGCAACTTAAATTTACTTGATCTCGGTTGTAGTGGTGCTTAAGGGAAGACTTTTTAAACAGAGTGCTCTGAATTTCTGTCATGCCTTCCTCAGAACAGGTTTATTGCCAGTTTCTTGAAATGAAACAAGACCAATTTAGTTGGACTACTGAGTAATAGGACAAGGAAGATTCAAAGAAACACAAATGTTGAAACTGCCACCATAAAATAAAGTAACAGAGGGCTACCCTGTCTAACTCAGAGCCGTTCATTGCATGTAGGATAACATCCAATGACCTTAACCTGGGCTTTCATGATCTCCTGCCTCGCCAACCTTTCTTTACTATAGCCTAGAATGTTTTCTCAAGATACTAGCTAATTCCTGCCCTCATGCTACTTTTTCTTCTTTACCTACTAAGTCATCCTTCACATCTGAGCTTTTCATTTGCCTTACATTTCACTTGCATAAAAGCCCCTGATGATCTTGGAGATCTGCTTTGGGCTTCTTGTGAGACTTTTGTGTTCTCTACGTTAAGGAAACCCTGGTGGTGAAGTGCTACAGCTGCTAAGCAAAATGTCTTGCAGTTTCAGTCCACCAGGTGCTTCTTGGAAGCTATCGGGCAATTCTGCTCTGTCCTATAAGGGTAGCTATGAGTGGGAATCAACTTGACGGCAATAGTTTTTTTTTTTTTTTTTAATTTAAGTATGAACAATTAAGGGCATGGATTCTAGAGTCCATTTGCCATTTGTTAGTGTGATGGTACTAACTTGTGCCAGTGTTCACTTAAGCTGAGAGGGCTAATAATAACTGTCTCACGGGCTTGTGAGGACTAAATAAGCAAAGTCTATAGGTCAGTAAATGGCGGTGCTTTTACAGTGGCCACACCTAAACTTGGTAATATCTAGGTTCAGGTTTATATGTTATCTTCTAACCTACAAAAGGGAAATGGTGGCATGGTGGTTAGGAGTTCACCTGCCCACCAAAAGATGGGCAGTTCAGATCACCATGTGCTCTTTGGAAACCCTGTGGAACAGTTGTCCTCTGTCCTACGGGATTGCTGTGAGTTGGAATTGACTAAATGGCAGTGGGTTTGGGGTTTTTGTTTTTGTTTTTTTTTTTTTGACCTACAAAAACAGCACTATAATGTTTATTTTTGCCTAAGAGGAGTCTCACTTTTAAGATTTTTCCAGCGTAATCTTCTGGTGTTTCTAATAGTTGATTCCTGAGTGATGGGCTGGGGGTACTCAATATGATAGGTAACACCCAGTACTGGATAAGTTTTAGATACTGAGGCAAATGAAAGGGGCATTGACCTGAAGACCTCTGGAATTGTTGAATCCTGTGCCAAGAGGAAGAATCATTTGGCACAAGACAGATGATGTGATGAGCATTTTAAGTCCAGATGAAGAGTTAGAAACTAGATACCTTTTAAGAAAGGGTCTCTCTCAATATCTTTCACTTGCCTATTCCAGGGTAGCCATAAGGAGAAAAAAATCAAAAAGGGTCTGTGTGGGTTAAGAGATCTTGGGTAGTGCTAACGGTTAAGGCTGTCAGCTGCTAACCAAAAGGTTGGCAGTAAAAGGCCACCCAGAGATGAAGCCTGGGAAGAAAGCCGTGGCTATCTACTTGAAAAAGTTGCCGTTGAAAATTGTATGGCTATTTTTTTTTCTTTTTTGGGGGTGGGTTAACACGTTTAGGGTACGAGCAAGTGGAATGATTGCTCTTGAGGCCTAATTTACTCAATGCTTATGTCTCGGCTCTGGTGTTTCTGATGATGTGGCTCCGAGGATCACAGTTGAGGTTTGGGTGTTGGTTTCCAATCACATAAAAAACCCCTAAGGGGTTTGAACTTTAGCCTGAGGTCAGTGGTAAATGATTGGTTTCAAGCACAGGAGTGGCACTGTTAAAAGTTAAGCAAGATTAACTAGTGTGGATGTGGTGAGAATTGAAACTGGAAACCCAGTCAACATGTTCTTAATGTAAAAGTCATGATGGCCTGGACCAGTAAGGTAGTGGCAGTGGGGCTGTAGGAGGGAGGTCTCTTATGGGGAACATCAGGTTTAAATGGTATGGGGGCACTGACCTCTTAACTTCACAAAGAGAAAGGACAAAACTAGATCAACAGCCCAAGGCTGATTGCTTTAAGGCAGACGTCAGATTTAAATCCTCTCACCAGCCGTTTTTACCAGTTCGGACACCAACTGTTCCTTCCGTGGCACCGTCTACTTATCTGCTGAGTTCAGTAATTCATTGCACTGGGCACACAGAACTCAGGGACAATACTCAGGATTATGGAGTTAATTAGGGAAGCAACAGGTTTACACTTCAGGTTCAGAAATGCTCAGGATACAGTTCTTAGTAGGACAGCTTAGAAATAACTGCAAGCACTCCTCTTTTCACTCTTCCCCCTCTATCCTTCACACCCTGTTGGTAGTGGTGGTGAGATCCTCCTCCTCCCTCTGGGGTGTCTTCATTTTAAGCTAGCAGGGAAGCAGAACTGACCTTCAAACCCGATCCCTTCTCGAGCATTCCACGTACCTTACTTGCATAGTCTTAGTCATTGTGTATGAGTCACAAAGACTATGGGTAGAAGGGCCGCATTGAGCAACTCATTGCACCACACATCTAAAACTTGAATCAAAATGAACAGTTCGCAAGCCCGTTTACTTCTCTAGGTGGTTATGAGGATTTGTGTTAGACTAGTGGTGACCCCATGTACAACAGAACAAAATGTTACCTCATCCTCCACCATCTTTATAATCATTGTTATGCCCACATCTGTTGTTGCAGCTTCCGTATTTTGAGTGCCTTCCAATCTCTATATACAGATGAGCTGGAGGTCACATTCTGTACTATATTGGACAGTGTTCAATTGTGGGCCATAGGGTTTTCATTAGCTAACTTTCAGGAGTGAATCTCCAGGCTTTTCTTCCTAGTCTGTCTGAGTTTGGAAGCTGTGCTGAAACCTATCCACTGTGGTTGCCCCTGCTGGTATTTGAAATAGCAGTGGTATGGTTTCTAGCATCATAGCAGCATGGAGGCCACCACAGTACAACAAACTGACAGATGGGTGATGGTGTGAGAATTACATGAGATAAGCATGGTGTCTAACAGCAAGCTCTTCTTATCGGGGAGACAGGTTTGGTTTCTGGCTACAGCAAGGAAGTACTTGATGGCCTTAACTGAAATACAGAATAGAGGGAATGAGGGCTTTGTTTAGATGCAATGAGGGCTATCAGGAGTTGGTGTTTAGGAAGCACTTGGGTAAACACTTGGTATAGAGTTGGACCTGGAGATGTACATTTGGGAGAAATAGTTACGAAAGGGAACTGATTTAAGGGTCACAGGGGTGAAGATAATTTAAACATGAACATACGAAGTAATGATGAGATCTGGTAGGCATTTCTATGATTGTGAGAAAAAGATTCAGTTCATTGACTTGAGTCCTTGGTTCATTAATGCTTGGAACCATATGAGAATATACAAAGCTAAAGACAATTTAGAGAGGCTCAAAAGATTTGGGGAGATCAAAGAAGAGGGTGGTTCATTTGTTCAATATAATACGTCTAAAATGCCAGACCATGTTAGAGATTCATTGGGAGCAAAAATGATGGTCCCTGCTCTCTTGAAGGTGACAGTTAACTGCAGTAGTTGCAGAATTAGCCCAGGAAGTAAGATAGGGCTGAGTCAACGCAAACCACGAAAGATTTTTTGAGGGGCACTTGGTCTTAAGTGGCTGAGACTAAAGAGAATGAAGGTATAAAATAGATTTGGATTCGGCAAATTAGGTTAGTGTTGACTTTCCATAGACCTTTCAAATTTCAGTAGAGTACCAAGAAAAAAGTCAATATTCTAGGGGTTCAGGGGAGATTGGGCAATAAGAAATGAAAGGTAGAATTTAAAAAACAAAATTAGACACTTTTGGTAGGTTACCTAGCTCTTCCTTCTATGGTTCCCAATTTTTACTGACAATAAAGTAACCTCTTCGTGAAGCAAATATCTGTTCAGTAACCTGTGTACAAAAAATAGTTCTAGGCTCTAGAGATAGAAGTGGAGAACAAGACATGGACACTGCTTTGACAGCATGCCCTTTAAGGGCGGGGGGAGGCAGTGAACAAGTAAATTTCACATAGTAATAAGTCCTGTGAAGTCGTAACGAATGTGATAGAGAGTGGGGGAACCTTTAGAAAGGTGGTTTAGAAAGCTGTAATGATCCACCCAGGCAAAGGCTCCAGGGAATAGCAATTCAGCAAACCAATTAATTGTACTCAATTTTTTGAGTTCTGAGTTTGTTGCAGAATTTAACTTTGGCTGTAACTGGTGGAAATTTCTCTTTGTAATATAAATTTGTGTAGGAAAAGCAATGTAATGTGTTACAGGATTGTTTTGCTTAAGAATTAATTTCAGAGAACTTTCTTTCACATTAGCACATGTGGGTTATTTAGGAATCCCCACCCCAGATAAAAGGTAGTTTGAGTCATCAAAGAGAAGCACAGGGCAGAAATTATCAATAACCTTGGAGACCAGGAATGCAAGCAGTAAAGCAAAAGCTTCCTTGTATACTAAGTATCTTATTCTCTAGAGCAAAACCAGTGAAACATATATAGAGAGAGACAGATTCAGTTCAAGGAAATGGCTCATGTAATTGTGGAGGCTGGTAAATCCCAAATCTGTGGGTCATGTGTCAGGTTGGAGGCTTCTGACTCACGTGGTTGCAGGGACTGACGAACCCAAAATTGGCAGGTCAGATGGCAGGCTGCTGGTTCACATGCTTGCAGGAGCTGGCAAATTCCAAAATCTGCAGGTCAGGCGGAAGGCTGCAGGCTCACATCCCAAGAACCAGAGGTCAGATGATGAGTCAGATGCAGGATCCAGAGCAAGAATGAGCCCTGCTGGAACATTCATTCGTATATACTGGAGGTAGGCCACACACCCCAAGGAAACTCCCCTTTCACTGGATTGGCTGCTCATAGCAGATCTTGTTATGAAGGTGATTATATTGTGTCAGATCTCATCATGGAGGTGGTTATATTACATTATGGAAGAGCAATCAGTCTAGTGTCTGCCAAACCATTGAGAATCATAGCCTAGCCAAGGTGACATTTAACGTAAACCATCGCAGTCCACCCGTTGTGAACTTGGCACCTGTACACATGCCCTTAAACCATAATCTCTAAATAAAGACAATTATAAAGCCATACTTAAGCTTAACATGATACCACTAATGTGTACAACTGAAAGCAGACTAGCCCCGTTTACATCTTTCACTTTATGAGTAATAGGATAAGGGAGTGAAGAAATAAAAAATATATATATATACATACACACATACATGTATAATAAAATGAAAAAATGCTCAACAATTACAGTCCTCATTTCTACAATTGGTCACATGGTCGTAACTGGTATTTAGGACTACCTTCTTCCACCAGTGCCATTGAGTCGGTTCCGACTCATAGCGACCCTGTGAGTTGGAATCAACTCGACAGCAGTGGCTTCTTCCACCGTCCATTCCGTGTTCACCTTGTCCTGAGCAAGCACCTCAACTGGTAGTGGTTCCTTTCCTGGTGGGGTGACCCAAAACTTCATTCCTGAAGGGTCTGGGCCGTTAGTAGTTACGCAGGAATTGGGTTGCTGTAGTTTTCCATTGACTTTAATCACAGGTCATGGTAGCACTAAGATGCCCTAGGGGATCTGTATACTAGACATACTCTTCTTTACCTCCATTAAAAAAACCTCTATTATGTAATACCCATCCAATTTCCCCTTGGTAATCAGAATCAGTCACACCAGGCAATATAGTAACTCCCTTCTTTGCCTGTTGATTCAGAGGTATGAGGAACCCCAAGTGGCTGGGTAGTACTCTTAACTTCCAGTTCAATGCAGTCAATGTTGTGTTTCCAGGTGGGAGCATTCCTCCCTTTGGAATTTAGGCCTCTAGGCCTGCAAAGCATAGGATTGCAGGGAGAGGAAGCAAAAATTCTGCAGGTGGGTCCCTAGGGGTAATAGTGAGTGGTGCCACCCTTATTTCTACCCCATGAATCCTGGACCTGTAAATTCTGGCTATGGAAGGAGAAGTACCAAACATTTGACACTGGTTTAGAGCATATACAGCCTCCTTGACAACACTATACCAACCCTGCAAAGTAGTGCCACCTAGGTGGTGCCCTAATTGTGTCTCTAGAAGGCCATTCCATTGTTCCATCAAACAGCTGCTTCAAGACAATGGAAAACATAGTAAGACCAGTTAATTCCGTGAGCAAGGGCCCATTACCACACTTCATTTGCTGTGGAGTGAGCCCCTTGATCCAAGGCAATGCTGTGTAGGATGCCATGACAGTGCATGAAGCATTCTGTAAGTCCACAGATTGTAGTGTTGGCAAAAGCATTGTGTTCAGGGAAGGAAAATGCATGTCCAGAGTAGGTGTATATCCCGGTGAGGAGAAAATGCTACCCTTTTCATAATGGAAGTGGTCCGATGTAATCACCTGCCAACTGATGGTTCCGAGGAATGGTGCCATACTGGGGACTCACTGTTGGTCTCTGCTGCTGGCAGATTGGGCAGTGAAGGTGTATTGCTGGCCTTGCCAGCTGAAGGCAAACTGCATCTGGTGGTCCTTCAAAACTGGAATTGAGAAAAAGTCATTGGCCAGATCAATAGCTGTATACCAGGTACCAGGACACATATTAATTTGCTCAAGTAATGAAACCATATCTGGAACAGCAGCTGCAATTGCAGTGACCACCTGGTTAAATTTACAATAACCACTGTCATTCTCCAAGACCCATCTGTTTTTTGCACAGGCCAAATAGGCGAGTTGAAAGGGCACGTGGAGGGAATCACCACCCCTGCATCTTTCAAGTTCTTGATGGTGGCACTAATCTCTACAATCCCTCCAGGAATACAGTATTGCTTTTGGTTTACTCTTTTCCTAGTAGGGACAGTTCTAATGGCTTTCACTTGGCTTTTCCTACCATAATAGCCCTTCCTCCACTTGTCAGGGATCCAGCGTGGGGCTTCTGCCAGTTGCTGAGTATGTATGTCTATTCCATTTATGCATTGTGAAACTTGGGAAATCACTACGGGGTGGATTCGGGGACCCACTGGACCCACTATGAGATAGAACTGAGCTAAGACTCCATTAATAACCTGACCTCTATATGCATCTACTTTGACTAGTGGGCCACAGTGACATTTACGGTCTCCTGGAATTAATGTCAGTACATAGCCAGTGTCCACCAATCCCCCAAAAGCCTGATTATTTCCTTTTTCCCAGTGAATAGTCACTCTCATAAAAGGCCATAGATCCCTTTGGGGAAAGCTGAGAGAAAGATTAACAGTATAAATTTTTGGCAGTACAGTGGGATCCTTCCTTAAGGGGACCCAGCCTCCCCTTTTTTCAAGGGGTTGTGGTCTGTAAACGGGCATCAGGATTGGAGGAAGACTCATCAACAACTTGCATTATGCAGATGACACAACCTAATTTGCTGAAAGTGAAGAGGACTTGAAGCACTTACTGAAGATCAAAGACCACAGCCTTCAGTATAGATTATACCTCAACATAAAGAAAACAAAAATCCTCAAAACTAGACTGAAAAAAAACATTGTGATAAACAGAGAAAAGATTGACATTGTGAAGGATTTCATTTTACTTGGGTCCACAATCAACTGCCACGGAAGCAGCAGTTAAGAAATCCAATGAAGCATTGCGTTGGGCAAATCTACTGTAAAAGACCTCTTTAAGTGTTGAAAAGCAAAGACATCACTCTGAGGAGTAATGTGCACCTGACCCAAGCCGTGGTATATTCAGTTGCCTCATATGCATGCAAAAGCTGGACAATGAATAAAGAAGAAAAATTGATGCCTTTGAATTATGGTGTTGGCAAAGAATATTGAATATACCACTGCAGTGGTCTTCCTGGCCTGCAGAGACAGAAAGCTGAGTGACTTTGGGGAGTGACTGATGGCCAGGGAGAGCCTGGCCTGCAAGCACAGCTCAGGAGAGCCTATGCTAATGGAAGAATTGCATCCTGAGTGTTCTTGAGCCTAAATTGTAACTGTTACTTCCCTAATAAACCCCATAATTGTGAGTATGGTCTGTGAGTTCTGTGTGGCTGTTGCAATGAATTACCCAACCCAGTAGAGAGTCCTATTAGGAGGGACAATTGGTGCCAGAATTGGTAAAGATGGCGGAGAGAGGAGGCGTGTCTGAACCCTGCCTCATGCTAATCAGTCTTGGGCTGTTGATCTTGATTCTCCTTCCCCCTCGTGAAGCTGGAGGAGGTCAGACCCTGCCCCAAAGCCGTTTTTACAACCATGGACTGCACAAGAACAAACAAATCTGTCTTGGAAGAAGAATAGAATGCTCCTTAGAACCAAAGATGGCGAAACTTCATCTCACGTGCTTTGGACACGTTATCAGGAAGGACCAGTCCCTGGAGCAGGACATCATGCTTGGTAAAGTGGAGGGTCAGTGAAAAAGAGTAAGACCCTCAATGAGATGGCTTGATCTAGCGGCTGCAACAACATGCTATGCAAACATAGCAATGGTTGTGAGGATGGCACAGTACTGGGTAGTGTTTCATGCTGTTGTTAATAGGGTTGCTATGAGTCAGAACCAACTCTACCACACCTAATAATACAACAACAAACTGGCTCAAGTCTGAGAATTGATTGAGGGGCCATGACTCTATATTCTGGCAATTCAAGTTATATTGCCATTCACTTGACCTAGAATTCTTCTGCTTAACAGATCAAGTAAATATTTAGATTTCCCATGTATTTTACTCCTAGGGACACCATGACTAAGTAGCCAAGGCTGTAAGTCCATATGAGTCAGACTATTCTGATTACTGCTTCGATCCTGCTCTCCGTTATGGTAACCACGCCTACCTTGTCTTTGTCAATTAAGTGCCACCACTTAGCCCCTATCACCACTAGATCCATTCAGCCCTATTGTAGTTAAACCATACCAAACTTGTTGCCATCAAGTCGATTACAACTCATAGCGACCCTATAGGACAGAGTAGAACTGCCCCATAGGGTTTCCAAGGGGAGGCTGGTGGACTTGAACTGCCAACCTTTTGGACAGCAAGCCGTAGCTCTTAACCACTGTGCCACCAGGGCTCCCCATTGTACTTAGGTGTTTTAATTCAGTTAGGGCAGTTCCCACTGTCAAATATTTAAAACAGCAATCACAGCAGTCTTGAAGAATGCTGGGGCTCCCTTCATGAATTTTTTTCTCACCCTTTGGAAACCCTGGTGGCGTAGTGGTTAAGAGCTACAGCTGTTAACCAAAAGGTCAGCAGTTCGAATCCACCAGGCACTCCTTGGAAACTCTATGGGGCAGTTCTACTCTGTCCTAGAGGGTTGCTACCAGTCAGAATCGACTCGACGGTAATGGGTTTATTGTGGTAAAAAGTGTGCTCTCTGGGCACTCCATGGGTTGGTCTGTGAGTCTGACCTGATAAATCCACTATAACATGCCAGTTTCTCTAAGCCTTTGGATTCCTTCTACAGTATACCAAGATAGGTCTGGCATTTCAGTTTGATTTAGTGTAGGCCACCGCATAATCCATGCTTCAGTGAAATAACCAAATAAACTATTAGATCCTTTTCTAACCTCTTGAGCTGAAACACTGAATAAAGAATCTGTGCTTCACAATACAGGAGAGGTCAGCACAAATGGACTAAACCAAAAACAAAGAGGTTTCCTGAATACAACCAAATGCTTTGAAGGCCAGAGTAGCTGGGACGGAGGTCTGGGAGCCATGGTTTCAGGGGACATCTAGGTCAATTGGCATAACAAAATGTATTAAGAAAATGTTCTGCATCCCACTCTGGTGAGTGGTGTCTGGGGTCTTAAAAACTAGCAAGTGGCCATCTAAGATGCATCAATTGGTCTCAACCCACCTGGAGCAAAGGAGAATGAAGAACACCAAAGACATAAGGTAAATATGAGCCCAAGAAACAGAAAGGGCCACATAAACCAGAGACTACATCAGCCTGAGACAGAAAGAACTAGATGATGCCTGGCTACCACCAATCACTGCCCTGACAGGGAACACAACAGAGAATCCCTGATAGAGCAGGTGAACAGTGGAATGCAGACCTCAGATACTCATAAAAAGACCAGACTTAACGGTCTGACTGAGACTAGAGGGACCCCGGAGGTCATTGTCCCCAGATCCTCTGTTAGCCCAAGACTGGAACCATTCCCAAAGCCAACTCTTCATACAGGGATTGGACTGGACTATAAGACAGAAAAATGATACTAGGAGAAGTGAGCTTCTTGGCTCAAGTAGACACATGAGACTATGTGGGCAGCTTTTGTCTGGAGGCAAGATGAGAAGGCAGAGAGCGACAGGAGCTGGTTGAATGGACACAGGAACACATGGTGGAGAGGAGGAGTGTACTGTCTCATTAGGGGGAGAGCAGTTAGGAGTACATAGCAAGGTGTGTATAAGTTTTTGTATGAGATACTGACTTGATCTGTAAACTTTCACTTAAAGCACAATTTAAAAAAAAAATCTATGCTTAGTGGGCCCATATCAATAAACTCAGAATGACCCAACTTTATGTTTCTTGCACCATTATCCCACACCCTTAATAGTCATTCCTACACCTATTCCCCAGGTTTCTGTTCATATATATTAGAAAAATCAAGCGTAGTATCTCCTTCTTGGTCACACTTTGTACTTCACCTCTTGGGGTTTGCTGAGACTTAAGTCTAATTATATGTCTAGAAGCAAAAATGGGTGGTGGGGGTAGGTCCTGGGGACATTTAGCAATGTTTTATAAAAAAAAAAAAAAAAAAGCATCTACCTCAGGCAATACCCCACACAACTCCCTAGGCACTGCCTCAAGTCATATCTCTAACAAAGACTCTTCAGGCGCAGCTGGGTTAGCCTCAACAGATGGGGGTGGAAGCGGGGGTAATGGTTTTCCTGAGGAACATAGTTTAGCCAACACACATGATGTGTAAACTCTTCAGTTGGGAGGGCTGTTTCTGTTGGCAGGGGTGATTGAACGGAATTTAGGGGCTAGCTTCTAGTTACCTGTCCATAGGTCCCCATCCCAAGATTCAGGATTCCATTTCTTCCCAATCAATGCCCTCACTTTACCTTCAGACACCATTCGAGGCTGGAATTACAATTGGTGTTGTAAGTTCAGCTACTCTTATAAGACTCCGGGTTTGGTTTTTGGCAGTATCAGCTCTGTTACAAGAAATACAGCTTTCTTTCAGGGCACAAAAGGCAACTTTCAGGTCTTTTATGTTGCATTTGAGCTGTGACTCTGAAGCCCTAAGATAATCTCTTTCTTTCAACACTTTGTCTAGTGAAAGTAGGACCAACCAACCAGCTTCCTTATAATTTTCATTCTGACAAAATGGTATAAAAGTATCAAATATGCAATCACCCAGAGCCTTTTCTTTCCCAAATATTTGTTCCATTAGTGGTAATATTTTGCATATGTCTATTTCCACCTTATGCCATGAATTAGCAGTGCCCTCTTTACTACTGGCAGCAGACTCATTAGTGCCTTTAAGACTAACCAGAATTGAAAACCAACTCAGAAAACTCACTATTATGATTTTGTTCCTCTACAAGTTAGAATCGACTCTAAAGGCAATGAGGTTTATTTCAGAACCACTTTCAGTACCAGACATCTTAGGCTGGGTTCTCTAGAGAAGCAAATCCAGTCAAATGTACATATATAAATATATATGGAGAGATTTAACTCAAGGAAATGGCTCACAGAGTTGTGGAGGCTGGCAAGTCCCAAATCCATGAGTCAGGCATCAGGGTGGAGGCTTCTCCTGACGTGCGAGGTTGCAGGGACTGAAGAACTCCAAATCAGTAGGTCAGAACCCAGGCTGCTGGCTCACGTCCCAAGAACTGGAGGTCAGATGATGATAAGTTGGATGCAGGATCCAGAGCGAGAATGAGTCTTACTGGAACATCCAGTTATACACTGGAGGCAGGCCATGCTACCCAAGGAAACTTCCCTTTCAACTGATTGACTGGTCATAGCAGATCGCATCATGGAGGTGATTACATTATATTACATTATGGAACAGCAATCAGTCCAATGTTTGCCAAACCACTTAGAATCATATCCTAGCCAAGTTCACGTATAACAGTAACCACCATGGTAAGGTAGAAGAATGTTTTGACAAGGAAAATTCCAATGAAAATGTAATGGTTCTCAGGTATGTAAACAGTTTGTAGAACAGGAATTGTATTCGTGTCCTTATTTTTTTTACAGTGAGACTAATCTTATCCTGCCCTAGGATGAAAAGCTGTTTGGACCCATGTATTTTTAGACCACTCACAGATAATACAAAATATCCTCCAGTCATGATTAGTTGTAAAAACAGTTTTATTTCAGTAATTAAAATGTTTGGTTTCACGTAATAGTCAAAAGTCAAACTTAGCTTTAAGTCACTTCTCCCAGCTTGGGCCTGCTTTGGGCAGCAAGTCAAGCAGTAGGGAAGGGGGCATGATCTCTGCTTTGTCCCTGGACACCTCTTCTGGGGCTTGAGACCTGCAATTTCGCACTCACTGGGGTTAAAGGGTAGATAGGAAGAAAGAGAGATGAGAGGATGATATGGTTCCTTGGTTAAGTTTCACAATCCCTGGGCCTAGCAGATGTTTAAGTTAACTTTTTCTCCTAGGCACTTGTATGATCCTTGTGGAAGTTCCCTGTTGGGTTTCCTCTTTCGTAGTTCCCTTAAATCTGGTGGGCCCATTTAAATTCAAATAGGCTTTTGAAATTCCTTCCTAGTTCCTAGTATCCAACTGGTGTCTCTTGAGGTTTCCTCTCTGGGTACCCTACTGGCAGGATCCAAAATTACCCCCATGTTGGATCTCCTCTGAGTGGCCCACATCTGGTCCACAGGAAACATTCCCACATGCCTGGCCTGAACAAACTCTGAAGTACAGGGAGATCTCATGGCAGCAGCCCTCTCCGGCCTCCCACCAAATTGCCAGGAACACATTTCAAAGCTTTTTGAATGGCTCCCATGAAGTTTTCTTCACTAGGCTTAAGGTTAGAATGTTGTTAGTGGCCATTGAGTTGCCCCAGACTCATGGTGACTCCATGCACCACGGGATCAGACTGCTTTGATCTGTTGGATTTTCACTGGCTGGTTTTTGGAAGTAGATCACAGGATCTTTCTTCCTAGTCTGTCAGGCTGGGACTTCCTGTTCAGCATCATAGCAAAATGCAAGCTTGGGGTACGTTGGCCAGGAATTGACCCGGCTTTCCTGCCTGGAAGGTGAGAATTCTACTACTGAGCGAGCCACCACTGTCCTGAAACTTAAAAGGTAGTAGCCTCTTTTTTTCAACAAGGTTGGATTAAACACTAATATCCCTCTTCAGAAAAAGAAAAAAAAAAAAAACTCACCAATTTCTCCCTTGTACTCCTAAGTCCTTGATCTAGCTAAGTGGTCTGAAGGCAATGACCAGGTATTTGGATAGATTTTCCTTTGTGTGTGTGGGTGTGTGTGTATGTGCACATGTGTATGTGTGCGTGTGTGTAAGAGAGAAAAAAAACAAACAAACCCAGTGCCGTCGAGTCGATTCTGACTCATAGCGACCCTATAGGACAGAGTAGAACTGCCCCATAGAGTTTCCAAGGAGCGCCTGGTGGATTGTGAGAGAGAGAGAGACTAATTTTGGTAGTTCCCAAACATATGGGTAGACCTAAGCATCTAGCAAATGTAAAAAAATTTTGCTTTGCCCTCAAGAATGTTTAAAATGATTTGAGCCTCTGAGTGTTAATATACAGATAAAATTAGTAAAACCCTTTAGGAACAAAGCCTTTTTAAGAAAGAGAACTGGTAAAATGGCACAGGAAAAATGTTGCGCTTCCCCAGGCTAGGACAGATGGTAGAAGCAGCTGAGGAGGAAGAGACCAGGTGGTAAACAGTATTATTTCAGGAGCAGAAGCATCCTGGGCAAATGGGAGGAAGATAAGAGTTGTGTAGTGCATAGTTCAGTTGCCTTGTGTGTAAAAGGCACCAGTGGCATCACTAGGAGGGGTGTGAGGGGTGAGGACTACACTGGGTAACACTGTCAGGGGGGACAATAAAGTGACTGTCTATAAAAGTTTTTGTGCAGTGTTTCAGCAGAAATTTACTATTTTTTACAAAAATATCCTCGTAGTTAGTCACAACAAAAACTATTTTTTGTAAGCCCAGCCTATATGTATCGATATACCTACATGGCTAAAACTCTATGCTAATCTACTTTTTGAACCATCTAATGTGTTCTGTTCAAAGCTGTCATTATTGCCCAATTACAGTGATGCTTCAAATCATGTGGTTTCGTTTGCACGTGCTCCAAGCACGAGCTGTCCTTTCCAGCTGTGGCCGGTGTTTTTATAGTTGCTGATTTTGTCAAATTTGCTGGTGTTTTATCTACAATATTGTGGCAATTAGTATTTGTTAACCTGTATCAATACCATTTTTGACAATGAAGTAGTAAAGGAAAAGGAGTGATATATGAGAATTACAATTTATGAGTAACATTAGTACCAAAAACATTACTTAGACTTCTGTATGGTATGGTATGAGAGGAGGTCCATAGGGGGGTGACACCAACTCTAGTGATGCCACTGAAAAGTACAGAGCAGAAACTGTCTATGGTCCCTGTGTCACAAGGAAGCAGCCCTCAGAGGAAAAGCCCTTCCTCAAGGGAGGAGAGAGACAGGAAGCAGGAATCCTCAGAGGAGGTGTATATCTACTGCCCAATTAAGGATGGCTCCGGAGAGTGCAACCTCTGGGAACACACCCTATGGGTAGCACAGCACAGCACAGCACGGCACGGCACAGCACGGCACAGCACAGGACGGCACGGCACAGCACAGTAGTTTTAGAGTTATAACAGATTTACGATTGTGTAACACAATTCCTTTATTTCGAAGAGGAGAAAGCTAAGGCACAGAGATTGTTAAAAGTAGATATTTTGTTTTTCTTGTTAATAAAGGTTCTGACAATGGTGAGTGTTGTTGGAATGTATCCCTTTAATAGAGATGTTGTACAATGTAAGATTATGTCAACAAATATACCTTCGTTGTTTAGAATCCTTTACTCATCTATGGCCTGGATGTGGAACCACAAAGCTAATTACAATACAGAGATCTAAGATAACATTCACATAGATGATTTTGACATTGAGTTAATTCATTGAAAAGATAATTTTCCAACAATTTTAATCAGAGCAAATCTGCCCTTTCCTGTCTCCCACCCTCAAATCCTATGAGGGAATTTATCATAGAGTAAAATCCTCAACTGTTTTTAAATTTTGAATAAATTTCTTATTCACATTCTGCCTTCTGATATTTTTTAATGTGTTAGGTTTAGACCAACGCTAAAATCTCTGTAGATGCAAGTACAGACAGGCATTTAGCATTTGCTAAATAAGGAAATTTCAGTTGTCAGTTGACTACAACATTATGGTAGTTCATTACATAAATGCCAGAAATAACATACGGAGTGTAAAAATACCAACATCAATGAAAATAGTTGGTGTATCAATCGGGGTCCAACAAGGAGACAGAAACCACATAGTAATTTGAGCAGACAAAGTTTAATATTGAAGAAAGAAGTAAAGGGAATGCTAAAGAATGTACGAATAGCAGAAATAAAGACAATCACTACCCCAGAGCTGAGATAAAGCATCCAAAGAAGAGGCCTTCCCAAACCCAGGGCTGAGATCCTGATATTGTCAGACTGGCACAGCCATGGCTCACTGGATAGTGGAGAAGTGTCTTGTTGCTAGAACTTGCTGGAAACTCATCAGAGACAATGTGGGAGTAGCCTCCCCAACAGCATTTCTCTGTGAAGCTGCTGAAGGGATTCTGGAGAAAGGTGGCCATTGGTCACTGCTGGCCAGTGCACACAGCAGTCTCTGGCATGGGAGAAGCCACCCACACTGCAAGAGCCTGGCACTCAAGAAGCCTTGCAGGATACAGGATCCTGGCGAGAGAAACCCTAGGCCTCTTTCTAAAGTTTACCACAAATCATTTTAATATTGCTTAATGCCCTTTGTCATAGTCGACCTGAGTAAAGCTTGTGCTGACTTGGCCTATATGAAAGTTTTTAGTCTGTAAAATGACCTAGAAAGCATTGTCCAATAGAAATACAATGTGAGCATAAATGCAAGCCACATAAGTAATTTAAAATTTTCTAGGAGCCACATTAAAACATGTTAAAAAAAAAAGTGAAACTAATTTTAATAGTATCTTTTATTTAATCCAATATATCCAACATATTATCATTTCATCCCCCACGTGTCTGTCAGTTTGTCGTACTGTGGGGACTTGTGTGTTGCTGTGATGCTGGAAGCCATACCACTGGTATTCAGATACCAGCAGGGTCACCCATGGAGGACAGGTTTCAGCTGAGCTTCCAGAATAAGAACGACTACGAAGAAGGACCCAGCAGTCTACATCTGAAAAGCATTAGCCAGTGAAAACCTTATGAAAAGCAGCGGAACATGGTCTGATATAGTGCTGGAAGATGAGCCCCCCAGGTTGGAAGGCACTCAAAAGATGACTGGGGAAGAGCTGCCTCCTCAAAGTAGAGTCAACCTTAATGATGTGGATGGAGTAAAGCTTTCGGGACCTTCATTTGCTGATGTGGCACGACTCAAAATGAGAAGAAACAACTGCAAACATCCATTAATAATTGGAACCTGGAATGTACGAAGTATGAATCTAGGAAAATTGGAAATCGTCAAAAATGAAATGGAACACAGAAACATCGATATCCTAGGCATTAGTGAGCTGAAATGGACTGGTATTGGCCATTTTGAATTGGACAATCATACAGTCTACTATGCTGGGAATGACAACTCGAAGAGGAACGGTGTTGCCTTCATCGTCAAAAAGAACATTTCAAGATCTATCCTGAAGTACAACGCTGTCAGTGATAGGATAATATCCATAAGCCTACAAGGAAGACCAGTTAATATGACTATTATTCAAATTTATGCACCAACCACTAGGGCCAAAGATGAAGAAATAGAAGATTTTTATCAGCTGCTACAGTCTGAAATTGATCAAACATGCAACCAAGATGCATTGATAATTACTGGCGCTTGGAATGCAAAAGTTGGAAACAAAGAAGAAGGATCAGTAGTTGGAAAATATGGCCTTGGTGATAGAAACAATGCCGGAGATTGAATGATAGAATTTTGCAAGACCAACGACTGACTTCTTCATTGCAAATACCTTCTTTCTCCAACATAAACGGCAACTCTACACATGGACCTCACCAAATGGAACACACAGAAATCAAATTGACTACATCTATGGAAAGAGATGATAGAAAAGCTCAATCTCATCAGTCAGAACAAGGCCAGGGGCCGACTGTGGAACAGACCATCAATTGCTCATATGAAAGTTCAAGCTGAAACTGAAGAAAATCAGAGCAAGTCCATGAGAGCCAAAATATAACCTTGAGTATATCCCACCTGAATTTAGAGACCATCTGAAGAATAGATTTGATGCACTGAACACTAATGACCGAAGACCAGATGTGTTGTGGAATGACATCAAGGACATCATCCATGAAGAAAGCAAGAGGTCACTGAAAAGACAGAAAAGAAAGAAAAGACCAAGATGGATGTCAGAGGAGACTCTGAAACTTGCTCTTGAGTGTCGAGCAGCTAAAGCAAAAGGAAGAATTGATGAAGTAAAAGAACTGAACAGAAGATTTCAAAGGGCCTCTTGAGAAGACAAAGTAAAGTATTATAATGACATGTGCAAAGAGCTGGAGATGGAAAACCAAAAGGGAAGAACACGCTCGGCATTTCTCAAGCTGAAAGAACTGAAGAAAAAAATCAAGCCTCGAGTTGCAATAGTGAAGGATTCCATGGGGAAAATATTAAACGACGCAGGAAGCATCAAAAGAAGATGGAAGGAATACACAGAATCATTATACCAAAAAGAATTAGTTGATATTCAACCACTTCAAGAAGTGGCACATGATCAGGAACTGATGGTACTGAAGGAAGAAGTCCAAGCTGCTCTGAAGGCATTGGCAAAAGGCAAGGCTCCAGGAATTGATGGAATATCAATTGAGATGTTTCAACAAACAGACGCAGCACTGGAGGTTCTCACTCGTCTATGCCAAGAAATATGGAAGACAGCTTCCTGGCCAACTGACTGGAAGAGATCCATATTTATACCTACTCCCAAGAAAGGTGATCCAACCGAATGTGGAAATTATAGAACAATATCATTAATATCACACGCAAGCAAAATTTTGCTGATCATTCAAAAACAGCTGCAGCAGTATATCGACAGGGAACTGCCAGAAATTCAGGCTGGTTTCAGAACAAGACGTGGAGCCAGGGATATCATTGCTGATGTCAGATGGATCCTGACTGAAAGCAGAGAATATCAGAAGGATGTTTACCTGTGTTTTAGTGACTATGTAAAGGCATTCGACTGTGTGGATCATAACAAACTATGGATAACACCGCGAAGAATGGGAATTCCAGAACACTTAATTGTGCTCGTGAGGAACCTTTAGATAGATCAAGAGGCAGTTGTTTGGACAGAACAAGGGGATACTGATTGGTTTAAAGTCAGGAAAGGTGTGTGTCAGGTTTGTATTCTTTCAGCATACCTATTTAATCTGTATGCTGAGCAAATAATACGAGAAGCTGGACTATATTAAGAACGGGACATCAGGATTGGAGGAAGACTCATTAACCTGCATTATGCAGATGACACAACCTTGCTTGCTGAAAGTGAAGAGGACTTGAAGCACTTACTGTTGAAGATCAAAGACCACACCCTTCAGTATGGATTACACCTCAGCACAAAGAAAACAAAAATCCTCACAACTGGACCAATGAGCAACATCATGATAAACGGAGAAAAGTTTGAAGTTTTCAAGGATTTCATTTTACTTGGATCCACAATCAACAGCCATGGAAGCAGCAGTCAAGAAATCAAAAGACGCACTGCATTGGGCAAATCTGCTGCAAAAGACCTCTTCAAAGTTTTGAAGAGCAAAGATGTCACCCTGAAGACTAAGGTGCGCCTGACCCAAGCCTTGGTATTTTCAATCACATCATATGCATGTGAAAACTGGACAACAAATAAGGAAGACCGAAGAAGAGTTGACGCCTTTGAATTGTGGTGCTGGCGAAGGATATTGAATATACCATGGACTACCAAAAGAACGAACAAATCTATCTTGGAAGAAGTGCGGCCAGAATGCTCCTTAGAGGCAAGGACGGCGAGACTGCGTCTTATATACTTTGGACATGTTGTCAGGAGGGATCAGTCCCTGGAGAAGGACATCATGCTTGGCGGAGTACAGGGTCAGCAGAAAAGAGGAAGACCCTCAACGAGGTGGATTGACACAGTGGCTGCAACAATGAGCTCAAGCATAACAATGATTGTAAGGATGGCGCAGGACCGGACAGTGTTTCATTCTGTTATGCATAGGGTTGCTATGAGTTGGAACCAACTTGACAGCACCTAACAACAAGAATTATCATTTCATATTACTGTACTGAGATATTTTACATTTTTTTTCCAGACTAAGTCTTTTCTTTAAAATACAGTGTGTATTTTACACTTTCAGCCCACCTCATTTCAGACTAGTCACGTTTCATGTACTCAGTAGGTATATGTAGCTGGTGACTACCCTACTGGGCAGCACAAATCTGTTGTTGCTGTTGTTGTTGTTAGATGCCACTGAGTCAGTTCTAACTCATAACGACTCTGTGTACAAGAATGAAACACTGCCTGGTCCTGCGCCATCCTCACAATCGTTGATATGATTGAGGCCGTTGTTGCAGCCGCTGTGTCAGTCCATCACGCTGAGGGTCTTCCTCTTTTTCACTGACCCTTATCAACCATGATGTCCTTCTCCAGGAAATGGTCCCTCCTGATAACATGTCCAAAGGACATGAGACATAGTCTCGCCATCCTTGCTTCTAAGGAGCATTCCTAGATGGATTTGTTCATTCTTTTGGCAGTCCATGGTATATTCAATATTCTTCACTAACGCCACAATTCAAAGGTGTCAACTCTTCTTTGGTCTTCCTTATTCAATGTCTAGCTTTCGCATGCATATGAGGTGATTGAAAACACCATAACTTGGGTCAGGCGCACCTTATTCTTTAAGGTGACATCTTTGTTTTAAACAGGTCTTTTGCAGCAGATTCGCCCAATGCAATGCGTTTTTTGATTTCTTGACTGCTGCTTCCATGGGTGTCAATTGTGGATGCAAGTAAAATGAAATCCTTGACAACTTCAATCTTTTCCCTATTTATCATGACGTTACTTGTCCAGTTGTGAGGATTTTTGTTTCCTTTATGTTGTGGTGTAATGCGTACTGAAGGCTGTGGTCTTTGATCTGCATCAGTAAGTGCTTCAAGTCCTCTTCACTTTTAGCAAGCAAGGTTGTATCATCTGCATAATGCAGGTTGTTAATGAGTCTCCCTCCAATCTTCATGCTGAGTTCTTCTTCGTATAGCGTAGCATTTCAGATTATTTGCTCAGCGTAAAGATTGAATAAGCATTGTGAAAGGATACAACCCTGGGGGTAGTATACCCAGTTAGCACCCTGGTATTTGTTTCCAATATGATTTTCCAATAAAAAGAACCAAAGCTTCTTGGAGAAATGACTGATTGTAGGATTGAATCATGAAATCTGCAAAATGAATCTCAAACATTTTGCAATGCTAGAAAGTAAGAAAGTGCTTTTTCTCTCTGCATCTGGATCCCACATCCATTTCTTGATCATCTGGCCTCTGGTTTTAGGGACTTGAGCCAGAGGGCTGCCATCTGACCTGCCAATTCTGAGATTTGCAGGCCTCCACAGGCCCATGAACTGGTTTGCCTACTGTCTGATCTGATTTGCCAGCTTCTGCAGCCTTGTGAGCCAGCAGCCTGTGGTCTAACCTGCCAGTTTGGGTTTGTCAGCCCCTGCAGCCACGTGCAGCCATGTGGGTCAGCAGAAGCCTAAGCCTGACCCCCGGATTTGGGACTTGCCAGCCTTCACAACTGCGTGAGCCATTTACTTGGTACAGTTCCAGAGTTCTGTGAGACCTTGCAGTTAATTACGGAACCCAAAGATGGGAGGGAGAATACTGAGTGGAGAGGGAGTAGTTGATGTTTGAGATGATGGAGTGGTACAGCAGTTTGGAAAAGCTGGACATTTGGGACATCTTCAACCTTCACCTCATAGGAACCAGCTTTGTGCTGATCCTTATAAAAGACATTACTCATTTAATATCTCTAGCTGGCCTTTCTTTGGAGCTACAGACCTGTATTATCAGCATTACCATGAATATCTTTATCTGAGTGTCTGTTAGATGTTTCAATGTTACAAGTAGAACTCATTATTTCTGTTGAACCCCCGTTCACCATCCTCCAAAAAGTCCTGTCTGCTTCTGAGCAGTTCCTTGTGTAGATCAATGGCACCATCATTTATTCAGGTTCCCAAACCAGAAACCTGGAAGGTAATTAAGATTCCTTCCCAACCCCCTCTCTCCAGATCAATCTGTGTGTCTTGGTAATTCTACCTTTTTTAATAGGTCTTCCGTTTACTTCTCCTCTTCATACATGATGCCTCCCTCATCATTTCTTAATGAGATGATTGCCAGTCTCTTGTTTTAGCCCACTTTGGTCTTGCCTTTCTCCAAGCATCTTCCATACTAATGTTGGAGTCTTTGTTATTTTTTCTAATAGTTACTTTTTTTGACTGTAATACAGGCATAACCAGTCAGTGTATAGGAGAAAGATGTGGCAGTCTGCTTTTGTAAAGATTACAGCTTTAGATACCCTTATGGAGCAGTTCTACTCTGTCCTGTAGGGTTGCTATGAGTTGGAATCAACTTCATGGCAATGGGTTTGGTTTTTGGCTTGAAAACAATGTCATTCAAAAAATATTGAGTATTAATTACAACATAACTATGACAAAGCTAAAGAAATATTTGTGTGTTAATATTAATAGTGTAGTACTCAGAAATTTTCAGTCCTGGCTGCCATATTTGGAGATAGTCATTGAGGAAGTGGAATGTCCACTTGGATAGTGTAGGGTCCAGTAATGCGGTGATAGCCTTAAGAAAAGACTTAAGAGGAGACACAGCTACCTTAGAATCTCTAACGGGCTAGAGCAGAAGGAGCATGAAAACTAAATACCCAGCTTCTCCACGAGACCCATGGTGCTGGGCCATCCCGGTATGTCTTCATCAACACTGGGATGTACTGTAACTTACTTCTACCAATAAAAGCTGAAGTACTGAAGCTTGAAAACAATTTACTTTCCACTCCCTTCTCCCCTTTAAAGTGAAGTGATTTCAAGGCTACTTCTATAATATCACTTCTGTTCACTTATATTCCAGTAATATATAATCCAGGAAACTGGGTATAAACCACAGTCTACCTTATCTACGCTTCCACTTTAGAAGAATGTTGAGCCTGTGGACATTATCTATCCTGGGTGTTGGGGGCAAATAAGAAGAACTGCCATCGCAGGGACCATAACTTTTCATTTTGTATCTCTCCCCAGGGTCTAGAAGTTAACAAATGCTTGAAGAAAAAAAGGAAGTGAAGGTTTGAAGGCAGATCAATGGGGGTATGAAAGGAAGAGAGGATGGAAGGAAGTGTGACAGAAATTTAAATAAAGAGGAATGAAGAGAAAAAGAAAAGAATGAAGTAAAGAGGCTTGTTATTTACTTTCTCAGAAACTGGCAGGTGTTAACTGGAATCAGGTTTTAACTCAACACACACAAACAACAACAAAAACAAACCCCCAGCAATTAAAGCTGCTTAAACAGAGACTATGGGAGACAGGACAAGATGACTTCTAAGTTCCTATGCAATTCTTTGTTCCAAGATTCTAGGTTTTGTTTCCCTAACAAAGCTTTTGAGTGAAAGGGACATTTATGGAATATTTATTAAATAGAATTATAATAAAAATAATATCAGAGCAGAAAACAACTGATATTTCTGCTAAAAATGTTTATATTTCTTTCTTAAGTGAGTCTTCCTAGCTTCATGAAGAGACTGGCAAATGGATTTGCAAAATTCTGTGATCAGTGGCTTAATTGGCACTGGACAGATGGAGGCATCTTGCAATTTTTTTTTCTTTTATGTTAAAAGAAATAATAGAACATTCCTGGGCAGAATTCTAGACTTGATGCAAATTTAAAGCAATTTAAGAAGTTATTTCTGGGGGGAAAAGTTAAAAAATATATATATTTTTTCTAAGAGAATCCAGAGAGCTGTGTATACTTGTAGAGGTCCGAAAAATCTGAACTGCAGAAACTCACAAGGCAAAGAGCTGAAGCCAGAGAGCAAAAGTTACCACAGTAACCCCTGCCCTGCCCCCCAAGTATCTCAGATTTCTTAATTAACTTTCTGGCCCTTCAAAATATACACAGTCCATACTACAGTAGGAACTTGATAATCCGGACAAGTCTAGTTAGAATTGCTCTCTTCTTATTTGGTGTATGTCTATAGGGTCGCTATGAGTCGGAATCGACTCGACCGCACTGGGTTTGGTTTGGTTTTTTTTGGTCTAAGCTCAAAGGCAGGGACTTTTTCTTTCTCTGCAGTACCCTGCTTAGTACAAAGCAGTGCTTAATGTAAGTTACTTTGATTTCATAAACGGAAAGTATATGACAATCAGGAGGGTTAGGCAACTGACTTTCACTGGGAAAAACATGGCATCATTTTAGTCTTATTTTCAGTGCCCATTGACACTAGTCCAAATGCTATGACACTGCCAAACTGAGAGCATTTCCACTGCTTTCTGGATGAGACGCTGGGTTTTTTCCACTGTTAGAGGACAACCACTTAAATTTCTATTACAAATAGGCACACTTTCCTTCCTTCCCTCTGTGATATAGCATAATCCCATTTGTATCGATAATAGACTAAGTCTTACTCATTCCAAGTACACTAAATAAATGTCTGGTTGATGTAAGCCTTGTTTTCGATCCGGTGAAATTCTACATTTTACTAATAATCTAACAATATAAGTTCCTATACATCGAAGGGTCTGAGCAATCTCCCACTCCCCCCTCAAACACACACACATTCCCAGCCTGCATCCTGCAACGGGGAAGGAAATTTCAGACCGACAATTATAGTTTTCGAGATACTCAAAGAGTAACTTAAGGCTCAAAGTGAAAAAAGAGCAGCGAGAAAGAAACTCCATCAAAGGTGCAAGAGTAAACTCCCTGTGGCTTCTAGATTGCACCCAAGAGGGAAAAACGAGAACCAAGGTTAGAAATACAGCGTCAGCGCGGCGACTCAGTCCTGTTTCAATTCTCGGTGCACTAGTAACAGACCACACATCTGTATTATCCGAGCAGGATTCCCCAGCGCCCGCCTACCCCCTTGGAATCAGATTCCCCGGGTGGAATTATATCGGGACCCAGGAGTGGGAATCGGGAGCGTCCACTGAGAACAGAGACTTCCGCAGAGGGGAAAGGAGCCTGGGGGCTGTCGCTCTTCTCAGCGCCCCAGGAAGCCTCTCCTACAGGCAGGCAGGCGGGCGCCCGGAGCCGGAGAGGTGCGGGCGAGGAAAGGGGCTCCCGGCTCCCTCCCAGCGACCCCCGTCCGCCCGCCAGGGGGAGCGTCTGCGCCCGCCGGCTGGCTGCGGAGAAGGGGCGGCGGTGCAGGGCGGCGGTGCAGGGCGGCGATCGGCTCCGGGCGGCCCGCCCGCGTCCCCACCCTCCCGCCGCCCGCCCCCGGCGCGGCCCTGCCCGCCCCCTCCGCCCCCTCCCGGGCGCCATGCGCAGACTCAGTTCCTGGAGAAAGATGGCGACAGCCGAGAAGCAGAAACACGACGGGCGGGTGAAGATCGGCCACTACATCCTGGGGGATACGCTGGGGGTCGGCACCTTCGGCAAAGTGAAGGGTGAGGACCCCGGGGCAAGGCCGCGTCCTGGCCCGGGACCCAGGCGATTTCCGCTTTCCGCACCTCTTCATCCTCCGCCCTGCGCTCCTCGTCTCCCGGCTGGGCAGCCTCTGCCCACGCTTCGGCCATGCGGGGCCCGAGCCCGCCGCGGGACTGCAGCACGGCAACCCCCGGCGCCTGGGGATGGGGCGGGGACCGGTCGCCATGGCGACGGCGCTGCGGCCCGAGGGGCTCGTCCGGGCGAGGGGCGGAGATGCCGAGGGGCGAACTTTTCCCGGCGGTGGAGTCTGGTTGCTGCGCGGCTTCTGGGAGGGGGCCCCGGGGGTCCCTCGGCGGGGAGCCCTGAGAGGTGGCCTCCTGTGCGGCCCAAGTTGAGCTTCCCTGGCGCAGGGTCAGTCCATCGCTCCTCTGGCGGTCTTCGGCATTGTCGGCTTTGGTTAAGAGGCTCTGCTGATTCCCGAGTGTGAAATGTGTGTCCCGAAAAGTAAGGTTGCTTTGGGGTAACCTACAGAATTAAAAAAAAAAAAATCTATATCATCTCGTCGGAAAGGATAACAGATTTCCTTTGGAGCAGTTAGTGAATATAAACTGGTCCTATATTTGCGATGTATGATTTACTTCCAGACGGCCGACTCTGTTGTGCCTTCAGTGTTTGGGTTATCGGGAGTTTTGCATCCCGTGTGCCGAATCAGGTAGCTGGTGCAGATGTTGCCTCCGGGTAGTATTTATTAGTTCATTTATACAGTTGGTTTCCATTTATTTTTAAAGGATGATATTTATATTTTAAAAAGTCTTAATGCATGTCATTTGGCCTTTTTTTTTTTTTAAAGCGTGGACTCGCTTAGCACTTGTGTTTCAACAGTATTTTGAAATAACGAACTTGCTCTCTACTAATTCTGACAAAAAAAGTGTAATTGCAAAATTTAGGAGGCATAAATGTTTTTTTACTTAAAATACTTGTATTAGTGATACAGATGAAAGAAGTGTGGAACTAATAAAAATAATATCCATTAGTTTGGATGAATAATAGACTACTACTTGCATATACAAGCAAATACTTGAAAGAAAAAAAGTTTGTGGAAGTCTGCCCAGTGAATTAACTGAGCCTTGCTCTCCCACAGCTAAATAGACATTTTCTGATTTTACCTAGGGATGGCAGAGGAGAACCCTTCTTTCTTTTCCCCTTTCTGAGTCACACCAAAAAACCAAACCGGTCGAGTCAGTTCCAACTCAGAGTGACCCTATAAAGGACAGAGTAAAACTGCCCCATAGAGTTTCCAGTGAGCGCCTCGCAGATTTGAACTGCCGACCTTTTGATTAGCAGCAGTAGCACTTAACCGCTATGCCACCAGGGTTCTGAGTCATAGAACTGGAAAATTGCTGTGTAGCCCAGAGGGAAGCAACTGCCTAAAACTTCTTATGAAAATCAGCAAGGCCAACAATGTAAGGAAGTAAGCAAATGCCAGAATAGGGTAATAACAGCCATCAGAGGGTGTGTGTGTTGGTCCAGTAATATGTTTCTGTGCCCTCAAAGTCATTTTTGGCTCTGCTATCTCTTGTTAGGAATTACAACCTGCTTTTTAGTTTACTAGTGTTTATGAGAAATGTCCATTAATGCCCCGCAAAGAATGACAAGCCAATCTTGGATTAGGGTGCTCATTATTCTTCTAATACAGGCCTAGCAGAGGCAGGTTTCATCTTCCTACTTGCTAAGTCATTTTTGGCATGGCAGATAGGAAGTCAAGAAGAGATTTTTCATTTTCTGAATTTGACCTGTGTGGCTGGGACATGAATCTCTTGTGACTCTGGTGTCCCCTAGTCTTTACTTCTCCACCTGTGTCCCTCTTGAAGTACCATTTTTTTTGCCAAAATCAACAACGTCCTCAAATACAGAAAGGCCAGTATTGGTCATAGGACAGGTTTTGTGGATATGGTTAGATTTGTTTAAAAATACATTAGATAACGTTGATCAGAATTCTCAGTATGTTTTAAAGTTGCCAAACAAGATGCTTTTGGCCACAATAGAAAATCCATCTCAACCTGGTGAAAAACATCTCTTTGAGTAGTGGTTCTCTCTCCAGAGCAAGAAAGCCCAAGATACCTCTCGTGAGTCTCATTGGCAAAGGATGCCATATGCCAGTTGGTTTAGGCTTGTCTTCTTAAGTAGACATTGGCAAGAGGAGCAGCGTTACCTTTGGAGTAATATGGCCCACCCTTGGATGTACATTTGGGGAGCATCTCATGAGAACATGGGGAAGGTATCTGTACAGAAATGGGGTATTTGCTAGAAGGAAAGAGGGACATGGATGCATGAGAGCAGGAAGAAAAATAACTATTATAGTTGTAACATTGGTAATTTAAACCAACCTTAATTTGACAGGAATTCTTATAATAGGTTTAGCCATTTGTGTCAGTGGAGACAAATTGGAGTAGAGCTTTTAAAATTAGATATAAACATTGGCAAATTTACCATAGAGAAGGAATCTAGTAGGAGATGTGATATTGAAAGGTGGAAAAACTCCTAATATGATATTCCATGCTTAAATTTAATTTTTTGAGGGAGGGAGGCATTGTAAATTCATAGTGATTTTTTTTTTTTTTCGAGGAGCCCTGGTGGCTCAATGGTTAAAACGTTTGGCTGCTAACCAAAAGGTTGGAGGTTGGAACCCGCCAGCCGCTCAGTGGGAGAAAGATGTGGCAATCAGCTTCCAAAAAGATTTTCAGCCTTGGAAACCCTGTGGGACAGTTCTTCTCTGTCCCATAGAGTTGCTGTGAGTCGGGGTTGACTCCGTGGCAATGGGTTTAGTTTTGTTTTTTTAATTTCGTTTTCTATTATAGGCTAAAAAAATCTTTGGTAATTTAATGGCAGCATTTTGAAGGGAAAGTTTAAACAGAAAACTAGGGTTAGTTTGGGATTATGCTTGAAATATCTTTATTATTTCCAAGGTACTTTTTTTCCTTCTGGTTGTCAACATGTTAGTCTCCACTCCGTTTCCCCCAGAACAAGTAAAAAAACACGGATGAACAGAGTCATGTTACTATTGTGGTAAATTAAAATGGCAGTTTTCATTGTTAGCTTTCCCAGAGGAGACAGCCTTTTTTAGTGGGATGGGTGTGTCTTCGACAAATGAGTTGTTTACACATAACCTGTTCGTTAAGCTACTGTTTCTACATAAACTGCAGTTTTGGGATTTGTAAATAGGTAACTGTTCTTTTTGTGAATGAATCACAGTGGATGTTATTTAAAAATTCCTTTAATTCAGAAAATCTATATAAACTAGAGCTATATATATATTTGCATGGATGATAATAAGTTAGGCCTCAAAAGCAAATTATAAAAGGATATATAGATTATGATACCATTTATATGAATTTTAAAAACATGCAGAAATGTGCATATATTGCTGGTATAAGTACAAATTGGTACCATCTTTGTAGTGTGACAACGTTTATTAAAATTAACCCCAAATTGAACTTCTAGTAATTTATCCTATAGATATATTCATGTGTGGGAAATATGGGGTTATTTACCACCACATTGTTTATGAACACAACAGATTACAAATGACCTTTTTAGTAGGACAGTAGTTAAATTTGGTTAACCCATACTGTGGAGTATCTTGTAAACATTAAAAAATTAACAGAAAATTGAGGAATTTTCTGTAATTTAGGGAAATTTTCCAAGATATATATATATATATATTTTTTTAAAACTAATATTGTGTTTTTGGTGAAAGTTTACACAGCAAATTAGATTCCCATTTGACAGTTTTTACACAAGTTGTTCAGTGACAATAGTTATATTTTTTACAATGTGTCAGCATTCTCATTGTGTTCTGGTTGTTCAGTTTCCAGTACTCTAGTTTCCCTGCTCCCCCTTGTCTTCTCATCTTTGTTGTAGAGTAATTGACCTTTTAGTCTTATACTGATTTTTTAAAAAATTGTGCTTTAGGTGAAACTCTACAGGGCAAATTAGTTTCTCATTCAGCAGTTTGTACACAAGTTGTTTTATGACACCGGTTGCCACCGCCATGATGTGTCAACAGTCTCCCCTTCCACACTCCAGTTCCCCGTTTCCATCCATCCATGATTCCTGTCCCTTCCTGCCTTCTCATCATTGCTTTTGGGCAGGTGTTGCCCTTTTGGTCTCGTTTGCATGATTGAACAAAGAAGCACGTTCCTTGAGAGTGTTATTGTTTGTTTTATAGACCTGTCTAATCTTTGGTTGAAGGGTGAACTTCAGGAGTGGTTTCTCTTCTGAGTTAAAACGGTGTCTGGGGGTCATAGTCTTGGGAGTTCTTTCAGTCTCTGTCAGACTAGTAAGTCTGGTCTTTTTTATGTGAGTTTGAATTTTGTTCTACATTTTTCTTCTGCTCTGTTCGGGACTCCTTTTGATCCCTGTCAGAGCAGTTGGTGGTGTAGATGTAACGGAGCCCCATACACATGAGTAATATCCTTTGTGTGCCAATCTGTTATTTTGCCAGAAGGTGACTTCAGGGAATAGTTCTGTTTCAGCATTTAGAAAGTATCTCAGGGTGACAGTCTCAGGGGGTTCTCCAGTCTCAACTGGTTTAGTGAGTCTGGACTTTTTAAGAATTTGAATTCTGTTCCTTGTTTTTCTCACATTGTATTTGGGTCCATCTACTGTAGCCCTGATCAGAATGGTTGGTAATGGTGGCCAGGCACTATGTAGTTCTCTCAGTCTCAAGGTAGATGAGGCTATATGTAGCTTGTATAGGCTCTTAGCCCTGTAGACTAGTTTCTTCTCTGAGACTTTGATTTCCTTCTTACTCTTTTTGCTCCTAATGAGCAGAGGCTAATAGTTATATCTTAGATAGCCACTTGTGAGCTTTTAAGACCCCAGAAGCTGCTTACCTCACTAGGATATAGAACCTGAACTTTGTGGTGCCATTTGACTGAGTTGTCCCATGACACTAAGGTCTAAGCCCTCAAACCCAGAAAACCATTCTTGCAAGATATTTGGTTATGTCTGAGAAGTAAACTGTAACTGCGTCCTCTGTGAATATATATGCGAGCACACAAATATCTGTACATACATGTACAAATAGATAATTCTGTGCACACATATATACTCTTCTATACTGTGGAGCCATGGTTAAGAGCGAGGGCTGCTAACCAACAAGGTCGAAAGTTTGAATCCACCACTCGCTCCTTGGAAACCCCACGGGGCAGTTGTACTCATCCTATAGGGTTGCTATGAGTCGAAATCAACTTGATGGCAACAGGTTTGGTTTGGTACCTACTTGTACACACATATGCCTATATACCTACATATGTGACCATACTCTCACTTTTTGGTTATTGTTGATGGTGTTGCCAAATTATATATGTCACGTTCTTTAGCACAAACATCCTTTTCTCTTGTGCACTTCTTCGAGGCTCATTTACTTTGGTCGGACTGTGCTCCCTCGATGTATTTTTAAGAGGAAAAAGAAAGGGGGTAGTAGAGCAATGTGTATAGTGTGCCTACTATTTGTATATAAAAGGCAGGAGTAAATATGTGTCCAAGTGTAACTGATTGTATATGTATAGAGTGTCTGTTTAAAGATACACAAAAAATTGGTTACATTAGTTTCTAGGGAGAGCAGATTCAGTGAATATCCTCTTCTACTTTTGAAATGTGTGTGTAGTGCAAGTATTACATGTTCAAAAGAATATATACAATTAAAATTGAAAAATGAAAATGTGAAAGATGGCGTTACTATATTGCTTATGGATTGATATATATGCAGTAATATATGTGGATGTGTGGGAAAGACAAAAACCAAATTCAGGATAAGTGATTACCTCTAGGGAGAGAGGAAGGAGAAGGGGATCTGGCAGAAACCAATATGGGGCTTGTAGTCTATCAGTAATGTTTTATTGCTTATGCTAGTATTGGTAACAGAGGTATTTGTAAATCCCTGTTTTTTTCTTTTTCTGGTATGCCTGAAATGTTAAAAAAAAGTAAAAAAAATGTTAAAAAAGTAGTCTTTTTAAATTTCCATCTTTTTTTTTTTTTTAAAGCTCATCCCTCTCCAGGGTTATTTCCCTGATACTTTTAGCAGTGAAGTTTTTATTCTTTTTAATTTTAGAGTGGGAATGAAATGGCCAGGTGATTAGAATATCTTTAGTAGATATTTCTGTCTCCATGGTATGTTTAAAATCCCTCTTTTCTATTTAAAATCCCTTTTTTAAATTAGGATTTGTTTCACTTAAGGACTATGTACCTGATTTGAAGAGTAGGATTTGTTAAAATGTTCTACAGTTAGAGTTCCCTTTAAAGAGCAGTAACAGGATTGTTAGCTAATATTTAGTTGACTAATCTGCTGTTCTTGTGAGGGAGACGTTGTGAATGCTGATAACCTTTGCTGTGGGTGTCCGGCAAGTCTTCCATGGCTGAAATACGCACCTTCCACTTAGTTCAAAAGAACATTTTAGCACTGTTGTAAAATAACGACAGTCTGAAGAGTGAAGTTTTGAGCTTTGAAAAGAAGAAATCATCTCTTAGTAATGCATATTGCTGACCGAGTCCACGTGTACTAATTGGTTAATTGACCATGGAGCAGCAATTCATTTGATCTAATGAGTTTAGTCAACGGAGGAAAATTTTTAGCGCAACTTTGAGAAAACAGTTCAGGTTCTGACATTGTTCCTAGTTGTTTTTTTCCCCTTCTATGCACAGCGATGGTGGAATAGAGTGGATAGGTCAAAGACTTGAACTCAGAAGACCTACCACAGCTTGATACCTGCATCATAGGTTTGTTGCAAGGCTCAGATATTATGATAATGTGTGTGTTTCCTCACCTATAAGACACTATGTTTTTAAAGTATTATTGAAATTTAAAATCAAAGTATCTTGGTAATTGGGTTCAGGGTAGATATTTTTGTTCCTGTAAAGTCAGGAAAACATAGCATTACAATATGGTGGCCTGAAATCACCAAGATTTTGCTGGGATAAAGGAGGGAGAGAAAGAACCACAGGAAGAATGGATAAATTGGAGGGGATATTGCCTATTCTGAAAGAAGTGTTTTAGAGTCACCAATTTGGGGACCTTATTTGAAAATCCTGGAGAAAAAAAACTTGCATCCAATTACATTTAAGAAATACTAGGTTAGATGAAGTTTGTTTCTTTATTATGGGACTTTTCAGATCCTTTACTGTGTTAGCAGCCCTGGTGGTGCAGGAATTAAGAGTTTGGCTGCTAACCAAAAGATCGGCAGTTGGAATCTACCAGCTAACCCTTGGAAACCCTATGGGGCAATTCTGCTCTTACCTATAGGGTTGCTATGAGTCCGAATCGACTTGATGACAGTGGGTTTGATTTCTGTTTTTTAACTGTGTTAATATGCACAGTGAGTCTTCTAAAGGGAGACTGTGCATCCTTTCCCAGACTTACTTGATTATGAAATCTTTTTCTCTGGAGAATCTTCAGTCCTAGTATTTTATAGCACATACTTTAGAAAATCTATTCTAATAAATCCTAGTTTTATGATTTTTTAGCCCATAGAAATTAGAGCCCTCAAACTAGAACACTGAGAAGGGGGCTGTAAGAGGTGACTCCCGATAGGCTGTGAAGGGTGAGACACAACTTCAAAAAGGAAGTATAAGAGCTCTACAGGAGCTGGAACAAAATAGGAGTGTGATAATGTTATGTGTCAACTTGGTTAGATCATGATTCTCAGTGTTACGTAATTATTCGTCATTTCCTGACCAGATGTAATTAATGCTTCATTTTGTGATATAACGTAATTACCTCCATGTGTGAGCTGATGTGATCAGCCAATCAGGTGAAAGTTTCCCCAGGGGTGTGGCCTGCACGCAATATATAAATGGATGTTCAGACAAAGCTCGCTTGCTTGCTTGCTCTGGATCCTGTCCAGCTTATCATCATCTGACCTCCAGGTCATGGACTTGAGCCAGTAGCCTGTCGCTGACTTTGGGATCTGCCAGCTTTGCAGCCCTGTGAGCCAGGAGTCTACTGTCTGGCTTGTGGATTCTGGGTTCCTCAGTCCCTGCAACCACAGTAGTCAGAAGCAGCTCAGGAGAAGCCTCCAGCTGATGCCTGATCCTCAGACTTTGGAATTTGCCAGCGTCCACAACCGTGTGAGCTATTTGCTTGAGAGAAGTCTTTCTCTACATATATATATATATATATATATATATATATATATATATATATATATATATATGTATGTGTATATATGTAGACATATATATTTATGCGTCTGGTGGATTTGAACTGCCAGCCCTTTGGTTAGCAGCTGTAGCACTTAACCACTACACCACCAGGGTTTCCTATAGATATATATTTATATATATATATGTATGTATTTTATATTTCACTGGTTTTGCTTCTCTGGAGAACCCAGCCTAAAGACAAGGAAAAAAAAGTCCCACCCAGCTAAATAACTCCCACACATACCTTGTGTGAGGGCACAGGATAACTGATGCTTTTTCAACTTGAACATTTGCTTAGTTCACAGTCATGTACAGTGCCTTCCGTTTAAGAAATCATGGGCATGTGTAGTACAGTTTAGGAGATCTGTTTTCAATAAAGATTACTTTTGTTAACTTACTAATTTAAATGGTGAGTATCATATTTTAGAAAATCCACTTATAAAGCTTGCCATTATATTTTATATGCTTTAAGATAGCTTTTTGCTTTTCATTTCTCCCTTATAATACTTTATTTCTTGTGTAATTTTTAAACTGGTTTGATAGAATGTATTAATAAAATGTCTTCTTGGTATCTCATCTTAGACATTGAAATTGATATGAGGCAGGTTTTCAATAGATTGGATTCATGTTCTCATATAGGAAGAGGTTCATAGTTAGCAATGCCTGGCACATAGTAGGTACAGCTGCTCAATAAATCTTAAATGAATGAATGATTTTTTAGAATAATTCTTGTTAGTATTGGGGAACTCAGCCTATTATTCTTTTAAGAACTAGAAGACTATAAAGTAAGGGTTTCTCTGATACATTCAACTAATATTTCCAAAAAAACAAAAAACCCATTGCTATGGAGTCAGTTCCAACTTTTAGCGACCCGTAGGGTTTCCAAGGCCGTATATCTTTATGGAAGCAGACTGCTACATCTTCCTCCTTCAGAGTGGCCGGTGGATTTGAACTGCTGAGGACTTTAACCACTGCCACCAGGGCTCCTTTTTGTTTTATTAAAAGGATGTTTATATTATTTTACTATATAATGTCCTTTTGAGGATTATTTTTTTAAATATTAAGTTGCATTTATCATTTTTTGCAAAAACACAAGTTTTGGAATCAGAGCTGGGTTCATGCTTTGGCTTTGCTACTTATCAGCCGTGTAACTTTGGACAAGTTACGACATTTCTCCATACCTCAGCTTCCTGTAAAATGTTGCTAATAATGCCGGTCTTCCAGGGTGGGCATGAGTTAGTATGTTCAAGTACAAAGTGGATATGCCATGAATATTTTAATAGTCATTTACCTTAATTATACTTTTTCTTATAACTCACTAGGTTTACATTATAAAAACTGATATTTACTTAAAAAAATCCTTGTTTGAAAAGGCAGAGAGGGATAGGAGCTGGTTGAATGGACATGGGGAATACAGGGTGGAGAGGAGGAGTGTGCTGTCTCATTAGGGGGAGAGCAGCTAGGAGTACATAGCAAGGTATGTATAAGTTTTTATATGAGAGACTGCCTTGATTTGTAAACTTTCACTTAAAGCACAATTTAAGAAAAAAAAAAATCCTTATTCGATTTGACCCCAAGTAGTATGAACTTTTTTTTTTCCCCCCTTTGGTGCTTTTCCATGACTGAAGAAGTGCTCCAGAAGTTTTTAGGTAGTAGGTGAAATTACTGCCAACAGCTGGTACTATGTGGATGTGTCTGGCAGTAATCTGTTGAAAATTAACAGAAATCAGGAAATGGGTTCAACTTTGGAAGCTAGAAATTGTAGGATTAAGGCAGTGGGGAGTGAAGATTGGTGGGATTGAAGTTTATGGGGACAGGAACTAGATGCCTAAAAATTACAGCTCTTATTTAGCACTTACTGTGTGCCTGGATGAAAGCATATTATGAATCTAAGTGGATAAGGAGGAGAAATCAAAGGGCTGAGATAAAACTGGTCATTGAAGGGGTTAAACCAGATAATTCAGGGCTGATTAGATAAAGGAATGGGGGAACATTGAAAAATAAATGACCCTTCATAATAATAATACAGAACCTAAAGGAGTTGCCCTTGAGTCGACTCCTACTCATGGCAACCCCATGTGTGTCAGAGTAGAACTGTGCTCCATGTTTCCATTGGCTGTGATCTTTTGGAAATAGATTGCCAGGCCTTTCTTCCAAGGTGCCTCTGGGTGGATTCAAACCACCACGCTTTCGCTTAGGAGCTGAGCACTGAACTGTTTACACCACCCAGATACTTCTCCAAATAGTAGTAAACTACCATTTATTTGCAGTCCCTTGGTGCTACAAATGGTTAACGCATTTGGCTGCTAACCAAAAGGTTGGAAGTATGAGTTCACACAGAGGAACCTTGAAGAACAGCTCGGCACTCTGCTTAAAAAAAAAAAGAAAAAAAAGCTATTGAAATCTCCCTGAAGCATGAACTTTAAACCAAAAATATCCCCTGAAGTCGTCTTAAAACCAAACAGTTTAGCTTAACTACTAAAAAATGTCTGCCTTTAGCATTATGTCTTTTAAGAGCTACCTATCTAGGATCAGAGTGACAACAGCAACTTGAAAGATTAGGCAGGAACTCTGGGGGCCAGTGAATTTCTGTTAATGGGGGAGGAACAACTTATAAAAGGAGGGTGAGAATGGTTGCAAACTCGAAGATTGTAATCAGCGTCACTAAATGGTACATGTAGAAGCTATTGGTGTGTGTTTTACTGTGTATATTTTCAACAACAAAATAAATAAAAAACCGAAAAAAACCAAAACCCCTCTGAAGCACAGTTCTACCCTGACACACGCGGGTTTACCATGAGTTGGAGTCGACTGGGCAGCAGCTGGTACCATTTATTTATTGAACACTTAATATGTGCTAGGCACTACTGAAACTGTTTCACAGACATTATTTCTTATACTCACCCTGATGTAGTTTGTGGTATTCCTACTTTTACAAATGAATAAATAAAAGGTAGAAGTTATTTAACTTGCCCAAGTCAAATGTCTTATAAGTAGCTTCTAACGGGAACAAAACTGAGGTCTATGCTTTGTACACATATTACCTTCTCACGTGGAAGTAGAATTGGGTGTTGAACCCTACTTTGGAAAAAAGGCTAATCTGCTACCACTTGATTGTTTTTTTTCCCTCCCTGTGGAATTTTTTTTTAATTGAGAAGAATATAAAACAGTAAAATTTGAAAAAGAGCCAACTTATTCACAAAATAACTTTTTATTATCATTTTCATGTAAACATATTTTTCATGTAATTGGAAAATGTTGAATGCATATATGATTTTTTTTCCCTGCTTTTCATGTTTATAAGAACATTTTCTATAGTTGTCCTATACTAAAACCTGTTGCCATTGAGTCGATGTCGACTCATAGTGACCCTAGAACAGAGTGGAACTGCCCCATAGGGTTTCCAGAAGAGCGGCTAGTGGATTCAAACTGCCAGCCTTTTGGTTAGCAGCCATAGCTCTTAACCACTACACCACCAGGGCTCCTGTCCTATGGTAGCCCTGTTATATAATAATTTATTAAGCTGTTCTTTGAAATTGCTTTAGGTTTAAGTCTTTTGTTCTTATATACTGTAATAAACATTTATTCACATTTTTATATACTTAATTCTAAGTTAAATTCTGAGGAAGGGAATTACAGGTTAAAAAAAAATATTACCCATAATGCTCTTCTTCCAGGGCATCTTCTGCCCTTTTGTTTTGTTTTTGTTCTGTCAATTTACTCAGCCATGAAAAAGGAATAGTATACTACTTTTCTGTTAAAAACTGATCATGTACTTTGCTTATTTATTGAGTTCTTAATGTGTGTGTGTATGTTAGAATCTGAGTGGCCTCTTTCCAGTTGTTGTCAAGGTACCTTTCTTCCAACCACTGTCTTCAGTTTTTGTTTGAAATTTTATACAATCATACTTCTGTGATTTCTTCTTTTGTCTCAAAAGTGAACAGGTTATACCTCTATTTTCTTCTGATTAATTTTTTTTTATTAACTTTTATTGAGCTTCAAGTGAACGTTTACAAATCAAGTCAGGCTGTCACATATAAGTTTATATACACCTTACTCCGTACTCCCACTTGCTCTCCCCCTAATGAGTCAGCCCTTCCAGTCTCTCCTTTCGTGACAATTTTGCCAGCTTCCAACTCTCTCTATCCTCCCATCCCCCCTCCAGACAGGAGATGCCAACACAGTCTCAAGTGTCCACCTGATATAATTAGCTCACTCTTCATCAGCATCTCTCTCCTACCCACTGTCCACTCCCTTTCATGTCTGATGAGTTGTCTTCGGGGATGGTTCCTGTACTGTGCCAACAGAAGGTTTGGGGACCATGACCGCCGGGATTCCTCTAGTCTCAGTCAGACCATTAAGTATGGTCTTTTTATGAGAATTTGGGGTCTGCATCCCACTGATCTCCTGCTCCCTCAGGGGTTCTCTGTTTTGCTCCCTGTCAGGGCAGTCATCGATTGTGGCCGGGCACCAACTACTTCTTCTGGTCTCAGGATGATGTAGGTCTCTAGTTCATGTGGCCCTTTCTGTCTCTTGGGCTCTTAGCTGTCATGTGACCTTGGTGTTCTTCATTCTCCTTTGCTCCAGGTGGGTTGAGACCAATTGATGCATCTTAGATGGCCGCTTGTTAGCATTTGAGACCCCAGACGCCACATTTCAAAGTGGGATGCAGAATGTTTTCATAATAGAATTATTTTGCCAATTGACTTAGAAGTCCCCTTAAACCATGGTCCCCAAACCCCCGCCCTTGCTCCGCTGACCTTTGAAGCATTCATTTTATCCTGGAAACTTCTTTGCTTTTGGTCCAGTCCAATTGAGCTGACCTTCCATGTACTGAGTGTTGTCCTTCCCTTCACCTAAAGCAGTTCTTATCTACTAATTAGTAAAAAACCCTCTCCCTCCGTCCCTCCCTCCCTGCCTCGTAACCACAAAAGTATGTGTTCTTCTCAGTTTATACTATTTCTCAAGATCTTATAATAGTGGTCTTATACAATATTTGTCCTTTTGCCTCTGACTAATTTCGCTCAGCATAATGCCTTCCAGCTTCCTCCATGTTATGAAATGTTTCACAGATTCGTCACTGCTCTTTATCGATGCGTAGTATTCCATTGTGTGAATATACCACAATTTATTTACCCATTCATCCATTGATGGACACCTTGGTTGCTTCCAGCTTTTTGCTATTGTAAACAGAGCTGCAATAAACATGGGTGTGCATATATCTGTTTGTGTGAAGGCTCTTGTTTCTCTAGGGTATATTCCGAGGAGTGGGATTTCTGGGTTGTATGGTAGTTCTATTTCTAACTGTTTAAGATAACGCCAGATAGATTTCCAAAGTGGTTGTACCATTTGACATTCCCACCAGCAGTGTATAAGAGTTCCAATCTCTCTGCAGCCCCTCCAACATTTATTATTTTGTGTTTTTTGGATTAATGCCAGCCTTGTTGGAGTGAGATGGAATCTCATCGTAGTTTTAATTTGCATTTCTCTAATGGCTAATGATCGAGAGCATTTTCTCATGTATCTGTTAGCTGCCTGAATATCTTCTTTAGTGAAGTGTGTGTTCATATCCTTTGCCCACTTCTTGATTGGGTTATTTTTCTTTTTGTGGTTGAGTTTTGACAGAATCATACAGATTTTAGAGATCAGGCGCTGGTCGGAGATGTCATAGCTGAAAATTCTTTCCCAGTTTGTAGGTGGTCTTTTTACTCTTTTGGTGAAGTCTTTAGATGAGCATAGGTGTTTGATTTTTAGGAGCTCCCAGTTATCTGGTTTCTCTTCGTCATTTTTTGTAATGTTTTGTATTCTGTTTATGCCTTGTAATAGGGCTCCTAAGGTTGTCCCTATTTTTTCTTCAATGGTCTTTATTGTTTTAGTCTTTATGTTTAGGTCTTTGATCCGCTTGGAGTTAGTTTTTGTGCATGGTGTGAGGTATGGGTCCTGTTTCATTCTTTTGCAAATGGATATCCAGTTATGCCAGCACCATTTGTTAAAAAGACTATCTTTTCCACAATTAACTGACACTGGGCCTTTGTCAAATATCAGCTGCTCATATGTGGATGGATTTATATCTGGGTTCTCAATTCTGTTCCACCGGTCTATGTGCCTGTTGTACCAATACCAGGCTGTTTTGACTACTGTGGCTGTATAATAGGTTCTGAAATCAGGTAGAGTGAGGCCTCCCACTTTATTCTTCTTTTTCAGTAATGCTTTGCTTATCCGAGGCTTCTTTCCCTTCCATATGAAGTTGGTGATTTGTTTCTGTATCACCTTAAAAAATGACATTGGATCGGAAGTGCATTGTATGTATAGATGGCTTTTGGTAGAATAGACATTTTTACTACTATGTTAAGTCTTCCTATCCATGAGCAAGGTATGTTTTTCCACTTAAGTATGTCCTTTTTAATTTCTTGTAGTAGAGCTTTGTAGTTTTCTTTGTATAGGTCTTTTACATCCTTGGTAAGATTTATTCCTAAGTATTTTATCTTCTTGGGGGCTACCGTGAATGGTATTGATTTGGTTATTTCCTCTTCGATGTTCTTTTTGTTGATGTAGAGGAATCCAAGTGATTTTTGTATGTTTATCTTACAACCTGAGACTCTGCCAAACTCTTCTATTAGTTTCAGTAGTTTTCTGGAGGATTCCTTGGGGTTTTCTGTGTATAAGATCATGTCATCTGCAAATAGAGATAATTTTACTTCCTCCTTGCCAATCCGGATGCCCTTTATTTCTTTGTCTAGCCTAATTGCTCTGGCTAGGACTTTTAGCACAATGTTGAATAAGAGCGGTGATAAAGGGCATCCTTGTCTGGCTCCCGTTCTCAAGGGAAATGCTTTCAGGTTCTCTCCATTTAGAGTGATGTTGGCTGTTGGCTTTGCATAGATGCCGTTTATTATGTTGAGGAATTTTCCTTCAATTCCTATTTTGGTAAGAGTTTTTATCATAAATGGGTGTTGGACTTTGTCAAATGCCTTTTCTGCATCAATTGATAAGATCATGTGGTTTTTGTCTTTTGTTTTATTTATGTGGTGGATTACATTAATGGTTTTTCTGATATTAAACCAGCCTTGCATACCTGGTATAAATCCCACTTGATCGTGGTGAATTATTTTTTTGATATGTTGTTGAATTCTATTGGCTAGAATTTTGTTGAGGATTTTTGCATCTATGTTCATGAGGGATATAGGTGTGTAATTTTCTTTTTTTATAATGTCTTTACCTGGTTTTGGTATCAGGGAGATGGTGGCTTCATAGAATGAGTTGGGTAGTATTCTGTCATTTTCTATGCTTTGAAATACCTTTAGTAGTAGTGGTGTTAACTCTTCTCTGAAAGTTTGGTAGAACTCTGCAGTGAAGCCGTCCGGCCCAGTACTTTTTTTTGTTGGGAGGTTTTTGATTACCGTTTCAATCTCTTTTGTTGTTATGGGTCTATTTAGTTGTTCTACTTCTGAATGTGTTAGTTTAGGTAGGTAGTGTTTTTCCAGGAATTCATCCATTTCTTCTAGGTTTGCAAATTTGTTAGAGTACAATTTTTCATAATAATCTGATATGATTCTTTTAATTTCAGTTGGGTCTGTTGTGATGTGGCCCTTCTCGTTTCTTATTCGGGTTATTTGTTTCCTTTCCTGTATTTCTTTAGTCAGTCTAGCCAATGGTTTATCAATTTTGTTAATTTTTTCAAAGAACCAGCTTTTGGCTTTGTTAATTCTTTCAGTTGTTTTTCTGTTCTCTAATTCATTTAGTTCAGCTCTAATTTTCATTATTTGTTTTCTTCTGGTGCCTGATGGATTCTTTTGTTGCTCACTTTCTATTTGTTCAAGTTGTAGGGACAGTTCTCTGATTTTAGCTCTTTCTTCTTTTTGTATGTGTGCATTTATTGATATAAATTGGCTGATTAATTTTTTAAAATAATTTTTATTGTGCTTTAAGTGAAAGTTTACAAATCAAGTCAGTCTTTCACACAAAAATCCATATACACCTTGCTACACACTCCCAGTTACTCACCCCCTAATGAGACAGCCCGCTCTCTCCCTCTACCCTCTCTTTTCGTGTCCATTGCGCCAGCTTCTAACCCCCTCCACCCTCTCATCTCCCCTCCAGGCAGGAGATGCCAACATAGTCTCAAGTGTCCACCTGATCCAAGAAGCTCACTCCTCACCAGCATCCCTCTCCAACCCATTGTCCAGTCCAACCCATGTCTGAAGAGTTGGCTTCGGGAGTGGTTCCTGTCCTGGGCCAACAGAAGGTCTGGGGGCCATGACCACTGGGGTGCTCCTAGTCTCAGTCAGACCATTGAGTCTGTTCTTATGAGAATTTGGGGTCTGCATCCCACTACTCTCCTGCTCCCTCAGGGGTTCTCTGTTGTGTTCCGTCAGGGCAGTCATCAGTTGTAGCCAGGCACCATCTAGTTCTTCTGGTCTCAGGATGATAATAGTCACTGGTTCATGTGGCCCTTTCTGTCTCTTGGGCTTGTAATCGCCTTGTGTCCTTGGTGTTCTTCATTCTCCTTTGATCCAGGTGGGTTGAGACCAATTGATGCATCTTAGATGGCTGCTTGCTAGCGTTTAAGACCCCAGACGCCACTCTTCAAAGTGGGATGCAGAATGTTTTCTTAATAGATTTTATTATGCCAATTGACTTAGATGTCCCCTGAAACCATGGTCCCCAGACCCCTGCCCCTGCTATGCTGGCCTCCGAAGCATTCTGTTTATTCAGGAAACTTCTTTGCTTTTGGTTTAGTCCAATTGTGCTGACCTCCCCTGTATTGTGTGCTCTTTCCCTTCACCTAAAGTAGTTCTTATCTACTATCAAATTAGTGAATGCCTCTCTCCCAGCCTCCCTCCCTCCCCCCTCTCGTAACCATGAAAGAATGTTTTCTTCTCAGTTTAAACTATTTCTCAAGTTCTTATAATAGTGGTCTTATACTATATTTGTCCTTTTGCAACTAATTTCACTCAGCATAATGCCTTCCAGGTTCCTCCATGTTATGAAATGTTTCACAGATTCCTCACTGTTCTTTGTCGATGCGTAGTATTCCACTGTGTGAATATACCATAATTTATCCATTCATCCATTGATGGACACCTTGGTTGCTTCCATCTTTTTGCTATTGTAAACAGTGCTGCAATAAACATGGGTGCGCTTATATCTGCTCGTGTAAAGGCTCTTATTTCTCTAGGATATATTGCAAGGAGTGGGATTGCTGGATCGTATGGTAGTTCTATTTCTAGCTTTTTAAGGAAGCACCAAATCAATTTCCAAAGTGGTTGTACCATTTTACATTCCCACCAGCAGTGTATAAGTGTTCCAATCTCTCCACAGCCTCTCCAACATTTATTAGTTTGTGTTTTTTGGATTAGTGCCAGCCTTGTTGGAGTGAGATGAAATCTCCTTGTACTTTTGATTTGCATTTCTCTAATGGCTAATGATTGTGAACATTTCCTCATGTATCTGTTAGCTACCTGAATGTCTTCTTTAGTGAAGTGTCTGTTCATATCTTTTGCCCCTTTTTTAATTGGGTTATTTGTCTTTTTTGCAGTTGAGTTTTTGCAGTATCATGTAGATTTTAGAGATCAGGCGCTGATCAGAAATGTCATAGCTAAAAACTTTTTCCCAGTCTGTAGGTAGTCTTTTTACTCTTTTGGTGAAGTCTTTGGATGAGCATAGGTGTTTGATTTTTAGAAGCTCCCAGTTATCTAGTTTTTCTTCTGCATTGTTAGTAATGTTTCGTATACTGTTTATGCCATGTATTAGGGCTCCTAATGTTGTCCCTGTTTTTTCTTCCATGATCTTTATCGTTTTAGATTTTATATTTAGGTCTTTGATCCAGTTTGAGTTAGTTTTTGTGCATGGAGTGAGGTATGGGTCTTGTTTCATTTTTTTTGCAGATGGATATCCAGTTATGCCAGCACCGTTTGTTAAAAAGACTGTCTTTTCCCCATTTAACTGTTTTGGAGCCTTTATCAAATATCAGCTGCTCATATGTGGATGGATTTATGTCTGTATTCTCAATTCTGTCCCATTGCTCCACGAATATGTTGTTGTACCAGTACCAGGCTGTTTTGATTAATGTGGTGGTATAATAGGTTCTAAAATCAGGTAAAGTAAGGCCTCCCACTTTGTTGCACTTTTTCAGCAATGCCTTATTTATCCGGGGCTTTCCCTTCCACATGAAATTGGTGATTTGTTTCTCCATCTCATTAAAGAATGTTCTTGGGATTTTGATCGAAATTGCTTTAAATGTATAGATTGCTTTTGGTAGAATAGACATTTTTGTAATGTTAAGTCTTCCTATCCACGAGGAAGGTATGTTCTTCCACTTATGTAAGTCTCTTTTGGTTTCTTGCAGAAGTGTACTGTAGTTTTCTTTGTATAAGTCTTTCACATCTCTGGTAAGATTTATTCCTAAGTATTTTATCTTCTTGGGGGCTACTGTAAATGGTATTGATTTGGTGATTTCCTCTTCGATGTTCTTTTTGTTGGTGTAGAGGAATCCAACTGATTTTTGTATGTTTACTTCTGATTAATTTTTAATTTGATGATGTTTGAATATTAGAAAAAATTTTTGAGCTATACCTTGTTTGGTTATTGATTTGGTTGTGCTTATTCTGCCTTTTTATGAGTTGAATTATATTCAGTTCCGTATTTCTTGACCCAACTTTTTTCCTATTCTTTCTGATTTCTTCCTCATTTTTGGTATGTGTTTCATAAGATTTTCTGTCACATTATTGCTTCGCCTTACTGTTTTCTAAATGGTCTTCATTGTTGTAAAATTGTCTAACTCTGATCTTACTTCATAACTTCTGTATTCTTATCACCCTGAAAATAGTTCATGATTTTTCCTAAAATATTCACACATTTTTTGAATGAGTTTAATGTCCTCCCCCCCCTTTTTTTTTTTTTAACTTTTTTCTTTTGTTGTAAAACTTTTAAAATATATATACCTTAGAGCTATTTTGGTAAAAGTCAGAGGCCAGAAGGCAGAGCCCAGGTCACTTTTGGTCATTACTGTTTTCCCCAGTAACATCTGAGGATTTAGTAGATGCTCAGTACATATTCCCAAATGAATGAATTTGAGAGAATGGTTTAAATCTGTTATTCTAGTTTCTTACTTAGTGACAATATATGTGCAGATTTTTGGATAAGCCCCAATCATTTATTTTTATAATTTGTGTTGTTGAGGAGCCCTGGTGGTGCTGTGGTTAAGAGCTTGGCTGCTGTCATGGATTGAACTATGTCCCCCCAAAATATCTGTCAACTTGGCTAGGTCATGATTCCCAGTATTGTATGACTGTCTACCATTTTGTCCTCTGATGTTATTTCCCTATGTGTTGTAAATCCTATCACTATGATGTTAATGAGATGGATTAAGCAGCAGTTAAATTGATGAGATCTACAAGATTAGATAGCATTTTAAGTCAGTCTTATACTACCAAGAAAGCAGTGCTGGGAGCAAAGCGTGTCCTTTGGACCTGAGGTTCCTGTGCTGAGATTCTCCCAGACCAAGGGAAGATTGATGACAAAGACCTTCCCCCAGAGCCGACAGAAAAAGCCTTCCTTTGGAGCTGACACCCTGAATTTGGAATTGTAGCCTACTAGACTGTGAGAGAATAAATTTCTCTTGTTAAAGCCACCCATTTGTGGTATTTCTGTTATAGCAGCAGTAGAGCCAGCTGATAACCCAAAAGCTGGCCACTCCTTAGAAACTCCATGAGGCAGTTCTACTCCGTCCTACAGGGTTGCTGTAAGTCGGAATCGACTCGACAGTGATGGGTTTGGTTTGTTTTTTGTTTTTGAGGCCTGATCATTTCTTAAAGTTAAATGGGGTTGAAATTAAGTGGAGCAGGGTATGATGTGAGAGAAACCTGGTTGATTTGTGATGGAGTTCTGCCCCAAATGAATTCTGTTTTTCTTTCCAAGTCTGAGTCTGCCAGTGTCATCGAGTATTGTGGCTGTTTCCTACTCCCATTTGAGCAGTACATCTAATGGGTGAAGATTCTTTGTAAGCCATAGCATGGAGATTTTAGGGGTAGTTGGGCCATATAAGTTTAGTACTTTCTCAGGTATCAATAAACTAGCTCTGTGAAAGAAGATATTTCCAGAATTGGGGTTTAACAGCCAAGTTGGCTGCTCACATATGTGATTGGTATTGGAGGTGGGAGAAAGCCTTATCAGAATTAGAATGTGCTTTATTTTTATAATTCATTTCAGCTATGCCTATATAGTTTTCTTTTCCCATTGATTTCATGCATATTTTAATGGTGTCTTGATGAAGTTGTATCACTACATTCAGTTATTCTGCCATTTTTAAGGAAGTTTTTATAATTTTGTAGCCATAGATGATTTTGAGATTAGTTGAGATAGATGAATGATGGTTTTAAGAAGATTTAGAGATTCCTTTTACATTGTAGTTTTAAAATGGTATTTTAATCTTATGATTCTATAAGAATCCTTTGGATTAGAGTAAGCTATGTTGCAGTTGCACATTTGGAGGAAAGATTTATGCTGTAGAGGTTTTGTAAAAGTTAGAAAAAGAGCTAGTCAAAATGGAAAGTGAATTTAGGTGGGTAAATTATATTCTCTGAAAAGGTCTGGGAGTTAAGACTCTGACTTAAGCACTTTTCTTTTTTATTTAACAAAGCCTTTTTTCTCTCATTGTGAAATGCCTGTATAACCTACCCTTGAATTTAGTATTATTAATTAAAAATATTTACAGTAGCAAATGCTTTAAAAAAATTCAAAAGCCCCCAAAATAATGAGAAACAACCATCTTCTGTCAGGGGGTACGGTAGGGCAGAATAGCTCATCACTCATTGCCCCTGATCAGCCTGGTACTAAAGAATGTTGAGTTGTTGAAAACCATTGGATCCAGTCATCTGTAAAGTTCTCTCTGGTTCTAAAATTCCTTGGTGTCTTTTTTTTTTAATGGGTGCGTTCCAATAAAACTTTATGAACCTTGAAATTTGGACCTTTTTTTTAGTATTTACATAGTTTTGGCGGCCATTTGAATATCCTTATTGGTGAAATGTCTAATGAAGTCCTTTGCCCATTTTATGATTTTATGTCATTTTGTTAAGTTGTTGAGGTTTTAGAGATATTTCGGTTATTAGATTCTTGTCAGATACATGGTTTCCGAAGATACTCTCCTGGTTGGTAGTTTGTCTTTTCACTTTTTTGGGAAAGTCTTTTGATGAACAGAAGTTTTAAATTTGTATGAGGTCCCACTTATTTATTTTGTCTTTTGCTGTTTGTGCGTTTGTTATTATATTAGATAATCCATTGTTAAAAGATAGGCCCGACAGCGTTGCCCTTGCATTTTCTTCTAAGAATTTTATGGTTTTAGTTTACACATTTAGGTCTTTAATATATTTTGAATTTATTTTTGTTTATGATGTGAAGCATGGGCCCTGTTTCATTTTTCTGCACATAGAAATCCAGTTTTCCTATCACCATTTATTGAAGAGATTCTTTTTTTCCCCTCGAATGGCTTAGCATCCTTGTCAAAAATCAGTTTTGACCATAGATGTATGGGTTACTTTCTGGGCTCTCAATTTTATTCCATTAGTCTATGAGTCTATTGTTACACCAGTACCAGGCTGTTCTGATTACTGTAGCCGTATAATAATGTTTTAAAATCAGGAAGTATGAGACCTCCTAGTTTGTTCTTTCAATACTGCTTTAGCTCTTTGAGGCCTCTTGCCATTCCACATGAAGTTGAGGATTGGTTTTTCAATTTCTGTAAAGAAGACTTGGAATTTTAATTGGGATTGTGTTGAATCTATAGATTGCTTTGGTTAGTGTTAACTTCTTAAGAAAATTAAGTCTTTAACCAATTCTGAGCTTTTTATTGTTAAATCATCAAGAACACATTAAGGAAAGAGCAAGAAATGAGTCTTTAGGGAAAACAATAAGTTATTATTTTATTTCTCTTATTGCTTTCCAACTTAAAAATTGTAATGATTGTGAACCCTTGGGGGTTCTTAAAGGATGGTCAGGCTCAGCTCTATCCCAGACCCCAGATCAAGCAGAAGAACTATTCATATTGGAATAATAAATAGCAATATTCAGTTTTTAAGGAAACAGAAAAAAAATATGAGAACTAAAGAGGGATTTCTTGTTATGATTACCCTTGATTTTCAGCTCGTAATTATCAAGACTGTCAGGGAAAGCTTTCTGATATTGGTCTAATTTAGAAAAGAGCATTTTTTTTTTTCCTTAAAAACAAAAATCCTAAGTCACTGGCTTAAAAATTAAAAAAAAAAAAACACAAACCTTTTTTTTAAAGTAATGCATATGCATTAAAAAAAAAAAACCTAATAGTACTAAAAAGTATATTTCTAAAACAAAATTCCTTACCCCCATTTTCAACCCTTAGCTGTTTCTTCTATCTCCCCCCGCCCCCCGCCCCCCCCAACCTCCATTTCTAACTGGTTTGTGCATGCAGGTTATCTCTTGATTCCTGCTGATACATGTTTTGTTAACTTCCTATTATGGTAGATGAGAATTTTAGTTTGCATGCCTTTTCCTCTATACCACAATCTCCTAATATATCATTCTTTAAAAAATCCATATTTGCTAAGCCAATACTATGAGTATATTTTGTTTCTTAAAGAACTTTTTATTTTTCCTGGACTTAGTAAATTACCTCATTTTTCATTTGCTTAGCTTTGTTTGAACATAAGGGTACATTTCCCACATCTGCCAGTGCCTTTTAAAATATTTCTCAGTATAATATTCCATACTTTGAAATGTGTTAAATAATGTATCTGTTTTCTTCCCTCCTAGAAGTAACCATTTTGGATCTTCTGTTACATTCCTATCTGGATTTGTTGCTTCCTAGGCCTTCTATACATCTTTTAGTTAAGACTTCGGTTTATCACCAGTTTGGGGATTCTCTTGGTTTTTTCTATGTTGGATCCCTTCTTCCCTGAATTCTGTGTGATCTTGGTTTCTTCCCTGATTTTGATGGAACATATATTCTCCTGCAGGTTTTTGAGAAAGGGCCCATAAAAGTTAAACTTTTTGAGACTTGGCCTCTATGAAAATGTCTAAATTCTAAATTCTACTATGACCATGGATTGTCTGGTTATAGCATTCAAATTTGAAAGCTAAATCACTTAATTTTTTAATTTTTAACTTCATTTTTAAAAATAAAAATTGCATTTCCATGAATCAAAATTAATACAAGGGATTATGGATGGGATAGCATGAGGGACTTTTTTGGGATTATAGAAGTGCTCTGTGTCCTGATTATGGTATTGATTACACAAATCTCTACATGTGTTAAAATCTATGGAAATGTACACCAAAAAAAAAAAGGTCAATTTGTATGTATGATAGTGTAAGAAGTTAAAAAAAAAAAATTTTTTTTTTTAAAGTGAGAAAACAAGTCTCTTTACTTTCATTCTCCCTTAGCCTTACAGTTATCCTTCCCGGAAGAAACCACTGTTACTAGTTTCTTTTGTTTTCTCTCTCTTAATCACTCTAAAACATCTAAAGATCCAGTGGGAAATTAGGCAGAAAACACAGGAACTTAAATTTGCTGAAGTATTTTCTGAGAATGCTAAGAACTCTTGGACTAGATCTCAATATATTATTAATCAAATCTGGTACTAAATTGTTAAATATTTCTCTTACAGTTGGCAAACATGAATTGACTGGGCATAAAGTTGCTGTGAAGATACTAAATCGACAGAAGATTCGAAGCCTTGACGTGGTAGGAAAAATCCGCAGAGAAATTCAGAACCTCAAACTTTTCAGGCATCCTCATATAATTAAACTGTAAGCTCTGATTATATTACATATGGTCAGATTATTTGTTCATCACTTTTGTTTACCTATTTAATCTGACAGTTGGGAAAGATGACTGGTATTTCTTCGTTCTGTTTTCTGAGAGTTTTGAAAATTCCTTCCTTTTCATGTATTTATCTAACCCTGTTCATGGTCATTTAAGCCTATTTTCATGTTTTACCCTTGTGCTTATCCTTCTCATTCTCTCTTGTCTTAGACAGATGCCTTTTTGTATTGGTAAGTGCCCTACTGCTGTAGAACCAACAGTGATTAGCTAGTAAAAACTCTCCACCTCCAAATTTCCACTTGTCAGTTAGTGTTACTAGAGAAGGGGCAGTGGAAAGGGTTTTACCCCATGCTGCTTATATCTGATAAAACAAATAATAAACTTTCAGGAACCCAGTATTTCAGAAGGTAGTGATCTTACTGCTGTTTTACAGTTACCAATTGTAGAGTCTACAAATAACTTACTGCTCAGCTTCTGCTTCATTATGCAAGCTATAAATTAAAGCTGCTTAGCCATTTGTACTGATCTGGCTGACTCAAAATTTGTTTTACCCTCACCTTTTTTAATTTGCTGATATGCCATTGTTTTAAATATCATCCATGTGCTGATGACTTCTGAACATATATCTGCCTGGAAACCTCTTCCCTGAACTCCAGACTCTGTGCTCACCGATTGCCTCACATCTCCATTTTGGATGTTCAGAGGCATTTCAAACTCAACATGGCCAATACTGAACTCTTTATTACCCTCCTAAGCCTGCTCTTCCCACAGTTTTCACCATCTTATAGTAGTATACAGTTACTCAGGGAGAAAACTTAGGAACCATCTTTAACTTTCCACTTTCTCTTGCTCCCCACCATCCATTCCATTTTGTCCTTCAAAATCTACCTAAGACCTGATTTTCTCAGTTCCTTCATCACTATCAGCCTAATCTGAGCCACCCTCCTCTCTTCTGTAGACTGTTGCAGTAGCCTCCTGCTTCCACCTTTGCCGTCCACAGTCAATTCTTCATACCACCACCATGGTCCTCCTTTCAATATGTCAGAGCTTACATCACTACTGTGCTTGAAATCTTCAGTTGCTTATCATCTCACTTAGAGTCAAAGCCAAGTCTCATCATGGCCTATGTCCTGTGTCCTCTGGTCTCCAGTTATCTCTCTGACTCCACATCCAATTTCTCTACTCCATCTCACTCTGCTCCAGCCTTTTTACCATTCCTCAAACATGCCAGGCAGGCTTCCACCTGGGGGCCTCTGCACTTACTGTTCCCTCTGCCTGGCTCACCTTCCTAGATAATGCCATAGGTTGCTCCCTTCCTTCCTTCGGGCTCTTCTCAAACAAAACACTCCTTTATCAGAGAGGCCTTCCTTGACCATCCTGTGTAAAAGATTCCCCTTAGTTTGCTTTATTTCTCTTCATAGCACATTCCACCACTTAATATTGCTTACTTATTTAGTGTCTGTTTTCTGGCTTCTGAAACTTGAACTCCATAAGGACAGAGAATTTGTTTTGTCCCTTGCTATTTTCCCGGCTCCTAGCACAGCACTGGGTACATTATAGGCTCTAAGTAGATATTTATGGAATGAATGAATATACATGTTTTAATGTTAGTAGATAATGTTTTCTCTCACCAGGTACCAGGTCATCAGTACACCATCTGATATTTTCATGGTGATGGAATATGTCTCAGGAGGAGAGCTATTTGATTATATCTGTAAAAATGGAAGGGTAAGCAGTTCTGATTTAATCCTGTATATATTTCGTAACTCCCCACATCCCTTACTAGCATCAAAATGTCAGAAAGCAATTTTGTTAATAGATTTATATAATAACCAAATTCCCTTAATCATATGCTTGTTTAGAATCATAGACTATTTCGAACTAAAAGGACCTTAAAGATTATTTCCTTTAGCCTACTAACACAGATGTGGAAACTGAGGCTCATACTTTATATATTTGTGCAAGGTCATACATTTATTAATGACAGAGTTAGATTGAGACCCCAGAACTCAGGATCCTCAGGCTTAGCTTTTGAGGTATACAAAACCTTAAAGTATATTATTTAATCCTTACATAGTATATTGTTAAATACTTAAAGATCTAGGCCTTGCTAGTCAACCCTAGCCACATTTAAATTGCATTCATTTTTTGGTTTCAGAAATCTGATGTACCTGGAGTAGTAAGAACAGGCTCCATGAAGGAGGTAGGAATTAGACTTAAAGGGAACTTAAGACATTTTAAATAGTATCTTAAGCTGCAAACATAAAAACTGAATAGTGTCCCCCATCTGTACCTTTTCCCACATACAGGTTACATGGTATGCAAAGTCCCCTTTCTGGAAGAGCCAAATGTAGCATCTAAAAGCCAAATTTTTACTCCCAATCTAAAATTCTTTATATTATTCATTCATTCATATGTTTTATATAGCACATCTGTTTTACTTTCATCCAAATCAAACTCATTAACCAAGTTAATTTTGATTTTATTAGGTTTTTTTAACATGATTAATTTCATTTTCAGGTATTCCTCTTGTTCTGTTCCCCACTCCTCTCCTCCTCCTCCCACCTCTACCACAACAGTTCTGCCTGGAAAAATGGAAATGGCACAAGCTGAATCAATACTTGTTTTCTTATCTTTTCCATTTCTCATTTCTTGGTCATTTTGTTTTACATTGTGAGACATTTCTTTAGTTGTAGCTATGGACTATTAAAATTTCAGCTGTCATATTTTCTATTTCAAAGATCTTTCTTGCTTATAGGAAATCTTTAGACAGCCTGCTATTTTGCTCCACAGATGTAATAACTTTCTCTCTCTGAGGATAACGAGCTTTTTAAAGAAGTTTTCTTCTGTTTCCTGAATTGTTTTTGTACCTCTGTGCCCCAGCTCTTTTTTTCCTGTTCATTTTTATTGGTCTTTGTCTGTATGATCCTTCCTTGGATGTCCGGTAATTCTTGCCCACTCACATTTAAGAGTGAGGTATAAATGGGAAGCTTATGTAGTGGGACCTACTGGTTGGGGTGCCTTTCCATAGGTTGACTAGGTAGGAACCTCTTCACTTGATTAGGGTATACAAATTTCAATCATTGTAAATATTTTTCTTAGACTGTTGCTCCAAAAGAACCGTTACAGTTTCCTTGAGGGTATCAGCTTAGCTGCCAGCATTCTGGGAGCTGAGTGGGGAAGGGGACTGTAAGTTAGGATGTTGACGACCAGTTACTTCCCATGTTTTCCTCATGGTGCCTCATTCTGGCTTTGGTGTCCTTCAGAAAACAGCTGGTTCAACCTTAAGTAAACTATGGATCTTATTCCCCAATAAAAACCTGTTGCCGTCAAGGCAATTCTGTTTAAATGCTTCTTTCCTTTAGCCAACTGTCCTGTTTTTAGCCCCACCTATCACTTCTGCCTTCAGAAGTTTCTAATTATTCCAGTTATTGAGCCTTTGCAGGGTTGTGTGTGCACATGAGTTTATTTCTTACTGGCTTCCACCTCTGTAGGCTTAGGTTTCAGCTTTCTCTGGTTGGTTGTCATTCACTGTCCAGCTTGGTGACTCCTCTTCATTACTCTTGTCTCTTTTCTTGCACTTTTTGTCTCTACCTCTTTTATTCTTAATGCCATTTTAGCGATGTTTTAAGGAGTGGAGACAAATGATATATGCTCAATCTGCTGTGTTTACCTGGAAATATGCTTTGGCTTTTCTAATTTTTCCTCTATAGGTATCTCCTCCTTTATCATACTGTATTTGTTATATCATAATACAATTTTAATTTTTATAGCATTTCTGGTTATTTTACCTTTTATATTTAATCAATTAAGCTTTTTCCTGCTCTTTCGCGTTTTGAACAGATACTCTTTTTCCATGTACTGTATTTGATCCAGAGTTGTATTAAAAAATGAACCTACATTTTTTTCTAGTAATAAAGGTGTTGGATTGCTAAAGGATTAATATAGCAAGGATATCTCATGGTACTTCAATTGTTTTGAGTTTGCCTTCAAAAGAAAATTACTAGTTTGTGTTTTCTCCCAGATTTTCCATGCCATTTAAGGTGTTGAAGTCTGGCCTTAGGTAGTAGTGACCTGTTTTAGAATGTTGCATATTATAGTTTTGCCTAGAGAATAAATAGTTTATTTATGAAAATGCTTTCTTGAGAGCAGGCATGTCAAGTAGTGATTATCATTTATGGAAAAAATGTCACAAAATAAACGATGGATATATAGAGAAGTTTTAAAAAAATGTTTTTAAAAATGTAGTTGCCTCTTAAGATATAATTTTTCCAGTAAGCACACAATTTTTTTTAATAGTTTATAAAACAGGTGAATTAAGGTTTTCCTTATGTTAAAATGAAAACGTATTTTGTTTCAGGATATATAATAAAGTGGTTGTTCGTTAATTCATTAACAGTGCTTAAACGTTACTTTCGCACATAGGCTAAAATAATACTCCCTGGCCCCACATCACTCTGTGCCATTATCCTGCTTTTCTTTTTTTTTCCCCAGAGTACTGTTACCCCTTGAGGCTGTATTTATTTGTTTCCTATCTCATCAACTAGGGCCTTTGCTTAATTCATTGCTATATCATGAATGTCTAGAACATTGCGTGGTATATTACAGGTGTTCAATAAGTATTTGTTAAAGGAATAAAAGATTAAATTCCTTAAATTTGTAGGAGAAAACATGCCTAGTTTCAAGTAGAAATGGAAACTATTTGAAGTAGCTCATAAGATATAGAGGAAGATAAGCTGTTAAAATGAAGTCCTATGAAAATGATAATATTAGAAAGTTGAGTTACTGAGTTCTAAGCACCTCTTAATATTTCTGTTTTGTGCTGTATGTATCTCCTCTCCATTTCAAAATTATCTCATGCGTTAGGTTCATTTGGAAGGTTTCATGTAGTTTTATAATTTTATTGGTTGCAGAATTATATGCAGGTGAATTACTTTTGAAAGTTTCATTTTTAAGATGCCTCTCTACTTTTCTTAGCTGGATGAAAAAGAAAGTCGACGTCTGTTCCAACAAATCCTTTCTGGTGTGGATTATTGTCACAGGCATATGGTGGTCCACCGAGATTTGAAACCTGAAAATGTCCTGCTTGATGCACACATGAATGCAAAGATAGCTGATTTTGGTAAGCATATGTTTTAATTTCATGTTCATTATATTTAATGGACACAAGTGGCATTGTTCAAATAACTTTTATTTTTAGGTATCTGAGTATCCCAAAGTAGTGTATCCTCACAATTTTGTCTATGAGTATACAAAAAAAAAAAAGAAAAGCTAAGGAATTCTCTTTTTTTAGTTTATGTCTTTAAAAGCAAGCGTTTTGTGATGATAGGTCAACAATTTAAATTGGCAGTATAAGAGAGATCATTTATTGGCAGTATAAGAGAGATCATTTGAAGAGAGACTATTATTTGTGCAGGAGAAGGGTAGCAACCTTATTTCCAATACATTCTCTTGGTTAAATATGGAAAAAGAGGAAAATGACAGGGAAGAGTTATTCAAAACTTTGAAAGCCCAGAAGGCGAACGATATGAACAAAATTATTATTGTAAAAAAGGTAAATAATAGAAAAGTACAATTCCAGCTTGAGGAACAGTATTTTGATTGTCAAAAATGTGTTTTTCCTTTATTTCCTTTAGAAGCCTGAGAGAAAAAGGAATCTGCAACTCTTTTTAGTTCAAATCAGAGATTCTTATATTTTACTCAGTTTTGAGTATGTATTTTTAATCGACAGAGACTTACTGAATAGTAACAACCCTGAGCCACTGATTTTTATGTGATGGCTAAATTGTTTGACTGTCATGATTATTTTTATAGTTTGTTTATTTTTCTGGGGTCGGAGGTTTCTTTTGAGAAGAACAGAGATTTCTCTCTGGAATAAAACAATGAGTGAACAAACTTAGAGATTCAAAATTATTTATTTTTTGAAGAATCAGAACAGGGTTAATAGAAACCTTGAATTTTAGTCCAATTCATCGATTAATAAAACTCAAACTAATGCCAAGTTTATTCTAGTAAGGGAAATAACCAATAGCTTAATGTATGCTCATTAAACTCCAGTGATGACTAACTCTAAGTGCTGAAGTAGATTACAAATTTTAGAGCATAACAGCAGAATATCTGGGAACAGTAAAGACCATATGATTTTCTTGAAGCAAAGAACAGAAAGATGATCTACCAGTTTAATGCAAACACATTTCGTTGTTTAATGGGGTTTCTGGTTCTATTTTTGTCCTTGGGAAATCCTGAGTAGCTGATTTTGTGCACTTTCAGGTCTTTCCAACATGATGTCAGATGGTGAATTTTTAAGAACAAGTTGTGGCTCACCCAACTATGCCGCGCCAGAAGTAATTTCAGGAAGGTAGTATTTGACATCCCCCTCTACCCCATACATTTTTGTAGTTGTGTTTTTTCCCCTAGATTTTGTTAGTCTGTTGTATCAAAATTAATTCGAGTGAAAGACATTTAGGGTTTATTCTTTCCTTATCTAGAAAGTGTTCAGTTTTAAGGAAAAAAAAAAAGTGAATACGTCTTAATGATTCCATTTATAGAGGACAATGTCGGTTTGCAGATCAGTATTAGTTAGATGAGAGTACTTTCATATTTTCCTTCGTGGAATAAACAGTATGTAGTTTTAAAACCAGCAAGTTTTAAAGGTAGGTGAAGACATTGAAAACTTAAACAATACAGAAATACTTACAGTTAGAAAAGGTTTATACTTTAATCAGATGAAGAATTAAAAATGATATGTAGGTTTAATTTTTCAAAATGGCATTTTGTAGTAGCTTTTCTAGGCTTTATGTTAAGATGATGTCTTGGGGAATCAGACTGAAGTATTGATAAATTTTTCATACTTCATTTATGTTGACTCTTAAATCTTTAAATCTTCTAGAGACTGCAATACAAGAATTCTAACCTATTGATGTACTAACCACTAGCATTGAGAACATGAGGATACTTGTAAATGTGTAGCTTTCTGAATAGCTTAGGTGTCAGGGGAATTCAGTATTTTTAAGAGTAACTCTTTGTTCTTCACTTATACCACTGAAATTGTAAACAGAGAACTTTGAGTTTGTTTACTCGCTTTTATAACTAACTCCCCCCCCGCCCCATTCATCAAATATTTATTGAGCTCTGGGAAAACAAAGAATAAGACCTGGTCTGTGGTTAAGGGGCTTACAGCCTGGGGGTGGGGAGGTGGATCACGACAGGCTGCACTGTGGTCTTGTTCCTATGCTCCAATTTTTACTTTGTTGGATGTAAGAACACCACTTACTTGTCCCATCGTACCTTAAGTCCATATTGCCCAGAACATAACCTCTTTTCATCTCACCCAAGTGAGCTTCTGCCTGTGTTTCCTAGGTCTGCAGTATTACCATCATTTTAAGATGGTCGTAATGCCTTATTTGGTAACTTACCAGCATATTTATTATTGAAAATGAGAAGGGACCAGTTTTACTGGCCCAGAATCATTTCCCCACCTGATCAAAGAGAATCCAGGTTTAAACCATATTTAGGTTCTTGGATGGTACAAATGGTTAACATGCTGGGCTGCTAACTAAAAGGTTGGAGAGTTGAGTTTATCCAGAGGTGCCTCAGAAGAAAGGCCTAGTGATGTACTTCTGACATATAAGGAACCTTTAATAACTCTTCTTCCAAACCACATTTCCTTATTTGAATGTCTTACATCTTTATTATTTCAGGATGCAGAAATGTTGTAGTATTTTCTTTGTATTTTGCAAGGTCCTAAGGCAGGTTATTTTCATAAATTTGTTTGCCTAGCCTGCTCAAAGAAATGGTATTTGTGTTAAGGGTATCAATAAGGCAGGAATATATAATTTTGGATTTATCAAGCTTCATCATTATCTTTTTATATTAACTTAATATCCAAAATTCTTTTTTTTTAATTTATTGTGCTTTAAGTGAAAGTTTACAAATCAAGTCAGTCTCTCATAAAAAAATTTATTTACACCTTGCTGTATACTCCTAATTGCTCTCCCCCTAATGAGACAACACTCCTTCCCTCCACTCTCTAATTTTGTGACCATTTGGCCAGCTTCTGACCCCCTCTGCCCTCTCATCTCCCTTCCAGACAGGAGATGCCAACATAGTTTCATGTGTCTAGTTGATCCAAAAAACTTATTCTTTACCAGTATCATTTTCTATCTCATCGTCCAGTCCAATCCCTGTCTAGAACAGTTGGCGATGGGAATGGTTCCTGTCTTGGGCCAATAGAAGGTCTGGGGACTATGACCTCCAGGGTTATGCTAGTCTCAGTCAGACCATTAAGTCTGGTCTTTTTAAAAGATTTTGGGGTCTGCATCCCACTGCTCTCCTGATGGGTTCTCTATTGTGTTCCCTGTCAGGGCAGTCACTGGTTGTAGCCGGGCACCATCTAGTTCTTCTGGTCTCAGGCAGATGTAGTCTCTGGTTTATGTGGCCCTTTCTGCCTCTTGGGCTCATAATTACCTTGTGTCTTTGGTGTTCTTCATTCTCCTTTGCTCCAGTTGGGTTGAGACCAATTGATGCATCTTAGATGGCCACTTGCTAGCATTTAAGACCCCAGAGGCCACTCTCCAAAGTGGGATGCAAAATGTTTTCTTAAGAGATTTTATTATGCCAATTGATTTAGATGTCCCCTGAAACCATGGTCCCCAAAATCCCACCCCTGCTATGCTGGCCTTCAAAGCCTTCAGTTTATTCAGGAAACATCTCTGCTTTTGGTTCAATCCAGTTGTGCTGACCTCTCCTGTATTGTGTTGTCTTTCCTTTCAGCTAAAGTAGTTCTTATCTACTAATTAGTAGATACCCTTCTCTCTCCCTCCCTCTCTGTCCCCTTGCCTAACCATTAAAGAATATTTTCTTTTCTGTTTAAACTCTTTCTTGAGTTCTTAATAGTAGTGGACTTATACAATATTTGTCCTTTTGCAGCTGTTTTTAATTTCACTTAGCATAATGCTTTCCAGATTCCTCCATGTTATGAAATGTTTCACAGATTCATCACTGTGCTTTATCGATGCATAGTATTCCATTGTGTGGATATGCCATAATTTATTTATCCATTCATCCACTGATGGGCACCTTGGTCGTTTCCAGCTTTTTGCTATTGTAAACAGCGCTGCAGTGAACGGGCATGTGCATATATCTGTTCACGTAAATGCTCTTATTTCTCTAGGATATATTCCAAGGAGTGGGATTGCTGGGTCATATGGTAGGTCTATTTTTAGCTTTTTAAGGAAGTGCCAGGTCGATTTCCAAAGTGGTTGTACCATTTTACATTCCCACCAGCAGTGTATAAGTATTCCAGTCTCTCCACAACCTCTCCAACATTTATTATTTTGTGTTTTTTGGATTAATGCCAGCTGTGTTGGAGTGAGATGGAATCTCATTGTAGTTTTGATTTGCATTTCTCTAATGGCTAATAATCGTGAGCATTTCCTCATGTATCTGTTAGCTACCTGAATGTCTTCTTTAGTGAAGTGTCTGTTCATATCTTTTGCCAATTTTTTAATTGCGTTGTCTTTTTGTAGTTGAGTTTTTGCAGTACATTGTAAATTTTCAAGATTAGGTGCTGATCGGAAATGTCATAACTAAAAACTTTTTCCCATTCTGTAGGTAATTTTTTTACTCTTTTGGTGAAGTCTTTGGATGAGCATAGGCGTTTGATTTTTAAGAGCTCCCAGTTACCTACTTTTTCTTCTGCACTGCTAGTAACGTTTTGTACACTGTTTATATCATGTATCAGGGCTCTAAACATCCCTGTTTTTTCTTCAATGATCTTTACCATTTTAGATTTCATATTTAGGTCTTTGATCCATTTTGAGTTCGTTTTTGTGCATGGTGTGAGGTATGGGTCTTGCTTCATTTTTTTGCAGATGGATATCCAGTTATGCCAGCACCATTTGTTAAAAAGACTGTCTTTTCCCCATTTAAGTGCTTTAGGGCCTTTGACAAATATCAACTGCTCATATGTGGATGGATTTACATCTGGATTCTCAATTCTGTTCCATTGGTCTACGTATGTGTTGTTGTACCAGTACCAGGCTGTTCTGACTACTGTGGCAGCTTAATAGGTTCTAAAATCAGGTAGAGTGAGGCCTCCCATTTTGCTCTTCTTTTTTAGTATGCTTTACTTATCCTGGAAACCCTGGTAGCATAGTGGTTAAGTGCTACAGCTGCTAACCAAAGGGGTGGCAGTTCAAATCCGCCAGGTGCTCCTTGGAAACTCTATGGGGCAGTTCTACTCTGTCCTATAGGGTCGCTACGAGTCGGAATCGATTCAACGGCACTGGGTTTGGTTTTGGTTTTGGTTACTTATCTGGGGCCTCTTTCCCTTCCATATGAAGTTGGTGATTTGTTTCTTCATCTCATTAAAGAATGTCATTGGAATTTGGATTGGAATTGCATTAAATGTATAGATTGCTTTTGATAGAATAGACATTTTTATAATGTGAAGTGTTCCTATCCATGAGCAAGGTATGTTCTTCCACTTATGTAGGTCTCTTTTGGTTTCTTGCAGAAGTGTATTGTAGTTTTCTTTGTATAAGCCTTTTACATCTCTGGTAAGATTTATTCCTAAGTATTTAACTTCTTGGGGGTGACTGTAAATGGTATTGATTTGGTGATTTCCTCTTCGATGTTCTTTTTGTTGGTGTAGAGGAATCCAGCTGACTTTTGTGTGTTTATCTTGTGTCCCAATACTTGGCTGAACTCTTCTATTAGTTTCAGTAGTTTTCTTGAGGACTCCTTGTGGTTTTCTGTGTATAAGATCATGTCTACAAATAGAGATAATTTTACTTCTTCCTTGCTAATCTGAAAGCCCTTTATTTCTTTGTCTAGCCTAATTGCTCTGGCCAGGATTTCCAGCACAATGTTGAATAAGAGTGGTGATAAAGGGCATCCTTTTCGAGTTTCCATTCTCAAGGGGAATGCTTTCAGGCTCTCTCCATTTAGGATGATGTTGGCTGTTGGCTTTGTATAAATGCCCTTTATTATGTTGAGGAATTTTCCTTCTATTCCTATTTTGCTGAGAGTTTTTATCATGAATGGGTGTTGAACTTTGTCAGATGCCTTTTCTGCATTAATTGATAAAATCATGTTTTTCCTGTCTTCTGTTTTATTTATGTGACGGATTACATTAATTGTTTTTCTAATGTTGAACCATCTCTGCATACCTTATATGAAACCCACTTGGTCATGGTGAATTATTTTTTTGATATGTTGTTGAATTCTGTTGGCTAGAATTTTGTTGAGGATTTTTGCATCTAAGTTCACGAGGGATATAGGTCTGTAACTTTTTTTTTGTGGTGTCTTTACCTGGTTTTAGTTTCTGGGATATGCTGACTTCATAGAGTGAGTTTGGGAGTATTCCATCCTTTTCTATGCTCTGAAATACCTTTAGTAGTAGTGATGTTAAGTCTTCTCTGAAAGTTTGGTAGAACTCTGCAGTGAAGCCGTCAGGGCCAGGGCTTTTTTTTTTTTGTTGGGAGTTTTTTGATTACCTTTTCAATCTCTTCTTTTGTTATGGGTCTGTTTAGTTGTTCTACCTCTGTTTGTGTTAGTTTAGGTAGGTAGTGTGTTTCTGGGAATTCATCCATTCTTGTAGGCTTTCAAATTTGTTAGAGTACAATTTTTCATAGTAATCTGATAAGATTCTTTTAATTTCAGTTGGGTCTGTTTTAATATCGCCCATCTCATTTCTTATTTGGGTTATTTGCTTCCTCTTCTGTTTTTCTTTTGTCAGTTTGGCCAGTGGTTTATCAATTTTTTTTTTTTTTCTCAGAGAACCAGCTTTTGGTCTTGTTAATTCGTTCAATTGTTTTTCTGTTTTCTATTTCATTTAGTTGTGCTCTAATTTTTATTATTTGTTTTCTTCTGGTGCCTGACAGTTTCTTTTGTTGCTCTCTTTGTATTTGTTCAAGTTGTAGGGATGATTCTTTGATTTTTGCCCTTTCTTTTTTTTTGGATGTGTGCCTTTATTGATATAAATTGACCTCTGAGCACTGCTTTTGCTGTGTCCCAAAGGTTCTGATAGGAAGTGTTTTCATTCTCATTGGATTCTATGAATTTCTTTATGCCATCCTTAATGTCTTCTATAATTCAGTCTTTTTTGAGCAGGGTATTTTTCAGTTTCCAAGTGTTTGATTTCTTTTCCCTGCTTTTTCTGTTATTGATTTCTACTTTTATGGCCTTGTGGTCAGAGAAGATGCTTTGGTAATATTTCAGTGTTTTGGATTCTGCTAAGGCTTGCTTTATGACCTAATATGTGGTCTATTCTAGAGAATGTTCCATGTGCACTAGAAAAGAGAGTATACTTGGTTGCTGTTTGGTGGAGTGTTCTGTATATGTCTATGAGGTCAAGTTGGTTGATTGGGGCATTTAGATCTTTCGTGGCATTTAGATCTTCTTTGTGGATGTTCTGTCCTTCACCGAAAGTGGCGTGTTGAAGTCTCCTACCATTACTGTGGAGTTGTCTATCTCAGTTTTCAGTGCTGATAGAGTTTGTTTTATGTATCTTGCAGCTCTGTCACTGGGTGCATAAATACTTAATATGGTTATATCTTCATGGTATATTGTCCCTTTAATCATTATATAGTGTCCTTCCTTATCCTTTATGATGGATTTAACTTTAAAGCCTATTTTCTCAGAAATTAATATGGCCACTCCTGCTCTTTTTTGATTGTTGTTTGCTTGATATATTTTTTCCATCCTTTGAGTTTTAGTTTGTGTCTCTAACTCTAAGGTGTGTCTCTTGTAGGCAGCATATAGACGGATCGTGTCTTTTTATCCATTCTGCCACTCTCTGTCTCTTTTTTGGTGCATTTAGTCCATTTACATTCAGCATAATTACAGATAGGTATGAATTTAGTGCTGTCATTTTGATTTTTTTGTGTGTTTTGTTGACAGTTTCTTCTTCCCACTTAATTTTTTGTGCTGAGCAGTTCATTTTTATATATTGTCTTTTTCTTATTCGTTGTTGTTGATTTTGTTTCTGCTGAGTCTCTATTTTTCTCTTGTATTTTATTTTGATGTGTAGGGTAGTTTGTCTCCTTTGTGGTTACCTTAATATTTACCCCTATTTTTCTAAATTGAAACCTAATTTTCATTTCTTTATATTGCCTTGTCTTCCTTTCCATATGAAAGATGTATGACTACATTTCTTAGTCCCTCTTCTGTTTTAATGTTGTCATCTTTTACATAATAACATCGCTGTTTCCCTGTTTAGAGCTTTTTTTAATCTTGATTTATTTTTGTGATTTCCCTGTCTGGCTTGACTTCCACTTGCTCTGCTCAGTGTTTTTGTCTTGGGTTGATACCTGATTTTATTGATTTTCTAACCAAAGAACTCCCTTTAGTGTTTCTCGCAGTTTTGGTTTGGTTTTTATGAATTTCCTAAACTTCTGTGTATGTGCAATTGTCGTAATTTACCTTCATATTTGAGAGACAGTTTTGCTGGATATATATTCTTGGTTGGCAATTTTTTTCCTTCAGTGCTTTATATAAGTCATCCCATTGCCTTCTTGCCTGCATGGTTTCTGCCGAGCTTAGTCTTTACTCTCCTTTGTAGGTGACTTTTTGTTTATCCCTAGCTGCTCTTAAAATTCTCTATCTTTGGTTTTGGCAAGTTTGATTACAATATGTCTTGTTGACTTTCTTTTAAAATCTACCTTATGTGGAGTTTGATGAGCATCTTGGATAGATATCTTCTCGTTTTTCATGATATCAGGGAAGTTTTTTGCCAACAAATCTTCAACAGTTCTCTCTCTCTTTTCTGTTATCCCTCCCTTTCTGGTAGTCCAATCACTCATAGGTTATCTCTCTTGATATAATCCCATATGATTCTTAAGGTTTCTTCATTTTTTAAAATTCTTCTATGAGGTTTTTCCCCAAATATATTGGTGCCAAGTGCTTTATCTTCTAGTTTACTGATTCTGCTTTCCGCTTCCCGAGTTCTGGTCCTCTGACTTTCTGTTGTGTTGTCTAATTCTGTAACTTTATTGTTAATCTTCTGAATTTCTGATTGCTGTCTATGGACTTTTCCAGCTTATTAAAGTTTTCATTATGTTCCTGAATAACCTTTTTAATTTCTTCAACTGCTTTATCTATGTGTTCCTTCGCTTGCTCTGAGTATTGCCTAATCTCCTTGATGTCTTGAATATTAATCTTTTTTATTTTGCATCTGGTAATTCCATGAATGCTCTTTCATGTAGAAGATCCCTTGATTCTTTGTTTTGAGAGCTTGCTGAAGCGATCATGTTCTGTTTCTTTGTGATTTGATATTGACTGTTTCTCTGAGCCGTCTATAAGTTATTGTATTAGTTTATTTTATATTTGGTTTCTGTATGCTAGCTTCTTGCTTTGTTTTGATATGCCAGACGAGTTGCTTGAGTGAGGTAGCTTGATTATTTTTACCTTTGAAGCTCTGATGTCATCTCACCAGATGGCTAGAGTTGTTCTCAGGTATATCAGTCTAGGAGTCCATTCACTTTTCTTGTACAGATTCAGCTCAGGTGTCCAGGTAGCTCCTCATCAAGTGTGTGGTACAGGCTCTGTGCTACAGTCTTAGAGGGGCAGTGGTGGTTGGTGTAGGTACCGGTATCTGATTGCAGCAGGGGGTCATGCTCTGAACAAGGCTGGTGGCTGAGGATCGTCCCCCACGTGTCTCTGAGGAAAGCACGTCCCTCTCCCCTAGGGTGTACAGGTGCGTGGGTTCTGCAGACAGACAATAGGCACCCAGTGTTTTTGGTTGTAAGGACTGGGAGGTACCAGTTATCTTTGGATCCCTGTCGTGGGTGGCTGGGTGACCTGAGTGGAGCCACCAGTTTTTAGGCCCCTGATGTGGGTAGGTGAGGACCCTGTTTAATAGGCAAAGCAGTGTCAAACATCAAACACCCACCTTTCCACCACACAGCTGAAATAGTTGTAGTCTGCCAAGAAGGGCCTGTTCTCCTGAAAAATAGGCTCACACAGGTCCATGCAGGGGGGAAAGGTACTCAAAGTCCACAGATCGTTTATGCCTGGAGAGGACCTGCTTCTGTCCTGAGCAACCCTGGTTAGTGGAGCTGGCAAATTATCTTTTCTCCCAATTGTGAATTCATTCCTTCTCCAAGGCCAGGAAGATGGCTGTAGGTGCTCAACAGGGCCGATCTCAGGCCCTGGGAAATCAATAGCCACCGAAGCAGGCTTGGTGGGGGAGGAGGGGCACGGTAAAATATACGCAGGTAGTTAGCTTTTGCTGAGAGCACTGTTCTCTGCTTCTGGAGGTGTGAGTAGGCTGTGTGGCTGGCTGCTTCTCCCTGAGGAAACTGCGGCCAAACACTAGTATCAGCCTGCTGCAGCCGCTCCGGGGAATGGCGCCTGAGGGCTCCTGGTAATTCAGGTCTGGTAACTTCTCTCATGTTCTGAACAGTCTCTTCCTCCCTCTACCACTCAGTCCGTTTTCTAACTTTGCCTTTGATGTTCAGGGCTTCTAGCTTGTCATAAATATAACTGTTTCATTTGTTTTTTTGGGTCTTTGTTGTAAGAGGGCTTGCCAGAAGCATCTGTCTATTCTACCATCTTGGCCCCACCTGCCCCAAAATTCTTTTAAAAAATTATTTCATTTGTGTTATCTTTCTTAATTCTTTTGGGAAGAAAACAGAATTCAGGATCTGGATATTGGGGGCAGTGTTCAATAAATAAAAAGAAATGTATTATAATCATGCATATATGCAATGGGCCATCATTAGAGTAATTTTCCTGAAGTTTGCATAAGGTCTTTTCAGCCAGGTTTGGGTGATTTGAAAGTTTTACTTTCAAAACAGCATTCATTGATCAGTTTAACAATTTATTTTATTAATTAAAAAAAAAAAAAAAATCCCTTCCCTGAAACCAGAATTTGAATGGGTGCTCTAACTAGTCTGTGGCTAGTTAAGTTAGTTTTCTATGTTGCTGTGTGGTGTTAAGTCAATTCCCTATGAGTAGAACTGCCCCATCCAGTTTCCAAGGCTGTCATCTTTAAGTGGGGCTTCAAACCAGTTAGAAGCAGTGCAGTCATGGCTGATGAAGCAAAACCAGAATAGACCCGAATTTTTACAGTTTGGATGATCTGGAACCATAACTGGAACGGGAAAATTTACAAATGGAGGTCCTTGAATGGGAGACTCAGAAGAGGCATACTGAGCCCTTTCAGGAGCCTGGTGCGTGAGATTGGATTATTGGCAGGACTATGGAGAGGATACATTCAAAGCGGCGTGGTTGACTGCCATCTTTCAGTGGGGCACCATTGTTTCCGACTCTGCCCAAAATCTGACAGGCAAGAGATTTGGTTGTAATGCAGTGTGTATGCTGCCCTTGTTTCCTAAGAGGGAGATTAGGTTTCTATCAGAGCTTCGACCCATAATTTTTCTGGCCTCAGTTCACCCAGATTTTAAAAATTCGGATCTGTTCAGGTTTTGTTTCCTTGGCCATGACTGAACTGGTAAGAACTCGTTGGAAGCCCTTTCTTTAAGGAAGCAGACTGCCACATCTTTCTCCTGCAGAGAAGCTGGTGGGTTTGAAATGCCGACCTTTTGGTTAGGAGCCAAGAGCTTTACCACTGTGCCACCAGGGCTCCTTAGTTTGCTGTCAAGTTGATTCCAACTCATAGTGACCCTACTGAAGGTGACTGCCACATCTTTCCTCCACAGAGCAGCTGGTGGGTTCGAACCACTAATCTTGGTTAGCAGCTGAGCATTTAACCATTGCACCGCTAGGGCTCCTTCTAGTTGGCTACGGTATACTGCAAATGAGAGTTTAAAACTTCTGTAAACCAACTGGTATAGCTTTCTTCCACAATCTCAGGTCCCTTTTACCTTGATAGGGGGCTTGGGTTATGGGGGCCGGGGAGATGATGTAATTAGAGTCCATTATTAAAAACATTCCCAACTGATGAAGGATCATTTAGTTTCTCCTCTGTAATAAAAAAGCAGTGGTTTTAAATTCAGTAATGATATGTTTGCTCAAAGTTTGGCCCTGTTGGTTGGATCCTATGAGTGCTGTACTAAGGTAGTCAGAACAGAATCTTAGCCTTGGTGTGTAACTTAAAAAATTCTTAGCTTTTGTTTTCAAAGATAATTATAGAATTAGGATCTTTATGCGTAGTATGTAGCAGTGGCCATAGAAACCATTTTCTGAGTAATAATTCTTGATTAGCTACCTGTATTTGAAATTTTTGATTAATTGACTTAAATTACTAATGATTTATTTCCTGTTACAGACTGTATGCAGGTCCAGAGGTAGATATATGGAGCAGTGGGGTTATTCTCTATGCTTTATTATGTGGAACCCTGCCATTTGATGATGATCATGTGCCAACTCTCTTTAAGAAGATATGTGATGGGATCTTTTATACCCCTCAGTATTTAAATCCTTCTGTGATTAGCCTTTTGAAACATATGCTGCAGGTGGATCCGATGAAGAGGGCCACAATCAAAGATATCAGGTAATAAAGCAGTTTACAGGTTACCAGATCTAATGGGATCCATACTATTCCCAAACCAACCAAACCCATTGCCATGGATTTGATTCTGATTTATAGCAACCCTAGAGGATAGGGTAGACCTGCTCCATAAGGTTTTCAGGGCTGTAAATCTTTATAGAAGCCAATTGCCACATCTTTCTCCCACAGAGCAGCTGGTGGGTTTGAACCACTTACCTTTAGGTTAGCAGCTGTGCACTTAACTGCTGCACCACCAGGGGTCCTATCTGTGATATAAGTTAGGTGAAAAAAAATTGCAGAACAGTATGCACACTGTAATCCTGCTTTTATATTAAAAAAAAAAAAAAAACAGTATATATGCACATTTGTTATTTTGATATTAAAAAATGCTTAGATGAATACATACCAAACTGGTTACCTTAGGGAAGTAAGATTAGTAGGAGGCAAGGCTTTCAGTTTTTATTTATACATATTTCTTTGTTTTGAAATTGTTACACTGAACATTATTTTTTAAACTAAAAAAAAAAAAAAAAAGGCAATTGAAAAATTTTGCCCCAAAGGGTTTCCAACAGGTGGCTTAGTGGATTCGAACTGCTGACTTTTTGGTCAGCAGCCAAGCTCTTAACCACTGTGCCACCAAGGCTCCCCCCTCAAAAAAAAAAAAAAAAAAAACTAATGAAAAATTAAGAAGGACCTTAAAAAAAAAAAACCCATTGCCATTGAGTTGATTTCGACTCATAGCGACCCTAGGACAGAGTAGAACTGCCCTGTAGAGTTTTCAAGGAGCAACTGGTAGATCTGAACTGCCGACCTTTTGGTTAGCAGCCGTAGCACTTAACCACTACGCCCCCAGGGTTTCCACAAGAAGGACCTTGGTGGGGTGTTAATTAAATTTTTAGTGTTTCCTTCAGTTTTCTGAAATGTGGTTCATATTTGACTCTCAAGTATCCTTATTAGGATTAATACTTTTTAGTAGTAAAGTTGTGTGTTAGTATTTGAGTTCTGATCTCATAAATTATTATACTTTTTCCTTGTATTCATCTCAGATAATGAGAAAATTTTAATTTAACCAATGGCATGTTTTTGCTAGTGGTATAGGTTGAATCATATTTGAAATTGCTAGGTAGAAAAATTGTCATTTGCTAATTTCATACCATTCAACCTATTAATATAAATAAGACAGAAGTGGGCAAGCCATTTCTGGTGAACACTTTGAAAAGTTCACTGTAAACTCTATTTCTTCTACCATCATTTTTCCATGGAAATTTGTCTTTTGGTCTTCTAATGGCTATGCCACATATTTCTCTGGAATGGGGGAGAAGGAAGAAAGATGTAGATCTGGGAGTAGTAAATAAGAAAGCCTTAGTTTAACGAAGAAGGAAAGATTATTCTTGGAACTTGAAGTTTGATTCCTTTCCATTTATTCCATATACTTTTCAACCAGCACTAAAAAGGGAACCACGAATGGCAGGGTATGATTTTACCACCAGAGGAAAAGGACATATCTTTCTCTAAAATTTATACTTTAAAATATCTAAATAAGAGATGCTTTTGCTTTTGTTTTACATATTTTTTTCCCAATTAAAAATGTAATATATGACGTTTGGAAAATACTTAGAAAATATCACCACCACCACCACCAAAACAATAAAAATGATCTTTAATCCACTACCCAGAAAATAACCATTGTTGCTTTGGTTGTTTTCCTGTCTTGATTATATTTAGTTTTAGCATAGTTTTTGACACAATTGAAAGCAAACATACCCTTTTATATGTGCAATTAGGGAACTGGTATAGGAGATCATTCAGAGCATGGTGTTTGAAGTCACACAGAACTGGCTTGCAACCCTGGCTCTGGCATGAATGTTCTTGAGATCTTGAGTAAGTTCCTTGATCTGTTTGAGCCTCAGTTTCTTTATCTAAAACAAGAGGACATTATTATTTCATAGAGTTGGTCTGAGGATGAAGTGAGAGAATGCATATAAAGCGTTAGCATGACACCTGGCCCATAGTAAACACTCAATGAATGGTAGTTTTTGTCATTATAGTCTGCTTTTTTTTTTTTTTCAACATAACATTATATCAAAGTGTTATATGGGCCATAAATACATAGGCCTAACATGTTCTTATCTGTTCCCTTTCTGAGCTGCAAATAGGCTGCAATTGTCACTTGTTCCAAAAGTTTCATTTAAAGTGTCGACATTTCTCTTCCTGTTGCTACATTAATGCTTCCTTCCTCATAACATTTCCCCCAATATACACAATGAAGCGTGAGCCTGAGTAAAAGAATTCTGGTTTAAAAAATAACTAATACAGTAGGAGTATAAATATAAAGGAATGCATATTCTAAATTCCCCCAAACGGTTACTTTCAGTCTCAGCTCTACTCAAAATCCTTCTCCCCATCCTGCTGTTTTTTCTCAGGGAACATGAATGGTTTAAACAGGACCTTCCAAAATATCTCTTTCCTGAAGATCCATCATATAGTTCAACCATGATTGATGACGAAGCCTTAAAAGAAGTGTGTGAAAAATTTGAATGCTCAGAAGATGAAGTTCTCAGCTGCCTTTATAGCAGAAATCACCAGGACCCTTTGGCAGTTGCTTATCACCTCATAATAGATAACAGGAGAATAATGAATGAAGCCAAAGATTTTTACTTGGCAACAAGCCCACCTGATTCTTTTCTGGATGATCACCATTTTACTAGGCCTCACCCTGAAAGGGTACCATTTTTGGTTGCTGAAACACCAAGGGCTCGTCATACCCTCGATGAATTAAATCCACAGAAATCCAAACACCAAGGTGTAAGGAAAGCAAAATGGCATTTGGGAATTAGAAGTCAAAGTCGACCAAATGATATCATGGCAGAAGTTTGTAGAGCAATTAAACAATTGGATTATGAATGGAAGGTAAGAAAGAACATTCTGAATATTAAAGACATTTGGCAAAACAGTAGTCTACAAAATATAAAAGAATTGATTTTGTTTTTGTCCACGCCATATGCTAGGTTGTAAATCCATATTATTTGCGTGTCCGAAGGAAGAATCCGGTGACAAGTACATACTCTAAAATGAGTCTACAGTTATATCAAGTGGATAGTAGAACTTACTTACTGGATTTCCGTAGTATTGATGGTATGTATATCACACAAAACAATGCAGGTGATAATTTAGATCTTGCTGTCTAACTGGGCATTTTTTAGTCTTGGATTCCTTTGAAGCTTCTCATATTGTTCCTATTAAATTAATAGCAAAAAAATATAAAATAGGCCATTTTGTGCCTTGGTGATGTCAACATTTGTAAATCTTATTATTCTTGCAAGCTTATAGTGTATTAACTTTCTAAGATTTTCTTCTTGTAAAATACTTAAAGCTGGATGCATTCTGATCCGAAAGTGATAAGTTTTCTGACACATCTCTTTTTTTGGCTTGTTAAATTAAGATAAAATGTTTTATTTAGAAATAAATGTTGACTTTTCTGTTTTTACTTACTAAAGGATTTTTTCCTTAGCTGATATTTAATAAAATTTTCATTTTTTATTTAAGAATTGGAGTATAGTTATTAGCTTTTAAAATTTAGTGAAAAGGCATTGCAAACAGATTTAATCAGTAGCCCATGGATCTAGGAATTATTTGCCAAGTACAGTTTCTTGAAGAGGATTGAGAGAGAAAAGTTTAGTGTAGCTTAGTGACTTCTAGTTATTTTTCTCCTCTGGACCTTTTCTTCCCAACCTGACACTAGACACAGAATCAGAGATATATATCCTGTATTAGTTTTGTGAGAATTACATGATTCCACATTTATTTACTGTTTGATAGTTATACTTTCATGTGGAATAGGATGTATGAGGATTTCTGAGACTAAAGAATTTTATGTCCAAGGTAAGTATTGTAATTAGCTAAAAGTCTGATTGTTAACTGTAAACCTAGTAGTTGCTGGGTGCTGTCAAGTCAGTCCTGACTCATAGCGACCCCATGTGACAGAGAAGAACTGCCCTGTAGGGTTTTCTAGGCTGTAATCTTTAAGGGAGCAGACTGCTAGGTTTTTTCTCCTGTGGAGCACCAGTGGGTTCGAATCACCGACCTTTCAGTTAGCAGCTGGGCGCTTAACCACTGCATCACCAAGGTTCTTTCCTTAAATGTAGGCTGCTGTATATTTCTCTATATTTCAGTCATAAATAATCATAGACAACCTGAAAGGTCAACTCACCAAAACATTTAAAATTTGAAGTTTGGTATTTTAATTGGTGGGCAAATAATAACCCTACTTCGCTCTAAGATCCTTAATTGTAAGATTCTTGAATTATTAAAGAAACATTATCTTGAATATTGTTTTAGTTTTTAATTTTAATAGTTTGAAAATGAGAATCTATACTTAGAAAATATATCTTTGATTACCATTATAATTAGTTTGCCAGAATACTTCCTTTTCAACCATTTAGATGGGTTAATAGGAGAAAGCAGAAGTGTTTGTTTTTACATTTAAGTGGGGGAATATATCTTATACGCCAAGGTATGTATGAGTAGACCCTACCAGCCTTCAAATGAATGTGTGATACTATAACATGGTTTGATATTTACATGAATTCAGATTTTCCATCTGCATACTCCCTTAAACATATATATTAATAGCCCGATGGAACACACTTGACTCATAATTCTTTCTCTACTCCAGTATTATACAAGGGTTGGGATATATATACATACATATATATATATATGAGGTGTGTGTGTGTATGTGTATATATATATATATATAAATGTTCTCTTATGAAAACAGCCATTAAGTACAAGTTTATGGTAGTTTTTGTGGGCTGAGTCAATGGAGTTAAGCTATGATGCCACTTTTGTTTATTTAAGATTATGTGGAATTATTAGAAGAGGTTTACATATGAATTTTTTGTCTTGTGTTGTATCAGAAAGACACAGGCTTGAGCAGGGATGTGCTGGCCAAAACCTGTGTATCTGCCAACATACTCATACAGTCTAAAATGTGGAATGGGTTTTATTTTTCTTGTATTTGGATCAAATTTGCAACCTTTGGTTTATTAGCACCTGGGTTTACCAACTGATTGGGCATTTGCTATTATATTGTGTTCCCAACTTTAATTTTTCTTTGGTTTTTTTTTTTTTGTTCATTGTTGCACTTTCATGAGATCTTAAATACAGAGAGTGGGAGAGTGAAAAGCACTGAGCTAGGAATTAGGAAACTTAGATTCAGACTTGCTTCACTGTTCATTTGTTACTTTAGACAAGTTGCTCGACTTCCCTGGGCTTCTGTTTACTTACTAATGAGTTTTTTGGTAAGACGGTCTCCAAGATTCCTTCCAAAATTTAAGTGCATTGATTCTATGATTCTAATATAGAAGGATTAATTTTTATTGCTAGAAAATGATGTTTATTAAGCCCCATGTTGTTGGTTTACTGGGCTTTTAACCTTGGATTGCAAAGGACTGATTAGTAGCTACAGACTATACCCAACCTTGACTGGCTGTGATGAGAATACATGCTCTGTGTAAAAAAAGTGAGCAGTTTAACACAGGCTCATTGCCTCACTTGTAGAAGATTTCATAGCAAACATGCTCTTGATAATTGGTCAGTACACTTGCTTAAAAAAGCAAATTCAACAATGGTTAAAAAAAAAAAAAAAACATTTGGACGGTGATGAGTTATAATATATTGAAATTCTTTTTACCCAGATGAAATTACTGAAGCCAAATCAGGGACTGCCACGCCACAGAGATCGGGATCAGTGAGCAACTATCGATCTTGCCAAAGGAACGATTCAGATGCTGAGGCTCAGGGAAAATCCTCCGAAGTTTCTCTTACCTCATCTGTAACCTCACTTGACTCTTCTCCTGTTGACTTAACTCCAAGACCTGGAAGTCACACAATAGAATTTTTTGAGATGTGTGCAAATCTAATTAAAATTCTTGCACAGTAAATCTAAAAACTTTGCTTATTTCTTTTATAGCAATAAGCATACATAAATCATAGCCAAATGCTTCCATTTTTAATCAAGTTATAATTATAACTGAGAATTGGCCTTTTGGAATGCAATTTGCACAGGGATTGGAACTTGATTAATAGTTAAAAGCTTAAGTGCAAAAATGAATTAAGATCATTTGTTCATTATTCTGTAGATGTCTAGTATGATATATACAATGAATTATAGGTCTCTCAGGCTCACTTGATTTTTGGCAATTTTATATTTAGTGTACACAGGGCTTCGTAGAATATTAATTTACCATAAAGGCCTTCATACTATTACGTGTTGATGTGTTACTCATTTGCTTCATAGATTAATTCAATAAATATCTGCCTAGAATCCCCATAAACCTTGATAGGTGAGTTTATTTTCTGGGCTCCCAAAAGCAAGTATCTTTCAACAGTAGTAACTGTCTGGATAATTTCTTTGATATCTCCCTGTTAATATTCAATAGTATCTGGTAAGTTGTATCAAAGCTATTAAACACAATTAAAAATTTTTATTTATCAAGTCCAGAACACACAGAACTTACATATTCAGATATTCTAGGCAGTAAGTTTAATCTTTTAATATGTCCCACTATATTCTGTACATAAATTGCTCTTTTTGCCACATGAGCTAATAGCATATGCTGTAAATAAGTCATGGGTTTTTCACAAATTGCTTATCATGTCAGTCAGTATTGAATGTATGCAAGAATTTCTAGTTCTCTGATCATGTGTCTTTTAAATTGACTCAATGCACAAAAGGAACATCTCTTACAAACTGTTTAAATGCTCAGATATGACTTTTTCCCCCCAAATTTTATCTTATTTTTAAAAACAGAAAAATTGAAAGACCAATAGAGTGATCACATGTGTACTTAACACTTGGATTCAACATGTGTTAACATTTTGCCATATTTGCTTTTATATCTATATAGATATGTATATATGTGTGTGTATGTATATACCTTTTTTTCCCTGGACCATTTGGATGTTGCAGACATACTTGTCAGCCCTAAATACTTCAAAAAAAAAAAATCAAGCGTCTATAAATAAGGACATTCTCCTATAAGATCATAATACCATATAAAACTAATAATTCTCTATTATCAGCTAGTGAAAAAAAAAAAAAAAACCATTGCCGTTGAGTGGATTCTGCCTCATAGTGACCCTATGAGACAGAGTACAACTGCCCCATAAAGTTTCTAGGGTTGTAAATCTTCATGGAAGCTGACTGCCACATTTTCTCCTGCGTATCACCTAATAGGCAATCCATATTCAGATTTCCCCAGCTGTCCTCCAGAGTCCTTTTATAGGTGGTTATTTTGAACCAGGATCTAATTGAGGTTTACATATTGCATTTGGTTATGTCTCTTTAGTCAGATATGTCATTATTATTACTACTATTATTTTTTCTGATAAAATATGGATCAGTTCTTCTAAATGGTCACATTTTCTGGTCTTGTTTTGGGTTTTAGTTCATTTTTTAAAAAAAAATTATATCATGAGAACTGCCTAAAGAAGTTTAACCTTCCTTAAGTTCCGATATATATCTTCTTTTTCTCATTCTTAGTAATATCATTACATAATAGGTATAAATGAAGAATTAAGGGCACCTCAGCTAAAACTGGTATTGTGTATGCTAATAAAAAATCTATTATTGACATTTGCTTTACACCATTAAAATTTTGGTAAAAATTTTTTTCAGTAATAATCTTCCATTGTCACACATTTTTCCTGGTTTCACAATATTTATACCTTAGGGTTGTTCTTGGCAGATCTAGTGAGCACCTATGTAAGCAGATGTCAACGTTCCCAACTGCCACGATAGCTTACAGAAATGGTCATTGGAGTGGTAAACCTGGCTTTAGCAGCCCTAGAAACATGCACTGAATTCCAAAGAAAAATCTTGCTTTTTTTGACCAGGGTTTGTTCTGTAAGAATTTGGAAGCTTTACAAATAGCAGATGATCCCTTTAAATGAGTTCAAAATCGTAATTATAACTAATATGTGGCCCTCTGTTTTGGGGATATTGATTTCACTTAGACATTATGTTCCTAATATTAAGAACTGAAGACTGTATTTTTCAAGTTGCAAATTTGTATATAGAACTAAGATGTTGGTCATAATGTCTCTATGACCTGTTGTTGGGGGGGAGGGGGTGCAATAAAGAGGACCTCCTAAAAATTGTTAATTTTGTAAACTTTGCTTCTTTTATAAGTTATTGTGATTCTTTTAGTTACTGAGCTTTATTTTGAAGATGTTTCAATATTGCACTTGTACAAATAGTATAACAAATACACAGACTATTGCAGTAAATTGTTTTTAAAGCTGGGATATTTGAAATGACAACTTTTAGTTAAGTATGTCAAGGTTGCATCAGAATTTTCACAAATTTATTGTAGTTTGCAAATTCGTAGTAAAACTGAAGGTGTAAGGGGAGTCAATGCAAATGATTTTTAATCTTTTTTTAATATCTTTTCAGCAATTTCTATTTTTTGTGATTTTATGCAACCATATTTTTACTTTGTCTTGACAACTGAAAGATGTATAAGGTTTCTGCAAGAAATGTACTGTATTCATAGTTTTAAATAGAACAGATTTTATTGATATGTAAAAATTTTGCCATTAGAGTAAATGATTTCTCACTGAGGAATTTTTCTACCAGGTCGGGGGAATATGGGAGCTTAATATATCTAATTTAAAATAATTTCACTGAAATAAACTCCATTGCTTTTATTTTTTCTTGAAATGTTTTTGTAGTTTTTCAGAGTTTTAGATGATTTTATACAAAAAGCACCGCCCCGCCCCACCCCGCCCCATTGCCATTTTACGTTAACGCTTGCTGGTCTGTGGCTACATGTTGAATTCCATGCATCTATTATGCTCTGACTGGCACCTTTGGAATGATAGAAAAGTATGTACTGTTTGTTTCAGTCTGTTCCTTTAACTCCTTCCCCTATCCACAACTGAAATTTTCATTTTCATTGTGAGTTCTGACAAGATGAAATTCCACATACAAATCATAAATTGGTGGGAGGGCAGAAATCAATCTTCGTGGTGCAACATTTATGAGAAGTATATGTTTGGAGTATATTTAAGTGTATATTTTCAAATAAATACCTTGATTTAGAAAGATGATATAATAAACATTTTTCATCAGTTACAATGTGTTTACCTTTTAATCTTGGGGAAAATTAAATGAAAGAAATGCTTGTTTATGGCTGAACATACGTATACTTTTTTTAACAGTTTATATCAATATAAGCCATAGTGCCTAACTAAATTTTAGCACTTGAAAATTGTGATTTTTTTTTGTCTCAACGAAATTAGTTTTGATTTCATTTAAGTATCAACTGTCTAAATACTAACACACATACAATAAAAGTCAAAGCAGCTACCATTTATCCCCTGGCTGTTAACACTGGATTTGGTTAAAATTCCATTATTAGTGTTAAATCTTGCATCCCATATGGCACTGTTAGCTAAGGCTTGTGCTAGACAGTTGGCATTATAAATCTTTAAAAGAGTTTGATAATTGAAACAAAAAAAGTACTAAGGAATGTTATAAACAGGATATAAACCCACTGCCATTGATTCCAATTCACGGCAACCCTGTAAGTAAGTAGAACTGCCCCACAGGGTTTCCAAGGAGTGGCTGGTGGATTTGAAGTGACCGTTAGGTTTTTTTTTTTTTTAGGTTGGCAGCTGTGCTCTTAACCACTGTGCCAGCAGGGCTCCAAACAGCATATAAGGCTGTTCAGTGAGGGAATTTACAAATTGTTCTAGGTATTTACCCTGACTGTGTCAAATCATACAAAAAATTCTTTTGTTTGAAAAATAATATTTGTTATAGTAGCTAATATTTATTGAACTGTTCCAAGTGCTGAGCACATTATAAATGTGAATAAATGTTAGGTATGACAAATTTAGAGGATTACTCGCAACTTGGAAGATGATCATGATGTCTATAAAAAGACAGCACAGGAAACATTAAATATACCAACAGGTGCATTAAGATCATAGACTAAAGTAAGTAGCAAGTGGTGGGTGCAGTGTAAAATCCTAGTAGGGGGTAGCCTTTACCAGAGCGGAGTGGATCAGTTATTTGAGAGATTTTGGAAAGACCCCTAGAAAGGGGTTGAGCTCCAAGCACTATTATCCATTTTCTGTAAACTATATCATTGCATATGGTTACTATAAACCAAGCACTATGAATGTGACTATAAATAAGACAATCTTGCTGAGGAGTTTGTTAAGGAGATACGTATTTAAAAAAAAAAAAACCTAATAGAGGTATATACAGAAGAATGCACAAGTCGTTAGTATTCAGGTTGAATTTTCAGTGGAGATGGTCATGTAAAATGACCTAGATTAAGAAACACTGTCCTCACTTGAGTGTCTTTTATGACTAATCTCTGAAGTGATATATATCATTTCTGCTCTATTTTATATGTAATACAGACCAATCCTGGTACATGTGGGACAGAACTACACCAGGTTGTGAATACCAGGCGGTAGGATCCTTGGAGGCCTTGGAAGCTGACACCTACAATCATCCATTGAGTTTCCTTATGCAGTCTTCCAAATGTTAACACATTTCATCAAACAATATAAATAAAAATCATATCTGATAATATTACCACAGATGTCATTAGAAAAGTACTGAAGTATCAAGAAGCTGTCAAGATCAGGATGATGAATGTAAGTTTTCCAAAATTCTGTTTATTACTTAGAACCTTGAATTTTATCATTAGCAACAAGTGTTGTCAATTGTTTTTCTTGAGGTAACAGGGTCCCTTTGTTCATTTTTAAGAAAGGGCCTGTCAAATAACCAGTCTGTCATTCATTCTTCTGAATGTTGTATTCTATGGGAAAAGTCTAGTTTATAGTGCAGTGTCACAGGTGTTTTCCTTGAGACAACACTGTACTTCAGAATGCAGAAGAAGTGCTTTTGAGTACTTCCCATTTTGTCACACAATGTTAAAAAGATGTTTACTTGAGTCATTTTAATAAATCATATCTTCCTATTAGTATGAAAGTTGTGACTTGGAGGACTACTAAAGTGGTCTCGGCGAAACTCAGGAGTCTGAGGCTTACACTTTGAGAATCATTGCCCCACATCGGTGGTTCTCAAAAAGGCAGGGGGAGGAGGAGATGACACCTCCCCACACTTCTAGTTGGAAATGTCTGGAGACATTTTTGGTTGTCACAACTGCAGGGTGTGTGTGTGTGTGTGTGTGTGTGTGTGCATCTACTGGGATGCCAGTAAACCAGGGAAGCTACTAAACACTCTACAATGCACAGGGCAGCCCCCGCTACAAAGAAATATTTGCCCAAAATGTCAATAGTGTGGTATTTAAGTAAATGGTCTACAAAAATTGCCTTCTCTTGCACAAGATAGCTACATGGGTAAAGTAACAACCACCTCGAGAGGCAGCATATGATCGAGAACTGGTGGTACTGAAGGGAAGAAGTCTATGCTGCACTGAAGGCACTGGCGAAAAACAAGGCCCCAGGAATTGATGGAATACCAATTGAGATGTTTAACAAACGGATGCAACACTGGAAGTACTCACTCATGTATGCCAAGAAATTCGGAAGACAGCTACCTGGCCAACCGACTGGAAGAAATCCGTATTTGTGCCCATTCCAAAGAAAACAGAACATGGAAATTATTGAACAATATCATTAATATCACATGCAAGTAAAATTTTGCTGAAGATAATTCAAAAACAGTTGCAGCAGTACATCAAGGAATTGCCAGATACTCAAGCTGGACTCAGAAGAGGACTTGGAATGAGGGATATCATTACTGATGTCAGATCTTTGCTGAAAACAGACAATATCAGAAAAATGTTTACCTGTGTTTTATGACTGTGCAAAGGCAATGAATTGTGTGAATCCTAACAAATTATGGATGACACTGTGGAGAATGGGAATTACAGAACACTTTATTGTGCTCACGTAGAACACTTTATTGTGCTCATGTAGAACCTGTACACAGACCAAGAAGTCAGTCCTTCAAGCAAAACAAGGGGATGCTACATGGTTTAAAGTCAGAAAAGGTGTGCGTCAGAGCTGTATCCTTTCACCATACTCATTCAATCTGCATACTGAGCAAATAATTCCAGAAGCTGGACTATATGAAGAACAACAGGGCATCAGGATTGGAAGAAGACTCATTAACAACCTGCGTTACGCAGATGACACAACCTTGCTTGCTCAAAGTGAAGAGTACTTGAACCACTTAAAATAATGAAGATCAAAGACCACAGCCTTCAGTATGGATTATGCCTCAACATAAAACAAAAATCCTCACAACTGGACCAATATGCAACGTCATGATAAACAGAGAAAATACTGAAGTTGTCAAAGATTTCATTTTATTTAGATCCACAATCAACATCCATGGAAGTGGCAGTCAAGAATTCAAAAAACAATTGCATTGGGCAAATCTGCTGCAAAAGATCTCCTTAAAGTGCTAAAAAGCAAAGATGTCACTTTGAGGACTAAGGTGTGCCTGACCGAAGCCATGGTATTTTTAATTGCCTCATACACATGCAAAAGGTGGACGATGAATATGGAAGATTGAAAATTGATGCCTTTGAATTATTGGAAAATAATTATGGGAAAAGAATACTGAATATACACCATTAACTGCCAGAAGAATGAACAAATCTGTCCTGGAAGAAGTTCAACCAGAAAGCTCCTTAGAATCAAGGATAGAGAGACTTGTCTCAGTACTTTGGACATGTTACTCGAGGGACCAATCCCTGGAGAAGGACGTCATGCTTGATAAAGTAGAGGGGTCAGTGAAAGAGGAAGACCCTCAATGAGATGGACTGATGCAGTGGCTGCAACGCTGGACTCAAACATAGCAACGACTGTGAAGATGGCAAGGACCGGGCAGTGTTCCGTTCTGTTGTACACAGGGTTGCTCGAGTGGGAAACGCCTCCATGGCACCTAACAACTTTTAAGCTTCCTGAACATTTATCTGTGCTACATTTGCCCACTTAGTTATTTTCAAGACATTAACCATTGTTACCTTCAGGTGATAATTCTCTGCTGGATCCAATCTGTTAGTGCCCACGTGATGCCTACAGTTCAACCCTGCCCTCCCTGACCTCGCCCTTCTTTAAACCTTTTTCAATCGAGTTTTGCTCTCTGTTCTCTGCGTCTGGCCCGCCTCCTCAGCTAGGTTGTAAACTCCTCTGAAACCCCCTAAAAATCGTCTTTCTCGCGCCTTGCTAGCTTTACCCTCCGACTGGGCGGGCCGCGCGGGAAGGCCAGGGCTGCTTCTCTCTGCGCGCACCTCAGCTAGCGCAGCCGAATTTGCTGCGCTCCCGCACTGCGGACCCTGGCCTGTCGGTCGCTCCGGGCTGCAGATGGCGCTCCCGGCCCGGACGGCCGCACTACAAATCCCCGAGGATAATGCGGCCGGGGGAGCGCAGTGGCTTCTGGGATTTGTGGTCCTAGTGCAGAGATTGGCGGACGAGAGCGCCCCCGAGTGTCGCCTCTCTCCCGCCTTCTACTCTGGGCCGTTCGGACGCCCTGAGTCGGCCAACTCCGTTTCCTAGGAAACCAGGCACTTCGGGCAATGAAGTAAGAGCTGGGCAAGATAACTTCCGCTTCCTGTGGGCAAAGGGTAAGCGGAATGTAAATACTGGACCACGGGAGTGGTCATCAGGTAACCGGGGCTGCCCGGGTCGCGGTTAAAGTTGAACGACGAGGAGGGAAACAAGGTGAATCGCAGTGTGGTTAGGAGAGAGAGAAGCTTCAAAACTCGAAATTAAGACTCTACGAGGGGTGTGGCAGAACCGAGACACTAAGGTTGGTCTCCAGAGACAAGCGAGTCGGGGATCGGGCTCCGTCTTCCTCGTTGCCTGGGCCCGCTCAACGCTTCCGAGGCGGGCGCTGCGGCTTTGACCCCCGAGTTGTGGGAGGAGAGCGAAGGAGCTTGCTTGCCACCCCGTGTGGAAGGTGTGTGGGATTGAGGGCGGGCCTAGTGAACACGCGGGTGACCTCCAGGGCAGTCTTTATTGTGCACTTTCCACATGTTTATTGTTATATCCCGGTGAAGGAAAAGCTAGTACTGGTTTCTTTCTTGTGGCGGTATCTTGGGTTAAATCATTTCTTGAATTCCTCACATCGAAACACATCCCGGTGCCCGGAAGGATTGCTTGTTAGGATTTCCGGTCGACTTTATCTTTTCGTTTCTTGCCTGGAGTGCTGCATTCGTTGAGGCAGCCGAGATGAGCGTTTTCTGACTTATGGTTGCAGAATACAATGTCGTTTTTTAGATTTTTTTTCCTTTGGCATTCATTAAATACAAATCTGTATAAACTGTTGGATTTGCGTGAAGCTCATGTGATTGTGATTTAATGATTTCTTATCCTGGTGAAAAAATGTAAATGGTTGGATATTGGCTCCTTGTGCATCTAACTATACCAGGAATACCTCTGTTATAAAAAAACTTTAATTTCATGTTCAGATAGCCTTAGAAGAACAGTGTTGTTGTTCGGTCCGGATGAGTCCACTCATAGCGACCCCCTGTGACAGAGTAGAACTGCCCCATAGGGTTTCCTAGGCTGTAATCTTTACCGGAGCTGATGGCTAGACCTCTCTCACATGGAGTCGCTGGGTCCGTTCGAATAGAAAAGCAAAACCCTTATTAACATTTCAGATATCTGAGTTAACTCAGAGCGTTGAAATTTCCAAGGTGTAAAGTGTTCCTGCATGTATTACTTCTCTCCTGTAGGACTCTCCCTTCCAGGAGGGCTAAGTTTTAGTCTTCAAAACTTTTGGCCTTCAGGCAGTGGCGTCACTAGAATTAGTGTTACCCGATGTGGTAACTCATTGTGTCACCTTCCCTCCCCCTCCCCTCCTCGTGGACCTCCTCTGGTACCAGACCATACAGAATCCTTAATAATGTTTTTTGTACTGCTACTCATAAATTGTAATTCCCATATATCACTCATTTTTTTTCTTTTAATTACTACTTCATTCTCAAAAAAGTTATTGATACAGGTTCATAAATACTAATTACCACAATATTGTAGCTAAAACACCAGAGAATTTGACAAAATCAGCAACTATAAAAACACCAGCAACGAAAACAACAGCTCTAAACTACATGATTCAAAACGTCATCGTAATTGGGTAATAATGACAACTCTAATCGGAGCGCGATACAAGGCTGAAAAAGTAAATTAGCATAGAGTTTTAACTGTGCAGGTATATTGATACATAAGCTGGGTTTACAAAAAATATTTTTGTTGCTGTAACTACAGGGATGTTCTTATAAAAAGTAATAAATTTCTGCTGAAATACTGCACAAAAGTTTTACAGATAGTCATTTTGTTGTCATCCCCGCTGACAGTGTCACCCCTCTAATGATGCGACTGCTTCAGCCATAGCGTCTTTTGTTTCTTCTCTTATAGCGCCTATCCTGTGTTGTAACTGAATGTATACTTCTGGTCTCCAGACAGTTTTGAAGAAAATCTAAAACCACAGTAATGGACTTGGTAACAGATTTATGCTTTTTAATCTCAGTAGATCGCTGATATAGATTGATATCTTTACTCATCCCTTATTGTTGCTCTTCCTATTTTCCACAGTGTCTATTTCAGATCTTTTCCATTCTTCTTAACTGCTCAGATCCATTTATTTTGAGCAGATGATTAGCCACCTACATCCCTGAGAAATGTGAAGCCATGGGATGTGAAATCCCCTACTTTCCTTTCTTCCACCACTGAACTTGCCTATGCTTTTACTCAAAAAACCAAAAATCAAACCCATTGCTTTCTAGTCAATTCTGACTCCTTAACTCCTTATTTTCTATGTTAGAGGAATGTATTCTTGTTTCTGTCTTCACAGGTAAACTTTGATTTGCTAGTGTTATCAGGCCTTCTATACCCCTAGAACTTCCTTTTGTCCTGCTTCACCAGCTTCTAATATCTAGAAGGTGTCAAGGGATTTGTAAGGAAGAACTGCAGAAACACCTGAGGTGGCAGCGTGTGTGTGTGTGTGTGTGTGTGTCTTTCATACCTGGTTGAGAACCACCACCTGAAGTCTGAACCTATCCTTGTCTTCAGCATTTATAACAATGGTAAAGTTGGAGGATAGGGGAGGGTAGTGGGAGTCTGAATGACCTATTAATCCTTTAAAAAGTATAGGTGTCTAGAATTATGCATTTTTCCTTTCCTTTCCATTCTGTTCTGCTTCCAATAATCTACAAACTTTGCTAGTGATTCGTAATGTAATTTGTCTTCAGTAAACGTACCAAGATTACATTTGGTAGTATTAAAAAGGCTTCTTACATGCCTGGAGCCTCAGCTTGCTGATATAGAAAAAAAGTTCCATTTGCAAGCTTGAAGCCAGAAAAATTGATCATCCTCATTCCCGGTTACCCTTAGGGACAGTCATAAATGTAAGACTTCTTTTTTATCTTGGCTTATCCCAATGTCTTGTGAGACCTTCCTAATGATACATTCCTTGACGTTTGTCTTCACACTGTGCCCCAACACTTCTGTTCCCCATACATCACACTTCCATTTTCAGCCATTTCTTGGTTATTCCCCAGGGTACTTGCAGTTGTCTTTAAATATATGAAATTGATTCTCCTGTGTTATGATGGGCCTAGGGAAAGGGTTTGGCCTTGTCCTCATTCTGTAGTATAGCTTATGATCCATTGCTCCTCCAGGCTTTTCTAAAAATCCCTGCTTCTGTGGAGAGCATATGGTTTATGCTTATCAGCCTGTAAAATTCCGAATTGCTGTAATTTATTGACATTGTCTCACATTCATTAAGAACTCAGGAACATGACCCACAGTTTTCTTACCCTCCCACTTTTTGCTAATCTTGGGCCTTTCCACGTGAATAACCTCACAGTCAGTACTAATATTTTTGTTTCCTTCTAGCGATTACTTACACTTCAGCCATGTGCATTAGTGATGAAGACCTTGATATCAGCTAGAACTTATTATTTCCACTTTCCTACCTCCCTTACTTCCACATTGCTCATTTTTGATAGTTTCTTAACATCCTCTGGTTCATTGATTCTTCCTATCCCTCTATTTGATCAGTTAATCTTAATCTCTTTACAGACTTCTTTAAGAATCAAGTGAAAACTTAGATCTCTTCTCCAGAATATATATAAAAACAAAAAAACAAAACTTGTTGCCATCAAGTTGCTTCTAACTCATAGTGACCCTACAGGACAGAATAGAACTGCTTCAGGGTTTCCAAGGAGCAGCTGGTGGATTTGAACTACTGACCTTTTGGTTAGCAGCCAAGCTCTTAACCACTGCGCCACCAGGGCTGCAGAATACATATTAAAAAAACAAAAAAACAATGCTGTCAAGTGGATTCTGACTCATAGCAACCCTATGTACAATTTTAGGGGTTTCTCACTATGTTTAAGCCCATCCGAGTAACTAGTAAGAGTTCTTGGATCCCTCAGTTAATCCCTTCTCTAAATAAATATTTGTTTAATTTTTCCAGGTTTTTCTTTAACTTTCTTCCATCAATTCTCCTCTTTTTTCTTATCCCTTACATTTATATTTCATTGCATATTTACAAAGCAGTTTAACATACTTTAGCTTTTTGATCTACCCATTAGTTCTGTGAATTAAGTCATTTATCAAGTTTGAATGTTTTAAAAACTTTTTATTATGGAAAATTTCAAAAATAAAGGATAGAAAAAAGTGTAATGAACTCTGGGTACTCATCACCCAACTTCATCAGTTACCAACTTACCTTATTCTATGTCTTCTCTCGCATTGCATTTCCCCATTTCTTTGAAATAATTCCGAGATATTGTATAATTTAATGGGACATAGTTCGGTATGTTTTTCTAAGAGATAAAGATTCTTTTTATAAACATAATCATGATATTATTACCACACCTAAGTGTAGCAGTAATTTCTCAATATCATCAGATATCAAATCAGTATTTTGATTTCTCCTGTTCTTTTGTGTTTTCTCCCCATTGGTTTGTATGAATCAGGACCCCAAAAAAATCCATGTTATATTTGGTTAGTATGTATCTTCAGTCTCTTTGAATCTAAGGGTTACTCTCTCTCTGTCTTTTCCCTGGTAATTTACTTTTTGATGAAGCCAGTCTTATTTTTCGCTAGTTTCTCACATTCTGTATTTTGCTGTCTGTATCTCTTAACCTGTTATTTAACATGCTCATCTGTATCTCATATTTTTTATAAACTGGTAGAGGACTGACCTGAGTCAGGATTAATTTTTGGCAAGAGTACTTCATGAATGAGTCTTCCATCAGGAGGCTACTTCCATCGGGCAGTGCATAATGACCAGTTGCCTTTCTTTGTGATGTTGGTAGCCGTTAATGATTATTGCGTAGATCCATTATTTAACAGGGTTTAAATATGGTGATAGTTTAATCTCATTGTATTAGGTGCAATGCTTCTTTTAAAGGCCAAGTTTGAATTTTAAAGCTGATTCTTTGTAATTTTCCAGAATGGCTTCCTTTGGATGGAAGAGAAAAATTGGAGAGAAGGTCTCAAAGGTTACCTCCCAGCAGTTTGAAGCTGAAGCTGCTGATGAGAAGGATGTAGTTGAGAATAATGAAGGGAACTGGCTTCATGCCATTAAACGTAGGAAAGAAATGCTCCTGGAAGGCTGCGCTGAGAAAAGTAAACAGCTGAAGGATGAAGGAGCCAGTCTGGCTGAAAATAAAAGGTATGTTTTAGAGTTTTCTTGTAGAGAACAGTTTACATTTTGTGACTGTCTCATTAATGGAATAAAGAGCTATGAATTCCATTTATGAATTTTAAAACCTGATCTAGGTGCTAAATTCATCAAAGAAGCTCCAGCATTGCCTGAAAATTCTCATGGAACGTGAAAGCTTGTAAAATAGCCTTCAAGATGCTTATATTTCTGTTTTGCCATCATTTTTGTTCTGTCTAAAGAAGAGTAAATGCTAACTAAAATGTAACCCAACTTACTGGTTTGTAGGAGATGGTCTAATCTTTGGGAGGTTTCTCCGTTTGGCATTGTATACAGGAAATTATATACAGGAAATCCCTAATTTCCAGGTAAATAATTTTTTTTTTTTTTTAAGGCATTTCCTGAACAGCTTTGAGAGCATATGGTATTTTTTTTTTTTTTTTAACAGATCATTGGTTACTTTTATTTCTTGTATACTTTCAGAAATATGGTTTGGTGCACAGGAATTTGATAACAGCTTCGTCTCTACATACGCCTTCATCAGCTAAGCTGTTAGACTCTTCCAATATGCAGTCTTTTTTTTTTTTTTTTTCCTCTTTTTCTTATTTTCTCATTCATTTCTCCTTTCCTCTGCTTAGGTGTTTCAGTGGGACTGAAAAATCTTTCTTCCACAAATCAGTGCGTAAATGGTGAATTGTTGAATAGATTTTGTTGGGAAAACTAGATTAATATATAGAGGAAAATAAGACTGGATCCTGATCTATCTAATGTTACGTGCAAAGGTAGACTAACCCACCCAGTGCCGTCGAGTCGAGTAGAGGGATTAAAAACCTAACTGTGAAAGGTGTAACTGTACAGTTGATAAAAGAAAATACGAGAGGACTTTTTTTAAAAAAACTTTTTTAATTAAAAAAAATTCAAATGTATTTTAAAATTGAATGAATAGCACAACATATGTATTCCTGCTATCTGGACTCAAAAATTCTTAACGTTTACTTTCTCTCTTCCTATACATACACACATGTACACATGTATATATAATTGTATATTTCTTTTTTTTTTTGGTTGATTTATTTGAAAATAAGTTGTAGATATTTTGACACCTCATCCCAATTCAGCATGCTTTCCTAAGAATAAGAGTGTTCTCTTACCTAACACAATACCGTTATTATGCCTTTGAAAATTAACAGTAGTTTCATAATCTAATATGCAGTCTGTATTTCGATTATTCCAATTTTCCCCTAAATGTCTTATACAGTATACTTTTAAAAATCAGGATCCAGACAGAATTTGCATATTGCGTTTGATTACTAGGTTTTGATGTCTGTTAATCTCTAAAGGATCCCGTACTTCCCCACCCCGCATGACATTGACTTTTTGAATAACCAGTTTGCTATTTGAATGTTTTCTTGTGTCATTTAACTTGTTTTCTATCCCATGTATTTTTTTTTTTGTCCTTAAAGAATGAAGTTTATTGAAATAATAAAACACAAGAGAGAAGGAAGATTCCGTTAAAAACTGGTATAACTGGTTTTAGGTAACATTGCTATTAAAGGGAAATCTTATTCATGTTTCTCAGCCAACGACAGATATAAACACATAAATGAAGAACTCAGAATGAAAAGAAAAAATTCCATGCAGTGTTTAAAATGTATCTAGATAAAAGGTTCCCTTTCCTCTGTAAAACTTGTAAGTTAACTATGGGGACCTCCCACTGGTACCAAGCTCATACTGAAAGCATACCTTTAGTCTTCACTGGAGCCTTCCATGAGTTTTTACATCTCATATAAATTCCCTTTTCATATGCCATGTATTTTTTTGTAAACTGAAAATTAGGTTTGGAGGTTCTGATTAAACATTTTTGGCTTGGGTATTTTATTGGAATGTTCTTTATATTGCATCATATTGGGAGATATATCAGGTGCTTGTTTTGTGGGTTTTCTATTATTGCAGCCATTTGAAAACATTGTGCCTATATCTGTCAGCTGTGGTTGATAAGTGCTGAAAGCCTTATTTTTATAAAAATTTTGAAACGTTTGTCCTTGGTTGAAGAAAATACACTACGAAAATTATACTTGGCAGTGTGAGGAATGTTGACTTATTATTTGTACTAAATATATGACTTTTAGAAGATAAACATGATCAGCATGAGTAGTATCTGAATAGCTTTTTGGCTGGGACAAAATACTCTCCAGATCTCCTACAAATCTAAAATCAGGATTGTGTGCATTTGACCGGTATCTTCCACGTTGTAGTGAAGAGTCTGAGAAATTGAAAGAAAATGAAGTAATACTCAGTAAGAAGCACTTTTTTTCTGCTTTCTTCTTTTTTTTTTTTTTTTTTTTATCTTTTCTATTTTTTAAGTAGTAAGGAAGGTTATAAAATTCTTTTAATATTTTTACCCCAAATGAGTCAAAGTGGAGGAACCAACATTTTAGTACCTAGCTCTACTTTCTTTTTTCCTAGCTCTGTTTTTACTTTTGATTTTGCAGTAATCTTTTAAAACATAAAATGGTGCTTAAACTATAGTATATTAGCCCCTCAAACTCATTTCGGAATGAAAGTTAGAAAATACATAACAGTTAAATACCAAACCTAATGATAGGTTGTGAATTCTCATTTGTTGTATTTTAGACATAAAGATTTTTCTCTTATAGAACTATGCAACATTGACTGTCCTATCTTAGAAGAAAGCCAGCTGTAAACTTTCACATTTATGATATCAGTTTCAGAATATCCATAAAACATCTTAGAAATTCCTGTAAATGCCTGTTAAGAGTTCATTAACTTTGTTGTTTTGCTGTTTTCTCTAGACCACACCAGTGTGTAGAAGGGAAAAGCTCTTCAGTGATTACCCTGGGATTCTCCCTGAATTTCCTGTGGTCGAGGACAGATATCAACTTTGTAGATAAACAAAATAACTCTTGTTTTCTGCCTGCATGTCAAAACACCGAGTCATTTCACTAAAATCAGCTGGACTGAATCTTTATTTTGAAGAGAGAAAAGGCTGAGATGATTATGTTTTTTGCTCTTTAGCATTTGTTTAAGAGTAATGTATACACAGCTTTAGAAAATAACTAAGTAGATTTAAAGGAATCTAGTGCGATTGTGTATTTAGGATACTAAAGGAAACCCTGGTGGTGTAGTGGTTAAGTGCTACAGCTGCTAACCAATTGGTTGACAGTTTGAATCCACCAAGTGGTCTTTGGAAACTCTATGGGGCAATTCTACTCTCCTATAGAGTCACTATGAGTTGGAATCGACTCTACGGCAACGGGGTTTTTAATTTTTTTTTAAGCCAAATAAAAATAGAAATTATAGATTAAAAATATCTAAGAGAATATTAAACTTGATTAAAAATTGTATGAGGAAGGATAGTGAAATTAAATTAAAAAAATAAAACACAGTGCTTTCCTGTAATCACCTTCATCGCAAACCAGTCTTTTTTTTTTTTAATTGTGCTTTCAGTGAAAGTTTACAAATCAATTCAGTCTCTCATACAAAAATTTATATGCACCTTGCTGTATACCCGTAATTGCTCTCTCCTAATGAGACAGCCCACTCATTCCCGCCACTCTCTCTTTTCATGTCCATTCCGCCAGCTTCTAAACCCCTCTACCCCCTCATCTCCCCTCCAGATAGGAGATGCCAACATAAGCTCAAATGTCTACTTGATCTAAGAAGCTCATACTTCACCAGCATCTTTTTCTATCTCATTGTCCAGTCCAATCCCTGTCTGAAGACTTGGCTTTGGGAATGGCTCCTGTCCTGGCCTAACAGAAGGTCTGGGGGCCATGACCACCGGGGTCTTTTTAGTCTCAGTCAGACCATTAAGTCTGGTCTTTTTACGAGAATTTGGGGTCTGCATCCCACTGCTGTCCTGCTCCCTCAGGGGTTCTCTGTTTTGTTCCCTGTCAGGGCAGTCATTGGTTGTAGCCAGGCACGATCTAGTTCTTCTGGTCTCAGGCCGGTGTAGTCTCTGGTTTATGTGGCCTTTTCTGTCTCTTGGGCTCGTAATTACCTTGTGTCCTTGGTGTTCATCACTCTCCTTTGGTCCAGATGGGTTGAGACCAATTGACGCATCTTAGATGGCCGCCTGCTAGCGTTTAAGACCCCAGATGCCACTCTCCAAAGTGAGATGCAGAATGTTTTAATAGATTTTATTACGCCAGTTGACTTAGATGTCCCCTGACACCATGGTCCCCAGACCCCTGCCCCTGTTACGCTGGCCTTCGAAGCATTCAGTTTATTCAGGAAACTTCTTTGCTTTTGGTTTAGTACAGTTGTGCTGACCTCCCCTCTATTTTGTGTTGTCTTTCCCTTCACCTAAAGTAGTTCTTATCTACTAATTAGTGAATACGCCTCTCCTTCCTACTCTCCCTCCCCCCTCATAACCATCAAAAAATATTTTTTGTGTTTAAAGTGTTTCTCGAGTTCTTATAACAGTGGTCTTATACAATATTTGTTCTTTTGCAGCTGACTAATTTCACTCAGCATAATGTCTTCCAGATTCCTCCATGTTATGAAATGTTTCACAGATTCATCATTGTTCTTTATCAATGCGTAGTATTCCATTGTGTGAATACACCATAATTTATCCATTCATCAGTTGATGGCCACCTTGGTTGCTTCCATCTTTTTGCTGTTGTAAACAGTGCTGCAGTGAACATGGGTGTGCATAAATCTATTCATGTAAAGGCTTTTATTTCTCTAGGACATATTCCAAGGAGTGGGATTGCTGGATCATATGGTAATTCTATTTCTAGTTTTTTAAGGAAGTGCCAAATCAATTTCCAAAGTGGCTGTACCATTTTACATTCCCACCAGTGGTGTATAAGTGTTCCAGTCTCCACAACCTCTCCAACATTTATTCTTTTGTGTTTTTTGGTTTAGTGCCGGTCTTGTTGGAGTGAGATGGAATCTCATTGTAGTTTTGATTTGCATTTCTCCAGTGGCTAATGATTGTGAGCATTTCCTCAAGTATCTGTTAGCTACCTGAATGTTTTCTTTAGTGAAGTGTCTGTTCATATCTTTTGCCTATTTTTTTAATTGGGTTATTTGTCTTTTTGTAGTTGAGTTTTTGCAGTATCATATAGATTTTAGAGATCAGGCGCTGACTAGAAATGTCACAGCTAAAAACTTTTTCCCAGTCTGTAGGTGGTCTTTTTACTCTTTTGGTGAAGTCTTTGGATGAGCATAGGTGTTTGATTTTTAGGAGCTCCCAGTTATCTAGTTTTTCTTCTGTATTGTTAGTAATGTTTTGTATACTGTTTATGCCATGTATTAGGGCTGCTAATGTTGTCCCTATTTTTTCTTCCATGATTTTTATCATTTTAGATGTTATGTTTAGGTCTTTGATCCATTTTGAGTTCGTTTTTGTGCATGGTATGAGGTATGGGTCTTGTTTCATTTTTTTGCAGATGGATATCCAGTTATGCCAGCACCGTTTGTTAAAGAGACTGTCTTTCCCCCAATTAACAGATTTCGCTGGCCTTTGTCAAACATCAGTTGCTCATATGTGGATGGATTTATGTCTGGATTTTCAATTCTGTTTCATTGGTCTACGTATCTGTTGTTGTACCAGTACCAGGCTGTTTTGACTACTGTGGCAGTATACCAAAAACCAAACCCAGTGCCATCAAGTTGATTCCAACTCACAGCGACCCTATAGGACAGAGTAGAACTGCCCCATAGAGTTTCCAAGGAGCACTTGGCAGATTCGAACTGCCGACCCTTAGGTTAGCAGCCATAGCACTTAACCACTACGCCACCAGGGTTTCCTGTGACGGTGTGTTACGTTCTAAAATCAGGTAGAGTGAGGCCTCCCACTTTGTTCTTCTTTTTCAGTAATGCTTTACTAATCCGGGACCTCTTTCCCTTCCATATGAAGTTGGTGATTTGTCTATCTCATTAAAAAATGTCATTGGAATTTGGATCAGCATTGCATTAAATCTATAGATCACTTTAGGTAAAATAGACATTTTTATAATGTTAAGTCTTCCTATCCATGAGCAAGGTATGTTTTTCCACTTAAGTAGGTCTCTTTTGGTTTCTTGCAGAAGTGTTTTGTAGTTTTCTTTGTGTAAGTCTTTTACATCTCTGGTAAGATTTATTCCTAAGTATTTTATCTTCTTGGGGGATATTGTAAATGGTATTGATTTGGTGGTTTCCTCTTCAATGTTCTTTTTGTTGGTGTAGAGGAATCCAACTGATTTTTGTATGTTTATCTTGTATCCCAATACTCTGCTGAACTCTTCTATTAGTTTCGGTAGTTTTTTTAGGTTTCCTTAGGGTATTCTATGTATAAGATCATGTCATCTGCAAATAGAGGTATTTTTACTTCTTCCTTGCCAATCTGGATGCCCTTTATTTCTTTATCTAGCCTAATTGCTCTGGCTAGGACCTCCACCACAATGTTGAATAGGAGTGGTGATAAAGGGTATCCTTGTCTGGTTCCTGATCTCAGGGGGAATGCTTTCAGGCTCTTTCCATTTAGGATGATGTTGGCTTTTGGGGTTGTATAAATGCCCTTTATTATGTTAAGGAGTTTTCCTTCTATTTCTATTTTGCTGAGAGTTTTTAATCATGAATGGGTGTTGGACTTTGTCAAATGCCTTTTGTGCATCAATTGATAAAATCACGTGATTCTTGTCTTTTGTTTTATTATGTGGTGGATTACATTAATTGTGTTTCTAATGTTGAACCATCCCTGCATAAAAAAAAAAAAAAATCCACTTGGTCATGGTGAATTATTTTTTTGATATGTTGAATTCTATTGGCTAGAATTTTGTTGAGGATTCTTTCATCTAAGTTCACGAGGGATATGGGTCTGTAATTTTCTTTTTTTGTGGTATCTTTTCCTGGTTTTGGTATCAGGGATATGGTGGCTTCATAGAATGAGTTTGTGTGTATTCTGTCCTTTTCTATGCTCTGAAATACCTTGAGTAGTAGTGGTGTTAACTCTTCTCTGAAAGTTTGGTAGAACTCTGCAGTGAAGCCGTCCAGGCCAGGGCTTTTTTTCATTGGGAGATTTTTGATTACCTTTTAAATCTCTTTGTTTGTTATGGGTCTGTTTAGTTGTTTACTTCTGTTCATGTTAGTTTAAGTAGGTAGTGTGTTTCTAGGAATTCATCCATTTCTTCTAGATTTTCAAAATTGTTGGAGTACAGTTTTTCATAGTAATCTGATATAATTCTTTTAATTTCAGTTGGGTCTGTTGTAATATCACCCATCTTATTTCTTATTTGGGTTATTTGCCTCCTCTCCTGTTTTTCTTTTGTCAGCTTGGCCAATGGTTTAGTAATTTTGTTGATTTTTTTTTTTCAAAGAACCAGCTCTTGGTCTTCTTAATTCTTTCAGTTGTTTTTCTGTTTTCTATTTCATTTAGTTCTGCTCTAATTTTTATTATTTGTTTTCTTCTGGTGCCTGACGGTTTCTTTTGTTGCTCTCTTTCTATTTGTTCAAGCTGTAGGGATAATTCTTTGATTTTGGCCCTTTCTTCTTTTTGTATGTGTGCATTTATTGATAGAAATTGACCTCTGAGCACTGCTTTTGCTGTGTCCCAAAGGTCCTGATAGGAAGTGTTTTCATTCTCTTTGGATTCTATGAATTTCTTTATTCCATCCTTCATGTCTTCTATAACCCAGTGTTTTTTGAGCAGGGTATTTTTCAGTTTCCAATTGTTTGATTTCTTTTACCTGCCTTTTCTGTTATTAATTTCTACTTTTATGGCCTTATGGTCAGAGAAGATGCTTTATAATATTTCAGTGTTTTGGATTCTGCTAAGGTTTGCTTTATGACCTAATATGTGGTCTATTCTAGAGAATGTTCCATGTGCACTATAAAAGAAAGTACACTTGACTGCTGTTGGGTAGAGTGTTCTGTATATGTCTATGAGGTCAAGTTGGTTGATTGTGGCATTTAGACCTTCTGTGTCTTTATTGGCTTCTTTCTGGATGTCCAGTCCTTCACCAAAAATGGTGTGTTGAAGTCTCCTGCTGTTATTGTGGAGCTATCTATCTCACTTTTCAATGCTGGTAGAGTTTGTTTTATGTATCTTGCAGCCCTGTCATTGTGTGCATAAATATTTAATATGGTTATATTCTCTTGGTATATTTTCCCCTTAATCATTGTATAGTGTCCTTCCTTATCTTTTATGATGGATTTAACTTCAGTCTATTTTGTCAGAAATTAATATTGCCACTCCTGCTCTTTTTTGATTGTTGTCTGCTTGATATATTTTTTTCCATCCTTTGAGTTTTAGTTTGTTATTGTCTTTAAGGCGTGTCTCTTGTAGGCAGCATGTAGAGGGATCGTGTTTTTTAATGCATTCTGCCACTCTCTGTCTCTGTATTGGTGCGTTTAGTCCATTTAAATTGAGCATAATTATGGATAGGTATGAATTTTAGTGCTGTCATTTTGATACCTTTTTTTGTGTGTTGTTGAGTTTCTTTTTCCCACTTAATTTTTTGTCCTGAGTGGTTTATCTGTATGTATTGCTTTTTCCTCATATTCGTTGTTGTTTATTTTGTTTCTGCTGAGTATTTTTTCTTGTATTTTATTTTGATATGTAGGATAGTTTGTCTCCTTTGTGGTTACCTTAATATTTACCCCTATTTTTCTAAATTTAAACCTAAATTTTATTTCTTTGTATTGCCTTGTCTTCCTCTCCATATGAAAGATCTATGACTGCGTTTCTTAGCCCCTCTTTGTTGTTTTAATGTTATCTTCTTTTATATAATAACATTGCTGTTTCTGTTTTTAGTGTTTTTTGTCTTGATTTATTTTTTTATTTCCCTGTCTGGGTTGACTCCTGATTGCTCTGCCCAGTGTTCTAGTCTTGGGTTGATACTTGACATTATTGATTTTCTAACCAAAGAACTCCCTTTAGTATTGCTTATAGTTTTGATTTGGTTTTTGCAAATTCCTTTAAGTCCTGTTTATCTGGAAATGTCCTAATTTCACCTTCATATTTGAGAGACAGTTTTTCTGGATATCTGATTCTTGGCTGGCAATTTTTTTTCCTTCAATTCTTTTTATAAGTCATCCCATTCCCTTGTTGCCTGCATGGTTTCTAGCAAGTAGTCTGAGCTTATTCTTATTGGCTCTCCTTTGTAGTTGACTTTTTGTTTATCCCTAGCTGCTCTTAAAATTTTCTTTTTATCTTTGGTTTTGGCAAGTTTAATTATAATATGTTTTGGTGACTTTCTTTTCAAATCTACCTTATGTGGAGATTGATGAGCATCTTGGGTAGATATCTTCTAATCTTTCACGATATCAGGGAAGTTTTCTGCCAACAAACCTTCAACAATTCTCTTTATATTTTCTGTTATCCCTCCCTGTTCTGGTACTCCAATCACTTGTAGGTTATTTCTCTTGATAGAGTCCTACCTGATTCTTAAGGTTTCTTCATTTCTTAAAACTCTTTTATGAGATTTTTCTTCAAATGTATTGGTGACAAGTGCTTTATCTTCAAGTTCACAAATTCTGCCCTCTACTTGCTCAGTCCTGCTTCTCAGACTCTCTATTGAGCTGTCTGCTTCTGTACTTTTATTATTAATCGCCTGAATTTCTGATTGCTGTCTGTCTATGAATTTTTCCAGCTTTTTAAATTTTTCATTATGTTCCAGAATAACCTTTTTAATTTCTTCAACTGCTTTATCTGTGTGTTCCTTGGCTTGTTCTGCTTATTGCCTAATCTCCTTCCTGATTTCTTGAATATTAATCTTTTGTATCCTGCATCCGGTATATTAATCTTCCGTATTGTGGATCTGGTAATTCCAAGAATGTACTTTCATCTAGAAGATCCCTTGATTCTTTGTTCTGAGAGCTGTTTGAAGCGATCATGGTCTGTTTGTTTATGTGATTTGATATTGACTGTTGTCTCTGAGCCACATATAAGTTATTATTTATGTTTGCTTACTGTATCCTAGTTTCTTGCTTTGTTTTGTTTGATATCCACATATGGGTTGCTTGAGTGAGGTAGCTTGATTATTTTCACCTTTGAAGCTCTGATGTCCTGTCACCAGATGGTTAGAGGTGTTATCAGGTATGTCAGTCTAGGAGTCCATTCACTTTTCTTGTATGGATTCAGCTCAGGTGTCCAGGTAGCTGCTCATCAAGTGTGTGGTACAGGCTCTGTCCTACAGTCTTAGAGGGGCAGGGGTGGTTGGTTCAGGTACTGGTATCTGGTTGCAGCAGGGAGTCACACTCTGAACAGCTCAGGGGGCTGAGAATCGTCCCCCAAGTGTCTCTGAGGAAAGTACATCCCTGTTCCCTAGAGTGTACAGGTGGGTGGGTTCTGCAGACGGACCATGGGCACCCAGTGTTTTTGGTTGTAAGGACTGGGAGGTACCAGTTATCCTTGGACACCTGTTGCGGGTGGCTGGGTGACCTGAGTGGAGCCCCAGTTCTTAGGTCCCTGATGTGGGTAGATGAGGACCCTGTTTAATAGGCAAAGTGGTATCAAATATCAAACACCCGCCTCTTCACCACACAGCTGAAACAGTTGTAGTCTGCCAAGAAGGGCCTATTCTCCTGAAATAGGCCCACACGGGTCCATGCAGGGGGGAAAGGTACTCAAAGTCCACGGACCAATTATGCCTGGAGAGGACCTGCTTCTGTCCTGAGCTCCCCCAGTTAGTGGAGCTGGCAAATTATCTTTTCCCCCAGTTGGAAATTTATTCCTTCTCCAGGGCCTGGAAGATGGCTCTAATTGCTCAACAGGGTCTGTCTCAGGCCCTAGGAAATAATAGCTGCTGAAGCCTGCTTGGGTTTGAGGGGGTGCAGTAAAATATATGCAAGTTCTTAGCTTTTGCTGAGAGCGCCATTCTTCCCTGGTTCCAGAGGTGTGAGTAGGCTGTGTGGCTGGCTGCTTCTCCCTGAGGTAACTGCTGCCAAATGCTAGTATCAGCCCTCTGCAGCCTCTCCTGGGAATGGTGCCAGAGGGCTCCTGGCAATTCAGGTCCAGTAACTCCTCTCCGCTTCTGAACCATCTCTTCCTCTCCCTGCCCCTCAGTTTGTTTTCTAACCTTCCCTTTGATGTTCAGGGCTCCTAGTTTGTCATAAATATACTCGTTTCACTTGTTTTTTCGGGTCTTTGTTGTTAGAGGGCTCGCCCGAAGTGTCGGTCTATTCTGCCATCTTGGCCCCGCCTCTCAAACCACTCTCTTTTTCACTGTGTTTTAGCTATACTGGCCTTTCTTGTGTTCTTTGATACAATTCTTAGACAGCTTTTGTCTTAGCACTCCAGGTCTGAAAATCTCTCATCTTGTGTTTTCTGATATGTCTTCTTATCTTTCAGGTTTCTGCTCACATGTCAGCTTCTCAGAGAACCCTTTTCTCTGTACCCAGTCTGCAGTAGTACCCCCATACTTCCTCTTTCTCTGTCACATTAGTCTATTTAATTTTCTTTTAGCATTTCTTCCTTTTTGAAGTTACCTTATATGCTTATTTAGTTATTTGTTTGTGTGTTACCTCTTCTGTAGAAATGCAAGCTCTTAGACAGTAGAGATTTTGATGTATTCAACTGTATCTTCAGCACTTAAAACAATTTGTGGTACTGCGTAGGTACTGAATAAATATTTTAAATATTTATAAAACTGCTAATTTTTTTGCTATGTGATAGCTAAATAGATTTTTGTGGGCTAACTACTTTTCATTGCATCATACCTATAGGGATATGCATTTCTAAATTCCAAATTGGAACCCAATATTCTGGAAGTCTATTTTATTTCATACCCCAATGACAAAGGGCCTTTGGATTAGCATTGTCCAACCCCCCTCCTGCATGATAACATGACATTTGAGAATAATTGCTCTTTTCTAAGTCTTATGCCTTTCTCCATTACCTATACTTCTCCCTCCTACCCTGTCCTCTAAGATGTTTTGTACACAGGGTGTGAATAAAAGGCTTTTATTTATACAATAGGAAAATGAGAAGTTTTATAGTGTAGTGCTTAAGGTTCCATGCCTTTAAGTTGGATGACCTTGTTTCTTACCTAGTTCTGCCATTTACTAGCTTTGTAGTATTAGGGAAGTTATTCAGCCTGTTTATGATTAGGTTTCCTCTCTTGCACAAAAAAGAAAAAATATACTGAATGGGATTAATGCCTATGCTAGCCGGAGTTCTTTGAGAGGAAGATGCCAGACAGAAGTAATCATGCAAAAATTTTATTAGAGGAAATACCTGATGACAAAATGGGGAGGACCCTGAGAAGGTGAAGAGGACCCTCAGACCACAATGCATGGCTGACTCTGAGTGAAGGAGATGGGGAGGGAAGGTTGGGTGGAAATGTCTAGGCTTCTTCTACTTCCGGGAATATATTCTTTTGCCTCCTCGTTTTTTTTTTTTTTTGTAATGTCTTAGTATTTTCTCGGAAACCCTGGTGTCGTAGTGGTTAAGTGCTACGGCTGCTAAGACCAAAAGGTCGGCAGTTTGAATCCACCAGGCGCTCCTTGGAAACTCTATGGGGCAATTCTACTCTGTCCTGTGGGGTTGCTATGAGTCGGAATCGACTTAATGGCAACGGGTTTTGGTTTTAATATTTTCTCATTTGGTTTTATTTAGCACATTGAGAGCAGTCTGAACACATTAAATGCAACATAATCCAAACCTGTCAATGTCATTCCTCCTCCAAAGGAATTACAGTTTTAAAGGATCAGATAGTCTCTTTGAGTCCACTTTACTTCAAAGAAAACTAAATACAGGTTCTCTTAGATAAATTTGGTTTTGCAACTGAGTGGTTTTTCAGTTCTGAGTTTCTACCTTGTAATAGTCATAATTTTTTGTAACAAAAGGCTAGTTTACTCTTCTCCATCCCCACGTAGTTTTGGTGCTTTCAAGAGACAGTGTGCTGGGTGTCTTAGATATCTCATGCCGCTGTAACAGAAATACAACAAGTGGACAGCTTTAACAAATAAAAGATTTATTTTCTCACAGTTTAGGAGGCTAGAAGTCCAAATTCAGAGTGCCAGCTCCAGGGGAAGTCTTCCTCTCTTTGTCAGCTCTGGAGGAAGGTCCTTGTCATGAACTAGGAGCTTCTCATCGCAGGGACTCTGGGTCCAAAGTACACACTCCTCCCCTGGCTCTACTTTCTTGGTGGCATGAGGTCCTCTTGTCTCTCTGCTCACATCTCTTTTATATGTCAAAAGAGATTAGTTTAAGACACAACCTAATACATATATGTGTATATATGTATGTATATATATTTATGGTTGCCCCACCAGTTTATTTTATTGTGGTAAAAATACGTATAATAACATTTGCCAATTCAACATTTCCATATGTGCATTCAGTGACATTAGTTACATTCATCATGTTGTGCCACCATCACCACTATCCGGAAACTCAATGCCCCCAAGCAATGGCTCCCCCTGTCCCCTCCCGTCGTAACCACTAATAAATTTTGGTCTCTATACATTTGTCTATTTACATGTCATACGGAGCCCTGGCGGCGTAGTGGTTGAGAGCTTGGCTACTAACCAAAAGACTGGCAGTTCCAATCCATCAGCTGGTCCTTGGAAACCCTATGGGGAAGTTCCGCTCCATCCTACAGGGCTGCTATGAGTCAGAACTGACTCGATGGCACCTAACAACAACATGTCATATAAACAGGACCATACGATATTAGTCTTTCAAGACACAACCAGATCTTGTAGATTGAATCTCATGAACATAACTGCGGCTGATCCCATCTCATTAATATCATAGAAATAGGATTTACGACACCTAGGAAAATCACATTAGATGACAAAATCACACAATACTGGGAATCACAGCCTAGCCAAGTTGACGTATTTTTGGGGGACATGATTCAATCCATGACAAAGGGTATAGTGGTTAAGAGAGTGGATTTTGGAGTCAAACTGCCTCAGTTCAAATTCCAGCTCTATTTCCATCTGTATAAACATTGGGCAAGTTATTCACTTCTCTAAGTGTCAGTTTCTTTATCTGTAAAATGGGGTTACCTACATCATAGACTATTAGGGTATTAAAGAACAAGTCTGTGTAAAAGAGCTTAGCATGCCACCTAGATCTAGTGAACATGGAATAAATGTGCTTTAGATGTTATATTTTAGGACTTTTTATGTCGTTAGTACATTTTATATAGTATTAAATTTTTTAAAATAAGTTATTTCTTTCAGACATCTTCTTTAGAATTATTCATTTGCTAGGATCTACTTCAATTTTGATACTGTTGGTGTAGTATTAAGTTTTTTTAAAATAAGTTATTTCATTCAGACATTTTTTTTAGAATTATTCATTTGCTAGGATCTTTTTTTTTTTTTTACTTCAATTTTGATACTGTTGGTTTTTATGATTTCAACCACTAGATGGTGATATTTGATTGTTTAGCTAAGTGGCCTGCTTTTTCTCTAGGAGAATCAGTGTTTTATGTATGTGAAACAGGAATGTAATTAAAATTTGCTGCAAATTTTGTCACTTGTCTAGAAAAGTATGCCTCCCAAAGTGCATTTGAGGGTGGTCTGGCTATGTCACACATTCTTTAAAGTGATAAATATATTAGTCGCCAGCATTGATATATTTAATGATCTTGCCTCATATTCTGTGGAAAAAATAGAATCAATCAGTGCAGAATGTCTGTGTTTTTTTCACCACCACATCTTCCAGCATGACTTTATTTGCATCCACACTGTCTGCCTTTACTCTGTTATAATGACATTTCCCTGCTTGTACCAAAGGCCCACCCCTCCACTTGTACAGTAGAGCCCATCCCTTCTTGCCTTCTCTGGAATATTGTTCCAAAAATTATTCTAATTTTTATATCATCCATTCCTCCTTTTCCTGTGGTTCCTTCTCACTGGTACGCAAACAGACCGTGATAACATCCATTTAAAAAGCTTCTCTTTACTTTACATGTCCCACCATTTCTCTGCTCCCCCTTCACTGCAAATTCTATTTCTTGATGAATCATCCTTAGTCCATTCCAATCAGGTTTCTGTCTTCACTGCTTCACTGAAACCACTTTTGTAAGGGTTATCAATGGCCTGCGAGTGTCCACTCATTCTTAATATTCTTTGCTTGCCTCTTTTGCTCATTTTCTAAATATTGGTGGGTCAGAATATTTAGAAAGTATTTTTCTTTTCCATATACATTCTTCTTCTTTTTGAAATTATATAATCTCTTGCTTTCAGTACCATCTACCATCTCTATACTGATGACTACCAAATACATGTACTGCTGTCCTCCTACCTGAACATCAGACTCTTAAATCTCCAGTACCTGCTTTCTACCTACTTGGATGTTTACTAGTGTCTCAAACATAACATGTACAAAACAGCAGTCTTGATTTTTCTCCCAAACATCTATCTGATCCTTCCTGGTCTTCCCATGTCAGCATAAAGCATCACCACCATTTGCTCAGCTTCTCAAGCCAAAAAAACAGGATTCAACTCTGACGGTTTATGTGCCATTCCAGAGTTAGTTGGCCTCTGACTCTGCCCTTGAGGCAGCTCGTTGCTGTTCTTGTGGCCACTAAGACCTGGCTGCTGCTGCTGCTGCCTTCACAGACCAGAAAGCCCCCATATATGGTGCTGATTGACAGTGAAAGGTCATCACACATTGACACTGGCCAGATTGGACCATAGAATCTCTGGAAGGACTGGGTAACACAACCCAGAAGTGTGAGAGAGTTAAAGCCTTGTGGGGCAGACTTTGACCAATGGGAGGCAGGATATGGGAGGAAGCCTGCAGATAAATTCTTTTTCCTTATTCCCTCCAGTGGCTTCATACAGTCTCTCTGAAGAAGTTCTGCAAGACCAGCATTCATCTGTGTTTGTCTGTGAAGCTGTAGCTAGCTAATGTACCCCTTATATTTAATTTTCCCTCCTTCCTGCCTTATTTCTCTTTTCCCCTCATTCTAGCCTGCCAGTAAAGAGTTAACCAGTAAGCTTTGGCCACAGGATCTGTTTTCCAGGTAACCCAATTTAAGGCATCATCCTGGATTCCTTTCTTTTTTTCACTCCTCAGAGCCAATCCAAGTTGAGTTGACTTTACCTTTAAAACATATTCTAAATCTGTTTTTTTCTCCTGTCTTTTCACTGTTATCCTAGTCTAAAACTACTATCATCTCTTAACCTTATTACTCTGGCAATCTTCTAACTGGTTTTGTACCTCTGTAATCTTCCCCACACCCAGGCCTGACTGGTCTTTTAAAAATATAATTCATGTCTATCCATCACATAAAAACTCTATGGATCCCCCATCATACATATAATTATGAATTTAAACCCAAACTCATAACCATGGCCTACTATGTCCTACATGATAATGGTTTCAGTGTATCTCTCTGACCTCCTACTCCACTTCTCCCTTCTCTTATAGCCACGCTGGCTTTCTTTCTTTTCCTCAAAACAGGGAGCACTTGGTCCTGCCTTGGGACCTTCCCTTTGTTTAGGATGAACTTTTTCTAGATCTTCAGTTAGCTGACCACTTTTTGTCATTCAGGTCTCAGCTGAAATGTCTTCCTAGAGAGGCTTTTCCTGGTCACCCATTCTGTGTAGCTACTTGGTAACTCCCTATCATATCTCCCACCTTGTTTTTAATCATGACACTTGCCATGTTTTAACATTTGTTTGTAGTCTTTCTCTCTACACCTCCCTCCCTCTATGCTGCCTCTCCCTACCACACTCTAGAATGTAAACTCTAAAAGAGTAGTATGTCTTGTTGAATGCTGTATTCTGCACCTAGAATACTGCGTGACTCAGAGCAATGTATAGTAAATTTATGTTAAATGAATAAGCTGTTATCTATATAATTTGTCAAATTCGAAGCTATAATAAATTAGAAATTTAACTGGAAGCAAAGTAGTTAAATACCGGCATTTCTGTCTAGTAAATGAGCATGCTATCTAACTTATTTTGCTTGCTCACCAGCTGTACTTTATCTTAGGGTGTTATCTCATCCTTCCCTTATACAGTCCTGGAACCATTCACGTTGCTTCCTTCCCTGTGCTAATTTAGTTGCATACTGCTAAGGTTGTCTATAAGCTGGCTGAATCAGACTCTGGTCACTTATTAACCAGAGTGACTTTAAACAAAAATTTTTTTTTTTTTTTAATCATTTAATGCTTCCTATAAAACAGCTGCAGTAGGACCAAGCCTGTTCATTGTGTTCCAAACTGAAGTTGAATTAAGAGATATGCTGTAGAAGTTATACAACACTATTGATTTATTAAATGCCAAGTTTCCTGTGACCCCAAAATGGAGGAACTAGGGAGTATTACCCCTTATTTCTAGGTCAGGAGAAGTAAACCAAAGAGAGAAATGAGAAATGAGGGTGAAGAAGGAACCCACTAAGCTGACGATTGTGAAGTAAATGCCTACCAGCTCTTGCTTTATTTTGTTGTTGTTGTTAGGTGCTGTTGAGTTGGTTCTGACTCACAGTGACCCTACACGCAGCAGAACGAAGCACTGCCCGGTCCTGCGCCTTCCTTTTAATCGTTGTTATGCTTGAGCCCATTGTTGCAGCCTGCTTTACTTTAGCCAGTGGAAAATAGCTCACTTGTTCCTTTAAACCTTGGTATAGCTCGTGGCAACAAAGTGCATTTCATCTACAGATTCCTTTGCTGACAGCAGTGATTATATTTTCAAAACAGAAGTAGTGCAGTTGAGGGGAGAGGTCGTTTGTCTTTTTCCCTCAGACCTGTGTATGCATATTTGTATGTGTGTGCACATAAGTGTGCCTACCTAGTGAAAGGGGAAAACAGGACTAGGGATGGTAAGTGTTGTCTTGAACTTCTTAGTTTATTTTTCCCTTTGGGACAACTTAAGCTTAGGTAGGTAAGCATTTTTATGGGGTAGGTATGAGATAAGTCATCTAGACTCTTAGTTTAGCAGTGTGTCTGAGCATGTCTGTTGGCATTTGGGGCAGGACACTTGTGCAGGATTATCCTGCGCCTTCCAGGATGTTAATATCCCTGACTCCCTGCTACTGGTGCCACCAAAATACCTCCATAAATTTCCATAAATGCCCCCAACAGAGTGTTAACTGCCTTTGGTTGAGTTAGGCAGAAAATAGGACTGAAAGCGAAAAGGGCCTATGACAAATAGGACAAAAGGACTTTTAATAGTGATTAGGCCAGGGGTTGGCAAACTACAGCCTGTTTTTTTTCTTTAAAATTTTTTTTTATTGTGCTTTAGATGAAAGTTTACAGAGCAAATTAGTTTCCCATTAAACAGTTGATACACACATTGTTTTGTGACGTTGGTTTCCAACCCCACAATGTGTCAACACTCTCCCCTTCTCCACCCCAGTTTCTCTGTTTCCATTCGTCCAGTTTTCCTGTCCCTTCCTGCTTCTCATCTTTGCTTTTGGGCTGGTGTGCCTATTAATCTCCTAGGCATGACTGAACTACGAAGCAAGTTCCTCACTTGTGTTGTTGTTGGCCCTGTAGAACTGTCTTAATCCTGAAGGGTGAACCTCAGGAGTGACTTCAGAGTTAAAGGGCATCCGGTGGCCATGCTCTCAGGGTTTCTCCAGTCTCTGTCAGACCAGCAAGGCTGGTTTTGTTTTGTTTGTGAATTTGGATTTTGTTCTGCATTTTTCTCCAGCTCTGTCTGGGGCCCTCTATTGTGATCCCTGCCAGAACAGTCGGTGGTGGTACCATTTAGTTGTTCTGGGGTCAGTCTGGTGAAGGTTGTGGTATTTGTGTTCCATTAGTCCTTTGGACTAACCTTTCCCTGTGTCTTTGCTTTTTTTTATTCTCCCCTTTGCTCCAGTCAGTATGGGACCAGTAGCTGTATCTTAGATGGCCGCTCACAGGCTTTTAAGACCCCAGACGCTACTCACAACAGTCAGATGTAGAACATTTTCATTACAGACTATTTATGCCAATTGAGCTAGATGCCTCTCAAGATCATGGTCCCCAGCCCTCAGCTCAGTAGCTCAGTCTTCCATAGGATTTTCAATGGCAGATTTTTCGGGAGTTGATTGACAGGCCTTTCTTCCAAAGTGCCTCTGAGCAGACTCAAACCTTTTGGATAGCAGCTGTGTGTGTTAACTCTTTGCACCACCCAGGGACTCCTTACTACCTTCCAGGTAATATTAATTCAGTTAATCCTTATAACAACCTTAAGAGGTGGGCACTATTACTATCCGCATTTTATTGACACAGAATGTTGATAAGTGGCAGAGACAGAATTTAGTCCTGTGCAACTTGACTTCTAATGGTCTCCTCTCACCTGTCCCCAGGTACCTAACTTGATGACCCTTTGCAAATGCTAAGAGGACAGAGCTAATTGTAAAAAGCTGTTTTGTGGCAACAAGGCCACATACAGCCTGTTTTTATAAATTGTGATATTTTATATGACTGCTTTTATGATACAGGAATAACAGCAGAGTTGAGTGTCACCATAGAAACCATATGGCCTGAAAACCTGAAGTATTTACTGTCTACCTTTTTTTTACTTTGTTGTTTTTGTTGAGAATACACAACAAAGCATACACCAATTCAACAGTTTCTACACATGAAATTCAGTGACATTGATTACATTGCAATCATTTACACCCTCTTTTTCTAAGTTGTTCTTCCTCCATTAACATAAATTCACTGCCCCTAACTTTCCTGTCTAATCTTTGAAGTTGCTGTTGTCAATTTGATCCCATATAGGTAGTTCTTAAAAGAGCATGATGCTCAAGGCAGACGTTTGTTACTAGTTAAGCTAAATTATAGTTGGGTTTTAAGAAGACTTCAGGGGATATTTTTGGTTTAAAGTTTAAAGGTTATCTAAGGGCAGTAGTTTGAGGAGTTCATCCAACCTTCATGGTTCCAGAAAGTCTGGAATCTATGAGAATTTCAAATTCTCTTCTGCATTTTCCCCCTTTTGATCAGGAATCTTCTGTAGAATCATTGCTCAAAATGTTCAGTAATGCTAGCCAGGCACCATCTAGTTCTTCTTGTCTCCTGGCAAAGGAAGCAATTGTTCATGGAAATGATTGGCCACACATTCCATTTCCTCCTTTTATTCTTGACGCTACTTCTTCCTTTGTTGCTCCAGGTAAATAGAGACCAATTGTTGTGCCTTGGATGGAGACTTGGCAAGCTTTTAAGACCCCGGGTACTATGCAGTGAACAAGGAGATGGATTAGAAGCACTAAGCATGTTATTAGGCCAGTTAACTGGGATGTCCCGTGAAACCATGACCCTAAACCTCCAAACCAAGAAACCAAATCCCATGAGGTATTTGCTTGTGCATAAGCAGCCTCAGCAGCTGCTCTTTTTTTGTCGTCCTAAATATGCCTAAAATACAACTTTTGCTAATTTACCTTTTTATGGTGTACAGCTTATTTACAGCAATTACAATAATCGGCTGTGCAATCCTACCCTTAACCAATGTGATATTTCTATCACCGTTATTCCCTCCTTTTCCCCTCCCTCCTGCCCCTGACAACCATTAATAAATTTTGTTCTCTGTATATTTATCTTTTCTTGTCTTTTTACATAAGTGAGGTCATACGATATTTTTCCTTTCGTGATTGACTTATTTCACTCAGCATAATTTCTTCCAGCTCCATCCATTTTGTAGCATGTATCAAGACTGCATTCCTCCTACTGACTAAGTAAAGTAGTGCTCCGTTGTGTGTATGTACCACATTTTCTTTATCCAGTCATCTGTTAATGGGCATTTAGGTTGTTTCCACCTTTGTGGAACATTGGTGTACAAATCTTTTATTTGTGTCTCTGCTTTGAAGTCTTTTGGGTATATACCTAGGAGTGGAATTGCTGGTCATATGGTAGTTCTATTTTTAGTTTTTTGAGGAACTACCACACTGTTTTCCACAATAACTGTACCATTTTACATGGCTACCATCAGTGAGTAAGGGTTCCAGTTTCCCCACATTCACATCCTCACCAACATTTTTTTTTCCCTTTATCTTTAGCATCCTAGTGGGAGTGAGATGTTATCTCATTGTGGCTTTGATTTACATCTCTGATGGCTAATGACATTGAGCTTCTGTTAATAGTTTTGGTGGCCATTTGAATGTCCTCTTTGGTGAAATGTCTATTTAAGTCCTTTGCCCATTTTATGATTGGGTTATTTGTCCTTTTGTTGTTAAGTTATTGAAGTTTCATATATACTTTGGTTATTAGATTCTTGTCACATATGTGATTTTTGAAGATATTCTCCCAATTGGTAGCTTGTCTTTTCATTTTTATTTTGGTAAAGTCTTTTGATGAACAAGTTTTTAATTTTTTAAAAAATTTTATCTTGCTTTAAGTGAAAGTGCACAAATCAAGTCAGCCTCCCACACAAAAACTTACATACACCTTGCTACATACTCCCAGTTGCTCTCTCCGTAATGAGACAGCCCGCTCCTTCCCTCCACTCTTCTTTTCATGTTCATTTTGCCAGCTTCTAACCCCCTCTATCCTCTCAAAAGTTTTTAATTTTTATGAGGTCCCATGTATTTATTTTGTCATCTCTTCTTTGTGTTTTTGTTACTAGATAATCCATTTTTAAAACCTAGACCTGACAGCAGTGCCTGCATTTTCTTCTAAAAACTTTATGGTTTTAGTTTGCACATTTAGGTCCTTAATCCATTTAGAAGGACCCTGGTGGCGCAGTCATTAAAGTGATCAACTGCCAACCAAAAGGTTGGTGATTCAGAAAACCACCAGTGGCTCCCAGGAGAAAGATGTGGCAGTCCGCTTCCATAGAGATTTACAGCCTTGGAAACCTTATAGGGTTGCTCTGAGTAGGAATGGACTCAACAGCAGTGGGTAATCCATTTTGAATTTGTTTTTATGTATAGTGTGAGGCATGGATCCTGTTTTCGTTTTTCTGTATATGAAAATCTGGTTTTCCCAGCACCATTTACTGAAAAGACTCTTTATTCCCTGTTGGATAGACTTAACAGCCTTGTCAAAAATCACTTGACCATAGACATGTGGGTTTATTTCTGGACTCTCAATTCTATTACATTTGTCGGTGCGTTCATTGTTGTGCCAGCACTGGGCTGTTTTGATTACCATAGCTGTATAAACCAAAAACCAAACCTGCTACCTTCAAGTTAATTCAGACTTTGGGTGTAGCTGTTAAAAAACAAAAACAAAAAAACCTGTTGCTGCTGAGTGGTTTCCAACTGATCACAACCCAATAGAACAGAGTAGAACTGCCCCACAGAGTTTCCAAGGAGCAGATGGTAAATTCGAACTGCCAGCCTTTTTGGTTACCAGCCATAGCTTTTAACCGCTGCAGCACCAGGGCTGTATAGTATGTTTTAAAATCAATTATGAGTCTTCCTACTTTGTTCTCATTGCTTTAGTTATTTGCTATTTGATCCCTTTTGTCATTCCATATAAAGTTGTGTATTGGGTTTTCTATTTCTGTAAAGAAGGCTGATGGAGTTTTGATCAGTTTGCTATGAATCTATAGATTGCTTTGGGTAGTATTAATATCTTAATAATATTAAGTCTTCTAATCCATGAGTATGGAATATCTTTCCATTTTTTTTTAAGTCTTCTTTAATCTTTTTCAGCAATGTTATCTAGTTTTCATTGTATAAGTCCTTCACATCCCTGTTTAGATTTATTCCTAGGTATTTTATTCTCTTAGATGCTATTGCAAATGGAATTATTTCCCTAATTTCCTCCACAGATTTCTCATTGCTGCTGTATAGAAACCCAACTGATTTTTGTTTGTCGACCTTGTATCGTGCCAAGTTTGCTAAATTCCTCTATTAGCTCTAAAAGCTTTTTTTTGTAGACTCTTTGGGATTTTCTATATATAGGATCATATCATCTACAAATGGAAATAATTTTTTACTACATAACTTTTAAAGAAAAAGCTAATGGATAGTTATGTTTTCTATATTTTGCAAATTTTCTGAGTATTTTTTTAAAAGTTTCATTACTTTAAACATTGTAATGGAGTCTTATTGCCACTCCCTTATTACATCATAAACTTCCTTTCTTATCTAGTGTGTCTTGATAATGTTAAGATCTTGATAAATTCAGCACCAACAGTTTTTTATTTATTTTTATTTTTATTGTGCTTTAAGGAAAGTTTACAAATCAAGTCAGTCTCTCATAAAAAAAAAAATTATATACACCTTGCTGTGTACTCCTAGTTGCGCACCCCCTAATGAGACAGCACACTCCTTCTCTCTATCCTGTATTCCCCATGTCCATTCAGCCAGCTTCTGTCCACCTCTGCCTTCTCATCTCCCCTCCAGACAGGAGCTGCCTACATAGTCTCATGTGTCGACTTGAGCCAAGAAGCTTACTCTTCACCAGTATCATTTTCTGTCTTACGGTCCAGTCCAGTCCCTGTCTGAGGAGTTGGCTTTTGGAATGGTTTCAGTCTTGGGCCACCAGAAGGTCTGGGGACCATGACCTCCGGGCTCCTTCTAGTCCCAGTCAGACCATTAAGTCTGGTCTTTTTACAAGAATTTGAGATCTGTGTCTTGCTGCTCTCCTACTCCCTCAGGGATTCTCTGTTGTGTTCACTGTCAGGGTAGTCATCGGTTGTAGCCAAGCACCATCTAGTTCTTCTGGTCTCAGGCTGATGTAGCCTCTGATTTATGTGGCCCTTTGTGTCTCTCGGGCTCATAATTACCTTGTGTCTTTGGTGTTATTCATTCTCCTTTGCTCCAAGTGGGTTGAGACCAATCGATGCATCTTAGATCGCTGTTTTCAGCACCAACATTTTGACAAATCCAGTACCTCACTCCCTGCCCTGAGTCTTTGTCTGTTTTCCCCTACTCGTAGGGGGAAACCTTTCCAGAACCTAGACCAACTTCCCATTTCTTCTCTTCTTGCACCAACCTGCCCCTTTGGACCAAGGGTTAATAAAGTATAAGCCAAATCTGGTTGATCATTTTTGTTTGATCTGTGAATTGAGAAAGGTTTTTACATTTTTAAGTGGGTGAAAAAAATCTAAAGGAGAATGACATTTTATCACAAGTGAAAATTACAGGAAATTCATATTTCAGTGGCTATTATGGATTGAATTGTGCCCCCAAAAAATACGTGTTGTGAAGACTAACTTCTGTGACTGTGGTTATAATTCCATTTGGGAATGGGTTATCTTTGTTAATGAGACAGGGTTAGTATAGGGTGTGTCTGAAATCAGTCTCTTTTGAGATATAAAGGAGATTAAACAAGCAAGTGAGAGAAGCAGAGATGGGAGAAGAGAGATGCCAGCCCACCTGAAGATCTTCTACAGAAGAATCTCAAAAGAGATAAAGACTTTCCTCCAGAGCTGATAGAAAGAAAACCTTCCCCTACAACTGACACCCTGAATTTGGACTTCTTGCCTCTTAAACTGTGAGCAAACAAATAAATTTCTGTTTCTTAAAGCCACCCACTTGTAGTATTTCTGTTACAGCAGCACTAAGTAACTAAAATAGAGTTTGGTACTTGGAATGGGATGCTGCTCTAAGAGATACCTAAAATGTGGAAGTGGTTTTGGAATTGGGTAATGGGTACATACTAGAAGAGTTTTAAGGTGCGTAATAGTAAAAGCCTAGATTGCCTTGAAGAGGCTGTTGGTAGAATTGTGGATATCAAAGGAAATTCTGGTGAGGGCTCAGAAGGAATTGTGGAAGGCCATAGAGAAAGTCTGTCATCTTAAAGAATACATATGGTGCCAGCAACAGAATATTGCCAGAAATGTGGATGTTAAATGTGCTTCTGGTAAAGCTTTAAAAGAAGACGATGAACATGTGATTGGACAGTGGAGGAAGGGTGATGCTTTTTATGCAATAGCAAAGAACTTGCGTGAATTATGGTCAGATGTTTGGTGGAAGGTAGAACTTGTAAGTGATGCACTTGGATATCTGGCTGAGGAGATTTCTAAGCAAGATCTTAAAGGGGTTGTGTGGTTTCTCCTTGCCACTTACAGTAAAATTCGAGAAGAAAGAGACGGACTGAAAATTGAACTGTGCGAAATGAAAACAGAATTTAAAGATTTGGAAAATTCTGTTGTACAAACTAAGGATGTGTGTCCTAGAATTTTCACCAAGGATGTGGCTACACAATCTTTTGTTAAAGAAATTAAGCCTGAGACTATTGGATATAACCAACTACCACAGCAGAAAACTCATCAGTTTAGACTGAAGGGGACACAGAAAGAATGAAAGGAAAAAGTACTGTCTGCCTCTTAGAATTCTATAGGCAGGAAACAGACCAAAGGAGCTACATCTGTTGTCCTCCAAGAAAAAAGGACCATCCCTGGAGCAACTTGGAAATCAGCAGAACCGTTGGAAGGAGCACAGGAAGCAGGGGGTGCCTTGGTTTCAAAGGGTGGGGCCACAGTCTCCTGGATCTCAAAGGGTAGGGCCATGGCCTCCTAGGTTTAAAAGAGACAGATCTTCACCAGCTTGGTTCCAGAGCTGAGGGGGTGGGGCTTCCATGCTCAAGGGGTAGAAGAATGGGGCACGCTGGGGTTGAGGGCATGGGCTGCTGTTCAGATAGACTAGGAGAATGAGGCCATCCAAAGCTGAGGGAGCAGAGTTGCCATCCCAGTGGACGTGGAAGATGGATTTGAAGCCCAAGGCTGAGTGGCCTCCACCCAGAACTCAGTGAGTATAGCCAACACCCACAATCTGGAGGGCAGGGCCATTGCTCAGATAGTCCCAAGGAACCGAGGCTTGTTTTCAAGTCTTGAGAACTAATGTGGCTTATTCTGGTGGGTTTTGGTTTTGGTTTTGGTTTTGGTTGGTGTGCGTTATCCCTTCTTTCGCTCCAGTTTCTCTCATTTGTAGTGGAAATGTCTACCTTGTGTCTGTTCTGCTATTGTACTTTGGAAACAGATAACTTGTATTCTAGATTTCACAGGTTCACAGATGAAGAGGAATTTTACTCCAGAGTGGAATACACCTAAAGTCTCATCCATATTTGATTTAGATAATTCAAAAGATAAGATTTTGGACTTGGAGTGGATTTAGGACTTTCGGGATGATGTGATGGGGTGAATGTGTTTTGCATGTGCCAAAAGGACATGAATTTTGGGGACCAAAGAGTGGAATCTTATGGATTGAATTGTGTCCCCCCAAAATATGTATTGTAAATTTTAACTTCTCTGTCTGTGGTTATAATCCGTTTTTGGAATGGATTGTCTTTGTTATGCTAATGAGACAGGGTTAGTATAAGGGTGTGTTTTAAATCAATATTTTTTGAGATATAAAAGAGATTAAACAAACAAGTGAGAGAAGCAAAGATGGGGGAAGAGAGATGCCAAGCCACATGAAGATTGCCCAGGAGCTGATGCTCAAAAGAGAAAAGGACGTTCCTCTAGAGCTGACAGAGAAGCCTTCTTCTAGAACCTGTGCCCTGAATTTGGACTTCTAGCCTTCTAAACTGTGAATAAATAAATAAATTTCTGTTTCTTAAAGCCACCCACTTGTGGCATTTCTGTTACAGCAGCACTAGATAAGTAAGACAGTATCCATAAATAAAGTTTTACTGGGACACAGCTATGCCCATTTGTTTATGTCTTGTCAATTGCTCTCCCACTATGACAGTAAAACTGTGTAATTGTGACAGAGACTTATAGCTCATCATACTAAATATTACTAAATACTAAAATATATTCCACATTCTGATTATTAATGAATGTTTACAGATGTTTCTTCTCATCTTGAGTCATGTCACATCAGTAAATGAAGATTCAGGAAGCTTGACTCTGTCCATGTCATTAAGGTTGACTCTACTTTGAGGAGGCAGCTCTTCTCCAGCCATATTTTTAGTACCTTCCAACCTGAGGGGCTCATCTTCTGGCACTATATCAGACAGCGTTCCACGGCTATTCATAAGGTTTTCACTGGCCAGTTTTTTCAGAGGTAGATGGCCAGGTCCTTCTTTCTAGTCTGTCTTAGTCTGGAAACTCTGCTAAAACCTGTGCACCAGGGATGACCCTGCTGGTATTTGAAATATTGATGGCAAAGCTTCCATTATCACAGCAACACGCAAGCCATCAGAATATGACAAACTGGAGCATGGAATGTAAGAAGTATGAATCTAGGAAAATTGAAAGTCATCTAATATAAAAAGGAACTCATAAAGATCGATATCCTAGGTATCAGTGAGCCAAAATACACTGTTATTCACCATTTTAAATCAGACAATCATATGGTCTGCTATGCAGGGAGTGACAAATCGAAGAGGTATGGTGTTGTATGCATCGTCAAAAAGAACATTTCAAGATCTATCCTGAAGTACAACACTGTCAGTAATAGGATAATATCCATATGTCTACAAGGAAGATGAGTTAATATAACTATTATTCAACTTACGCAGCAACCACTAAGGCCAAAAAAAAAAAAAAAAAAAAGAAATTGAAGATTTTTACCAACTTCTGCAGTCTGAAGTTGGTCAAACACACAACCAAGATGCGTTGATAATTATTGATGATTAGAGTGTAAAAGTTGGAAACAAAGAAGGATCGGTAGTCGGAAAATATGGCCTTGGTGATAGAAACGATGCTGGAGGTTGTGTGGTAGAATTTTGCAAGCCAACCACTTCTTTATTGCAAATACTTTTTTTCAACAACATAAACAGTGACTATGCACATGGACCTCACCAGATGGAATACACAGAAATCAAATTGACTACATCTGTGGAAAGAGACGATGGAAAAGCTCAATATCATCAATCAGAACAAGGCCTGGGGACGATTGTGGAACAGACCGTCAATTGCTCATGTGCAAGTCCAAGTCCAAGTTGAAGAAAATCAGAACAAGTCCATGAGAGCCAAAGTGTACAACCTTGAGTTTATCCCACCTGAATTTAGAGACCATTTTAAGAATAGATAAGACACATTGAACACTAATGACTGAAGACCAGACAAGTTGTGGAATGACATCAAGACCATCATACATGAATAAAGCAAGAGGTCATTAAAAAAACAGGAAAGAAAAAAAAAGACCAAAATGGATGTCAGGAGAGACTCTGAAACTTGCTCTTAAACGTAGAGTAGCTAAAGTAAAAGGAGGAAATGATGAAGTAAAAGAGTAGAACAGAAGATTTCAAAGGATGGCTTGCAAAGACAAAGTAAAATATTATAATGAAATGTGCAGAGACTTGGAGTTAGAAAACCAGAAGAGAAGAACACGCCTGGCATTTCTCAAGCTAAAACAACTGAAGAAAAAAATTAAGCCTCGAATTGCAATATTGAAGGATTCTATAGGGAAAGTATTAAACGATGCAGGAAGCATCAAAGGATGGAAGGAATACACAGAGTCACTGTACTAAAAAGAATTGGCTGATATTCAGCCATTTGAGGAGGTAGCACATGATCAAGAACTGTTGGTAATAAAGGAAGAGGCCCAGGCTGCACTGAAGGCAGTGGAGAAAAACAAGGCTCCAGGAATTGACGGAATGCCAATTTAGATGTTTCACCAAACAGATGCAGCACTGGAGGTGGTCACTTGTCTATGCCAAGAAATTTTGAAGACAGCTACCTGGTGAACTGACTGGAAAAGATCCATATTTGTACCCATTGCAAAGAAAGCTGATTTAACAGAATGTGGAAATTATCGAACAATACCATTAACATCATAAACAAGTAAAATTTTTTTCTTTTAATTTTTTTGTTGTATTTAGATGAAGGTTTACAGAGCAAACTAGCTTCTCATTAAACGATTAGTACGCATATTGTTGCGTGATATTGGTTACCAACCCCACGACATGCTGGCACTCCCCCTTCTCAACCTTGGGTTCCTTATTGCCAGCTTTCCTGTCCCCTCCTGCCTTCTAGTCCTTGCCCCTGGACTGATATGCCCCTTTAGTCTCGTTTTATTTTATGGGCCTGTCTAATCTTTAGCTGAATGGTGAACCTCAGGATTGACTTCATTACTGAGCTAAAAGGGTGTCCGGGGGTCATACTCTCAGGTTTCTTCAGTCTCTGTCAGGCCAGTAAGTCTGGTCTTTTTTTGTGACTGAGAATTTTGTTCTACATTTTTCTCTAACTCTGTTAGAGACCCTCTATTGTGATCCCCGTCAGAGCAGTCAGGGGTGGTAGCTGGTCACCATCTAGTTGTGCTGGACTCAGTCTGGTAGAGGCTGTGGTAGTTGTGGTCCATTGGTCCTTCGGACTAATCTTTCCCTTATGTCTATAGTTTTCTTCATTCTTCCTTGCTCTCGAATGGGTGAGACCAGTGGAGTATCTTAGATGGCCGCTCACAAGCTTTTAATACCCCAGTCGCTACTCACCAAAGTAGAATGTAGAACATTTTCTTTATAAACTCCGTTATGCCAATTGAGCTAGAGTTTCCCTGAGACCATGGTCCCCACAGCCCCCAGCCCAGTAATTTGGTCCCTCAGGGAGTTTGGATGTGTCTGTGGAGCTTCCATGACCTTGCCTTAGGCAAGTTTATGCTGGTTTCCCCGCATTGTGTACTCTGTTACCCTTCACCAAAGTTACTACTTATCTATTGTTACACACAAGTAAAATTTTGCTGAAGATCATTCAAAAATGATTGCAGCAGTGCATTTACAGGGATCTGCCTGAAATTGAAGCCAAATTTAGAAGAGGACATGGAATAAGCAATATTATTTCTGATGTCAGGGGGATTCTGGCTGAAAGCAGAGAATACCAGAAAGATCTTTATCTGTGTTTTATTGACTATGCAGAGGTATTTGACTACGTGGATTGTAACAAATTATGGATGACTTTGTGAAGAATGGGAATTCGAGAGCAAGTAATTGTGCTCATGAAGAATCTGTACATAGACCAAGAGGCAGTCATTCAAACAGAAGGGGATACTGCATTTTTTAAAGTCAGAAAAGCTGTGTGTCATTGGGGTGTCCTTTCAACATACTTATTCTGTCTGTATGCTCAGCAAATAATTCAAGAAACTGGACTATATATGAAGAGGAACTCAGCATCAGGATTGGAGGAAGACTCATTAACAACTTGCGATATACAGATGACACAACCTTGCTTGCTGAAAATGAAAAGGGCTTGAAACACTTACTGATGAAGATCAAAGACCATAGCCTTCAGTATGGATATTATACCTCAACATAAAGAAAACAAAAATCTTCACAACTGGACCAATAATCAACATCTCGATAAACAGAGAAAAAAAATCAAGTTGTAAAGGATTTTGTTTACTTGGATCTACAATCAATGCCCATGGAAGCAGGAGTCAGGAAATCAAACAATGCATTTTATTGGGAAAATCAGCTGGAAAAGACCTCTTGAATGTTTTAAAAAGCAAAGATGTCACTTTAAGGACTATGGTGTTCCTGACCCAAGCCGTGGTGTTTTGAATTGCTTCATATGCATGTGAAAGCTGAACAATGAATTAAGAAGACCAAAGAAAAATTGATGCCTTTGAATTATGGTGTTGGAGAAGAATATTGAATATACCATGGACTGCCAGAAGAATGAACAAATCTTTCTCAGAAGAAGTACAGCCAGAATGCTCATTAGAAGCAAGGATGGTGAGACTATGTCTCGCATACTTTGGACGTGTTATCAGGAGGGATCAGTCCCTGGAGAAGGACATCATGCTTGCTAAAGTATAGAGTCAATAAAAAAGAGGAAGACCTTTAACGAGATGGATTGACACAGTGGATGCAACAATGAGCTCAAGCATAACAGTTATTTTGAGGGTGGCACAAGAACAGGCAATGTTTTGTTCTGTTGTACATAGGGTTGCTATGAGTTGGAACTGACTCAATGGCACCTAACAACAACAAAATATGTACTATATGGACCTTTGTTACACCAACCCTTCCTCTAGAAACCAAAGACCTCCAGTCCCTTCCTCCAAAGCCTCCAAGACTTCTGAAACCTCAAACATGGCGGGGTTTTAAGGTCCCTCTGTAATAGCTAGATTTCCAATTTCTTTATTCTTCCCACCTATATTCCCATTCCCCTAGTCTTGGGATTTCTCATAGTGTGTATACCTGGAATGGTGAGATAAAACAAGAAGTAAAGTATTTGCTTTTTTTGCCTTTGCGTACAATTTATTTTGACTTCTTTCCGTTTTTTTTTCCCTGGTATCATGCCCCTATTTTCATGTTTTCCATGCTTCTCTGTGTTTGCTGCTTTACAAGACTTCTCTTGAAGAAAGTAGGGACAAATGAGATACATAGACTTTGCAATACTAGCACCTTTTACAAGCTCAGCACTGTTTAGGGTGCTGTAGAGAATACAGATTACTCTTTGGTACATGAACTCATTAGTCAAGAGGAAGCAAATATTCTTGGAGGAATTAGAGAAAAATTAAATGGGAGATGCATGGGGATAGTGAAGAAAGCTGTGGTCTTATAGGAGCTAACTTCATATCCTGGCTTTTGCCGTTAATAATCGTGTGCCTTTGGACTAATTCTGTAGCTGATCTCGGTCTTTGGATCCTCATCAGTAAAATGAGAATAAGCAATGCCAATTTTACAGGGCTTTTATGGACATTTAGTGAATTAATTTTTTATAAAAATGATGTTAAAAATACTTCAGAAGTTTGTGTTTCTATATGGTCAGCACTTAATTGTGCTCATGAGGAATCTGTACATGGATGAAGAGACAATCATTTGAACAGAACAAGGGGATACCACATGGTGGAAAGTTAGGAAAGGTGTGCGTCAGGGTTGTATCCTTTCACCATACCTATTCAATCTGTATGCTGAACAAATAATCCTAGAAGCTGGGCTATATGAAGAAAAACTGGGCATCAGGATTGGAGGAAGATGCTTTAACAACCTGCATTATACAGATGACAGAACTTTGCTTGCTGAAAGTGAAGAGGACTTGAAGCACTTACTGATGAAGATCAAAGACCACAGCCTTCAATATGTATTACACCTCAACATAAAAATCCTCACAACTGGGCAAATAAGCAACATCATGATAAATGTAGAAATGATTGAGGTTGTCAAGGATTTCACTTGGATCCATAATCAACACCCATGGAAACAGCAGTCAAGAAATCAAAAGATGTATTGCATTGGCAGATTGACTGTGAAAGACCTCTTTAAAGTGTTGAAAAGCAAAGGTGTCACCTTGAGGACTAAGGTAGGTGCACCTGATCCAAGCCATAGTGTTTTCCGTCACCTCATGTGCACATGAAAGCTGGACAGGGAATAAGGAAGACGGAAGAAGAATTGATGCCTTTGAATTGTGGCGTTGGTGAAGAATATTAATACACCATGGACTGCCAAAAGAACAAACAAATCTGTCTTGGAAGAAGTGCAATTATAATGCTCCTTAGAAGCAAGGATGGTGAGACTACATCTCACATATTTTGGACATGTTATCAGGAGGGATCAGTCTCTGGAGAAGAACATCATGCTTGGTAAAATAGAGGGTCAGCAAAAAAGAGGAAGACCCTCAATGAGATGGATTGACACAGTGGCTGCAACAGTGGGCTTATACATACAAACGATTTTGAGGATGGTGCAGGACTGGGCAGTGTTTCATTCTGTCGTGCATAGGGTCACTATGAGTTGGAACCAACTTGACGGCACCAAACAACAACAACAACGTATGGGCAGTCGGAGCCCTGGTGGCACAACGATTGAGAGCTATAGCTGCGAACCAAAAGGTTGGTAGTTCAAATCCACCAGCCACTTCTTGGAAACCCTGTGGGGTTTCTACTCTGTTCTGTACGGTCACTATGAGTTAGAGTTGACTCGACAGCAACGAGTTTGGGATTTTGTTTTATATGGTCAATCAAATGGTACTCATGGTGAGGGGTCCAGTGGATTAGAGAAGGTCTTCCTGAGCAATAGAGGATTAACTTGGTCTTCCAGGTGAGAGAGACTTTGAGTAGGTGAAGAGGAGGAGGAAGGCAATCCTAAATGTGTGAATGTATGTGCACTGGGGGAGGCACATAAACAGAGGCATGGTATGTGGGTAGGGACAGGAAAAAGACCCAGCTGAGTGGAGCAGAGATGTGCTTGGAGAGTAGTAGAAAAGAGATTGGACACATAGGCTAAGGTTGGTGGAAGTACATTTGGTACTGTTAAGTCCTACAGAATTCACTGCTGCTACACTTTTTAGAAAATTGAGTGGAAGGATTATTATGAAGAAATAGGTTAATTTTTAAGAAAAAGAAGAGAGATATCAAATTTCCAAAAAATTTCAAATTGTATTTACATAAGAACTTCTGAAAGTATTCTTTAGAGATGGCCTTGAAATTACCCACAATATGCCTAAAGGTGCACATTTTCTTTGTAGATAATATAGTTACTGCTTTAAAGATATTTTCAAAACTTTAGTGGATGATAGCACCAAAGGACTAAATTCCTTTGATGGGGCTTATACTTTTTTTTTTAATTAAACTTTATATGAAGGTTTATAGAACAAACTAGTTTCTCATCAAACAGTTAGTACACACATTGTTTTATGACATTAGTTAACAAGCCCATGACATGACAGCACTCTCCCTTCTCAACCCTGGATTCCCTATTACCAGCTTTTGCGTTCCCTCCTACTTTCCAGTCCCCACCCCAGGGCTGGTGTGCCCCTTTAGTCTTGTTTTGTTCCATGGCCTGTTCAATCTTTGACTGAAGGGTGAACCTCAAGGGTGACCTCATTACCGAGCTGAAAGGGTGTCCAGGGTCCATACCCTCAGGGTTTCTCCAGTCTCTGTGAGGCCAGCAAGTCTGGTCTTTCTTTTTGAGTTAGAATTTTGTTCTACATTTTTCTCCAGCTCTGTCCAGGACCCTCTATTTTGATCCCTGTCAGAGTAGTCAGTGGTGGTAGCTGGGCACCATCTCGTTGTACTGCACTCAGTCTGGTGGAGGCCGTGGTAGATGTGGTCCATTAGTCCTTTGGACTGATCTCTCTCTTGTATCTTTAGTTTCTTCATTCTTTCTTGCTCCTGAAGGGTAAGACCAGTGGAGTGTCCTAGATGGCTGCTCACAGGCTTTTAAGACTCCAGATGCTACTCACCAAAGTAGAATGTAGACCATTTTCTTTATAAACTCTGTTATGCCAGTTGAGCTAGATGTTCCCTGAGACCATGGTCCCCACAGCCCTCAGCCCAGCAATTCGACCCCTCAGGGAGTTCGGGTGTGTCTATGGAGCTACCATGGCCCTGCCTTGTACAGGCTGTGCTGACTTCTGATGGGGTGTATACTTTTTGTTAAGAACATTGTAGATAGTATTTGCACTAGTAAAGCTACAAATAATCAGGAATGGGTGTTGAATTATAGTTAAGTCTTGTTCAGTGTCATGTACATTTTTCTCCATTATCTATTACTTATAAATCAATTTCTAATGTTTTCCTAAGGTGTACCCTACATGGTCACATGCTTTTTGTACTTTAATAAGCTGCTGAATTTAATTTGGTAATACTTTATTTAGGATCTTTACATTTATTTTATGAACTCGAAAGTCTTCCGTGATCACTAGAATTGATTTTCTTTTAACAGATAAAATATCTTTCTTAGGACAAAAGTATGCTTTACTTTTATTGCTAGATTCTCCAAATATGCTGAAATGCCTTAGGAATCTTAAGACTATGTTTCTGATGGTAGAATTTAAAACTTTTCATTAGGCAAAAAACAAAACAAACCTGTGTTGCTGCTGTGTCATTTCCACCTCATGGCCACCCCATGTGTTAGGCAGTGGCAGCTATATTCTTGTCAGGGGCCTGTGCCATATTGCTCCAATTAATGCTGACTACACAATGAGCTACTCCTGTGTCTTCCTTTTCCTTCAGCAATTGATGTGTGGTAGGTGCTATTGTGTTAGGTGCTGCATGTATGTTGGTGAACAAAATAACCATTGCCCTGCCTGCATAAACTTTTAGTTTAAACAAACATATGAATAAATATGAAGTTTCAAATTGTTCTATGAAGAAAAATAACAGGGTAATACTATAAGCTGGAAACCCTAGTGACGTGTAGTGGTTAAGTGTTACGGCTACTAACCAAAAAGTCCACCAGGTGCTCCTCGGAAACTCTATGGGGCAGTTCTACTCTGACCTATAGGGTTGCTATGAGTCGGAATTGACGTGATGGCAACAGGTTTTGGTTTTAGGAGCCAATATTGACCAGAATAATTTAGATAAAGAGTCAGAGAATGCTTCTCTGAGATAGTAAGAAGCGAGTGGTTGGGTTCATCCAGGTGAGGGAAGGGATTCCTTTTTTTTTTTTTTTGTCTTTTTGCATATTTGTGATTTAGTCATGTGTTAACCATCAAAATAAGATAAGGCAACTTGCTGTAGCCTTACCCAGTTATGTTATTTGGCTCAAATTATTCCATGATATGAAATTAATTTCCTGTGAATTAGATTTTCTGACATTTATATATAGTTGGTCCTTATGATTCATGTATTTTGTATTTGCAAATTCAGCCACTCGCTGAAATCTGTTTATAACCCCAAAAGTACTCACTGCACTTTTGCAGTTATTTGTGGGCATGCATGGAAAACAGTTAAAAATTTGAATCCCAAAACCCGATGTTACCAGCTGAGGTCAAACAAGGTGATGCTCTGCCTTATTGTTTCAGCTTTAATATATAAACATGTGTCCTTTTCAAGATGTATTTAGTTCAGAGTTTTTTACAGTTTTTGTGCTTTTTGTTGGTGATTTCACTGTGTAGTGCTAAAGTGGTGCCTCGGGTTCTTAAGCTCAAGAAGGCTGGGATGTACCTTACATCATTCGGGCATGCGCCATTGGCTTTAAGTTTAATTTTAATATATCAGCAATATATATTAATTTATAATAATCCAACAATATATGTTAAATAAGGTGTCTTTAACATAAACATAATCCAGGTTGCTCATCGATTGATGAAAATGTTGGGGCCAAAGGCTTGCAGACACCTAACCCTGTATTTTTCCTATGAGTAATGGTTCAGTATTCATTAATTAAGAGTTAACAGAGACTTTATAGAACATAAGTTCCACCAATAGCAAGAATCAACTGTATATGCTAAATGAATTTGTATAAAATATTGGTAAAATATTTTAAGTTGTCCCTGTACCTGAAATAGAAATTAGGAGGTTAAAATTGTGACTTTTTACTTAGAAAATTCATTGTCTAAAGTAGCAATGAGTAGGAAAGGGAAATTGCTTTTAAGCAATTAAGAATTAAGAAACTTCCTGCATTAGGTAGAAGCTGACATCCATGTTTTAATTTGCTTTGGGAAATAATCTTTACCCAATGTGTGTATAATTTCAGGCAATTTCCAGAGTTCCTTCCTACCGTTATGGGGGGAATTAATCTGTCCCAAATTGTTCTTGTCTGTAATAAATTAGGAAGTTTTAAAGACATGTTTGTTGTTCTCTAGAAGTAGGATGTTTAAATTATAAATGAAAGTGGACTTTATGACTTAACCTAATCCTGTGTCCACATAATTTCACTATGTGATAGCTACTAAAGCAAACTGAACACTTTAGCATTTACTCTTAAATTATGTGTATATTTTTTTTTCCTCTACCCTGTAAAATGATCCTGGAACGCTTAGTCTGAGCATCATCTCAACAATTCTTCTTGATCTAGTCCCCCCATTCCTAAATATGACCGTCTTGAGAAAATGTGCAATTAGGAAGCATATTTTTTCTGTCTCTTTCTGAGCCTGTTGTTAAGCTTTAAGAAATTAGGTTCCTAATGATGACTGCTTATTTTAACTGCACTTTATTTTGTCTTTACTTTCTTCAGAATGCTGGTCCAAATTCCAAACAGAAATTCAAAATAATTTAGATATTCTTTTTTTCAGTTTAATTCAGGAAATTGATGATTTAAAAGTTAGAACTTGAGCTAATTACAATGGAAATCAAATGGTTTGCAGTCAGGTCTGTTTAAAACTACTTTCATTAGGAAACAAGATATAAAATAAAATGAAAGGTCTTGAAGTTCTTGTCAGTATGGTTTTTAATAAAGAAATAAAATGATGGATCTTAATACGAGCTACTGATTTCCTAGAAATGTAGCTGTATGGGAATAGCTTTTAAATTTGTTTTGATATTTCCACATAAGCCCATAAAATTGCACTTTACAGATAAACAGTAGGAATGAAATAGAAATCCATCATGAGATTAGTGGAAAGTGATAATCACTTGTGGTTAGTTGCATTTTAATTGACAGAAAAAAATATGAAATTTCTTCTTTTCAAGTATCAAGAATGAAGTTCCTCAGTTTAGTAGTATTCAATGTATAAAATTTTTCCTTGTATCAAAAATCTAAATAATCAAGTCAAGTAATTAAAGTTTACCCTAAAGCTGTGTAAAATATAAGTCTTTCTGATTCAGCAAAGATAAAATCTGTGTTCAATGTAGTTTGACATTTTTGGTTTTATAGTCTGTCCTCTCCCAAATTAGTTTAGTGTGATAATTTCTTACTTTTTTTTTTAATTCACTAAATAATTATTGAGTGCCTATATTAGGCATTGATGCCACAAAAACTAAGATAAGCAGCTTTTATGGGGTAAGATAGAGACAGGCTGTTTTGATATGGAGTGAAGGGTGGTATGGTAGAAGATATAAAAGGAGGGCACTTAACTGAATGGGTGTGTGTGGAAGAATTAGAGAACATTTGAGAAGATTTTTGGGAGCAGGTGGCAGCAGAGTAGAGTCTTGGAAGCCAAATGGAAATTAGCTGAAGGATGGCCAGAACATTATTCTAACCAGAAGAATATGCATGTGCAAGACTAAGAAGAGGTCAGAGAAATCTGTCTCCTTGGAGAATTGAAAATAGTAGAACTGGAAGGAGCATAGGGTACAATATCAGGTGAAAGGGGTATCTAGAGATGAGTGAAGACTTAAAGTAGGGTCCCATGAGTAGTCTCATGAATGCTTTGCTATACTGAAGGGGCCTGAATGTCAGTATCCTGGAGGTGACCAGAAACTATTGAAATATTTTATCTGAAAATGTCCTAATTTCACCTTCATATTTGAGAGACAGTTTTGCTGGATATATGATTCTTGGCTGGCAATTTTTTTCCTTCAATGCTTTATATAAATCATCCCATTGCCTTCTTGTCTGCATGGTTTCTGCTGAATAGTCCGAGCTTATTCTTATTGACTCTCCTTTGTAGGTGACTTTTCGTTTATCCCTAGCTGCTCTTAAAATTCTCTATCTTTGGTTTTGGCAAGTTTGATTATAATATGTCTTGGTGAATTTCTTTTAAGATCTACCTTATGTGGAGTGTGAGAAGCATCTTGGATAGATACCTTCTCATCTTTCATGATATCAGGGAAGTTTTCTACCAGCAAATCTTCAGTAATTCTCTCTATATTTTCTGCTATCCCTCCCTGTTCTGGTACTTCAGTCACTTGTAGGTTATTTCTCTTGATAGAGTCCCACATGATTCTTAGGATTTCATTTTTTTTTTAAATTCTTTTATCTGATTTTTCTTCAGATATATTGGTGCCAGGTGTTTTATCTTCAATCTCACTAATTCAGGCTTCCACTTCCACAGTTCTGCTCCTCTGACTTTCTACTGAGTTGTCTAATTCTGTAATTTTATTGTTAGTTTTCTGAATTTCTGATTGCCGTTTCTCTGTGGACTCTTGCAGCTTATTAAATTTTTCATTATGTTCCTGAGTAACCTTTTTAATTTATTCAACTGCTTTATCTGTGTGTTCCTTGGCTTGTTCTGCATATTGCCTGATCTCCTTCCTGATCTCATTCCTGATGTCTTGAAGAGTTCTGTATATTCATCTTTTGTATTCTGCGTCTGGTAATTCCAGGAGGGCACCTTCATCCAGAAGATCCCTTGATTCTTTGTTTTGAGAGCTTGTTGAAGTGATCATGGTCAGCTTCTTTATGTGATTTGATATTGACTGTTGCCATCCGTAAGTTATTGTATTAGTTTATTTTGTGTTTGCTTACTGTATCCTAGCTTCTTGCTTTGTTTTGATATGCCCGAATGGGTTGTTTGAGTGAGCTAGCCTGATTATTTTCGTCTTTGAAGCTCTAACGTCCTGTCACCAGATAGCTAGAGCCGTTATCAGGTATATGAGCTTAGGAGTCCATTTACTTTTCTTGTATGGATTCAGCTCAGGTGTACAGGTAGTTGGTCGTCAGTGTGTGGTACAGGCCCTGTCCTATAGTCTTAGAGGGGCAGGGGTGATTGGTGTAGGTACTGGTACCTGATTGCAGCAGGGTATCATGCTCTGAACAAGGCAGGGGGCTGACAACTGTCCCATGAGTGTGAGGAAAGCGTGTCCCTGTTCCCTAGAGTGCACAGGTGGCTGGGTTCAGCAGACGGACCATGGGCACCCAATGCTTTTGGTTGTAAGGACTGGGAGGTACCAGTCATCCTTGGACTCCTGTTGTGGGTGGCTGGGAGACGTGCGTGGAGCCACCAGCCCTTAGGCCCCTGATGTGGGTAGGTGAGGACCCTGTGTAATAGGCAAAGCAGTATCAAACATCAAACACCCACCTCTCCACCACACAGCTAAAACAGTTGCAGTCTGCCAACGTGGGCCTTTTCTCCTGAAGTAGGCCCACACATGTCCATGCAGGGGGGAAAGGTATTCAAAGTCCATTTATGCCTGGACAGGAGCTGCTTCTGTCCTGAGCGCCCCAGGTTAGTGGGGCTGGCAGATTATCCCCAGTTGTGAATTTATTCCTTCTCCGAGGCAGGGAGAATGGCTCAGGCCGCTCAGCAGAACCTATCTCAGGCCCAGGGAGATTGACAGCCACTGAAGCCGGCTTGGGGGTTGGGGGTACGGTAAAATATATGCAAGTACTTAGCTTTTGCCGAAAGTGCCGTTCTTCTCCGGCTTCAGAGGTGTGAGTAGGCTGTGGGGGCTGGCTGTTTCTCCCTGAGGAAACTGTGGCCAAATGCTACCACCAGCCTGCTGCAGTTGCTCCCGGGAATAGTGCCTAAGGATTCCTGGCAATTCAGGTCCAGCAACTCTTCTCCACTTCTGAACTGTTGCTGCCCCTGACACTCAGTCCATTTTCTAACTTTGCCTTTGATATTCAGGGCTCCTAGCTTGTCATAAATATAATCATTTCACTTATTTTTCTGGGTCTTTGTTGTAAGAGGGATCACTGGATGCATCTAATTTGTTATCTTGGCTCCGCCTCTCACTATTGAAATATTTTAATCAGTACGGTAAATTTATCAAAACTGTGTTGTATGGAAATCCTTTTGAGATAGTGTAGAGAATGAGTTGGAGTGGGACGAGAGTGGTCTCAGGAAGACTGGTTAATTGAATCTTCAATAATCCAGGCAAGGAGACTGAGGACCTCTACTAAAAGATGGGGATGTATAAAAGAGACAGAATTGATAACTAATATGACTTAGGAGAAGGAAAGATGGAGTCAAGAATGACTTCAGGATACTTAGAGACCTGGTGGTGCTGTTTTCTAAGCCGGGGAAATAGGGGTAGAGTAAGTTTGAATGGATTAGCATAGTGGTTGCAACAGTGGGCTCAAACATAACAGTGATTGCAAGGGTGGCGGAGTACCAGGCAGTGTTTCATTCATAGGGTTGCTGTGAGTCGGAACCGACTCAATGATACCTAACAACAACAAATTTGGAGTAGGGGATGATGATGAGTTCAGTTTGAACATGTGTTTGAGATCTGTGTCAACCCTGTTTTGATCTTACATCCCTGTCCAGTTATCTTAACATTTCTCCCTTTGGTATTCACAGAAACACTCCCCAAATGATTCGTCAACATTCACTGTCCCCATTTCCTCATTTCTACTTCACTCTTCGATTCTGTTTGTATTCCTAGCATTCCATGGATACTGTTTTGGTCAGTGTCACCAATGACTTACATCTTACTAGACCTGTCTGAGGTATTCAGTAGAACTCCTCATTCTCTTCTTGACAGACTTCTCCCTTAATATCTGTGAAATCACACACTCACTCCTGGTTTTCTCCCTTCCTCTCTCTCTCTCTCTCTCCTTCTTACCTTTGCTGGCCCTTCTTTCTCTGCTTGATCTCCAAATGTTGAAAGCCCCAGCCCTGGTATTCCTTTTCTTTCTCATCCGTTCTCACTCTCTGTGTTGTCTTGCACAGTCTCATGATTTATTTAATTTATTCTTAAAATTTTTAGTAAAATGAAACAGGCAGTAATATATGCTCATGATTAAAAAAAAATGTATTTAGTAGTAACAAAGTCTTGCTCCTACTCCTTTCCCCTGCTCTTTTAATTCACTTTCCCACAGGCACAGTTGCCAGTTTCTTGATTATCCTTCCAAAGATAATCTTCGGATTTCTAAGCCTGCAGGTCTGTATATCTTTAAAAGCATCATAATGGTAGCATTCTAAATATATATACACTGTTCTCTACCTTGCCTTTTTCAGTTAATATCTCTTAGCAGTCATTTGGTATCATGACATACGGAACTACTTATCTTACTATCCAGACTCTTACTATCTAAAATCAGGAACCAGAAATATTTGGATACTTGTATTTTATTGTATGATGTATTATTTCTCTGTGAGGAAGGATGCTCTCCTCTTATTTTTACAAACGATACAGTGAATGTCTTTAAATAAATGTAAGTATTCACACATACAGTTCAGTCTGTAAGAAAGTTTTGTAGAAATGGAATTGCTGGGTCAAAATGCATATGCATTTATAAATATATTTTACCTTTTTTCTTTTGAATATATTTTTATCAAGTAAGAGACTTGGGTTCTAAAGTTTGTGTTTGTGTGATAACAATAGGGAATGTGCATATAACTTCTTTTAAAAATTTGTTTCCAATGTTTTATTATGAAAAATTTCAAACATACAAAGAAGTTGAAAGATTTCCACAGTGAACACTCACTACCTAGGTTCAGCAGTTGTTAACATCTGGCCATATTTACTTTATTTGTCTATGTTTTCTGAACGGTTTGATAGGAATTGCAAACCATTGCCCACAGACCAAATCTGGCCTGCCATTGCCATCTATTTTTGTAAACAAAGTTCTACTGGGACACAGCCATAGCCTTTTGTACCGTCTATGGTCGATTTCATGATGTAATAGCGTGGGTAGTTGGGACAGAAACCATATGGCCCCAAAGCCTAAAATATTTACTATCTGGCCCTTTATAGAGAACATTTGTAGATCCTTGATTTAGAGTACAAGAATATTCCTCTTATCTTTTAAGACAGAAAGGACCACATAACCAGAGCCTCCATCAGCCTGAGGCCAGAAGAACTAGATGGTGCCCGTCTACCACCAATGACTGCCCTCACAGGGAGCACAACAGAGAATCTCTGATGGAGCAGGAGAAAGTGGAATGCAGACCTCAATTTCCAGTAAAAAAGACCACACTTAATGGTCTGAGACTGGAGGGATCCCAGAGATCACGGCCCCCGGACTTTCCGTTAGCCCAAATCTAAAACCATTCCCGAAGCCAAAGATCAGACTGATCCATAAGACATAAAATGATACTGGTGAGGAATGTGCTTGTTAGCTCAAGTAGATACATGAGACTATGTGGGCAGCTCCTATCTGGAGGCGACATGAGAAAGCAGAGGGGGACAAGAGCTTATTGAACGGGCATGGGAAATACAGGATGGAGAGAAGGAGTGTTATATCACATTGTAGGGTGAGCAACTAAAGTCACATAACAATGCGTGTGTAAGTTTTTGTATGAGCAACTGACTTGAATTGTAAACTTTCACTTAAAGCACAGTAAAAACAAAGAAACATTCCCCTCATCTTTTAAATTTTTTTCCATGGCATTGAATTTTTGAATTGTTTAAGTAAGTTGCTGTGTAGAATGTCCCACAGTCTGTATTTACCTGATGTTTCTCCTCTATCATTTAACATTTTCTTCTATCTCATGTATTTTCTTTTGATGGGGAGTTACATCTAGAGGCTTGATTAAAAATTTTTTTTTTACAAAAATATTCATAGGTAGTTTGTTTACTTTCTGTTGCATCTTAACATGATATGTATAGTATCTGGTTGCCCCCTTTTAGTAGTACTAAGGCCAATAGTAGTGTTCAGGTGGGATAACTAGCTTTATCTTTTCATTATGAAGTTCCCCATCAACCCATAAACCCTGATGGCTTTAGCATCTACTGATGATCATTGCCTAGATCTGTTATTTCATAGAGGGTTACAAAATGACAGTTTTTGAAAATTCTAGTATTTCTTCTGCATTTATTAGCTTACTTTTTGTCCTATAAAGAAGAACTTTCCCTTATCAGCTTTTTGGTTATTCTGAAATACAGTCCATGTAGGAAGACCATAGCAACACATGCTTTTTATCCCCCTTATCGATCACCAACATAATGAATTAGTACACTAGCAATCTCCAGTGGTGAACAATTAGTTTGGGATGTTTGTATGTATGTGTGTGTATTAATAATGGCTTTATAGAGATATAATTCACATATCATACATTTCACCCATTTAAATTATGTAATTCAATGTCTACTGTCTCCTCAGAATAGAGTTCCTATGAGGAATTGTGTGTCACTCAGCCTTGTGCAGCCAAGCTAATGGACATGGCCTGACACTGCATAAATTCCTAAGTACATGGACAGCAGAGCAAAGCAATTATTTGTAGCACTCCAAAAGGATCTCTGCCTCAGATGGAAGGAAGAACGTGCATAAACATCCATCATTGAGAGAAATCAATACCTAAGTGACTATATGTTTCCACTATTACTTCTCTATTACTTTGGGGACCCTGGCTGTAGATAGATGCTTGGGCTTGGCAAAATCCTTTATACAGAAGTAATTTTCGGTTAGTAAAGTTCTAAGAGATTTGATTTGTAAGTTTATAAAAACAGGGCTGACTAAGGCAGGGCCAGGGAAAAATATACAGCATCATGACATCACACCATAAAAATGAGGTGAGTAATGCAACAGCATGAGTAACGATGAGTAAGCTTGTCATACTATGTTCAGATAGTTGGTAAGTAGTTCTAAAGTTTGGGTAGTCTTTCACTCTGAGTTAAATATGGTGTTGAAGCAGATGTCTCTTTGGAACATAGCAGGGGCCCATCTTAGAAAAGAAGGTATTAACAATGGCTAAGGTAACAACTATATTAGTCATCTCCAGATATCCATGTATAGTTTGCCAGGAAACAAAGGCTGCAAGCCTTAGTGGTATGAATCTTCAGCTTATGGCTATTTATAGCCTGCTACTACAAAAACAACATAGTCACTACAACAGCCTATAAACAAAACAAAAACAAACCCACTGCCATCGAGTTGATTCTGACTCATAGCGACCCTGTCGGACAGAGTAGAACCGCCCTGCAGCGTTTCCAAGGCTGAAAATCTTTACAGAAGCAGAGTGCCGTGCCGTATCTTTCTCCTGTGGAGCAGAGCAGCTGGTGGGTTTGAACTGCTAGCCTTTCAGTTAGCAACCAAGCACTTTAATCACTGAGCCCTCAGGGCTCCAACCACAACCTGTAATGGCAATGAAGGCAGGCTTTGGATAGCATACTCCCACCCTGCCCACCCTCTTCCCTGCTGCTAGCCATGGAGTTGACACTGTGGCAGACTTACTCTGAGGTGACTGTAATTCATTTGCCAAAATGGCATGAGACCTTAAAAATGGTATTGCCCATTTGTATTATTTACTAGTAAAATCACTCTGTAAGAGAAAGATGAAAACAGAAAATAGATTTTTTATCTTTTAAATTAGTATTTTCTACCAAATTCTGCCTTTATTTCTTCAGTTCCCTGCTTCCCATTTAAACAATAATCTGTGTAGATAAGCCCACATTTTGGTTGTTATGTTCGGTTTAGATCTTCATATATTTTGTGGGCAATTATGCAAGAGAACATAATAGAGGAAATGAAGGGTTTGGGAAACAGATTACACGAAGTGATTCAAGAGAAGATAGCACATGATAGGGCTGAATATACTATAAAAGCTATTATCAGTGGTTTACAGCCCTGGTTTCTTATTAGTATTACCTAGGGAGCTTTGTAAAAGTACAAATGCCTGGGCCTCACCCCAAGAGATTCTGTTTTAATTGGTCTGAGGCAGGGACCAGGCGTGTGTGTATTTTCCCTCCATTAACTCCCTAGATCATTTTGTGTGTAGCCAGAAATAAGGGCTGTTGATTATTTATCTTCTTTTTAGCACTAGAGAGCAGAACTGGTAGCATCGGGGAAAAGGTATGGGTTAGAAAGTTTCAGTTCAGTATAATGAAGAACGTTTTAAATTAGAACTTTCTCCTCCTAGAAACATTGAAGTATACATGGGTTAACCACTTATGAAAGATGTAAAGATTACTGCTTTGGATAATTTGTAGGGTTTACATGTTCGTTAATTTTACTTAAAAAAAAAAAAAGTATTTCTAGTGCTTCTGCGGATATTCCATGGAGCTTGCTTAGTTTTGGGCATGTTGAGTTTGAGGCATCTGTGGTACATCCAGGTGGAGATGTTATTTGACTATATGCTCAACTAAGAGAGACTTAGCTGGGGGGAGGACATCAATGAAAAGATGGTAGTAGAAATCACCATTATGATACTATTTTTTGTTCACTTGATTCATTTATTATACACTTACCAGTTATTAGGAGTAATGAACAAAATAGACATTGCCCTGACCTTATGGAATTTACAGACACAAAAACTTAAAATCGAAGAGCCTTTACAAAATTGTTAATTGGCAGTTTCTTAAATTGTTGTCTGTTAGCTAGATTGAGTTGCATCTGGATTGTAAATTCCTGAGAAAAGCTTTTTTTTTTAAATTTTTGTTGTGTTTTAAGTTAACAAATTAAGTCAGTGTCTCATACAAAAATTTATATACACCTTGCTATATATTCCTAGTTGCGCTCCCCCTAAAGAGACAGCACACTCCTTCTCTCTACTCTCTATTTTCATGTCTATTCGGCCAGCTTCTGACCCCCTCTGCCCTCTCATCTCCCCTCCAGACAGGAGCTGCCCATATAGTCTCATGTGTCTACTTCATCCAAGAAGCTCACTTCTCACCAGTATCATTTTCTGTTTTGTAATCCAGTCCAATCCCTGTCTGAAGAGTTGGCTTTGGGAACGGTTCCTGTCTTGAGCTAACAGAAGGTCTGGGGACCATGACCTCTACGCTCCTAGTCTCAGTCAGACCATTAAGTCTGGTCTTTTTATGAGAATTTGAGGTCTGCATCCCACTGCTCTCCTGCTCCCTGAGGGATTCTCTGTTGTGTTCATTGTCAGGGTAGTCATCGGTTGTAACCAGGCACCATCTAGTTCTTCTGGTCTCAGGCTGATGCAGTCTCTGATTTATGTGGCCGTTTGTGTCTCTCGGTCTCATAATTACCTTGTGTCTTTGGTGTTATTCATTCTTCTTTGCTCCAGGTGGGTTGAGACCAATTGATGCATCTTAGATGGCCACTTGCTAGTATTTAAGACCCCAAACGCCACCTGAGAAAAACTCTATAATAAATCTAAGTGGATGACAACATTTGCAGACCATCGAGGTTGATGAAAAAAGAGAAATTCTTGTGATAATCTCTCAGTGCAGAAAAAAATAATCTTGTGGAGAGATTTCCAGGATCTTTTGTTTTCTTCCTCTTTCTCTTTTGTTGTCCTTTCCTTTCAGTTCTTCAATTTTCCTGCTTTTGTAACATTATTATTGTCATTTCCTGAGTAGAGATATTTCTTGATAAATATTTCCTAGAATCTGATTTTTAAATTCAGTCATGTATTCTGAAGAGTTTATTGAAAATATAATATTAACGTAACTTGAACAACCACAGATATCGGGAGGCAATTCAGAAATGGGATGAAGCGCTTCAGTTAACCCCAAATGATGCTACCCTGTATGAGATGAAATCACAGGTAATGACTATGAAGAATTTTATTGTCATTATGAAATTGTGCTACTTGTTTGGTGAGCAATGAGGAACCAAAATAGCATTTCCCCCTATTTTCTTTTTCAAATACAATTTATTTGGGCAAAAAAAAAATTTTTTTTCACTACCATGTTATTTATGGCCATCTTATGCCTAAAGGTAGAAATCTATTTGTCTTCACAATGAAGTTAACTGTCATTTCAGCCTAACTAAAATAAGATGTAAGCAAATGGATATCCTTTAAAAAGTCACTAATGCTCTCTTGAATAAATGAAAAGTATCTGTTTTCCTTAGAAATTAATTGTGATGGACTTGGCATTAACTCAGTTTCCTTCAAGATGAGGATGGATTGGGTTCCTGATGATATTTCTCTAAAAATGACCTAATCTTTAGCAAAAGGTCAGAGTAGGCTGAATTTATAAATAGTTTAAAAATTATGTTTTAGATATACATTTCTAATATTTTGTGGGAAAGCCCATAAAGACAAACTCTGAGTACCTGGTTTAGGTTATCCAAGAGACTTTTAAAATCTCAAACAGAGCATTAAGCATATTTCTTACAGGGACTAGTTGCAGTTCAGCCTTGATCTGCATACCTAAAAAAATATTTGTGACGATGATCTCAAACACAGGCCATACCCCTTATCAGCTTTGATTTCAGTTTTTATAGAGAAAACTGAAATAAATTATTTCCCCTGAATGAAGTACTATGAGGACCTTCATTTGGATAAGTCTTTAATTTTTAATCTTGAATATGTATATATTAAAGGCTGCATTTTTGTGGTAAACTGTATGAAATGAGTTGTTTAATTTGGAATCTGATAATAATGGTGTGTTATAAACCTGGAGTGCAAATGATCCCAAAGATGGTAGATAAAATTCAGCCCTTTCCCATTGACTGAAGTAGAGGATTCTGGAGCTCCGTAATTTTTCTGATTTATATGAATTGAAGAATCTGGTGGTGTGAAGGCCTATGGAGTGTTTAAATGATCTTTATGGCAGGAAGATGTTCACTTAGGGACATAATGGCTGGTTAAACAAATTTAAATTTACTTAGTTTAACAGCAAGATGTGGGATGTCCTACAAGCCATATTGTAAACAGAATAAATAGAAGTGGAATTAGAGTTCCATAAACCACCATGGCTAGAATATGGCCACCTGGTTTTGGCCAGATGGACATAGAGATCAGTAATTTGAGAGGGAATAGTTTATATTTTCATAGTTATTTCAAGAGTAAAAAGAATAATATAATTCCTGACCGTGAATGACAAAACCAAAACTAAACCAAACCTATTGCCATCAAATTATTTCTGACTCATAGTGACCCTATATGGCAGAGTAGAACTGCTCCATAGGGTTTCCAAGGAGGGGCTGGTGGATTCAAACTGCTGAACTTTTAGTTAGCAGCCATGCTCTTAACCATTGCACCACCAAGGCTCCTGAATGAAAAAGGAGGGTGTAAAAGCCACTGAAATGCTATATTTACCAGACTAAAACTGCATTTAAAAACAAAAATGGTAAAGGTTGTTTATGTATGATTATTCACCAATAGCTTGCTATTTTATAAATATTACTGATAAGTTTTTTTTCCTTCTTCTTTTTGCCTGTAGGTCCTAATGTCTCTTCATGAAATGTTCCCAGCAGTGCATGCAGCGGAAATGGCTGTACAGAGAAACCCACATTCATGGGAGTCTTGGCAAACTTTGGGACGTGCTCAGCTTGGATTAGGAGAGATAGTCTTGGTAAGGAAATCAGATTGTTAGAATGTTGAAATTTTAAGTTTATTTTGACCTGTTTTTGATCAACTAAGCCCAAAATTAAATAGTTATAATTCCTTCTTAAAGGTATTAACCCATCACATAGGTCAAAGTTGTCACTGAACATATTTTTCCATTTTAAACACTAATTATATCAAAGTCAGAGTATTTTTCAGGTTATCTGACATCAAGGAATTAAAAAAAAAACCATAAAACATTGGTATTTGGTAGGCCTTATTATTTATTAAATAGAAAATAAGCCACTTTTAGGTTAGTTTTTTAGATTATTAAATTTCCCATATTATAAAGTGATTATATTAGCACTGCTGTGGAGACAAGCCCATTAGCAGATTACCTGGGAGAAGGTACAGGTAGGCTATGAGGAAGTAATGGTGATGAATATTTAGACTGAAATGTTGCTAGACTTCAGTGAGGGAAAAAATGGGGAAGAGTAGAAGTTTATGAAAATTAAATACTCATTGAGTAAAGTTGACTATAAGCTGGCACATAGTGTATCTCTTAGACTAGGAATATACTTTGTAGGTAGCAAAGGCTAAATATAAATAGGTGAGAATAACCTGTGAGAATTATCCTACTTTTCTTTTTATTTTGACAGAGCCGTACATATTGGACAGCTAACAAAAATTCAACTTCTTTAAAAGGCTTTGCAAATCTAAGATAGTGTCAAATTTCCTCTTTGTCATTAAGTAAATCAGTATTTTTCATGTTTTATTGGCCTTTTACAATTAGAGATAACGTCAAACGGTTACTTTCAAGGATAAAACGTGGTAAACCTGTGTTTAACTTTACTAGCAATGGCTTTAGTAAGTTGTGAATGACTTATATTTTTCTGATTCTCTTGGAAATATATGGTTATTTCTGTTTACAAAAAACTTGTTTGTAAGGTTCATAGAAATATTAAATAAGGTCTTTTAATTTATTGCCTGTTCTATATATCTTTGTATTTCCTTACTTTTTTGCCACATGCATATGTAGTATATATATATGCACCACTCATCTGTCAGTTTGTCATACTGTGGTGGCTTGCGTGTTACTGTGATGTTGGAAGCTATGCCAGTAGTATTACAAATAGCAGGGTCACCCATGGTGGACCGGTTTCAGCAGCACTTCCACAATAAGACAGACTAGGAAGAAAGGCCTGGTGATCTACTTCCACAAAAATTCACCAATGAAAACCTTATGAATAGCAGCAGAACATTGTCTGATATGGTGCCAGAAGATGAGCCCCTCGGGTTGGAAGGCACTCAGAATACAACTAGGGAAGAGCGGCTTTCTCAAAGTAGAGTTGATCCTAATGATGTAGATGGAGTAAAGCTTTTAGGACCTTCATTTGCTGATGTTGAATGGCTCAAAATGAGAAGAAACAGCTGCAGACATCTGTTAATAATCAGAATGTGGAATGTACTAAATACAAATCTAGGAAAATTGGAAGTCATCAAAAATGAAATGGAATGCATAAATGACATCCTAGACATTAGTGAGCTAAAATGACTGGTATTGCCACTAATGTCAGGAATGACAAATAGAAGAGAAATGTCATTGTTAGCTTCTGTAGTCTGAAACTGATCAAGCATGCAATCAGAATGCATTGATAATTACTGGTGATTGGAATTCAAAAGTTGAAAACAAAGAAGAAAGATTGGTAGTTGGAAAATATGGCCTTGGTGATAGAAATGATGCTGGAGATGGCATGATAGAATTTTGCAAGAACTACTTCATTGCAAATACCTTTTTTCAACAACATAAATAGTGACTGTACACATGGGCCTCACTGGATGGAATACACAGAAATCAAGTCCACTATATCCGTGGACAGAGACGATGAAAAAGTTCAATTATCATCAGTCAGAACAAGGCCAGGGGCTGACTGTGGAACAAACTACCAGTTGCTCATATGCAAGTTCAAGTTGAAATTGAAGAAAATTAGAACAAGTCCACAAGAGCCAAAGTGTACAACCTTGAGTATATCCCACCTGAATTCAGAGACCATCTCAAGAATGGATTTGACTCATTGAACAGTAAAGGCTTTAGACCAGATGAGTTGTGGAATGACATCAAGGACATTATACATGAATAAAGCAAGAGGTCATTAAAAAGACAGGAAAGAAAGAAAAGACCAAAATGGATGTCGGAAGAGATTCTGAAACTTGCTCTTGAACGTCAAGTAGCTAAAGCCAACAGAAGAATTGATGAAGTAAAGAGTTGAACAGAAGGCTTTAAAGGTATCGTTTCCATCACCAAGGCCATATTTTCCAATTAACAATTCTTTATTTCCAGCTTTTGCATTCCAATCACCAGTAATTATCAATGCATCTTGATTGCATGTTTGATCAATTTCAGATTGCAAAGTTAGTAAAAATTTTCAATTTCTTGCCTTAGTGGTTGGTGCATAACTTTGAATAATAGTCGTATTAACTGGTCTTCCTTGTAGGTGTATGGGTATTCGCCTATCACTGATAGCAGTGTACTTCAGGATAAATCTTGAAATGTTCTTTTTGACAATGAACGCAATGCCATTTCTCTTCAATTTGTCATTCCCAGCATAGTAGACCATATGATTGTCTAGTTCAAAATGGCCAATACCAGTCCATTTCAGCTCACTAATGCCTAGGATATCAATGTTTTTGCATTCCATTTCCATTTTCCTAGATTAATACTTCATATATTCCACATTCTGACTATTAATGGATGTTTGCAGCTGTTTCTTTTCATTTTGAGTTGTGCCACATCAGCAAATGAAGGTCTCAAAAGCTCTACTCCATTTAAATCATTAAGATTGACTCTACTTTGAGGAGGCAGCTCTTCCCCAGTCACCTTTTGTGTGCCTTCCAACCTGAGGGGCTCTTCTTCTGGCCCTATATCAGACAGTGTTCTGCTGTTATTCAGAAGGTTTTCACTGGTTGATTTTTTTCAGAGTAGATGGCCAGGTCTTTCTTCCTAGTCTGACTTAGTCTAGAAGCTTAGCTGAAACCAGTCCACCATGGGTGACCCTGCTGGCATTTGAGTATCAGCGGCATAGCTTCCAGCATCACAGCAACATGCAAGGCCCCCCAGTATGACAAACTGACTGACGTGTGGAGGGTAACCTTTTTTACATTCTGTTACATATGTCTATATATACTTACGTGTATATATAGGTATATGTAGGGAGAGTATATATTGTATTAAGCGTACCGATTTCTTAAAAAGAGAACAAAATCAAAATCTCTGACCTTTTTTTCCTTAGGCAATCCGAAGTTTTCAAGTAGCCCTTCACATCTATCCAATGAACCCTGAAATATGGAAAGAAGATCTTTCTTGGGCAAGAACACTCCAGGAGCAGCAGAAGGTAGCACAGAGAATTGAAAAGAGTGAAACACCAGCAGAAATAACACATTTCTCACCAAAGTCAATTCCCGACTATGACTTTGAAAGTGATGAGATTGTTGCTGTTTGTGCGGCTATTGCTGAGAAACAGAAAACAGTTTCAGCAAATAAAACCATGGTTATCGTGTCTGCTTCTGGGACGGTAGAGACTGTAAGTGAGAAGGAAGATTGTGCCACAACACCAGATGGCTCTGTTTTTATCAAAGCCCGATGAAGCAGTATGTGTATCATGAATTATTTGAATCTATGCTTTTGATTATCACTTAAAGTTTTAGACATAGGGACATTTAGTCTGAAGAAACAGGGCAAAACTCCTGCTTGTAAAATAAGTTTTTCAGATGAGGCATGTAAAAACTAAATGGAAGGATTATTGTATAGTGTTTGGGCTATGGTAAGTTAAGGCTTATATTTCATAAGACTAAAATTCTAAATAAAATGGTTTTTGATTAATTTAAAATATATGAATGGATACATTTTGAAAATTTACAGCTCGAAAAGTGAATTCATGAATAGTGAATCACTTGATGGCCGGCGTTACTAAAATGTTGACTCATGGACTTTTGTTTTATGATAAAGGAAGTTTGTGAATACTTTCTTTTCTAGAAATATACTGCCCTTTATAAATACTTTTCTTGCTTCATTACAGTAAATCTGTCACACGGTTTGAATATTTTTGGACATTCGTTTTGATTCAGAGTTCTGATTTTGCTATCTATGGAATCTTGGAAAGTTCAGCTGAAAATGCATGTAAATGTATATATTCTGAACATCTTCTGAAGTTTCTCTTAAATCTGACTTGTGCTTATATTTTTGGCTTTAAAGTTACTATAGCAGTGACAGTTGCCTCCTTTAGTATTTGTTAAGTGTGTGAAGTGCTGATAAATGTCAGAATGATTTCTTAAAAATCATTACTGTAAGTAGAGTAGTCCTTACTACAACTGAGTTCTTTTTAAGATGTACATTTTTAAAAGGATGGGTGGCTTTTCCAGATACACTGTAACAAGCTGTTCTGCTACATTGTCCCAATCAAAAGCAATATTTCCTTTTCCTTATTTTTAAAAGCTTAAAAGTCTGAAAGTAATATATCTCTTGCTTATAACTTTCTACCTGATGATTTGGGATTCCTTTCCTAATTAACTTTTTCTGAATTTGTCAGTGAAATGAGACATAATCACAATTTTAAATAGCTAAATTATTTCTTTCTAAAAATATAAGTAGGGGTGTTGTTACTAGAGTGCCAGTGAGCCAGTAACTTAGGCACAAAATATCTACTGCTGTCGATTCAATTCTGACTCATAGTGACCCTACAGGACAGAGTAGAACTACATAGAAACTAAAATATACTTTACAGTACAGTCCAATGAGTAGAGAAGGGTATATTAAATATTTCATTGAAAAGCCATAATCACATTCACGAATCAATACTGTCACTGCTAACGTGAATTATTATATTTACATTACATATATTGTGGTACAATTATATAGAACTCTTGGATACTCTTATTTCAGACACTCAGGAAGATATTATTGGGGTAAAATTAATTTTATCTCAAAAAAGAAAGTGAACTACTTCATGTTAAGGAATTTTACCTAGTCTTGTTGGAGTGTATAAGTAATGATTTATGTTTTTATGAGACAATTTTTAAAATTTTGTTTTGATGGAATGCTTATGTCTTTTTTTCAGAGTTGAAGAAGTCAGCACTTGCCTTGTAAAGTATTATATTTTTCTCTCAAGTTATATCAGAAAATTAGCTCTGGTTAGAAGGGTCAGGTTCAGAATGATCCAAAAGTAAATACTGATTCTACTGTCTTTTGTTTAGTAAGGAGCCTTCTCAGAGGAGATAGTTGAGTATCTATAGAAGTGCCCACTCAAAATTTGGATAATGTTTTGACTAATGGATGTGTGCTTCTTGTGTAATTTGTGAATAAATAGATTTTTCTGCATTTTGAAGATTTTTCTGTTATTTTGTGTTGTTAGCTTTGAAAAAAGGAGATTGATTCACTTTTTTGTATGCAGAAATAATGTCTGCATAGCACATTGCATGGTGTCTAGCACATGAAGCACTCACTAAATGATAGCTACTTTTTGTTTTTTTCATTGTGCTTTAGATGAAGGTGTACAGAACAAACTAGCTTCTCATTAAACAATTAGTATACATATTGTTTTGTGACATTGGTTGCCAACCCCATGACATGTCAACACTCTCCCCTTTTCTATCTTAGGTTCCCTATTACCAGCTTTCCTGTCCCCTCCTGTCTTCTAGTGCTTGCCCCTGGGCTGGTGTGACCATTTAGTCTCGATTGTTTTTGTGGCCCTGTCTACTCTCTGGCTGAAGGGAACCTCAGGAGTGACTTCGATACTGAGCTAAAAAGAGTCTGGGGGCCATACTTTCAGGGTTTCTCTAGTCTCTGTCTGACCAGTAAGTCTGTTTTTTTTTGTGTGTGTGTGAGTTAGAATTTTTTCTATATTTTTCTCCAGCTCTGTCCAGGACCCTCTATCGTGATCCCTGTCAGAGCAGTAAGTGGCGGTAGCCAGGTACCATCTAGTTGTGCTGGACTCAGACTGGTAAAGGCTGTAGTACTTGTGGTCCATTAGTAATTTGGACTAATCTTGCCCTTGTATCTTTGGTTTTCTTCATTCTCCCTTGAATGATAACTACTTCTATGAAGAGCTTAAGTTAGTTTGGAGGTCAGTTTCTTCTGATTTTAAGAGTGTAAGAACTGTTTCATAACCCCTTTCTTACCTGAAAGTGAGACATCACTACTTCTGATATTACAGGACATTTATTTGCCAGTTTGGGATCATTCTTAGCATAAGGGCTCTTCCTAAACCCCAAAAGAGACAAGTCTCAGGGTGGAGTATAGCCACTAGATTTTCTTAAAACCTAATATTTCCTCTGTATTGTCAGTGATCAGTGATAGGCCAGGTTAGTCTCTTCCTCATCTGGGTATAGTGTAGACCTAAGATGGTTTAGACAAAAGTTGCAGGAGAAAGGGAATAGGGAGTTATGCAGAAGGAAGGCAGCTCATCTCTTCACATCCCAAGAGATGGTTAGCTAACACTCTTCTACACAGGATGAGAAAAATATATCCATTACTTTACAAAAATGTGAATACTGATGAACGTTTACTAAGCTGGTTAATTGTAATAACAGATTTTTAAAATCTGAAAGAAAAATAATTGATGCTTATGCTAGTGATATAATTAAAGATGTTTAATATGCTTTCTGAAATAATACTAACACTAAAATTGATTCTAATTTTTATTAATCTTCTTTAGAAATTATATGGCATAGAGAGGCTCACTAGCCAGAATATTACATATCCCCTATCCTCAAACCTACTGCTGTCGAGTCAGTTCTGACTCATAGCAACCCCATAGGGTTTACGAGGCTATAAACCTCTACAGAAGCAGACTGCCATCCAGAGCATGCTTAATAATTTGAGCTTTTCTCATATAGTATTCTCTAGGGAACAGGCTTTTAGATTGAAGAGTATTTCTCCTAAATGTGTTAATACATACTACGTAAACATTAAAAAGTCATGGGAAGTATAAATCATAGAACACAGATCTACTTAGTTGGCACCGTCACATAAAACTTGATAACCTATTGCTGTCAAGTCGATTTCGACTCATAGTGCCCCTATAGGACAGAGTAGAATTGCCCCATAGGGTTTCCAAGGAGCGGCTGGTGGATTCGAACTGTGACCTTTCAGTTAGCAGCCAATCTCTTAACCACTTTGCCACCGGGGCTCCACAAAACTTGATAGTGGTGGTTTAAATATGAAGAGCTTAGAAATTGATGTTATATGGCAAAGTTATAATGAAGATTTAGATAAATAAACTTTACCTCAGAAAGCTAGAGCTTCCACTATTATAATGAAACAGTATAGCCTTTTCAGTTTGAAAATAATGCTTTACATAATATTAAAAGCTTGTTTCTCTCTTTGCCAGCAGTAATTATCAGTAATTTCTTTTAGTTTCCTTGTCAAAAGCCCTTTGAAATTGACTCTATACCAGCCCTTCTGACCTTTGAGTTGATGACATACATGTATCTAAATGATTTGCGAGTTGACGTGAGAACCATAGCTCCATGATAATTATCTTCAAATCAATGAGTATATTAAATGTAGGTTTTTTTTTTTTTTTTCTGAGAAGTTATTATTAAACTGGTGATATATTTTATAATTGATGGCATTTTAGGATTGAGAAAATAGTTTTTGTGGGGTATTTTAAACCAATAATGAAATATGGAAATTTGTAGATGATTTATCACCTTACCAAACTAAATTAAAATGAAATAAAGGTTATCCCTAAAGTAATGTCACGTTACTCACTGGCAACTAAATATGCACGCCTGAATGACAGAGAAGAGGTGGCCCTATATCTAAGCTAGTGTACCATGTATTGTTTATTAGAGTGTCTTGTGTGTGAATTTCTCTTGTTGTGTTTGCCAAGGTGGAAGAAACGTTGAGAAATGCTGATACCTATCTACACTTTGCTGGGAAGGCAGGGATGGGAATGGCTTCCTTTCACAGTGCTTCTTGATTACATGTGTAGAGACATGCATCAACCTAAGAATCCTGGTCTCCCTCTTCTATCTACCTCCCATCTTCCCAGGAAAGAAAGAAGTTGAGGGTAAAGACTGGGCCTGGTAGGCCCTTCATCCTCTTTCTTTGGATTTGTTATGTTTACAGAGAGCCCTTGCTGTGTTTTAGGCTTTGCAGTGAAGACTCTCTGCCTCTGCAAGGGGAGACCTGTGATGTACAGAACTGCCCATGCTTGGTGTGAACAGGTATGTCTGATTCTAGGGTCAGTATTAGGTGGCCAATTACATCCTCTGACCTAGCCTTTCCAGCAATGAATCTGACATATTGAATCTCCATCTGTCTCAATCTTTTTCTCTCAATTGGTTCAGAAGTCAGAGGGGACAAGGGTCATTATTTTATGACTCCCTCGAACTACAACAAAGATTAGTGCAGAGTATGTTTCAAAGTACATATGAGATAAAAACCAAATATAGGAATTTTTTAAAATTTTATTTTAGAATTTTTTTAAATGAGGAAATTCTATTGAAAATGGGTAACATTAATTACAAGGCAACCTGTAAAAATTTGTTCAGGCTATCTGAAAGGTCCCCTGACTTGGAACTGTGATGTATCATGGTATTGACCCTAGGTTTAATTGGAAGGAAAGAATGCAGAGAGGGGCATGATATGCTGTACTCATCTGGATCAACTTTCTTGACTATAATTTACAAAAATAAAATGGACCCATTTTAAGTTTACAGTTTAGGTTACTTCAACAAATGTGGACACCATGTCATACCACAGAATATTTCCCTCCTGCTCTTTTGCAGTCAGTTGCCCTCCACTCCAACCAATAGCCCTAGACAACTGCCGATCTGCTTTCTGTGGCTATAAATTAGACTTGCCTTTTCTAGAATCTCATATAAATCATACAGTCTGTGCTGTTTTGTGTCTGGTATTTTTCATTCAGCATAATGTTTTTGAAATTTATCCATATTGAGATTCATCTGCCATTGTGTGTATCAGTGACTTGCTCCTTTTTGCTGAGTTGTATGTCTGTACCATGATTTGTTTAGCTGTTCAGCTGTTGATGGACATTGAAGTTTGTTTCAAGTTTTGATCTGTTGAGGTTAAAGCTGCTGTGTACATGCATTACAAGTCTTTGTATGGGCATAGGCTTTCATTTCTTCGGGGTAGAAAAACACCTAGGGTTGGAATGGCTAAGTCTTACAGTAAGTGTGGTTTTTTTTTTATATAGTAAGTGTATGTGTAACTTGTGTAACTTTAGAGGAAGTTGCCAAACTGTTTTCCAAAGTAGCTATACCATTTTGCATTCTCACCAGCAATAAATTAGTTCCATTTGCTTGGTATTGTCAGTCTTTTTAATTTCAGCCACTTTACTGGATATGTCATGGTATTTGACTGTGGTTTTAATTTATATTTCCCTAATAATGTTGATCATATTTTCATATGCTTATTTCACATCTGTATATCTTTTTTTTGAAAAGTGTTCAAATATTTTGTCCATTTTTTTTTTAATTTGAGTTGTTTATTATTAAGTTGCAAGGATTCTTCCTATATTTTGGATACAAGTCTTTTACAAGATATATGTATTTTGAATCTTTTTCCCCATCTGTAGCTTTCCTTGTCATTTCTTTAATGGCACCTTTTGTAGAGCAAAAGTTTTCAATTTTGATGAAGTCCAATTTTTTTTTTTATCATTTGCACTTTTTGTATCCTAAGAAGTCTGTGCTTACCCCAGGATCACAAAGTTTTTTTGTTTTATGCTACAGGTTTTATAGTTTTAGCTTATGGTTAGGTCTGATCCATTTCATGTTAAATTTTATATACAGTATGAGGTGAAGGTCCAGGTTCATTTTTTTGGTGTCTAGTTATTCAAGCACTATTTGTTGAAAAGACTGCCATTTTCCCACTGAAATGCGTTGGCATCTTTGTTGAAAATCAATTCACCATAAATTTGAGGATCTATCTGAGCTCTCTATTCTGCCACACTGATCTATGTCTAATCTTATGCCAATACCACCATCTTGATTACTGTAGTTTTATAGTAAGTCTTACTAATCAGTGCGATTCCTCCCACTTTTTTTCGAAATTGTTTTAGCTATTGTAGTTTCTTTGCCTTTCCAAATACATTTTAGAATCAGCTTGTCTATATGCTCAAGGAAGCCTCCTGAAATTTGGATTGGAATTGTGTTGAATCTATAGATTAGTTTGGGAGGAATCGACATCTTAGCAGTATCATGTACATGGCACACTACTTATTTTAGGTCTTCTTTAATTTCTCCTAGTAATGTTTTGTAGTTTTCAGGGAACAGGTGTTGCCCATATTCTGTTAAGTTTACCCCTAAGTATTTCATGGTTTTTTTTTTTTTGATGATATTATAACATTTTAAAAAAAATTTCCTTTTCCAATTGTTTAATACTATTACATAGAAATACAATTGATTTTTATATGTTGGCCTTGTAGCCTGGAACCTTGATAAATTCATTTATTAATCGTATTGGCTTTTTTTTTTAATAGATCCTTAGAATGTTCTAGGTGTACTATGTCTTTATGATTAAAGACAGTTTTCCTTCTTCCCTTTCAAACTGTATGGCTTTCATTTCCTTCTCTTGCCTTATTGCAGTATCTAGGACCCCCAATACAATGTTGAATACAAGTGAGAGTGGACATTGTTGCTTTTTTTTTTTTTTTTTACAATCCTTTAGTTTTTCACCGTTAAGTATGATGGTAGCTGCAGATTTTAAAAAAGAAAAAAAATGTCTGTATCTATCTAATCTCCTTTGTTAAACTGAGGAAGTTTCGTTCCTAGTATGCTGAAAGCCTTTTATCATGAATGGGTATTGAATTTTATCAAATGCTTTTTCTATATCTATGAGATGATCATATGATTTTTCTCCTTTGTTCTGTTAATATGGTGGATTATATTTATTTTCAAGTGTTAAAACAACTTTGCATCTCTGGGATAAGCTCTACTTAGTTGTGTGTGTAATATCCCTTTTCTGTTTTGCTTGATCCAATTTGGTAATATTTTATTAAGGATTTTTGTGATTATATTCATGAGGAATGTTGGTCTACAATTTTCTTGTACTAGCTTTGTCTGGTTTTGGGATCAGGGTAATGCAGACTTCATGAAAAAGTTAGGAAGTGTATTCACCTGCTGTATTTTCTGAGAGCGTTTATGTAGGTTTGGTATTTCTTTCTGAATTCACAAGTGAAGTCATCTAGGCCTGGAGTTTCCTTTTGATATGGTTTTTAATTACAAATTCCTTTTTTAAAATAGCTAGAGTGTTGTTAGCTGCCCTCAAGTCTATCCCAACTCATGGTGACCCCATGTGTAGATAATGTCAATTATATCACATTTTGGGTATCACACAAAACATTATGATAGTACAGTTAACTCAGAATCCAAAAAATGTCCAATTATTGCAACTGTTGATACGTTTCTTAGTCTTTTAAATATATAGGTTCTCTCTCCTTTTTCTTTTTTTTTTTAAGAAAGTGCTTGACTGCTAACCAGAAGGTCGATGGTTCGAACCTACTAGCTGCTCTGTGGGAGAGAGATATGGCAGTGTGCTTCCATAAAGATTACAGTCTTGGAAACCTTATTGGGCAGTTCTATTCTGTGGTAGAGGGTTACTATGAGTTGGAATCCACTCAATGACAATGGGTTTCGTTTTGGGGTCATTTGTTCTTTTAGAACTTCCCACATTTTCTATTTTGCTTATTATATCCCCCTGATGTCCCTATATTTCTTGTAAATTGGTACTTTGATCTAGGAGTTTGATCAAATTCATTCAATTTTTTGGCAAGAGTAAGTCATGGGTGTCCTTGAGTACTTCCACCAGGAGTTACAAATGTCTGTCTCTTTCCCTTTGTAATGCCAGTAGGCATTGATTATCATGGACTGCAGACCTAATGGGACAGTGGTTGTCAGTTGAGGGAGAGATGGCAGAAAAGGAGCATCTGGCCCAAACTTCTAAAATGTTCTATTTGACCATGCTAACCAGTGCCTAAGAAGAAAGAGAAAATGTTAAGACAAATGATAAAATGGTACCAACTGCAGTATCTGCGTGAACAGTTAAAAAATAATGAACATCCCTAGCACACAAAGCTTGATTTCTAAACCCATTCTCTACTAAGTGAATCCAGGGCTTTGTACTATTCTTGTAACTTTTCTTTAAATTTGAAATTATTTTAAAATAAAACAGTTAAAAAAAAATCCAATTTAAAAGGATAAAGAAGATGACCTGAAGGAAACAAAAATGGCACAAGTTTTCCAATACTGAAGATACAGAACTCGGATTGAGTGTATTTATTTATTGTAATCTCCAAAATAATTTCAGTTGGAACAACTGCTGCTTAAAACCATGTCAATATCAGGCTCAGAATTTAATTACAACCAACCAAGCAATTCACAAAAACACTTTAAGCAACAAAACATGCTTAATATTTTTTGACAAAGGTCTTTCAAATATGTGCACAGCATGATGGGGTAGCACACAAAACGGTTACAAGGTGACTCTTTAAGTGCCCAAGTTAAATGCACCCTTCGTGTTGATGAACTCTTATGACATATGTGGAAGGCTACTTTAACCAGTCCTTCCACATTTCAAAATAAAGTTCATAATGGCAGAGCTTGCCTTGCACTTAAATTTTAAAGTATATTTCTAGGTCATTCCTTAGGAAAATAAAACCATGCACACTTTTTTGGGGAAAACAAGCTGCTTAGACTTTTTATATTATACACTTCAATTATGGGTTATTTATTAAAGTCTTTTTTGATTTATGTTACATTTTTAAAAGTACCAGGTAGTGGGACAAAGCTAGAAAAGATTGACCAGAATATTAGGTTCGCCCGAAATCAGAGTTTTCTGGGTAAATCAAGGTAGCCTCACTAAAAATGTCTCAATGTGTATAATACATAGCTTGGAAAAAACTTCAAAAATTTGGACTGTATTTTTCATGTCTTAAATAATATTTGTCTTTATTCCTTTGATAGTTCTAAACTCTTAAAAAACTCATATCTATTTTATAGATATCAATCTCACTGAGTTCTCAACACCTTGGCCTGAACTTGCTTATGAAAAAAAATATCTAACATCTGCAACTTGAGCTGGTTATACTGGGAGGAGAGGGGTTACCATATTTTATTATACCTTGTATTAAAAATAAACCTTCTCATAGAGAAGAAAATACTTTAAATACCTTAAATCATATTTACAACAATAAAAATTCACATTTTCATGCTTTAGTGATATTTAAATCATCCATAAGGTAGTCCTCATAGTTTATTGGAATAGAGCCCTTCTAATACCTGGCCCGCTGTTGTGTGCCAGATATAAAGCTCCTGATGTTATGAAAACAGCAAAATTTCTGCCATCCTCCTATCCAGTAGAAAAACTGAGGGTAGATCTTCCCAGTTGGTGACTTGTGACAGCGATCCTGTGTCACAGAGATGTGGCAGCCAATATGCTTCAGTCCTTGGGACACATGGGAATCAACTTGTTTGTCTGAAAAGTGCTCAAAAGCCAAGATGTTGTCTTATATGACTCGTAGGATGAAACTAGCCCTTTGAGCACAGATAAATGCTACACTTCATGTACATGTCTATTGCACGGGATTTTATATGGTTCCAGAAACAGTGCTGTATTTTCTTCCTTACCTACTATATACACTTTTCTGATAAGCTCAGTGTTTCACTGGGAAATGTGACTTGCAGGGAGTTCCCCTTGGGGGCAGACCCAGCCCTGCTGCTCCCACCAACCTCATCCACCAGTAAGACACTCTCTGAGTCCTGCCCCTGGGAGGAGTCTGAGGTCTCTGATATTCGCAAAGTCCTTAGTGAGGTGGTGTCTGTTTGGGCCGTGCCCATGCCAGGCACACCTGGAAGCAAATTCCTGCCTCCAAGACCATTTTCGCTTAGTTCTGAGAGGTAAAGGAGGGTCTGAGATGTGCTGCTGATCTCCTTCAGCTCCCGGGAGAGGAAGGAGCGAGAGTGGCTGGACATGGCAGATGATGTCCGCCTACTGTCTGAGCAGTGTTGGCCCGAGCGGTCTCTACGGGCCCCACCGATGCGGCAAAAGAGGCATTTGATCTTCTCTACCACTTTACTCAGCACCGTCTTCCGCAGGAGGATGTATATCCAGGGGTCCAGGATGGGGTTCACCGCAGCAATTCGGATGGCCTGCAAATCTGGGTTTTTGCTGACTTCTTCCTCCAAATTCGGCTGATACAACTGGTTGACGAACACCCGTACCTGCGCGAATGAGATTGCACATTTAAGATTTTATCTTTAACCAACTAGGAACACGTTTAAACGGGATGTCTAACTTAGCAATATTAGGTAGCTATCCTCTTTTCTGGTACTAAGTGCCAAGAAAAGAGCAGCCTACACAATAAACCTCAGAAAAACCAGTGATTTTGCAACTAGATTTATGTGTTGAGTTAGCACAACTTTAAGGAGCCCTGGTGACACAATAGTTAAGTGCTCAGCTGCTAACTGAAAAATCAGCCTTGGAACCCACCACTGGCTCCAAGGGAGAGAAGACCTGGCGATCTGCTCCCATAAAGATTACAGCCTAGGAAACCCTATGGGTGGGGGAGTTCTACTCTGTCGGAATCGACTTGATGACACACAGCACAACTTGAAATGTTTCAGTAACTCTCATGTATATCTTCCATAGATCAAAGATGGTATCACAAAAATGCAATCTATGTGTGCATAGGTAATGTATGCATAAAGGCTTCCATTTCTGTGAGAGCTTTACAATTCTTATAATTTTAACGAAATATGTATATATATATTTCACACAGCCATTGCTTTCCCTTATTCCAGCTGCCATTGTATATATTTTAAATGAAACTCATTTTATAAGTCAAATAACCAACTAATCAATACAGAAAAGCCTAGTGATCCCCCTTTAAAAAAAAAAAAAAAGGATATAGAAAGAATATACTGGAAACTTTTAAACCAACATCTAAAGATCTAATCATCCAAAATAACCAGAGAATGGTTTTTATTTTCTCTAAAATGCAAGTGTTTGTTCCCCAGTTATAATAATCATTTGATTTTATCAATTCTTCCTCCAACCAAATGCCTTTTCCAATCCATTTCTTTTGACTGTGTTTCTCACCTGGATTATTGCATCAGCCACCAAACTAGCCCTCCCATCTCCAATTCCTCTCCTCTCCAAGCCATCCTCCAGAAAATTATTTCTAAAATAGTCTGATTATGCTACTTAGCTACTATACCTTCAATGGCTGCTTGCTGCTTGCCAACCATAGTTTTGCTTGTCTCTTAGAACGGGGCTCAAATGCCTCTCAGTGAACCCATCCTGAAACTCCAACTAGAATCAATCTCTCGTCTGTGCTCACTTGAGCCAGTAAGTAGCCAAGTACTAAGACAGACCCGTAGAAATGACAACTCAGCGAAATTTGTGAGCTGTTTAGGGCAGGAGCCAGCTATGGCAAAAGCAAGTATGGCAGGTATGGCATAAATGAAATAAACGTTAGAAGACCCTAGTGACCTCTTTGCTATTTTGGAGTCTTATTTTTGGCCGTTAAAAAAAAATGCTCTTAGTTTATTTGCTCACATTCTTTCATGCATTTAATGACTTAGCAGTTAGTAAGCACTTTAAGGTGGGATAGCCATTGTAATAGATTCCGGGGACAAAAAGTTACATTAGATATCCTAAAGCCCTCGCAGACAGAGTGTAACATATGGCCTGGAAGACAGGAAAGTAGATCAACTGTTACTGCAGGGTAATTAAATGAAATGGAGTGGTATATACAGGGGGGCGCAGCTAATTCAGATGTGGAGTGGAGGACATCAGAAGACATTTCCTGGAGGGGAAGAAGCTTGCCCTGAGCTTTGATGGATGACTGGAAGTCTGCTAAAATTGGAAGGACATAACATTTCTGATAGTGGTAACTCCGTGTGCAAAATTATGGAAGAATGAAATAGGCGAACATCTGGCAACGTCAAATGAATTTGTGTAAATCAAAGGAAGACTATCATTTGATTCTTAGTAGAGGGAAAAAACCCCAAAAAACTCCTTGCCATTGAGTCAATTCCGACTCATAGCGACCCTATAGACAGAGTAGAATTGCCCCATAGGATTTCCAAGGAGCGGCTGGTGGATTCAAACTGGTTAGCAGTCAAACGCTTAACCATTGCACCACCAGGGTTCCATCAGAGGAGGAAGCACTTGTTAAATGTATACTCTCAAATTTACTCTTAAAAGTATTATTATTATTTTGCCTAGGTCTTCTAATTCCAATGGGATCATTTACATGAAAACTCATCTGTGATTCATAGAGAAGATACTGGTTTTAAGATACTTGCCATCTGTCTGTGCCTTTATTATGATAGGTAAGAAGAAGTAAAAGATGAGTCTCACAGCTAAGGAGGATACGTAAGCACCATAAAATGGAGAAAGAAGAACTCACAAAATTAACTCAGGGCAAATATTCCTAACTTTAGCAAGACTTGAGGGCATCACTACCGTACCATACAGTATGATAATATTCATGGTGTATGAATCACCAAGAAAAGGTTCAATTTTATTTTTTTGTTCTCTCTTTGAAAAGCCAAGGATGTGTAAGAAGATATTTTAGAAAGATTTACAGTTTGGATAAAAGAAAGGTTAAAACATTTAAAGAAATAAATTTAATGAATATGGAAAATTCAACTTATTGAAAATTACTTCTGGATGATACTGGATCAATGAGGTATAAATGTATTTCTATTTCTTCTTTAACTGGAATTGAGACCTTAATCAGCTATGGGTCCATAATCCTTTATCAACAAATTTTTGTTGTTGCTGTTTATTCATTTTGCTTTGTTTTGGGAACTCATTTATTTGCAAAACCCAATCAAAACTTGTTTTGGCAACAGAACAACTGAACAGACTTTGAGTGAGGCTATTTACTGTCTTTATTTATTCCACTTAGTGTAAATATTCCTGTTTTGCACCTGTCTCAGTTCTGATAGGGTATTACATATTATATATACCCATTGCCACTGAGTCGAACTGCCTCATGGTTTTTTTGGGTATGGCAGGGTCAGACTTGAGACTTCATGCCTCTAGGTGGCAGTGTTGCTCCACTTGGAAGTTTTTGGTACCACAGGCCCTCCCTAAGCAGCCTTTCTCACAGCCATCTCCAAGACACTCTTAGAGCGCAAAATTTTGCTTAAGTCTGAACTTCCCATTTCTGAGATTTTACATTGAATTGTTTTGTTGCTTGCTCTTTCTTCCACCACAGCCTCGAAGAAAACACGGTTATTACTGAAAGGAGGGAAATTTTTTGAACAGTTAAAATAGATATAAAAAGAATGAAATTTGTAGCTATTAAGGAATGTATTAGGAGTTAGCATGGTATTTTTAAATTTCTGTGACCTTTTAGGAAAGTCAGCATGTTTGTTAAAAAAAAAAGCAAAAACTATTAATGAGGTTTTTATAACAAAGGTGATGAGAGTCAAGGAAAGAATCATCTCCCTGCTTCCCTTCACTCACAGCAGGACGTCTCTTTGATTACTGTAGAAGAGCTTGAAAGGAAGCTGTATTAAAGTATGCTCTATTTGAGAGTCCCCTGGGGCCCTGGTGGCGAAGTGGTTAAGCATCTGGCTGCTAACCGAAAGGTCGGCAGTTCAAATCCACCAGTCACTCCTTGGAAACCCTATGGGGCAGTTCTACTCTGTCCTCTAGGGTCACTATGAGTTGGAATCGACTCGACAGCAAAACAGGTTTGGATTTTTTTTTGGTATGGGGGGAGGAAGCTTACAGTTAGTGGAAGTCACTGAACCTGGTCACTGGATGCTGTTTCAGTAAAGGGGAGCTCAAGGGGTAATAAAAGGATGAGTCTTTTAAACAAAATTCAAAATTTAGGTAAATGTATTCTCAAAGGTTGGTAAAATTATTTGAAAATAATCAATGCCGATGCCAATGAGTTTTTCTTTCTAACGTATTCTCTATGGAGATTTAGTTCAAGTAGAGAAAGAAAGGGCAAAACATGAACCAAAACTCCATGTATTTCATAATGTTTGACAAAAATATAGCAACCTCTGCTGCACTTCGAAGGCTACTTGCTGGTCTCCCCAAAGGGGAGAACCAGATTAAGATGGGAATATCCAAAGCAGCATTTCCATGTCACGTGGGTAGGTGAAAGCGATTTTTGGGAATTCCTGTCTGACAGGCCCTATGTCCTACACAGAATAAACATATTCAGGCAGTGTTCAGTGTGCGAAGAGTGTACTGCTAATAAAATAGAACCTCTGAGTCAGGGGGAAAATACCTCAAAAGCATTCACTGAACACAAACAACATAAAACATATGTTGTTAGGTGCCATCGAATCGGTTCCAACTCATAGCGATCCCATGTAAAACATACATACTCTGCCAATTTAAAGAGTTATAGTCTATTTCTTAGTAGCTGCAGATTTGTACATATGGCTTATCACTAATAATGGTGTACATTATAGTATTACAAACTTCCTAAGAATGATTAGAGATTAGACTTCAGGAACATAAAAGGCAGAGCATTGGAACATAGAGGAAATATGATGAATTCAAAACAAGGTGTGGTGAGAGAAAAGCTTTAAGGGAGGCTGTATGTTATCCCTGGGTGGTACAAATGGTTAATGTGCTCAGCTGCTAACCGAAAGGATAGAGGTTCACGTCCACCCAGAAGCACCTTGGAAGAAAAGCCTGGCAATCAGCCATTGAAAACCCTCTGAAGCACAGTTCTACTCTGACGAACACAGGGTCACCGTGAGCTGGCGTCAACTTGATGGCAACTGGTATATCTTGTAGGGGGTAAAATTCCAAACCCTGGAATCAAATAGACCTCCGTTCAAATTCTGACTCTGCTTCTTAAAATTCATGTACAAATTGTGAAAGTGCTTAGTGCAGTGTTCAGCACATAATGTATATGTTGCCTGTCGTTTCTATTTCTGTAACCCATCGTATGTGGAAACTTGGCCTCCATGCAATACATCAGTAATTTGAAAACCACAGCATAGAGGTAACTTTAGGGTATGGCTAATGACACGGTATCAAAAACACGTACTTCCTGCTTCAGAAAAACCTGTTGGCAGGGAAAGTCTAACTGAAGAAGAATGTTGAGATCTTGATTTGACACATTTAGTAATTAACTCTCAAAGTCATAGTGCTTTCCAATAAATGACAAGATCCTGTAACTGGATTTGGGCGGGTGTGCTACTTGTTCTGTTTCAAGCACGTAAAAGGTATTATCTGTGTGTGCTGAGTTATGTAGTGCTTTGTGAAGAGTCCAAAATTGACACAGCTGTTACTGGAAGTTCTTAACACTTCTTTGTAGTCACACACACACACACACACACACACACACACACACACACACACACACACACACACACACAAGCTTTAGGTAAAAGGTTAGTAGAAAGAGAACTTGACTAGGTGAGAATGTAAAAGAGCTTGGTTCTTGTTCCTTCCAGTTCACTAACCGACCATTTACTACAGCCAAGTTATTGAATGTAGGGAGAGTATCTACATCAAAATTTATTTCTAAAGTATTTCTTTTTTTAAACTCTAACTTTCAGCGTTCTAATAGGTGACTACAAGGATCACTTCAGCTCTGGGGAAATAAATCTTTTTAGTAGATGTTCACTAAACCCAAGGCTTGACAGGCCAGCAAAGCATGGTGAAAAGAGCCTTAGACTATGAGTCACTCACAGTCACCCAGTAAGTTGCAGAATGAATCAAATTCTTCATCCGCAGCTGAGGAAACTGAGGTGTGCAGAGACGGGGAAAACACCGACCTGCCCTGCTTTCTCCCTAGGGCTTTTTCTAGAATCAAATGGGATGCCTGATGTGGAAATGCCTTACTTTTACGTGTCACTCTGTAGTCTTCAGAGTATGTACTATCAGGTCTGCAATTTCGAGCTATGACAAAACATCGCTTCTACGAATTGCTATTTTTTTTAATTTAGCCAATTCTATTAAAAAATAATCAAATACTTCTCGTTGTGCTATGATAGTACTCAAGGTTATGGCATTCATCTTGTACCTATAAACGTGATTTTTACTGATCTGAAATCCTCTCAGTTGTGTTTTATGACTGCTTCCAGTTTGTCTACAGTAAACAAAAGAGTACCTATTTACAAAGTTTTCATCTGCCTTTGTAAACCTTTGCTGACCTGATGCTGATGAAGGCTCTATAGAGACAGCTAGTTTATAACAAGCAATCAAATAAACACAGGAAGCTATCTTCCTAAGGACATACGTTTTACCCAAACAAGGCCCAAAATTAATCAAACTGGCCATTCTGCCCCTTATAGAGATAAATACTTCCTACTTTAGAGTAAGTAGAAAGAAAAGAAACAAGCAACAAATACAGCCTTGGCTTGCCTGTGCATGGGGGAAAATGCCTTTCCAAGTCCTACAGTGTAACTGTTTAGCCCTGAGGCAACAGATTTGATTAGAGTCATTATCTTAACATTCATAACTGCAAAATTAGGCACCAGAAGTGGATCTAGCTACAGTATTAAACACTATGAGCTTGTGAAGCTGTCTTGCTTGCATCTTTCTAAAGCATACAATCCTTTTTATCTGTCTGAAGTGTAGACTTTTCCATTTCTTCAGCTTCTCCTGTATTTTAAAAACACCCAAGACTGAATATAAATAGAAGAATGGCCTAAATGCAATAACCACCTCCCCACTAAATCTTGCCAATA